>NC_062217.1:174118412-175318412 GCF_902686445.1 Sciurus carolinensis | reverse complement strand
GGGTTTGTGTGGTCACTGGCGAGCTTGCCCAGGCTGTCCAGGGCAAGCCACTGTTAATTCCTGTGCCTCTGATGTGCTTTCTTCTGAGTGATGTGACTCCACAACCAGGGTCTCACTGAGGCCAGGCCAGCTCAGGAGAACCAGCCTGTGCCTTGTCTCAAAAGGCACTGGTCTGGTGCCGGGAGGGCACTGCTCTGGTGGTGTGAGGACAGATGGCAGACCTCACTGACTTGGTAGAATCATGGCCACGATGGCTGGTGCAGTTGTTCTCCCCCATGAATCTTCCCAGTGTCTGTCTGCCTCACGTTCCCCCTGCTGTACACTAACATTTATTTATATTTTTTAAACAAAGGATTTGTGATAGATAAATTCACAAAATAGAGAAATTATCCCGGACTTAAGAGACAGACCCATGCATATGTACATAGGCTTGATTTCTAACGAAGCGCCACAGAGAAGTCAGAAATGCAAAATAAACTGTACATCCCCAGAATGGCCCCTGGCAAGCCTGGCCGTCCACCTTGGCAGCGCGAGGTCGTGGAGGTGTGTGTGCCGCTGGGGCGTTGTTCATTGGCTCGCCTGGGTCAGGAGGCTGGTGTTCTCCAGCAGCCACAAACGCACACTTTCAACTCCACATTCCCTCTGGCAAGTGAGCACATGCTCACCAGGAAAGGTGACGAGCATGTGTGTGGAATGGAGCCATGCATGTGTGTGTGAAAACGAGTGTGTGTTTGTGTGTGTGTGTGTGGGGGGGGGGTGCTGGGGACCAAACTCAGGACTTTAGGCGTGCTAGGCAAGTGCTCTTCCACAGAGTGCTTTCCCAGCCCTTTTTAATTTATGAGAGATGGGGTTTTGCTCAGTTGTCCAGGCTGGCCTTGAACTTAACTTCCTTTTGTCCAGGCTGGCCTTGAACTTAACTTCCTTTCTTTTCTTTTCTTTTCTTTTCTTTTCTTTTCTTTTCTTTTCTTTTCTTTTCTTTTCTTTTCTTTTCTTTTCTTTTCTTTTCTTTTCTTTCTTTTCTTTTCTTTTCTTTTCTTTTCTTTCTTTCTTTCTTTCTTTCTTTCTTTCTTTCTTTCTTTCTTTCTTTCCTTCTTTCTTTCCTTCTTTCCTTCTTTCCTTCTTTCCTTCTTTCCTTCTTTCCTTCTTTCCTTCTTTCCTTCTTTCCTTCTTTCCTTCTTTCCTTCTTTCCTTCTTTCCTTCTACCGCTCTTCCTTCTTTCCTTCTTCCTTCTACCGCTCTTCCTTCTTTCCTTCTTCCTTCTACCGCTCTTCCTTCTTTCCTTCTTCCTTCTTTCCTTCTTTCCTTCTTTCCTTCTTTCCTTCTTTCCTTCTTTCCTTCTTTCCTTCTTTCCTTCTTTCCTTCTTTCCTTCTTTCCTTCTTTCCTTCTTTCCTTCTTCCTTCTTTCCTTCTTTCCTTCTTCCTTCTACCGCTCTTCCTTCTTTCCTTCTTCCTTCTTTCCTTCTTTCCTTCTTTCCTTCTTTCCTTCTTTCCTTCTTTCCTTCTTTCCTTCTTTCCTTCTTTCCTTCTTTCCTTCTTTCCTTCTTTCCTTCTTTCCTTCTTTCCTTCTTTCTTTCTTTCTTTCTTTCTTTCTTTCTTTCTTTCTTTCTTTCTTTCAATTGTTACTGGGGATTGAATCCAGGACACTATATCACTGAGCTACATCCCCAGTCCTTTTTATTTTTTTATTTTGAGACAAGGTCTTGCTGAATTGCACAGACTGCCTTGAACTTGTGATCTTCTGCATTAGCCTCTGGGCCAAGCTAGCTGGTGGGATACTCACGTCTGGCCCTTATTTTTAACAGGTGTAGTGTTAGTGTCAAGACTGTCTGAGTCAATCAATACTTGGAGGGTAGCTTGTTCTGGTCGGTCAAATATAGCTAGAAACTGACTTTTGTTCAGAACATGTAAGTCTGATTTCCAATACAACATGAAAAGCAGTACTGTGAATCTTACAGGGCCTCCATTAGTGTGTGATACTGGTGTATGGAAGAGGTCAGGAGTAAATCTTTTAAAGAAAATGTTTGATTCTTTAAGCTTTCTTGATGGTCTTTCCTTCTAAAAGCTGACTCAAGAAAGGTGTCAAGTTGGACTTGAGGCTGTGACAGGTTTAGCTCAACCTGCTCAGTTTAAAGACATGGCAAAACTTTCAGCTAATAAGATGGTGGACCAGTAATGCGTGTCACAAGTGGGCATGAAGGGAGGGTCGTCTTCTGGAAGTGGAAGGTGGCAAGTTCGGTTAGAACCAGATTCCAGAGTGGGTGGACAATTCCAACATGCCTCTTTTGGTCCCTAGGCTCCTGGGTGGAACTGCACTTCAGCAGCAGTGGGAACGGGAGCGGTGTTCCCGCCTCGGTTTCCATCTACAATGGAGACATGGAAAAAATACTGCTGGATGCCCAGCATGAGTCTGGACGGAGCAGCTCCAAGAGTTCTCACTGTGACAGGTAGGGCCAGTGAGTAGGCACCCAGGGCTGCCATCCTACCAGGAGGCGCAGGCCCAGGAGCACATGCCTGCCACCCTCGAGGAAGGGTGGCTTCTCAGTGGAGGCAATCCTGTGGCCATCCTGGCACAGGAGGAGCCTGCCGTCCGGCGGGAGACCTGGGGCTTCTCTGGAGGCGCTGTGTTAAAGCCTGAGCACGGGGCGAAGGGCCCCTTCTGCCCCTTCCTGCCAGCCGACTGTGCGGAGGCACTCATGAAGTTGCTTAGCAGGAGCCTCAGCTCTGAGATGTGCACTCCTGCCCTCCCCTGGCTCGGCAGCGAGCCCAAGGTGGCACCGCTGGGAATCAGTGGCCAGAGTCAGGCAAGGCAGACTGCTCTCTGTTGGGGAACAGGAGCTGCCTTCTGGAGTACTGGGCTGACTCACTCCTGGGGCGCCCACCTGAAAAGCCTCAAAAGCCCTTTGGCTCTGGTCTGCGGCTGGCAGCTGCCCTCTGTCCTGTCCTTAGCTGAGAAGATGGCCCTCGTCTTGGGGTTTTTGCTGCCTTTGATACTGGGGATTGAAACGGGGCCTTGCTCGATGGCTTAACTGCTTCCTGGCCCTTTTTATTTTGCAACAGGGCCTTACTAAGTTGCCCAGGCTGGCCTCGAACTTGCATCCTTTGCCTCAGCCTCCTGAGTAGCTAGGATTACAAGCATCTGCCACTGCATGCAGCTGGGGTGTTTGCTTCTAAAGACAGAATGTTAACATGATGTTCTCTTTTTCCTGTTCCATTCACATTACTACCAAGCCCACCTCGCTCACAGACACCACAAGAAAATACTAGAGCTTCTGAAACAGATACCCATAGCATTGGAGAGAAGAACAGCTCTCAGGTGAGTGTGAGGATGTGTACTATAAACACAGAGGGCTGCCCGGCACAGGAGGCCATCCCAACGTAACCACGTACAGACTGGATTTTAGGGTGTCACATTTCATGAGGACACCCCTAGCACGTGGGAGCACATGGGCTTCAAGGTGGGCTGAACGGGGAGGTGTGTGTGGGGGTCTGCAGTCGTGTCCTTTGCCCCACCCACCTCCCAGGCCACTGGGAGGGAGGCAGGGTTCTCTTGTACCTGGAGGCTGGAGAGGGAAGGGTGGCTGAGAGCTGGTTGCTGGTGCCCGCCTCTTCATGGTTGTGGGTTGGATGGCCCCCCCACGTGGCTGTGGCTTCTGGGGTCCCCACAGATACTGCAGTGGCCTTCTCTGGTGCCTAGTACTAACTGGTGCTCAGGCAGTTTGTATTAGTGGCTCAGTGCCCTGGTAACTTTACTAGCATTAACAGATACAGTATGTCTTGACAGGCATTCAGCATCTTGAGGGCTCCAAGCCTTCTAAAGTTAAGCCTGTGGGGGAAAGATAGAGCTGGGGTTTTTGCCCTCGTGACCTGTGCTTCCCTCCCCTCCCCTCCCCTCCCCTTCTCCTGCGGGGACTTTGAGGCAGTGATAGTGACACACTGTTCAGTTAGCAGTACTGTGCCTGGTGCACGCTTTACACACAGTGAGGGTTCTCCTGGGTATCTGACATGGTGAGAACACAACAGTTTTCCCTGTAGCTGGCTCCAGAGCTGCCCTAGCTTGAAGTAGGGTTGTAGGTTGGCAGCACCTAGGCCTGCTTTCTCCTGTGCCTGTCCTCTTGGGTGTCTGGGACATCTCCCTGGCCCAGTCAGGACTCCACGGCTACTGGAGCTCAGCAGGAACCTGGTAGTGAGCAAGCACCTGGCTGTGTCCCAGGCATCACCTGTTTCCAGATGTTTGGGGTCCCTGTCCAGCTTTGCATCCAGACCTTTGATAGGTTTGGAACTGCATTCTAGGGTGTTTCCACTATTTACGTAATTCCCCCTCCCCCAAAGGAGTCACATGCTCAGGCACAGAATCTTGAAAATGTAAAAAAGAAAGTTAAGAAACACCTGTGGTTCCATATTTTAATTCTTTTAAGTGGTGCTGTTGCATAGTTCCTGAGTGCAGCCGTGTGATTCTGTGTGCTTCCTGCTCTCCTGTGTCGCCTGCTGCTGAGCAGCGTTTGTGTCCCTTGGCCACTCTGCTCTGTGCCTTTTGGTGGCTGTGTCACACTGTCGCGGTCACCACCTCTGGCTTCACCTCATGTTGTCCCTAGCGCGTTTGCAGCTCTTGGTGCTGCCGGAACCTCACAGTTGCACCAGGGTTTCGACAGACTGGGTGGGGCTTGACAGTGGCCCCTGGACCACGGCCCGAGGAGTGGATGTGTGTCTCTGAGCTCTGTGCTCAGCTCACTGATCTCATGCTTCCGGGTGTGAGTGTGGTAGGCTAATCTGCTTTAAATATTTGCTTTATCTTAGTCTGAGGAAGATTATCTTGAGAGAAGGAAAGAAGTTGAAAGCATCTTAAAGAAAAACTCAGACTGGATATGGGATTGGTCTAGTCGGCCAGAAAATATCCCCCCCAAGTAAGTCAGCTTTCGTCCTCTCGGGCTCCCGTGGTGAAGGAGATCCTGACTGACACGTTTCTTCCTGCTCCAGGGAGTTCCTCTTCAAACACCCGAAGCGCTCAGCCACTCTCAGCATGAGAAACACCAGTGTCATGAAGAAGGGGGGCATTTTCTCAGCAGAGTTTCTCAAGGTTTTTCTTCCATCTCTGCTGCTTTCTCATCTGCTGGCCATTGGATTGGGGTAGGTGACGTCACTGTGCAGCCCTGACAGTGGGCCTTGGGATGGGCCAAGGTCTCTCTGAGTACTGAGCGTAAGTGACAGCTGGGTGTGTTTCCACTGACTTAACCATGCTGTCACTGGTCAGGAACGAGAAACACTGGCAATGCCGAAAGGCCTTCCAGTTCAGTCCCTCTCCTTGCACGGGGCTGTGTCCACCTCCTTTACCTGGACTGCTTTTGTGTGGTTTGGATTAGTCGCACTCCTGTGTGGCACTGCACTGACCTGTCCCTGTCTGCTGTGGGTGGCACGGGATTGTCCTGTTTGGCTCTCAGCAGTAACAGAACAAACAAGGTCTGTAGATTTCTGGCTTCTTGTGCTGAGTAACTGCAGGAAGCGTTGGGAGTCCAGGCAGGGGCAGCCGTGGATTCTAAGACCTCTAGCCAGACAGTGCTGAGGGCCAGAGCTGCTCTTTCCTAGGCGCCTCTGCAGGCACTTGGCATCTCCTGAGGTCTGCAGTGTTCTCTGGCTGCTGGTTACTGGAGCTGGGTGCCAGCACTGGCTTCTGGCTTAGGTTGCCTGGAGGCTCATGCGCCTAGGGCAGCAGGGCCCTGTAGCATGGTCACCCTTTCTCCCCAGTCTCTGTGTGGCAGATCCTTCCACGTCTGTGGGACTTGTGGGTCAATGTCCAACCTTCCTTGGCCCCACAGTTCATCTGCCTGTGGAAATGGCTTTCTGGGTGCGCCAGAGGCCCCTCAAAGTCCCTTGTCCAAAATGAACCTCATCCCTCTGTTTCCTGGCCTGGAACCTCTCTCCCTGTCCCCTTGCCTGTGCGTGATTCTCTCCTGGTCCTTTCTCTCAAGGTCAGCTCCAATCCATCATCATTTTGGCTGTGGGCTCAGACTCAGTTGCCTCAGTCTCCCCAGTGAATTGGTTAGGTACTGATTGTTGGAGCTTTCCCCAGAACTAGCAAGCAGGGCCTGGTAATGCCCATTCTAAATGCCCAGATTAGTTCTTCCTTTCAGGAAGGTTTTCTGCATCCAATTCCTAGCTACTGTCCCTTTCCTTCATCCTGCTCAGTCTTTTGGAGCTTAATGACACCAAACCCACCCCAAGCTCCTCAGTGGCTTCCTGTCATGATCAGGATGGAAGCCACCCTCTGTAGTTGTCCCAGAAAGCTCATGGAATGCTGTCTCTTTCTGCCACTCCCACAGGCCTGGCCAGCCCTGCGCCCTACTCTTAAGTGATCTCCCCTGTTTCTCAGGCATCCACTGGGACCAGGCTTAGGCTGCTGTGGGCGGGGCTTCCTTGTTCAGCTATTGGCGTTTGAGGTTGGTGATGATGGACTGATGGTGGTAACACCTACCCTGGGGTGCTTCACAGCACTGTGTTGGATCAATTCAGAAACAGTGAGGGAATGAAAAAGCTATTCTGCATGGTAGCAGCACTTCTACTTGATTGGTATCCTACTATGATCCTTTTTGGTGCTGGGAATGAGCCCAGAGCCTGTGCTCGCCAGTCAGGCACTCTGCCACCGACCCACGGCCCAGCCAGTCACCTGCGTTGCTCTCATTAAGCACAATGCACTACAGGAACACAGCTGGGCATTTTAAAATCAGACTAACATAAGATAAAACACTTGATAAAAGATTGCAGAGCATCATCACAGAAATCTTTAACAGGTGTAAAATAGCCCTTCATCAGCTGCAGCCACAGGGAGCTCCCTGTGCAGAGCCACTGAGGACTGCGAGGCCCCACTCACTGTGGTCACTTTTCTGTTAGGATCTACATCGGGAGGCGCCTGACAACCTCCACCAGCACTTTTTGATGGAGACTTGGGCCTGGCTCTGTTTTCGGCTGGGGATTCCCACATGAGCTGACGGCGGACTGAAGCGCTGCGGTGATCCTGGGGTGGCTGCACCACTTTCATTTATTTGTTCCGTGAATGCTGCGCTCGTAACTTAGTAAAATGAAACAGCAGACACTAAAATCATGCTGGCCTGTAATTATACCTATGGGATCAATTAATAAGCATGTCAGACTGATTAATAGTTACTGTAAGATTTGGTAGTAAATTTCCTTTGAATATTAGATATAAATAGTATAAATAATTTAATAGTTATGTATGTAGTATTTAAAAAATTAACTGTAACCTTAATTGTTAAAATACTTTATATTTCAAAAAACCGAATAACATTGATTGGTAGAAAAAAATCATGACATTAAGGGAATTGTCCAAAAGAAATATTGTGGCCTTATAATGACTCCATTGTGGATGGCGTGTTGGATGTAGAGGAACACCATGCGATCACCTGTGAAGACCAGCGCTGTCTGCATCAAGGAGCAGTGGGACCATGTGCCCCGAGCAGCGTTGTGTGGTGTGTAGACTGCAGCCTCTGACCGTCAGGCCACACCTGGGTGGCTGCTTCTCGGTTGAAGCACCTCCTGGTCTTCCTCTGTCACTCTGGATTGCTGGATTTAATCTTACTGTTTGTGCTCAACTGGTGTGTGCTCTTAGACAGCTTTACTGTAAGCAGGTGTGTCTACTTAAACTGGAGATAGACAAAAATAAATCTTTGCCAAATTCTTCAGATTATTGTATTTATATATGGTTAAAACCAAGTATCACAAAAGCTCCTTGATGGAACTAGTTTCACATATGTCCTGCTTCATCTTTTCTACAGCATGATTTCTAAAAGGCCGCCCCTTTGATATGCTGTATCTGTCTTGTATTTCGCCTTTCCGTACTTCATTCAGGTGTGTTAAAATAAATCCACATTTTAACTTAAAAATCTTTGTTTGAGCTGTTGCCTTGGAGACACTAGCTGCTCGTTTGGAGGAGGCTAGTGGATAGCACCAAAGTCCTCATGTAATTTAACCTCAAAGAAAGATAGTCCGTGAGGTTCCGTTGGCTCACCTTGATGAGATGCTGCCCTTTCCTTCAGAGCAACTTGTCTGCCTGGCACCAGAAGCATTGTTCCGAGTGTTGGATGAACTGGGCTTTTGGGTGTCCCTCAACTTAGCACAGCTGGTCACTTAACAAGGCCAGTCATGCCTACCAGTGGCCCCAGCAGAGCTCGGCGAAACTGCCTGGAGATGCTGTGGACAAAAGAGGCGAGGCCAAGGCTTGGTTTGCCAGGGCGCCTTTTCATCAGACTGCTTTACAGCGGGCGCTTTATGTATATATACATCTGCTCTCCAGGGATGCCAGCATCTGCAGGTGTCCTGGGGTTTGTGCAGAGCCTGTACCTCCCCCTCGTGCTTGGGGCGCTGTGTGTTTGGGGGTGGTGACGAGGGGTCGAGTGTAGGTACAGGTTCCCCCAGAACACTTAAGCCTCTGCTGCGGAAGGCAACTGAGGCTCGGCTTTCAGGAGGAGAGGTCCCAGGCCTCAGGGTCTCTGGCAAATGGCCATTCTTACCATTAATACAGGGAACCGCCTGCACCGTTACTCATTTGTTGAACAGCAAGTTTACAAAATGTTCAACATAATCCACATGAGTTTAAGAAAAATAGCCTTTGGCCAGTGCCTACAGAGGCAGTTTCCTAATGTAGACTTGCCCGAGCTCACAGACGGCAGTGTGGCACCCCAGGGAGGAGTGCAGTGGGCCGCAGCTCCAGAGGGGCCCCCCCCAGGACGGGCTTTCCTTTTCCCTGCACACTACTTCCAGGAATACGCCCTGAAGGCAGACCTCCTAAATTCCAAACGCAGGGGCACCACGGATAGATCTACTGTTATATGTCAAAATACCAAAAGGAAGTGTCTGCACAGGAGGAAGAAAGGTGCTCCACTCAGCAGGCAGGAAGCAGAGGGGAGAGGGAGTGCGATCCTCAGGGCATGCTCTAGTGACCTGCTTCCTCCACAGCCCCTGACTGCAGCTACCACCTAGTGCAGCAGTCCTTTGAAATCCCCAGTCCACCAAATGGACTGACCCACCGATCACAACCTTATCACTTCATCTCCTGCACTGACTGGAGCTTTGGGGTAACAACTCATCCAAACCACAGCAGATGGGTCTACAGTCCCTCCTGCTGGGCTCTGGACTCAGTGGTCAGTAGGATAAAGAGGAAGTAAAATGGGGCCAGTTCCCGGGCTCATTCAGTCTCCATGCGGACAGACCTTGGAGAAACAGCCAGCTTGTCTGCTGGCCACTCCCTGACTGACCTCCAGCCTGAGGAGCACTGCCACAGAAGCACATGCGTGTCTCTCCTTTATACAAAAGAACTAAGAAACATCTCCTCATTTGGCCACACCAAATGTGTGACTTTGCCAAATGCATCATTGCCCTACAGTGTTGAGAAGACACCAGGCAAGCCTGGATTGAAGGACATGCTACACAACAGAGGAGGCTAGAAGGCAGGGTGACAAGGACCCTGGATGGGAGAGCTGGTGAAGTCCAAGAGTGCGCAGCACGGGCGGCAGAGCTGGGCAGAGCTGCTGGTGCTCATCTGCGTCTGGTACTGTGCGAGGTGGCACGACATGCTGCCACCAGGGAAGCTGGATGAAGGGAGGCATGCGACCCCTGTGGTCTTTGGAACCTGTTTAAAATGTTTCAGAGTAAACATCAAGTAAAAAGTGGGTGCTTCCTTCCTACTCGCAGTGGCGGAGCTGGCGTCTCGCACTGCCGGGGCCTCTGGTCCTGCAGGTGGCGGGTGCGCACTCGGTCAGAGCCCTGCCCTGGTGCCACGCCTCTCTGCAGCGGCTTCTGTGTGAGAATGGAAGGAGCACATCAGTCTGTCTAACAACCGAAGCACACTGGAGAAGCAAGTGACAGCCTGCCCACCAGCGTCAGGCAGAAGCAAGACCCTGCCATCCTGTTTTCAGGTGTTCTGAAACCTGCAGGTTACCAGTTCAAGACTTAAGAAGAACATGGTTTTCTTGGTACTAGAGATGGAACCCAGGGGTGCTTCTGAGCTACATCCCAGTCCTTTTGTTTTTTGAGCCCGGTCTTGCTCAGCTTTGATCTCAAACTTGTGACCTTTGCTTCCGAGGGTGCAGGAATGACAGGTTTGTGTCCCAGATTCAGTGTTAAGAAAGTGAATTTCTAGCACCATAGTTACACTGTATCCGTTAGCTCACCCAGAGTTCTTGGGAAGGATCGTTTTAAAGTTGCCCAAGTTGCCTTCTCCCTTCTCCCTGGTGCTGCCCTGCAAGCGCAGGCAGGCGGTGCACTACCCAACCTACACCTCCAGCTCCCCCAGGCGACTTGCTGATACATTACTCAGGCAAACAAGTGAACTGCTTAAGGTCATCCATCTTAAAAGCCGTAATCAAAACAAGCAGCACTTGGATATGAGATCTGATGTCACATAAGGGGCCATTCCAAGTAAATGGCTTCCTACTGAAACCTCTGATCTGCAGAAACACCCACCACCTCTGGGTTGTAGCTGTACTCTTGCTGTAGCTGCGGCTGGCTCAGGCTGCTTGGGCAGCCAGCTTGCCAGGGGCCTGTCATCTGCGGGACCCTCCAGGAGGCACACTGCCATGGCATCAGCTCTGACTGTGCCCGTTGGATGTGCAAGGGCCAGTCTCTTCTAGAGACATCAGTGACACGCCTCAAGGATGCTACAAAGCCTCAGGCCATAGCAGCTGCAAAACCAGAATTTGATCACAGGAGTTTTCTAACAGCCAGATGGGAAATGAAAATTCAAGGTGCCCCTCACTCACCTGCTGTAGATTGTCATTAGCAAAGAAATTGCAGGTCTCTGTGACTCGATGCTGTGGAACAGTGTGGAGTTGAAAGGGTAGAAGCTTTTCCACAACCGTGCTCTTGTGTCCCAAGACTGTCCTCTTGAGAGGCTTCATGGAACTCCATCAGGGGTCCTCGCCTCCTGCTTGCTGTGAACCACTGCATAAGATGCAGGGTGGACCATCTGACAGCCACACTCTTGGTCGTATTTCCAGGGACTGGATTCCATTGTATTTTTTTAAAAAACAGCATCAAGAAGTTCTAACTGAAGGGAGTTGCACAAAACCACTGTGCAGGACCCCTCCTGGGGCCGTCTCAGACCCTGGGCTCTCCCTGGATTTAGGCGCCAGGCTGCTCCGAGATGCTCCTCCTGGTGCTCTGGTGACACAGGCGTTGGCTGAGGAAGTGTGGGGGGCGTCTGAGGGAGAGCAGCTGGGGCGGGGGTTGTCGGGATGATGACAACTTCCCAAACCCAAGACGACGTCCAAGTGCAGGTTGGACAGATCGGGTCCCAGCGGCCCACTCGGCTCCACACCAAGGCAGCAGTCTGGGACCCAGGCCCAGGATGAGACCAACCTCCACCCACCTTCAGTGGGGTTTTCCCTCCCCAATCCTAGGGCTGTCATGGTTCCTAAAAGGTCAAGGTCAAGCTCCATGGCCCAAGAGCCTGCAGCCCTGCACCACCAGCAGCACTCTACAGAGCAGAATGCATGGAGTTGAACCTGACCCTGCACAGCGATACCTGTGTGGGCAGTGTGTCCCTCTAGCCCACGTCCAGAATCAAAGCCCCTGTCCTGCACCTGTGCCCAAGGGGCTGCCGTCCACACCAGGACTGCCCTTCCCCAGGTCTGGTCAACACTGGCCACACCCCTGCACACTGAAGCCACTGGCCTGCTGCTTAGTTCAGCTGCACTGGGCAGCTCCTGGGAGCACACATGTGCCCCATGGCAGGCCCGCCACAAGGGCAAGCAGGGCACAAGGCTGGTGCACGTGGGTCCTTGTGCAGCACTCACCATCATCTGCAATGCCCAGGGACTGGTCAGTTGTATGCCAGCTCACACAAGAACTTTCTGGGCATGGCACCTCTGGGACAGATCACATTGGAAATGTGACCCATTCCTGCTCAACACCCGCAGCCCAGTCCTGGCAAACCCTGTCTTGGACCTGGGCTGAGAACTGAGAATCACCTGCAGACACCAGGCACTTAGTACTCCTCCACCCACAGACACTGCAGGACACCATCACCAGGGTCTTGCAGCATGGACTCCCACTGGTGGGCATTCTCCATCACTCCCCTGCTGATGCCAGGGGCACTGGTGCCAGACAGCTCATGTTTAAAAGGACAGAGTGTAAGGGTCCACCCCGATGCCCATCTCATCCCCTTTAAGACAGCTGCTCCTGAGAGAGGTGGAGACAGCCCTCTGGGAATGCCCATCTCATCCCCTTTAAGACAGCTGCTCCTGAGAGGAGTGGTGGAGAAGGCCTCTGGGCCTGCAGGCACTGGACCCACAGGCTCTGCTTCTGGTGCTGACAGGCTGCAATTTAAAGCGCCTCACAGGAAGGGCACGAAGTTTCTAAATAGCACCTGCACTACCCTTCAGCTCATGAATGCCAACGATTAGATTTCTAATGGCATTACTGGTTTTCAGAAGCTCAGTCTTTCTCTTTAAAAATGCACATTTAGGCTTGTAGTGCAGCTCCAGGGTAGAACACCTACCGCAGCACGCACAAGGACCTGGGTTCCATCCAGGCACTGAAGCAAGGGTGGGAAGGGCCCCGGAAAAATGCAATCCCCCTCCTCCTTTGGACACAAAGGTACTTTATTACTAAGCTACATCCCCAGTTCTTTCTAAATTTTAACCTTTTGAGAGAATTTCCCCAAGTTGCTCAGGCTGGCTTCCAACTTGTGATTCTCCTGCCTCAGCCTCCAGAGACCTCAGGATGACGGGCGTGTGCTACAGTGCCTAGCTGAAAAATGCATGCTTAGATTCACATCAGTAAAGCTCGTTCACCTGTCGAGATCCGAAGGCTAGAGTGCTAAATCTCACGGACAAAAGGTGCACAGAATTCACTTTCAGGGGCTTAGAACAAGAAAAATGACAGACTTTCTAAGCCTGAGTATAAACAAAACATCACTTTAAGCCTTAGGATCCTCCTGTGGCTGGACTGGAGAAGGGCTTCGGTGTAATCTGATGCGGCAGAGGGAAGGGGCGGCGGCAGTTCTCCACCCCTCTGCAAAGCACTCGCGCGCAGACGTGAACAGGTGCTGCACCTCTGACTGCCACCGAGAGGACCTGTGATGCCCACACAACAGTGAGGGAGCTGGGGAAACGGACAGGGCGCCGGGGCAGGCCCTGGGGACAACTCCACCGCAGATGAACCTACAGTGACCTCTGCCTTCCCCAGGTGTCAGTGGCTGGTTTCCTATTTAGTGGGACATATGTCCTAAAGATGAAAAAAGTTGTCCAAATACACAGTGCAAATCCAGTTAAATCATTTAAAATTTATTAAACTTTTTGGTCAAAATAGTTGGAACAAATATATACAATCCTGTTTTACGAGAACCGATTTTAAGGACGAGGGCTGACTATGCCGGCCAACTGTTCCACACCTCTGACATTCTTGATGGCGTCACAACCAAGACACAGAATGAGAGTTACTTTTAAATAAAATAAAGGCATTTATGTTCTCAGTTTCTAACTTAATGTGAACTAATGTGGCATTGTTAACATCAACTCAGGGTGACGACATTTTGTCCTTGCATATCTGTATCATTAGTAATCAAAACACACCTTCATTTTCGGCAGTGGACCGTGAGAGCCGGCCCTCCACCCAGGGCGGGGGCACTGTGACGGGGCTCACGGGCCTCGTCCCATGGAGGCAATCCTGTGTCACGTAGTGATGGCACACCTCTGTACTCTGGATGGGAAACCTCGATTTTTGACATCAAAGACCTTTTGAAATGAACCACCAAGGTACTGGTGGCATCAGGCAGCAGGTAAAACGGTTTGATTCTGCTGGCTTGAAATGCAGTATGAAAGCATGCATGTGACTTCAGCAATGTTTAAAAAGTATAATTCCCCCAAAGTACTTTTAAAAAAGGCTTTTAAAAGAAAGCACATGTTTTCAATTGTAGTGACTCTGAGGCCTACTTGAGGCCAGGTGTTGGTTTTCAGCAGCAGTGAGTTACTCTTCCTGTGATCTTCCTTCCCAGCCCTGCCTGGTGGGTGGACGGACTATTTCTACAGAAACAGGACAGCCACTGCAGTTTGGGAAAAGTTGTGTTTAGAATCTGAAGAACTTCACACCTTCCACCACTCTGCCAAAGGAGGACCAAAGTTTCTCAAGTTGCTCCCAAGAATAATCCTGCATGATTTCATTACACATAATTGAAGTAAATAAAAAGCCAACAACTTCTGTTTGGATTCAAAAGCACTCTGTACTATGCTGCTTTTACTGAGTGGGCACACCACAAGGTGAGAACACCTGCCTGGGCTCAGGGGCCACCCCATGTCCAGGTGAAGGACCAAGGACAGCAGGGAGAGGGAAGAGCCGGAGGGGTGGGGAGAGGGCCTGATGACACCTCTTCCCTTGGATGTTAGTTATTTGGTCTATAAACTGGAAAGGAAGGCTCAGACTTAAATAAATATATTTATTTTGAGTAAGGGCCTTTACTGAGCAATGTCCAGCAATTCTGCTGCCAGTGGGCTTCACTCTGGAGCAGTGGCACCCACCTCTCCCGGGTTGAGGCAGGGCCGGGCCAGGATGTGGCGAGGCCAGCTCTTCCTCTGTGGGAGGGCGTGCAGACTCTGAACGCAGAGGGCAACGACGTCGTCTTGCCTGCACGAGACGTGGCCTCTGCAGGCTCCCTCAGTTGGCTTTGTCCTGGAATATGTACAGGTTGTTGGTGGCAGCCACGGCAATGACGTTGTCCACGGGGTGCCAGGCTGTGTGGAGGATCTTCTTGTTGAAGTCCAGGCTGTCCACACTGATCTCGTCCTTCTTCCTCTTCCCGCCTGCACACACCTTCCGGGGCTTCAAGCTGGCTCGGGGTTTGCTGCTCTCTCTCGAGGCTTCCAGTGTGACGTCCCTCCGAGTGCTTCTATCGAACATCCTGAAGAAGTTGTTGTAGGAGCCCGTCATGACAGCACTGCTCGAGACAAGAGAGGAGCACTGAGCACCCAGCACCACGCCGTACCCCACCAGCCCCTCTCTCCACAGCACCCGCGAGTTTTCAGGTACCAGGACTGAAGAACCAGTGGTCAGAGAAGAGCGGAGTGTTTCCTACCAAAGCTCATGTACGATCCTGTAAGAAGCAGACAAACCCCACCTGCCATCCGTCCTGAACAGGGCTCCTTTCCCAGCCCGACTTCTGCACTCCCATCACTACAGAGCGCCTCTCCAGGCCGGCAGCCTGGTGCACTGGCAGCTGGCAGCCCGCAGCCACAGCCTCCGCCTCATCTCATCCTGTCCCTCAGACACGGCCAGAGAGGATGACGGGGAGGGTTCTCAGGAGCAAAGGTGAATAGAGTTCCTGGATGCTCGTGGGGAGGTCTAACTGAATGTATTTTGTGATATTTCAGGTAAACTAAAAGGCCTCAGGGACGGCGCAGCACCAACCATGTGTCCGTCACCAAGAAGGCCACATCCCACTGTGCACGCCACCAGCAAGAGTCCTCTGGCTCTGCCGACACGCAGTCTCTCACCAGAGCAGGTGTGCACCTTGTCACAGACTCATTTTGGGTGCTCGAGTTCAAACCCAAGGTCTCCTATGTGCTAAGTGAGTGTTTTATTAACTTAACTACACCCCGGCCCTGGCATGGCTGGACGGCATGTCCTCAAGAGGTCCACTCTCACTGCTGCTCAGGACTACACTGCAGAGTGGATGGCTGGTGGGTCCCCCACTCAATACCTGGGTTGGGGGTCCTGGCTCCCAGCTCCACTGGCGGTCACCAGAGTCCCACGCAGGGCAGGGCACCTCCCTCCTGGCACTCCCAACAACCCTGTGTGGCTTCCCCTTTGGCTGTGGATGGGGACGACCTGTGCCTCCTTTGCCCTCTTCCCTCCTGTCGACTTCCACAGCTGTGCTCTGCCCGTCTTGCTGACCTCGTTCTGGATGTGTTCATCTGTGAGCTACATTTGCTTCTCTGAGCCCCTAAACTCTCAGAGCTTGCTCACTCCTCACTATGGGGGGCTGGCCTCTGTCCCTGGAGCACAGCCAGCCAGCTGGGACAGGTTGACAGTTCGTGTGGCCATGGGGCCTTCACCTGGCTTGCGGCTTTGCCGCTGCTCTGCTGGCCTGACTGGATCCCACATCCTCTCCAGGATCCCTCCTGCTGGGAACACCCTACAGCAAAACTATGGCGTGCTTCCTCTATGGTCTCCTGTTACTGTTGAATCCACCTCCCACTGGAAATGCCTTTACCCCATATGATCTCTCAAATATCCACTTGTCTCAACAAGTGACCCTAGGCTGGTGATGGCCCTCTCTGGCACAAGGAAGGCAGCTGGGTGCTTATGACACACCGCTACACCTGATGCCTGGCATGGCTGTCCCAGCCAGACTCGGGCTGAGGCTCAACCCTGTGCACAGGAAATGAGGCAGTGGGGCCTCAAGCAGCCTGCCTTCTTGAAGGGTTGAGGTTTTCTTAAGACACTGGGCTAGTTCCACGAGGAGGCTATTCTGAAGAGAGGCTAACTTCCGTGGATGGCTCTCTGCTGTCTCTCCTGCCCTTTGACTCACGTGCACTCACCAGGTGCTGCTGTCTGGTTATCACCAGAGGCTGAACAGATGGAGTCACCTTTTGGCCTCCAACCTGTGAGCTGCACTAGAGAATAAGCAAGCTTCTTCCCTATAAAATGCCCCAGCCTCGGGTATCCTCTTACAGCAACACACACTGGACCAAGAGAGATCTCCACAGAGGATGCTGGGGTCTGTTCTCAGCCTCAAGGGCCACTCCATGTGGGATCTGCGTCCTTTCTAGGCTCCTCTTGAGATCTGCTCTGTGTGGGGTGTCTTGCACTGCCATTGTGATGTGCACAAGGGTGCCTTTATATTGTCTGTTGCAGAAGTCTATGCCTCTGAAATCTGTGTGTCCAGGCTTTCCTAAGCTGAACACACTCCTGGCTATGCTACTTTAAATGCTCCTCTGTACACAGACGCTCCTCTACCCTTACCCTTCAGTCTCTCTGCTTCTGTGGCTCACCCTTCTGTCACCGATGCCAACTCTCTTAGCTGAACTGGATCTGCTGCTAGACCCATAGGTGGACTGTCTCCTGCTGTATCTTGCGTTTTGTGTAGTTCTGTCTGATTTGCTTTCAAATTTCCTAGGTCATTTTTAATGGTCTGTGACTCCGTGTTCAGGTTCCTTCCTTTAATGTGCAACTGTTTCAAGCATCCTTATTTTACATTCTATAATAGGCGATTTCAACCCCTCAATTCTCACAAGTTCTGCTGTTGTCTTGGCTGCTCATAGTGGAGTTTTTCTACAGGTGCTTGGTAATTTTTTCTGAGAGTTGCATAGGTGACTTTAGTCTGGGGAGTCCTAGGGCCCAGCAGAGGCTGAGGGAAGAGGGGAATGACCCGTCAAAGGTGCAAGAGCCCTGCCTGCCCTACCCCGGGAGCCAGGTCCAAGTGCGGGCTTGCCCACTGCTGTCCTCACAGCAGAGGCTCCTCCAAGTTGAGCGTGCCTTGGCTGGCCGCAAGCCCATGGCCTGCATGGCCTTGGCCTGGGCCTGGGCCCCAAGTCACTCTGGGAACTTATGCCAGCACAAAGGTCATGCTGCTTCCTGTGACCTGAGAAATAAATTCCTCGGCCTCTCCGTAAATGCTCTAGGCTAGCATGTTAGTCTGTACACAGACTCAGAAAGGTTTGTCCCCGATGCCCAACAGGCTGACTACGTGGAGAAACTGAGCTCCTCAGCGTGAGACTGAACAGAAGAAACCAAGAGGGAGCAAAGCCCAGAAGGCAAGTTCCCCAAAGCCCTGGGTGACCTAGAGCACCAGCAGACCCCTGCAGACTGAGCAATCCCCATCTCCTTCTGGCTTGCTCAGTGGGCATAACAAGCACAGCAGAACAGACCACCACTGAGTCCTCCAAAAGCACTGGGGCTTTGCTTCTGTCCACGTGTGGAGGGACGTGAGCGGGGGGAGAAACTTCTCAGTGTCCTCCACTCAAGACCGCCGTCAGCCAGGGCCTGAGCACACGAGCACCCATGTGCCCCTCGGCAGCTGTCCGTGGCAACCCTCCCAAGGGCTCCGTTGAGACCCCAGGGACCGCAGCTCCCACAGCGCGGCTCACCTGTCAGAACCATTCCAGCAGCACTCAAACTTGTCGAAGATGCAGTCGTTCTCATAGAGGGAGCAGAGCTTGCTCCGCAGGTACTCATGCACCTGGTGGGTCTCCACTGGCCTGCTCTCCATGTTGAGGTCCCACACCTTCACTGACAGGTAGTCTCTGGTCATCATGTACCGACCACTATGACTGAATTTGACATCGGATATGGATGAAATTATTTCTGAGAAGAAGGACCTGCTACTGGGATCTTCAGGCTCTTCAAAAACTGAAAAACAAAATAAAATACTTTTAGTTTCTGTTTCAAATCAAAAGACAAATCATTTTAAAGTTTAGTAGGTCTCAGCCCCTCAGTGAGACTCCACAGGTTCAGCCTTGAAACTGTTCCATCTTCTGACTTCACTTGCACAGCTGCAGCGAAGACATTCTGCCAGTACCGCCGAGGCAGAGAGATCAGAAGCAGGCACCAGATCTCAAGTAGGTGCTGAGTCAGAACCTCAGGGACCTTGCCCCAGCCGAGACCCTCATGGCACCAGCCAGCGCATGCCACGATCTGTCCTGTCCATCACTGGAAGATACGTGCTACCCCAGGTGTGGTGCTTGGACCTCTCAGGGAGTGCCTGTTTTCTGCAGGTCCACAGCTGGTGGCTCTGCTAGACTGACCACCACCTCAACCCTGCAGCACAGTGGTCCAGGTGTGGTGGTGGTTTTGTACCAGGGACTGAATGCAGGGGTGCCCTGTCCTTTTCATTGAGATGGGGTCTTGCTAAGTTGCTGAGGCTCGGCTTCCCAATAGTTGGGACTACAGGCGTGCCCTTCCACACCCTTCCCTTCTGGTGGTCCAGATTTTAACCATCATAATGGTCCCCCTGGCCAAAGTCAGTCAGCAAAAGGGGTTTGCTTCCACGCTGAAGTCACATTCTAACTGTGAAAGGCTCTTGTGCCTTCTCAAAATCTGCATTCTCTGCAGAAACTTGACAGAGCTCCCTTTACCTGGCCAGCCAGAAGGAGGCACCCCCTGACCTTCTGGGCCACCAGCCGCCCTAGCGCAAGGCCCTGGCTCGGCGCCTCGGGCAGGTATGCGGCTGTCAGTTGCTTCGGCTCTCCCCTGCCTTTTCCCACTAGCAACCTGTGAGGTCGGTGGCTCTGCACGAAGTTAACCTGAGGCCAGCTAGTGCCAGCGGGTCACTCTGCTGACCAACGACCCACTCCAGGACTCTGAAACTGCTCAAGGTGAGGCCCGACGTGAGAGCACGTCTTCCTCCTCACAGGCACTCTATCAGGAGCACAGAGCTCCTAACACTTGGGAGAGAAAGCGGCGGACGGCTGCTGAGGAGGAGCCAGGGAGCACCCTCCTCCAGGTGCTGCCGGGGCTGTGCCAGCAGTGACACCCGCCAGAGGAAACCTGCAGAGCCCTCCTGGGCAGGGCGCCGGACACAGAGTGCCCGTACACAGGCCCTGGCGCCTCAGCCTCCTGTCTCACAGGTCCCTGGCACCTCAGCCTCCTGCCTCACAGGACCCTGGCGCCTCAGCCTCCTGCCTCACAGGTCCCTGCTGCCTCAGCCTCCTGCCTCACAGGTCCCTGCTGCCTCAGCCTCCTGCCTCACAGGACCCTGCTGCCTCAGCCTCCTGCCTCACAGGTCCCTGCTGCCTCAGCCTCCTGCCTCACAGGACCCTGCTGCCTCAGCCTCCTGCCTCACAGGACCCTGGCGCCTCAGCCTCCTGCCTCACAGGACCCTGGCGCCTCAGCCTCCTGTCTCACAGGTCCCTGGCGCCTCAGCCTCCTGCCTCACAGGACCCTGGCGCCTCAGCCTCCTGCCTCACAGGTCCCTGCTGCCTCAGCCTCCTGCCTCACAGGTCCCTGCTGCCTCAGCCTCCTGCCTCACAGGTCCCTGCTGCCTCAGCCTCCTGCCTCACAGGTCCCTGCTGCCTCAGCCTCCTGCCTCACAGGTCCCTGCTGCCTCAGCCTCCTGCCTCACAGGACCCTGGCGCCTCAGCCTCCTGCCTCACAGGTCCCTGCTGCCTCAGCCTCCTGCCTCACAGGACCCTGGCGCCTCAGCCTCCTGCCTCACAGGTCCCTGCTGCCTCAGCCTCCTGCCTCACAGGACCCTGCTGCCTCAGCCTCCTGCCTCACAGGACCCTGCTGCCTCAGCCAACTGCCAATGGAGACACTGGGACCTCAGGTACACCCCACTGTGCCCAACGGGCCTGTTCTTTATGGCTGATGATGGAAATAAACCAAGACTTGCTCACCTAGAAGGGACTTGGAGGCTCAGTGCTTGAAGACGGGCCCCCTGGGGAGCTGGCTGCAGAGGGAGCAGAGCTCAACGAGATCTGGTCAGTGTTTCCTGGCAACCTTAGTCCAGGCTCCATGTGTGAAGGTAAAGGCCACGATGGTGCCCAGTGGACCCCGTTGGGGAAGAGCTCAGATGAGGCACTGAGGCTCAGGGACAGGTACACTGCTGGCCCTGAAAGCACTGGCTTCGTGAAGCCCGTCCAGGACCAAGCCCCACCTCCAGGAGCACCCGCCATGATGGAGCCCCACCTGGGAAGAGAACTTAAATGAGGCCCTTACACTTAGAGTGCCGGTCGCACAGGGCGGAGGAGCGCATGTCACACAGCCGGATGGTCCCCTTGCTGCTGCTGTAGACGAGCACGTTGCACTGGTGTGGGTGGAACTCGGCGGCGGTGATGACTTCCGTCAGCTCCTCCATGTTGGCAGGTTTGATGTCCACGATGTCTGGAGAGAGGCGTTAAGGCACATCCTGCAGACGGGTGAGCTACAGCCAGCAAGACGGGCAAGGCAGGGACGGGCAAGGCAGGGACGGCCATGCAGGGCGGCTGACCACACACGTCACACTCCCCAGGAGCACACCAGGAAGCAGCTTCGCATGGCCGTGGCCATCACACCACAGGTGCCTGACCTTTCACCCTGCTGCTGCACTGCCGTCCTGCAGACCTCCACCAGCAAGAGCCTGCACTGGCCCGCTCCGCTGCAGAGCCCCACACTCGTCCCATGGGATCATAGAGCAAACACTGCCAGGTCTAAAGACTGCTTGCAGGATCACCTGAAGCCACGTAAGAGCCTGCTGAGTCATCAGAACAATGCCAACAGAGGCTGTGAAAGGCGGCAATCTGTCCATCAAAAAACAGGGGTGGGCAGAATACTCTGGGCCAGTCTGGAATAGGGAGGACCAGATTCACCTTCCAGCTGAGACAGCAAGAACACACACAGACTATGAGTCCACAGCTTGAGTCACTGGATGCCAGAGGGAGAGAGTGTCCAGAGAGACTGGAGACACAATCAACCCCACAGCTGCTCAGCCTCAGGCTGGTGGTACGTGTGGTGGCAGTAGCAAAGGAGGGGACCCAGGCAGAGCCCAATGACCCCTGCATTCATGAGACAGAGCCAGAGTCTGGAAAGCTGTGGCTGCTATTCCCAGGGCAAATTGGTGAGCAAGGAACCTGGAGACCTCCCAGAGACTCAGGTGAGGGTGGAGCAACATTGGGCAGCTCTTGCCACTGGTCAGACTGCAAACAGTGCCTTGAGCTCCTGCCAGTCACAGGCAGGCTCTGGACAGTTCTTTGGAGGGCAGGAGGCAGGAGGTGCACGGCCATCTCAGGAGCACAAGGCAGGATGGTGGCCATGCCACCAAGGGCTCAGAATTCTCACACGGGGCTGAACGTCATTCTAACAGAAATTTTTTCTACTCTATTACCATTTGTAAATTTAGAAGAAAAAAACAAAACCCTGATTTTTCAAATACATCTGAATCAGAGGGGCTGTGGACTTCAGGTCAATCCCCTACAAAGAACTTTCCCCAAGATAGAAAGAAGTTTGTACTTCCAGGGATGATAAATCAGAGAACTTACATCACAGGCTACTAGGCAGCAAACTGTCTTCAAAAGGTTCGATATGAGATGCGTGGGCACAGATGTGCATAAGGAACAACTGAACCACCACCCCAAGGAGACACACGGTCGGCTGTTTGGTGAAGGATACTAAAACTTCTATCTGTGATCTCTAAATGCCACAGGTTAATTCTCAGGTCATCTGCAGAAAGATACGTTTCATGATCACTATTTACTGAAATGGAATTTATATGATACGTATGAGCATTTGCAAAAATTCGTCGTGGGCTTGCTTCTACCATGAGGTCCATGGGCTTCAATATTGGAACCTAAAAATGGAAGGAAATAGGAATTCAAAAAAAGGGTCACAGCAGCATAAGATCAAAGCTTGTGGAGCAGGTAACAAAAGGGACAGATCTAAGTTTAGGGTCAGCAACACCCCCAAGTGACCAGCTAGCAGGACTGTAGCCAGAGGAAGCCAAGTCCCTCCTCTGCTCTCACTGCTGAGGCTGACTCCAGCTCACTGCAGCAGAGACCTGTGTCCCTGGCGGCCTCCACCAGGTACGCACAGCACCACCCCGGAAGGTGTGGAGACCCTCCCTGTGCCCACCTTGTGGTAGGAGCACAGCCTCCCTCACTACCGCACTCACTGCCCAGTTGTGGGCCTCAGACAGGTGTGTGTGTGCGTGCGCGCGCGCGTGCGTGCAGGATGCTGGCAGAGCGCCCCAGGGCACCCAGGAGCTGAGGACGCTTTTTCTTGATCTGGGGCTGGCTACGTGGCACGTCCAGTCTGAGCATCCCGGGCTAGACGCTTCCACAGCAGCTGCATTTCTGGGTACGTATATTACACTTCAGTCAAGTTCACGAAGAAAAGGCGAAGGCACCCTCCCCATACCTGTGCTGAGTGCTGTGGTTGGGGGGCTCCAGGAAACAGTCTGCTGTGCCGAAGGGACGAGGTGGAGGAGGGCGCCTGGCAGAGCAAGAGTGCAGGCCTGACCCTTGCCACCCAAAACCAATTCTAGGGAGAGTGTTCTCTGTTATTTTGGTAATCAGACATCAAAAGGGAGCCTTGAAGGCGGGAAGAATCTCTCACCTGCGTCTTCTCTGGCCAAATTCTGCAAAAAATGACTTGGGGAGCTGCATGCTGATGCACACTTAAAATTCCAGCTACTCAGGAGGCTTAGTAGGAGGACCACGCGTTCAAGGCCAGCCTCAGCAACTTAGGCCCAAAGCGACTTAGTGAGGCCCTGTCTCAAAATGAAAATAAAAAGGTCTGGGCATGTAGCTCAGTGGTAGAGCACCCCTGGGTTCACTTCCCAGGAGCAGAAGTGTCGGCTCTATCATGTGCAGGAATAAAGCACACTTGTCATGATCCTCTGACAGACCTCTCATCAGAACAAGAGGATATACAATGCTCAGGGTCCTTCTTTTAATCAAACTCCTTTCTGGCACTAAAACAAAAAATTAAAAACCAGCAATTGTGGTCGCTGCCCAGGTAGGCTCAGTCACGGAAACAGCCCTCTGTGACTCAAATACAGACCTCAGCCCACAGACACAGCCACCTGGCCCTGACCACATCCTCACACCATGGCCAACTGTGCCTGCCAGTTCCCCGTGAGCCGCTGGCACATAGTTTTAGTTAGGCTAATGCTATCAAAGGATTGATAAGACCTGTGGGTTCTTCAAAACAAGCAGATGAGCTTATGGGGCGGTGCAGGGTCTGGTTGGGAGGAAGACGGACTCCTGAGAGCAGGCTGTGCACACACGTGGTGGGAGAGGGACAGACTGCACAGGACTCGGGATGGCCCTCGTCACCGAGGCTCCTGCTTCACAAGACTGACAGTACTGACGATGGATCCGCTAGTGAGACTGTCACCACGCGATTTACACAGGTTCATGGATGCACCTGCAGCAGTGTGGCGTATCAGAAACTGCCAGTGTTTCCAAAGAGAGTATCTGGGCTCCCATAGGCTGATCTGAGCAAATGACACTGCCTTCCTCAGCCTCAACAAAGCCCCGGGAAGGCAGTGGTAATATCACAGGTAGGGAGTCCGAGAACTGCTTGGGACGCTCACCCCAGCTGCACCTATTGTCCACTGCAGGTGGTGATGGCTTTGCTGCTGTATCACTGGCCTCCCAATGCAGCTCAAGGAATAGCACCTGAGCAGGCCATGTCCACTCTGGGCTGCAAGCATGCCCAGTGGGGCCTGGGGTGTGTTACGGTGGGGATCAGTGTACAGCACCCTTTCTGGGACCCTTGGCCACTGATTTGAAATGTGCTCGCTAACTAGTCTTCCACTGATGAGCATGCGTGTAACTAGGGCTTAAACCTCATCCTGAAATCAGGTGACCAACGATTTCCAAATAGCCATAGCCCCTGGGACTGGGCAGCCTTCTCCAGGACCCCTCTGGCCAGGTGCTGGTAACTGCTGAGCCTGCCCCTGGAAGCTCTTTCCCTGTCTTGTCTGAGCATTAGTCCAGTTTTCTTAAGCCCTGTAAGTTCATTTAATTAAATTAGTTCATTTAATTTAAGACACCCTCAGACCAGAACAATCATAAAGACACTGAAATTTTTAAGTTTTACCCAACACAGATGTAAAAAAGTGAAAAAAATCTCATACAGGAACCGATGAATTATGGTCACTTCACACTGCTCAGGGGGTACCAAAAGGTAAGGGAGCATCTGACACTTAGAAGCAAGGGTGCTCATGGACGGACACGCTGAGGCGAAGGTTCAGGAGCAGCAGAGTGTCCCAGTCCTCGGGCAGCCACTCCACAAACACCACCACAAAGGCACCCTCTGCCCACAGGCTACCCTCCCAACTCAGCCCAGCTACCACCCAGGGGGGCGCTGTTCCCTGGGGCCGGCACCTTGGCTGTGCTTCTGAGCTCTGTGTGCGGCTTCTACAGAGTCCACGAGGGCACCTGCTTGATGAGGAGCACCTCCTGAGCCAAGAAGGCGGCCCAGGAGGCTCCCTGTCCTCCACAGACTGGCTAACACGGGGCTCCCTGTCCTCCACAGACTGGCTAACACGGGGCTCCCTGTCCTCCACAGACTGGCTAACAGCTGAGCAACGGGGCTGAAAACTCAAGACAGAGCGCACACCTACCCGCAGTGCTGTGATTCTAAATGGGTCTCGAAGCCGTCCGTCTTCATCTTTCAAGTTATAACCTTCTGCTCTTTTATCCCGTTCACTTATTTTCCATAATTTAATAGTTTTATCTGAAAATAAAAACCTCATTCTTCATGTTAAAAGAAAAACCATAACAGGCACCACTATTACTTAGGTATCATGCTAGAAAACAGTTCTCTTGGTGTCTGGGCTGGGGCCTGCGAACACGAACATTTCCAATTTGGACAGATGGCTTTGTAAAATAAAGATGTAGAGTAGTGACTGCAATACTGGTTCTTGGGGGTACATTTTGAATTTTTAACCTATCAATTGCCACTATGGCTGATAACTTATTCTCTCAAAAGTTTAAGCCAGAAAAAATTTCTAGAATGTCTTAAAAAAAAGAAATCCACACATACAGAAAGTTAAAAACAAAATTTTAACTCACACAGTCACTTAAAGAAAAAAAATTCTTACCATTTGTAGACAGTAGAAAATGAGCAGCATTCTGTTGTGGCAGCCACCTAATTTTATTAATCTTTTCCTCAATTTCTAGACTTTTCAAATAGTCAAACTCTGGTTCATGACTTTGAAAGGTACTGTAAACATTATATTCTCCCCTGGAATGAGGGCGAATTTTATTCTGCAAGAAAACATGACAGCTACTTTACTGAGTAAAGCACAGTCAAAGGAGAACTTGAGTACTGCAAATATGAATATCAAGTGACCATACAACATTTTTTTTGGTTACTGCATATTAAACCCAAGGGCACTTAACCACTGAGCCACATCCCCATCCCTTTTTATTTTTTGAGACAGGGTCTTGCTAAATTGCTGAGGCTGGCTTTGAACCTGCGAGCCTCCTGCCTCAGCTTCCTGAGCTGCCAGGATTATAAGCCTGGTCACTGTGTCCAGCAACATTTTATAAAGTTAAAGAAGAAAAACAAAAACCAAACCCTGGGTCACTGGTGCAATGTGGCATGCCTGTAATCCCAGAAACTCAGGCGCTGCAGCAGGAGGATTACATGTTTGAAGCCAGCCATGGCAACTTTGTAAGACCCTGTCTAAAAATGTTAAAAAGAGGCCTGGGGATGTAGCTTAGTGGTAGAGTGCCCCTGGGTTCTATCCTCAGTACACAGGGGGAGCAGGGTGTGAATCCTGGATCAAAAAAATCTCACATAGTTGAAACTCAGAATTACTGTACTCAGAAAAAAGCAGCAGGTATTTCCCAGTTTGTCTATTCCATGTGCAGAGGCTGCGTTTGGCAGACCCCACCTAAATGTGGGCTAGTGCCCACCTGCCCGGCTGCCCGCCCGCCCTGCCCAGGTGGAGGTCTAGGCCTGCAGAGCCTGGTGGCCTGAGCGGAGGGAGACGGCCTGACAGAGCCACGGGCCAGGCTGGCTCTGCAGCAGTGACTCAGACGCTGCACACACACCAGTCAGATGGGACACACGGGTAGCGGCAGACCATCCATGCAAACCACATGGCAGGTAAGCACAGGACCACCCTCAGGTCACAGGGCAGTGGAAGAGCACGCCTGAGAAGACGTGCCAGCTTCACCGTCAGGGCAGCTCTGGGAGGGCAGACGGGGAGGCGTCGCAGCCGGAGGGCTTCCTCGTGTGTGTTTTTCCAGTACTGGGGACCCAGGACTTCACATGCCAGGCAAGCCTCTGAGCCACACCCTGTCTTTTGTTTAATTCTTGCTCTATAATCCGTATCTAAAAATTGTACATTTTGGGCACTTAGTGTGTATGTCAAGGAAAGTAAAGTTGGCAAATCTCTATGTCAGATGGCGCTTCTTCCTACTTCTGAATTAGGGTCAAGTGTTAGGAGAAGGCACCCAGACCACCTGCAGCTCTCCACGTGCTGACGCCATGTCCTGTGTGCCCTGAACCCAGCGTTCACTGGCAGGAGGGGAGCCCCTCACCAGGTAGTTGTCCTCACTGTGCTGTTAGGGCTGCCACTCAACCCTCCCTCCTCACCAGGACCTGCTCCCCTAGAAGAAAGCACAGTCCACCACCAGACAGCTCCAACTTGCAAGGAAAAGAGCAAGACCCTATTACTTCCAAAGAAAGACCTGCACCCTCAGGCCAGTCCCATGCCTGCAGCCTCCCTCCACCAACAAAGACAGCAGAACAACAAATCAGCATTGCCGGCTGCCTAGCCACTCCCACCAGGACTCACAACAGCCCCCGCCCCTCCACCCAACTGCCAAAGCCCCACTGCCTTCAGCCTCGCCAACAGCCCAGGATGGCCCAGCAGTCCCGAGGCCCTATGGAGAGACCAGGGTGAGGCCTTACCAGCGTGAGGGTTCTGAGGGAAGTCTTTAGGGGCTGGGGCAGTAGTGGGCAGGGCAACAGGTCAGGAAGGAGTGTGTCCGCAACTGAGCTGAGGAGGACTCAGACCTGCTTCTGCAGGGCGGAGCTGCGTGCTGCTGACTCTGCAGACACACCCCAGACAGAGCCACCTTCCTCTGACATGGGGTTCCCCACAAGACAGTGTGGAGGGAGGGCTGGCCCACGGCGCGCTGCCAGCTGTGCTTCCCGGAGGTCAGAGGGCCCAACAGGTCCCCAGCAGAGCAGCCCGACTTCTGCTCAAAACCAGAGGCACATCTGGATGCCTCTGAGCTGAGGGGGTGGCTTAGCTAGCAGCAGCTCTGCCAGGGACAGGCGTGCAGTACACACCCGCCACCCCACACCAGGCAGGGAGCACACAGTGGACGGAACAACAAAGCCCTTCCTCTGGAAACCACAGCATGAGGACAGGAAAACAAGCTGCCAGGGCTCACCCAGTGGCGCTGGACCAGGCCACCACAGGGCAACACCTGCAGGGACGCTCCTGGGCAACTTGACACACCTTAGCCGAAAGCTTAAAATCAAAAACAGAACAAGACGTCTGACTTTTATTTACAGGTCCTGAAAAAAACTCCCCTCCCTGGCGGCAGGGAGACTAGCATCTGGAAGGCGAGGGATCACCTCATGACCTGCTGGGAGGCACGAGACGCGTTCGGAGGCCGAGGTCTGGCCCAGCCTGCTGCCTCTTGGTCACAAGAACTCTGCCGAGGCCACAGGAAATGCCGGGGAGGGACAGGGAGGGCGAGGCAGGGCCTGGTCCTGCTTCCCACGCACTCGCGTGATGCACCCCTCACAGAAATGACCCAGAAACCAGCTCTTGGGGGTGGCTTCACCTGCGGCCTCCTCCCACAAGGCCAGGGAAGCCCCCAGAGGCTCCGAGGAGCACCCTTCACCTCCATGGAGAAATCTACGCCCCACCCAGTCCTCTGTAGTGAGTGCTCTGGAGCTGGTCAGCGCCCAGAGGACGGCAGGACAGAAGCGGGGCAGCAGAGTGACCTTCACAGGCTACCAACTCAAGTGATTTCAGTATGGAAACACCCAAGTTTCAAACACCATGGGCCTCTGCCTCCCTCCTCTGGTCCTTGCTTTGGATTGTCCCTACTCCAGCAGAAGGCTCCAGGGACTTGTGGGGCTGGGCAGTGGGAGGCATACCTCCCCGCTGGTCCCTAAGGCAAGGTTCGCATGAGCCACTGTGAAGGAACTGAGTGTAAAGGAAACTGGATTCTGAGAAAATGATTTTGCTTCCTTTCTTATAAGTAATATGAAGGCTGAATTATTTCATTTGATTTGAGGATTGTATATTACTGACCTCTTGTTCCCGCTGAAAAATAACAACTCTGCCGCCCTTGTCTCCTGTTGCAAGAAGATCTCCAGAGTAATTAAATTCAACGGTTGAAATGATGTCGGCTGTCAATAAAATACAGAAAAGAATTACAGATTGTGTTTTTTGGAGGAGTCACAAGGAAATAAAAAGAAAGATAAACACATGTGAAACTTTCTCCCCCATGAAACAAAAACATCATGGCAAATTTTTGATTACCAAGTGGCTGCTCCCTGGCTGTGGGACAGCCACCAACGCACTGTGCACACGCGCGTATCTGACTCCACTGACCCGATGATGCCTGATTCTCGGGCACACCAGGATTTGTCTAGACTAGGCTCTCTATATTTAAGAATATAGTTGAAATTTAGAAAATTAATTTCTAAAGGAAAACAAAATAAGAGAAAAAATCTGATCAGTCCTAGAAGAATGTTGCCTAATTTTATAATGCATGCCCAATGTTTACTTTTAACCTGAACTGGATTCTCACACAGTAGCAGTATTTCAACATTCCACGTAGTAAATTTTGTTGGCTTCTGCACAAGATAGTACTGCAGACGAACAAGTTTCATTTTGCTGAAGTCTGAGTCTTGTTAATAATGACAACACCATCACAAAGAGACAGGAAGATATTTGAGTTTCTGACACCACAATACATGATGTTATGGTTTATATGTGAGGTGTCCCCCAAAAGCTCAGGTGTGAGACAAAGCAGGGAGGTTTGGAGGAGAAATGATCGGCTGACCTTAACCTAACCAGTGAGTTGAGCCCTGATTGGTTAACTGAGAGTTAACTGGAGGCAGGTAGGGTGTGGCCAGAGGAAGTGGGTTCACTGGGGCTGTGGCTATGGGGTATATATTTTGTGTCTGGAGTGTGGAGTGTCTCTCTGCTTCCTGATTATGATGTGAGATGCTTCTCTCCACCACACTCTTCTACTGTGATGTTCAGCCTCGCCTTAAGCCCCAAGGAATGGAGCTGGCCTTCTATGGTCTAAGGCCTCTGAAACTGTAAGCCCCCAAATAAACCCTTCCTCCTTAAACCTTGTTCTGGTCGGGTCCTTTAGTCACGGCAGCAAAGCAACTAAAACGCATGAGCTCCCGCAAGGCGAGAGCACAAGCAAGCACTGGATGAGCCCTCAGTTTGGAGGGCATGGATCTGCATCCGTGAGACTCTCAAATCAAGAAAAACACCATGGTCCCTGCCGTGGCATGGTGGCCTCTGGGGAATCAGCCTCCTTGTGGCTCGGCTGCCACTGCTGCCTGAATGAGGAGGAGGCTGGGCTGGCACGTCCTGTGGCCACCACCAGACCTACCTCTGACGGAGCAGAGCTGCAGTCTCGGGGACTGCCAGGCACCAGCGCACAGGTGTGCAGAGCAGGTGCTGAGCAGCCGGGGTCACAGCAGTGCCGCAGCTGTACGTTGCTAAAGACAAAGACTTACACGCGGCTACTGAAACGGTCTGTCTACTAATGGCTGTGACACGGACCCACAGTTGAGACCAGAGGAAGAGCCCCAGCAGATGGCCTTCACAGAATACAATTCTTAAAGGTCCTCATCCGCACCAAAGTCGGTCATTTACAGGGCCTCCTACCCACACCGCAGAGTTGGCCTGGCGGCATCGGCACTGTTCCCACTTGAGGGCTGAATCCCGCTGCTGGGACTGCTTTCTTTAAAAGAGAAGTCTTCGGTTAGACTTGAGGATTAGCTACCTTTTTTTTTTTTTTTTGCGGTGCTGGGGATTGAACCCAGGGCCTTGTGCTTGTGAGGCAAGCACTCTACCAACTGAGCTATCTCCCCAGCCCATAGCTACTTCTTATTAAAGGCATCTACCTCTTTTTGTTTTTTGGTGTCCTAGGAACTGAACCCAGGGCCTCACATGTGCTAGGCAAGCACTCTACACATAAGCTACATTCCTAGTCCATCACTCTTAAAATTACTCTAAATAACGTAGTTTGCTTAGATGAAACTAAAATTTTCTGTACTGGATTAAAAGGGACTAAATCTATGTCATTTATACCCAGAAGATACACAATATTATATAATTAAAGGTGTTCTGTCAGTGATTTTCAAACTTAATTATAAAGGACTGAATCTTTTAAAAGAAAAAATCCCAAGACTGCCAATTGTTGAGAAATAATTTTCTTTAAGCCACGTAAATATGTACAGGCCTAAATTTAGAAATACTCTCTGGAGACAAGGTCTAAAACCAAAATAAAATACAAACCAAATGCCAACAAATCACAAACAAATAAAATATAAATTATCAGTCATTAATTTGATCTAATGGATATTATTTTACAAAATGCAACAGGTTAAAAGTATAACTATGGTACTGAAAAGGGCACTGAGCTAGTATTCAAAACCCAAAACCACCAATTCGCCTTCTTTAACTCGCCTTCTTTATTCTACTGCAGTCCACCCACAACATCACCTGGCTGTCCCCTGGAGGCATCAGGTCCACTCAGAGAGCTGCTCCACTGTGCCAGCCCGTAGCACTGGGGCACGGCTGTAAGATGGTGGCCGTCTGGCTGATGCCAAGGGTCCTGCTAAATGTTCGGCTCGCATCAGAACCGCGGCCATGCCCAGCATCCCGCGAGCCCAGACCACACTTGCAGCAGAACGTGGACTATGTGTGCATTCATGTCCCCTCCCTGCCCCCAACCCAGAGGGCTCAAGAGAAAGCTAAAGGCATCACTGTGAGGCTGCTTCAAGGAGCTGCGGAGGACAATGGGAGAGGCGGGCGTGAGCTGCGGGAGGACTGCAGGTACCCTGCCAGCGGAAGCAGTGCTGCTGCCACTTCCTGCGGCTCAGACGCTGGCTGCCAGGACTTGGCCTCCCCACCACCTTGGGACTCCTCTCTGAAATGCAAAGCCCAGGCAACCTGTCTGGGGTCCTGGAAACAGTGGCTCCACTCTCAGATGTGGACCAGCAGCCCGGCATCACGGACGTTCAAGAGATGGAGCGTAACCAAGGATCACACCAGATGTCAACGCCTTGGGAGCTGGGGCACATTTCCCAGACGAGCCTCCCAGCAGACTGAGAGGCAGGGCTACTGGAACCTCTGTTCAGAAGAGGTGGCGGATGCTGCTACTGGGGTTCCTTGAGACTGAGCGGCCTGCTGCGAGAAAGGAAATGGAAGGAAACATCATCTGAAATCCAAAAAGGAGCAACAAAAATAAAAACCACAGAACTTTTCTCCAGGATGGAGTAAAGAGATGGCCAGCAGGAAGTAGAAGACAACCAGGATTGGTTTCAGTGGCCCATCGCCAGGTGACAAGCTCTAGAAGACAAGAGAGAAAAGGAAGGAAAAATAGGGGTTAAACCAGAGCCGCCTGGGCCAAGCACAGGTCCCCAGCTGACTCAGATGAGCATCAGCTCTGCTAAAGAGCAGGCAGGCCAGGGCACCTGCGTACCAACCTCAGAGGACATGGTGTCACGGATGAAAGGGAAGCACCCCAATGGCCTCATACAGGAGACCAAGCATCACCCTCTCCTAGGACTCCAAGAAAAGCAATTTCAGCTTAGGGTCCACACTAGCCCAATTTTCCATCAAGGTTGAAGGAGGAGTAAAATGTTTTCAAAAAGCAGAATTGAAACAAACAAAAACCTTTTCCAGGAAACTGCTAGAAGCCAATTTGTCAAAATAAGAGAAAAACAAGAGAGTTCAGGGAATGGTCTTCCAAAAAAACAGTGAAGAAGTCCCAGGACACAGGCTCTGCGGCCAGTGGATTCTGCCAGGAAGCCGTGGTCAGGCTGGAGGAGACTGGCTGGACGGCCTTTGGGAAGGAAGAGTTGCAAGATCACGTGGCAGACAAGCTGTCCTTTGCAAAAGGCACTACACAGAGAGCTGACCCTGTGAAAACACAGGGCAGTCAGCAGCTCTTGGAAAACAGAAGCTCGTATGGAAAGAGAAACAGCGGGTCCGTAGTGGATGGTATTTACACAGTCACACACAGCATCCTCCTGGCTCCTATTTTGGGGTACATGTGGGTTGACGGTGATGCTAGTAAGAATGAAGCTCACCAGTCACCCTACAGGAAGCCTTTCCTTACTGACAAGACCAGGAGATGGACATGTAAGCACATTACTTGACCTGGAGCTGCTGAGAACACCTCAAGGCCCAGAGCGGGGCAGGCAAGGAGCAGCAGGTGGAAAGGAAAAAGAACAAAGGAATGTGGACAGTGAGCAGCAAGGACTCAGCAGGGATGTAAAATCTGTGGGATTTTTACAAGATGGGAGCCAGGTACAGTGGTGCATACCTATAATCCTCACAGCTCTACTCAGGAGAATCATAAGTTCAAGGCCAGCCTGGGCAACTTAGCAGAACTTCATCTACTTAAAAAAAAAATACACACACGCACACATATGCATACATATATACTAAGTCACATCTACGGCAAACAAGGAGAGGGAAAATGGATGGAGATGCAGAGCCGGAGAGCAGGGCAAGGGCAGCAGGCACCTCCTGGGCAGAGGTAGGGTGTGCCACAGCAGAAGCAGCAGGCCATGAACATGATGCAACACTGCAGCTCAGACAGCACCTGCTCCAGCGGCATGGAGAGATGGGGTGCCAGGTGAGAGGCAGAGGCGCCGCGGGGGTGCACACGGGTGGTCTCGGAGGGAGGAGCGACCGCCCAGGGAAAGGCCCACTGCCTGTGGCCACGAGCGCCTGCCTCAGAGCCAAGGCACTCTGACCTACTCTTGTGCAACAGACGTTTGAGTGACTCTCTAAGGCGGGCATTGCTCTGAGAACACACGGAACCAGGCAAGCCCCTGCCGGCCTGGGATTTATCCTTGAGACTGGACTAGCAAGTGCAAAACAAGACCACTGGGTGGTGCCAGGCCTGGGGAGGCTGGTGCAGTGAGATCAGACTGGGCATGGCCAGGGGTGCAAGGGCGGAGTCTGAGGAGCAGGGAGGCTGCTGTCCTGTCCCTCTGCAGTGCGACCAAAGAATACCTGACACCACTAAATCTAGGGGGATGGAAACCTGTTTCTCACACTCTGGGAGGCCAGGAAGTCCAAGATCAAGCAGAAGGCAGAGGCACAAAAAGGGGCAAAGCCCCCCTCGAGCCCCAGGGTCAACAGCCATCAGTCCACTTGCAGGGAGGGCACCTATGATGCAGACACCTGCCGACACGGAGCGCTGTCTTTCATGTTCCCACAGCTGAGTTTTAGGGGACACTTTAAGAGCACAGCGCTGAGTTAGACCCTGGGTCCAGGTTCTAGTAGAAAAACAGGGAGGCGTGAGGGCAGGGAGACAGGTGGCGGGTACAGCAGAATGCAAGCGAGCAGGTGTCAGTCTCAGGAGTCGTGGTGGTTCACCAGACCCTGAGGCCAGGGGTGAAGAACACAGTGCTCGTGACCAATTCTGGGTAAGCATGCAGGCATTTGGTGTGTTAGCCTATAGTTTTCCAAACCATTAGGTTCTCAACATGAAATACGAGTGTGGATATTTCTTCTTCTCTACTTGGCTCAGTCTTCACTGTCACCCCCCAAGTCCGCAGCAGCCTCCCATCTGGATGCTTCACTCTGGCAGTCTCTGGGTGTCCTTTCCTCAAGTCCACTCTCCAAAGCAGACAGAAGACAGTTGAAAGGACAAAAGCAACATCATCATTCTGCTATCAACACCAATCTATTTTCCAAAAACAGCAAGACAGTATTTAGGATGATAACCTACGATGACTAAGTCACTGTCAGTACAAATGGACCCGTGACATGAGAGGTACCAGAGTCTCCATCAGTTTCACTTCTTCACCTCTCTAGCTGGCTTGAGTGGTTATGTCCATACACAGCATGGCAAGTGCCCAAGAAAGTTCCTGACACAGAGGCAACTCTGAGGACCTAGAGAGCCATCGACAGGACTGTGGGGGCCGAGCCCTGCATGTCCCTGCACTGCCCCACTCCTACTGGGCCCCACTCACTTTCCCTCAGGGTATCCTCCGAAGCCATTCTTGGTCAACAAGCACATGAAATCGTGGGCAACCCCTTTAGCCACTAGGGAAAAGCTCGTAAAAGCCACACTGAGACACCACATGCAGCCACCAGGAAGGGTGAAAATCAGACCACGCCTGTGTCACAGCAGCTCCCCAGCCTGCTCCTGGCAATGGGAAGTGGCACGGCCAACTGAAAGCTCTCTGGCGATATCCACGAGAGCCAAACAAGCTTATGCCAGAACTGGAAATCGCACTCCAGATACACAGCCACCGGATCAGCAAGATGTTCACAAGGAGCAACTCAGCTGTCCACCAACGGCGAAGAGACGCACAAGCTGTGGTGCACTCTCACAATGGAGCACCACACAGCTTCTCAGCAACGAGAAGGAACACATGCCAGCCACGTGCCACCAGGAAGTCAGTGCTCCGGGCGCAGGCAGCGTAACTCCACTCGCAGGGCAGAGCCGGAGAGGGAGGGCGAGCCTGGGTGCCTGCTCCTTCCCTCCCAGCAGGGTTACCACACAGCTTTTCCACTGGGTGAAGCTCACTGTTGCATGCTGGGGGCTCCGTGTCTACTTGCACACCATCATATTCCCTAAGCAGCCAGGTCTTCCCTCCGTCCTGCCCATGTCAGTTACCCATCTCTCCCTGGACTCTTGTGCCCACTGGGATCTGCTGTTCCTAATCTGACTCCAGCCCCAGCCTCCCCTCTCTTCCAACACTTCATGCATTTTCCTGCTCTGAAACCCGGAGTCCAGGCGGCTCCCCAGAGCACTGTCCAATCCTGCTCAGCCCTGAGATTCCTCCTGGTGCTTTGGGTGCCCCTGAACCATGGCTTTGCCCCCAACTCCCTCTGATCATCTCTACCTTTTCTTCGTCCTCCTCCAACTCCTGCACCCAGTCACTCACTTGCTTCCTGCTCATTTCACTGAAAAATCAAAGTGTGCAGGAAAGAGCGACCACATCTTCCACCATCAGATAAGGTGGTCCCTTCACTTCCCGCCCTTCAAGGACTTGGTCCCATGGCAACGCCCCCCTCCCATGTGCACCTCCTCCCCTTACTCTTGTGGCTCACTCCCATTTCCAAAAGAAAATGCCACACTCCCCCAGCTTGAGTAATCAGAAAAGCCTGAGCCCCACCCCTGCAGACACCCCCTGACTCCCTGGGCGTCCTCCCCTCCCTGTGCACTGGCAGCTCCCTCCGCAGGCTCAGCCACTTCAGCCCACTCACTCTGGCCACCTTCTCTCCTCCCTGTGACCTGTAAGAGGTGGACAAAGGGTGAGGCCATCCACCTGTGCTCTGCAGCATGTATCAAAGGCATGTGCACACGGAAGGGTCTCAAATGGCGACTCACAGAATTCCAAGAAATCCACTGAAAGCTCCTTCACACACACGTTCTGTAAGAGGAACTCACTACACATCCAGAACAAGGAGTTGCTGCTTATAGACATGGAACTTACTGAGCTTCCATGTGTGCAACGGGTGCCCCCATAGAGTGCTCTGGATGCTAGACACTGACATGAAGAGAAAGTGGAGATGTTCTACCTGCAGAGAGACCTACAGTTTCTAAGTATGTTTTATCCTCCAAATACCAGGGAATTGAATTTAGGGGCGCTCTATCACTGAGTTGCATTCCCATCCTTTTTTATTTTTTAATTTTGAGACAGGGTCTTGCTAAGTTGCTGAGGCTGGCCTCAAACTTGGGATCCTCTTGTCTCAGCCTCCTGAGTCGCTGGGTTAACTGGCACGCAACTCTGCATCCTAAGTATGTTCTAAAGCAGATCACCCTAAGATGAGCACTATCTTTGTTCAGAAACCACACACACTGACATATCTGCTCTACAGCCTGCACCAAACACACACAGCAACCACCTGGGTAAGAGGAACTGCACAGCTTTACACAGGATCACTGGAATCTCAAGGCACCCAAACTGAGTTTCTCCAGATTATGACTGTTTTAGTCAGTTTTTTTGCTGCTGTGACCAAAGGACCTGACCAGAACAACTGTAGAGAAGGAAAGCTTTGTTTGAGGGTTCAGGGTTTTAGAGTCTTAGTCCATAGAAATCTGGCTAAATCCTCAGGGGGTGGAGGTAAGGATGAACATCATGGCAGGAGAGTGTAGCAGAGGGAAGCGGCTCACATGGTGATCAGGAAGCAGAGACACCACTTGCCAGACACAAATATATACCACCTAGCTACAACCCACAATGTCCACCGCCTCCAGTCACACCCACCTGCCGCCAGTTAACACTCAGTTAATCCCATCAGGGATTAATTCACTGATTATCTTAAGGCTACAACCCAATCATTTCTCCTCTAAACCTCTGTGCATGGTCTTACATGTGAGCTTTTGGGGGACACCTCACATCCAACCCATAACATCCTATTGTGGTGTCAGAAACTCAAGGATCTCAAATCAAACTTTTTTATTTTAAAACTACTATAAAGCTACAAGAATTAAGACAGTGTGGGAGTGGTGTAAGGACAGACATATCTGATTTTCAACAAAACTGCCAAGACTATACAATGGGAAAACACCCACACTGAAAGAAAGAAGCTCCAAGCTTACTTACAGCACATAAGTTATGTGTCATTTATTATATATGAATTATACATATAACTACACATAAAACTATGTAAGATGGATTTTAAAAGTGTATCAAAGTCTAAACATAAGCACCAAAACTATAAAACTCTTAGATAAAAAACAGAAGAAAGTGGGAGACCTTAAATTAGGCAGTCATTTCTTAAATATGACACTGACAGCACAAGTAAGAAAGAAAAGTAGAAAACATTATCAAAATCAAAACTCTTGTGCATCTAAGGACACCACTAAGAGAATGGAGAGACAATCTGCAGAATGAAGAAACAGTGCAAACCATGTACACGACAAGGTACTTACACCCCAAATGCATGAAGAACATTTAACTCAACAACAAAGTCAACAGAAAAATGGGTAAAGGATTTGGATTTTTTTTTTTTCAAAGAAGTTATACAAAAGTCCAATAAGTACAGGGAATATTGCTTGACGACATTAATTACTAGGGAAAAGCAAATTAAAACCACAAGATACCGCTTCACAACTGTTAGAATGGCTAAAACTAAACACAGTAACGAGGGCCAGGCAGGATGTGGAGAAGTTGGAACCCTGAACACTGATGGTGGAAAGTGAAGCAACGTGGCCAACTGGGAAACAGCTGGTCGGTTCTCAAAAATGCTCCGAAGAGTCACCATGTGACCCAGCACGTTGACGCCTGGGTCATAACAAAAGAACTGAAAACACGTGTCCACACGGAAGCCTGCAGAAAGTTCCCAGCAGCAGCAAACTGAATAAATGAAACGTGCACACATCTATATGATCTCTAACTACTGCTACATGCTACGACATGGGTGAACCTTGAAAATATCATGCTAACTGGAGCAGCCAAACATAAAAGGCCACATCTGACACAACTCCATTCATGCAGTGTCCAGAATAGGCAAAGCCACAGAAACAGGAGATGGGTGGTTGTGGGTGGGTGGGGAGTAACTACAAGGATTTCTTCTGGGGGAGGATGAAATGTTCTAAAATTCGACATTAAAGCCCTCTGAAATTGAGGGTTTGAACATACTAAGAGAACCACCCAGGATACACTTTAGGAGGAAGAACCCATGCTGTGTGAGACATGGAAAGTCTGGTGGTTGATTTTCAAATCCAGTATTCAGCCGTCCTGGGACTCAGTCGGGGCCCCCTTCCCTTTCGCCCACTCGAGTCCTAACATGAGCTGGGTGTGTAGACTGCACCCACCACCAGCAGCTCTTCCTCTCAGGAGTGAGGGGCAGCACCTTGTTAGGGGCAGACGTTGGCAGCGTGCCCGCCCAGGTGCTTGCCCATGGACTCCCTCTGGAGAAGTCTGCCTGGTCCACCACTGTGGAGCTCGTGTCTGCTTTCTTGGGCACCCCGTTATTTCTAGCACTGTGGAACTGGATCTCAATAAAGCTGTTATGAACAAAGTGTGCCTTAAAATGAGTCAGATCAAGGCAAGGACGGCACAACTTGTGACCTGGCTCAATGTATGTTCTAAAAGTCGACCAAACTGTTTTGTTTCTCCTTAACAAAACCCCCCTGCTATAAATTTGTTTTCAACAAAATACTATTTCAAATATATTTTTCTCTTGAAACCTAACGAGGTTTTGTCCTCTGGCCACTCTGTGTAAGTGTGTTTGTAAGGTGATGAAGGCGGCAGGGGAAGGTGGCGCGTCTTTTATCGCGTGTTTTATCAGGGAGATCAGTGTTCGAGTCATCCCCGTAACCGTGAGTCCTGTCTGATCCACGCAGCAGACTTCAAAATTTAGGAAACCACATTTGTCCTTTGCCATTAAAGCCCACTGCAGATTTAACCACCATTTTCCAGGAAAATCTGATTTATACAAAATGCTTGACACTATTTCTCCCCATCCCATGCTGAAAAGTGAGAAAATCTATCGGAAAGGTTTTCCGGTTGCTTATTAACCTCTCTCGTAAACATTCAATGATCTGACTTACAGCAGGATATTTTATGCTTGGGAATTCTACCAGTAAATAAGAACCATGAGGGCAATGGCAAATCAGCAAGAGGTCGGAGTCCGCAACACCGTCACGGTGCTCCCTGGGCTCTTGGGAAAATCAAAAGCACAACTTTCCAACTGAAACACATCTTGCCTGCGCTGATTCCAGCCCCATGGGCACATGCAGTCAGAGTGACGTTCACTCTCCAGGCAGGTCTGGTCGGGGGCCTGTGTACGCTCAGGGTCCTCATCGAGGCCGAGCCCTCGGCTCTCTGTGCGTCCGTGGTTTCCTCTGGCCCGGCACCCAGGCCTCATTTGTTTCATCCTGTTCCAGCCCCTCCCATATTCTCCGCCTCTCCTGCTCCTCGCGCCCTCCACTCTGCCAGGCCCCGCATGCCCACGTCTGAGCACAGGTTCAGTGCCGCCTGGACCCCTTCGAGTCCCCTGCCAGGACTGCTGAAACCCTGCGCACACCTCCGTCTTGGCACCTCGCTGGACGGCACCTCATCTGGGCACAGCTGGTTGCTTCCAGACAGCAAAGCCTTCTTCTCCCGGTGGACACTGACCATCCCCCAGGCACGGCAGACTTGTCAGCACAAAGGCTGTGACCAGCGGTTCTCCAAAGCCGGGAAGGATCACCACTTTAAGAACTGGTACCAAAGGGGAAGAATGAATCTCACAATCTGGGAAATGACCTTTAAACCCAGCTACCAAATCAGCAAGTCAAAGCTGCTAATAACTAACTCTTTCCTTCCATTCCATCTTTGCTTAGTTCATCAGGAACACACACAACCCTGAATCCTTCCTTACACTAACTAAACACTTAAGTATACATAGATACACATGAAGGTTCTCAACCACAGAAACTCGAAAACAGGCAAGTTGATCATGCGAGTGACAAAGTTATCAGGCAAAAAGTAAAACAAGTAGGTTTTATCAAACTTTAAGCAATAATTACCAATTCATAGTCTATTATTACTTAGTTTAGGAAAGAAACTGTAACAAGCTAGGTACCTCAATGTATAAATACAATTTCCAAATAGCTTTTCAGTAATACATTTACTGTTTGAGAATATAGATTTAACAAGTATAAAAGAGTAAAAGCGACATAAACAACAAAAGCAGGTTGAAAACATTATCTCCTACTTTAAAAAATCCTCATCTGATTCTGCCGTGAAACAGTGAAACTGGAATGAAACCATGACCCCACACGGACAGGCCTGGAAAACACTGCAGCGAGGTCCGGAGACTCGCACGCACAACCACTGCAGAATTCCACGTGTGTAGGAGACTCGCACGCACAACCACTGCAGAATTCCACGTGTGTAGGAGACACGCACGCACAACCACTGCAGAATTCCACGTATGCAGGAGACATGCACGCACAACCACTGCAGAATTCCACGTGTGTAGGAGACATGCACGCACAACCACTGCAGATTTCCATGTGTGTAGGAGACATGCACACACAACCACTGCAGAATTCCACTTATGTAGGAGACATGCACACACAACCACTGCAGAATTCCACTTATGTAGGAGACTCGCACAACCACTGCAGAATTCCACTTATGTAGGAGACACGCACGCACAATCACTTATGTGAGTCCTTAAAAAGCAAATTCACTCAGACAGAAAGTAGACCGGGGCCAGGGATGAAGGGGAGAAGAGAAAGGCTTATTACTCCCTGGGTGCAGGTTTCTGGAGGGATGGAAAGCTCTGGATACTGGCGGTGGTGATGATCACACAACACTGGATGCACCACCCCTGGACACACATTTAACAACACCTAACTTGGTAAATCTGCTATGCATGTTTTACCACGACTTAAAAAATTCCTAGACCTAAAACACACACACACACACGGCAATCAAGACTGTGCTCTGCAGGTCAGACAATCACAAGTTAGGGGGATAGAGATGCAGACATGGGATCCCAGCGGCCAACTCTCTTCCAGGGGTGGGGCCTGTGCTTTCCCTCCCACTCCCCGCTTGACCTGCCCCCAGGGTCAGGTGGTCAGGCTGGAGGCATAGGCCCCATCTGCTATATATATATCTATGTACCTATATCCATAGTTTTTGTACCTTCAACAGTGATTTCAATGGCCTTCTAAAGTGACAGCTGATAACCTCAACGTGCCTAGAGACACGTTTCACCAGGAACAGTCCCTTGCGGAGAATGCGGAGAGGCCCTAGACAGAAAGCCAAGATGCTGACACACTGCTGCTCTCGCTGCTTAAGTCCACGTTCTTCCACGCACAGGACTACACCAAGGACGGGCAGACCTTTTCTTGTTCTGTTTCAAATGAAGACACCATCTCACAGCTGAACTTAACCAGGGCTCCAGAGCAGAAGAAACCAATGACTTGGCTGGTACTACTTCAAGGACCACCTCTGAAAATGGACTGGTACATTCCTTTGGGTGCCACACACAGGCACAAGCCGCACACCGTGTCCTCTGAATAGACCCCCTCGGTCTATCCGAAGGGAGGAGAGAGGAGCAAACACCGGTAGGTTCAGCAAAGGGATCCCATGCCACCTCTGATGGATGAGAGGTCATCTGTGCACCAATTCTGATCAAAGTTCAAAAGCGGGGAGAGCTGTGAATGCACATCCCAGCGCAGAGTGCTGCCAAGGAGGACTTCCGCTGTACCTGCACCTTTGACTTCTTACAGGAACCCAGACCGTGTCAACAGTCACCAGATATTGAGAACAAGGGTGTCCGTTGTTATTTATGTTATACTACAGCTACTACTGTGTGTGTGTGTGTGCATGCACACTTGTGCACAGTCTTACTTTTTTAAGGCATTCTATAGACTCTAAGAGGACATGAGGTGGGAAATGAACAAGACTTTAGCACACACTACGAACTGCAGAAGCAAAACCAAGCAGTGCCACCAGTGCTTCATGCAGCCAGGACATCCACAACTGCACCCACACCCGCGAGGCACCCGCCTCCCCATTCCAGTAATTCAGCCAGGGTTTTATTTTAAATCTAGGTGTGGCACGAGAGCACCTGTGATGAACACACTTAGGGATATCTGTTTTGTCATTCTGGATACCTGGAGCAGAACAAGTAAAACTGAGAAAAATGTGCAGGGCATGTTTGAACACGAAGACTGGCAGCCTGAAGCAGTTTGAGGGAGCCACCAAACAGAAGGTGGAATGATCAAGCGAATGCACCACACCTGCGGTCACAGCAAGGCAAGCAGAAATTCCTCCTCTAGCCGAGGTCAAGCCAGGGCCTCCTCTCCACTGACCTCCTCATTACTACAAAAATGCTGCACCCTTGGTACGACAGAGGGCACGGGGTGAAGGTGTGCGGGTGAAAGCAAAAGGCCCTCTTCACTGCAGACCTGGCTCCTCACACCCACAGGCACCCAGCTGCTGGCCAGGGCATTCCCAGCCACTTGAGCTCTACAGGGATCCCTGTTACGCAAACACTGTCACCAAGCGCCCAGCCTGCTTCCTAACAGGCCAGAACCCACAGCCCACAGATGTTCACAGTAACACACTCCACTGCTTCACTGCTTTTAGGCATTTAGGTTTTCCCTCATTTTATGCTGCAATGCCAACACCCTAAGCACTTCTTTGTGAAAGGCTGGCACATTCCTGTGGGACTCCTGTAGAATCCTGTAGGATTCCTAGAAGTGGACTCTTACCTAAAATTTGACAGAGAAATACCAAAGTGCCCTCCAAAACATGAAACACTGTTTTGAGAAATGTCAAGCAAAAGTTGAATCTTTAAAATTGCTTTACTCAGGCTCGCTTTGCTTATTGATGCCATCTCAGAGATCTACATGGACTCTTGCCCCTCCCCCTTTCGCAGTGCTAGAGACTAAACCCAGGCCCTGAGCAGGTTAGACAAGCACTCTGTCATTCAGCTATATGCCTGGTCCCTTTAAAAATTTTTATTTTGAGATGGGGTCTTGCTGAGTTGCCCAGGATGGCTCTGAACTTGTGATCCTCCTCCTCAGTTGCTAAGTCGTGGGATCACAGGTGTGCGCCACCACACCTAGTCCTCACCTCCCTTTTTAAATGAATAAATGTGGTTAGAATGCATCTGGTTTTTGTCACCCAAATGCTCCTAGTTACTAGGGAACTTGCTACATTTGGGGGAGGTATGCTGACTCAGAGAGATTCCTAAGTTATTAAGACAGTTCCTTTGTGCCAGCACTGGGCTGGGTACGGCACGACATGGCAAAAGATAGCCATGGTCCACGCCTTCACACAACTGCACTTCTGTATTCGCCACAGTTCATCACCTCTGCAGATTAGATAAAATCTGTCCAAGGAAAAGGGCTGAGGTTCTCAGCTAGAGTCAAAGCTGTAAGTTGGCGCTGTCTTCTATGGCTGTTTGGGGCAACCGAATATCCACACGTACGGCCTCTTGTCAGATTCTGTATGCCCACTCCTGGCTGGATGCTGGCCTGCAGGCAGACGGACTGCGAGACTGCTGTACTGCCAGTAGAAGTGAGGCCACCTGCACTGAAGCACGAGAGTCACCAGCAGGAGGAGAGGACTACCCAGGGGCAGCCGAGCTGGAGCCGGGGTGCAGAGCACCTGGAATGGAGCCCGGAGCTGTCGGTGAGAAGAGCAGGTCACAGAGTGATGTCCAGAGAGGATCCACGAGTGTGACCGAGACCTGACACCCTGGAACTGTGGGTGAGAAGAGTAGTCACAGAGTGACGTCCAGAGAGGATCCACGAGTGTGACCCAGACCTGTTGTCTCACAGTCAAACCAAGTCATGAAGCAGGAACTGACAGACGGTCTGCACGTCTGCTGCTAGAGGAGGCGCCTTTAGGACGGTCCCAGACAGCAGAGACAGGAACGAGCAGCGAGTTTCCATCCTCATGCATCCGCAGCATCTGACTGTATTTAACACTCTATTTTTATACTTCAAGACAAAAGCAGTAAGATCTAAAGACAAGAGGGGGCAGTTAATCTTGAAATCTGCCCCGTCCTGTCATCCCACTGCCAACAGCTTGCTTTAGAGTAGCTCCCGGGATGGTCTGTGGGACCCTGCGGTCCCCAGGAACCTCTCAGAGCGCCTGAGGCCAAGGACCTTCCTAACAACATCACCCTGCAATCTGCTGTTCAGTGCTATGCTGGGCAAGCATGAACTCTCCACTTTCCTTTTCCTCACAGAATAACTTTGGAATTAGGAATAAGTTTCCTTGAAAATTAGAAGTGAGTCTCTCACTTCACAGAACTTGCTGCCAATGATAAAAATCCAGGTTTTTAGGAGCAAATCAGAATGTGGGGAAATTTGTATCTACTGCTAACATGACAGCTTCCTCTGAAGAGAGTGTTGGAGACAGTGATGAGCATGATTTTCTTTGGTCTAACATAATGAACATGCAGCACTCAGCATAGAGGGGTTCAGCGCCAACACTTCCAAACAACCAGGGCACTGCTGCCAAATCACGCACGGGAGCAAGAGCACTCCAGGTGCAGTACACCACCAGTAATTTTTTTTTTTTTGGGGGGGTGGTACTGGGGATTGAACCCAGTGCTCTGCAGAGGCAAGGCAAGCACTCTGCCACTGGGCTACAACCCCAGTCCTCAGAACTAGGGATTCTAATATAATGGTAAAAAGTTCATTCCCAAGTTTCAGATCCCAAACTATAACTAAACTTAAATCACCACCTACTGAGCTGTGCTGGGTGCTGGAGACGGCCAGCCACCTGCCCTGCTCTGACTACAGTACACATGAGCGTGGCACCAAACTTTCTTTACACAGCTCAATGAAGCAACTGCAAGAGGCTGAACGTGCAAGCAAACCTGAGAACCCAGCGGTCTTCTGTTCACCTTTTAATTAATTAAAAAAACTTTTCAGATGTGGTCTGGCTATGTTGCCCAAGCTGGCACCAAACTTGCCACCCTCCTGCTTCAGTTCCCTAAGTTGCTGGGATTATAGGTGCACACTGCTAGTTATCAAAATCATAAAACAATGGCATCCTTCTCAATAAATCTGTTTTAGGAAAGTTGTTCATCATTAAAAATGTTAACATGCAGATTTATTATTATTTTAAAGAGAAACAATAAATATTTTAAGCTACTTTAATTTCAAATGTGGTATAATCAATAGATATAGCGCACACAAACAAAAGAAAAGCTCTCTGGGTACTCAATAATTAGTGTATGAAAGTATCCTGGGGTCAAGAGGCTCTGAGAACCAGAGCACAGAGCACAGAGCACAGCTCAGTAGGTGGTTATTTAAGTTTAGTTGTAGTTTGGGATCTGAATTCATAGCACAGAGGTCAGCAAGCACAACCTGAGGGCAAAACCTGGTGGCTGCCTGCTTTCACAGTCTCCTGCCACTCATTTCTTCTTGGTCTGCAGCTGTCCTCCTGCCACAAGGGCAGAGTTCAGCAGTTGCCGCAGGGACGGCCTGGCCTTCAAAGTTTGAACTACATAATACTTGGCCCTTTTAGAAAAGTCTGCTGACCCTTTATTTAGATCAAGCCCCATTTCCAGCCTCTGTGATCACAGTGATTTCCTAAGAGGAACCTCTGTCTCCATTCTCCAAAGGCCAGAGTGGCCTTCCTAAAATCGTCATATTTACATCACTCCCTGCCAGGACCTTCTAGGTTCACTGTCACTCAAACTACAACGCAAAAGCCTAGCATGGTTCTCAAGGCCTTTATGTGTCACCAACTGGCTGGGCAGCCTCCTGCCTTGTAGGAACTCTTGTCACCATGCCAGGGAGACACCCTCACTTCCCAGAATGCACCACATACCTCCAGTCTCCACGCTAAGACTCTACGCCTGGAACGTTCTTCTCCCCTTCCCTCTTCTTATTTTGTGTCTTCCTGTCCTCCATCTCTACCCAAGTCACGTTCCCTCAGTATGCTCTGGTCCCAGCTGTGGTGGGACCACAGCTTGATCCACAGCTTGATCCACAGCTTGGTCTCTGTCTAAAATGGGTTTCTCCACTTCTGCACCCAACACTGGCCATCTTTACTGCACCACTGTGTGGTCAGCCCTACATCACCCTTCCTTTTTGTTGGCCTGGCTCCCTGGAGCAGTACAGCATCAGTTCTTCTACGTGAGAGGGTCTCCTTGCATAGCACCCAGACAGTTACCAGATCCTGTATTCCTGTTTGCCAGAGCTTTCTAAAACTTCCGTGGAATCTCCTCCATAACTCCATAATGGTCACAGGATAATAGTACCCATCTTCCAGATGGGGAAACAGAAGGTAAGAACCTAGCCACACTAACACAAAGCTGCAGGAGGGTAGAAATGGAGAATCTACTCAAATCCTTTTGCACTGAGCCTTTCCACCTGCATGACTTTCCACATTGACTGACATCAAGTTGAAGAGACATGCCTGATCCATGAAGCAGAATACAACCAACTGCCAAGCAACGCTGTGTTAAGTGAAGGAAGTCCAGAGTTCAAGACAGAATACCTCATGTGAAAAAAGGCTGCAGCAGAGAGCCACACACAAGGTGGACTCCAAAGGACCCGTGGGGTGTGGAAAACAGAGGAATACAAAGAACTTTAGGTCAGCAAGAAACAGGAGCAAGGGCTGGGGAGATAGCTCAGCTGGTAGAGTGCTTGCCTCGAAAGCACAAGGCCCTGAGTTCGATCCCCAGTACCAAAACAACAACAACAACAAAAAAAAAAAAACAGGAGCAAAAGTGAAGGGATGGGCACTGTCATAATATAACAAGTGAAAATCCAAGAGGCAAGGCTCAAGAGAGGGTGTGGGGTGGGTGGAGATGGGAAGGACCAGAAGAAACTTAGAAACTGCTGCTTTTGTGTTTAAATACAGCTAAACCCAAATCTAAATACTTGAAATGAGTCAACACTTGTAACAACACTTCACAGATTACAAAGGCACTGCACACTGACCTCAAAGTTCTTTTGGTGGCTGGCTCAGTGGTGCACACTTGTAAGGGTATGGTTAACACTAGTGTCAATCTTGCGAACTTACATCTGATTGTAGCCATGATCAGGCCAGCTTCCTGATCAACCTGACTTCAAAATGTGGCTGGGCTCAGTAAATCTGGGAGATGCACTGATCTTACAAAAGGTCCACGTTTCATTTCCTCTTATGATGCTCTTATGAGTAAAGTGCAAACACACTCTAAGATTGCCTGCCTGCTTGCAGTCAATCCTGAGATACTGTCCTGAAGGCCCTTTTCAATGGCAGATACAGATAAAAAGTAAATGGAAATTCTCTAATGAAGCAAAGGAATCAGATGGGGAGTAATTCAAATAACCAAATACCTTGTCCCACTGAGTCTTAAATTAAAAAAGAATACCATTGATAAATAAATACTGAATGTCCATTTCCTGTATCCAGAATAGATCCCAAACTCTTAAATAAGAACTGTGACCCCAAAGTATTGCATTCTTTCACGTTACATTTCACTGACTCTGAAACACCCTTTAGTACATTTAATACCTTTGAAATTTTATGCATCTTATGGTCAATGAAACAATGTACCTTCCTGTCTGATGCTCAAGTCTCCTTAATTTTTGTTACCTTCCTCAATTTAAAATGTTTCTTTTTTTGAAACACCATCTACTCCGCCCCACCCCTTAGGAAGGTTTTTCCTACCCAGTTACCCAGATGCCAGGTCATTTCAACTTAAGGAAACCTTGAGTTGAACCTTGAGTTTTCATATTTCTTTAGAAAAAGGTTATTGCCTAAGTCAAAGCAACAGATTAACTCATGGGTTAAGAAAATGATTAAAATGAAATCATCAAATTAAGAAGACACTTAAAACCACAATTCTGAGATAAAAAGACCTACCTGTTGCCCAACTATCCCAAGCTCTAGAAAATCAGGTTCTAACAAGACCTGTGAAAGCCCCTCCCTAGTTTCTTGGGAACAGCAAAGGGAACATAAAAGGATTAAGACCCACATCTTTCCCACAACTAAGCAGACTGCAGCACATCCAAAAGCAGCCTGTTTGACACACAGGGTGTTCTAGTTACTCCAGTTCTGAGACACCTCCTCCTCAAGCAGCTTGAAAATTCTCAGAAAATGACCCCACCCTGAAACCCTACAAATCTCGTATTACTTTAGCATTTCCTTCAAAGGCATTTTAGTACAATTCCTGGAGGTGTGATCTCTACTGGGCTTCAGGACAGCTAGAACCCCCAATAGTCAATGGAGCAGTTTCACCCATGCAGTCTCCGGAGCCAGTCAGCAAGGCTTCAAACTCTTCCGCTGCCACACAACACCTGTGAGACCAAGTTGGCTGCTGTGCCTTGACTTCTGCATGTGAAACTAAAAACAATAATTCCTGCCTCTCGAGTGTGTGAAGATCAGATGAACTGACACTGGCAAGGACCTTGGAGCAGTATTCAGCACACAATAAGCATTCGATATATATTAACCACCCCACCACCTGGCCAGGTCCTCTACCCACACTGAGGTGGGAGCTCTGAACTGAAGGATCTCCAGGCTACATGATGTTCACGTGCAGGAAGCACGCTCGGGCTGGGTGAGGGCGACCAGGCAGCACAGCAAAAACCTGCAGACACGTCTCCCAGAGCCGCCACCATTCAGACCCAAGTTAGCAGTCTCTTTTTCCTTTTCCCTAGAAGTCGCCCTGCTTCACTATTTTGATCCTTGGTCACCTCACCCACTTTTCTGCACAGGCAGGAGAGGCCAGTCACCATGGTGGGAAGCCTGCAAATCTCCTGTGAGCCCCACTCATCCCCACTTGCAGGGGGATGAGAATCACTGATGGACGGTGGAACTATGGCTCTTAACAGGACAGCTGATCTGATCCACAGCAAAATCCAATTCTATAAATAAATAAATAAATGGCATCAAACTGTTCACAGTCCAATATTGGCATTAGAGGTTATGACTGAGGACCCCAGAATTATTCGTTTAAAAAAAAAAAAATCAACAAAAACCAAAGCCCTTCCCACGCTACTCACTCCATGGCCTCCCAAGTCAGGCCTGCCTACTCCTACCTGTGTACCGCCCAGGCCCAGTGGGCACCTTCCCTAATGAAGTCAGGGGAGGACCCAGCTTTAATTACTCTGGATACTTCTGACAACCCATCACAGTGATGGCAGAAAGTCAGGCCAAAGTGCAGGGTTCAAGAACAAAAGTCCCACAAGTAACAGACTTACAAATATATTTTGCCACATGCCGTCAGTTCTGCAGTTCAAGCCCAGAGCACAAAAACATCTCCTTGAAGTCCCTGTCTCACCAACGTTTCTCCTTCAAAGTTGAGCTTGGGCAGAACTAGCTTCTTGATTCTTGTTGCTTTAATAATCCCCAGTTGCTAATGATTACGTGCTCCTTCTTTACCATCTACTCTAGTAATAACACAATTCAACATTACAACTATTTGACAAAATGAAACCGATATAAATGTGTTAATCCTGATGGATTAACTACATTTAAGGCATATGTGGACTAAAATAGAAAGCTTTGAATACATACAATAAAAAGAAAAATGTGGGTAGTATCATAGAAAAAAAGATGATACCCAAAAAAATGACAACCTGAACACCAAACTTTTCCAAGGACTGGGGATGTTTCTCAGTGGTATACGGCACTTGTCCAGTGTCAGGGTCCTGGGTTTGATTCCCAGCATGACTGGGGTGGGGAAAGCACTCACACCACAAAAAGTTCTAATCAGTTTACTTCAGACAATAGAGTATTTCTGCCAAGACTTTTAAGGGAAAGAATGCTATTTTCATAAGTGTAAAGTTACACTTTAAATACATCAGTTTAGATGTATTTAAACTGGCTTATCAATAAAAACTATTTAAATTGGCTTATCAATAAAAACTACAAAACAGGTAAACCAGAAATCAAGACTAGCTCTTAGTGTCCCACTACACAAACAAGCTTTGCCTTCTTCCAAGAGAACTCAAGTGGGAGGCTGAACTGTGTCCCACTTGGCACGTGAAACAAAAAAACGAGTTAACATGTTTCAAAGCCATACAGAAGAAACAAAATCAATAGGGTATTAAATTACATAAAAAGTCACCTAGTTCTCATCTCAAACCATATACCTCTTTGCAAGTGTCTGAGGGCAGTTTCCCTTGCTTCCTGACCTGGGCACAGTGTGCCTAAGGGGCCACGGTCTCCAGATGTCCTCAAGGGTCATGCGTCCTTCCAGACACTGCCAGGGAGGGGAACAAGGTGGAGGAGGAGGAGGCAAAAAGTCATGAGGTGCCGAGGTGGAGGAACTCGGACCAGACGTCTGACCAAAGGCTTAGTGACCTGGGACAGGGAAGGGTACTTGGTGCAAAGACACATATTTTTAAGTGAAAGTGAAAGATCCACAGCTTAAGGTGAGTGAGCAAGAACAACAAAAAGTCACTAAGATTCTAAACGGGAAACACTAAACCTCGAGTCTCCGAATCACCACTACCCACGCCTTCAGCGCTCTGCTGGCTACCAGTCCACAACCCTAAACTTCAGGCCCGGCCCGTTCGAAGCTGTGATTAGGGGAAGACACCAGGCAGGAGGGCGACGCCTCAAGGTTCTGGACCAAACTCCGCAGAGGGGCCGTAGGCGTCGCGGTGAAATCCCCCGCACAGACCCCAGGAGAGCCCGCAGTCCCACTCGGGCTGAAGACCACCCGGGGCGCAGAGCTGCTTCGCCGGTGACCCGCAGAGTCGATGGGCGCGCCCCAGCCCGCCCGGCACGGCCCCCACACCCGGGGCAGTCGGCGGGCACTCGAGGGCCGGCGTCCACCGCGTCCCGACTTACCTTCCTCGGACACCCCGAGTCCAGTTCACCAGCCACAAGCCCACCGTCCACGCACACCAGGAGGCCGGCGTCCGGCGCTGCCCGCGTCCGGCCCCCGCCCCTCGCCGGGGTCCCGCAGGACGGCGCGGGACCGCGCGGGCGGAGGTGGCCGCGGCCCGGCGCCAGCCCCCGCGCGACCTTGCGCCCGCTCCGGTGGCCTCACCTTCCGCCACGTCCTCGTCGACGGCGCCCTTCACCTGCGAGAAGCACCACTGAAAGTCGTTGCCCGCGGGGCAGCCGCCGCCTCCGGCTCCTGCAACACAACGGGCGGTCAGCCGGCCCCGCCCGCCCGTGCGCCCCGCCGGCCCGCCCGCGCGCCCGCGGACCTCACCCGCCATGGCCGCGGCGCGGGACGGCGCCCGCCCAGCCCTGTGCGGCCGACCGCAGGCGCCGCCGCGGAGCCTCAGCCCCGGCCGCCGCCGCCGCCGCCGCCGCCGCCGCCGGGGAGGGATTTTTTTCCCTTTTCAAAATGGCGCCCAATGCCCGTCGCCCCGCCGGCTGACGTCATCCCCCTCCGCCTCTTCGGAAGGCCCGGGCGGGGCGCGCCGCGGGGGCTGCCGGGGGCACGCCACGCGCCGACTGCGTCTGCGCGAACCGCCTTGTCCCGGACCACACGCCACGGCCGAGCTGGGTCCGCCCGAAGGGCGACCAGGTCCAACGGGTGCCGGCGAGCTGTGAGCCCTTGACCTGTCCGGCAGCCGACGTGCACCGGCGGCTCCCCAGAGGACCGGTCGCCCTGTGTCGGCTGGCTCCAGTGGCCGAACTTTTGCCTGCGGAAAGGCCCCGCCCTTTCCCACGCTTCTGCCAATGGAAGCTCGGGCCCTCCGCGGAGCAGCCAATGGAGGGCGCTCGGCGGCAGTGGGCGGGGCGTCCGGGCGGGGGCTCACCTGAGCGCGAAGTGCGGCACCCCGCCCTTGCCCGCCTAACGGAGCCGGCTGTTGGTGGGACACCCGGTCCAAGAGCGAGGTTCCCTACCGAATTGTTACTTCAGGGGTCCTGAGGTCTCCAGGTGGCCGAGGGAAGCGTGACTGACCGTCTCTCCTTTTGTGGCTGAGCTTCTCTGGCGTACGGAGGGATTGTTCACTGTGGGTTTGATGTATCAGAGATCAGTTTCTTTCAAGGATGCTGTGAAGTTGGTTGTATCGCTAGAGGACAGTTGCTCCCATTCGGGTCCGTTTTGCACGCCTCGGAAATTTATTAATTAGCTCCTGCCATGTGCCACACGCTGTTCACAGTCCTCGGGGTGCAGCTTGAACAGTCAACAAACCCCTGCCCTGGGAGTTTACCGTTCAGTGGGGAAAATAAGGAAAAATTACGTAGTAAGTCAGATGGAGCCGAGAAATATAAAGCGCAGAAGGAGGAGAAAGGTATGCGTGACCGGAGAGCTGGAGTTGTAAAGGGCGTGACTGGAGAAGACCCCAGGGAGATGAGTGAGCAAGCCTGCAGACCCCGGGAAAGGCTGTACCGGGAAGTGGGGGCTGCCAGTACCGAGGCAGCAGTGAGGACCACTCCTGAGTGGTGTAAGTGGCCCAGGAATCGCCGAAGCACAATGAATGAAGAGGAGACTACAAGTAGTAGTGGAGGCAGGGAGGCTCATTCCAGGACTAGGACTACAGGGGAGAGACGCTCACCAAGGACTCTAGCTTTAACAGGGCCACAGGGCTGCTTTGCTGAAAACAGCCAGTGGGGATCCAAGGGAGGAAGCAAGGACACCAATGAAGAGGCCAGCAGGTGGTCCAGGTGAAGGGTTGAGGTTGGAATTCCATAGGGTGTGGTGGAGGGTAGTGAGAACCAGTGCATTTCAGAGATGAGTACTTGGAAGGCATGGCCTCCAGGGTTTGCAGAGAAGATAGATGGAAAGAGAGCGAGAGCGCGCGCGCGAGAACTCAGTAACTGCACTCACAGATCAGAGCACCTGGAAAGAGTTTTCCAGGCCCCAGGACAGAGGAACCGTTCAGTAACTGACCATCAGAGCCAGTTGCTCTGTGATGCTGCTGAGTCCAGCTGAGCCCTTATTAATTTCCTGCCTGTGGATCTGTGTGTTTCTGATGAGGTGCCGAGGTCCTCGTCTGTAACAGTGAGTTCTTCTGCTTCTTGCAGGTCTGTCAGCTCTTGGCTTGTGTGATTCCATGCTCTAGGCAAGTATGCTCTAGGATGGTATGTCTTCCTGCAGGATTGGCTCTGTTGTCATTATGTAAAGCCCTGTTTGTTTCTCATCCTTTTCCTTCACTTGGAGTCTGCTCAGTTTGAAGTTAATATAGCTCTTCCCACATTCTTCCTTTTTCTTTTCTGTTTCTGGGGCCTTGTGCATGTTAGGGAAGTGCTCTACTGAGCCACACCTGCATCCCAAGAAGCCTACTTTACATATAAGGATACAGATTACCAGTAAAGGGATGGAGAAAGGTACACCAGGTAACACTGATCCGAAGAAACTGGGAGGGCTGGGGTGCCGCTCAGTGCTAGCTCAGTGCTAGCTCCACCCTCAGTACCCCACACACAGACAACTTGGACATACAGTTTCTATGTTAGCACATAAGTCTTATTATTTTTTAAAATACCAAATCAGTCTCTGCCTTGTAATTGAGGTGAACCATTGATGTTCAAAATGGTTGTTGAGATAGTTAGATTAATATTTACCATGTTTATTACTGTTTTCTATTTGTTGCCCTATTCATTGTTTCTTCTATAGCTCTCATTTGTTCTGCTTTCTCTGGTTTTAATTGGGCAGTTTACGTGATTCCTTTTTTTCTCCCTTCTAATCATTCTTCTTTTTTACTTTTTAGTGGTTTCCCTTGAGTTTGCAATGTGCACTTGGAATCTCCTCACTCTTGGCCCAGTGTTTCCAGTCCTTGTCTCCTGTCCCTGAGGACCTTCCTGCCCTTCATTTCACGTAGCCATGAATTATAACCTCCCACTGTATTGTTGGTGTTAGTGCCTTGAACAAGTAGTTCTACTAGATCATGTAGAAAAAAGAAATAAAAACTTTTTACTTTACCTTTTTTGGTCCATCTCTAATACTATTCCTTTCTTTATGTAGGTCTGGTTTTTCTGATCGCTATCATTTTCTTTTTCTCTAAAGGATTCCTTTTTTCATTTCTTGCAAATCAGGTCTGCTGTAACAAATTCTCTCAGTTTTTGTGTAACTGGAAAAGTCTTGTATTTCTCCTTCTTAGAAGCATAATGTTGTTGGATATAGAATTCTAGGTTGATGGGTGATTTTCTTTCTTTTGCGTGTGTGTGTGTGTGTGTGTGTGTGTGTGTGTATGTATGTGTTTGTGCGTGTTACTGGGGGTTGAGTCCAGGAGTGCTTACCCACTGAACTGCATCCCCAGCCTTTAAAAATATACATATATATTTTTTTAATTTGGAGACAGGGTCTCCCTAAGTTGCTGAAGCTGGCCTTGAACTTGTGATCCTCCAACCTCAGCCTCCCAACTCCCTGGAATTGCAGGTGTGTGTTGCTGTGCCCAGCTTTGGTGAATGGTTTTGTTCTTTCAGTACCGTAAATGTCTCACTGGGTTCTCAGCTTGCTCATGTGGTTCACTAAACAAAGTCGGAAGCAATCACTATCCTTGTCTTAGCTACTTTTTCACCTGTCAAGATTTGGCTGAGGGCTGGGGAGATAGCTCAGTCGGTAGAGTGCTTGCCTTATAAGCACAAGGCCTTGGGTTTGATCCCCAGCATCACAAAAAAAAAAAAAAAAAAGATTTGGCTGAGTAGATAACTAGGCAGATATCTGGGCTCAGCCCAGGGAGGGTCCCCACATAATTCTGTGGCTATTGGGAACCAAACTGGGTTTAAGTTGACTGCCTTATCCTTGTTTTCCACGTGGAGAATGAAATCAAGTATCACCTGGGTCCCCGAGGTAGGGGGAGGACTTCAAACCCGCGCGCCACTGGAGGCTGTTGCCTCACTTGCACACACAGCTCCCTCTGGCTCCCAATAGCCACAGAATTATAGCTGTCATACCAGCTGTTTCTACCAGTGGTGAGTTGGGGGCAGGCTGGGGCCCTGTCCATCTTGATCAGGGCGTGTCAGTGCGGATCTCACTAGGAGTCGTGGTCTTCCTGGCTCTGCGTAGCCACGCTTGGCCCACCTGCACAGCCGAGCTGCACTGCCCACACTGGTCTTCCTTCTTTCCAGGGGCATCAGCTTCTGCACCAACAGCCATCTTTCCTGAGGACCTCTGCCAGTCCTGGGGGGTGGTCTGACCATTAGACCTGCTTCTCGTGTTTAATCAATGAATGTCAAGAACAGAAGTCGAGGGCTGTGGTGGTGGCTCAGTGGTAGAGTGCTTGCCTAGCATGTGTGAGCCACTGGGTTCCATCTTCAGCATCACATCAACTAAGTAAGTAAGATAAAGGTATTGTGTCCATCTATAACTAAAAAAAAATTTTTAAAAAGAACAGAAATTGAAGACCCAAATAGGAGAAAAACAGGAACTTCAAGTTTGTTATATCTGCCCTGTGCTCTGATAATGTTCTGCTAACATCCTGTGCTCAGTAAACCATGTGCTGCTCTTCTAGCTTAGAGGATGGAGCATGTGTGCCCCTCAGACCCAGGCAGGGGCTCAGTGCGGGCACCGGGCTTCTGGGTGAGCACCTGGCCTTGGGGCCCAGCCCTGTTCCCAGAGCCGTGGCCAGTGTGTGGTGGTCTTCTTGGGGTGACCATGGAAAACAGTTTTAAGTTTCAGTCCTTCTAGGAATGTGGGCTATTTTGTGACTCATTACACGGCCTCGGAAAGTCCCACAGATTTTAAAGTTATAATGTCATAATGTCATCTTAGAAGAAAAATGAGTGCGCTTCACTATTAGAGACTGGGCTGCAATGAGAACACCGTGAGGTGTGTGTTTCCCTTTTCATCAGCTTTCCGGCATCAGCAGCAGCGGGAAGCGCCCTCTCTTCTCCCCTCTCGTGCTTGCACTGTCTGCTGCATGAGTTTTGGCGGTGACTTTGCAGTTTTCTTCTCTCTTCTCTGCCCCTCGGGAGTCCTGTGCCTCCCTCCTCCAGGGAACCATGGCGTCAGCGCTTTCCTGCGACTGATTCTCCTGCATGTGCGTCAGGAGTCAGACGCATTTAATTTTAGCTCTTGGCTCAGCTTGGTGCAGGCAGCTGGGCATCTCCTATGTTAGGGCTGAGGTCATGAGGCACCTCTGCTGAGGGTCCTGCAGGGCATTGTAGTCCTCAGGCCTTGGCTGAGATTGTTCTAGAACTGTCTATGGGTAGCTGTCCAATCTCCCAAATGTGTCTTGGAAAATTCCAGAGCCTATTAGATTTTACGCATGCATCAGCTTTAGTTGCATCCATCCAGAAGGTCACGCACCTTGTGAGCTGCTGCTTCGTGGACGTAAGTTGAGAAGGGCAGGGAGCACCATGCTGTGCTAGGAGGCGAGGGCTGGCTCCAGGTGCCTCCAGGGGAGGAAACTGTGCTTCTGGGGGGACGATGAGCTTCGGGGTCCGTGAGTGTTGAGGCTCGTGGAGAAGAACGAGGAGGCGATGGCGGCGTCAGTGATGGAGAATGTGCCGGTGACTCCTCAAAGCTCCGGGAGAGCTCATGAGCCCCATGCGACCCTGAGAGACGAGCAGGAGGGCGCAGGGCTCAGAAGCCGGGAGGAGGGGGCTCCAAGACTGGTTGGCGAGCTGGTCTAGGCCAAGGTCCGCAGACCTCTGTGGGGTGGGGGCCTGCCCGACATCAGGGCTGCTCAGCATTCCTTTCAGCATTCCTTTCTGCCAAAGGGTGGCTGTGTATTTTTGGTATCTAGGCGTTGACCTGTGAGTGACACTTCCCACGGCCATGGTGTGTGCGCGGTTTTCTTTAATGGTGGTGCTGGGTTTGAACCCAAGGGTGTTCTACCACTGAATTACATCCCCAGCCCTGTTCGCTTTATATTGAGACATAGTCTCACTAAGTTACTGAGTTTGGCCTCAGCCTCCTGTCAGAGCCTCCTGCATTGCTTGTGTCCAGTGCACAGGGACGTGTTTTTGTATGAAGACAACACAGTTGAATGGATTGAATGGGTATGATTTTGTAAATAACTTCCCTACTAATTATGAGAAGTGTGTATGCAACTCCAATTAAAAAAAAAAAAAAAGCTCTGGTTTTAGTGTTTGCCAAGCCCCCATTGTGAATCTCCCCACCACCACCAAGCCTAAGCAGATGGGAGAGCTGTGGGCTCCTTCCACCTCGGCCCTCGCAAGCTGGTGCTGCTGGCTGTGGCACAGCCTGCCCCTAGGTGCCTGGGAGGCAGGAACCTGTTGACCTGAACATACCCCCAGCCGAGCCCCGCCGAGCCCCTGTGCTGGACCTGCTCACAGGCTTAGGACGAGACAGCTGTAGATCCCTTCTCAGCGCTTTATGGGTTTTCCTCCTGGACCTCAATGTTTTCATCGTTACCATGGGCCGTCCTGCTGCAGCTCGCCTGGCGGCCGCAAGCCCCACAGCCTATCTGTGTGGGCGTTGGTGCTGTTGAGCATCACTGCAGTATAGAACAGGGACAGGACCGGGGCCCCTGTTGGTGTCCACAAAGAGGGGCTTCGAAGCCAAGATTCAAAACAGTTGGAAACTGGGCAAGGAAAGAAGCTCCTCCTGGTCTTGGGTGACCTTCTATCATGTGACAGTGTGACATTAGCAGGTGGCTGTGCCAAGTTGAGCAGCCCTGCCTCCAGGGAGGGGGGCTGTCGGATGCTGTCCCTTTGAGCACACAGTGTGGCCAGTGCTGTCTGCTCACTGTTCTCCCCCAACAGTTCCCCACTCACCTTGGAAAACCATGACAGAAGGCCTGTCTGTGGTAAGCAGGGCCCTTGTCCCAGAGGTGCTGAGGTGCAGCAGGTGGGTGGTAGTGGTCTGAGGCCCGCAGACAGAATGCTGAAGTCCAGGAAGGTCTCACAGGGAGGAAGGATCCAGGCTTCACCACCCACACAGTGACTTCGAGGAGCCTCTTGATTTGGAGCCTGGAACTGGTTCCCTGCTGAGTGGCTGGCCCCAGGCAGCCTCCAGGGGCAGAGCCTGCTGTGAGCCCACAGGGCCCTGGCTCCAGAGTCTCCCTCAGGCCACACTGTTCTCAGCCCTCCCTGGGGCTGAGAGGCACTTTGAGGTTAAGATACAAGGTCTACATGCTGTGGAAGGCATCCTGTGTTTTCAGGAGCTCCAGGTGAGCGTGAGCCATGGGGGGTGACTGCAGCCAGAGGAGCTGTGGCTGAGCCCTGGCAGCGTTTTCTGTGCCCAGTGGCACCAGGGCCAGTGTTCCCCTGGGAGCCTGAATTTAAATTTTGATTTTCCTCTTTTCAGTGAGAATTTCTTTTCCTCATTCACATGGGGAGGCCTTGCTGAGGTCCCGGGAGGCAGAGGTTCCAAACTGGGGGCCTGTGTGGAGCTGTGGGCCTCCATCCTTAGCCTGCTTTGCTTCCTTCAGGGTGATACTGCAGCCAGGGGCCAGGGGCCATTCCACCCATCTGAGGTGAAGGTGGAGGCAGGTCCTGGGAGGAAGCAGTGCAGCCTGTGGGGAGCTGACCTGGGATTTCGTGGTGCTGCATAGCTTCTCTGACCCTAGAGCAGAACAGAGCAGAGTGGGAGCCCAGTGTGTTGGGACCGTGGCTCACCTGTCCATGCAGCAGGCCGTGCCTGGTCTGCAGACCCAGGAGCTCAGATGGGTTTGGCAGGGTTGTGGGGAGTGGCAGGGCAGCTGGGGTCACCCCTTCCCATCAGACATGGGTCACTGCCTCCGCACACTTGCAGGAGTCTCCCCGAGTCAGGAAGCCAGACACCAGCTGCTGCCCTTGGCCCCAGGTGCCCTCCCTTCAGTGTAGCCATGGTGAGGGGGTCTGTGCTTCTGCCCCTTGTGCCCTGCAGGGTGCTGGGTGCCCCATGTACTGCGCTGGCCTTCATAGCCTCATGGCAGGTGCTGGCCAACATGGTGAGGACGACTCCTCTGAATTGTCCCCTCTTAGCTCAGAGGAGCACAGTGGTCCCTCCAGCACAGTGTTCTGGGTCTGTGGTCTCTGTCCTGGACCACAGGTCTCTCCTGCGGCATGTCATCCTGGGCTAGAGCAAAAGCCTTCACTAGGTGCTGGGGTCTTGGTGCCTGTGAGAGACTGAGATCAAGGGGCAAGTAACCGAGGGAAGGGGTGGTGCACAGTTCCCAGTTACCTGGTATTCATCTGCCTTGCAGCACACGCGCAGGTGTGCATGGGGCCTGGCTGCAGCAGTCTGCCCTCCACACAGTATATCAGGAGCAGGTGCACAGTCCTTCCCACCTAACCTGCTCTGGTCCCACTCTCGGCGTGTGTGTGTGTGTACGCGCAACATGGTGAAATCTGTTGTATCAGCACCCCACAGATTTCAGGCTCAGGCAGGACCCTGCAGAGTGCACGGGTCCCCCACTGAGCAGGACCATTGACTGTGCACGTGAACTGCTTCCTCCCAGCGCGAGGCACATGGTCCCGTCCTGGACTAGGGCAAGGGCTCCTGTGCTTCCCTGCTCCCTCGCCCTCCGTCTGGAGAGTCTCAGTGGGCGCCTGCTTGGAAACCCTTCCCGTCCTCGAGGGTGCTTCTTCTGATCACACACGTAGGTTCACTTGCACTGTCCTCGACCTTCTGCTGGAGACAACAACACCCCAAGTTCTTTTCCCCTGAGGCAGGACCTAGAAGGTCTTTAGAGTGTTTGTTTATTTGTTTATTAATTGGTGGTCCTGGGGATTGAACCCAGGGGCTTTCTTCCTCTGAGTTGCATCTCCAGCTCTTTTTATTTTATTTTGAGGCAAGGCCTGGTGAAGTTGCCGAAGCTGGCCGTGGACTTGTGATCCTCCTGCTTCAGCCTGTGAAGTGACTTGGACAGGTGTGGCCACTGTGCCCTGCTTTTAAGGGAGGAAGAGGCTGCTCTGTTGGGAGGATCTTCTCCCTTCTTCCCACTCTTGCCTGGAATATCCTCACCCAAATGAGTACCTGGGGAAAAAGGTACCAGGCCAAACACCTAGCCCTCTGCATCCAGGTGAGTGCTGAAGTGACTTTTGACAAATGCAGCAGCTTGAATCAACACAGGTTCATTAAGGAGGTCAGAGGTCCCGAGTCACCATGCAGGTAGGACTGGCTCCTGACAGAGGTTCTGGGGAGGTTCTTCCCTCGCCCTCCCAGCCTCAGGGCTGCAGTGCTCCTGGATCATGGCCCTACATCACTGACTTCTGCCTCGTTCCCTAATCTCCTGGGGCTCTGACCCTTCCTCCCTCTTTTAATGGCATCTGGACATTCCAGGACAGTCTCCTGTCTCAAAACCTTAATCTCACCTGCAAAGTCCCCTCTGCGCTCAGCACAGGTCACATATCCACTGGCATTAGGATGGCACCTTTGGACCATACTCCTGTCCCCACCCCCAGTCAGATCCAAGGCACCTCCACCAGGGAGGGCTGAGAACAGTGTGGCCTGAGGGAGACTCTGGAGCCAGGGCCCTGTGGGCTCACAGCAGGCTCTGCCCCTGGAGGCTGCCTGGGGCCAGCCACTCAGCAGGGAACCAGTTCCAGGCTCCAAATCAAGAGGCTCCTTGCAGTCACTGTGTGGGCGGTGAAGCCTGGATCCTTCCTCCCTGTGAGACCTTCCTGGACTTCAGCATTCTGTCTGCGGGCCTCAGACCACTACCCACCCACCTGCTGCACCTCAGCACCTGCTTCCCATGGATTCTCTGCCTCTTCTTGGCCTCCCATCTGCTAGATTAGTAACTTGGATAACTTGGGATAACAAGGATAACTCGGGATAATTTAGGATGTCTTGGATAGTTAGGGACAGCTTGGGATGCTCTGGGATATTTGTGGATAACTTGGAATAATGGGATGGCATGAGATAATGTATGATAATTTAGGATGAATTGGGGACATCCTGGGATTCATTGAGGTAACACAGTGTATTGAGATAACAGTATTGGTTTGACATAGCTTGGGGTAGCGGATACCTGGGTGACTGGATAATTTAGGATAGCTTGAGACAGAGAAGCTGGATGGCTGGGGGTTGTATGAGGACTTGGGGTGTGTGTGTGGAACATCTGAGGAGAAGCTGGGCAACGTGGAATATCTTGGGGTGATGTGGGGCATTTGGGGTAGCTCGGGTAACTTGGGTAGCTTGGGTTGACTTGCGATGGCTTATCCAGTGCAGGAATGAGGCTTGGTAGGTTTGAGTTCAAGTCCAAGATCAGAGGCAGAAAACTCAACTGGGGTACACCTTCTGCGTAGAACTTGAAGACCCTTCTCTGTGGGTGGAGGTAGTCTTCTGAGCTTAGGGACTGTGGAGGTTCTGGTCTTCATTACCATGAGCTGGCAGTAGAACTGTCCTGCCCACCAGAAGTAGATACCTGGCAAGGGATCTGGAGCTTGGCTGAGAGATGTAGAAGGGCAGGGCCTGCTGACCAGCCTGGGCAGTAGGTCAAGGTGGGGGCATCTTGGCTTTTGAGACCTTGTGTTCTTGGGAGAGAGCTTAGGCCAGGGGTGGGCTGGCAGGCAGGCTCCTGACAGCCTGGTGAATTGGGCAGAGTAAGGATGACTCTGCTCTCTTTGCAGAAGTTCAGAGAGGTCAGGTAACTTGCTGTAGGCCACACAACTCATGAATGACAGAGGGGGCTTAGATAGGGCTGCTATCTCTGGGGATGCCCTTTCCTAGTCTCCTTGTCCAGACCCAACCTGGCCACCTCCCAGACTCTCTTGAGCTTAAAAACAGATTCTGGGGTCCCTTCTACATATTCTGATCAGAAGGTGGGGTGGGATTGGGTCTTTGTTTTGAGAAAGGCTTCCAGGTGATCTTGGTGCAGGGCAGAGGCCAGTGTCTTGGACTTAGAGGTGAACGCTTGCTGTGGAGAGGAGGAAGGGGGATGCCACGGCACTACCAGCTGTGTGTCTCTTCCTCCTGATTTTACTCCAGTGTCCTGGGAGGATTTCTTGTGAGTTCTGCTCAGCCAAGCTCTTGGGAAAGCGTTTCTGTCACCTGTCAGGAGCCAGCCAGCAGGGCCCAGGGTGCTGGGTGTGGGGCTGCTGCTGAGAGTTTGACCTGCTTCCATCAGCTTTGTCTTTAAGACAGGCTGTCACAAAGGAAGACAGGTCCTCAGAGACAGGAGGCAGAGCCCGAGAGGGCCCACGGAAAGCACCAGGGTGGCGAGGGGCAGAGGGGAGCAGGGGAGCAGGGCCAGTGCCTTTCTTGTGGCTTCTGTGGGAAGGGACAGGGTGTGGCGTAGGAAGGCTTGAGACTGGCTGGTGGAACTGACTCTTGAGACCTAGGGGCTGTCCTAGTCATCTGGCACTGGCCCTGGGGTGACTGGGGCCAGTGAGTCCCTGGTTCTGGGCTGGTCGAGAGGCCCTGGATTGGTTGGTTTGCATAGGGAAGTCCCTCGGCATCTCTCAGAGCTGGCCAGCTCTGGAGGACCTGTCCCGTCCCTCCAGGTCAGTAAGGCCCCAGTGTCAGAGCACCACATGCAGAGACTAGAAATGTGCTCATCACACTGGAAACTGCAGAACAAGGCTGGACCTGGGTGGAGACGGTGGCCCGGTGCACGCTGCTGGGACACTGGCACGGGACTGGTCCCTGGGGCTGCCCTTTGTCCTCCTGGGGCACAACCCTTACCCAGCCAGAAGGAAGAGCCCTCGTGAGACTCCCGGGAGTCAGCTCAGGTCATCTTGTACATCCTGCTGCCACACAGAGCACTTTTCTGCTGAGGCCTGGGGCTGTGGTGTGCTGTGGAGGCTGGGCCTTGAAGGCTTCAGGGTTCCCACACACCAGAAATGCTTTGTGTGTATTTTTTTTCTGTTTTGGAAATTAACCTGTTACTAATAAATAAAACAGTTATAGACAACCACATACAAGGCAAATGTGTAGCTTTCTTGATTATTTGGGCAGAAGCTTGTTGCATCACCCGTGGTCAAGACAGTGGGTGGGCTCCCAAGAGGCTGACTCCTGGTGGGGACATGCTCCTCTGCACCCCTCAACCAGTGACAGCAGGTCCACAGGCTCTATCAGAGGCGGCCAGTGCCTTTGGCAGGACTCCGGATTGTGGTGACTGGGCCTCAAGAGGCCCCTTGGATCTGATGTGAGCAGCTGGAGCCCAGGTCCACTTACCCCCAGGGGTGCAGAGCTGGGTCCTGCCATTCGTTTTTAGTGTTAGCCGAGGAGGTTTTTATTACTGTTACTTGTGGCTCTGGGGATGGAACCCAGGGTCTGGCACCTGATAGGAAAGTGCTCCACCCCTGAGCCGCACCTCCAGCCCGTCTTTGTTTTTTTTTTTTTTCGATTTCATTTTAACTTTCTGCAGCACTGGGGATGGAACTCAGCCTGGTGTGAGCTGGGCGAGCCTCAACGGCTGAGCCGCACGCCTAGTCCAGGTGAGACGGCCTTATGGGAAGCGGCCCCCATCTGCTCTCTGGTTGCCTGGCACTCCAGTTCATGGAGAAAGGGCAGTGTCCATCTCTCCTGTGTCCACACCCACATCCTGGTTCCCTGGGGCCCTGGGCACGGCCCAGCCAGACCACGTCCTCTTTACTGGTTTACTTTACCCCCACCCCCCGTCTCCACCCTGGCACCTGCAGGCCTGGGACTCTGCAGCACCAACACGGCCACCTCCCTGCACTGAGGGACATTTGCCTCTGCTCTGCCCGCTGGGCCTGGTTCAGAGGTGGCCTGAGGCTGTGCTGCCTGTTCGTGAGGCCACCCTCTGTCCTCTTTTCTGTCCCACCTGCGTCTTCCTGCAGCACAGCATCAGCTCCAGGTTCACCTCAGTGTTCACATCCACATCCTTCCAAGGCTCGGCGCGGGAGGCTGGTCCTCCGTAGTTCCGCAGGCAGGCTCTGGGGGAAGGCTTCTCCAGCCCGCAGGCTGACAGGGGTCGCGGCGTCTCAGGGTCACGTCCGTCCTGCAGGGGTTGCCTTCTTACGGAGGTTGGAGAGCTCCGCAGACTGCGCCTGCCTCACTGTCCGGCCAGCTCCCCACTGTGGCTGCAGGGCTCTGGTCACTTCCTGTGCACCGCGTGCCTGGCTCTTCCTCTCCATCGCCTCCGACTCTGGACCTCCTTTGGACCCCAGCGCTCTGGACCCCTGTCACTCACGCCACCTCCTGCTGCTTTCCTGCGTTCGGCCCTGGGCCCCTCCGCCCGGGCCCTGATCACTGCCTCCCTCTGGTGGCTGGAGACTGTCCTGGCCTGCTCGTTTGTACCAGGCCTGTGAGAGGTCAGGCAGCCTCTGGATCTGCTGCATCTGGACAGCACTCCTGCTTGACAGGCAGCAAGGGCCTGCATGTGTGCAGGTGTGAGCACGTGGGGTCCTGGTGAGGAGACCCTGCCCAGCGCGAGAGGGGGCCCACGGGAAGGACGCAGAAAGCGGGTGTGAGCTGCTGGGGAGAGCAGCTCCTGGATGACTTGGTGGATGTGGGGGTCGGGAAGGTGTGGGAGTTGGAGATGAGGAGCAAGGTGGCTTTGAAGGGGAGGGGGTCTGTGGGGGCAGCCTGACCACACAGGTGTAGGCAGGCCCTTTGCCAGCCAGCGCTGAGTGCGTGGGGAGTGCAGGGAGGAGGGCCACTGCGGGGACACCTTAAAGCCTCCATTTGGACCCAGGGTTGAGCCCAAGCTAGAGCAGACCCTGCTGTCCTGCTGTTCCTGCAGGACTTTGGTGGGGGTGGGACTCACAATCAGCTCAGGTCATCTTGTACATCCTGCTGCCACACAGAGCACTTTTCTGCTGAGGCCTGGTGACCGTCCCGACCATCCTGTGCTGCAGCCAATACTGGAGAAATAACCCACCCGGGGTGCTTCTCCACAGGGGGAAGCCCTGTATGTCCAGGCCTGACCGGGCCCTCCCCAGGCCACCCACAGGATCAGCACACCCTGAGCTGGCAGACAGACCTTGTCCTTTGTGCCACATGCTCTAGGGCTGTGATGTGGCCAAGGCGGTGGCCCAGACTTGCTGGGTGGGTGGGGGCAGGTCTGAGTGGGCCTGGAGCCAGCAGCAGCAGGCTCTGGTGAGAAGCAGTCTCGTCCACCTACACAGACACCAAGTCCCTGGGGCGTCTGCAGTCTGTGGCCCACCCCCGACCCCGTGGTGCCGCACGGCACCCTGCCCCGGGTTAACGTGAGCTTCAGCTGGTTCTCAACTCTCGAGGACATGACTTGTGGGTTCAGGAGAGGCCTGGGCGCCCCAGTCCACCTCTTCCCCTGCAGGACTGCGCTGAACCTTTCCTTCCCTCTGACTCTGTGGTGCCCTCCCCCATTTCTGACTTGAAGGCAGAGGGAAGGAGCAGAGGGCTGCAGCCCCCGTCCCACTGGACAGTGCCAGGGCACGCGCGGCCCCTCCATACCCCTGGGCTGAGCACAGAGGGACGCCCCAGCTCACAGGCAGCAGAAGGAATTTCTGCACAATCGTGCACAGGACTCCTCTGTGGGGGCTTCTCCGTTCTGCATTGTGGAGAGCCAAGTGAGGGTGCTGGCCCCCGAGGAGCAGAGTCCGCATCTCTGTCGGGCTGGACCAGCCTGGAGCGCGGACCTTGGGGAGATCTTTCCTCCCTTGGCCTGACACGCCTGCACCTGTGCCTTTCTCTGCAGTTTTGGAATACTGTCGGTTATTTGATGTTTCTTGTTTTTAAGTTAGGTAATTTAAAGTGAGAAAAACACTTGTTCATTTTAAGTGCTTTTTTAAAAAGGAAATGCACAAATGGAGATAACTTCATTTCAAAAATAAGAATAGAGCTTCGCAACATTCCACAGTACCATTTTAGTCTTCAAATCATAAAAAGTAAGGCAGCTCCAGAGCAGCACAGAGCAGCAGGCACAGCTCCGAGGACTCGGGCCAGGGCGGCACCTGGGATCCTCCTCCCCCTGGAGCCCCTTCGAACTTAAATTACGCACAATAAATGTCACATCTTCCCCCATTTATCTTAGTAACCCAAGAATTCCGTGTATCAAAAAAGCTCTTTGTACCTCAGAGTGCCTTAAAAATGCCAGCCGCCTTATCTTCTCGTGGGAGGGTGTCAGCGTGGTTGACAAGCTGACTTGAGTGCTGGGCTTGCCCTAGGGAAGGGTGGCTCTGCGCGGGGAGCTCTCCTGCCCTCTGCCTCTCCGCTGCCAGGGGATCTGCCTGCTCCGGGAGGCCGCGGGCCCGCCATGGCGAAGCCTGGCTCTCTGCCCTCCAGCCTCCTTGGGAGGCGTGTCACCGGCAGGAGCAGGACCCACACCAGGCCGAGTGGCTCCTGTTCTGATCCCACGTCGACAGGCTCACAGGAAGGGGCGGATAAGATCAGCAGCGGCAAGAAATGCCAGGAGGCGCTCCCCAGCTCTGCCCAGCACCATCTGGGGGCCCTTGCTCCAGGGAGGGGTCACGTCCTCCGAGCCCCATGAACAAGTCAAGCCTGTGGCAGAGAGCAGGGGGGCACAGGCCTGGCACTGGCTTCTGGACCTTCTCGGAGGAGGCGACTCTGCCTGGTGTCCCAGGAGCCTGGGAACACCGCTGGCAGCGCTGTCCTGGGCCTCTCCCTCTGCCTGGGACTCTGAGGTGCAAGGTCCCCAAGTGCCACCTCTGCTTCTCTGAATCAGAGGACCCGTAGTGCATTTCCAGTCTTGCTGAGTTTGCTTCCTTATCCTTGATAAGCAGGAGCGATCGTTCTCACTCCGTCTGCCGAATGGAGTTACGCGGTCGAAAGAAAATAAGTGCCAGCTCTTGAAAATGGTCCCATGTGCCCCAAACCTGAACTACTTTTACCACCAAGTTTAAGAGAGGTGGGAATCATCTTCTGGACCCCTTCTCATGCTGAACTAAAGATTACCACAGGGAACACCCAGCAGAGCCTGATCCAGTGCTGCCCCTGCCTGGTGTCTGCCAAGTGGCTTCTGGTGCGTTCCTATCAGTGGGCCACTGCCCTCTGCTGGCCAAGCAGGGAGACTGTCAGTGCCTGACTGCAGACGTCCAGGGAGCGGGCCAAGTGGTGGACACTCCTTGCTTCTGTGCCTCCAAAAACATCCAGGAAGCAGAAAGCCCAGCAGGCCAAGGCAGGAACTCCCAGTACATGCTGGCCACATCTCCACACCCCAAAAATCTGTGCAGAAACCTTCTCCAGGCCTCTGAGGTGGGAGAGGCTGGTCAGGGAGCACCTGAACCACCAATGTGCCCTGGCACTGACCCTGGTCCTCCCCTGCTGGTGGTGGGGGCTGGAGGAGGCAGAGGGGTGATGGGCAGGGTCTTGGGGGGACAGATAGTCTGTGTGCTTCTGACAGCTGACCAGCACACCAGTCAGCCTCAAAGATCAGAGCAGGCCCCGTGCCTGGAGACGGGTGCTGCTGCCGTCTCTGGGCCTGATGCTGTGGGGTCACCACGTGCTGACTCAGGGCAAGGCTCTTGGACCTCAGTCCCTGCAGGGAGCCCCAACAAGTTTCCATGAACCTGATCCACATCCTGGAGGAAGCACATCCTGCAGGCTCCTGTGGTTTATTTTTGTTTCAATTTACAAAATCAAGTCTAGACTCAGAGGAGAAGGCAGGAGCTTCCCCACCCCGTGAGGACCTGGAACACAGCTGAGCAAGGCCCGTGTCAGGCAGGCAGCAGTGCCTCCCTGGGCGTGCTGTCCTGGCACCAGCGGCAAAGCCCAGGTGGGCAGCGTCTTCCCCCAGGCAGGACCCACGGGAAGCCTCCACCCAGGGCCTCTCTCCAGGAAGCCAGAGGCACAGGCTGAGCCCCCTGCAGCCCTGGGATGTCTCTAAGAACCACCGAGGACCAGGCGCTCCCCACAGCTCACCTGCCAGAGAAAGTGGAAACGTCGCTTGATAGCGATGGCATTAGAGAGAAGCAGGAGTGGGTTGGGAGAGCCACAGGGCCCGCGCCCCAAATCCAGCAGTGCGAGTGTGGTCACACATCATGCCACACACCCACACCCACATGTGTGTGCGTGTGCAGGGGGCAGGTGGGACGCACGTGTGCATGGCGTGCAGCATTTGTGGTGTGCAGTGTGTGGAGTGCACGTGGTGTGTGTTGTGCACACTGTGTAGTGCACATGCGGCATGTGTGTGTGTGTGGACACATGACGTGTGTGCCCTGTGTCTCTGTGTGGCGTGTGTGGCACGTGTGGTGTGCGGGTGTGTGTGTGGCACTGTGTAGCGTGAAGCACGTATGTGGGGCGTGTGGGTGTGAGGCCTGGGGTGTGTCTGCACTGGCCTGGTGCTGCTTGCAGCGGCTCAGGCCGCCTGCGCTTGCTTACTGCGACCCCTCAGATCAGAGTTTTCCAGGCACCTCCGCAGCCTCGGAAGACTGTCTGAGCCCCATCCTGCACTTGAAAGGACGCAGGGAAGGAGCAAGGCAACACCTCGGGACGTTCGGGCAACTGGAGGTCCTCCCTGCAGTCTCTCAAGCGCCACCCGGGGCGGGGCAGGCAGCTCGCTCTGCTGCAGTCCTGCTGCCAGTCTCCATTCAGCTTCCTCGAGGCAGGAGCTTGGCCAGGTGGCCGCAGGCCCCTGGCCCTCCTGTGTCAGGGCGTGGCCTGTCCACCCCGATCCAGCTTCTGCATCCTGAGCACATTCCTGCCCCAGTCCCAGGACCCGTGGGGGGCCTCCCAGGAGGATGCTGACCGTGCTGCAGTCAGGGCCCTCCTGAGGACGAGGCCACCCGGACAACGCTGGCAGCCCAGTGCCCTCACGAGTATCCTCACCAAGGGGGGCAGAGAGAGAGAGTGACTGGGGGGCCTCTGGGGTGACATGGCACAAGCTACAAAGGCCCTGCAGGTGGAAGCGAAGGAGGGAGCCCCACCTGGAGCCTCGTGAGGAGCAGGGCTCTGCCCGCAGCCAGAGTGCTGCCCAGAGAGGCTGGCTCAGGACTTCTGGACTCTGGACCGACAGAGGACCAACTGCTGCTGTTCCAGGTCTCCAGTTATCGCTGATCTGTCACTGCCACCGGAGCCGTACCCGCCCGGCTGTTTCCCTGGGCTTCTGTGTGTATCTTATCAGACGCACTGTTTGAGACCGTTCCTCCTGGCGGTGGCTTGAGGGGTCTTCTGTGGAGCAGAGGTTCTACAGTTAGTGAAATGTGGCCTAATTTTTCTTCCATGGATCACACTTTGGTGTTGTGTCTGGAAACTCATCTCCAAACCTAAGGTCACTTACGTCTCTCCCGAGTTTCCTTCTGGAAACCCTGCAGTTTGGGCCTAGAGTTCCTCTCGAGTTAGTCCTGTGAAGGTACCTTGTGTCTAAACCGAAGTGTCCGATTGCTGCTGTGCTGTTTGCTGAAGGCTGTGTTCCAAATCTACTTGTTTGCATATTTATTTATTTTTGCCAAAGCAACACCGTCTCAATTACCGTCCGCCACTTTCTAGTGAGACTCAAACTTGGGAAGTCAGTTCTCCAACTTTGTTCCCCTCTGTTGGCAGTTCTGGGAATTTCAACTTTCTGCATTGAGTCCAGAATCAAATAAGCTGGTGGGATTTTAATTGGAATCGAGTCGAATCCACAGACCAGCTGGGAAGAGCCTCAAGACTGTCAAGGCTTCCTGTGCACAGATGCGGAGTATCTGTTTCCTCAGATCCTTTCCCTTTCTCTGGAGTTCTGTGGCTCTCCTGACGTAGCTCCCATCTGCTCTGTTGGGTATGCACCTGTGTGCTGCTGCGTTTTACCCTCGAGTCCCAGCTGTCCATCGCTGGTGACCCCAACAGACTGGCCTTGTGTCTCATCTTGCAACCTTACCATAATCACTTCTGGGAGATTCTGTGGCTGCCGATTATGTGGGATTTTATGCATTCTTGATCATGTCACCCGTGGGTGAGGATGGCTTTGTTTCCTCTTTTCCAATTGGTGTGCCTTGTATTTCCTTTCCTAGTTTTTCCAGCTGAGCTGAGGGTGTGCTGTGGAGCGGAGGTACAGACAAGGCTGTCCTTGTTTGCTCTTCCCCGTCCTAAGTGGAAAGCCTCAAGTTCCCACTGTGAAGCGGGAGCACACCAGTTTTGTGGCTGCCTCTCAGTCGGGGAGTCCTGTGCTCTTGCGGGAAGTCCCCGGCGAGATCCACTGAAATCATCTGAGGTGTGTCCAGAAGCGCCTTCCGGCTCTGCGGCGCCCAATGCCCCTTCCTTCCCGCTGCTCCAGGTCCTTCTGCACTGCACTCTGACCCTGGCTGCTGCCTGCTGAGCCTCCATCCCCCTTGTGCACCGGCCCCTTTCTTCTCTGAGCCCTGCTTTCCAGGCCCTCTGCCACTTGAGTCTCTCCTTCATTCTGGAAAAGTCGTCTGACCATCCTAGTGGCACCTGGGCTTACCCTTCCTTAAAGGAGACCTACCCTTCTGACGTAGATTTAAAACATTAAATTCTATACGCGGGGCAGTATGGCGCCTCACTTGGCTGGCTTTCTGTGGGCATCTTCAAGGGACACCCTGGGTCACCTGTCCCCAGGGTACCCTGCGGCCTCCTCTCTGTCTTAGGAGGAAGGTGGTCCTGGGAAGAGGTTGATTCAGTGACCCTCGTGGCAGGGGTATTGCTGGCCTAGTGGGATTCAGACTCTTACTATCCCCTCTTACAGATGAGAAAACAGGCACAGAAGAAGAAGCAATTATCCAAGAACACACAGCCAATGTGTGGCCAACCAGGCCTTGGGCCTGAAGCCTCAGGTTCTGGGGAGGGAAGGTGGGTCAGCGAGTCCAGGGAGCCCTGCAGGGGTAGCCAGCAGCACCCCACGCCCTCTGGCCTCATGGAGTGGCAGGGAGCTCTAGTCGCCTGACTGCAAGGGATAAGGGCCCACTTTGCCCCTTGAGCTCTGCCCGCAGCCTGGCCAGGACCCTGACCCAGCATCAACCGCCCGGGAACTCTGTTGCTCAGGGAGGACAGGGAAGCCCCTCCCAGCCAGCCCCTCCTGCAGGCTTCACCACCTCACTTCCTGGTTGTCATAGATGCTGGGATTCAGTATCTGTGTCCCAGGCGAGCCAGCCACTGGGCCTCTCTAGGGCCCTTGCTGAAAGTGTCCTGCTGAGGGCCCATACCCGGGAGGACAGGGTTTGGAAGTGACCGTGGGGCCTGAGTAGGGGTCTTTGTGCTCACCACTATTTCCTGGCCACGTTGGTTGGTTTCCCAAACACCAGACGGTGGGTGTGCACAGCCTTAGCCCCACCCAGGGACCAGGTAGAAGCCCGTCCAGTTCCTGTGTGGCTCCCAGGACAGTGTTAACTGGGAGTGTTCATCCCTTCCCACCCTGAGGATTGGGGCGGGACTCCAAGGGTTGAGGGTGGGCCACCTGCAGCCAACCAGTGGAAACAAAGTCCACATGGGGCACTGGGCTTGGTCCTGCCCCCAGACACACAAAACATGCAGAAGAGGTGACCGCACCCAGAGGGCAGCAGCAACTGAAGGCCTTGGGGGGCAGTGGCCCGCGGCTCAGGTTTTCCAAGATGCCCTGGGGCAGGCTGAGGACCCGACCTCCTGGCTCCTCTGCTTCTCCTCCGGTCGTGGGGCAGGTGGTGGAGACCAGCCTACACCACTGAGGTTCACCTGGTGTGTGGAGGCAAACTCCCTTCTGATGGAGAGTTCTTGGCACCTGCCTCTGCTGGCCGCAGAGAGACCCTGAACCTTGGATACCCGACTCAGGGCTGCAGTAGCCCCAGCTATGAACCACCCTGTTCTCACGGGGATGGCAGGGGTTCAGGATTTCCAGACTGAGGGAGGTTCCCCGGGAGCAGAGAGGCCAGGGGCGTGGCAGGGAGGGGTCTGTGTCCAGCCTGCTCAGTCCCTGTCAGGAGGAAGCACCACACAGGGAGGAAGCAGGAGAGCAGCAGCCAGCACCGAGGAAAGAGACAGGTCACAAGGTGGCGCTCTTGCATCTCATGTCATGGGTGGGCACGTGTTGGCGCCGTTCAAGGTGTTCAAGGTAGTTTAGTTTTCCTTGAACTTTTGCTAACTTACCAGCAAGATAAACCAAAAGACATCTAAAGTGAGATACAGCCTTGTTGACATCATCCAGACCTTTTTCCTGTGTTCCGAGTTTGCCCTCCCCTTCTGCCTCCATCTCCTCCTCCAGCTCCTCCACTTCCATCTTCCTTGTCTTTTAACTTTCACGTTTTAGGAGGAGATTGAGGCACTTGCCCATCCACCCTCCTCTGAAAGAGAGAAGAAAACCAAGAAAGTGTCCCTTTCTCATGAGCTGGACACCAAGTCCTTCTGCCAGGTTGGCTGAAGGGGAACAGAGAGCTGATCTCTGAGGAAGGGCTGTTGCAATATTCCAGTCACCGTTTCATTTCAACATGGTCGGTTTCTTCGGGAGCTCCAAGGAGGAGAAAATTCTGACAACAGTGAGACTTCAGAAGGGTCTTGTGGGGACAGGTTTGGACCGTCTTTCCTGCTGGTGTCCCAGAATCAGGCCAGGTAACCTAGGAGACGGGAGCCTGGCGAACTGGCCATGTGGTGGCAGGAGTCCAGCTGGACCTGGGGCTCTGACGCTCTTTCCACGGGCCCCTCGACTTTGCTGGTGCAGGGCTGTGCAGATTTGCAGATTTGCAGTGAACAGGATGCAGATGTGACAGGTCCTGAAGGCCGGGACGCCTGATGCCCCGCCGGGCGGCCGTTTCCTGGGAGAAACTGCAGTGGGAACTGATGGAATCACGCTGAAGGGACGGCCAGCAGTGGCCAGGGAGGGCCATTTTCCTTTGGCTCCTCTGCTTTCACCTGCTGGACTTGGCTGGAACTGCCAGGTCCCCTTGCCCAGGGCAGCCGACCTGGGCAGTGAGTCCTCATCTGGGCCTCCTGGAGTCTCCTGGGCCTCCTGGGATCTGGGAGCTCTGCTCAACATGGAAGCCTTAGCTTGTGCAGCTGCCTGCTGGGTAGATCTGAGCCTGGAGCAACCTTTGACTTCAAAAGGAGTCTGTGGGAAGAGCCCATGGGTGCTGGCCAGGAGGCGGTCAGGCACAGCAGGAACAATATGCCCCAGCACCCGGGGGCCCCTGCTCAGAGCTGCCAGGGCCCTGGGCACTGGTCGTCCTGGATCTCGCAGAGCAGAGCCATCCCTCCAACGCCCGTGTGCAGGGCTGCCACCTCTCTGCCCCCAGGTTCTCAGAGGAAGGCTCCCTGAAGGCATGGCACCCAGATCCAGGTGCCTACACGCAGCCATTGGCGTTGTGGTCTGTGTGCATTGGCAAGCTCTGGCATCATAGCCTCTGGCCCTGCCTGCTCTGCATGTGACCCGCGGCCAAGCCATGCTTATTCCCCTCTGGCTAGAAGGAGTGGACACCACAGTGCTGGAAGGTGCACCAGCCCCTCCCAGCTTCCTGTGAGCCCAGTAACTGGAATGTGGAGGTGGACAACACTGCCTCCCTGGATCCTGTGTAGCAGAGCCGGACCTCGGCATGGGGCACCGGGAGCTTCTGGGAGGACAGGCGTTGGGCAGCTCCTCTGATGATAAGGGGGTCCCAGTTTAGATCCCCAGGCAGGGAAGACCCCAGGGTGGCAAAGTGTTGGAGGAAGGGAGGCCTGGGGTGTCTGACTGGGAGCGAGAGGCTGGTGCTGGTGACAGCTGGGGCCACAGAGAGTCTGGGTCCCAGGAGCTGTGGAGGGGGAAGGCCCTGCAGAGACACACGGCCACATCCGACAGTGCCAGCAATGGCGGCTGGACGGGGGCCGACTCAGGCTCCTGGACGTTCCGAGGGCCGGGGCAGGTGGCTCCCGAGCATCCTGAGGAAGTTAGTGTCAGGGAGACAACGGAGGGACCATGACAGGGAGCTCACAGCAGTCTTGTTTCCTCCCTTCCATGGTGAGCTCTCCAGGGCCAGGTGGATCTCGACTCCTTGAAGGTGCATGGATGCTGGCCCTGGGAGTGGGCAGCAGACCCTCAGTGTGGCCTGGGGAGCGGAGAGCGGGTCAGGCCAGGCTCAGGCAGCTGCCTTCAGGACTGGAGAGCTCGACCGCTTGGCAATAGTGCCTGGTGCTGTGTCCCTGTGCACTGTGCCCAGTTAGGATTAGCGTCACATCTGTTGGGTTAAAGGATGAATTCCTAGCTGGATGTGGTGGTGCACCTGTAACCCAGGGGCTCGGGCGGCTGAGGCAGGAGGATCCCGAGTTTAAAGCCAGCCTCAGCAACTTAGCGAGTCACTTAGCCTAAGCAACTCAGCGAGACCCTGTCCCTAAATAAAAAATAAAAAAGGTCTGGGGATGTGGCTCAGTGGTTAAGTGTCCCTGGGTTCAATCTCAGGCACACCCCTCCTCCAAAAAAAAAAAAACAAAAAAAACAAAACAGACGGTCCTGCTCTTAATTCCAGAGTTGAGAGCCTTCACACCCATGGGGGTGCCCTCTGCCCGGTCATGATGAGGCCCGGCAGGAGGGAGTCCTGATTCCTCGGTTATGGGTCGATTCAGTTCAGACCTCTGGTCCCCAGAAAGGCTTTCCAGAGCCCTCTGCACCCACGTCAGTCAGGTGTCCTTGGCTGCGAGCCCTGGGCCCCCGCATCCCTCCAGGGCTTGGGACCTGGCAGCTGATCAGACATCTGCAGGACACAAGAGCAGACCCTGTGTGAACCCTGGGGGCAGCCACCACCTGATTACACGGTTAGACTTGGCCTGGGAGGCCCAAAACAACGAGCCGTGGACACAGGAGGCCAGGTCTCTGCGCCTGGAGCCGAGCTCCTGCGAGCCCGAGAGGGCCCAAGGCCGCACTTCAGGACACTTCACTCCGCTTTTGTTTGGTCTTCCACGTACACAGGTTTCTCACGGGTTTCAGGAAATTTCTATCACCACACCTGAAGATTCATTTCTCTTTAATTTGGAGCTCATTTTCTGTTCAATATTTCAACGTTCGTCATTTCAAACCAATATATCAGAGTCATGGGGAGAATAATTTACCTGGAAAAATGAGACTCCATAAATGATATAAATAACAATAGATGAGTAATTTGGGTGCGTTTAGAGAATATCGAGGCTGGATGCTGGGCTGGAAGGTGCACACCACCCTCACGGTGTCACTGAAGGACTGGTGGTGCCCGGGGTGGAGGCTGTGGAGGCCACCAGGCCTGGGTCCAGCTGTGGCTCCTGGGCAGGGCATTTGGTGGCCGTGGTGTGTGGGCATGCGGGAGGGGGAGGGTAGGGAGGGGGCACTGGTGTGTGAAGCTGTCTCTGCCTCCTCTCGGTGAGATCTGGACTGGTAAGCATGCACAGAAGAAATGTTTGTCTTTTTAAAAATATTTTTGGCACTGGGGATTAAACCTAGGAGAGCCTTATTACTGAGCCACATCCCCAACCCTTTTTATTTTTAATTTTGAGACAGAGTCTTACTAAGTTGTTTAGGGCCTTGCTAAGTTGCTCAGGCTGGCTTTGAACTTGTAATCCTCCTGCTTCAGTCTCCTGAGCCACTGGGATCATAGGCATGTGCCACCATCCTGGCTGAATTTTTGTCTCTTTTTAAGTCTCCACCTGCTTGGCAGAGCTCAGCTGGACCCTCAGACTGGACAGCTCTCTTTCCTTGGGCGCCCAGAAGCACGCACTGTATCAGACCAGTGACGCCTCTCGGGAAGCCCTGGCCTCCCTGCCTGGTGACCCTGCAAGCACTATTTCCCATGTTATGTGAAAGTGTATGTTATAGAAAGCAAAATGTTGGCGTGTTAAAACAAAGGAATAAAACTTGTAACATGTTTTCTTTGTATGGCCGCAGTTTCAGGTTGCTTCCCAGATCCTTGGTGTAGTGACTGCACGGAGCCCCGGCAGCCCCGGGCTGGGAAATCTCCTGGGGCTTGGAGTTAGGCCCTGTGTGGACTTCCTGGGAGATCTCGGGCATGCTGCTTGGTGTCCCTCACTGTTTGAGAGCCTCAGTTTTGGGGTTGCCTCCACAGGTGAGAATCCGATAGGTAAGAGGCCTGGGACCTGGTCCAGGGCGGGCCTGTCCCTGCTGTCTCTCACCACCGGGCTAGAGGGACCTTGCTCTCGCCACTCTGGTCTTTGCGATCTCAACCAGCTTCTGCTTTGCATTCAAGATGATGTGAGTCTCTTGCGGCTGGTTTAAGTCTTAGGTGTACTTTTGCCGTGTCAGGGGAAAAGAAGGGCAGCATCGCTGAGAACAGGGTGAGCTTTGCAAAGCCCAGCAAGATGTGTCCTGGCGACTCGAGGGCTCCGCAAAGCTCACCTCCAGGAGCTCTTCAAATTCTGCTTCTCACACAAGTTCACGTCGTAGTTAAGGAAGAGATGCAATGGGCGAGGGAGATTGTACAGCCCAGAGCCTGGCCCTGCCAGGTGGGCTTACTGCTCTGCCCACCTCCTGTGCCCCCTTCCACCGCTGGCTTTGCAGGCGAGGCTGCCGGTGCTCAGCACCATAACTTAAATATGCTTACTGTGGACATGATTGAAATCAGAGCTGACTTTTAAAAGATTCAAGTTTGTAGCAGTTCTATCTTTTCCCATAAATGCACAGAGAAGCAGTGTTGATTTATTTAGTCTGCTCAACATAATTTCAAGGTAAGGTCTTAAATACAGCTTAATAATACTTTTAATAGGCTGCAAGACTTTCAACTGAGATAAAACTCTGGCATAATAACAAAAGCAGTCATGAACGCTTTGGGGGCTAGAAGCTCACTCCAGGCCTTGAATGGATGGTGCTGAGGGCTTCATTAGCAAGCGTGGTTTGCGACATCGGGTATTGTTCGCCAGCAGGGGACAGCAATGCCTTTCTCTCAAGCCAGACTTTTGAAGCCACCGTTTCTAGTGGAGACCAGCAAGGCTGTGACTTAGTTTGTTGCTTACACACGGGGAACTTCCCAGGAGCTCCCACTGAGCTGGTCAGGAAGGGTGAGGCCCAAGCTTCTCCCTGCTGCAGGACTGTTCAGTGTCTGCAGGCTGCGGGAGGCTCAAATCACGTGACCCGAGTCAGGGTCAGGTCTCGCCCCAGGAGAGCTCTGTGAAGAGTACTTCTTGTTGAGGGGTGACCTTCCAGTCTTTGCTGCCCTGTGCAGTGGCTGCTAGTCCTTGAAACGGCACATCTGTGACTATGAACTGACCATTAAGTGTATATAATTGTCATTTGTTTGAATGAAATGCAAATGCCACATGACTAGCCACTTGACGGGTGGCTACTGTTGGAAAAGTGCAGTTCTAGCAGGAGGCTTACCACTCCAGGCTCTCTTTACAGAAGAGCAAGGGGCTGTGCAAGCTGGGAGACTCCTGGGGTCAGGGGAGGGGGTTGTTCAGGTCACTGCTGTGCATGCTGGGAGATTCCTGGGATCAAGGGAGTGGGATGTCCAGACCAGCACTGTGCATGCTGGGAGATTCCCAGGATCAAGGGAGAGGGTCGTTGAGGTAACTGCTGGGCATGCTGGGACTATCCTGGGATCAAGGAAGGTGGTTGTTCAGGTCACTGCTGTGCATGCTGGGAGAATCCTGGGGTCAAGGGAGGGGGTTTCCTTGGCTGGGAGAATGGGGCTGCCTTGAGGGGTCAGTGGAGGCTGTGGCTGTGGATGACTACCACTTCTATGGTGACAAATCCACCCGTCCATCCTTTAACCCTCCCTGTCTTACATTTTTCTTTGAACGACCAAGCTTCCCCTTATCTCCATTCATGTACATTTAGGATAACATTTGTTCAATTATCATCAAAATCATTGGTGACTTAACACGTTTGCACCCAGCCTTTCAAGAGACCCTGATCATCTCTTCTCTTACAGCAGTGGCCATGAGATCCGTCAGCAAAGACAGGACTTAAACTCCTTTGTGTGAAGTCTGAGGACTCCGAGACCTGCTGCAGAATTCTCGGTGGTCGCCAGTCTGTTTTTGGCATTTTTAATCGGTGCCTCCACTGCACATACGGATGGGATTTGCTGTTCAGATTCACAAATGCACACAGCATAGCAAAGTGATCTGGTCATTGCCCCACCTCAGGACTTCCCCTTCCCCTCTCCTCCCTGCCCGGGTCCCTTCTACTGACCTCTCTTTAATTCTCATGAGGTCCTGTCCCCCACTGTTCCTTTCTTTTTCCTCTCCAGTTTCCACACATGAGAGAGAACAAAACGACCCTTCTGAGCGTGGCCTGTTTTGCTTAACATAACGTCCTCGAGTTCCATCCATTTTCCTGCAAATGACATGATTTCATTTTCCTATATGGCTGAATAAAGCTCTACTGTGTATATATTCATCATATTTTTAATATGTGTATTTTTATTTGTTCTAATTAGTTGTGTATGACAGTAAAATGCACTTGACACATCAGACATAAATCGAGTGTAACTTCTCATTCGTCTGGTTGTGCACAGTGTAGAGTACACAGGTCGTGTAATCATGTGTGCACATAGGGTCATAATGTCCGATTCAACCTACTGTCCCTCCTGCCCTTAGGCCTCCTCCCCTCCCTTCGCTCCCCTCTGTCTAGTCCAAATTATCTCTGTTCTCCCCCGCTCCTTATTGTGAATTAGCATCCATGTATCAGAGAAAACATTTGGTCTTTGGTTCTTTGGGATTGGCTTATTTTGCTTACATAATATTCTCCAGTTCTATCCATTTATCAGCAAATGCCATAATTTCATTTTTCTTTAAGACTTAGTAATATTCCATCATGTATATGTGCCATAGTTTCTTATCCATTCATCTGTTGAAGGGCACCTAGGTTGGTTCCACAGCTTAGCTATTGTGAATTGAGCTGCTATAAACACTGTTGTGGCCTCCTCACTGTAGTGTGCTGATTTTAAGTCCTTTGGGTATAAACCTAGGAGTGGGCTGGGTCAAATGGTGGTTCCATTCCAAGTTTTTTGAGGAATCTTCATACTGCTTTCCACGGTGGTTGCACCAAGCTGCAGTCCCACCAGCAATGTATGAGTGTACCTTTCCCCCACGTCCTTGCCATATTTATTGTTGCTTGTCTTCTTGATGATTGCCATTCTGACTGGAGTGAGATGAAATTTCAGTGTAATTTCGATTTGCATTTCTCTAATTGCTAGAGTACATCGTATTTTCTTTATCCATTCATCTGTTGATGGACACCTAGGCTGGTTCCATAGTTTGGCCATTGTGAATTGTGCTGCTATAAACATGAGTATGCATATATCCCTGTAGTAAGATGACTTTAATTCTTTAGGATAAATACTGAGTCATATGGTCATTCCATGCCTAGCGTTTTAAGGCTTCCCCATACTGATTTCCATAGCAGTTGTACTAATTTATAGTCTCATCAACAGTGTAAATGTGCTCCCTTTTCTCCACATCCTCTCCAGTATTTATTATTGTTTGTATTATTGATGGTTGCCATTCTAACTGGAGTGAGATGAAATCTTAGTGTAGCTTTGATTTGCATTTCCCTAATTGTGAAAGATGTTGAACGTTTTTCACGTATTTGTTGACCATTAGTGTTTTTTTCTTTTGAGAAATGCTCGTTTAGTTTATTTGCTCATTTATTAAGTGGGTTATTTGTTGTTTTGGTGGTGTTTTTTTGAGTTCTTTATATATTCTGGGTATTAGTCCCCTGTCAGAAGAGCAGCTAGCAAAGATTTCCCCCCATTATTTCTTTAGGTTCTTTCTTCACATTCCTAATTATTTCCTTTGCTGTGCAGAGCCTTTTAATTTGATGTCATCCCATTTATTAACTTTTGGCATTATTTCCTGAGCTTTAGATGTCCTATTGAGAAAGTCATTGCTTGTGCCTATATGTTGGAGGGTCAACCCTATATTTTCTTTTAGGAATTGCATAGTTTCTGATCTAATTCTGAGGTCTTTGATCCATTTATTTTTTGCGGGGGAGGTGCTGGGGATTGAACTCAGGGTCACTTACTTGACCACTGAGCCACATCCCCAGCCCTATTTTGTGTTTTGTTTAGAGGCAGGGTCTCACTGAGTTACTTAGTGCCTCACTTTTGCTGAGTCTGGCTTTGAACTCACGATCCTCTGCCTCAACCTCCATAGCTGCTGGGATTACAGTTGTGTGCCACTGTGCCTGGCTCTTTGATCCATTTTGAGATGATTTTTGTGCAGAGTGAGAGATGAGGGTCTCATTTTATTCTACTACATGTGAGTAACCAGTTGTTCCAGCACCATTTGTTAAAAAGGCTGTTTTTACTCCAATGTGTGTTTTTGGCACCTTTGTGAAGGATCAAATGATTGCATCTGTGTGGGTTTGTCCCTGTGCCTTCTATCCTTTACCACTGGTCTACGTGTCTGTTTTTATGTCAGTGCCATGCAGGTTTTGTGACTGTACCTCTGTAGTGTAATTTGAAGTCAGGTATTGCTTTTTTGGCTTAGAATTGCTTTGGTCATTCTGGGTCTCTTATTCTTCCAAATGAATTTAAGGACTTTTTTTTTTTCCTACTTCTTTGAAGAATATCATTGGTATTTTGATGAGGCTTGCATTGAATCTGTACATTGCTTTTGGTTTTATGACCATTTTAACAATATTAATTCTGCCTATCCATGAACATGGGAGGTCTTTCCATCTTCTAAGGTCTTCCTAAATTTCTTTCTTTAATGTTCTATAGTTTCCATCATAGAAGTCTTTAATCTCCTTGGCTAGATTTATTCCTAAGGTATTTTATTTTGAGGTTATTGTGAATGGGATTGTTTTCCTGATTTCTTTCTCAGCAGATTCATTGTTGGTTTATAGGAAGGCTGTTGATTTTCATGCTTACTTTGTAGTCTGCTACTCTGCTGAATCTATTAGCTCCAGAAGTCTTTTGGTGGAGTGTTTTGGATCTTCTAAGTATGGGATCAGATCATCTGCAAACAGCGATCATTTGACTTCTTCCTTTCCCATTTTTATTTTGTCTCTTGCCTAATTGCTCTGGCTAGATTTTCTAGCACTGTATTAAATAGGAATGGTGAGTGTGAACATCCCAGTCTTGTTCCAAATTTTAAAGGAAAAATTTCCCCCCCTTTACTATGAAGTTGACTTTAGGTTTTTCATGTATAGCCTTTATTGTGTTAAGGTAGTTTTCTTCTACATCAGTCTATTTTTTATAATGAAGGCCTTCTTAAGAGTTCATAGGTTTCCCACAGGAGCAGGATCCCCTTAATCTGGTCAAACGTAGACTTTTTAGAGCTAGACCTTGAACCCCCTTGCTGTCGCTGGCTTGGCCTCTAGGCAGGGGCTGCAGACTGTTCCAGGGCATTAAGAGACACAGATGCAGCTGAGCCACATGGTGAGGCATAGATATGGGATAGATTCAATGCCATCAAGTCAAAGCTATCGTTTACTATTGCTAGAATATAAAATCATATTTCCTCTTTCTTGAGGCCGAATCATATGGTGGTTTCTCCCTATCATCAACATAACGGTCAAATACAGTCCTTAGCTACCTCTTGTTAGCATTCCTTCCCTGTTGATTCCGGGGGCCTTACCAGCACTCTGGCACATGGGGCCTTCCATCCCACATCTCCAACTGCTGCTGACTCCATTCTTGCTCCCCCACCAATGATCTCCCCTTTTTTGAGAGGCTCTTTCTCCATTGATCTGGGGGTTATCAACAGCCTTGTGGAGGTGGCTGCCATTGTGTTTGGAAGAGGCTGACCCCAGGTGCATGTGTTGAGAAGTCTGGTAGGGATGATGAGACCCTGGCCCTGGGCAGCAGCTCTTCCCAGGTGCCTGGTGGTGGAGGCCCGTGCCTGCAGCCCCCAGGCCACAGGCTCGCCTTGCCTGACGGGCCCCCACATTGCACACCTGGCTTGATCTAGGGGAGTTCGAGGGACCCACCTTGAACTTTTTCCCCAGTATATTTAATTTTTACTTTTACTTTTTTAATTATTGTAAAATGACACAAAACTTCCCACTTGAATCATTTTCAAGTGTTCAAGCGTTAACTAGATTTCCATTGCTGACTCCTGTCACCATCATCCACTTCAGCACCTGAAGCCCCACCTCCACTCTGCAGCCCCACCCTTTCCCCAGCCCCCGGCAACCACTGTTCTCCTTTCTGACTCTCTGAATCAACTCCTCAGGCCCCTTTTGTAAGTGGAACCACACATTTGTCCTGTGCTGGCCGATTCATTCAGCACGTAGTCCAGCTCATCCGTGTGGTAGCGTGTGCAGAGCTTCATTCCTCAATATTGCACCATGTGTGTGACATGTGAAAGTCCCCCCAAAGCCCAAGTGCTGACCTGGTGCAGTGGTGTGAATAGGTCAGGGGGCCGAACCCCCAGGATTGGGACTAGGGCCCCGTAGAAGAGGTCCCTTCCACCCTGTGACGGCAGCTCTGCGGCAGAGAACGTGCTATGCTCCTGGACTCCCAGAACTGTGGGCAATACATTTCTGCTATTTATAAACTACTTGGTATATGGCATTTTGTTATAGCAGCCAGGATGGACTGATGACCATATTTTGATTATTCATCCACCTACCATCTATCTATTGAAGGACATTTGGGTTGCTTCCACTTTTGGCTATTATGAATGGTGGTACTATGAACATGGGCCTATCAAGATGTAAATGAATTCCTACTTTCAGTTATTTTGATTGTCTGAGGGAGTAGTTCAGTGGTAGAGCACTTGCCTAGCATGGAAAATGTCCTGGGTTCAATCCTCAGCACTGCAAAATAAGCAAACAAACATACAAGTGTTCTGATCATACAGTAATTCTACTTTTAACATTTTGAGGAATCACGATATTGTTTTCCAGTGGTTATACCCATTTACTTTCCCACATTCCTAGCTGAAACTTGCTATCTTGTGCTTCTCGACAGTAGCCACGCTGATGGTGTGAGCCGGTGCTTCCTTACGGTTTTGATTTGCATTTCCAAGATGATTAGTGATGTGGAGCGTCTTTCACATGCTTGTTGGCTATTTGCATATCTTTTTTTAAATAAAAGATCTATTGAAGTCCTTGCCCATATTTGGATTGGTTTGTTTATTTTTTGTTGTTGACCCACCTTGAACTTGAAGTTCTTTCACCTACAATGGGCCAGCATTTCTAACAGAGGTCAGTGAACACTAGTGGAAGCATGCAGGGGCCGAGGAGGATGTGCTTCCCTGGGACTGCTGAAGACCCCTGGGATGCTCAGCTGTGGGCTAATGAGGTGGCCTCGTGGGTCCACAGGAAGAAGCCAGGAGAGGTGCCTCCTCCCTGCTGTCAGCAGGAATAGCTCCTCACACCCTGCTGTCCCCGGTTTCAAGAGGAGAACACAGAGGATAGAATGGGATTCATTAGGGTCCTTTGACTGCAGGGAAGATCAAATCCCAACCTAATTATTTGTAAAAGTGCAGTTTCCCCCCTGAAAATTGCAAGCTTTTAATAATTGGCGCGAGAGGCACCCACCGTGCACACAGATCATGGGTGATTCTGTGGTGTCTGCCTCACCAGCAGAGCCTGTGGCAAATGGAGGTACATTCAAAGTGGGGGTGCCTCGGGTTGGCGGTGTGATGGAGATGGGTAACGCCTAAGCGAGTGATCCTGGGTCATTATTTAATCTGGGGAGAGACTAGGGAGCTAATAACCGCTCCAGGAATAGGATTTAATGAGGAGAGAAAAGGCGAGAATTAATGCAAAGGTCAGCAGAAGACGTGCAGTTGTGGGAATTGCTGATGAGCCCGGTGTCCGGCCTGCTCTGCTCAGGAGCGCTTTGCAATTATAGAATATGGGTAGTTAATTTGATAAGAAATAACAATAATAACCCAGCATTTATTTAGTTCTTGGCAATTGACAAAGCCCTCTCGCATGCTCAGTTAGATTCTTGCCTAACTCCTGGGTGGGCATCGCAGGGCATCCTGGCCAGAGGGCCCTGTCCAGGACCCAGAGTCAGGCTGCAGCCGGTTCTCATCCCGTCTCTCTCGACACCGCCCTGCCAACCCCCACCGCCTGGCCGAGCCTGGAGTGTCATATGCAGACCGTGGTCCAGTTTGCCCGCGGCCACCTGCAGAGTGAGTAGCTTAGCCACGGCTTCCTTTCAGGCTGTCCCCTCGTCTGCACCCCTGAGTGGATTGAGGGCGACAGGTTGGGCTTACCTGACGGTGTTTCTATGTCCATTGCAGGCACCAGGAGGACCTGGCAATAGGAAAGGGGCACAGCGATGCCCAGGGCTGCTGTGGCTTCTGGGCGGGGGGTGGGGACAGCATGGCACGTGCTCTGCTTGGCCTGAGGGGTCAGGCCCTCCAGTCCATCCCAAGCCCACTTCTCACTTCAGCAGGGGCCTCCGCGACCCTGGGCTGTTCACCAGCAGGCCACGCCAGCTCGTTGCTTCTGGACAGGCACCAAGGTGGCAGGTCCTGGGACAGCAGGCAGGACACCACGGAGCCCAGGCAGAAGGAGGGCCCTGCAGGTGGGAGACTTGTTCTGTGGGCCTGGGTCAAGTCTTTTGCCACTGGCCTTAGTGCTGAACACCCTGCGGCTCAGGGGACACTTTACACCCCCAGCGTGGACAGTGACCCCTCACATCTCTGGTGGGGCCGGTCTGGGCTGCAGAGTGACCTGTTCCACCTTGGTGCCATGGAGAGGTGATCGAGGTGAGGGCGGCTTTGTACCAACCCTAGTGCACAGCGCCACACTGTCCAGGGAAAAGTGTAACAGGCCCCTCATTTTAAAATTTCCTCTCTCCTAGGCTTGGCTTTTTCTTTCCATATTTGGAGAATATGCAACTTCTTCTCAAGAGCTGGATCTTTAATTTGGGATTTCCGCTATATCCCAGTAGAGCCAAGACCCTTGGCAGATGCCTGGCAGCTGAGTCAGTCTTGAGAGGGTCCCACTGACTTGTTAAGGGTCATGCCATTGCGATGTCTGCCAGAGATGGCATTCTGCCAAACACCTGGAGTCCGCTCTGGATGTAAGGAACCTGGAAATGCCAATTTTTAATAAAGGTAGAGAGATGTAGCTCCAGACGTTAATCCACACTGAAGCGCCACCCCTGTGATAATGGACTGCAAGCGGGTGAACAGGAAGTCCCCAGCAGAGCAGTCAGAGCTGGCGCAGAGGGAGACAGGGCACAGGAGACGGGTCCTGAGCACTCTTCTCCCAGAGCACAGGCAGAAAGTCCACCCAGGATAGACACAGGGCCGGGCTCCCCGAGCTGAAGGACATTAAGGGCTGTACCCAAGGCTCCCACTTGCTCAGAGAGGAGCAGGAACTCTTCCCAAGTGCCAAGGAGCTCTGGTGACGGTTTGCAGAGCACTTCAGTGACACACCCCAGCACACGTAGCTGGCACTGAGCATTCTCTATAATTAGCACCTGGGACCAGAGAGGGGGCCATTGTCCCTGCTCAGGTCATCGAATGACAGAAACAGGGAGATCCATAGGAGGCCGACGGTGGGTTTTGGGAGGCTCTGGACGGACCACACAGGCCTGTGTCCTGGCCACACTTGCTGAGGTTTTAGTCCTCTGGGCCAGCGAGGTAGAGGCACAGAGCTGACTATGCCAAGGAGCTTTGCCCGAGTGGATTCTGGGCTTTGTCTCCAGGGGCTTCCCTTGTGCCAGGGGATTCTTTCCACCTCTCCTTCTGGTCCCAGGAAGGCATCCTCCATAAGTCAACAGACCCTGGAGCCCAGGACAGAAGGGACCTAGGGTCTGGTTCTGTGGAGGATGATGAGCATTTCCACCTGGACCTTGGTTCAGGAGAACCCCAGCTCCCCTGGCTGACAGGCATTTGTCACTTCCCTCTCCTCAGGGCTGGGATGTCACCTTAATGAAGGGTCAGGCTAGTGGACTTCATCTTGGACCCCATATGGAGGCCAGCTGCAGGTGTCGAGGGTGCGGCGGGCGATACTGTGAGAGGACAGTGCCTCGGCCTGCATCTCACTGCTTTCGGGACGAGCCACCGGGCAGTGACCATGCAGATGAGCCAGTCCCAGCCAGCACAGTGGCCAGTGGGCGTGGGGCCACCCCTACCCAGCAGGCTCTCTGCTGGCACATAAACTGGCAGCAGCTGGCTGGAGGTCAGGCCCTTTCTTTCCATCCCCACTTCACCTTGAGGCTCAGGCCAAGCCCCAGGACTGTCCGCAGTTATTCCATTGATCTGCTGACCAGGGGGTCCTCAGTTCTGGATGGAAAGCGGTCTCACCAGGAACAGTTCTGCCATCGAGTCGCTTCACAGTCCTCTCAGTGAACTTCCACGTGGAAAAGGTTTTAAAGACTTCTAAAGTACAGTGCCAAGTCCAGGCCTCGTGTCTCCTGACCGACCGGCCAGCACTGGGGCTCCTCTCAGGCCTCCTGAGGCCTTGTGACTTTTGAGAATGGCTCAGAGCCAGGGAAACCCTTTACCTGCTTTTACATATTTATTATAAAGGATGTGACTCCGGAACAGCCAGACGCGGGGGCACGGAACTTCCACGCCCTCTCCAGGCATACCTGTCTGCCAGCAATCTGGAGGCTCATCACCGTCCTCCCCAAACCTTTGTGGGTCACCTATTTGGCTGACTCCCTCCTCCCCTTCCCCCATGGGCCCTTGAAACCTCTGATCTGTCTGTTGTCTCTACAGTTTTGCTTTATCCAGAACATCATATAAATGGAATCCTACAGTTTATGGCCCTTTGAGGCTGGATTCCTAGTAGCATGCTTTCAGGATTCGTCCATGACCCACGCCTGTCATCCCAGCTACTTGGGTGGCTGAGCCAGGAGGATGGCAAGTTTGAGGTCAGCTGTGCAACTTAATGAGACCCTGTCTCAAAATAAAAGGGCTGGGGATTAACAATAGCTAAACTATGGAACCAACCTAGGTGCCCTTCAACAGATAAATGAATAAAAAATGTGATATATTATATATATATATATATCATGCATATATATGTATATATACATATACATACATACATATGGAATATTACTCAGCCTTAAAGAAGAATGTAATTATGGCATTTGCCAATAAATGGACAGAGCTGGAGAATATCATGCCAAGTGAAATAAGCCAATCCCAAAAAAATGTAAGTCAAATGTTTTCTCTGATATGCAATGCTAATTCACAATGGGGGGTGGCTAGGGAAGAATAGAGTTACTTTAGATTAGGTGGAGGGGAGTGTAGGGAGGGGAAGGGGCCCGGGGGTAGGAAGAATAGTAGAGCGAATTGGACATTATTACCCTGTGTACATATATGACTATATGACCAGTGGGATTCTACACCATGCACAACCGGAAGAGTGAGAAGTTATATTCCATTATTTATGCTGTATTAAAGTGCATTCCACTGTCATGTGTAACTAAGTAAAACAAATAAAAAATTTAAAAAAGTTCTGGGGACTTAGCACAGTGGCAGAGCACCCCTGCATTCAATGCTTAGCACTGCGAAAAAGAAAGAAAGAAAGAAAGACCGTTCTCTCCTGTCTTTGTGGGACTTGGCAGCTCATCTCTTTTTCCCCTGGATGTCTTCATGTGTGGATGTAGCACAGGCCCTTCTCAGAACGCACCAGAATCCTACAGTATGTGGCATCTGGCTGCTTGATATTTTGGAGGGACTGGGGCTGTGGCTCAGTGGTAGAGCGCTGGCCTAGCAGGCATGAGGCACTGAGTTTGACCCCCAGCATCACATTAAAAAAAAGGACTGAATAAACAAAATAAAGGTGCTGTGTCCATCTACAACTAGGATGTTTAAAAACAAAATTTGGATGAAGATAAACAAAGCTGCTATAAACACGTGTGCACGTTTTTGTGTGGACAAAGTTTTCCAATCAGCTGAGTAAATTCCTGGCGGGAAACTGCAGGTTATGTGGTGAGAACATGTTTCCCTGTAGAAATCGTTGCCCGTCCTCCAAGGTAGCCATCCCGACCCGACTGCTGGTGAGTCCCCGCCCACCACGTCCAGCGGCACTTGCTGCTGTCAGCTCTGCGGCCGGCGTCCATCGCTCCTGTGGGTGTGTGGTGGCACCCGGCTGCTGATGTTCCTTGAGAACAAGGGAGGTGGCCGACTGTCCATGTGCTTAATTTCAGGTCTTCTGCCCATTTTTAAATTGGTTTCCTTGATTTCATATTTTTGAGTTTTAAACATTCTTTGTGTATTTTGGGGGCGAATCTGTATTTAGTCGTTGTTCTGCAGGGAAGGGGAACCCAGGGGGTTGTTAGGGCAAGTCGCAGTGCCCGGCGGGAGCTCCGTCTTCTTCCACCTCCTGCCCCCGTCAGACACTCAGGCTGGGGCAATGCCACCTCGCTGGAGGGGACAGTCCGCCCAGCACCCTGGCTCGGCCGCCAGTCATCCCGGCTCACCTCCAAAGACCACGGGAAGCAGTGCTGACTCGGCACGCCAGGGCACAGCCAGGCAGCCGTCAGCGCAGCCGTCAAAAAGTCCTTCAGCATGTGTCGCGAATGTCCGTCCCACGTGACTGGGCTTTTCATTTTCTTTAGAGTGTTTTCTGCTGAAAACTTCAATTTTAATACAGCCCGGCTGGCTGAGATCTTCCCTCTCCCGTGCCGTGCCTTCGGCGGATCTAAGACCTCATCGCTAACAAGGGCACAAGGCTGTTGGTTTTCCTCTGGAAGCTTCACAGCTTCGCATATCACATTCATGTCTACAGCCACTGGGCTCATCTCATCTTATGGTGGAATTATTACGTAGCACCCACACACTCTTTTGAAGCGTAGGATTCAGTCTTTTCTTGGCGTATTCACAGACCTGTGCAACCATCGCCGTCCACTCCAGGACATTTCATCATCTCAGGAGAAGCCTTGGTAGAAGTGACTCGTCTCGAGCTCGTGGGGAGGAGAAAGGTGTGAGACCCGTGTGCTGACGCAGCTTTTGCACGCAGCCATGCATCTGCCAAAAGAGCAGCCTTCCTTCCTCTCTTGAACTGCCTGTGCACCTTGTTGACCACAGTGGGCCAGGGACCTCGCCGGTTCGCTGCTCCACGCGCCTTGGCCAACACCAAGCCGTCTGGATTACCGTGACATCAAGAGGACTTCTGAGAAGGGGTAAAGTGAGTCCTCCAAATTCGTCCTTTGGACCTGGCTCTCCTAGGCCTTTGCCTTTGGCAGAAACTCTAGAATCGGTGTCAATACCTGCGAAACGGCTCGCTGCGATTGTGACTGGAACTGCATTGAATCTGTACATCAAGCTGGCAAGAGTGGACGTCTCATGCGAGGCCACAGATCTCTCTCCATCCACTTGGGTCTCCTTTGGCCTCCCCTGCTGTGTTCAAGTCTCCTGCATACAGGAAGATCATGCAGCATTTTCTTACCTGAGTACATGCCTGCGTACTTCAGTTTCTGGAGTGATTATAAATGGCCTTCTTTAAACTTTTCGAATTCTGGTAGTTCATTTTTGGAACACTGGAGAGTACCAGTAAAGGAAAATGTCTTTCTTTTCAAAGAGAAGAATGTGTGCTGCTGCCATTGAATCAAGTGTTCTGCAGCTGTCAGTTAGGCGCGCTTGATGGATGGTGCTGATCAGTCCACTCTGGCCTCGCTGGCCTTTGGTCCACTGGGACTGTTGGTTACTGGGAGGACGGTGTTGGAGTTTCAACTGTGGCCGTGAGCTTGCGACTTCCTTCAGTTCTGCTGCTCGTCACAACAGCGTAGCCGTGCCTGCTGGAGGGCGGCTCCTCAGAGGCCACTCCGTCCCCGTGACCCTTCTTGTTCTGGAAACTGAAATCGACGTGGCGAGCCTGCTTTGTTTCGACGCCTGTGCACAGGGGTGTGTGCCTCTGCAGCGTTCAACTCTTAGCTGGGTCCAGTCTCTCTTGGATCTACCCACTTGGCCATTTCTGTCTGTCCACCGGGGTTTCTAGACCGCTCACGTTTACAGTGAGGTTGACACAGTTCAGGTAGTAAATGTGTATTGCAGCCTCTTCACCTGTTCATCAGGATTACTGTTCCCTTTTCTCCCACTTTCCCTTTTTTGTTTTTCTCTTCTTTCTTCCTCCTTCTCTTTCTCCTCCTTCCTCCTTCCACCCTCCTCCTTCCTCTCTCGTCCTCCTCCTCTTCTTCTTCTTCCTCCTCCTTCTCCTCCTCTTCTTCTTCTTCTTCCTCTTCCTCCTTCTCCTTCTCCTTTCTTTGTACCTGGGATTGATACCAAGGGGCTCTTTACCACTGAGCCACATTTATTTATCTTTATTTAGACACAGGGCCTCACTAGGTTACTTAGGGCCTCACTAAGTTGCTGAGTCTGGCCTCCTACCTCAGCCTCCTCCTACCTCAGCTGGGATTACATGTGTGGCCACCACACCCACTTTCTCCCACTTTTCCTGTCTTCCCTGGTTTTAAGTGAACATTTTCCCTGATTCCATTTTATCTCATTTTTCAGCATATCAATAATAGTTCTTTAAACAGTGTTTGATGGTCTCTGTGGGGTTGGTGAAACACACCTTTGGCTCGGTTCACCTTTAAGTAGCACCATAGCGCCCTACAGGTGCTGCCGCCAGCTTCTGATGACGCCTTCCCTCCCCCCTTCCTGTGATAGCTCCTGCCTCCTGTCACTTACCCCTCTGCTGGACTCATCTGGAACCTGCTGCCACTGTTATTTTGAGCAGCTGTCTTAACAGATAAAGGTCAAGTGAGAATAAAGAAAAGTAAAGCCTTTCATTTGATCTTCACTGCGTCCTCTCTGACACTCCGTCTCTTTCTCTCTCTATATAAATGCATGGGAGAGTCTGCCGGCCTGGCTCTAAGTCCTGAGCAGGCTGGGCAGGCCGGGCAGCGTGGGAGGCTCCTGGAGCGAGATGCAACCAGGAGCCTCATCTGGAGGCCGCAGGGAGCCCGGGAGGCGAGCACACACTCGGGCGGCCTCCGCAGGGCAGGGATGCGCTGAGGTGGAAGACCACGTGTGGCCAGGAGGCCACCTGCACCAGAACCCACAGCCGTCTCTCCCGTCTCCCTTTTGAGGAAGACAACCCTGCTTGAATTCCTGTGGAGGAATAAGGTCCGACAGCAGCTGAGGGTATTTTTAAGGAGCAGGAGCCAGGAGTCAGACACGACGGGACTTTGGAATCCCTCACGGCGGTGCAGGTGAGGTGTGGCCTCTGCCCGGGGAAGTGCAGGACCATGCGGCTGCCGAGCCACGTGCCTTGGGGACTCCAGGCGGCTGGTGGGCGGGGCTTGCGTGACTTGGGTGCTGGCACGCCCACCCCAGGCAGCTCTTGAAGGGTGCCGGGGGCCCTCGCCCTCGCCCGGGCCCTGCATCCAAGCTGTGGCTCCCTAGGGCCACGGGTTCTAACGGGTCGACTTGTCAACCTTAAAAATCGTGTTTGAGTGTAGATTGACATTTTGTTTCCGGGTAGATTAACCAGATGGAGGGGAAGGCAGACCAAGGAGGACCAGCCTCCTCCCACCTCCCTCGAATTGCCGGGGTATTTCCACAGGTGATTTTAACCTATGAGCAACGGACAGCGAGGTATTGTTCTACCTCCCACTTCCCCACATCTTAACCAGTGTCTGTTTCTGTCTTCTCCTTTGCGTGCTGGGGTGGAGCCCAGGGCCTTGCGCCTGTGGGGCCAGAGCTCTGCTGATGGTCTGTTGGGCCATTTCAGCAGCAGCCTGAGGTCTGCGAGGCACTGGTCCTCGGGCTGCTCCGGAGGTGCTCCTCTTCAGCTAAGGAACACGCGTGTCAGGAGTATTTTGTTTCCGTTCTTTGGGTTTCATTCTCAGAAGTGTGAGGACTGGGCCCGTCGGCCTTTCTAAAATCTGACTTGGATCTAAAACCTGTCAGTTTCGTGCCTCATACCCAGGTAGGCAGATTCGTCCCGAGACCCAGGAGAAGGGTGCGGAGGGGCTGCTCGGTGAGCGGGGGTTCCTGGCCCTGGAGACCCCCGCCTGTGGAGGGCTGTCCGGGGGTGGGCCGGGAGGCACCGGAGGCGGAGTTCCTGGCCTCATTCTCTGCTGGTCAGGCAGCAGGTCCTCTGGTCCTTCTGCAGGCATGGCCACCTCTGTGGGGTGGCCAGGGCGGGAGGCCAGCGGGAGACCGAGGTGGGGCCGCAGCCTCTGCACCACCTGCTTGGGGAGCGGACACCGAGCTCTCCGCCTCGCGGGGCCTGGGGAGGCGAGGCACTGTGGGGCTCCTGCTCCTGGGAGTTCCTGTGGGGGCCTGCGTGGGCCTGGGCATCGGCCTGTCCTTGGCCCGTGAGGGTGGGTGTGAGGTAGGAGAGGGTCCTCCGTAGAGAAGTGGGGAGTGGGCACCCCAGGGCCCAGCCAGCTCCACGGCTGGCTGGAGGAACGGCAGTGCTGTTTGCTCCGTGGGTGACAGGGTGGTGTCCCTATTGGAGGCAGGCCACGGGGGAAGCCACTGGGGGGACTGCCCTTGAGCCAGCCCTCCCCGGACTTCGAGGCAGGTGGCCTTGGTGGTGCCCCAAGCCAGCAGCAGGGCTCTCAGGAGTGGCCTGGGTTTCTGGGGTCTTCAGTGGGTGGCTCTCCAGGAGTGACTCAGGAGGTACAGAGGACAGGGGGACAGTGACATCTGCCTCCTAGGGCCCCCAGGCACCTGGCAGGTAACTTCAGCTGGGCCTGGGCACCTGCTAGTTCTCAGGGACCTTGTTTAAGAGTGGATAGCCAGACACCTGGAGTGGACAGGGGGCTGAGGTTGGGGGCAGAACCCGGTTTCCTTCATTTTCAGTGTCTGACTCGGAGTTTGAGTGATGATGTTGAAGTTGGCTGAGCGCCACCCCAACCTGGAAACTTCCTTCCCACTGCCTCTGCAGGGGGCAGGGTCACGCCGGGGCCCTGGCTTGGGTTGTGGGTTAGAGGTGGCAGACTCGTCTGTGACCTACGACCTCTGGCTCAGCCTGGAAAGACGTTTTGGTCAGCCAGCCTCTTCAGCTCTGTGGCTCTGCTCTAAGAAAGACAGCCAGCCCTGGTCACTGAGCCTGGAGCCCTGGCATGAGGGTCCTGAGAGCAGAGGGCAGAGCTCTTAGGTGAACTGTGGAAATGGAGCCTCCGAGGGGGCAAGAGTGGCTCAGAGAAGGGGAGAGTCACCGGGGCCAGAACTGCCCCACCAGGGCCTGGGTTCCCCTCCAGCAGGGCTCACCTCGGCTTTGCAGGACAGCACCCGGCTGCCAACTGAGCCAGGAAACGGAGTAGTGGCTGCTCCTCCCACGGCTGCGGCCCCACACGGGCACGGGCACGTCGCGGCCCCCTCGGGCTGCTCCTCCCATGCCTGCAGCCCCGCATGGGCATGTCGTGGTGCCGTCAGGGTCCAGGCCACCTAGGCTGTGTTCAGGGCCTCTGCATGTCAGGCAGAGTGCAGAGTGACACGTGGGCCCAAGTGTGGCCACACGGAAGCTTCCGCTTTGCTCCAGCAAAGCTCTGAGTTACCTGATTCCAGGAGGGAGCCTGGCACCAGCCAGGTAGGGAGAGTGGCCACTGAGCTTTGCCCTCTGGCCTTTCTCCTACTCCCTCTGGGAACTGCGTGTGCGTCTCTGTGCCCTGCATCCTTCATGGCAGAACAAGTGACAGGCGCCGCCTCCGCATTTTCTCAGGGACACAGGGTAGTTCCTAACTGAGCCCCCCTGTGGCCTTCACGTTTCTGTGGCATGCGCCTGGAGGGCTGTGCTTTCTGCTGTGAACAGGCTGCCTTCCCAAGCAGTCCTGGAGCCCCCAGGCCTCCAGGTGCCAGATGGGAGGAAGGCCGGCTGCTCTAGGCACCAGGGTGATGGCGCCTTCCAGCTGGTGAGGTCTCTGAGCTCCCCCCAGGGACAGGTCCTGCTGGAAAGAGCCAGCTGTGACTTTCCTTGCCATCCTTACAGGCTCTGTCACCTCAGCCCACAGTGGCCTTGCTCCAAGAAGACAAGCTTCCTCTGGCCATGGTTTTCGCCAGCACCGATGCTGGGTTACCGGTGTGTCCCCAGCACCTAAAAGAAGGCAAAGAGGCAGTGGACCCACTTGCTCAGCCCCCTGGTGCTCTTGAGAACGTGCAGTTTGAAACTAAACAAGCTTTATCCTTTTGTCCTGGAGGAGAGCATTCGGAGGACAATGGAGGCTGGCTGCTTCTCCCTGGTGCCAAGGGTGCTGGTCCCCTCACTGTGCTGCATCTCTGGGCTTGGCAGCAGTGCCGAGGGTCTCACCACATGGTGGTCTCTGGCTGGACGTGTGTGACCACTGTCTGCCCCTGCCTGCCCTGGGCTTAAGGAGAGGGGACGACCTGAAGGGAACCAGAGAGGAGGCCCACCACGCAGCACCAGGGACGCTCTCGGAGGCCACAGCAGAGTGGTAGACGTGCCAGGCCACGTGAGCTTTGCTCACGGCGTTGGAGGCAGATGGCAGACTCTTGCCTGGGGCCCCATCCAGGTTTCCCCAGGGACTGACTTGCGCTGCCTTCGAGAAGGTTGGTGGCAGAGCCAGACGGAAAGACAGAAAGTTGGCTTCTGTTCCTGGATGCTTAAGTGAAAACTTATGAAAGAATAGGCAACACGGCATAAAACAAAACATCTCCCACTTACTAGTAATTAAATGCTTAAACACTCAAATTATCCATATCTTATGTTTATCAAATTGCGAGTAGCCTTGCGGCTATAAAAGCATGCGTTTCTCAAGTTTCCCAGATGTTTCATGGCGGTGCTGCGGTAAATCTCGGGTTGTCAATTAAGCCCTCTCAGGATGGAAGGGAACAACAAACCCAAGCATTAACTCCAGCAAGCAGCAAAGCCCGGCCGCAACTGGATTTCCATTATTAAGAAAGTAAATCTTCTTCTGCTGAAATAGAGACATAAATACCATGTTTTTTTTGCTGGAAAAATGATGTGGGAAGATGGCCTCCAGAGACGGCCTGTCAAACACCCTTGAAGAAACACTTCTTGGTGTGTTATTGCAATAAGCGCTCTCTAAATTGAACGCCAGCTCAACTGCTCTGCCAAGTACTGTGCACACCCTCCTTCCCCACGCTGAGTGAAGGCGTGACTTCAGGAGCAGCCTGGGCTTGTCAGAGGGAAACTGCCCGAGGCTGCCACAGAGAGGGCGGATGGAAGAGCAGCAATCCCAAGAAATCCACCGAGCAGCTGTGTTGCCACACGGCAGCTGGAGTGAATCTGAATTCAGTGGTCTTGGCCGCGACGGGAACGAGGCAGCCCACTGCCCGACTCAGACAGCCTGGGCGGCGGTGGCAGCCCCTCGTACCTGGTAAAGAACGTGTCTGCTCCTCTTTTGGAACAGGGAAGCCATGGGGCAGTTGGTTTCAACTGGGAAAGCACTTCCTCATTGGTGCGAGAGAACAGATGTGCTTGCTGAGGTTGTGCTTGCTGGTGCTTCTTGCCCAGAGCTCTGCATCTCTGGTGTGGATGGGAAAACGGAGCTGTTGTGCACAGCCAGGGCTTCCATGGCTGCTGCTGCCTAACACACTGTCCTAACTCTTAGCTGTTGTTTTAGGATGCTTTCCAAGTCAGAAGGGCAGGAACTTGCACAGGGTACAGCGGGCATGGCTGGTCTCTGCTCCACCATGCCTGGGGCCTGTGCCGGGGACCCTTGAAACCCAGCACTGGATGGAGGGGCCACACAAGGCTCCCACGGGGCATGGTGGTACAGGGCCCACGTGTGCCTGGGGCTCAGGTGCGAGTGTTGCAGTGAACAAGGCTGCAGCGACGTCATCTTACGTGACCCGGAAGTGTCACTCCTGCTGTTCACAGCTGGCACGCATTGCTCCTGTGCTGACCCCCACCCAGCCCCCAAAGGGAAGGAAGCTTCTAGGAGGGGCAGTTCCAGCCTCCGGAGATTGCACCTCTCCTGGGGGCTGCTCACAGGTGCTCTCCCGCTGACATGATGATCTCTGGAACTGGAATTTTGTGCATGGGAGGTGGCGTTGGGCAGGTCCAGGTGGCAGACCCAGGTCAGCCCTGCATTGACCTCCTTTGAGAGACTCGTGGAGTGTGGGCTTTGTGGATGTACTGGTGAAATAGGGAGGAACAACTTTTCAGAGGTTGAGTGACAAGTTGTGCTGCTCTTGCTGGTGGGGACTTCACACATGGGTACCAAGGGGGGCAGTCCATGCCCCAAAGTCCCATCTCAGGTGCCTCCAGTAAGAAATCAGGTCTCTGGGCTGAGACTGGTGGGAGGATAAGTGATGACTGTGGATAGCCGGGCCTGACGGGGTGTGCAGAGGACCCTCTGGTGCTCACTGAGGTCTTCCCACCCAAGCTTGCGGGCAGAGAAGCAGAACCCTGGAACAGCTGTAAGAATGTGCACATACCCAGGACCCAGGACCCAGCCCAGGTTCACACCAGAGTCCTGGCTCTGACGCTGCAGGGCTGCCCGCCAATCAGAGCAGAGGCAACAAGATGCGTCTTGGCTAACTTCGGCTCTGCAGATGGCTGTGGAGCGCAGCAGTTACCAAGACCCAGAGGAGAGCCTGGCAGTGCTGGTGCGAGGAGGGTGGGGTGCCCGTGCCGGCCTGTGTTCAGGCCCATGCCACTGGGTAGCCTGACTGCTCCAGGGCTGTGGCGGGCACGGCTTGCCATGGCCTATGCGTTCTGACTTCCAAGGACGGCCTGGGCCTCAGAATGGGCAGGGATGGTTGTGGGGCTGAGAATGCCATGAGGAGAGGCTGTGCTGGCCCTGAGCCCGAGATGGCGTCCGGGTCTGGTTAACAGCAGTGCTGGGCTTATGAGGGAGGTCTGAGCTCCTCCCCTGCCGGTGAGCCTGCAGGACCCCCATGACAGACACAGGTGGGGTAAGCGGGGAGGGACCAGAGTGGAGATAGTGCCGAGCCTGGAGGGAGGCCAGCTGCAGATTCCCTGAGATAAGCAAGTTCTACTGGGTCTAGGGACATCGTCTCCACACCAACACCCCAGGGCCTTGCTTGCCCACGGGGCTGGACTTTCTGAAAGGGACAGCCTGTGTGTGCGCACGTGTGTGTGTGTGCACATGTGTGCTTGGGTGTGCATAGGTGTGTGTTTGTTTGCAGGCTGCAGGAAAGCTGAGAACGCTCACCCTCCTGGAGGTCTTGCTGAAGGGTAGGCTGGCTGGGCCCTGCTTCCCAGCTCCCAGCTGGCTTCATGGGGCTTAGAGAGCCTGAGCCAAAGCACAGTGTGATCTTGGTCCCCACGCTTGCTGCAGAGCATCCCCGTGTCAGCACGCTGTGGTGGGCTGGTGCACCTGAGCCACACCAGGGGTCCTGAGTGAGGGACCTCAGGAGTGGGGGTTAGGGGCTTTTTTCCTTCACCTGTGAGCTTAGGAAAGTGGCAGGCAGGTGAGGGCGAGGGTTACGAGTTCAGCCAGCTGGAGTCCTCCGACGGAAGAACTTTTCCCGCACTCGGCCCTTCTGCAGTTGCACCCTGCCAAGCTGTGGACCCAGCCACCAGGAAGAGGCCAAGGAGGAAAGGCCTTTCAGACAGTTAAGTGAGTGCTGAGGTCCGAACTGAGTTCACAGCCAGACTCCCAACATGCTTTCCTCTGGCCTGCCTGTGGGGGCTTCCCGCGGCAGAGTGCAGAGAGTGAGGGACGGAGGGGGCTGTGGGCAGGGGTGCCCTGCAGTGGGCACTCACAGATGCGTGGCCACCCACGTGGCCTGGGGACAGCAGCTCCCCTGAGGAGCACAAAGAGCTGCCATTGCTGGTGCCCTGGTTAGGCCACCCGTGCTGCCTCTTTGGCAAAACACCCATTCAAATCCTTTGCCATTAAAACTTCATGATTGAGCCAGAGTGTTGTTTACGTATTTTGAATCCGAGTTCTTTATCAGATGAATGATTTGAAAGTGTTCGCTCCCCGTCTGTGACCTTTTGTTCTCTTAGCAGCGTCCCTGGAGGACTAGATGTTCCCAGCTTCCAGCTCCCGCCGATCAGCTCCTCAGGGTTACGCCGTGGTGTTCCACTCCAGGGCTCTCTGCTGACCCAGAGTGTCCGGATTTCCTCTGATGCTCTCTTTTGAGAGGAGAGTGCCGTAGTCTTGCGTACACATTTGACCCTGTGCTCTGCCTTGGTTCGTTCTGTGGGATCACGAGCACAGAGAGGGCTCCGTTTTCCTGTGTCCTGCCCCACTGCATCATCCGGGCACCTTTTACAAAGCTCAGTTCTACGTGGGTTCCTTCCTGGGCTCTGTTCTTTCACCTGTGAGCCTATCTTCTCACCAATATTAACCAATCTTGACCATTGTAGCTTTGTAGTAAGTAAACCTCTGGCAGCATGAGTCTGCCAACTCTGCTCTTTCCCAAAAAGTGTTTTGACTGTTGTTCTTTTGCCTTACCATGTAGATTTTAGAATCAGCACCCGTGTGTCTAGGAGAAATACTGCTGGGAGTTTATTTGGAATTGTGTTGAATTTACAGATCATTTGGGAAAGAATTAACATTTAACTGAATTGTGTTCTAAGCCATGAACACAGAATGTCTTCCTATTAATAAGTCTTTGATTTCTTTTATAAGAATTTTGTAGTTTTGGCATATAGATCTTTTACTCATTTCATAGGATTTGTGCCTACATATTTCATTTCTTTGGGTTGTAGTAAATGACATGGTTTTTGAAGTTTTCTTTCCTAATTGTAACAAACAATTGATTTTTAGGTTAGATTTATACTCTGTGAGGAAGTTTGTAACTCATGCATTGATCCTAAAGTCTTGTGTTTGGGTAGATTCTTTGGGATTTTTCTACTGAACAATCAAATTAACTACATATTGGGACAATTTTATTTCTAATTTGCTAATCTGTATGCCTTTTGATTTTACTTTCTTGCTTTATTGTGTTGGCAAGGATCTTGAGTAATGAGTAGGAATGGCAATGGAAAGGGGAGAAGTCCTTGTCTTGCACTCAGCCTTTTAACTGCATTTAGTCTTTCATTCTTAGGTGTGATTCTATCTATCATCTCTCTCTCTCTATCTCTCTATCTCTATATCTATCATGTATTTTAAAACTTATATCAGGTAAGGGAGTTTGTTTCCTGTTCTTACTGAGAATGCAAGAGTTGAATTTCCTACTTCAGTGTATATAATTATGTGCTTTCCATATTTTTAGTCTATAAATATGGTGGATTCCATTGATTTAGTTACATGTGTTGAATCAACTTTGCATTCCAAGTGTATTTCCACTTGGTTTTGATGTACTGCTCTTTTTGTATATTGCTGTATTCAATCTGCCAATATTATGCTGAGGATTTTGTGTCTGTGGTCATGAGGGATATTGGTCTTTATTGGCCTTTAATTTTCTTCTCTTGTATTGTTTTGTCTGATTCTGATATCAGGGTAATGTTGGCCTCACAAAAATTAGCTGGGAAGAGTTACCTCTTCTATTTTCTGAAGAGATTGCTAATTTTGTTATTATTTCTTCCTTTGGAATTCTCTAGGAAAGCCATCTGATCCTGTGGAGGGGCCTGCGACCTCCACCCCTTCCTAAAAATTAGTATATCTAGGATGTACTAATTATTTCTCCCTGAGTGAGTTTTGATACTTTGTGCTTTTGAAGGAATTAGTTCCTTTCATCCAAGTTGTTGAAAGTCTGTGCATAGAGTTGTTTCTGAACATCCTTTTAGGAGTCTGTGGTTTAATATCTATCAAGTCCAGAGTTGCTCCCACCTTCATTTCTAGTAATGATGATTTGTAGCATTCTTTTTTTTCTGCTCAGACTGGCTAGAAGTTTATCAGTTTGATTGGTTTTTCAAAGAATCAGCTTTTGGTTTTACAGGCTTCTTTTTTTTTGTATGGTTCCTGTTTTTGATAATATTGATTTAGCTGTACTTTTTACTTCTTTCTATATTCTTTGGTTTATTTTGTGCTTCATTTTTCTAGTTTCTTAAAACTGGAAGCTCAGATTATGCCTTTAAGTGCTTTTTAATTTTCTAATGTGTGCGTTTAATGTCATAGGATTTCCTTTAAGCACTGTTTCAGTTACATCCCTCACATTTTAATATGTTGCACTTTAATTTCCATTTAATTCAAAGTATTTTCTAATCTTTGAGACTTCCTCTTTGACCTATTAGCTATTTTGAATCATGTTTAGTTTCCAAGTACTTGGATTTTTTTCTGGATATGTTTGTTGACTTGTAGCTTGATTCCATTGCTGTCAGAGAACAAACGTTGTGTGATTCCTATTCTTTTAAATGTCTGAAAGCTGTTTTATTATCCAGAATATGGTTTACCCTGGCAAAGGTTTTCTGTGTCTTCTAGAAGAGTTTGCATTTTGCTATTTTTGTATGAAGAGTTCCGTAAGCGTTGGTTTGATCAAGTTGGCTAATGATGCCATTCAAGTTTTCTCTGTCTCTGCTGATTTTCTCTCTACTTGTTTCATTTATTATTGAGGGAAGTGTTGGAGATTTCAACACTGGCCCACAATGGCCGTCTGCAGCTGGAGAGCTGGAAGAACCACCTGCTGCACAGTCCAAGGGGTAGAAGCCCCAGAACAAGAAGGATCAACAGTGCTACCCTAGTCCGAGACCAAGACTTCTGGAAACTTCCTGGAGAATTACTGGCAGAGTCTGCTTTGGAAGAGTGAAAAAGCGAGAGTCTTATATCCTCAGAGGATCAAAACAGCAATCAAGAACCAGTTCAAGAAGAGTCGAGCTGCATCTGCATCTGCTTCCTGGTTCTTCCAGCTTTTATTCCATCCTATTGGGCGGTGCTGCCCATGCTTAGGGAGGGGATCCACTTCAGTTCACTATCCCACATGCTAATCATTCCTAGACACGCCCTCATTGACACACCCAGAAGCCTCTTAATCATCTGTATCTCTTAATCCAATCAAACTGACAATTCAGATGAACCATTACACCCAGTCACTTCTTCTTGGTCTGCATTGTGTTCTGTCTGGTGTCAACACAGTAGCTCCAGGTTTCATGTGACCATTCTTTCCCCCTCTGGATATTTTCCCATCCTTTTAACCATCAGTGTTATTATATTTAAAGTGGACTTTAGACAGCATGTAGTCAGATCTTCAAAAAAACCAATGTGGCTGTGTCTGCTTTGTAACTGCTATTTTTTTGATTATTTTTGTTGACCATAACTACTGATATGGTTTGGTTTAGCTTTACTATTTTATTATTTTTGCTCTGTTGTTTCTTCTGCTTTTTTTTTTCCATTTCATGCCTTCTTTTGGGTTACTTAAGTATTTAGAAATGTATTTGTATCTATGCATTTCAGTTTTACTTACATCTGTTCATATACTTTTTAAGTGGTAGGTCTAGGGATTATAATGTGCATATTTTCAAAGTTTACTGACAAGCTCCCTTTACCCCTTCAGGTAATATGTTCATGCTTACAGTCATATGAGGCCCTCTTGTCTTGTGGCTATCTGGTGTATGACAGTTACAGTCCTTGCAGAGCAGTGTTTTAACCCACACGTTTATTTTAACCATACATATTTTAAAGTGCATGACAGGAGGAAGTACCCTCTTATACTCTTAGATATGTTTTGTACCTGTCTCTGTCTTCATTAGTTCCAGTAGCCTCACTCTTCCCTTTGATCTCCTTCCTCTTCTACCTAAAGGACTTCCCTTAGCATTTCTTTTGGAATAGGTATCCTGGTGTTGAATTCCTTTGGCCCTTATCCATCTGAAAATGCTTTCTTTTCCTTCATTCCTGGAGGATATTTTCTCTCTATAGAACCCTGGGTTAGTGAAGCATGGTGGCACATGCCTGTAACCCTAGCTACTTGGGAGGCTGAGGCAGGAGGATCACAAGCTCCAGGTCAGCCTGGGAATTTAGCAAGACCCTGTCTTAAAATAAAAATAAAAAGATCTGGGGAATTAGCTCAGGGATAGTGTCCTTGGTTCAATCCCTAGTACCACAGAGGAGGAAGAAGGAGAAGGAAAAGGAGAAGGGGAAGGAAGAGGAGGAGAGGAAGAGTGGAGGAGGAAGAGGGGGAGGAAGAGGAAGAGGGGAGGAGGAGGGAGAAGGAAGAGGAGGGGGAGGAAGAAGAAGAAGGGGGAGGAGGAGGAGGAGGGGGAGGAAGAAGAAGAAGGGGAAGGAGGAGGAGGAGGGGAGGAGGGGGAGTAGGGGAGGAGGACCATCCTAGGCTGACAGTCCTTATCTTTAGCACTTTAAGATGTTACGCCACTGTGTTCTGGCTTCCATAGTTTCCGATGAGGAATCTGCGTTCAACTATTATTTCCTACATGGTATGTGTCATTTTTCTCTGACTACTTTTGACTATGTGTTTTTATCTTTCATTTTCAGTAATTTGATTATGATGAGTCTGGGAAATTTTTTTAAAAAAATTATCCACTCTGGAATTTACTGAGATTATCAAATCTTTAATTTTTTTCTTTGCCCAATTTGAGAAGTTTTTGTTCAATGATATGTTGAACACTTTGGTATTTCCCCCAGAGATCCTGAGATTTTTGTCCTTTTTCCTTTAATCTTTTCCCCTTTATTGTTCAGATGAGATGGTTTCTATCATCTGCCTTCAAATTTATCAACCACCCCCTCTGTCTTTGCCATCCTGCTACACCCCTACCCAGTGAAACTTCACTTTGATGGTTATACTTTAAGTTCTAACATTTCCACTTGATTCTACAATATAGCTTCTATTTTTCTGTTGATAATTTCTATCTTCCTCTTCTTTTTATGGGAATCTGATGTACTAGCAGTTGTTAAGTCCTTGGCGATTCTAACATTTTGGGAGTGGTGTCAGTTGATGGTCCTTTTCTTTTCAAGCTGGTAATATTTTGCGGTAATTTTAAGTAATTTTTTTTGTATTCTCTACACGTTGAGCATTGTGTTATGAGATTCAGAGTTTTGCTAAAATCTTCCAGGGAATGTTGACTTCCTATTGCTTGTTTCAGCATTCAATTGACCCAGTTAGTTTCAGACTGTAAGCCCTGATGCACTCCCATCGGCTGTACCAAGGTTGGCTCGGATTCCCCAGCCTTTGCAGTGCTCTTGGGATCTCCCCAGGTGTGCTCTCCCCACAGCCAGGCCCTATCTCAGAGCCGTTACCGTTCTCTCGGGCTAGTCTCAGACATGCAGGCAGTCCTGGGCTTCTCCTTGCTGTGATATCCCTAAACCCACCGCCCCCTCACCTCTCCCTGGTGCCCCACCGGAGAACTGGGGTTTCGAGCTGCCTATGATGTGCGCCTCCCTCAGCAGGGCAGGCCTGGGGTGGAGAGTGAGCACGGTGCCTCCTGCTGATGCGTGGCTGTGAGTTGGGTTAGTCTCTGGGCAATGGCCATGGAGAAGTGTCCTTGACCTCTGGCGGTGAGCTGCTCTTGACTGCACCTGCTGTGCAGTTCTGGGATTTGGGTTCCCTGGGTCTCACCTGGGAGCTTGAGGGAGATGGAACAGGAGATTCACCGCCATGCTGCCCCCTTCCAGCCTCCATCTCCTGTGCAGCCCAGCTGCCTTTCCTGTCTGGGTTCCCGGCCGCTGCCTTGTTATCTCTGCCCAGAGACGGCAGACAGGGCGAGATGGTGCTGGGTGCAGCTCCACCCTTCTCATGTTCCACCCTTTCACAAACTCATGTTTGCCAACTTGGATTTGATCCAAATGCATCAACCAAATTTCCCTTTACCAGGTGTTTGCGGACAAAGTGTCCGCCTGCCAGTGTCACTCACGGCCAGCTGCAGCAGGCTTGTCCCTGGAGCCTCGCCTGCCCAGTGTGCCTGCACTGGAGATGCAGAATGGGGTGAGGCAGGCTCCCTGCGTGATGCTGGGCACACCGACCCCTCACAGCCTCCGAGTCTTGTCTGTTGCCATGGTTTCGGGCGTGCCTGCTGGAGCGCGGGCTCCCTTTCCTGGGCTTCCCTAGCTGCTCGGTGAACGGGTAGGAGTGCAGAGCTAATGACTTTTCCAGCACCGCGGGGCAGACCTCAAGAGGGGTGGGCGTTGGGCCTTGTGAGTGGCAGAGGCGGCTCCTGAACTTCTAACAGGAGCAGATTGGCCCGTGGAGAACAGGACGCGAGCTGGGGCCCCTGGAGGCTCAATTACCAAGAGTCACCTCACACCCTCTCTCAGCAGCGTTGTCAGCGCCTGTGGATGAACGTCGCTCATTAGGGAATCTAATCACTGGGAAAGCCGCCCTGGGCGCCCCTCAGGGTGACAGGCAGAGCTGGCCCTGGGGCCTCCCCAGAGTGGGACTGATGGGGGGGCCCTCGTGCTGGTCCAGGGCCAGCGGATGCTGCCCAACCGCTCAGCCGTGTGGACCTCACATGACGGCTGAGGTGGGAGGAGGCCCCCATGTCCCCAGTCCTAGGCGTTCTTCTCCCTCAGCTTTGGAGGATGCAGCTCCAGAATCGGCTGCAGTTTAGGGAGGCCCAGCCTCCAAGAGTAGCCCTGTGTCCTGGAGCTGGGGAGCTTCGAAGTGGTCAGCCAACACACGCTGGAAGGACGTTCATTAGGAGCTGCACCCTGATCACCAACACTGTGCTCTGCCATTAGGGGTTCCCTGGCTACCTGCCAGGGGTCGGATCTGTTCTGACACTCTGAAGAGAGACATCCCCATGAGAGTCACCTGAGGGGACAGTTAGCATGCAGGTTCCCAGCCCACAGGACTCCAACACAACAGGCTTGAGTGAGGCCAGAACACTGGCCCCTTAAATGGTCCCTGGGTGACCATCCACTGTGGTGGACTCTCCTGCCCTTCCCACCGTCCAGCAAGGCCTCCTGACCTCCTCTGTCTATCCCCACAGGCCTTCCCAAGGACTCCTGGGTAAGATGCTCTCCAGGTCCTGGCCTTCAGCTCACCAGAGTTCTAGCTTCCTGACTTTGGCAGGGGTCCAGACTGTCCTGAGCCTCTGCCCCTTCGGGGACCCCCGGCTTCCCTGGGAGAGGAGGCTGTGGCCCTCGCATGCCCACGGCTGTGCAGAGTGAGGTTGTGGGGCTCCTGCTTCACCTGTGACTCCAGGTTGCTCTCCAGGTCTGGGCCTGCAGCTGAGGCCTGCGGGCAGCGGGAAGCAGTGGCCCTGCACAGGCCGGGGAGGACGGAGGGGGAGTAGGCCAGGGGCACTGCTGGCTGGAGAGGGCAGGCGGCGTCGTGTGATGCTGGCACCACTGGCCTTTCTCGCCCGCTTACTGACATCTGTAAAGTGACTAGACGGGCTGGCAGGGCCTGGGGCCTGTCCTCTGGAGAAGATTCTGTGTCCTTCTACCTGGTGCAGGTGGGAGGGACGAGAGCGGCTGTCTGGACCCTCGTTGCCCCTGATCATCCTCCAGTGCAGAGCTGGCAAGCCAAGTCCCATTTGGATGTGGGGGACTGGGGACTGCAGGAGGAGCTCTAGGCCCCAAGCTCGTGCCCGGTTCAGAGGCTGGGGCCTTAGGCAGCCACCCCCCTGCAGCCTCCTGGTCAGTGGCAGTAACACGCAAGGAGTGTGTCAAAGTAGGGTGACGTCACAGGACCGGCACGCACCTGCTCTGGGCACGTGGGACCCTCTGCCCAACCCCTGAGGCTGGCCATCCATGTAGGGTGAGATGTTTCCTGGGTGTGTCCACCACCCTGGACTGACGCTTCCATGGAGCGGGCCCTGTTGGGTCAGGGCATCCCTGCTTCCCTCTGCCCAACGAAGCCCGCTCAGGGCTCAGGCCTGCAGACGCCTCTGCTCCATGACGGGGAAGCCAGTTCCCACGCTGCACCTCCCAAGCCTGGTGGATGGTCACTGGCTGCCCCAAGGAGGAGGAGGGCAAGAGAGAACTCCCAGAGAGGGCATGCTGGTGGGCACGGGCTCCCATCCGGGAAAGGAGCTCTTCTGGGACTGCACGGCAGTGAGGTTGGGGAACCCAGCAAGGTGCCACGCACCAGGGCACTGTGCACTTTATGGGAGGGGTGGGTTTTATGCAGAGTTACATTTCAATAACATTAAGTGCAAACTCCCCAGGGACCAGCAGCCCTGTCTGGTGGCTGCTGGGAGTGAGTTTCTTGGGTGCCTGTTGACATGACAGAGATTCACACGAGGCAGAGTGCAGCCTGCTACCTGGGGGCATGGGATGGGCCCCTGGTGGGTTCCCTGTGTTGGAGAGCAGGGTCAGACGCCGGAGGAGTGCTCGGCTCCTTCCCAGTCTTTCCCTGGCAGGATCTCAGTGAGGAGAGAGCAGCGCCCGCCATCCCACGGATGCCAGCCTCTGCCACCTTAGCTTGCCGTGCACGAGTGGATCTGTGTGTCTTCCTTTGGTCGGTCCATGTGGAAGTGGCCGACGGCTGGCTGGGTCCTAGATACACTTCTGCCTATGTCTTCTCAAAGTCACTGCTTTCTCCCCGCCATCCAGAGGCGGCTGGTCTGCCTACGAGGCCAGGAGTGAGGTCCAGCAGTGAGGTCTGCGAGGAGGCCTGTCGCAGGCCACCCCCGGGGCCAGCCAGTGTCAGTGGATCTTCCCACTGGACCAGGACCTGGCTGGGCTGGGCGTTTCACTTGGAGATGTGTCTTTGGTCTCCTTTTCCTCACTCTTCCCTGCCTGGCTTTCTGACGTGCCCTCCAGGGCTGTGGGCTGAGGGATCCAGAGAGCTCACAACTTCCTCGTCTTCAGCAGCGTGGTTCTCCTGGGGTCTCCAGGCTGGTGTTTGAGGACAGGGACCTGCCTGGCTAGACCCCAGGTGCAACTTTCAGTCCCCCGACTCCTGTCCCTGCCCCCTGCTCTCCTCCTCCTCCCTCCCCTCTCCCCTGCCCTCCTCCTTGGCTCTGAGCCACCCACATGGTCGATGCTCCCTGTCGTTGTCTCTGCACAGGTGACGCTGGTGGCTGGGAGGGTCTGAGGACACTGCTCAGCTCACGAGTGTCCTTCCTTTGCTGTCCAAGCAGCAGGAAGCCCTGAAGGCCCAGCTTTTCTCCAGCACCCACTCTCTGCTGCAGACACCACGCTTCCACGGCCACCCCGCCTGGCTCCCTCACCCATCGCTGTTGGTCTCCTGTGGCTCCTTGCTGTTGAGCTGGGGAAACCTAGGTCCTCACCCAACAGCACCCTCGGTCTTGTTGAGACTGGGCAGAAGAGTCTTTGCTTATCGAGGGCGTGGCTGCCCGGTGCTCAGAGCCTGTGGGAGCAGAGGGGTAGCCTTGCAAGTAGGCTGTGTCCGTGAGCACCTGCACGGTCTAGCGTGGACCTGCTCTTTCCAGTGAGAATCCCTGCTGGGTCAGGGCTGCAGGCCGCATCACTGTGTCCTGCTCTCTGGGGTCTGTCTCTCCCAAGGACATGCTCCTCCTTAGGTGTGTAGTGAGCTCCCAGCCCTGCCCCTCCCTGTCCCTCAGCCCTCCCCTCCGTGCCCCTTACCGGAGCTCGTGCGAGTGCTGCTGACGTGGCCATCCAGAGCAGAGGCTCCACAGGCGTGAGATGAGCCGCACCTGGGCGTCTCTAATCCAGCGTGGTGGAAATGGGCTCGTGCGGAGGACTGCTCTTACAGTCCCCTCTGTTTATGGTAAGTTACCTGACTTTCTATTAGGGGATACGTTTGGGTCAGTGAAGACAATGTTAATGATTTCTCCCTCAATCCGTGCTTTCCACAAAGTTGGACGCCTGCATCTGCTTGGCCTTCGTCCAAAGGGAGATCAGCAAGACTGGACAGGCCTCATCAGACGCCTGCTCCTCCAGTGTGTGGGAGGAGGGCAGAGGTCGAGAGGGCCCGGTGACGCTCTTGGTGAGTCGGGGTCACGCCAGGTCCCACGAGGTCCCACCTGAACTCTGTGTCCACACCCAGATGTGAGGACTGTGCCCTGAATCCACTGGGGACAGAGACAGCTTGGCCCTTCGTCAGGGTTTCCGAGAGCTGCTTCTGGTGCGGGGCGCACCAGAATGTGGACAGGCGGGCGGGGACCCCGCGCTGTGGAGGGCTGGCGCCTGGGCGGCCCGACATCGTGCCCCATCACGGGCAGCTGCCCTGGGCTGCTTGTTGAGGAGACTCCCTCAACACTGTGGTGTGGCCCCGACAGGCTTCTCGTGTCCCTGGGGCTGTGAGCACTTCCCTGGGGGGACACTTCACACCGTCCTCTCTGAGGGCAGCACGCTGGCCACCGGGCCTGTGCGGTTTGTGGGAGCATTCTCCTCTCAGGGAGCACAGCCCTGCCAGTCTTAGCCAGGTTCTTGACACCTGCTGGCTGGGGAGGGGCAGCACAGAGCGGGTGCTGAGGGGAGGGTGGGCTGCCTGTCCAGGAGACAGTGGGCGCCGGCCAGGGACGGGGCTGGGATGATGAAGTGAGCCTGCCCTCCTCCTCCCTTCCACCCGACAGGACCATGGAGGCCGAGTGAGTGCCCAGACCAGCGTGCTCCTGGCCAAGCTCCATGAACAGGGCTCGCTGTGCTTGGTCAGCCCAGGAGTCACCGGCTCGGACGTCCCCCGACTAGGACCGGGGCACCAGCTGGGAGTGACGCGGCAGTTCAGGGACCACCCAGGACTTCCAGTGTCCCAGCAAAGGGCCATGGCAGGGACAGCAAGCCTCGCCGGGTGGCAGGCTGACTGCTTGGGCCTGGCCTCCCTTCCCCGTGTGGGCGCGGCTGGCAACTCCCCTGACCGGTGGCCTTCCTGGGAGGGAGACCAGAGTAGACGGGAAGCTGAGGCTGGACGGGAGCTCTGCCAGCTGTGGGAAGTCTGAGGGCCTCTGAGGGGAAATCAGGGTTTTCCCGTCCCCATTGTTGCTCTGCAGAACCGGGATGGAGGTGGGTCACGGTTGCCTGCAGCAGGGACTAGAGAGTCGCTCGGCTGCTCCTCCTGCGCCCTGGTGTCCTGCGTGCCCGCGGGACGTGCCTGACCCGTGTGAAAAGAGAAGTGAGGAGGTTTGAGCACCACCTCTGAGTTCCTTCACTTCCTCCACCCACAGTGTGCTGGCTCCTGGTGGCCGGGGGGCTGCGTCTGGTTCATGGTGAAGACACGCCAGCTGTAAGAATTGTCTGCAGGAGCTGGTGGGGGCCCGGGATGGGCCCAGGCACAGCGCTGTGCTCTGGAAGCCTTTGTGTTAAGGTCCCGCAGGCCGCGACAGTGCCCAGGCCTGGTGGGGACACGAGGCAGGCCCCGTGTTCCCAGGGGGCTCCGGCACCTCTGGGCGCGTGTCGGCCCTGTTCCCTAGGCCTGCCAGGGTGCAGACTCTTGCCCACGGCCCTCCTTCCCTCTCTCCTTCCCAAGAAGGCCTGCTCAGCTGCCCCTTTCCCTTGGCACTTCCTCTAGGACTTTGTGGGGTCTGCCTTCCAGGGGACCCTGTGTAACCAAGGAGATGCCCTGAAGCTCTCCGTGACGCGCACACGCCAGGGCAGAATGGGGCTTGGCTGAGTCAGGCGTACGTCGGTGACTCGTGGCTGCCCCGCTGCCCTGGCTGTGCTGGGGGTCCTCCTGGAGCTGTGAGCAGGGCGCCACCTCAGTGGGTGGCGGGTGGTGGCGGGGCCCCCGAGCCAGGGCAGAGGCTCTCAGGCCAGCCTCTGCTCTCCTGCAGTTTGTTCCGTGTCCAGAAGCTGTTAGAGTGCGCCTTGAACCTGGGTTCAAGTTTGCGGCCCTGCATAATCGAGAGGCCCGTCACAGGACGGTTGGTCTCGCTGCCCGTGCGCGGCTCTCCATCCTGGAGGGGGATGCTGCACAGAAACCACTGCGGGGCTCTCTGGGCCTTGGTGCAGGTATGGCGGACTCTGCCCTGCAGCCCACCAGGGCCCAGAGCACGGGCAGATCAGTATGTGCAGCCCTCTTAGTTACTTTCTTCATTTGGTTCTTATTTCTGTGCTTGTGAAGTAGATATAATTCGCAGGGAAGTGACCTCAGGCTTTCCCTTAGTTTCCTGCTGTGACTTGAAGAAAACATCAGGGCTTTGAAACTAGGGAGCTGCCACCATTGCAGAATGACAAGCCTTAGAGCAAGTCCAGAGCCTTCTCCTCCCCTAGCAGCAGACACAGGCTCCCTCTGACATGGGAGCAGAGTGCCTCTGTCGCAGTGGCCGCAGGAGAGTGCAGGCACAGACGGAGTGGAAGTGGCCATCGGAGGCTGCTTAGGGCTGTGTCTGCTGGCCTACAGGCCAATGTTGGAGTCATGTTCAAGACTCTGATGTGCACATAAATGGCGCTTATTGTGAGCTTCATCAGTGCTAACTCATTTAATCCACAAACACTCTCTGAGGAAGGAGTTGTTACTGTCCCCATTTTATAGAAGAGGAAACCGAGGCAGTTCATGCTAGTGAGTGGCAGAGTCTGGATCCTGGTGGGATTGCAGGCTGTAGGTTGCTCTTGCCCCAGGCTGGCTGTCCTCCTTACGTGGGTGAGCAGGGGGTGGGCGGGAGGCCCCACAGCCGGGCTGACTCGGAACCTCGTTTGTTTGTTGTCATAGCAGGCAGTAATGATAAGACACTTTTGGGGTTGGCCAAAGGTGTTCTCCTGGTGGCCAGGTTTGCAAGAACACAACCTCAGAGGACAAAGTTGCCTGGGCAGAGTTCCCACCCATTTCCTGTGGGGGAAGGAAAAGTGAAGCCCACATTGGTCTTTTACGTTAGGCCTTCCATACGCTGTCCTGCTGCCAAGATCCTCATGGGGCTGGGACGTGGAGGAGGTGGGCAGAGCGAGGAGCCTGTGCAGGATCCTACCTGCCTTGGGCAGAGCCCAGGTCCTGGCCAGTCAGGCCCCAGTGCTGCCTGGCAGCAGGCCGCAGCCGTCACACGCTGGCACTCAGGTATGCGCTGCATCTGTTGCTTGGTTTTAGTCTTCATTACCAAAGCAGCAGAATGCAGAGGGGCTTGGCTCTTGTCCTTGACGCGTCCAGAGGGGACGTCTGGGAGGAACCCCTGGGGCTGTCAAGGGACCCACGCTTCCTAAGAGTGGCTTCCTGAGCCCTCCCCTCAACACAAGTCATGGTCTGCAAATGCTGCTCTACCCAGAAAGAAAAGCTTCGTCCACTGAGGCCCGCAGGTCTCCCTCGTGCAGTCTGACGTGGAGGGAGGTTGGCGAAGGCCCCATCCTGGGCAGATGGCTGCAGATGAGAAGAGCGAGTGGAGGGGGCTCCATTTCTGATGCGTGCAGCACAGGGCGTTTGCAGAGCTGCTTCAGGTGGAGCCTGGGTCTGGGAAGCAGGTGTGCCTGGAGAGAGGGTCGCCCACAGGGGACAGTGCTAAGGGTGCGCTGCTGCAGAGCAAAGGTCAGCAGGTGTGCCTGGGGAGAGGGTCGCCCACAGGGGACAGTGCTAAGGGTGCGCTGCTGCAGAGCAAAGGTCAGCAGGTGTGCCTGGGGAGAGGGTCGCCCGCAGGGGACAGTGCTAAGGGTGCGCTGCTGCAGAGCAAAGGTCAGCAGGTGTGCCTGGGGAGAGGGTCGCCCGCAGGGGACAGTGCTAAGGGTGCGCTGCTGCAGAGCAAAGGTCAGCAGGTGTGCCTGGGGAGAGGGTCGCCCGCAGGGGACAGTGCTAAGGGTGCGCTGCTGCAGAGCAAAGGTCAGCAGGTGTGCCTGGGGAGAGGGTCGCCCGCAGGGGACAGTGCTAAGGGTGCGCTGCTGCAGAGCAAAGGTCAGCAGGTGTGCCTGGGGAGAGGGTCGCCCGCAGGGGACAGTGCTAAGGGTGCGCTGCTGCAGAGCAAAGGTCAGCAGGTGTGCCTGGAGAGAGGGTCGCCCACAGGGGACAGTGCTAAGGGTGCGCTGCTGCAGAGCAAAGGTCAACAGGTGTGCCTGGAGAGAGGGTCGCCCGCAGGGGACAGTGCTAAGGGTGCGCTGCTGCAGAGCAAAGGTCAACAGGTGTGCCTGGAGAGAGGGTCGCCCGCAGGGGACAGTGCTAAGGGTGCGCTGCTGCAGAGCAAAGGTCAACAGGTGTGCCTGGAGAGAGGGTCGCCCACAGGGGACAGTGCTAAGGGTGCGCTGCTGCAGAGCAAAGGTCGCGAGCTCACGGAGAAACTTCTTTCTCTTTTGGGTTCAGTTCCAGTGTTCCTGAACGCCTCACTTGCAGAGACTGGTTGTCATGGTGACATTTAAACAGAAGGCACCCCTTATTGAAGTAACATACGCTACCTGCTTGTTACTTAACTGCTTTCAGATATCTAATGTCAGTCTTTGTGCCTGTCAGGACTGTTCATGCCCTCAGGCTATCTGTGACAGAGAGGCTCCTTTCTGGGTCTGTGCACACGGTTGGCCATGTCCTGTGATGTGTGAGTCCTGGCTCAGGGTGAGGCCACCTGCCTTCTAGCTGCGAGTGTCTTCGTATCTGAGTGGGGGTGCCGGCTGAGAGCTTCGTGCTGAGAAAGCTGGACTCTGAAGCGCTTTCAGACGCAGCATGAGCACTGGCATCCTCACAGACTGCTGGAACTCTGCCAGGAGCCCGCTGCTCCCGGGCAGCAGGTGGCGCGAAGGGCACTGGTGCATCTGACCTGATGTGCTCTGGAGCCAGGGTCTGAGCCAGGGAAATGGGAGACAGAAGCCCAGCTCTGGCTTGCAAGGAGCTGAGGCTGGAGGCACACTGGGCACCCTCAGCAGAGAGGCCGGCACTCTCTCACCTGGACAGAGCTCTGTTGGGAGGGACCACTGCCATGGCCCAGCCCCAGCTTCCTGTGGGCTCCAGTGTGTGCCGAGGGACCCCAGACAGCAGGGTCCTGTGGGCATCCTCATGTCAGCTCTACAGCTGGCAGCTTCACGGGAATGGACCGTGTCTCGACTCTGCTGCCCTGGGACACTGACCGCCCTGCCTCCCCTGGTGAGCTCGGGGCAGGGAGGGGCTGAGGGGTGCTTGTAGAGTGGTCTTCTCAGGGCGCGGGCTGCCCCCTGGGGCCCGTCCCAGGTCCAGAGCTAAGGCTACCCTCATGACAATACCAAGGCCTATTTCCTGGTGCACTGATTGGGCCAAAGCCACTGTGGAACAAATGCCGGGCCTGAGCGGGACCAGGAGGCGCCGGGCTGTGTGGTTGGTGCCTTCCTCAGTGCCTCACTCAGCTGGGCAGGGCCAGGGTGGCGCTCGAGTGGCCAGTTTGCAGTGTCAGTCCTTGGCAATACGTGCTGTGGACATTCGTGCCACAGGACAGGAAGCACATGTGACGGCTTCTCCTCTGGCCAGGGCAGGACCCAGAGGAGCCCACGTGGGTACCTGGGACTGTGCCCTGCCTGCACGGCGTTTTCCTCCCAGAGGCCATGCCCACTTGGAGGAGGGACTGGCAGGGGAGCCTTACTCACCCAGGCTTCCTGTTTGGCAGGTATTTTCTCAAAAATGAGCAGTGTGAACTTGTCACTTTGAGGAAATCAACTGACAGCATTTGTTGCTGATGATGAAATTTGAGCTTTCAGGCAAAAATCAGAATTTGAGGTAACTGGCATCTGCTACTGCAAGGTGACGGCATCTCCACACTCAACGACCTTCGCGGTGGGATCAGTGTTGACTTGAACAAAGCTGGGTTTTGATACCCAATTATGAACTGTGTCCACATTTTGAAGATCCACATAGCTCACTGAGAGAGTGTTTCCAAATATCCAGAGCGTGACGTCACAAAGCCATGCACACAAGCAGCAGGCCCACGCAGGTGCGAAGAGGCCCACTGGCCACCAGGCACCAGGTGTCCTGGTTGTGCCAAGGCTCTGGCCAGCAGGAGGAAAACTCTTGCGAGTGTTCACACATGTCTCTGTTTGCACGTGTGTTTGAACCTCTCTTGGTTAAGTATGTAGGAGCAAACTGCTGGGTCATAGTCTGGGGTATGCTTAAACCATAAGAAGTTGCTTGAATCATTTTCCGCAAAGTGGCTCATCATTTTGTATCTCCCCATATGAACATTCTGCCAGCTATGCTTTCTGTTGACCCTTGGGATGGCCCATTTAAAAGGGTTTAGCTGTTGTAGTGTGCAAACGTAGTGGTAGCTGACTGTGGTTTTAACGTTTTCCTAGTGACTAATGTTGCTGAGCTTCTTTTCATTTGTTTATTTGCCACTGGTATATTTTTGGTCAATTTTTTATTTCAAATTGTTTAGTCCACTTAGAATCATCTACTCTTTGTTTTCTTCAGCTGAGTTACATGTGTTCTTGATGTGTTTAGGGTACAGACCTTTCATATGTGTGTGTTTTCCTGCAAGTTTTATGGGCCAGGGTCATGTACAGCTCTACACACTGTTCCGAGTTCATGTTTGTGTTTGGTGTGACGAAAGGTCAGGGCTGGTTTTCTCTGCACACTGGTAACTGTCTGGCACAATTGTGGAAAACATCATCTCTCCTTACTGAGTCATCCTGGCCCCTTGTTGAGGACGGACCACCCACACCTGCACCGGCCTCCTGGAGCCTGCTCTCTCCTGCTGAGCTGCATGCCCACAGCGCGCCAGCACCACACTGCTGGGTTCCTGAGCTCCGTGCTGCACCCAAGGTCACCGGGCAAGTGCTCACCTTTGCTTTTTGGTCCCAGGTAGCTCTGGCAGGGACAGAGCCTCCTTTTGGTGCAGATGTAGATCGGCTCGTCCTTTGGGTCCTCGGCCATTTCATCTGGACCATGGCAGTGACTGCGGGGTCTCCTATCTCCAGCCTGACACTGGGAGTGTGTCCCAAGCCTTTACTGAGTTCCAGCTCCCGCCGCATGGGGTGGGACTGTCTGTGGGCCTCTGGGATGGAGACAGCAGGGCCTCTTCCTTGCCATTTGCACTCGGGATACTTTTCTCCTAGATCCAATTTGACTTAAAAGGGCTACTGGAGTTATCGCATCTGTTTATTTGAAGTCTGTATTTTTGCTAAATAGGTCAATCATTGAATCTAAACCAGAGGTTGATGTGGACCACAGGGAAAATGTCCAAAGGGCACAAGGCCCTGAGCATTCCTGGCCCACCCCTGTGCCTGGCCGGCACAATCTCATCCATCCTTCCTGCTGCCCCTGCAGGTGACCTAGCTCCTCCAGGTACCACATGGAGGGACCCAGGCAGGGCCATTGTGGAGCCAGTGACTGTCTATGTTTGAACCCAAGGGTCTGCCGTGGGCCGACAATTGTGCCTCTCTACAGCAGAGCTCACCGCAGAGTCTGTCAGAACCTCTGGGGACTTAGACCCTGGGAGTTTGAAGATGGAGCAGCTACTAGTTTTCCCAGTGTAGACTTAGCTTACCACTTCTCAAAGGGTATTCTGTGGAACCCTGAGAGGTGCTTCTTAAAATGACTTGATGCATACATTGGGAAATGCTGCACACTTCTCAAGTGGGCCGTGGTGGGTGAGCAATCCTTCCACTTTGCTCTGGAATTCCTTGGAAATTCTGAAAAGTCCTGCCTCCCGGCCCATGGTCTTGAATCACCCAGGATGGCCATCCCAGCTACAGCAAACCCTTTTAGGGCTGTTTGCTGTTTCTTTTCCAATGAACTGTTTGAAGCTGATGGCGAATTTCACAGCTGATGGAATCTGAAAGCCAAGGAGCTGGGCCCGTTCCCCTCTGGGAAAGCCATGTATCTATTAAAGGCCCAAGGAATTCTGTAGTGAATAATATTTAACCTGCAATTTCCTAATCTCTCCAGAGCCCAGAACATGGCCTCAGGGATATCTCTAGTTCCCTGCAGACCGGTGTTCTAAGGGACATTGCCTTGAGAAAGTCTGCTTCTGCAGGCCGGGCACAGGGCCCAGAGGAGGCAAAATGTGTCCCTGTTGTATGGGGCTGAGCTCGGGCCTTTGTGGCCTCTGGGGAGATACGGTAACTAGTTGCAGAATCAGTGAGCGAGAGGAAGGGGAGACTGCTCTGTGCTAACAGCAAGCAAGCACTGGCTGTCTTTACTTCTGCTCCCCAGAGGAGGAGGCCATCTTTCGCTCGCTCACTTGACGCGCACCTTGCAGTGTCTGCAATGTGGCAATGTGACTGGGCTCCAGGCCTCCGGCAGCCTGCAGTCTGCAGGTAACTCCAGATGGGAGTGTCCCAGGAGGGCCCAGGAGGGTGCTGCCGGCGGCAGGCCTCACCCGTCCAGAGGTGGAGACCTTTCTGGGAAGGGGATAAGGAGCTAAGGCCTAAGGATGAAGAGCCCATCAACAGGGACGGGGGACTGATAATGGTAGGAAGGGTCTTCAGGTAGAGGGGCTTGCTCTTGCAAAGGCTCTGAAGTTGGTGCTCTCGAGCAACAGAAAAAGCCGTGCTTGGGGCTCTGGCAGGGGTGTTGCGAGAGGAGCTTCTATGAGACACCATTGGAGCTATGGTTGGAAATTTCTTGGGCTGCTGTGGGTCCAGTGGTCTATGAGGTGGTGGCCACAGGAGCTGGTGGTGGCCACAGGAGCCTCAGGCATGTGCGGACACAGCCTGAACTGAGGTGGGCCCGCGAAGGGGAGGGAAGCGAGAGATTCCAGTGCAATTCAGTGGTAAAGGCCGCGAGGCAGTCAAGGGGCCGCTTGGTGAGCAGGGCTGATGGTGTGACCGCTAAAGGGATGACGGGGTGAGCGGGGCAACTTCAGGGACCCTGGGTAGGCAGGCTCCACAGGCCGTGGCGTGCCACTTCCGAGCATCTCGTGACGGGCTGACGGACCTGGCTGCATGAGTGTTACAGGCCAGGCTATGTGGCAACAACTGAAGAGACTCCATTTGCTCTGAGACTCCGTGTTATGTAGGAAATAAGCTTCTCCCAGGGGAACACCCGCCTTTGTGCCCATCATCAGTTACTTAGTGTGACATGTTTAACAATACAAAATGACAATTCCTACATAAAGAAAAATTGCTCTCTTTTGGTTCCTATCGCTCCTAAACAATGTACCATGTGAACAGTGATTGTGTGGATGTTCGGAACCATTCTTTAGTTTGTACCTAGGTAAGGGTCATTCTGACCCACTTCCCCCTCTGTCGATGATCTCATGATGTTAGTGTGTAATTTTGAATCATAGCAACAGACACTTATGATTGATGTGATTTTTGGTATAAGAACCCCTACAACCCTGTGGTCGGGGCTGTTCTCCCAATAGCCATTTTTGGGGGCATTGTGTGAGACAGTCAGTTGGCCGGCTTAATAAAGACTGTCAAATTGGACTTTCAGTGGTGATCGGTCTGTTCTTAAGTTGCGCTCCATAACTACCTGATGTCATTCTGAGCTGCTCACAGGTGTGTCCCACAGTCTAATGTCTTGGTTTAATGGAGTTTGGAATTGCAAAGTGGGATTGAGTGACTGAGGCTAAACTTGTCTGCACAGCCGAATGCTGGGGCTGAATTCCTAGGGTCAGCCCCAGGGGCTGGCGGGGTCTTGCTGGGACACAGAGAGAAGGGCTGTGGGGGCTGGGGATGCTCGGCAGGGTGGGGAAGGTGCTGGAAGAGATTCAGCCCAGGAGAGTCCCAGACCACCAGGGAGCCTCCTGTTCCGACTCCTGCAGTGCTCCCAAGCCCCATGGAAGGACAGAAAGGGGACAATTCCTCATGCACTGGGGGAGCTTGGTTACATAACCCAGGTGGGATGCAGGGGGCAGAGAGGCAGGTGAACCAGAGCATGTGAGGGGCCTTGAGGGCCCTGGACCCTCCCCCCAGGAGTTCCTAGAGACTCTCAGGACCAGAGGGCCCGAGACCCTGGGGTTAAGGTGGGTCCTTGCAGATGGCAGTCTGGAACATACCTGGAACGCATGTGGAACCAGCACTTATGTGTTCTGGGATGAGACTCTTGTGGGAGGCCTGCGCTGACCTGCAGGTCCAGGTCCCGGTCCTGGCTCCACGTGTCTACAGAGAAGGGACGGCATTGAACTGTGTCTGAGGAGCTTTGCAGAGCTTTACCCACCTGTCCTCCATGGTCTTGTCCCCACCTGAAGGTACCCCAGATGCACCTGATTCAGGGAACATCTGAGGTCAAAGGGTGCACATGAGGGAGTCTCAGGTTCAGGCCGTTTGAGGGTATGTCGTCTCAACTATGGCTCTCCGTCGACCTCTCAGATACAGTGTGCGTAGAACAGGGCTCCTGAGTCCTGCTGTAGCTCAGTGCGTGCAGGGGTGCTGTGAATGCCCACTGCAGATGCCACCCAAGCTCCGGCCCAGCAGCCCAGGTTGCGCATGGGCTATGGAGAGGTTTTGCCTTTGGTGTACAGTCTCTGAGTTAATTCTTATTCCTCAGGAAAAACGAGAGTGAGTGCCTGTTGGTGTGCTGGCTCTGACTCATGTGACTGTGTGGCTTCAGCTATTTCAAATGCCAAAGATAAAAGACCTGGTAGATACACTGTAAGGGATAGCCCCAGACACAGTATCACTGTTGTCAAATTATGTTTAAATATGCTGTGTTTACAAAATCAATTGTGTTGTACACAAAGCAAATAATGTCTCAGTGGGCAAAGCTGAAAGAAGCCACCCAATCAATTATTAATAAAAACCTTCAGGTAAGGAGTCTGTACGTGTGGCCACCTGGGTACTGACAGTGAGGTCCTGTGTTTACAAAGCTCTGTACAAGTCCACGTGTGAGGTTCAGTGCCAGGACTCACCTGCTGCCCTCTCTCCCCAGTCTCTTCCACAACTGCTGTGGGCATCCTGGTTCCAGCTGGGGACCACGGCTCAGGTCTCTAGCATAAGCCCTCCTGGGCAACCATCAGGACCAGAAGAGAGGCCCTTCTCCTGACACAGAAGCACATGACACCCCTAGGACTCCTCTAGAGGCCTGCTCTGCCTCCACCCAGCCTTAGGCGCCCAGAGAACGTGGAGTTTCCGGTCACCATTCACCGAGCACTCTGAGATTCCGAGTTCTCACACTCTCACCTCCAGGTGGCCGAAGACAGGAAGGGTCGTCTTCACAACTGAGCAACGGGAAGGAACAGAGCTCAATCCAGTCCTCCCACAGCCACCAGACTTCTCCAAGCAGGCCACAGGCCTAAATGTGCCACCCCAACCACAGGAGAGAACTTGTTTGAACTTAGTTAGGCAAGAGTTTTTAGATGTGACACTGAAAGAAACCCACAAAAATCAGTAAATAAGATTCTTTCAAAATCATAAAATTTGCTCTTCAAAACATGTTACTGAGAGCATGAAAGACAAATCACACGTGTCCAGAACGTGCAGAGCAGGGAAGTTCAGCAGCGAGAACACAAGGCCCTTCTTAGAAAGCGGGTGGAGGAAGCGCAGGCGAGAGGAGGACTCCCACCCGGGACCCTCGCTAGAGCCGCAGCTGGGGCGTGGCCTCCAAAACTGCCAGTCGAATATCCTCTTTTTATAAGGAAAAAAGGAAAAGTTGGCCAGGAATTTGAACAGATGTGTCACCAGATAACACGCGCACGCACAGTGGGCACCTGTGACATGCCACCCTGGGCGCTGCCGAGACGCCTACTGAGGCCGCAGGAGCTCCACTGCACCTGCTGGGACGGCCGCCACCTGTGACCCTGACCCTGGGAGCACAGGCTGGGCCAGGCACCCTGGCAGCTGAGCGGGTCTCCTCCTCAACACACGCTCAGCAGGGCACTCGCCACGGGGAAGAAGAGCTGGGAGGATGTGGACACCGCCGCCTGGCGATCTCCCTGGGGGAACCACCGCATGCCCGCCTGGTGAGTGGGCAGGCACGGTGGCACCTGCAGGCTTGGGTGCTACTTTGACCCAGAGGAGGGCACCGCAGTGCAGGACTGCCCGGAAGCTCAGGGTCACCCAGGGGAAGGAGCCGGGCTCCCGCAGAGAAGGCAGGATGAGGTTTGCTTCTCAGGGACAGAGCCATCTCAGAAGGACACAGGAGAGAGGGCTTCTGGTTCTTAGAGGCTGTGAGGTGAAGTGAGTCACTCAAATATGGTTTTGGTAAGTGAAGTCTAGCCTGGTTGATTTTAATTGCCTGATATTGTAGTGGGGCAGAGCTGTGTCCAGGGCTTCGTCTGCATGAGTGGCCTGGGCATCACCTGACCTGCATTTTATTTGTTTTAAAAGAATCGATAATGTATGCATGAAATATGACCATTCCCAAATCATGCACAATCCTAACTTTTCCAAGGGTGAAGCCTTAACTCTTCAGGTTGGATCTGAGTCACCCCTCCTTGGTCGAGACGGATGGGGCGGAAGTTCAGGGAGCAGGGTGTTGGTGAGGGGCCATCTGCATGGGCCAGACCAGGCAGCAGATGGCCACGTGCTGGCTCCCTCCTGGCGGGCAGATCCTTGGGGGCCTTGCTTCAGAGGGGCTGGGGGTCCCAAGGAGAGTGCACATCCTCTACTGCCCCTGCAGGGAGAACCGGGAGTCACGGGAGGGACCTCCTCCAGCAGAGAGGGGCGGGGACGTGGGTTCACTGGAGAGGGCAGGGGTGGGCAGGGGCACAGAGCCTGGAAGAGTGCCCAGGGCCGCTGTGGCAGTGGTGCCAGGCTCCTGTGCATCGGGGTCTCCGTGCTCGGCGTGCCCGCTCTCCTCCAGCACCACTGCGGACAGGTGTCTGCGGACCTCCAGCGCCCGCCTCGGCTCCCGCCAGTCTGCACACACTCTGCCCCCTGGTGCTGGCGCTGGCACTAAAGCCGCTCCTGCCCGTCACCTGGGGAGTGGGAGGAAGGCAGGGCTGCCGGCCAGTAAGGGGAGGGGCTGTCCCCTGCAGTGCAGTGCCCTGGGTCCAGCGCCCCACATCCAACCATCGTGGTGCCCCCTGGCCCAAGCACAGCCCCGCGAGACCCCTCCTCGCAGTCTGGATGCCGCTCCGCTCCACGGGGACCCCTCCCTGAGCCTCTGGACTCCTAAGCCTGGGACGGAAGCTGCTTCCTGCCCCACTCTGCCTGCGGAACATCCCCTGAGTTAGATTCTCTGCTCGAATACCTCCTGTGGTTTCCGCCCTGTGGTCTTGGGGACCCAACACTGGGCAAGTGAAAGGTAAAGGTAGCACGTGTGCTAGGGGAAGATCAGGAGGCTCTGGGCATGCAGGGGGCAGAGTCCCCGGGTTGGCAGGGGCTGGCCGAGGGGCAGACGCTTGAGAACCCCGCCGGCCGAGCAGGCTGCCATCGCTCCTGGTGGGCCGCGCTCTGGGCGTGGAGAGGGAAATGCTGCAGAGCGCTGGGCTGGGGGTCAGCTGCTCTGGGGATAAGGGGAGGTCTGAGGGGTGGGCTTGCTCAGGCTGAGCTTCTGGCAAGAAAAGAAAGGGCTGGGGTGGAGCCTCCAAGAGCTGAAATGTGTCCCCCAAACTCACGGCTGAAGCCCTAGCCCCCAGGACCACGGAGAGGGACCCCCAGCCTTGAGAGACTCAGAGGTGGAACGCGGATGCTTGGGGCCCTGGAGTCTTCACACGGCGAGGGGGACACCAACGTGCTCAGGGAGGAGACTGCAGGCCAGGGAGGGCCTCAGGAGCCACCAGCCCTGCCAGCCTAGACCTAGGCTTCAGCTGCCAGATCTGCAAGAAAACAGCCCACCCAGGAAGACTAGGAGGAGACACACCCAGCAGGCAGCCAGGAGGGGCTGGGCGAGGCCCGGAGGGAGGTGTCCAGACTCTGGGAACCGGAAGACCTGGCAACCCATGCAGAGGAGGGAGCCGGGGACGCTGGGCAGGTTCCTCCTGCTGCACTTTCTAGAATATTGACATCTTTTTAAAATTGAAACCAGAGTGGGTGCACACAGAACCACAACAGCTTCAGAGGCACACTCCTGCCAGGAGTCCCAGACGTACACAGACGTGTGTGTGTCCTCCTTGTGAAGACGCACGAGCGGGTGTATCATTTACATTGTCCTGTACTTTGCTCTTTTAACTTACGAAATATTCAAAACTCATAAAAAAGAGCCACAAACCAAACATCCACAAACCCTCGACTCAGTTCACAGAACAAAGCCCGACAGGCCCACAGGAGTCTCCTGGGCCCGGTGGCCCTGCCCTTACTTCCGCATGGAGGGAGTCGGCATTCTGAGCTTGGGGCCCATTACTCCTGTGCTCATGCTACCCAGTACTGGTAATGGCACCTGTGTCTCATGAGCAGCATCCGGGCTATTCTGCACTTCCTGAAGTCCCATGCAAACGACATCCTAGCCGACAGGCCACACCACAACTTGCTCTGCCCTCGGCACCTGTACAGCGTTCCTTGGATTTGGTGTTTCACCTGTAAAGCAAAGAGAGTCAGACACCATGTCCCTGAGGGTTCCATTCCTGTTCCCCCACACCTGGCCAGGTTCAGGGAGCCATGGGAGCAGGCCTGGGTGGGAAGGCCAGCGGCACACCATCTGGAGGCACTGACTTTCTCAGGCCCAGAGCCAGGGAAAGCTGCTGTTTTCCCTGGAGAGCTGCTTTCTTGCACATACAGGGGACTGCCCCTTGGGAGGCTGGTCAGACGAGCGGCTAATGCCGAGGGGGTTGCTGCTCCTGCGGTCTGACATCTGAGCCCTCTCTGAGTGGGGGACTGAGGGCACCGTGGGGAGGGTACACAGCACTCATCAGCCGCTGCTGCTGGACAAGGACCCGAGGGAGAGGAGGCTGCTGGGTGGGGCGCCGAGAGGGCCGGGGGCTCTCTGCCCGTCTGCCCTGAGCTCTTCTTGCAGCAGTGGCTGGTCCCTGTTAACTTTCCCGTGAGCCCTGTGACTCCCACACTGAGTGCAGACACTTTCCTCCGACGGCCTGCAGCCTGCCCCACCGCCTGGCACTGCCATACACAGTGCGCCAGACGGTGCCCACGTCTCTCGCTCTGCACTTGTGGTTCTACCTTTTAACTGCTGCCGACTGCGCTGTGGGATGGAGGGAGCCATGAGACCAGTTCCGCTGACAATCCAAACGTGGCCCGAGGCCCCAGGTCTCTTTGGGAGCCTCCTGTGCAGAAGCGCCCCGTCTCTGTGGCGGGCGTCTGCCATCGAGCCCCGGTGGCCGCAGGGTCACGGTCCTTTCGCTGGTCTCCCCTCCCTCGACGCTGACGGCCACTCTATCTTGCCATTTCCCTGCTTCTGCCTCTTCTAGAAAGCCTTGAGTTAGCACTTGCAGGCTGGCCTGCTGGACTGGCCTCGTTCCCGCAGGGGCCTGACTCGGGGGCTCCTCTCCTAGCCCAGGTGATGCCCCTCGTCTGGACGCCCTCGTCCTTGCCCACTCACAGCTGGGGGGCGTGAGTCAGGAGTGAGGCTCTGCACAGCTCTGCTGTGGGTCTGGTGGGCCTCTGCAGGCGTTCCAGGTGAGAGCAGTCCTGCCGTCTCTGGGCGCACCACGCGCATGTCCTCCTCGGCCACACGGGTACTCCTGCTGGGCAGATCTCAGCCCTGGTGCTGGGAGGTGCCTCTGGGGGTCTTGCCAATGACACACACCAAGTTTACTTGTGGGAGGGCATGTTTGTGGAAGGAGAATGAGGTCCTCCCAGTGTGCGGGTGACCCAGGGCAGCCAAGGGTCTGCAGTCTGTCCTGGCACACCCAGGGAGAGGGCACCCTTTCTCCACACACTCCCGTGTGTGGAGGGAGCACGGGTGGGCGTGTGTGCAGGGAGGGGGGCCTTGCTCGCTGTGGCCTGCTGTGGGCTCGGTGGACACACCACAAACAGAACAAAGCACCTGGCCCTGTGCCTGCTAAGCCTTGGCCGCGGCACCCATGCTGGGGGGCAGGCGGACAGGCAGCAGGGTGTCCTCAGTGCACGCGGCTGGGCCTGACGCTGGCACCCAGATTTGGCTGTGGAACCTTCGGGTAGGGCCGCAGCGCTTGCCTGTTGATGACCCCGAAGGGGCCAGCTCCCTTTCCTTGTCCGCTTGGGAGCCACCTGGCTCACCAGCGACCCCTGGGGTGTGCAGGAAAGTCCTGCCCAGCTCCAGGCTCAGCTTCCACCGGCTTGGGGATCAGGCCGGGCCAGCCGCCTGCAGGAGGGAGAACCTTGCCCTGGTGCCCAGCCACTGGCGGGCTCTGCCACGCTCCGTGTTTCCCTGTAGATTTCAGGAAGTACACTTCTAATTTTTAAAATAGAGTTGACGGCGACATAAAACCTGGTGATTTCATTAGTGGAAAGCACTGTCTAGTTATTTATCTTAAGCTATTTTGAGACCGTTCTCTGCTGTTGGGACAGAATTTCTTCTCCCAGGAGAGCAGTGCACATTCGGAAGTCAGAAGTGTGAACTGCCTGTGAGGAAAAGCCGCGCGGGATTCAGGACTCCGCGGGCCAGGCGAGGACTGCTGTCCACTCTGCGGCTGCCGGCCTCCTCCTCGTGACACGGGCCTCTGCCTCTGGACGCGCACGTGGAGCGGATCCTGGTGAGGGCGGGGGCGAGGCGACCAGCTCTGGGTTCTCCAGCTCTGTGGTCTCTGGGTCACCTTGCCAGTGGGCCACCGGTGGGGGATGTTTGCCCCGCGGAGGCAGAACCTCCCGGAGTCGGTCCACGGCGCTCGCACACAGGACATCGGCCTGGATAGTGCTGCTCTGCCCGGCTCAGCACACCGGAGATGACCATTTCTTCTTGTTGGACAGACCCGAGTGCCCACTGCCCAGAATTGTTTTCTGATCGTCCTGAATATTCCGCCCGACTCTTCCTTCTGCTCCTTCTCTCCCGAGCACATCTCCTGTGTGGCCCTGTGCGTCACGTGGTGTCCTCCTGGGCTGTGTGTACACGTGACTAACATCTAACTGTCCAGGTCAGGCATCCCGGGTGTGGCCTCCGCCCTGGGGCAGGAACCCCTGCTCTCTCGACAGGGTGGGGAGCTGAGAGGACGAGAGGACAGCTCCCCCGTGGGCCTCCCTCCTGGCCCTGCAGGCCATGGCACACTCCCGCTCCTTCCCCGGCCCTTCCCTGCTGCGGTGGGCAGCTGGGGTGGACAGCAGATTGCAGCCTGGTGTTTGATGCATCTCCCCTTCCATGAGGTGGGCACTCCCAGCCTGGACTCTGTCCCTCTGCTGCCCTACAGGCCCTCCCTGCCCATCTCTGGGCTGCTTCTTAGGACATGCATGGCCTTGCTGCCTTGGAGCTCAGTGGGAAGCCCGGGGAGGGCTGAGGCTGACAGTGTGGAGGCTCATCTCCCTCGGCTCCCTCCAGACAGCCCGTAGCCTCCCTGGAGGCCACTGGCTGCAGTAGCCACCCCTGCACTCCAGGCTCTGCTCACAGCTGTCACAGCCCAAAGGCGAGCACAGGGAGGGGTCGTGGGACTCGGTACAGGACCCCCACCTCTGGTCTAAGTCCCATCTCCACCCTGCTGAGTGTTCCCAAAAGGGCAGAGGTCAGGAAACGGGATTCTTGTCAGCCTCTGAAACCCCTGAGGTCACTGTGCTCACGGTAGTGGCCGAGTCCACAGGTGGCCGAGGCAGATGCCCCTCAGAGGGGACCCTCCAGCCAGCCCGCCAGCCCGTTGCTGCTCCACAGTCCAGACTCACTCTCTGGTGCCCATGTGCCATACTGCCCACACCACTGGCTTCTGATATTGCTGACCTGGGATTCCATCGGGGTCCTGTGTCTGCATAAATAATTTAATTTAAGTGACTTTTATCGCTGAGAACTGCTCGTTATTGTGAAATTTACAAAGATGGGTCTCCTACTTAGAATATCGATCAGTCTGGTACATTGTTCCTTTAGCCTAAGAAGTGACATAATTTTGGTCAGGGAAAAAAATCTGGCAAATCACGTGTAAAATGGCCTCAGGTCATTCCCAATGTCCTGAGGGTGGACACAGACTGCTTGAAAAAATGCCAGGGGAAGGAAGCATTGAAAGAACAGCGTAAAGGAGTTTGCTAGCTGCTGTTTATTGCCGTAACAACTTAGTGCACGTGTAGTGTGGAAAACACCGCAGACTTAATCGCTGATTGCTCTGGAAGCAGGGCCCTGAGGCCTGGGGGTCTGCGGGAGCTGCAGGGGCTGTCCTTTCCCTCCTCCTCCACCTGCTCCAGCTCCCAAGCCCTCACCCAGACACTGTGCTCCAGCACTGGGCCTCCCTGCCATAGGATGCTCCCAGGTAACCCAGGGCAACGCTCTGGTCCCAGCAGCCTCTATAACCATACCTGCCACGTCCCTCTTGCCTTGGAAAATAGCACCCGTAGGCTCCAGGATCAGGACCTGGACATCATGGGGGGTGTTTTAGTCGGCTTTTTCACTGCTGTGACTAAAAGATCTGACCAGAACGATTTTAAAGGAGGAAAGGTTTATTTGAGGGCTCAGGGTTTCAGAGGTCTTAGACCATAGAAGGCCGGCTCCATTCCTCAGGGTTCGAGGTGAGGCAGAACATCGTGGTGGGAGAGTGTGGCAGAGGGAAGCTGCTCACATCATCAGGAAGCAGAGAGAAAGAGACTCCACTCTCCTGATACAAATATACACCCAAAGTCACACCCAGTGCCCACCTCCTCCTGCCGCACCCACCACTTCACTTACCACTCAGTACCTGTCAGGGGTGAACTCACTGACTGGGCTGAGACCCTCACAACCCAGTCACTTCTCCTCTGAACCCTCCCTCACTGTCTCACACGTGAGCTTTTGGGGCACACCCCACCTCCAAACCAGAACGGGGCACGTTATTCTGTGGACACAGGCGGGGTCTCCAAATCCAGCAGGAATCAACATTTCTGAGGCGGAAGCGTGGGAGGTGAGGCCTGGCAGGAGGGCCCAGGGAGCGAGGCCATGGCAGTGCTTTCCTGTGACGCCCACGTGGCCGCCTTCCTCTTGATGGGATTCCTGGTGGCGGGGGCTCATGGGGCGGGCCTGCTGCCCTCTGTGGGGCTCTTTCCCTCCCTGGCTTGGCTGCGCTGTGTGGGCCACGCCTCACCTGGCTGCTCCGTGCAGGGAGGCCTGCGAGGGCCTGGCGGGGCACTGTGTGCGGGCTCCGCAAGCTTCAGAGCGGCACGTGTGGTGTGCGGTGTGAGGCAGTGCCAGCCGCCCTGGGAACCGCCACCATGGCGGGTCACGCGGCCGACCTGCGGATCTGTGGAACATGAAGAACGCAGGCCTTTCGCCTGGGTGCTCGCGGAGAGCTGCGTGTGTCCCCACAGGAAGCAGCGTTTCACTGGACGGATTCCAGCTCCCCAGCAGGGATTCTGTGCAGAAGCAGAAGCAGAAGCCAGGCAGTAAAGCCCACCGCTCCTGCTTTCCACCCACCGAGTCCCTTGTCACAAGAACACACGTGTGCACACGCTCACGCAGATGAGCACACACTCACTCAGGACGCTCACAGAAGCAGACAGCACAGGCACATTTGTGCAGACGAACACGCACACCATGCACATGCTCATGCCGCCAAGCACACGTGCTGGGCACACGCTCATGGGTGAACACTTGCGCACACACATGCTCCTCCGTCCGTCGGACACACCTCGCTCAGGCACTCCCCACACCCACAGCCATCAGAGCCCGTCCGTCTCCCAGTCGCTGTGTGGAAGACAGCGCCCGAGCGTCACGGTATGGAGAGAGTGTGTGAGGGCCTCGCTTTGGAGGGTCATCACATCTCTGGGGACTTGGGACTGTCCATGATTGTGGCTCCCTGGTCTTTTCCTCAGTGGCACCGGCCCCGACTGCCCTGGGCTTCAGGCAGACCGCAGACCTGCTGTGTCCCCCTCCTGCACACCAGCACTGTGGGTGGAGAAGCACAGGGTGAGGATGATTGATGTGGCGCTCATTCAAAGGACCGCTCTCTGTGAAGATGTCCTTTATTAAAAATGGCGGGGAGAGAGTGATCCGAGTCAGCTCACGGCAGCAGGCAGTCTGTCTTGAGCCCAGGCTGTTTCTGGAGCATCAGATGCAACCAGGGGCCAAAGCTCCACCAGTGCCTCACGTGTGAGCTCAGACTCGCTGACTGCCGCAGGGCATCGCTCAGCTGTGACCAGGGGGAACCGCGCTGCTCGTCTGCCTCTCACCTGATCACATCGCCTATCCACCTTATTGATCATCGCCATCTGTCTTGACGTCTCTGGGGTGCCGCCCGCTTTGGGCTGCTCCTGGGCCTCCCTCCTGCCCTTGGAGGTGCTTCATCTTCCAGCCCTAGGGTTGGGGTGCCGCGGGGGCCTCTCCCTGACTGCACCCTGGAGCTGCTCCCGGCTCCTGGGGAGACTCCCCGACAGGGCAGTCACGAGGAGGACCAGACCCTGCTGCCAAGTGCCGGGCCTGTGTGGCCCAGTGTGGGAGGAGGCTGGCTGGCCATTTGGGGTGGTGAGGCCTCCACTTCTCCCTCTGCTGACCACGTTCCTCAGGTCCCCTGAGGCCACCCACAGCCTGCTCTCAGGAGCCAGCCTGCAGCAGTAGCAGCCAGGAGCCCCCAGTGGCTGTGGGCGGGGCTGTCGATCACAGGACCGAGTGTGTCATCACCCGCGTTTAATGAGCAGTGGGGTCAGGACCTGGTGCGGGCCCCCCACCGCCTTGGGGAGCAGAGTGGGCTCTGGGTTCCCTCTCTGCCCCTGGAGACGCCCTCCCCACTGGGTCCCCACGGCTATGATGTCCTGGACCAGCCTCAGTGATGACACGTCCCTGGCCCTCTGCTGTCCCGACCCTCCTGATGCCCCTGGACCTCGGGACCTGCTCACTGCTCAGTCCTCATCCACCCCATGCTCCCCACGTCCCTCCCAGAGTTAGGGGGCACATCCTGCTGCCTGGGCATCTCCTTCACCCTCCTGCTAAACTTAAAAATAAGCCATAAAATACGAGAGGGTGAGAGCGAGAGCGAGAGAGAAGGTGAAATGTGCAGAGTCCCCTTCAAGTGCCCCTGAGCCGCACACCAGGGCAGGAAGCCCCAGGGACCCAGGCTCCCGACCTGCTCTGGCTTCCTCTGTGTCCCCAGGTGCGTGTGTGCTCTGTGGAGCCAAGTGCTGCTTTGCTTCCCGAGCTGGCGTGAGCGAGGCGCGCTCGCCGCCTGTGGCTTCCTGCATCTGGTGCTGGTGGTGGAGGTGTGTCTGTGGGGCCGATGGCACCACGCTTCCCTCCTCCCACACAGGACTGCGGCCCTGCAGCACGGCTCCACCTGACCTGCGGTGGAGGCCATTGGGTGGTTCCCAGCCTGCACCACTGGGATGGCCACCTGGTGCTCGCGGGCACGAGTGTCCCTAAGTGGGCTGTGCAGGCTGGGCCCACCTGCCCGCTGCTTCTGTCCTCCAAGGTTCACTGGCACTCAGTGGTGCCATCCATTTGCACGCTCCCAGTCGCGGCCTTCACGAAGGACGGTGAGAAGTGCTTCGTGTTAGATGTCCCCGAAGCACAAAACGTTTGCCTGCCATTTACGGAGAAGACTTTCTGGCCCCAGCTCCCTACCGTGTGGCCCAGGAGGGGCGCCTGTCTGGGGTGAGTGACAGGGCATGGCTGGCCCGGGCTGAGGAGGAGACCACCCTGCTTCTGCCTGCAGCAGGCCTCGCTGACCTCCGGCCCCCGGCCTGAGGGCGCAGGTGGTCCCACTGTGTGGAGCGTCCCCTTGTGGTGGTGCAGTCTTCCTTGGCGGCCTGTCCTTGGCGGGCGGCGCCTCCTCTGGGCTTTGGGCATGGCCGTCTCCTTGCTGATTCGTGCCTCGTCACTTGCTCTGAGCACAGGGCGCTGGCTGGTTTTCTCAGTTCTTTATTTTTATTTTTTTTCTTCTATTCACTTATTTTTAATTGGTGCCTCATAGTTACTCAGAAGAGTGGAATCCACTGTGACACATTCACACGTGCTTCTCCTCTCCCACCCCCCTCCCACCCCTGGGGCCCGTCCTCCGCCCACGGGTCTCCCTGCTGCTTTCCTGGTCTCCCCCTTTCGTAAGCCTTACTTCCTTACTTCCACCCTGGACTTACTGCGTCTGGCTCATGTCACTTACAGGACCTGTAAGTGGCCACCTGCCACAAGCCAGGCCACAGCCTCCTCCTGCTTTGTGCCTGGGTATTGTCCCGATGGGTGTATATGCCACGTTTTTCTTTATCCATTCATCTGTTGACAGGCAGGTTACAGAAAAAGATAGCCTTTCAAAGACATGGGGCTAGGAAAACTGAATATCCCTACGTAAAGAATGAGACTAGGTCCCTCTCACCCTGCACAAAAATCACCTCGAAATGGATGGAGACCTAGGAATTAGACTAGAGACACTGAAACTTCTAAAAAAAAAAACATGGGAGCAACAGCCTGACATATCAGCACACACCAACTTCCTTAGTAAGACCCCTGAAGTTCAAGAAGTAAAACCAATAATAGGTGGAATGACTTCAAATTGAAAAGTGTGTGCACAGCAAAGGAAACAGGAACATGAAGACAGCCACAGAGTGGGAGATCTTTGCCAGCGACTCCTCTGACAGGGGGTTGATATCTAGAATATATTTATAGATCTAAAAAGACTTAACGCCCAAACACCCAAACAAATCCAACCAATAAATGGACAGATGAACTCATCAGATACTTCTCAAAAGAAGAAAGACAAATGACCAACAAATGCTTGAAAAAATGTTCAACATCTCTGGCAATCATGGAAATGCCATCAAAACTAGACCTAGATTCCATCTCGTTTGAGTCAGAATGGCAATTATCAAGAATACAAGTGATAATAAATGTTGGTGAGCTCCTCCATTCTTCTCTCACCTCGCCCCCACCCTCATTACGTATCATCATCCACTTATCAGGGAAAACATTCAGCCTTTGTTTTTTTGTGATTGGCTTACTTCACCTAGCATGATATTCTCTAGCTCCTTCCATTTACCTTCATAGGGGGTGGGGGCTTGAAAGATGGTGGACTGAGACAGACATCATTACCCCATGTACATGTATGATCACACAAATGGTGTGACTGTGCATCACGTACAAGCAGAGAAATGAAAAGTTGTACCCCATTTGTGTACAATGAATCAAAATGCAGTCTGTAAAAATAAAAAATTAAATTAAAAAAATGACTAGAATGGATCCCTACATCAGATTCTCTTTCCAAGGGCTTATACTTTTAAGCTGTATATCTGTGCATATTTTCCTAGGAGTATTGATTTTAGTTCTAGGAAATAAATATTTTCAATATAAAGACCCAAATATTATCAACTATCATATATTTATAAAATATAAAATCCTGATAAAAATAACAAGTTACAGGACATCTGAAATTTAACCATTCAAGTTGACAATAAATTAGCTTTTAATACAAATCTTTATCGATATGGAATAAATGTATATTTTTAAAAATTAAAATAAATGTTGGTGAGGATGTGGGGGAAAGATACACTCACACGTTGTTGGTGGGATTGTAAATTAGTGCAACTCTTCTGGAAAGCAGTGTGGAGGTTTCTCAAAAAACTTGCAATGGAGGCACCACACGTGACCCAGCTATACCACTCCTTAGTGTACACCCCAAAAGAACTAAATCAGCACACTCTGTGACACAGGCACCGATGTTTACAGCAGCCTGATTCCAGCAGCCAAGCTATCAGTCCTCTCTTTTTTAATTTTTAATTTGTTCTAATTGGTTATCCAGGACAGTAGAAAGCATTTTGACACATTGCACACGAATGGAGCACAGCCTCCCGTTCCTCTAGCTGTGCATGGAGCAGAGTCACACCAGTAGAGTGGTCATGCATGTATGTAGGGTAATAATGTCCGTCTCATTCTACTGTCCTTCCCACCCCCACTGCCCCAGCCCTCCCCTCACCCCACTCTGCATAATCCAAAATTCCTTCATTCTTTCCCACCCCCCACCCCCACTATGGACCTGCTTATCATTCAGCCTTTGTTTTTTGGGGATTGGCTTATTTCACTTAGCATGATAATCTCTAGTTCCATCCATCTACCATCAAATGCCACAATTTTGTTCTTCTTTAAGGCTAATATTCCATTGCGTGTATATACTACATTTTCTTTATCCATTCATTTGTTGAAGGGCATCTAGGTTGGTTCCATAGTTTAGCTATTGTGAATTGAGCTGCTATAAACATTGATGTGGCTGCATCACTATAATATGCTGAATTTAAGTTCTTTGGGCATAAATCTAGGAGTGGGATAGCTGGGTCAAGAGATGGTTCCAAGTTTTCTGAGGAAACTCTATACTGATTTCCAAAGTGGTTGCACCAATCTGCAGTCCCACCAACAATGTATGAGTGTACCTTTTCCCCCACATTCTCACCAATGCTTATTGTTGCTTGTATTCTTGATCATTGCCATTCTGACTGGCATGAGAAGAAATCTTAGAGTAGTTTTGATTTGCATTTCTCTAATTGCTAGAGATGTTGAACATTTTTTCATATATTTGTTGATCAATTGTATATCTTCTTCTGTGAAGTCTATTCAGTTTCTTGGTCCATGTATTGATTGTGTTATTTATTTATTTTTGGTGTTAAGTTTTTTGAGTTCTTTATATATCTTGTGCTTATCTGAGGTGCATGTAGTAAAGATTTTTTTCCACTCTGTAGACTATCTCTTAACATTAGTGATTGTTTCCTTTGCTGATAAGAATCTTTTTAGTTTGAATCCATCCCTTTTATTGATTTTTGATTTTACTTCTTGGAGTCTTTAGGAGTCTTACTAAGAAAGTCAGGTCCTAAGCTGACATGATGAAGATTTGGGCCTACTTTTTCTTCTATTAGGCCCAGGGTCTGTACTCTGTGCCTAAGACTTTAATCCACTTTGAATTGATTTTGTGCAGGGTGAGAGACAAAGGTTTAATTTCACTTTGTTACATATGGATTTCCAGTTTTCTCAGCCAATTTGTTGAATAAGCTAACTTTTCTCCAATATATTTTCTTTTGTGCCTTTGTCTAGTATGAGATGTGAGTTTGTCTCTGTGTCTTCTATTTTGCACCATTGGTCTATGTGTCTATTTTGGTACTAGTACCATGCTGTTTTTGTTACTATTGCTCTGTAGTACACTTTAAGGTCTGGGAGTGTGGTGCTTCCTGCTTCAGTCTTCTTGCTAAAGATGCTTTGGTTATTCTGGGTCTCATTTTTTCAAAAGAATTTCATGATTGCTTTTTCTAGTTCTATGAAGAATGTCATTGGGATTTTAATAAAAATTGCATTAAATCTGTATAACACTTTTGGTAGTGTGGCCATTTTGACAATATTAATTCTGCCTATCTAAGAGCAAGGGAGATCTTTCCATCTTCTAAGGTCTTCTTCAGTTTCTTTCTTTAGTGTTCTGTAGTTTTTATTGTAGAGGTATTTCACCTCTTTTGTTGGATTGATTTCCAAGTATTTTATTTTTTTGAGGCTATTGTGAATGGGGTAGTTTCCTAATTTCTCTTGCAGTAGATTCATTACTGATGTATAGAAATACATTTGATTTATGGGTATTGGTTTTATATCCTACTACTTTGCTGAATTCATTAATTAGTTCTAAAAGTTTTCTGGTGGCATTTTTTGGATCTTCTAAATATAGAATCACATCATCAGCAAGTAGTGGTAGTTTGAGTTCTTCTTTTCCTATTCATATGCCTTTAATTTCTTTTGTCTAATTGTTCTGGCTAGAGTTTCAAGGACGATATTGAATACAAGTGGTGAAAGAGGGCATCCCTGTCTTGTTCCAGTTTATAGAGGGAATACTTTCAATTTTTCTCCATTTAGAATGTTGGCCTTGGGCTTAGCACAGATAGCTTTTACAATGTTGAGGTATGTTCCTAATATCCCTAGTTTTTCTAGTGTTTTGAACATGAAGGGATGCTATATTTTGTCAACTGCCTTTTCTGTGTCTATTGAGAGAGTCATCATTGATGTGATGAATTATGTTTATTGGTTTCCATATGTTGAACCAAACTTGCATCCCTGGGATGAACCCCACATGATTGTGGTGCGCTATCTTTTAATATGTTTTTGTATGTGATTTGCCAGAATTTTATTGAGAATTTTTGCATCTATGTTCAACAGGGATATTGGTCTGAAGTCTTCTTTCTTTGATGTGTCTTTGTCTGGTTTTGGTATCAGGGTGATGGTAGCCTCATAGAATGAGTTTGGAAGGCTTCCCTCCTTTTCTATATCATGGAATACTTTGAAGAGTATGGCGTTAATTCTTCTTTGAAGGCCTTGTAGAACTTGCTGAGAATCTGTCTGGTCCTGGGCTATTCTTTGTACGTAGGCTTTTGATGGCTTCTTCTATTTCATTGCTTGAAATTTATCTGTTTAAATTGTGTATGTCCTCCTGATTCAGTTTGGTAGATCATATGTTTCTAGAAATTTGTTGATATCTTTGAGATTTTCTATTTTATTTGCGTATAAATTTTCAAAATTGTTTCTAATTATCTTCTGTATTCCAGTAATGTCTGTTGTGATATTTCTTTTTTCATCACAAATTTTAATAATTCAGGTGTTCTCTCTTTCTCTTCATTAGTGTAGCTAAGGGTTTATCAATTTATTTATTTTTTCGAAGAACCAACTTTTTGTTTTGTCAGTTTTTTGAATTGCTTATTTTGTTTCAATTTCATTGATTTCAACTCTGATTTTAATTATTTCCTGTTTTCTGCTTTTGGTGTTGATTTGTTCTTCTTTTTCTAGGGCTTTGAGATGCAATGTTAGATCATTTATTTGTTGACTTTTTATTCTTTTAATAAATGAGCTCAGTGCAATGATCTTTCCTCTTAGCATTGCCTTCATAGTATCCTAGAGATCTGGATATATTGTATTGGTGTTCTTATATATCTCTGAGTATTTTTTAAATTTCCTTCCCGATTTCTTCTGCTATCCATTAGTCATTCAATAGCTTGTTATTTTGGTCTTCAGGTGTTGGTGTAGCTTCTATTTTTCATTTTATCACTGATTTCTAGTTTCATTCTGTTATGAGCTGATAGAATGCAGGGTGGTATTTCTATTTTTTCGTATTTGCTGGGGGTTGTTTTGGGGCATATGGCATATGGTCTATTTTAGAGAAGGATCCTTGTGCTGCTGAGAAGAAAGTGTATTCGCTCGTTGATGGATGAAATACTCTATATATGTCATTAAGTCTAAATCATTGATTGTATTATTGAATTCTATAGTTTCTTTGGTTAGTTTTTGTTTGGAAGATCTATCCAGTGGTGAGAGAAGTGTGTTAAAGTCACCCAGTATTATTGTGTTGTGGTCTATTTGATTCTTGGAATTGAGAAGGGTTTGTTCAATGTAGGTAGATGCTCCATTGTTTGGCCATACGTATTTACGATTGTTATGTCTTGTTGTATGTGATTCCCTTAAGCAGGATGAAATGCCCTTCTTTATCCCTTCTGACTAACTGGTTCCAAGTCCTCTCTATCTGATGTGAGAATGAAAATCCCTGCTTGATTACACAGTCCCTGTGGACTGTGAACTCAGCCATGAGCTGAGAGACTTCTTTCACTGACTTGTCTTGAAAGCTGAAGCAAGCTGCCTCAGGCCCTCTCTATGAGCGGTCACCAAAAAAGCCAAGACCACACCTGCATGAGTGTTCGTGAGCCCTGACCAGCCACTGCCCCATGTGGCCACCCTCTCTTCTGGCCTGGGCTGGAGCCGGACTCCCTGGAGCAGGAAGTGGGGGCTAGTGTGGAGCCACTTGGGCTTCATCATCACTTTCGGTTTTAAGGCTGCTCTTTCCAAACCAGGGCTTGCTGCTGCACGGAGGGAGCCCAAGCTGTCTCCAGCCCCAGCCCCACCCGCACAGAGCAGCAGGCTCAGACTTCACCCAACTAAGCAGCAGGCTCCGCGGTGAGAACCGGAGAGCAAGTGTTTCCTGGAGCGGGTGGGTCAGTGGGGGCCTGTGGGGAAGTGGGCCAGGGACGCGTAGAGTGCACGGAGGGTCTGTGATCAGCAGGTGTCCAGCGCAAGCTGCTGGGCCCCGTCCTGCTGGGGAATTCTGAGACAGTGTGGATGCACACCAAGTCCCCATCCCCAGTGGTGACAGGGGCTTGTCCTCAGCTCCCACGACCCAGGGTGTCAACTTGCTGCCTGCCTTGCACGAGCAGAGCAGGCTCTGTACACCCAAGAGCCCTCCGCAGAGAGCCTCAGGCTGCAGGGCAGGCCCGTGAACCTGGGAACTGCGCACGGAGGCCAGGGAGCAGTGGCTGCTGGGAAAGCCAAGGCAGTAAGGTGACTTTTCAAAGGGTCTGGAAATTTGACTAAAGGCAATCGTTTCATCCAAAATTAAATAAATCAAATTTATTACGTACACAGGTCCTGATGAAGCTGGGAATGATTGTTCTATGGGTCTTGATTAAGTCAGAAATAATTATTCATAATTAAGATCGTATTTCAAAATAAAAACCAACCAAGCAAATGTGAAGGCGTGACTCTCCCCTGCAGGGATGGCCACCATTCACGAAGTGCTTCCACCAACAGCAGGGCCGCCCTCCGTCCCACCCAGATGCTGCCAACACTGGCTGAAGGGTCGCCTCTGTAGGTGACACTGTCTGACTGCGGGGCCCGTCTGTCCCACGGCATCTTCCAGGAGCTGCGTGTCAGGTCTAGAGTTAGAATAAACTTGTGATCCGGGCAGAAGCCCTGGGAACGGTACCTTCTGGGGAAGGGCAGGTGCTGCTCCTCGGCCCCGCCCCCAGTCACTCGCTGGGCCCGGAGAGCCTGAGAGCCAGGCCCAGCAGCCGCGCTCGCCGCCAGTTTCAGGCCCTTCCAGGTAAGATGCCGTCAGTAAGGCCAGTGGCCTAGCAGCAGAGCTTTAATGTACTCCCACCCTGTGACCCCTCAGCGTCCCACAGGCTTACTCAACAGATGGGAGACTGCAAACTGCAGACTGGAATCGCGGGGCCTTCCCATTCCGGAGCCCCAGGGATATCCACCAGCTCTCCTGCCGTCCTGACTCCTCGCCCCCACTCCTTCCTCCGTGGCCTAGAGCCGCCTGCCCACGTGCCTGCTGGGAGTGCGCTCCGTGGCAATCCACCTAAGACGGACCCACACTGGCAGCAGCAGATCCCGCACCTTGCACTGCCCTGCATCTCTGTGCCAGAATCCAGGCTGGGTTTGAGGGTGACTTTGCGAGTTCCCTCCTAACTCCAGGGCTCTCAGCTCAACCTTCTGAATGCCCCTGACTGAATGGTGTGTCCTCCTGCGACCTGCCCCCAGGGTGACACACACCCACCCCCCCTCCACACTCACAGCGGCCCTGCTCTGGTGTGCTGGCCTGGTAGGCCTTGGTGTCACTGCCCACAGTTCCCCTCTGCTGGGAGCCATTGTCGAGCCCCTGTGGCTTTGTTCTGCGAGTCCTCAGCCTGGCCAGGAGCCCTGTCCTGCGCCTGGTCCCTGGTCTTCTTCAGTGCTGGACACTGAGCTCTGCCAACCCTTACTCCGTTAGGCCTGGCTGCCGTGTGAGGACTCTGCATTGCTGCCTTCTCCGGGGAAGCCGCTGCTCTCTGCAGACAGGACGGCCAGCCCTGGGGAACAGGTCACAGGGGGCAGCGCTGTCCCCACAAGCAGACACCAGTCAAGGTGAGGCCTGTGCGAGGCCCCCTGGAGAGCCCCCCTTAGAGAGGCCCTGTGGGGTTCCTGCGATGTGCAGAGTCCTTCCAGAGCAGAGGCAACAGCAGGCTGGTGGTTTCTGGGTCTGAGTGAAGCAGAAGCCCTGCCCAGCCTGATGCGTGGTGCTCTTGGGTGGCAGAGGTGTCTGTCTTTGGTGAGGACCCTCAGGATGATGCCTGTGCTTGGTGAGATGGCAGAGTGGTCAGTGCTGCCTACCGTGAAGGACTGGAGATGTCAGCGTGAGTGATAGCTCGGGTTCCATCGCAGTGGCCTTTGTAGCGAGGAAGAGTCCAGCATGAACTGAACCAGCCTGGACTTGCAGGGAGTGGTGGTATTTTGAAGGAAGTGGGGAGCCCAGCTCAGTGTGGTCAGGAAAGGGGTGCTCTCGGAACAGCAGGAAGGGCTTGGGCCACGTGAGGCAGAGCTGGGTTTGCTCACTGGCCCTTCTGGCCGTCTGCAGGGTTGCAGGACCAGCCTTGGGCTTCCCAGGCAGGCAGGGAAGGTAACTGTGGGCTGCTAGGAGCCATGTTGGTGGTGGAGACCCCATGGAGGAGTCTCCGAAGCCTGTCTGGAGTTCAGTCAAGGACAGTTTGTGTGGCATCTGTGTCTTGTGGATTGAGATCAAGAAGTCCACAGGCAGAACTGAGTCAGCAGGGGCTGGTCTACTGACAGCCAGGGGACTGGAGAGGCTGAGATGCTGGATCAGGTAGGCATCTCCTCCCCATGCCAGGCCCCAGAGATTCAGAGGTGCCCAGGCAGGTACAGCCTCTGCCTTGGGCTGGCACTGGTAGACCAGTAGCCTGTAACTGCAACAGGTTCAGATGTGTACGTGTACACGTGTGCATGTACGCGTGCCCGAGTGGGAAAGGTAGAGTTGGGGCATGGAGGACCTTTCCCCCAAGCTAGCCCTTCTGCCCCACCCCTCCTTCCTGCTCCTCCTGGGGGCCTGGAGCACCAGCCCTGTCAGATGGAGGCTGAGTGGTCTCTGGACAAGAGGAGGCTGTGGGGAGTGTAGGGGTGGAGGCAAGGGCTGGGTGAGCCAGAAGGACACCTGGCCTGCCCTCCAGGTGAGGGTATGTCCCTGCCAGGTGACCTGGTGGATTGACACCTGAGGTGCCCAGCGCTGCCTCTGATCCGATATCAGTGCATAGGCTTCTGCTTGGTGTTTCAGAAATTGTTTCCCTCTAGGTGTTTGGTGAAGTTGGTTCAATATCTGTCCAAGAAAAGCCCAGCACTCTACTTTCATTGATGATCCTTTAAAGCATCACATTCTACAGTAGTCATTAAATATATTTCCACTTAAGATGAAATAATTTCTATTGTATGAAGAAACTAATTTAGGGTAGATTTTGAAGGTGGAATGCATCTTAAATTAAAAGGTCAAATTAGACTCTGAAGCTGATGACAATGTTTGCTGAAGCCTACTTTTTTCCTCGAAGGAATTTCAAACTTGGTTTCTTTCTTTGTTTTGTAATCAGCACTGAACTCCCCTCTGTGGAGGGAAGGAAGCTTTGCTATTCAGAGGCAGCCACAGAGAAAGAATGAGATGAACGTGAAAGTCCAGGTGATTCGATGAATATTCATATGGACGATCTAATCAGTGTCTGTTCATTATCCACATTTCCATTTGAAGCAGGTTTAGAATATAAATAAAGATTGCGGGCACTTGTATTGACTTTCACTTTGCTCTAAGAGGCTCCAGTCGCTGCCAATAGCCTGGAGCACTTGGCTTTCTGTGTAACTGGAGAGAGGCTAAGTCAGAACCCGGCTCCTTACCCGAGGAGGAAGGCCCTGGCAGGCCAGGTGCACCCCCCAGGAACCGGGATTCTTACCTTATGGGAGTGTAGGTGGGCCCGATGGCACAATTTTCCAGGAGGTCCCCTTTATCCCTGAGGGTGGTGAGGCGTTTTGGCGCAGTGTGGGTGAGGTGGGCGTGGGAGCAGTGCCAGCACGCTGGGCTGGGCCACCTGACCGGGGTTTAGGCTCCCAGCTTGCCCCTGGGCTTCCACAGGCTCAGGATGACCTGGCCGTGGCTGGGTGTGAGGAGGGAGCAGAGCATGCTGTGGATGCAGCTCCCTAGCCGTCATTCTTGACGGTTGGAGGTGAGGGGGCTGAGATAACAAGGGGGAGCGTGGACGAGAACGGGAGTGAGGAACAGAACTTCCCTGTGGCCTTGGGATCGAGTCCTCCGGTTCCTGAAACAGGCCTGAGTCCGGAAAGGCAGACAGGCATCTTCAAATACCTGACTTCAGCAATCAGGCAACAAAATCAAGCCACACCCGTTTTCTCAAGTGACAATGACAAGATGAACTCCAGGGTGGGGGCTGGGCCATGCAGACTCCTCCTCAGGAGGGCGGCTCATGGATGTAGGGGCCGGGCCCGCGTGCGCTGCCAGCAGGCTCACCTCCAGGAACGGTCAGTACTGATTTTTGCACAGGATGTTAATTAAAAGACTATTTATAATATAAAAAATTAGCAGCAATTTAAATGCTCAATGTTAGGAAATGGGTTGAGCTCTGTTACGGGCTCTCAACAGCTCCGCTGAGGCTGTGGACAGCAGAGGCGGCTGGAACCTGGGCACGGCCATTGGGCACTCCAGCCACGTGCGCCAAGTTCACCTGGGGTGCCCTGCGTTCTCAGTTCAGGCATGTCCTGTGGCCACTGCGGGGACACACAAGGGGATGGCAACCAGCAGAAGCTCCGCAGACGCCCACAGGGGTGGTAGGTAAAGGTCGCTGGCCTGTCAGGACGCAGGGAAGGAGGGGCCGTGTTCCAGGAGGGCCTCTGGGCTTCCTGAGGATGGGGTTGTGCCCACCCTGGACTAGAGGGCCCGTGATGGCCAGTTTTCTCCTGAAGGGCCGGCTGGGGAAGGCCTTCACATTCTTCTTTGGGGTTTTCTCCAGAGAACGTTGATTACTTTGTGGTCCTGAAAAAATGCAATAAATGTCATTTCAGAGCCAAGCTTTCAGGGCCCCTCCTCCTCTGTCAGTCCCTCCAAGGCACTGGTGCTGGTGTCCATGTTGATGCACCTGGGTCCTCTCCTGTGAGAGGGTGCAGCCTCCTTGGCTGGGTGCTGCTGGAAGCATCTTCTCCAAGCCGTGCTGGCTGCACCTTGTTGGAACTGGCCTCCTGGTGCCTTAAGAAAGATGAAATCTCAGAGCTTTGCATTGGATGTTATTAAAGAGTAATGATTTGGTGACTTAAAAGATTTAGTAGCCAGGTTGTTACAGTGTTAGAGCAGAAAGAAGATTAAGGAGGCCCTGAGCTTAACATGTGTCTCAGGAACGGAAGAGCCACTTAATTTCTAACTGGGTAGAATTTGTCCCTCACCTGTTTTGCAAGAACAGCTACATTGGAACATGATTTTTTTTTTTTTTTTTAATTTCAAACTAACTGATAAGTAGTGAAGTCACTGCGGGAGGATGAAGAGGCTCAGACCTGGGCCTGTGTCCCCAGTGCCTTGGACTCCAGGTGTCTGCTGGTCCCCGGTGCCTGCACTCCAGGTGTCTGCTGGTCCCCGGTGCCTGCACTCCAGGTGTCTGCTGGTCCCCGGTGCCTTGGACTCCAGGTGTCTGCTGGTCCCCGGTGCCTGCACTCCAGGTGTCTGCTGGGAGGATCAGCCTTTCAGTCTCCGGAGTTGGAACCTGTGGTTCAGCTGGAACCAGACCCCTCCTTGGCCTCTGTCTGAGGTCTTCCTCCTTTTTGGGGTCAAGGACAGGCCTGCTGTGTAGGGGTTTTGATGCACACAGACTGGTGGAGACTCCTCCCTTCAAAGGGGGGACCCACTTCAGGGCCCTTCACTGTGGGCTGCACATTAGGTTTGAACCCTAACTTCAAACCAATCGAATGTGGGGAGGTGATGGGCGACTCCTGAGACCAGGTCCCAGAGGTGCTGAGGCCCTGCTCACCTTCGCCCCTGGAAGCCCTTTGCAGGGTACCAGACAGCACCCAGAGGGGTTCCCCCAGCACCCCAGATCCCAGCCACTACCCGGTACAGGCACCCACTTAGTTCTTGCCCCATGGAATGACAAATCACCTGTGCTCCTCTTTGCATCCACCCCTCCTGGCACTCAGGTGGGCTGCTGGGCGGGGAGCCCTGTGTGCGTGGCCGTGGGTTCTCGCTGACCGGTAGGAAAGCCACTTTCTAGGTGATGATCATTCACAGGTTACATGAATTGTGGATTTCTCCCCGTCCGTGTGTAAGGTGTCTCCTGTCATATCAAGCACTGAAATTTTTGATAGGGCCAGATTGACGATTCTTTTCCTTCAAGATTTGTGCTTTCTCCTGTGCCCTGTGGTTCATCAGAGTATCCTCGTCACTCTTTTCTAATTCATCTTTCACCACGAGGTCTTTGATCCTTCTGGAATGCAGCTGCTCTTGCTGGAAAGTCAGGGCCCTGGTCCCAGTGTGCAAGGCTGGGAGTCCTTGGGGTTCTTGGCTGGAAGCTGAGAGGTCACCCTCCTTTCTCTGACTTGGTCCTTTTGGGCATAGCATCCTGTGCTGCATGGTGGTGTAGGCCGTGGCTCTGCACCCTGTCCTCTTCTGCCACACTGGCTGTGGCCCAGCCTGGACACTTCCCACTCTGGGTGCCCCAAGGGACGGCCACTTTCCATGGACTTTTTTTTCCAGAATTCCTTCACTGACCAGGGAACTTCATACCTTCACATGATGTTTATTTTATTTTAAAAAATTACATTTATTTAAGCTGACATATTAAAACATGAAAGTTGTTGGTATTAGTGGGTCTTACACATTCATTTTATGAATTTTAGAATCCATGTTATGAGTTCTACAAAAGTAGCCTCTTAGGAATTTTGGTGGAGTTGCTGGCTCTGCAGATGCACAGAGAGGGAGTCAGTTCTCCACGAGATACCCCCCACACCCCAGCCCCTCTTCACTTAGTCACCTTGCCAACGCCTCCAGCAGTTTCGTGACCTTCTCTCCACAAACATCTTGGACATGCCCTGTTAGATTTAGCCCTAGATAACTTGTGCCACCTTCCCCCGTCATTGTGAATAGAATCTTTCATAAATCACATTTTCTAATTGGTTTTGCTGGTGTGTAACGAGGCTTTGATTTTTGTGTTGTACCTGTGAGCAGTAGGCTTGTAGAACCTTCTTATTAGTTCTAATTGTGAATTTTCTTTTGTCATTTTTTGCATGCAGCTATATGAATTTGGCAATAATTGTCTATATTTTTACAGTCTGTGCACTTCAAGCATCTTAATTACCATCCTGCCTGGCAGGAGCTCCGGTGAGGTGAAGGTGGGCTGGAGCTTTGGAGCCTCCTCCACTCATTCCTGGGAAAACCGCGCGACTGTTCTGAAAGTCCTCTGGCTGTGTCCTACCTAGGAGGCTTCCCCAGTGGATGCAGGAAAACGAACAGGCAGTGTTCCGGGTGAGGGAACTGGTCTGCAGAGGCCCCAGGCAGGGAGCCCAGGGCAACGGGATTTGGAAGCGCTTGGCACAGCTGCCTGTGGGCCTGGGTGCCGCCTCCTGCCCAGTGGTTGATTCAGAAGCTGGCGAGAGGCGATGGGGGTGTTGAGAAAAGACAAACTCATAGGGAAAGCTGGGACCAGGTGGGACACTGTCTTCTGGTGGAGGAACAATGACCCAGAGCTAGCTCAGCACGGTTATTATATAGGTTTTATCATCAAAATGTTGTTGGTGGGAAAGTTTTAGCAGAGTAGACAGACGTGAAGGTCGCAGTGGAACTTGAAGGTATTGAGGTTACCTTGTTATGTCCAGAAATCTCTGTCCCTGGGAGATGGTGCCTGGGCTCAAGGCCGGACTGGTAGGCTCTGTGCATTTGCAGGTAGCCTCCCTGGGCCTGCGTGACCATAGCAACGGGGCCATCTTGACCTGCATCTTTGCACAGGAAGTTCCCAGCACAAACTCAAGTCACTGCTCTCCACACCTGGGTCCTGGGGAGGCGAGGGCAGGGAAAGGGTCCAGAGGCAGCCAGGGACCCTGGTGAGGAGTAGGACCAGGACGTGCTTAGTCTTCTGGGCACTGGGAACCCCTGCAGGTTGGGAGTGGCAAGGTAGTGTCTTTAAATCAGCCTCATGGAATAAAATTATGTGACTAAGTCCACCAATTTAGAGAGTGAGATTCAGTGAGCTTGGACGACTGTGTACAGTTGGCTTGGCTTCCCTCGCCGCTGGGCGTTTTAACGTTTGACTGTGTGGCCTGGGCAGGCCGCCCCCTCCTTACCCGAGTTCCCACTGTGGACAGGCCACACACACTTGGCTTTCCACAGCTGGTGGGACTCTGGGCTGGTTCCACGTTTTGACTGTTACAGACAAAGCTGTGCGAACATCCACTGGCATGTCTCTGTGGGGATGTGGGCTCCATTTCTCTTGGATGAAGCCCCTGGGAGATCTTGCCCCAGGATTGGGACCACCAAGCAGCATGGCAGGGGTACACTTAACAAGGTCAGGCGCCACCACCCTCTCTGCCACAGTTCCCAGCATAGTGCAAGCCTGGTGCTGCGCGTGCTGACCGCGCTTGGTGTTGCCGGTCTTCACTGCGGCAGAGGGGCAGTGAGTCTCACTGTGGCTCTACCTCGCATTTTCCCAGTGACGGTGACTCTGAGCATGTTTTCACAGAGTTACTGACATCTGCAGATGTTCTCTCGTTAAGTATCTTTTCAAATCTTTTGTTTCACCCATTAAATTTTTTCCTCTTATTATGGGGCTCTGTAAGATTTCACATGTTCCAGTTACACTTTTGTTTTAGATACCAGTTTCGCAAGTATACTTCCTGGTCTGCTGCTTTGCCTTTTAGTTTTCTTAAAAGTGGTTTTTGAAAAGCTGGATGAAGTGGGGCATGCCTGTAATCCCAGTAGCTAGGGAGGCTGAGGCAGGAGGATGGCGAGTTCAAAGCCGGCCTCAGCAATTTAGCAAGGGGTTAAGCAGCCCAGTGAGAACCTGTCTCTAAATAAAATATTAAGAAAGGCTGGGGATGTGGTCTAGCGGTTAAGTGCTCCTGTTTCAATCCCCTGTACCCCCAAAAAAAGTCTTTGAAGAAGACATGTTTAAGATTCTCACAAGATGATTAGTGGCTCTTTTCTTCTATGGTTCTGACCTTTGCTTCCTATCTGAGAAATCTTGGCCAGCCCAAGGTCATACTTTTTCTTTCTAGGAACTTTATAATTTTAGCTCTTATATTCAGGTCTAAGGTCCAGTTTGAGTTGTTTTCTTGTATATGTAAATGAAGAAATGGTTGAAGTTCCTTTAGTATTTTTTTTCTCAAATCGGTATCCATTTGTTCTGGCCTTGTTTCTTGTGTTGGAAGTTGTTCTGGTCTTTCCCCTGTGTGCTTCATTTGGATCGCTTGTATTTCTTCTGCTCCTCAGGCTTCCTCTGCAGTGTCTGATCTGCCGTCAGTGCCTTCCAGTGTGATGTTAGAGGCGTAGGCTACAGAATCTCTGCAGAGACTGTGCAGTGTGCTCCCGGGTCCCACCCTAGCTCCTTTTGCTAGCACCTTCTGTCACTATGTCACATTTGTCACAACACGTGAACCCATACTGATATTTGATTAACTGAAGTCCATCTTTTTTTGGGATTTCCTCAGTCTTCCCGGGTTGTCTTCTTTCTGCTCCGGGGTCCCACCCAGGATCCCATGTCAGATTTGATTGTCAGTGAATTTTAGTTGTCCCTAAGTTAAATGCTGCATGCCGTTGTCACGGAACTAGACTCCATCCACCTGTCATGCCCCCTGACTTACTTCCTGGGTGTGACCGTGTCTCTGCCTTTCTTCATGCTTGATGACTTGGACAGTGGGCAGGGTTCTGGGTGTTTTGGAGAAGACTCTCAGTGGGACGTGTGCTTGCACGCAGTGTATGGTTGAGGGAGTTTCCAGCAGGGCTTCTCGCCGCTGCCTGTTAGCAGCCAGGGTTGCTGTCCTTCCCCTTCGGATTGTGGCACCTGTGCCACATGCAACATAACGGATGACCCCCGAGCCCTGCACACGGGGGTGGCCCTCTCCTTTCTAGAACGGCCTTTCTGCTGAGTGTTGACCAGATGGCTCCATCCTGATTGCCACACACCGGGGGCTGCTGCCTGGTTAGTGCACACTACCCTGTGGTATTTCATGTCCCCAAGTCCCCAAGAGAACAACCTGTGGTGGCAGAGGCAGATTTCCCCTTCCCTCCCCTGGACCATGTTTGTAAGGGAGACGTTCTCCTTGACAAACATGCTTCTTATTCCAAGCCTCTGCGGCACTTCTGTGATATGGGTTCTGACAGACCAGTCACTGGGGAGCTGGTCCTGAGCAGTGAGGTTGTGGGTGCAGCCGGAGCAGAGGCATAGTTTGCCTTGTGAGTGGGGAACTGCTGGGTACTGCGGAGCTTCAGGCCCAGAGTGAAGAACACTGTTCTCTCCCCTCTCGGTTGGCTCCCTCTGCATGCATAGTGCCCCCGTGTCCTGTGGTCCTAGGAACTCTGCAGAGACAGGGAATGTGGCACAGCTGGGTCCTGGTGGGAGGGGCTGAGGCCTGCACCCACTGGGACCCAGACTCCATTGTTCCAGGGCGCGTCCTTCTGTGGGAACTACGAGGCTTCAGATTCTTTGAATGAAATAGTCTCGTGTCCTCAAAACAAACAGCCATGTCTGTTCATTACTTGGTAGAACTGAAGAAAGCAAATTAGTTCCAGAAGGGAGGTAGGGAAAGAGAAGCAAGCATGCTAGGTGGAAACAAGGTGAGGTGGTATTTTGTTAGTGCTTTCTAAGGTCACACCAGAAGTCCTCGCTAATGCAATAAGACAAGAAAAGGAAACAGAGGCATGTGAATTGGACAGAAGAACTCAAACTGTCTTTGTTCATAGATGACATGACTATGTAGAAAATACAAAATAATTGACAAAATTGAACTCTTCTGGAACTAAGAAATGATTATAGCAACTTTTAGGATACAAAGGTTTATGTACACAAAGTCGAAGTTAATTGCTTTCCTATGTACTAGTTGGTTTCTGTTTATACTAACACTCAGAAAAATGAAACCTTTAGGCATAAAGCCAGCACGGTATGTGTGTGATACCTGAGGAACACTGTGAAACTCACGAATGACTAGGGGAGCCTCAGGGAAGTGTGGACTTGGGTCAACTAGGCCTGCCAGTCTTAGATGCGGCACTCAGAGGGGATGAGGACAGGGAGGTGGGGCGTGCTTGGCAGCAGAAGTGTATGGGAAACCTTTCTGCTGTCTGTTGTCTGAATGTTGAGGTTTTTAATAAAAATTTCTGGAAGAAGAGCATGTGAACATTCAGATGGAGCCACCTTGTAAGGCATCCTGTGGGCCAGCCCTCTGTGCACATGCTCCCTCGTGGCTTCCTGGGTATGTCCGTCCAGCCCACTTGTCCTCCTGGCGGAGAGGTCTTCCTCCATAGTCGGCTAAGTGGACAGTGAATTAATTGAACTGCTTAATTTATACTCCTAGTTTTGCTTGATGACTGCCCTACTTTTGTTTTTTTTTAGAACTCCTGAAATAATGTGGTCAAATTAATTAGGATGACGAGTTGGATATGAATATTGCATTTTCTTTTTGGTCTCGTGATTTGGATAGACTGTAATTTGAATGTACTGCATTTTAATTCCTGAAAACTTTTCCACCGGGGAGGGGAAAGCAGTGTTCCAGGCACACTTTCCTTCAGGCAAGGTGGACCTGGGCCTTGCAGGCAACCCCTAGGGCTGTTTTGAGGAGAATTCCTGGCTGCCTGGCTGCTGTGCCTTCCTTTTGCTGGTCCTGGAGCACAGCCTCACCCTCCTGCCGGAAAAGGAAGCTCAGGGCAGTCACCTCCAGGTCCCAGCCCCAGCCTGACCGTGGCAACGGAGCCCACTGTGCTTCTCAGGCATGGCCACATGCCCTCCACACCTCTGCACCAGCCCTGGACCCTGCTAAGGACCCTGCCAAGACCCTCCAGTTAAGCTGTGTGGTGCTATTGACAGGCATGCTCTGCACAGGTGGGAACTGGCCGAACCACAGTTCCAGTCCTGCTGTCCAGTCCTCCACTCTTGTCCTCCTGGTGAACCAGGACCTCCCACCCCCACCCTGCCCAGGCCCTGCTGCCCAAGCCCTTTCCTGCTGTGGTCACATGGACCGAGGGCCAGGGTGCTGCCAGCCACACACCAGGGTGGGCTTGCCTGTGTCCCCTTGGGGTCTGGATTATTAATAATGCTCCACCAGCAGGTCCTGGCTCCAAGAGAACCTCCTTCTGTTTGGTAAGCAGACTTGAAAAAATCGCATCATAGAAAATAAGAAGCATTTTCAGTTCCTAAATTAGAGAATTTATGGTAATAAATCAAGAGTGTCTACCATCATAATCACTGAAAAACATGGTAATATGATTTAATCTTAAAATATTTCTAATATAATATTAGAAAAATTATATTTCAGCTAATATCTGGTTAGCCTGTTGTGAATGTATGCAAATATCTCTGGAAATATTAATATATACTGCTAGCTTTAGCTAATTAAAGAAATAGTTTCAGGAGGAGCAGCCTCCTGATAATTTAATCACTGTTCAGTTGTTGCAGATAATTATGGTATTTGTTATTAAGTTCTCTCTGATTTTCCAAGGAATGAGAAATCTGATATAATCTTCTACCACGTGAGCCAAAAATTAATTTTATTTAATTGTGAGAACAATTCTGATCTGAGGACTTGATAGCAGCCCGGTCCCAGGAGCTCTTCTTTCCTCCAGGTCTCCCAGCGTGGGTTTCGCAGGACGTTAGCTCTGGCTGCGGAGATCGGGAGCCCTCGGAGGTGCGCCACACTTCCATGAATGACCTCAGAACAAGGCACTCTCAAGAGGTCGCCCTGACTTCTATGCTTCATAATAAAACCTCACAAAGACTTTTTAGGTAATATTTTAAAAAAAATGATATTGATCACAACGTTTTTTCATGAGGAAGTGGAAGGATCCTAAGAACCTAGTGGTAATAGGGCAGCCGCATAAATGACGGTGTACCAGGTGACCCACGTGGAAGGCAGCTGTCCTCGGGCTTCCCGTGAGACTTCCAAGGAGGTCCTAACACCACTGCATTCATTTTGTGGGGAAAAAGGACAAAATTACTTATATAAATATGAGCAAAAAAACCTGCAGAAGGACTGGAAAGTACACGCAAGAGCCCAGAGAGCTTGGGTTGCATGGGATTGTCAGCTTCTTATTGCTTATCTCCATATCCTCTGAATTTTGTACCTGGCGCATAGTAGGTGTTTGGTAAATGATTTCTGCTGAATGAACAGGGCAAGAACTCATTATTTGTTAGTCCTTTTTAGGAGCTGAGGTTGCCAAGTCCACAGGCCAGTGCCACTGGAAGCCAGCACCTCCTGTGACGCCCAGCTGGCTGTGCCAGCCAGACCAGCCCCTGTGGGGTGCGGGGTGCATGTGGCCCGTGCCCTCCTCAAAGTGGCCCCAGTCCAAAGCAGCTGGTGGACCAGCAGGCAAAGAAAGGGACTGAGCAAGCCCGTGACAGAGTTGGTTTGGTCCCAGACATCCCCACCCCGCCCAAGGCAGACAGACCACGTGACTTGTCCTGGAGAGCAAAATGTGAGCAGCGCTGTCCTGGGGCTGTCCTGGCAGAAGCTCCACCCGTGCACAACGGAGCCATGTCCTCACCTCCTGTTGCCACGACAGGCAGCCGGGTGCCAGCCGCCCCCCCACCAGAGGGCTTCTGCAGGCCCTTTACACATGCTGCTCAGCTCTGTCCACTCAGGACTTTCAGATCCACTCTGTCCTGCCCTGGCCCAGGGAGGCCTGAGGTTGAGTGACTGGCATGTGGTGAGTGTGGTTGGTAATTTGCACACTGGTGAGGGCCCAGGAGCCTCCTGCCTCTAACCCTGTGTCCAGGGCTGGAGGCAAGAGGTGAGCAGGGCTTGAGTCCAGGTGTTGTCAAGTGGCATCTGTGCACAGCTGATCTGAGCCTAGGTGAGATGAGGTGGGGGGACTCCCAAGGGGTGCATGAAGGGGACCCCCACCATGACCTTACCCGCTAAGACTTTGTAGAGTTGGGAGGGGACATTGCCAGCTGTTCTACACCACAGAAAGTCCCAGGAGTTTGGGGGCAGGGACATCCTACAGAAAGGGACAGGTGGGGAGACTTGCTTTGAGGAGGGAGCACCAAGGAGAAAGACTTCAAGACTCTCCAGACGCTGAGCTGAGCTTCAGCTGCCTGCCATGGTTCTGGGCCCTCACGGGAACGCGCTGACCTGTGGGCCTCAGAGGGGAAGCTGTTCCTGTGTGTGTAGCTGAACCTCGGGTTTTCCTCGTGGCCCATCCTCACTCAGGTGGAGACCATGCTTCCTTCCCTCATCCCACACACTTCTGTGTGGCCCTGCTTTGTCAGGTCATAGCTCTTATCAGTGCGCACGTTTTCCTTGTTAGGTTGAGGGGCTCCTATGGGCAGAAATCGTCCATCCATTCTCTGAGCACCCCGCTCCTGGTCCTGTGAGCAGCCCAGCCCTGCGATCACTGTCTGTTAAATTAGTCGTGTGGCTCAATGGTCGTATATAGAGAACTTCACATGAATAAGTAGATGGCTACGTAAGTGTCCAGTGTTCCTGTCACACACGTACACTTACACGTGTACCTATCTCCTGTAGGCACCGCCGACACTTTACCCGACAGAGTGAGGATGCTCTGCTGTGACTGAGAATGGCCACCAGGGCTCAGGCCCCCTTCTTGGGCTGTGGACAGAGCCCTTTGATTTGCGATTGTCTGATGAGTTCTGTTCTTTTGAAGCAAGCATTTCCATTTCCATTCTGTACCATGCTCCTTCAACCATGCTAGTGAGATTTTTTGAATGAGCATCTGTTTTCAATTTCCTGTGGAGAACCTTCTAAATTTATCAGGTTTTCAGAAACATCCATGACCTCAATAAAGTTAAGACTGGTGCCTGGGGCTTCTGTTTAGATTGTGCTTGTCACACGTGGAGTTAACAATGAATAAGTTCATCTACTTTGCTATTTTTCCCTAAATAAATGAAAAAATTGTTTAGTGCTGCCTTGGACAAAACCCAGTTGGTGAAGCAGACCTTACTTTTGGAACATGACAGGTGATCCCTTAAGCACCACCTGGTGGTAGCATATTTTACCCAGAGATTTTGTCTTTTGAGTGGAAAATAATTTCAAGAAAATAAAGAAAAGCATCAACATTGTAAACTCTAATGCATACAAAGCCCTCAAGAGATGTCACATCAGTTGATGACAGGCTCGACTGATTTTGTCCCCTGAGCCTACTGGGCTGCTGTGCAGGAAAAGGCTGCCCTGTGACCCAGGATGTGTTTACTGATGGCGTGGTACCATTTCCTTCTGGGCTGGGGACAGGTGCTGGTTTGTGCATGAAGTTCCAGCAGATGAGGGCCCAACCCCAGAACTGCCAGGACCCTCAGATAAGAACAAATCTTGCTTCTGCTCCCAGCAAGTTGTAAACCACCTGCTGGCTTTTGGCCTGGAGCTCACACAGTGGGCTCTCCTGTGTTTCCAGGGGACCGACTGCAGCCCTTGGGACCTGCCAGCCTCCATGACACTGTAAGCCAGTTGCTCATGATGATCTGTCAGTCTCTCTGTCTCACACACGCCTCTCTGTACATAGATGGGTATCATATTATCTATCTATCTATCTATCATCTATCTATCATGTTCTGTTTCTCTGAATAGTTCAGGTTAATATGGATGGACACCCTAGAAGCTGTGCATTCAGCTTGCTATCAACATCCTCCAGAAGTGTGGTTCGTGGACAAGACATGCTGCCCTCTCCTGCTTCCCGCCCCAGCACAGGCAGACCTTCGTCATCCGAGGCCTCGGCTCCATAGGGCTGGGAAGGAGGACATGGAACCCGACCCAGAGATGCTCTGTAGGGTGCAGGCAGAGACCCAGTGAGCACAGCAGCACTGTGGCCGAGAGGTTTCAGGAAGAAAGAGGGACACCAGTGTTACCGCTTCCAGCAGGGGAGCTCTGAGGAAGGGCCTCCGAGTCTCCCCTTTGCTGAGAAACCTGAACTAGTGCGCCAACAGTTGCCAAGGTCCATTTTCTTCAGCCTGCAGGAAACCAAGGGCACGCTGGCCGTCTTGATGAGATCCAGATCCTCCCCAGGAGGGGGCACAGTACTGCTCCTCGTCCCAGAGTAGCTACCCTGCTGCCCTTTGGCCATGGATGAAGAGGCGGAGCACAGGAGTGTTGGCCTGGCAGAGCCAGGAGAAGATGAATAGTGAGAGTGACTTGTCCCCAGGCAAGGACTTGAACTTCAAAGTCTTCGGAAACAAACAGCCCAGCAAAGACCAGCGCCACTGGGACCTGAGTCCAGCGTTTGCGGCTTCCCTCCCAAGTGAGCCCACCTATCCCATCAGAGCTGGAGGACAGCTGGCCTCGGGAAGACAAGACAAGAAGCAGGACCTGTGGCCCCAAAGCCAACGGCACTCTGCAGGAGAAACGCAGCCTCACGCAGTCGAGGCAGACCCGCTGCTCACCCGCCAGCTGTGGCCTCCAGAGTCAGGGCCAGCTGGGGAGATGGCCTTGGACAAGCTGAGCACCCTGCAGTCAGCTCTGAGTCCAGAGTCCACTCAGCCCAAGAGCAGGCGGAGACGGCGGAGCAGGTCTCAGGGCTTTGAAAAGGAGGCTTGGCTGGCCATGGTGGAAGGGTGGGGCCACGGCTTGGCCACGTCGGCTGTCTCTGCCCAAGGCCACGGTTGGAGTGGGCGCTCAGGGTGCTTCTGGCTGGCCTCCTTTCCCCCGCATGGTTGACTCACTGTGGATCCCGGCTCCCCTTGTGCCCGCTGCTACCGGCTCCGACGGGACCTGCCCTTAAGTCGCCCTGGCAGGCAGGCAGCAGAGCCGTCCCACGCATGCCTGTCCTTGCCAGTCTAACTTGTGGTTCTCGGTTGGGGGGTTCTGCCCCCAGGGAACACTGGCCATGTCTGGGAACACTTCTGCTGCCGTGTTTGGGGGTGCTCCTGGCCTCTGCTGGGTGGTGGCGTCAGCCCCTGTGACCCAGCGGGGTCACGGCCCCGTGTCCACAGTTCTAAGGCTGAGCAGCCTGCAGGGTCACTGAGCACCTGTTCTTTCAGGACTAACCAGGCACAGGGCAGCCTCGCAGCTCTACTCGGGTGACTGGCACCTCACACCTGCAGAGACTCAGCCTGACTCCGAGGGCCGCGTGGGCCAACCTCAGTCCTCACATCACAGAAGAGGAGCCGGGGACCAGGGCAAAGGCTCTCAGGGACAGAGCAATGGTGGGGCAGTGGGCTCTGTGGGCCTTTCCTGAGAATAAGGCAGGGGTTCTCCTTCAGGCCCTGTGGCTGCAGGTGGTGGGGACAAGACGGCTGGTCCTGCCCGGCTCATGGCACCTGTCTGAGTTTCTTCCTACCAGTGCCACTGTCTCTGTGGAATGCAGATTCTTTCCCAAAAAAGACAGTTGGGGACCTTTGTGTCCAGTGCATGCCAATCTCTGTTGCTGGTTTGATGACCCCAGGACCTGCACTTGGGCTTCTCTGGTGGGACTGAGGACCTCTCAGATCCACCATTCCAGGAATGACCCACTCAGATCACTGGGTTTGGGGACACATCCCTGTGCATGGCAGAGCAGCTGAGTCCTGAGGGCCTGCTCACTGTCCTGAGAAGGCTTGCTCCTCATCCCTGGATGGACAGAGCCATGATGCAGGCGCGAGGGAGGTCACCACCACCAGCACGAGTCTCAGCTCCCCTGGGAGCAGGCTGTGCACTAGGGAGAGGCAAAGGGCTCTCTTTGGAGCTGGGGCTGTGAGAGTCTCAGCGGGCTGGGTGCCGGGGAGTCACCTGCGAGATGGGCAACCTTCCAAGTGGCCGGTGACACAGATGTGGTGTCCACCTGCCCAACTAGTTGGCCTCATTTACTGCTGGGGAAATCGATGCTGCTGCACTCTGCATGCTGGAAGGTGGACTAATTAACGAAGAATGCACTGGTTCTTGCTCAGTGGACCGTGCCTGACTTGGAATGAGCTGCCATCTCTCTGGGCTCTGGAGAAACTTGGCAGGACAGTGCTGGGTCCTGCCCAGCATTCGCTGCTCCAATCCTGACCCACCTCTGCACTGGAATTTCTGCCCCTGAGTTTCACTCCCACCTCCAGGCACTTATGGTCTGGCCCCCAGGAAGGTGGAAGTCCTGGCTAAGGCCTTGAGATAGCGAATATATAAAGGCACAATGGACAGAATACACTTAAAATAAAGGGACCTGCAACCAACAGCACCCAGTCCAGGAAGCCAGCCCACCATCCATACTAACCAGTCCAGGAAGCCAGCCCACCATCCATACTAACCAGCACAGGAAGCCAGCCCACCATCCACGCTAACCAGCACAGGAAGCCAGCCCCTCATCTACACGAACTAGTCCAGAAAGCCAGTCCACCCTCCATGCTAGCCAGCACCCCTCCTGGGGCGGGGCTCCCTCCTCCTCCCCTCTACAAACCCAGCTCTCGCCCGTCGGCCTGCTCCCGCTGCCCAGGCAGACCTGCCTCCTCTGCCAGGACGCAGCTGTGGTCTGACTGCTGCCAGTGGCCTCGGCTCCCTGGGCCGGGGGCTTGTGTCTGCCCCTGCTGCTGCAAATCTGAGACGAAGCTCAAGTTCCTTTGCCTTCTCCTCACCCATCTTAAAGTAGGACCAGTGTCCATGCTGGCCTGTCCCCTGAACACAAAGGCACTTAGCCCTTGTGCTGACCTGCACTGGGGATTTGATTTTATTTTGAATCTGTATGTGGGAGGGGTTGGGGCTGTGGGCACTGTGGTGCTCAGGCCCCTGGAGGCCAATGGTGCCCTGAGTCACCCTCACGTGATGTCTTGGGCTCCCTTCCCCCAGGCAGACTCCAGACGGGGACCCGTGTCTATGGGTGGTCTCAGGAACACCTGGTGGGTGGGTGAGAGCGGCAAGACCCTAGGGGAGGGAGGGGATATGGCGTGGGCCTCTGAGCCCCACCCTGCCTGGGGAGTGCAGAGCACCCTCAGATCCCACAGAGGCCAAGGGGCCAAGGGGCCATGATTGCCCTCACATCCTCATGACTGAGGGCTGCAGGGCCAGCTCCTCCTGCTTCCGTCCTGCCAGATGTGTCCCTGAGGGAACCCTGGGCGAGGGCTGGGTGCAGCCAGGGCCTGAGGGTGCAGGTATTGGGTGCTGGTGGGGTTTGCTCTGCGGCCCCCAGAGACTGGCCCTGGTGGGATGCGTGTGAGGTCCCCAGCCTGACTTCCACCCTGGGGGTGGTGCGGGCCTCTGTGTGGTGCTGAGGGGCACAGGTGGTGCCTGAGAGCTGGCTCCATCTCCCGACGTGCCTCCCTTCCAGGTGACCGCTGCAGAGGCTCCCGGGCCCTCTCCTTGTCTTCTCTCAACCTCCATCTCCAGGAGCTGACCCCGCTGGCCCTGCCGTGATGTACACCTGGGCTCCTGGCCCGTGACGCCCCCTTCGGCTCACCCCAGTGGACCCAGGGCGTGTGTGGCTCGAAACAGCTGCTGCAGCTGTTTTCAAGAAATGGAGCTGGCCGAAGCAGGCCGTTTTCCTTTGCAGAGTTGACCACAGAAACCAGAGCTCCGAGTGGCGTTTGAGGCACCTTTACGTGTCCAGCCCCAGTTAAACTTTATTTCTAATCTAAACCTGCAGCGGGGAGCGTGGGGGATGGGAGGGGAGTGGGAATCGATAGCAAGTGCCGTAACTCCTCAGCTAATCTTCCAGAGGGACAGAAGGAACCGCCGAGAGCAAACCAGAAGAGAATTATACAGCGATATATTTCCGAGGAAAGTTATTAAAATATTGACATTTCATCTGCACAGGCTTTCCCTCAGACGTCCTCCAAATGGCCCCTCAGACAGGGCTAATTTAATTATGTTCCACCTTCACCTGCTCTATATCAACCGGATCCTTCCAGAAAGGCGGCACTTACGTACCTCCCTTCTTGGAGGCTTTCCTAGGACTTATCTCCTTTCCCAATGGGTTTTTAAAGAATTCTCATTCCTTAAACAGCAGAGGCTGACCTCACAGGTGGTGACCCCCATCCATAGTGGCCACGCTTGACCTCTTCTCTGGACAGAACCTGCTGGAAAATAAAAAGCCCCAGGAGACTCTGAATGCAAACTGTGAAGAGCTGTTGTGAATCTTCCTTTTCAAAACCTGTCTCTGGTGTACTAATCGGGAGCATCGTCTTCCGAGAGGGCTTGGTGTGAGCCATCAGCTGCCCTGGAAGACGGTGCTCGGCCACATGTGCTGTGTGTGCTGTATGTGCCGTGTGTGCCCGTGTGTGCCCATGTGTGCTGTGTGTGCCCACGTGTGCCCACGTGTACATGCACGTGTGAGCCACACGCTCCTAGTGGCTCAACAGAGCTGTCGCCTTAAGGAGTGTTCGATCTAGCGGCACAGTTGGGAGGAGAGAGAGCCGTTCTCCTAGGTTCTGCTGAGAGCAGCGCTGCCCACCGCCCCAGCTGGATGACTCCTGGGGAGGGGCTGCCCTGAGCACAGGATGCGGGCAGCACCCGGCCCCACGGAGGAGCACAGCAGCACCTCCTCCCCAGCAAGCCGGGGGGGGAAACCGTCCTCCAGACCGCTGGAGTGCCCCAGGAGCAAGGTCACCCGCGGAGAGAACCTCGACCTGGGGATGGAGGATGGTCCTCCCCGTGTTCTGGTCAGCCACTCCCTCCGCCCTCGTGGTTCACCTGGAGAGCGGCCTCATACCTGGGCGGTGACCAGACCCGCAGACGTGAGGCCTCAGAGCTGCGTGATTTGTGGTCAGGCACACAGAGGTCCCCCGCCGTGGCAGCCAGCGGCCCCCATGGTGCGCACCCACCCCAAGACCCCTTGCTGGGCTCTCCTGTGTCCCTCTGGCCAGTGGGTTCCCAGTGGGTTCCATGTGGGACAAGCACTCAAGGGGCAGTGCCACCCCAGCTGGCTGCCACTTCACCCAGAGAGTGAGCCTCAGTCCCAGCACAGGGGAGGCCCCATGTCAGGCTGCAGGAGGTCCAGGTGGGCAGCTCTCAGGCCACTTCAGGAACAAGCCCATTGCAGAGCTGTGCCAGGGTCACCTGTGTCTGCAGGGACCGGAGTGTGGCTGTGCTCTGACGGTTGGGTCAGGATCCCAGCCTGGACCACGCCTGCCTGCCCAGGGACCCCTCCTCTCCCAGCCAGCGGGCAGCTGTGCACTCCAGAGCCCTGCTGCCGGGGCAGCTGGGGTCCTCAATCGGGTGCAGGAGCCCGTGGAGGGTGGCAAAGCAGACATTCTCCCTCACTCTCCCCATCCTTAGGTCACATAAAGCAGAGTTTCCAGGCGCTGGCAGCACCTGGATCCCATCAGAAGGCCTGGGAACCTCACCAGATTCCTGGGAGCAAGGGGTGGTGACCTCCTCTGCCTGGCAGACAGCTCCGGGCTTCAGGCAGCTGGAGGGATCGGGGGACAGTGTGCAGCGAGTGTCTCAGGTCAGCTGTGGCCCGGGTGCTGGGGCCTCTAGACCCTCCAGGAGCCGCAGGTCTGTGCACCAGGGTCCACAGCGCTGCCTGGCCGGTGCCTTGACTCCACCTGGGCTGACTCCGAGCCCCTCCTGACTCACTGGTCTCCACTCCTGTGCTAGGCCTCTCCTGCAGCCTCAAGACCCGATGACCCTGCCTCCACCATGGGCCATGCTGCTCAGCACGGCCAACACCAGCAGGCACCTGTGCCCATGGCCGCAGCGCCTCTCCCTGCCCTGCCTGCCTCTGCACTGCCGCGGGCCCCAGGGCCAGCTGCTCCGCCACCTGCCCTGGCCCCACATCACCCTGGAGGCTCACCAGCCTTCCCTCTGCCAGGAGGTCTGCGGCGTCCCTGGAGAGACTGGCCCCAAGCACGCATGCCTTGGCCCTGCCGGCCATTTGGGCCATGCTTGCCCGTCTCCCGCCAGCCGGCTCCTCCGATGTCCCTGCCCTCTGGAAACCAACGCCCTTCCCTGCCCTCAGCACTGCGTCCTCAGCCGCAGCTTCTGTCACCAGGCCAGGGCACACGTTTCCCCCAGGGCCCTGAAGGCTGTCTGGACCCTCAGGGCTGCACGCTCTGCCTCCCTGGTGGGTGGTGCCGCCCTCTGTGGTTCTGGAGGGGGCGGGGTCCTTGCCACGTCCCCGCCTGTGCCCAGCAGAGCTGGTGTGCAGCCAGTCTGTCCCCCGAAAACATTCAGAGGGAAGGACAGAGAAAACATGCTGGCAGGTGAGACCCGCAGCACCGGGGCCCCGCCTGGGCGAGGGGCTGGACTCCCGGGGGCTGGTCCTTCCTGCAGCCGGGGGCCCAGTATGTGTGAAATGGAGTCCTGCAGGGTCCACCACCACAGCAGCTCCAGGGCTCCAAGTCCCCGTCGTCCCCAGACCCCAGGCTTAGGCCACTAGCCACCGAGACTCACCGGTGACTCACCCCTCCATCCCCAAGGTGTGTCCCTCAAGGGTCCATTAGGGGTGATGTTAACATTATCAAGGAGACAGAAATCGTAAGTGTAACTTTGAGCAAAGTGATAATTTGGTTTTTACAGACAGAGATCATTCATTTCAGCAGATCGATGTGTTCCTGAAGGAGAGGCCTGTTGGCCAGGCAGGCATCGATCCCCGCTGATTTAGTGAGAGGGCGGCCACACCGACGCCAGGTCAGTTCCAATGGAGTTTTGGAGAGGAGGCCAGGACTTTATCATCAACACCAGGAGATGGAACCCGGGGGCATCTTTGTCAACACGCCCATAAAAATTCAACGGGTCTCTGCTCGACGTTGAAGTCGTTTTTAGTCATGATACTCAGCAGTGCATGGTGGATTTTACAGCAACCGTTTCATTAATATCAGAAAAACCCCTTCCCCCTCTCTTCCGAGCATCAGAGTGAGCCCCTGACCGTTCTGGACGGTGCTCCCAGCGTCTCTGGGCCCTCTGCTCTGCCTGGGAAAAGTCACAGCCTCCCCTGGGGCGCTCCGCGGAACCAGGACAGAACGGAAGTGCTGCTGCAGCTCCAGCCTTCAGTGCTGGGCTGAGGTGGCACTGCCAATGTGCAGGTGGCTCAGCGAGACGAGGCCTCTGGTGAAGGCCACGTGCTGGACGCCAGTGAACAACTGGAACATGCTAGGAACCGGGCTGCAGAGGGCTGGGCACCGTCAACGGGTCTCCCCCAGCCTCAAACGGCACCGCCCAACAAACTGAGTGTTCTGAGCAGACTCCAGGGAGGGCTGAGGACGGGGCCGGCCCACTTACACATGCCATGCCATTTACATACACATGACCACTACCCAGCAGCTCAGCTACGCAAAGCTCAGCCAGGCCGGGCACTGAGCATGAAGGGGCTCTGTCGGCGGGCACCCCTCCGGTTCCTCCTGTGGGAGTGTCCTTGGTCCCTGGCTCCTGCCTGCGTCCTCCAGGGAGGTGGTGTAGGGACTGCCCCAGAGCTGGGTCAGCTAGGTCAGGTCATCACTCCCTCATGGCGTCTTATATTGGACTGACTTCAAGAATCAAATCAGCTGAATCCCAGGGTGAGGTGGGCTTTCAGTGGAGGGGAGGGATTCCTGCCAGCAGGGAGGGTCCTCACCTGCAGGTGGGGGTGCTTGTGGGGTGCCCTCTCCTAGCCGCCACCCATGGCTGGCCAGCGGGGCCTTGGCTGGGCCGGGCAGTGCTGGACGGAAGGGCCCACACAGGCCTGCGATGCCACATTCTTCAAGGAGAGCCAGTGTTTTTCTAGAAGGATGGTCCTGCCGTGACCGTCTGCCTGGGACGCCTTTCTCACGGTTTCCTGCACTTACTAAATTGTAAGAGGCCTGGCAATGCGCCCGTGGGGTCCAGACAGGGCCAGGCGCCCTGGCTCCGGGGGGAAGGGAGACGCGTTCTGTGGGTGCCCGGGGCTGCGGGCACCGAGAAGCACCTGCAGACCCTCCCACGCTCGGCGGTGGGGGCAGTGGGTGCGTTTGTACGTATCCTCTTACTTGGCCACAAGCCTCAAGACTTCCCAGGGAGGCCGGCAGAGGTAGGGTGAGGCAGGAGCAGGAGGCGCTGCCTAGGGTTAGGGCACAGCCTGGCTCCGGCTGTGAGGTGCTGAGCACCTTAGTCTGCAGGACTCAGGGGCATTAGCATTAAGGCAGATGGATTGAAATGACTGGCTTTTAGACGACCGCTTCATAATGTCGGGGTTTGAACTTTTAAAAAGACAATACATTATTGATGAATAGATCTGATGGGAACTGATAAAGCAAAACAGGGAGTTTATCATGACAAGATCAATAGCAGTGCACAGCAAAATATATGGTTGTTCTCTGTGAATGACGACAGCGTGGGGAGGGCCCGGGCATGCTGTACCTGGCCCTGCTGCCTGTGGGGTGGGGAGGCATGAGGGTCCTTGGCTGCAGAGCAAGAGCAGGAGGAAGTGACTGGGTTTGCTCCACTTCCTTGGAAGTCTGCGATTGCTGCCAGTTAAGCCCATTTGGAGCCTGGTCAGGTGGGCAGGGGTCTGGAGCAGAACCCGTCCAGCCCCCTGACTGCAATGCTCAGCAAATACACCAGAAGCAAGGGGAGTGCCAGCTCTCCCAGAGCTCACAGCCTGGCTTGTGGGCTTTCAGATCTGGTTAGTTCTCCCTGCAGGTTTGCGGAGTGGACAGCTAGGTTTAATAAATGGAGATACTGAGGTTCAGGGAGGCTAAATAACTTGTCAAAGTGCACCCTGCTGGTGAGAGGTAGAACCAAGGTAGGAAGTTCCTCCACACATTGCTGACCAGGCCCTGCCTCTCCCTCACTGCCACGGAGAAGGGCCAAGCACACCTGGAGCTGTTGCATGAGGTGGAAGGGGTGCCTACGATGTCAATCTTACGTGTGCGTAACTTTGATATGAACTAGGTTACAACCACAACTCAAGGTTTTAGAAGTTGACTTTCTGAGTCCCGCTGTGGGAATGTGAGTGGGTTGGGGCCGAGGCTGTGTGTTAGCAGCCTGGCTACCCTGGCCTGGCATGGATCCTGGCAGAGGGGTGCCTGGGAGGTGTCAGACCCCAGGCACGGTCCACAGACCGAGGGATCAAGGACTGCCCTGGGGGCGGCTCCTCAGTCATCCCCCAAGGCTCCTGCGAGGCTAGGATACGTGAGCCCTGGCGGTCCTTGTGTTAGGTGGCACTTGGGCCCAGCCCCCAGTGCTGTGGGAACAGGTGGACCTTCTGAGGGGAGGGGCTTAGCGGGAGAGCTGGAGGTCACGGAGTGCCCCGCCGGACAGTGGAGCCCCAGCCTCTTCCTCTCGCACCTCCATCCTAATGAGCAGCTGTTCCCCACCAACCAGCACGACCTGCGGCTCACCACAGGCCCAAGGCGGCAGGGCCACGCGTCACAGACAAAACCTCCAAAAGGAGCCATTTCTTTGTAAGTCGACCGTCTCGGGTGTGTGCTGTGGTGGTGGGAAGCTGGCTCACGGTTACGGCTCTTCCTGATCTCACGACAACCTGCTGCCCTAATTGTGGTACAGGTGAGGTAGCACTTGGATTCCGCCTCTGGTCTGCTTTGCTGACCTTCCTGCAGCCACCGCCTCTTCGTGTTGAAGGACACCCTTCTGTGGTCCCCTGGAGAGGGTCTGTGGTTCAAACCCTGCCTCGGTGCTTCCTGAGCTGCTGCGGCATGGGGCAGAGCAAACTTCCCGGCAGGTAGAGCCGTTGGAGGTCTGCAGCTAGGTCCGGGGACATCCCTCTGGGGGCAGGGTCTGTCCTGGCCCCTGTGCCAGTTCCCAAGTCCTCTCCTCTCAACAGGCAGCACCTGCAGCTCAGTCTGGAAGGCTGGCCTTAGGCTGTGGTCCCCAGGGCCGGGCCACAGAGCCTGGGTGGATATGGGTCACATCAGTTCTTCACTTCGGGAACATGCTTTCTGCCTCTGAGGTGTGCCATGCATTTCCTACATCCACCCCTTCTGGCTTTACTTCTGCTGGGTCTGTTTTGAAGCCCCTGGCTCTCCTGGATCAATTCATCTGACTATGAGGATGTGTGGTCGGCTTCCTCCCCTGCTTGTGCTGCCAGCCTGCCCGATGGTACCCTGTCCCACCAGGCTGGGGCTGGGCTCTGGGGAGAATGCTCACGGCTGTTGCCGCCAGAGCTCTCTATACCAGCTGGGGACAGGAGGGGAGATGGGGGCGGGAGAGGTAGAAGTGCTCTCCTGTAGACTGTTTCATGGCTGCTCAGGACAGTGTTTGCTCCCTGTGGTTTTCTCCCGGTTCCACCCACTTATCTACCAGGAGGAAGAAATGAAGTGCTCACAACCGAGAGATGTCACCCTATCGAGGGGAGAGGTGTGGGATCGCAGAGATGCTACACTGTGAAAAACGAGAGCTGAAGTCAGGGTCTCGTGTCTCTCCATCGTCTAAGATCACACTCTGACTGCTGGTCTGGTGTGTGGTCTTTGTCCTTTTGCGAGAAATCCTGCTGTCTCACTATTATGTGTGCCTTCCTGCAAGCCCTGGGGCAGGTCCCTCTTCTCCTTTCTGTGCTCCTAGGTCCTGTGTCTGGAGGTGCCAATCACTCACCTACACTGTGGTTAAGGACCTTCTCTTCTGGAAGGCAGAAGTCACATGCGTGTTGTTGGTGGCTCCCAGCTCACCGTGGTCCAGTGTGAATCAGTGTGATCTTTCCCTGTGTGCCCCTGCCTGCTTCCTCCCTGCCCACCCCAACGGCCTGCCCAGCTTTCCATGCTCTCAAGGTCTGTCTCTTGCCTCCACTTATCACTCTCTTGACTCATCCTGCTTCCAGCCTCTTCCGTCTGAGGCCCCTGCCTCTTGCCTAAACTGCATCCTTTAGGATTTCCTTGCTTAGGGGCCTTGGTGTGTTCCAGGCTGCAAAATTGCCATGAATTCCTCCCCTTCCAAGCCGGTTTCTCCATCCCAGAACTGCTTGGACACGTGACATGAGCAGACGCTCGTCAGTCACGTGCACAGCGGGGTTTACTCTCCTGCTGTGTTCTGCACCCGGAGACCACTGCGAGACGGAGCCCCAGCAGGCCCTCCCTTGGGGATGAAATGTTCCAAAGAGGGGAGTTGAGGTCCCCAACCAGCAGCCTGCCAGACAGTAGGCACAGGAAGGAGGCCATCCTGGCCCCCCCAGCAGCTGGCTGCAGATGGGGGAAGAGGCGGCAGAAGCCCAGGGTCCAGCCTAGACAGCCCAGCAGGAGGGGTTCCACCACCAAGCTTCCGGGTGGAGTGTCTGCAGCAAAAGCTGACATACGTGGTGCAGATTTAGTTTCATCTACCTAAACTATTTTTTTTAATCTTCATTCTGGAGATTTCTGGCATTGGCATGAAACTCCAGGCTGAAAGTTCTGAGCACTTTGAAGATGCTGCTCAGTTACGACGCACTCCGTTTGCTGCTGGGAGTCAGCAGTTAGCCGAGTTTCTTTCTGTGAGCCATTCCTGGTCTCCCCCACCAGCCCCAGGCTATTTCTGGATGCTTTCAAGTTTTTTTTTCATCATCTTTGATATTTCTCGGTTTCATGACACACTTGGGGGTGAACTTTGTTCCCTGATTGGGATTGAGTGACATTTGGGGGTCTGAAGATTGAGGTTTTTCCATAATTTGGAGAATTATCTGCTCTTGTCTCTTATTGTCTCTGTCCCATTTTTCTCTCAGTTCCCTTTTGAAATCCAGTTTTTGCATGCTGGTCCCATTCACAGTCTTTTCTGTAACCAACATCTGCCCCATGTTTGTGTCCCATCCTGTGCGTCTCTGGACTGTGTTCAGACAAGTTCTGACCCACGTTACACATCCCTCTCCTACTGTCCATTCTGCCGTATTTCACTCACATTTACTCAAAGTTTTATAGTTTTTCAAATCATCTTGTTCCCTGCTAATATATTTAAGCTTCCTTTTGAAGCTCCCCTTGAATTTTTAAAACATATTAAAATTTCAGTGCACACGTCTGATGTTCCAGTGTCTGAAGTCTCACTGAGTCTATTTCTGCTTTCCCTAATCACCCGTGCTGTCCTTATTCCTGTGCGTGTTATTGGAGGCTCTCTTCTTCCTGGGTGCTGCGAGCTGTTTAGGAGGAAGCCGGGCTGGAGCCACATCCCTCCAGAGAGGACCTGCCCCCTCCTTTCTTTCTTTCCCGCTCCCCATCCCCCTCTCTACGTCTGAGCAGCTCTGGTTTCCCTGAGGTCTTGGGGTCACGCAGCACCTACACCGGACGCAGCCTGGGTGAGGAGGCAGGTGCAGGCTGACGGGAAGCTTCTCTGCTCTCTCTGGGTGCCAGGCTCGCCCTCATTCTTTCCCACGCCCTCTGCCCAGCCCAGGGAAGGTCTCAGGAGTTCCTACATTCCCCTGGTTTTGCTGCTGGGCAGGGGCAGGCACAGTCCTTACTCCCACGGGTCTATTTTATGACTTTTATGTTTTGTGCTTTTTCTGCAGTGGCACATGTGTTTGCAGCAGAGGAGCTGATGGGACATGGATTCGGATTCAACCTGGCCACAAGTTCAAGGTTAGATTCTGGAACCTGCATTCTGGTAGTGACTACTTTGCAGGCAGAAAAATCTCCCATTTAAGAAGTGACATATTTTCCTCATAGGGGTTCGTTCTCCCAGACTCTTGGTCAGCTGATCAGGACGTGGGGTTTGGCCGCCTCTGTGCAGATCTTGGTTCATCCTCCCAGACTCTTGGTTAGCTGATAAGGACGTGGTTTGACCGCCTCTGTGCAGATCTTGGTTCTCTCTTTAATAGCTGTTATCTCCAGCAAGGGCTGTGTCCATTTCTCATCTGCAAAATTTTGAAAAACCACCCATCAGCAAACAACTCAGGAGCACCTCTAGGTGCTGGGCTCTGGCGTGTGGGCAGAGAGCCGTGCCTCAGGGTCCCCCCTTGGACCTGGTGTAGGTTAAGACAGAGGAGAAGGGAGGCTGCTCATCAGTCGACTGCCACTTGGGGAGACAGTCTGGGTTGTCCAGGCTGCCCATAGAATCACAGGTTCCTCCACGTGGAAGAAGGAGGCAGGAGAGGAGCTCAGAGCTGAGCAACGTTCTGGGAGATGCAGCGTGGCTGGCTCTGAAGATGGAGTGAGGGACCCTGGGCCCAGTGATGCCGTGGCCCCTGGAGGTTGGAAAAGGCAGGAAATGGATTCTGTGCTCTAGTTAACAGTCCCCCAGGCTCTGGCCTCCAGAAGGAGCTTAGTTCTGCCAGCACCTTGACTGCAGCCCAGGGAGGCTCATTCCAGACCTCCGACCCCCAGAGCTGAGGGTAGGAATCTTCTCAGGCACTGCATTTGTGGTGTTTGTCACAGAAGCCACAGGAAGCCACATGGCTGTAGGTGGACAGTGTGATCTGTCGCCAGGGCACCTGTTTTCTCTCTGCCTTGAGGCTGGCCAGTGGTGCCCCGGGAACCACATTCTCCAGGGACACTCCTGACCCTTCCTCCAAGTCACTCGGAGGCTCAGGTGCTGGGGACTGAAGCTAAGCTCTGAGCAACACCTTGACCAGGGTCCCTCCAAGAGCTTCAGGTCTCCTGGGCCGGCCACCAGCCCTGAGAGACTCGTAGTGGGTTGCAGCGTGCTCAGGTGCCCATGCTCATGCACAGATGTAGGAAGGAACCGGTGGCTTCGGAGCCTCGGTAACGATGATTTTCCATGGCATCCCGTGGCATTTGTCACAGCACCAGGCACTCATGGGCTGCAGGGGTCCTTCGACTGAGGGCAGAAGCTGCTTGTCCCTCTTCAGGAGAGGGATCCTGGTTTAATGAGGCTTGTGCAGTCCTCACTGGTCAGGTGGCCCGTGGAGCAGAGGGCCTGGCTGCCCTGGGTGCCTGTATCCTACCTCCTCTTTCCTAGAGGGGAGCATGTGGGCAGAGGCGAGGCCAAGGTGGGCCTGGCCCTGGCTCCTGGCCTGGGCTTTGACGCTCTCTTGGCTCCCTGCTTGGCTCAGCTAGCAACCTCTTGCCCCCAAAATCTTCCATGCACACCAATGTGCAAGCTCCTTCCCACCCTGGAAAGGCAGCAGATGATCACCTGTGAGCAATTAGCTTTAAAAGTACTTCTGCATAGACTCCAACGTTGGGGTAAAGGCACTCGACCCAGCTCAGGGCTGCTGGCATTGCAAGCGCGCTGGCACTTGCCAACCCTGCAGGCTGTGCTCAGCTCCTCTGACCTCACCACCAAAATCAATGGCAGAGGGCATGAGTCCCAGCATCTGGGAATGTGAGAAACTGCTTCTCAAGTGAGCTGAGTGGACCTGGAGGCTCTGCCAGCCCCTGGATGTGGTTTGCACAGCACCTTGGTCCCAGCCAGCAGCCCCTGGTGCCTGACGTTGGCTGCAGATGGGACCCTGGGACACCCACAAGTGCATTGGTGCCCACTGCCAGAGGTCACTGAACTGATCTCTGGAGGTGAAATTTGCAGGCAAGGGGCTTGTCAGAATTCCTGGGCACAGACAGTGGGGCTGCCCCTGGTCATGTTTGCTTGGGAACGAATGTTTGTGCACTCAGTGGAGCCCTGGCGAAGCCTCACTGTGTTACTCAGCTTGCCACTGATGGGAGGGGATGATGGCTCCTCCTACCAACAGCCAGGCACCTTCAGGTGTGTACCAAAGTGCAGACTGAGCAGACCAGCCAAGCTGGCTCAGGTCAGATGAAGACAAGCTGATCATTGAATTTAAAACTCTATCGGAAGTTCTCTGGGAGCCGGGGAAAGGTACTCTGCTCATGAAAGCACATTTATAGCCACCATGTGAGCTGCATTTTCTAATTTAGAAAGTGCTGCATCTATTTGGTGTTGATGGGAAACAAATGAGCATGCATGCTTGTGCCTGAGGTTTTCATAGCTCCAGAACAGTCCCACCATGGGGAAGACACTGCCCAACAATCCCGGAGCGTGGAAAGCTAAGGCAAAGGCGGGACTCAGGTTTTTTGAACTTTAAACTTTGCATCTGAAACAAAAGGGAGAAGACTATAAGCCATGCTGACCTGCGACTGGAGAGAAGTGATGGTGTTTCCCAGGACCAGCACCAGGTGTGGCAGGTGGGGGCCTCCTCCTGGCCCTGTCTGGTCCACTCTGCAGGTATTTGGGCTGTAAATATTGCAATTGCTGTCTGAGGTCACGGGTGTCCGCAGATAACTTTTTTCAAAAGCCAAAAATCATAAATGTTGATAAGAATATCAAATAAACACAGGTCATAGTTTTTATTTACCCCATGAATTATTGAGGAGCCAGTAGGATGTGAAAACCAGTTCCTGTGAGAGCCCAGGGAGCTGCGAGCCGGCACAGTGAAGCCCCGGCGGGGGGGCGCCTGCATCCTCAGAGCAGCGCCACCATGTTTGGAACTACCTTTTCTACGAGGCAGAAACCACTTGAGTCTCTACCGGACAGTTTCAGGGGCGTTTCTGTGTGAGACGCCTGTGTCCCGAGCAGCCTCCCATGTGCCCACCACCATCTTCACAGGAGTTGTGAGGTGGCCCAGCCGAAGACCTGCACGGTCTCCACAGTCAGTACCCGAGGGGCTCAACACCTCCGCCACACCCAAGGGCACCAAGCAGCCCATTTCCCATCCCCAAGTTCTTGGTGACGTGGGTTGCACAGAGAAACCACGGGTTGTCGTGGCCACTTTTCATCACTGTGACCCAAACACAGACAAGAGCCACCTAGAGGAGGGGAGCTCATTTTGGTCCAAGGCTGGCCGACTGCATCACCATGGACCTGAGGTGAGGCACAAATCATGGTGGACGGTTGTGGTGGGGAAGCAGCTCAGCTCACGACAGCCAGGAAGAGGGAGAGAGAGCGAGAGTGAGGAGCCAGGGACAAAATCCATCGTCCCCAAGGCATGCCTCAGTGACCCGCGCACGCTGCCCCATGTGCCGCCACACCCAGCCTGGCAGCATCTCCAGGTGGCAGTGCATCCTCCCCCTGAGGACTCTGTGCACGGCTGACCTCTCTGAAGGGCTCCTCCTGGGCCATCGGCACAATCAGAGCTGAACACTCGCTGACCAGCAGCCTAAGAACTTCAAACCAGGCTTCCTTTTAGGTGTGGGGTCATGGGACCACATTACCAGCTGTGGGAAAGTCGAACTCCTTCTGAACCACCCTCTCTGCCGGCCAGTTCCTGTGGCCAGCTTGGCCTGTGGGGTCATCACCTGGTGCTGAAGACCAGCCTGAGCTCAGAAGCAATGGCTCATGCATGGAAGGGCAGGTGCTCCCTAGGATTCTGCCTGACGGCGGCCTGCAGGAGAAGGATGGAGGCTGGGTCTGCGCTTGAACCAGCTGCAGGGCCTGCGGGGAGCAGGGCTGTTCCCTCTCTGTGTCTCAGCTGCTCTGCTCTCTGGAGCAGCTGGGAGGATGCGGTGACCTACTTTGCAGGGTGCTGGCTCACTAGGGGAGCCTCTCCAGCCTTTCCTTGTGGGTGCAGGAGCCCACAGAGGAGGGCCAGGCACACCTTCCTCTGGACCGCAGCCCTCTGATGAGCGTGAGACGCGCCAGGGGACCCACCCGCTCAGCCTCCGCTCTCAGGCAGGCTGGCTGGGCCTCTCCTCTCCTGCCATGTGTAGACTGTGCTGCTCACTGACATTTGTCTGTCGTTTAAGATCGATTTAAACCTTTCGTCTAAATTCGCATTCATATTTCATGCCCGGAACGAGGCCATCTTTCACCTCTTCCTTCCTAGGAACACTTAGGAACCAAAATGGTCCTGGGGTGTCTGGGGCTTAGAGCTGCCGCTCGCCCACCAGGCTCACTCCCTCGGGTCTTGGGTCTCTCAGTCACCGGCGTTTAGAGTCCAGGGAGTAATGCACTGTTCTGCATTCTTAGGCGTCACTCTACTGCAGCCCGTCTCAGGGCCTCCCTGGGGGACTCAGGTGCCGGGGCCTGGAGGAGTCTTGGCAAGCCAGGCACAGATTTTACGTGGGTTTCAATGGAACTGAGCAAGTCTGAGCTTGTCCCTGCTCTGCTGTAGGGGGTGTCACTGAGCACGTTGTCTCTGGCCCTCTCCCCAGTGGCTGCCTGGGCCTCCGTGCAGCTGGGATGGCCCCAGCCTCCCAGGGAGCCCTCCGAGTGATTCCGTGTGGAGTCGGCGGGGCGGAGCATCCACCGGAGGGCTTGGCAGAGAGCACCCTGTGAACTGTCCCCGTGCCATCGCCACATGTGGCAGTCGTGGTGAGAAAGGGAGAGAGACAAAACCGCATGCTCAGTGGCCTTGAGATGAACTATTTCAAGGAGTGCAGATGTCTCGAAAAGGAGAACAAGAGGTATTCCTGGTGTCTCTAAGGTGGAGGGAGAGACAGGCCCAGAGACTTTCTTTCAGTCTGGAGATCGGCTACCAGGCAGGACCAGGCTGTGCTCTGGCTGCCAAGTCACTCTTCTGTGGCCAGGTGGTGTCCAGGGCAGGACCAGGACCTGGACTGATGGGGACTCCTGAGGAACACACCTCTCCTGACTGGGAAGCAGAGCTGCGAGCTGACAATGACCCCGGGTGCTGCAGCTGCAGGGCGATGTTCTGAACCTGCTCTTCCCTGTGGTGCTTCCTGGACACGTCCTGGGTGGAGCAGAGTGGGCCCGGGCCTCTTCCAAGGATGAGCTTAGGAGGAGGGCTCTGGGTAGCAGCTGACCTGTGGAGAGCAGCCTCAGCAGGCTCCTTCCTGGTGCTCAGGCCTCTCATGCTGCCCGCCCACGGCCTCCCTGTGTGACTTGGTAGAGGAGACCAAGACCTGGGGTCTGACTTCAGGCAGGGCAACAGTGGCCCTCTCCCCTGCACTTCCCACGGCCTGGTGGTTTCAGAGGAAGGTGCCTGCCCCATTCAGGACCGTGTTCCTGCCCCCTGGTAACAAATGGAGACGTCTTCTGGTGGTAGGTGTCAAGGAACAACCAAGCACATGCCGAAGCACTCCCCAGCCCTGGGAGGCTCTCCTGCAAGTACCTGGGAGCCGAATGGGAAGTCCAGAGCCTGCCCCATTTAGCTCTGTCACTTGCCTGAGTTTCCATGGAAACCACCAGGTAGCTGGAAGCACAGGTCCGTGGAAGTTTTTCAGCCATCATTATTTTAAGGGATCTTACTTCCCCTTCCTTGCCTGTATCCACACAGTTGTTACCATGGAAACTAGAGGAGAAGCCACCAGAACGACAGGGAGTTTATTGGTGACCACCTCCCATGGTCACCTGGAGAGGGAAGGAAGGAAGGGGAAGGACCTGGGAAGTGGGGGCCGTGGATGGAGGCCCAGATGCTGCCCCGTTGGGGGCCTGGCTGGTGACTGGGGTCCTACTTAGATGCAGCTTTTGCCAGGTTGGCAGGAAGGGGGTGCAGGGACTGGCCGTCTGTCTTTGATGCCCTTCTGCACTTCACTGTGATGGCTCTTGCCTTTGGAGTGGTGCCACATGTCCAGAAAGGAGAGAAACATTTCAAGGAAGCTGTATCCCAAAGTGCACCTGCTGCTAATCCCCAAATCCTCACACAAGGACCTCCTAACGCCTGGTGGTCCCCCTACACACCCCCAGCCCAGGTGGGGTGGGAAAGAGTGCAGTCCTCAGTGGCGTCAGGGAGGTGGACAGGTGGACAGAGAGAGTTCGGAGGTTTAACACACAACTGCTCTGTCCCTTAGCTTCTGGTCCTCAGTTCTGCAGGTTCCTTTGATGCTGCAGGTGAGCACTTTGGCTAAGGACAGAAGAGAATGTGTTCCTCCTGGGCCTGCTGAGGCCTTCCATGTCCTGGTCTTTGGTGGATGGAGTCCAGAGAGGCAGTGGTGAGCCAGGAAGAGGCTTCCACGGACTCCCAGGGCTCCTGGCCTGGCACACCCCAGTTGTTGCATTTAGCTCATGTGTCCTCCTTAGTGTGCTGAATAATGTCCCTCCCCAGAGACATGCCCACCTGGTGCAGTGAATGTGACCTTATTCAGAATAAAGATCTTTGTGGATTGGTTAAGGATGTTGATATGAGATCATCCTGGACTTTGAATGAATAGTAGAGATACATAGTTCAACAATAACTAGTTGATGATTTCAATTTTAATGGATAGAAAACTAGATATAAGACAAATATGGAAACAAAACATTGACCAATACTGTGAATAAATTTTTCCTAACAGACCTGCAGAAAATAGTCCTTACCATCAGCAGAAGTTACCTTCTTCTTAAATGCATGTGGAGCACTCTTCGGGATAGACCATACATCAGGCTTTGGTGAATTAAAAAATTGAAATCATACAAAATATCTCTTGACTACATGGCATAAAATTAGAAAACAAAATGAAGTAATTTGGGAAATTCACAAACATGCAAATTAAACAACATACTCCTAAATAACCAGGAGGTCAAATAAATCACAAAGGAGATTAGAAAATACTGGGATGAAAGGAAATGAAGACAAAACACATGAAAACATCCTGGGTGCAGACAAAGTTGCTCGGAGGGCAGTTTATAGCTGTACACACCAACACTAGGATAGAAAGATCTCCATGCAGGAACCTGACCTTCCACCTCAAGAAATCAGAAGGAGAAGGGCAAACTAAGTCAAAGCAGAGGGGAGGAAATAGGATCAGAGAAAAAAACTTAAGTATAGTGTAGAAAAGCAACAGGCCCAACAAGACCCAAACTGGCTGTCTGGAGAGCTCGACAGAATGGAGGTAGCTTTTGCTAGACTGACCAAGAAGGGCAACAGGACACTCCAGTTGCTGAAGTGAGGCTGCAGGGAGCATTGAAGCCAGCCTCATGGAACAAGGATGCTAATGCCATGTTTGCACAATTGTGTTCCAGCAAATCCCATGGACAGAAGATGTTGGAAATTCCTAAAAAGACAGAAACTACCACAACAGACACCAGAAGAGAAGAGAGAGCAAGGTGGGGTAGACGTAATGAGAGGAGGCTGGGTAACTTAACCACTTCCCCCAAAGAATGGCTGGATTCACTGGTGACTTCTACCGAATATCAAAGAAGTATTGATACAGATTCTCCACAGAGTCTTCCCAGAAGTGGAAAAGGAAAGAGCACCTTCAGCATATTCTGTGATCCCAGGTCACCATGCCACCCAAATGACCAGGGCATCCCATGAGATGAGAGCTGTGGACACAAATCCTACGTGTGCACAGACACTAAATCCATCTGTAGGACGGCAGCAAGGAGACTCCTGAGACACATGATGGACAGCACCAGGGCAGGTGGAATCAGAGACAGTCACCAAGGGTCAGCAGCACAAGCAAGCAGAGTCCAGTGACACACATCAGTGGTCAGCACTGTGACCAGGTGGAGTCCAGAGATGCCCAAGGAAGGTTCACATCTTGACCAAGGACTCCAATGACACCCAAGGAGGGTCAGCACCTTGATCAGGTAGAGTTCAATGACACCCAAGGAAGGTCAGCACCATGACCAGGGAGTCCAGTGACACCCAAGAAGGGTCAGCACCATGACCAAGGAGCCAGAGATCCCAAGGAGGGTCAGCACAATGACCAGGTAGAATCCTGAGTCACTCAAGGAGGGTCAGTACTTTGACCAGGTGGAGTCCTGAGTCACCCAAGAAGGGTCAGCACAATGACTAGTCCTGTGATGTCCAAGGAGGGTCAGTACCTCAACCAAGGGAACTGATTCCAGAAATGCAAGTTTTTTCAGCACCTGAAAAATCAGTATAATTTTCATGTTAATAAAATAAAGGACAGCCGGACGTAGTTGCCCTCGCCTGCCATCCCAACGGCTCAGGAGGCTGAGGCAGGAGGGTGGCGAGTTTGAAGTTAGCCTGAGCAAAAAGTGAGGTGCTAAGCAACTCAGTGAGACCCTGTCTCTAAATAAAAAAATATGAAATTGGGCTGGGGGTGTGGCTCAGTGGCTGAGTGGCCCTGAATTCAATCCTCTGTACCAAATGAAATAAATAAAATAAAATAAAGGACAGAACGCCACGGGTCTCTACCCAGACACAGAGGAAGTGCTGGAGGACATCCACGGCCCTCCCGTGAGTGGAACACTCCTCACAGGTGAGCGGAGGGCGGGTGAAGAGCCGGCAGCCAGGCGAGGACCTGAGCACGGCTGAGCAGCCACCCGAGGGCTGGGAGGGGACGTCGCGTCGTGTGCAGAGACCTGCCTGACAGAAGCCAGTCAGGGCACGGCTGGGCTCGGTGCAGCCCCTGGTCAGGGCGTGAGCTTCCCCTTGGGTGGTGACCTGTTGTGACATCAGATGACCGTCATGGTGCACAGCTCTGAGTACGCGCAAGGCCAGCACCGCACACTCTTAAAAATGAATTCTGTGTTCGTGAATTACGTCTCAACGAAGCTGTTTTGAACACCAAGCTTGCTGGAGATGGGCCTCTTTAGATCTTGGCATAGGTGAGGTCACAGGGCGCTCGTCTTTCCGGGTCTGGCTTGTTCCACTCAGCACGGCTTTGTCGGAGAAAGGAGGCTCTGGGGGGCTGGTCCGGAGGAGGAGTTGCTGCCCAGGACGGCGGTGATGGAAGGTGCAGCTTCAGCTCCGGAGGAGGAAGGCGTCGTGGTCTCTTGCACTGCAGGGTGGCCGCGGTTTCCAGCAACGCACGGTACACCTCAAAATCACTCAGAGGATGGACTTTTAAGGTTCTGACCATGAAGAAAGGTAAGCTGGTGGGGCGATGGATCTGTCAATCAGCTTGACTTAAAGTTTCCATAATGTAGACGTAAGTCTAAATTTCAGATGCACCTGTGGATCAATTCAAGTTCAGAAACTGCAGAGTGGAAGAGCTTTACTTGGGGCCTTAGGAAATGTGCTTCACGAGACAGATTCAGAGGCTCTGAGGCAGCGTTCCAGCAAGGGAGGACGGGGAGGTTGCCCGGTGAGCAGTGCTGATCTCCTGCAAAGCCGCGAAAATCCCCTAGGGACTTCGGCCGTTCGGAGAACAGGGCCACGCGACCGAGGGCTGGTAGAGAAGAAGGTGGGGTCTGAGAAGCAGTGGGGACAGCAGGGGCCCCAGGCCTCTCGATTGGCACCGTGTGCCTCTGGGCGGTGTGAGGACCTGGGGTCAGACGCCTGGGGTCACAGCCGAGGGACACTGGTTCCCACCGCAGGCAGCAGCTGTCCTGCGTGTGTCCTGCCTCTGTGACGGCCCGGCTCGCCCTGGAGAGCTCTTGCCACGTCGTCTTCACGCTGACTTCCCTTTTGTGTCACATTCCCACAAACATACACAACTGTGATTTGTCAAATATAAATAAATAGAATGCAAACATCAGCCAGAGGGCGGGCAGCACACCAGTGAGACAAGCTCCTCTTAGAGTGAAGAGGCCTGAGTCACGGTGCTGGTGAGCCCGCCGCTGGGGCCGGGGCTGGGGCTGGTCATGGTCTGTGCCTTGGTGCAGGGACCACGGGGAGGTGTGCTGTTCTGGGTGCCCTTCGAGCTGTCCACCCGCGACACACGCACGTTGCATTCCCTGTCCACCCATGATACACCCATGTCGTATTCTGATAAAAGTTCTAAAGATAAAAATGAGAGCAAGTGGGTTTTGTTCTAATGTCCAGTCTCACGTGGGGCCTGGGGGTGGCGGCCAGTCCTGGAACAGGAGTCACCGTGCACCTGGGGACTGTGGCAGGAGCCCTCTGGGGTGTTGTCACCCTGCATCCTGGAACCAGTGCCCAGAGCGGAAGTGTGGTACTGTCCGTGGGGGCGGAGCTGCAGCCGATCTCCCGGGCAGCTCAGGTCTGGCCCCTTGGAGGCTTGCGCAGGCCCCTCCTGTGGGAGACCTTTCTGGGCTCCTTCCTTCTTGCTCTGGGACTCCACTGCTGCTGTACTGCATGTGGTCACTCATGGCGCCCCGTCCCCTGCCTTGCAGGCCTAAGAGAGACCCAGGGAGGGGCGGTGTCTTGTCGATGCTGCGGTCTCGGCTCCTGGCGGGCGCTCAGTGAGCCTTTGTTGGAGGGACGCACAAGCCCAGGCCCTCTGCGCGGCCCCCACCTCAGACCCTCCTCCCAGCCGAGCACGGTTTCCACCCGCTCTGGAGCCATGACACTTTCCCTTCTGCACGGGACCCACACTGCTCTCAAAGGGAAGCGAGAGGGCAAGCCCGTCGCCGTTCCCTGTGGGGCATTTGCCCTTGGGTCCTGTGACCTCTCCAGGGCAGCTGGCCGCAGGCTCACCTGGTGTCGACGGGCACAGGGTCTGCACACCCTCCTGAGGCGGGCTGGCCCTGCACCCCTGCCTGACTCTGGGGCTCGGCTTCGCGTCTCCCCTCGGCCTTGCAGCTGAGCAGCGAGGCTGCAGCCGATGCAGAGGTCCAGGCTCGAGAGACGGGCACCCAGGACGCCCTCCTCCCACGGGCTGCTGCTGTCGGGCTGTGGGTGCCGCCGCACGGGAGCTGCCCTCCTCCTGGCTGACTGCCAGCTCGCTGGCCCAGGGGGTGCCCTGTGTCAGTCAGACTTTTGTGACCACAATCCTGGCAAGGACAACTTGGGGAGGGGAAGTTTATCTGGCTCATGGCTTCGAGGTTCAGTCCTTGGCTGGCCGGCTCCATGGCTCTGGGCCTGAGGGAGGCAGAGCATCATGGCAAAAGCGTGTGGTGGAAGAAAGCAGCTCAGGACCTGACCGCCAGGAAGCAGAGGCTCTCATCAGGGACAGAATACAGACCCCAAAGCCACACCCCAGGGTCCCGCCTCCTCCTGCCATACCCTCCCTGCCTACAGTCACCACCCAGGTCACCTATCAGTGGTGATCCACAGCGTGGGATACCCAGTCACCACCCAGGTAACCCTATGGGTGGTGATCCACAGCGTGGGATACCCAGTCAGCACCCAGGTAACCCTATTGGTGGTGATCCACAGCGTGGGATACCCAGTCACCCACCACCCAGATAACCCTATGGATGGTGATCCACAGCATGGGATACCCAGTCACCACCCAGGTAACCCTATGGGTGGTGATCCACAGCGTGGGATACCCAGTCACCACCCAGGCAACCCTATGGGTGGTGATCCACAGCGTGGGATACCCAGTCACCACCCAGGTAACCTTATGGTGGTGATCCACAGCGTGGGATACCCAGTCAGCACCCAGGTAACCCTATTGGTGGTGATCCACAGCTTGGGTGACACCTCTCGTAATTTGGTTGTCTCACCTCTGAACATTGTTGTGTGGTCTCCCACATGGGATTTTGGGGATAGTTCAGTCATCCAAACTCTAAGCCTCTGCTTTCAAACACATTTCCCCACCTTTGAATCAGAAACCTGAGGCCCTGGGAACCAGGGGAAGAGGAGGAGCCTCTTGGCAAGGTGACATCACCCCAGGGACTTTGACATTTTCTTCTCTGGGGTGCAGGGCTTCATTTTAATTATGGTGGCCTGGCTTCCTTCCTGGCTAACATTTAGATGTAAAAGCATCAACTGAATATTTAAAAAGTAATTAAGCTTCTTTTACTGCTGCTGGAAGTCTTGAGGGATGAGAATCTTCCTCAGAGCAGCCTGCCCTGCTACCCCTGGTGCAGGAGGCCGAGGCCTGGAGGGCGGGGTGGGGCCCGTCCTGTCCTTCAGGACCGCCTAGGAGTGCCCTGTGGTCTGCCCCTGGTCCTCTGCTCATCCACTGTGGACAAGGCTTCTCCTGTCTGCCATGGACGCCCCAGGCCCGCCTCGCCCCCAGACCACAGAGCCGCTGCCCGGGCGTTCCCCCTGGATGGCCCTGGGCTCCTCCCGTCCCTGGGTCCTGCTGCGTTCTGGATGCTCCCACTTGCCTGTCCAGTAGGTGGGAAGGTCAGCCACCCTGCTGGGGAGTCCCCAAGTCGGCCTCAGTCGCCAGGAGGTCCCCAGGGTCCCACAGCCTCACAAGTCCTCCTTCCAAGACGACTCCCTTCTGGGGCCCCACTTCACTGGCCTTGTGGGCTCCCTGGAAGTGGACGCACGGGGCTCCCTCAGGGTTCCCTGTGGGGCTGAGCCCTGGACTGCAGGAACCAGGCGGGATCCCACGGGGGTCTCACTGCCCTTGCCTGTATCCTCCCCCCACAGAGGGCAGCTGGCACAGGTCCACCAGGCAGGCGCTGGGCCCCATGTGGCTGCAGGGCCTCAGCCTCCTCCCGGGGCCCAGGGCTGCCTTCCTCCAGAGCTGAGCGCCTCCAGGTCTCCCTGCCTTGGGCCTGCTTGTTCAAGATGACCTAATCACGCCGTCACATGAAATAAAAACGTGCAGGGTTCCGGCCAATAGAGTGAGCCATCTATAATTTTGGAACAAATTCAGTTTTATTACATTTTTTCCTTCTCTTAAAAACATGATGAATGATTTTCCCTTTGCTGCTGTAACAAATCATAAACTTCATGGCTTCAAAGAACGCATTTACCACTGCGCAGGTCAGAGGTCAGAGCGGGTGCAGCGTTGCTCTGGTGTTCTGGCACAGAACCCGCCTCCTCCACTCGCAGTTTCTGCAAGCCAGGTGGAGGTAAGAGATGGAGACAACGGGAAAGGAGACGCTGAGGGAGGACAGGGAGCGGGACGTTGATCGGAAGTGCCACACGGCTTCTCAGGCCCGCTACTCCCTACACCTGTCTCCCTTCCAGGCTGGTCACTCACAGGTTCCTGGGAAATCTGTAAACCTCAGAAAAGAGATTCAGTAAAACGGTGATATTTTGAGACACCTGTGATTGAGGGAACTTTCCAGTGTTCCTGTGGAACAGGTGATGTTGGAGACCACTCAGCCTTCCATCCTGAGATTGACCAGACTAGCAGATCCCAGCTGGAGATCACCAGGCTGATATCACTTCCACATACCTTCATGACACACTCCTCACCAAGTTTCTTTTAAAAGAGGAACCAGGAACCCCAGTGGTCCTGGCTTTGAGATGGCCCACATCCTCCTTTAAATGTTCTGAATTAACTTCTGTCTGTGCTTCTGACTGGCACGGGTACAATACTTCTCTGTCAGGTATGCCAAGAATCCTGCTGGTCCTGTGTGGAGGTCCCCTTTTCTCCAGGAACTCTGTGGACTCTTCCTAGAGACACTTCCTCTCTTGTGAGAGAAGTCCCTGATCCCTGGGCTTGTGGGCACTCTTCCTGCTTCAAAGCCAGCAGCCCAGAATCTCCCAATCCTTGTCTCTCCCACCTCTGCTACTATCACCCTGTGCTAGTCAGTTTTCCGTTACTGTGACAAAACACCTGAGATAAGCAACTTAAAGGAGGTAAAGCTTATTGTGGCTCAAGGGTTCGTAGGTTTCAGTCCATGGTGCTTGGCCTTCATCTTTAGCCTGTGGTGTCATGATACATCATGGTGGAAGTACGTGGCCAAGGAAGCAGCTCACCTCATGGTGTCCATAGAAAAGAAAACCAGGAGGGCTGGGGGTCCCAGTGTCCCCTTTGAGGACACACCCCAGGACCTGACTTCCTCCACTAGGCCCCCTCCTGAAGGTTCCTCCAACTCTCCATGGCACCAGGGTTGGGGACCAAGCTGTCCCCACAGGGCCTCGGGGGACTCGAGATCCAGGGGCAGCACACCCATTTTCCTCTTCTGTCTTGGCCCTCTCGTCTCCCTCTCTTAAGGACCCTAAGGGCACCAGCCCACCAGCCGATTCAGCTCATCTCCATCTCAGGAGCCTCTGCCAGGTCAGCTGGCAGGGCCACAGGCTCTGGGCCCAGGACGGGACGCCTCACACACCTGGCCCGCCTCTGCCGCTCTTCTTCCATGGGGTTCAAGTTTTCTACAAATAGTCTCTCGGTCGTGCGGGAACAATCCCATCAAAAATGCACCCCTCTGCCAGTGTGGTGGAAGGCCCTGGGATGCCCCGCTGACCATGGCCTAGGGAGAGACTGCTGGGTCACTTACACGTCGGGCTCTCAGCAGCGTTACGGTCTCCTTCTTCGACTCGCCGCTGGTTTTCCTCCTGTTTCCTGGGTGTTCCTTGGTGCGTGGTCACTGTGTCCACGCATCAGGGCAGCTAGAGCCTCTCCCGGGCAGGCGGCATCTGGCAGGTACGGCAGATGTTGGCTCTCTGCCGTGATGTCACGTGACGTGACGTGGTGAGGCCTTGGGCGCTCGTTTTGGGTTTTGACCGCTGCACTCCTACATGGCCCTGAAGAGCTCCCTCCCTTGGCCGTGTCAGTGGTCAGGAGGGAGGGCCAGTGGCAGAGCCTGAGGGCTCCTCCAGGCAGGGCTGGGCCTACCCCGCTGTCCCGCAGGGGCGGTGTCTCTGGTCGGGCCGCGGCAGCACCCTGCTCTGCCGTACTCGGAGCTCCCCCACTGTCTGACCCTGGCCTGGACCCGCGCCCAGCAGAGGCTAACTCTGCACGCAGAGGGGACTCTGCACGCGGTGTTTCTGCGGGTGCCGCAAGCTGGTGTGGTGGTTATGACAGAGTCTCCAGGCGGCAGGACATGAAATATTTAAGTCTGAATCAGGGAAGAGAAATTAGCCAATAACAAAGCAGTCTGGAGTCCAGCACCGGCTCTCTGTTTATGAGGACCCCTCTGGGGGACGCCAGCTTGGAAGCAGGGCCGTGGCCACCATGCCTCTTGGCCGAGTGCTTGTCCTCTGTCCCTTGACACACCTGCTACCTTATACCTGAGTGGACACCCTGGGGCGTCAGGTGGGTGGCAGGGCAGGGCTGGGGTGGCTTTGGGCAGAGCCGCAGCGGGGCACCTCTGGTCTCTGGTGTGTGGTCCAGTGTCCCTGTGTCCTCAGGAAGAGCCGGGCAGGAAGCACCTCCCACCAGTTCTCCCCAGAGGTGGCTGTGGGGGAGAGGGTCTGTCACATGCCACAGCCACCGCTGCCACCAAACTCATCAGCCGCCTGCTCCCAACCCGTCCTGCCCTCCAGCCAGTCCCCATCCAGTGACCCTGCCGCTCCGACAGGCCCTGGCCTCGGGAGCTCCAGCACCCAGCCTTCCCAGGGGAGAAGCCAGCCAGGGCTCTGGCTCGCGCGAAGCTGCCTTCCCCACAGCTCCTCATGCCATTGCCAAGAGCGGGGACCTCGTCACGACTCCTTGCCTGCCTGTGACCCTAAGCCAGCAGGACAGTGCCCGCTGGTTGTCTCTGAAGCGCTCGTCTCAGAGGCTCATGAAGGGGAAGACGGAGGACACGGCCCTGCTCCAGCAGCGTGGGGGCCCTGCACACCAGCCACCAACATCCTGGCTCCGAGTCGCTTGCTCCTGCTGCAGGCAGGGCTCCCGCACAGGGCTCGTGACAGGAGTCCCTTCCTCAGAGGGCTCCACCCACACGCCCTGCTCCTTCCAGCCTCTGTCCCTCTCTGGCTGTGGCCCTTGGGCAAGTCATACAGTTTCTGGGGGCCTCTGTGTCCTGAAAATCAAGGTGTAGGGCCTAAGTGTGCACACGCACCACGCCCACAGCACACGGGCACACGTGCACACACACAATGTCCACAGCACACGTGCTCAGGCAGACGCAAGCCCACACCTGCACACACAGTCGCACCCCCCTCCTGCCCTCCCAGGGCGCTCTCTCTCTCTCACACACACTCACACACACACACACACACACACACACACACACACACACCCTGGTCACCCAGCAGCCGCCTTGCCTGTGAGCTCGGCGACTGCTCAGTGCAGGTGGGTACCTCTTCTCGTGACCACAAGGCGTGCGCATACTGTGTGGACATGACCTGTCATGACGTGCGGGCCAGAGGCCCCGCGGGGGGCAAACTGGGGGAGCTGAGTCACCGGGCGGTGATGCAGCTTCAGTGGAACACCCTCGTCTGCTGAGTTAAATTTATACTTTTAATTTAAATTTTGTTGCCGTGATAGTTTTGTGTTTAATTTATTAATGTGTTTTATTTTTAAAGTCAAATAAAAGCTAAATGTAAGAGGGATTTTTATCTGGTTGAATATTCGAACACATTGAAGTGGGATTGTAATGAAACTATTTCAGTCAATCTTGGTGATCGAGCAGCTGTGTTGAGCGCCCCTCGAGGGACAGGGCCCCAGGCCAGGGATCTGCAAACCCACCAGAGCCAACCCCGGCCCACTGCCTGTTCTTGTAAATAAAGCTTTGTTGCACACCGCCTGCTTGCTGTCCTGGTGGGTACGGCTCCTGCCAGAAAGGGCTCCTGGCCTGAGAAGTCTGAAACAGCACCTGTCCCTTGGAAACCTTGCCAGTGCCGCCTCCCAGAGTGGTCTCTCTAGAGCTGTCTGGACGTCAGCATCCGCCCAGAGAAAATCCAAGACCAGACTGGGCCCTGCCCTCCACCTCTGGCTGGAGGTACGGGTGGGCAATGAGCCCCTGATGTGGTGCTGCTCCCCAGGGCTCAGTGCTGCCTGCTGCCCTGGACCCTCCCAGGGACATGGTGCTAGGCCCTGAGCCAGTGGCAGCCCTGGGGGACAGTGGCCAGGCCTCCCCGTGATGGCGCCAGGAGCCCAGGCTGGAGGGAGCTCAGGGTCCTGCCTCAGGCTCCCAAAGGCCCTTTGGAGAGGCCAGTTCCCCATGGAATCTGTTCAAGAAGCAGACACATGGCCTAGCCGCCTAGCTCTGTTATGCAGTCAGCCACCCTCCAAACCACAGGGGGATGCATTGAACACCTTTTTCTCCACTTTAGATGGTAATTAAAGTAGACATTGTTGAGACATCTGGGGAAGAATTTCAATAATTCATTTGCTCTTTCCTTACATGGAAAATGGTGCATCCGAGAATGGAAAAGGCATCTAGGAGTCGGGTCGGGCAGGGTTTTCTGGGACAGCAGATGCACCCGCTCACCCAGGCTGGTGCTGGCCTGGCCTCCCTGACACCTACGCCTGCACTGTGCTCACGGTGGCCCGGGAAGCTGCCCAGGGAGCTCTCTGGAGCAAGCCCAGGCCATTCCATAGACATCAATCAACTTGGAGACGGAGAAGGCCACAGGGATGGAGGCAGGCCTGGGGGCAGAGGGGTGAGGAGGAGTGCAGGAGCCTAGCAGGCCCCGCTGTGGTTCCCAGAGCTGCCTGGGCCTCTTCCTTCCCTGGGGCTGGTGCAGCTGAGCCCAACCCCTGCAGGGCCAGGCCTTGGCCCTGGGAGGGGCCCCCTTTGGCTCCTGAGAGCTCGGGGTGGGATCCTGGTGGGACCCTAGCCAGTGCTCCAGGAGGACCCTCTGGTGACACTGGACACGCAAGGGCAGACCTGAGGCCACACTCCAGCTCTCAGGACACTTGTCCTGCCTGTGGACAAGCAGCGTCCCTGACCCACGGCTCTGAGGAGGGAGCCCTGGAGGCCACCCTGGTGCTGTGGGGGCCGACGGCATCCCGCCAGAGCCCTCTCCCAGAAAGAAAGGTTTGTTTTGAACAAAGTTTAGTTGGAAAGGAATACGCAGCCGGCTCTGTCCAGGCAGCCAGTGGCTACAAGGCTGATGTTCTGGCCATTTCGCCTGGAGCCACAGGGCTGTCACTGATCCGTCCATCTCTTCACCACTACTGCGGCTGGGGTGGGTGGAAGCACTGAGAGGACCTTCGGGCTGCAGTGAGGTTGGCTGGGCTGTCTCCAGTGACCCCCGTCCTCGGTTCCCTAAACAGAGGGAGGAAAACTTTCTGGTCCGTGAAGGAGCAGAACCAGCCTGTTGGCAGACTTGGGGGTTAACCCAGACCCGGGGTGATGCCCCAAGTGTGAGCCCCCCAGAGCTCTGGGCAGACCCCTCCCTGGGCCAGCTGCTCCTTGGCCTCCCGGCCCCTCACAGTCCAGCCCTGGCGAGGAGCACTGAGCTGGGCCCGGGGTCGGGGAGTCAGGCCAAGGCTAGGCTGCTCCGTATTCTCCCGCTTCTGAGGTGCTGGGCGGCAGCTGGGGCCTGTGCCTCCCAGGCCAGGGCTCTCCCTGAGCTGTACCCGAGCCCTCACACGTGCTCTTACAGCCTCCCCAGCTCCTCTTGCCCTCCCTCGGGCACCACGTCCCACTGTGCACACAAGAACACAGCCTCCAGGCCGGGCCAGGCTGGGAGCCTGGCTGTCCTCAGGCCAGCGAGAGGAGCCACCTCTCCAGAGGTTCCCAGAGCCGCAAGCCCCCGAGGGGACGGGCACAGCCGGAGAGGCACTCTTGGGCAGTGTCTGTCCAGACCCAGCACTGGCCGAGGAGCTTATGGGTCTGGACAGCGCCCCTCACCCCACAGCACACTCAGGCTGTGCTGGTGGAATCGGGAAACAGCCAGGGGCCATAGGCACCTGGTTCCCAGGTCCTTGGTGGGAGGGGCTTGGGCCTCTCTGGTGGGTAATCCCAGCCGGCTGCTGTTCACGGCCCTCCCTGGACGGTCCCACAGACTGCCTGGCATGGTTAGACAGAACTATTTTTCATCTGGGAATCAGTAAATTTTCACTAATTTCCCCAAACATTACCAGAGTCTGTTTCCTTAAAGTACAAACATATACAGTATGTTCATCATTTAAAATATCATTTCCTTAATGGTTGAAAATGTTCTCTAGCTGTTTCTTTCGAACTGTGAACAATTAGAGAACAGCACATTTCATTTTAGAAATAAGTACTGTTAGTGATCATCATAAACATCAGATGGTAGGGATAATTAAATTAGGGTAATATACTAGTTTCTTTGCTAATCCCTGACAATCCGTAGTGGCTGTAATGACCAAGATTTGTCATGTCAGACCCCCGGTGGAGCCACAGTAATTGGGACGGGCTCCAGCTAGAGGAGCTGCGGACGCATTTCTGCAGAGGAGGCGAGTGCTAACTAGCCCCCCGCAGGCTCCCAGGGCTTCTGTCAGGAAAGGGCAGCATGCTGAGGAGACCAGTGGAGGTGCGGGTGTTGCACGCAGTGCTCAGGAGGGGTGCCGGCGCTGTGTGCCTGGGTCTGCACCCCACGGGTCCTCACTTGGCCTCGCCAGGTGTTCTGCCCCACTTCACGTGGCAGGGAGGGCTCTGGGTGACTCGGTGACTCCCTGAGTGCTCGTGTCTGTACCAGTTGATCCCTCGGCCTCTGGCCCTCTCGTCCACTTCCCTGCCCACAGCAGGCGCTTCGGGTGTGCACTGTGATCTGGATAGGGTCGTGCTGATGCTGGTGGATTAAAGCCTGAAATGTAAGACAGGACAGGAAGCTGTGGACTTCTGGAAGAGAGTGTGGGTGAGAGCTCGTGATGCTGGGCTGGGCAGTCCGCTTTGGATGTGAGCCCAAAGTGCGGGGACGAAGTGAGAATGACAGATGGGGAGACACACAGGACTCCTGCTCAGCCCGAAGCAGCGCCTGGGCGAAGGACCTGCAGGAGGGAGACTGTCTGCCAGCCAGTCCTCGGAAAGGGGGTACCAACACAGGTGAAGGAGTGGACGCGACAGAAGCAAGCAGCCCCGGGAGGAAGGGCAGAAGACCCCAATAGGCATTCCTCAGAAGACAGGCAGAGGTCCAGCTGGTGTTTGAAAAAGGCTTCAAATCGCCCATCACCAGGGAGACGCAGATTAGAACCACAGGAGGTGTCCTCTCCCAACGTCCAAGGGCTGCTTCCAAAGGGGACAGGTGACGGGGAGAAGAGGTGGAGAAGGGGGCGCTGGCCGCTGCAGGTGGAGTGTGAACTAGAGCAGCCCCCGTGGGGAGCGGCGTGGGGTTCCTCGCAGGGCCTCGCAGCGTCCTTCACCAGCGTCCTTCACCACAGCTGGACGGGGAACCCCCACCGCATGTCTAACAGCGAAGGAGGGACTGAGGAGCAGCTTAGAGGACAAGCTACTCCCGAATCAGAGGAAGAGCCCTGCCCTTTCCAACAGCTGGCGTGCAGCTCGAGGGCGTCTGCAGCTGAGGAGCTGCTGGCGAGGCTCCTGACCACCTCCTGCAGAATCTGAGAGTCCAACTCGCAGACAGGAGGTTGGAGTGGGGGTTTCCAAGGCTGGGAGGGGATAGAAAGGACAGGAGGAGGAGGAATAGGCTCAAGAGGTCTGTTGCATAACAGGGTGAGTGCTGTTAATAATGATGGATTCTTAACAGAAGGAACCTAAGAAGGCAAACGAACGAGACAAGCACACCTCACAAACGGAGAGACCACACAGCAAGGTGTCCCTTCTGACAAGTTTTCTATAGGTTTAACAGGATTCCTGTCAAAATCCAAGGAAAGCGTTCTGTAGACATAAACAAGCTTATCCTAAAAGTTAAATGGCAAAGTTCAGACCCTCATATAACTGAAATGATTTTAAAAAGTCTAAGGTGGGAGGAATCCATTTGACCAATATCAAGATTTTACACAGCTCTAAGGATCCAGACAGGAGCCAGGGGAAGGCTAGACACACAGGGGAACAGGACAGACAGCCCACAAAGGGGCACTTGGAAACTGTACTGTGGGGCTTGATGCAGGTGTGAAGCAATCGAGTAGAGCAGCCACTGAACGAGCAGGGCAGTGAGCAAACCTTGACCTGTGTTTGCTCTGACATGAGAGCAACTCTAAGTGGACCACAGGCATAAGGGGGGAAATAAAACAGCTAAGACTTTCAGAGAAACTGGAGAAGTCTTCAGGACCTAGGACTAGGGCGAGGCAGTTTCTAGATTTGACACCAAACACACAATCCACAAGAGGAGAAGCTGACAAATTGGACCTCATCAAAATTAAAAACTTGCACCAGGAAAGCCATCGTGAAAGGACAGAGATGAGCTATACACTGGGCAAAGTGTGTAGCAAAGGACTAGTATCTAGCGTACATAAAGCTCAGCCTTCTACAGCAAACCCAGATGATACTGCCAGAAATAGGGTGGAGGTGTTTCACCAAGGAGGGGGCAGACGGCAGATAAGCAACAAGAAGGCTTTCAGCAGCAGCCCTCAGAAGCACAGATCAAAACCACAACGAGATCCACAGCATACCCATGGGAGTGACTGAGATAGAAGGGAGGAACATGGAGAGGAATGTGAATGGGCTGCCTCTTGGGGAAAGAGCTTGGCAGTTTCATGGGCTTCCATGTGATCCGGGCGTTGCACAGTTGGGCATTTACCCCAAAGAAACAGAAAGCTATCAGTCACTCAAGGGCTATCAGTCACTCAAGGGCTGTAGGTGGGTACTCCTAGCATCTGTAACAGGAAGGCCTGGAAACAACCCGAGGGCCTTCAAGGGGGGACTGGTTCAACAAACTGGGACACCCCCCAGGGAATGCCACTCGACAATAAGAAGGAACAAGCCACGGAGTCATGGAGACTAGATGACTCCAGAAGATCACGCCGAGTGAGAAGGGCCACTCTCAAAGTGCACAGTGTGAGATTTCGTGTTTCATGTTTTGAGCCCACAGATTTTAGCAGGAGAGGGTGGAGGCTTCCCAAGTGTGAAGCAGGGAGCAGCGAGGCTGGAGGGAGGGTGTGCCCCTGAGGGGTCAGCAAGAGGGCTCCCCGGGGGCGGGAGTGTCAGGTCCTTGACTGCGGCAATGGGAGAGCTGTGAGGTCTCCCCCCTACCCCTCTCTCTCCTCTCTCCTCTCTCTCTCTCCCTCTCTCCCTCTCTCCTCTCTCCTCTCTCTCTCCCTCTCTCCCTCTCTCTCTCTCTCTCTCTCTCCCTCTCTCCCTCTCTCCTCTCTCTCTCCTCTCTCTCTCCCCCCCCCTCTCTCTCTCCCTCTCTCTCTCCCTCCTCTCTCTCTCCTCTCTCCTCTCTCCTCTCTCTCTCTCCTCCCTCTCTCTCCCTCTCTCCCTCTCTCTCCCTCTCTCTCTCTCCCTCTCTCTCTCTCTCTCCCTCTCTCTCTCCCCCCCCCTCTCTCTCTCTCTCTCCCTCCCACACACACACACACCCTCCTCGGGTGGGCAGGGGCAGGACAGGCTGTCCTAGCAGACGCTTGTTCATGGAATGAGCAGCACTGGACGCACTGAGGAGACCGGAGCCTCACAGCTGGGGGACACGGCTCTGACCCAGGGAAAGGACAGGCAGCACAAATCCTCCTCTCTGCGGGCCTCTGGGCACGTGTCCCGACCACCCCAAGCCCAGATCCTTCCACACATCTGTGCTGACTGGGGTGTCCTGGGACCCTGCCCCTCTGGCGGGTGGCTCAGGTGGATTTCTGTGCAGGTGAGTGGGAGAGGGCTCACCTGCTCTGGTCTGGCTCCTTTGCCTCCCACACCACCCCTGACCCCGCACCTGCCTGGTTTCCATCACACTAGCTGAGTGCAGCGAGAGTCCAGGGAAGACGTGGGGCCGGAGCTCCCAACTCGTCTGGTGCTTAAAGCAGAGGACCTTGGTCTGCAGAGCTCCTGGCACTGTGGGACCCGCACAGGTTGGGAGCAGTGGCGCTGCAGAGGGGGCTGCCCAGCACGGGTGTGCGTCCCGGGTCTCCAGGTGCCTCCGTGTGTGTGCCTGCGGGGTGGCCTGTGCCGCTGTTTTGAGCTGACAGTGAGTCGGGAAAGTCATTCTGCTTCAGGACGACAGAGTCCTACGATGGGGAGTGGGATCCCCGTGGCTCCAACAGGGACGAAGGTGCAAAGAGCTTCAGAGGAACTGTTTGCTGCAATGTGCAGAGAGACTCTTCATTCCCGATCTGCCGTCACGCGCGGTGAGCAGCCCTAACATCGCCGTGGGGAGAAGCCAGCCACCCAGCCTGGCGTAACGGGTGGGTGTGGAGCGGCAGTGAGCCGGCTCTCACCTTTGCCAAGCACTGTGCTTCCAGGAAACGGCAATTGCTTTATTTCCACGACTGGACGTGGACGAGAAGGCAGGTGAGCTTCAATATCACGTGCCATGTGTCAGATATGTTCCCAGTAATAACCTCCAATTTGACCACCATTGTCGACCACCGTTAACGGCGGTCTTGACCCATCTGGGCAGGGACCAGTTGTCTGAAGGGCACGTTTGTATTCTCCACTCTTCAGGTTGATTCCAGAGCTCTTTTCCAGTGCTTCTGGCTCGAGCCAGTCAGTCCCGTGGCTGAGGCTCTGATAATGTGAGGTGGACCACTCTGGTGGGCGATGTGTCATGGGGTGGCTCCGTGCCACGCGTGTGTGGTGCTGACCATGTTATACAGCAGCTGTGTAAGTCAGGAGCTGCTGCCAGACGCCTTTGGAAATCAAAGCTTCCAAGATGTCTTGGGAGCCCTCATTTGCATGGTTCTGGACTAAAACATGGAGGCATTGCTTCGGCATCCACGCTGCTGTCCACGGCAGCCGGCTCTCAGCATTCCGCAGGGGACGCTGTGAAAGGCGGCGGGATCCCGAGGGACAGCCTTCCTGACTGGCATTTCGGGGTCGGGCAGATCCACTCTTGTAGCAGAGATCAGGACCCACGGACAGGCCTGGGTGCAAACGAAGGCTCTGCTGCAGCCAGCTCGGCCCTGAGAGCTGCACTGGCCTTCCCTGCCCCCGCAGCCTCTCGGCCCCACCGACCCTGACCCTGTGCCTTTGTCATGGGCTGGCCTGCCACCTGTCTGCTCTCTAGGAAAGGCCGTGGCTGTCCCAGACTCCCTCCAGGGCCTCCTCTGCAGGCGCCAGGCCTCCCTTACTGCCCCAGTTCCTGCCTCGCCTTCCACATCTCACTCCTCATATTTGCCCCTCAGGTGGACTCAGCTCCTGGGATGCTCAGATGTTCCCCTGTGTGCCAGTCTTGGTGACTTTGTTCTGGCAGCAAGGTCAAACTGGGGTGTCACGTCAAGGAGCGAGGAACAGAAGGGCACCATGCCACAGCCATGGACGCAGAGCCTGTGGTCAGACTTCCCTGGGAACAGGGGTTCTGCCTGGCAAGAGGTGGATGCCACCTCGGGATGCGCTCTAGGGCTTCCATCCCAAAGCCCGGTGGAGGGCCAAGGCGGCCACGGCCGGCACCTTGGGAACCCGCGGTGGCATATTGGAGCCCCCCGCTGAAGGACTCCTCCTCTTCTTCTCCCTCATGCGTGGCCCCAGCCCCCACAGGCCTACCACTGCCCTAGGAACTGGGGATAGAAACAAACTTCTCCTGAAGATGTCCCGTCCCCTAGCGAGCCCTGCCCTCGAGGTTGCTTGCCGGGCCTCCTCTTCAGAAGGAGGAGAGGCCCTGTTGTGGACTCCAACTTAGAAGGCAGAAATCCCTGGAGGAAGCCACCGGTGTTGGGCGCAGCCTTAAGGACGAACCCAAGACACGAAGAGCAACGTCCCACGTAGGTGACGGTGTTCGTACAGCAGGTGGGCAGGAGGCTCCGGGTGCCCACGTGGGAGCTGTTGGGTGAAGAGGGCTTGGTCACAGAGGAGGTCAGGGCAGGACCTAGGGAATTCCCGCTCGTGCTGGCCCCTGCCGTGGGAGCGCCGACAGGCCTGGGGGGCGCCCCACCGCATCCTTCCTGAGTAAAGGCCAGCGTCAGACACACAAGCTCTAAACACACACAGCATCCCAGACAAAAAGGGTCCACACCAGACACAGGGGACAATTTCAGTCATGCACATGAAAAGGGCTGAGAACCACAGATCCCACGGAAGAGCCGCTCACACGCACTTGAGGGAGAAAGAGTCAGGCCGAAGGTGGAGACGCGGAGGCAGAGAACAAAGACTCGGTGAGCATGTGGAGTTTAATCACAGGTAAAAACAACAGTGGAAATAGTTTTTTCTCTTTGCAAAAAAATCATCCTAGATGAAAACGAGAAGACAGACTGTGGGCCACACAGAGAGACGGGGAGGGAGCGCATGGGTGACTGGTACCTGGCTCAGGAGCAGAATGGGAACACTGAGCCACTCTAGAGCTTGTTGGGAAAATCTGGATTCCGTTTTCATGTCAAAGGTACGACTACACTGTGGCCAAGTAAGTTTACAAAAACAGTTTCAATAAGAACCTAAGTTGATCTGTAAACTCTATCCAGTACACAGAACAGAACAGGCTCCTGGTTCATCTTACCAGGCTCACATCCTAAGTCAAGACCAAACTGAGAAAAAGCAATTGATGGGAAGAGAAGGACCTATCAATCACATTTGCAAACACTTACCTTGAAAGCCATAAAATGCCATTAAGGCGCATCCAGCAGTAGATGTGAATATTAGGTCCAGGCAGGGTTCATAGATGGCTCTGCATCAGAGAATCTGTTCTTCCTACTCGTATGTTGAAGAGGAAAAGAAAAGCACATGTTAATTCGATAGGTACAAAAGGCATTTGAAAAAAATCATGACTCATTTATATCAAGAAATTTCAACAAATTGGGAAAAGGGAATTTCCTTAACCTGATAAGCATAGAAAATATATTAGACATTGAAATTTCCAAAGTATTCTCATCAAAGTTGGGAATACAAAGAGAACAGCTCTGTCTGCTCTGCGGTGGTCTTGTCCTGGGGATCCTGGCTGCTAGAGAGAGCCGAGGTCCATGAGGCCCAGCAGAGGCTGCTGTTGCTGGACAACAGGACTGAAAACACAGCAGGGTCCACGCACAGCCCAACTCACGAGACTGGCAGAAAAGCCAGACGCAGAGCAACCTTAAAAGCTCGGTGACTTCCGTTCCACCCATGATTAGCAACAGAGCAAGTAACAGAAGAGCTGCCATTGGCAATGTGCACAAGCTACAGCTCCTGCAGACAGACCCGAAGGAAGGTGAGCAGTCTCCTCATCGACGACCAAGAGGCGAATGACAACGTCATAGGAAGACTTAAGTGTTACTGTCCAGGGTGTGGGTTCATTGTCTCTGCTCAGCCGAGACCTGAAGAACAGGACACAGAGACAGCAAGCAGCAGGTTTATTACAAAAGGGCAGAGACAGAGAAAGCCCTGAGCCGGGAGACTGGTGGGGAGTCCTCTGTCCACGTGTCTGCTGCAGTTTTCCATGGGGTCTCCCACTGAGGAGCAGGAGTATGAACGTGCCTAATTGGTCCCCACCTGACCCTTGTCCATGGGGAAGTCGGCCCCATTGGAAGGCCCTCTCCATGCTCCTTTGGTCTGGACCTGCCCCGACCCCTCTCTCCAGCCTGCCCTGGCTGCTTTCGCCCTTCTGCATCTCCCTCCTAAAGACGCACGGCACGTGGACACACAGCACGCTGAAGATTCCGGGCGAAGAGGGCCAGGCTTCATCAGCGCAGTTCCTATCCAAATGACGAAGGTTCTCAGTGGCTGGACAGCTGCCCTGCAGTTTATCTAATGACAAGGAGCCAAGGCCAGGCGGGGCAGCCGGGAGAAGCTTCCTCGGGAAGCACTAGCAGGTCCCTGGTGCTCTCATCCCGCGGAGGCCCACCGCATCGTAGACGATGGCCGGTGGACAGGGAGGACGCAGGCTGGTTCTGTCGTGTGGAACTGTGCTGTGACTTTGAAAGACGGGAGAAACAGGCCAAGGGGCAGCCCTTCCCAGAGACAGACGATGGCGTGGTAAAGTGAGGAGTCGCCGCGGACGGCCAGAGGGCACGGGAGTCTGTCCCCCACAGCAGCCAGCTGACCAGAAACTGAGGCAGTCAGGGGCGCAGGGTCAGTGCCCACCTGGGCCCTGAAGCAGAGGAGGGCAGCGAGGTGCCCCTGCCGCGTGGGTGGAGGGCGAGCCTGGCGGTCACAGAGGGCCGGCTGTGTTTCACCTGCCTCATCTGTGATCGCTGCACCCAGGCCAGTGGGGGTGTGTGCAGGAACCCACGGGTCACCCCGCAATCCAGCCGCGGGCTCGGTCAGCACCCAGAGCTTTCCTCCTACACCCCAGCCTGGTCCTTCTGCAGTGAGAACTTGGAGACTCACCCTCCCAAGCGTCGCTGTGACCACGCCGAGGCCGTAGCTCTAACCTGCCCTGTACCTCCTGACTCCAGGACGGGGGTGGCACCCACAGCTCAGGGCAGCGGAGGCTCCGCCAGCCCGGCCCGCCAGCCCTGCTCAGCACAGACGGAGGGGCCTGTTCTCCTGCCTCCGCCGCCCAGGCTGAGGCCACCGGCAGGGGCGTCTTCTTTCTTTGGAAACCTGGTGCTGAGGCAGCGCAGGGTCTTGGTGAATCCGAGCATCAGCTGCCCTTGACCTCCCGGCATCTCCACGTGTCTTCTTATAAAAGGAAGCCACGGTCATCTGTAAACACAAGGACTCTGTAGTGACCTGGAGGGACCGTGTGGAGAGTAGACTGTCTGCGGCGAGGCTCCACTGAGGGGGTGTGGCAGAAGTGTCCCCCTGAGATGTCACCTCACATGACAGAGGGAACTTGCGGGTATGATGAAGGTCAGACCTTGAGATCAGAGGTCATTGTGTTGTCTGGGTGGCCTGATGCTATCAGAGTCCTTGGGAGGGACAGAGGGTGATAGGAGCAGAGGTCAGAGAGGAGCAGAGGGGAAGGGGAGAGAGAGAGGGAAAAGAGAGAGAAAAGAGGAAGGAGAGAGCAGAGGGAGGAGGGGAGGGGGAGGGGGAGATGGGGGGAGGGGGAGACAGGGGAGGGAGGGGCCAGCAAAGGGTTGGGGAGACCCTGTAAGTGCTGGCTCTGGAAGTCCCAGGCGGAGCAGCCTTCGTGCTGGAGGTAACTTGTGGATAAAGCCCAGCCTACCTGCTGGGAGCCACCAGGAGGGAGCCTTAGGCCTGATGTAGGAGGACTGCTTACACGTGTCTTGGTGCTGATCTGTAAATCGAAATTCTCTGCTGTTTTGTTCAAATCAGAATCTAATGAGAAAAAAGAGGTGAGGAGGAGATGGGAGACTCAGCTCCCCGAGGCCTGCGTGAGTGCCACACGCCAGGGAGTATATGTTCCAAGGCGATCGATCTGCTGATGGCGTTTTCAGTGTTGACTGCTGTTTCAATCCTCATGCATAAGGAGAGTGACCTCCCTGTCCCCAGGCTCCTCCCTGCTGGTGGGGAGGGGTGAGCGGCTGGCAGGCAGGACCCCTGCAGGGCAGCGCTGTGCCAGGACCTGCTGCCCAAAGCCTGCAGCAGGACTGTGCTCTGCTCTCTCCCTGTGGGAGGAGGTAAGATGGCGGAGTCCAGCAAGAAGGGCCACAGACAGGTCCTGCCGCTGGACAGGTGGAAGGTGAAGAGTGGCATCCTGGGCTGGGTGGGGCTCAGCGGCAGAGCCCTTGCCCGTCACATGGGCGGCCCTGGGTTTCATCCCAGCAGCCCCCCAGTGGTGTCTCACATGGGGCGAGGTGTGGGCATTGGTCAGATCTGGGTGGCCTCAGGAAGGGCGGGTCTGCCCGATGCGGGGAGACGTCCCTGGTGAGAAGCTGGCACGAGCCGTGGCAGCCCTAGGTCTCAGGCCTGTGGGCACAGGGCCGCAGCTCCTCCGCTCAGCGTGTTGCTGTCCTTGGTGGCCCTGAGCGGGACGCCTTCCCTGCGTCAGCTCCTCACCCCAGCTTCTCTGCAGGTCCTCAGCAACCTGCACTTGAACCTCCAGTGTGGGCTTGCTTCTGTCCGTCCCACCAGACTGCAAAGCCCCGAGCAGCACCCTGCCCTGCGTCTGCTCTGTTGGGACCTGTTCCCCTCCTGGACCAGAGGTCTGGATCTTCCAGGAGGTGTGGGCTCAGGGCGGTGTCTCCAACGGTGACCTCGTGGCCTCTCCAGGTCAGCGGATGGGGAGGGGTGCGTCACACAGTGGAGAACGTCCAGGTGGGGGGAGTGGCCAGAGCGGAGGGGGAGAAGGTGCCGTCACAGGGACCGGCATCTGAGCGAGTTCCCCTGATGCTGGTAAGACAGCAGGCGCTGAGGTAGGTGACTTGGGGACAGGCCTGGAGGTGCAGAGTGTCCTGCTTGGCACGTGGGTCCCTGTCCACACAGGCCAGGGAGCCGCGGGCAGGAGGTGGCCGAGGGCAGGTGCCACTCTTGCAGACGTGAGGGGCTGAGTGGGGCCTGGCTCTGGTGCCCTCCGGCCCTTCCTGTGGCATTTCATGACTTAAAACCTGAGGCCTGTTCTCGGAGGGCTCATCCATATCCAGACCTGTCTTCTGGGTCCAGTGGCTTTTGCCAAAAGTGTCTAAGACACAGTCTTGACTGGACAGAGGGAGTCTCAGACAGGCCTCAGGGCCACCAGCGGAGGGGAGCCTGTCACCAGCCACGGCTCACACAGGGTGCCTAGTGGAAACCTGCACAGGCTGTGGCCTGGGTATTGCACCAACGCTGAAGTTTCTAGGTCCTTGGCCAGTTTCAGGCCTCCCTGTGACCCAGCCATGGAGGTAGATCTGGGGGACCTGGAGTGGGTCAGTGGCACTGGAAGACACCCCTGGAAGGCCAGGGGCGGAGAGGCTCCTGGGTCTGCAGGCACGGGGTCTCTGTGAGGCTGAGTGGTCATGTCAGGGCGTGGGGTGATTCTCGGGCCTTGAGCCCCACTGACTCTTGGATTGGATGTTTGGGGTCATGTGTGTGGAAGTCAAGACGATATTCTGGTAACTCCAGCAATATATGCTTTTTACCCGGAAAGAATCCAAATTTAGATTTAAAATGTTCAATTTGTAAAAGCAAAATTTAAACTACCTGTAAGAAAAACAGAACGAAACAGGTAATGCCAGCAGACCTGAGCAGGACTGAAGCAGGCATGCGGGGTCGGGGGTGTTGATGGAGCGCCCTTGGTATTTCTGGGTTGCTGCCCTCAGTCCTGACCCCCCGGCCCACCCTGCCTCAGCCGGTCACTTCAGGCCTCAGGGGTCTTGGCAACGTTTGGCCATCTCACTCCCTGTGGTCTCTGCTGAGTGTTCTCCGGGTTCTCCCCCTCAGGGAAGTCCCCCTGCTCCTGTAGGGCTAAGCTCTTGCTCACAGCCTCCAGGGGACCCTGCAGCCCGCAGAACACAGAAGCACCAGCGACCCCTGGTATTCTGTCCCTGCCTCCACCCGCCAGCTCCCAGGTCTGCTGAACTCCACTGGGAGCTCCAGCAGGTGACCAGAGCCTGGACCCCATAGGCTGAAGGCCCTTGGCAGGACCCTGAGCTTGAGACAGGCCCAGCCCTGCTGCACTGGGGTGGAAGAAGGGGCCTTCATGCAGCTGCACCACTGGGTCAACTAGGCCATACAGGGGGCTGGGCGTGGGGGAGAGTCCTCCCTCTAGCCGGGCAGCGTGTGTCTGAGTCCATTCTGGCCAGGTGGAGGGACCCCAGGCCCACCTGGCAAGGTGAGGTGTGGACAAGTGGTTGGACAGAAGAGGTTGCTGTTGCAACCAGCAGCTGGGGAGCCCGAGGAAGCTTCAGCCTTCCCAGAGAGGGGAGCAAGGAAGAGCTATGCGCAGGTCAGGGACATTCTGTGGTGGAGCCCCGGCCTGGGGACTGTCCCGGTTCCCCCGTGTGTGTGAGGAGCGGGGCCGTGCTGACCCCGGAGGGGCGCAGGGAAGCAGACTTCGCTCCTGGAAAGGAAGGTGCCCAACAGGCCTGCTGCTCTCCTGGGTCTGTTCTCTACTCAAGCAGCAGGGATGGTGCTTTCAACCAAGGCACCTGCCGGCAGGGCCCGGAGAAGTCTTGAGTCACGGCGCCTAACCAGACGCCTCTTCAGCTATTACTCGTTCTGTGCCAGGCAAGGGTTTACCCCGTGTGACCTACCAGTGCTCACGATGCCTGTGAGTGGGTATCGCCAGTGCCCCGGGACTCAGCGGAGGGCCACTGTCCCTGCAGAGGCCTTAGGCCCCCAGGCTCCGCCTGTGCCTGTGTTTCCTGGGCCCTCGTGGCACCTTCCTTGCCCCACCCGGTGAAACTGCTGGCCTTCTGTGTGGCCGCCCCACCCTCTCTGTCCTCCAGGGGAGCTGCTTCCTTCCTGCTGGCTGTCTTGAGTCTGTGGGGTCTGTCCTTTCCCCAGGTGTCCCCACATGTCGCTCTCCTGCTGGGGCTGACTGCTCCTCCTCCCGCCCTCTAGCATGTCCTCGGTACCAGGTGACAGAAGAGTGTGTGTCCAGGCCATGGGCGGAGAAGACGCTCAATCCGCTGTCTGCACTCGGGAAAGCGTTCCCTCTGCCTAATTGAAGTGGGCTGGTGTGTACCGCTTCAGCTGCCCCCGTCCGCAGCCCGTCGGCCCCCACGCCGAGGATCAGAGCTGGACCTGCAGTTCTAGCCGACACACTGTGGCCGACCCCTCCTCCACGGCGGCACTTTGACAGGCACACCGAGCTGCTGGTTTCAGGGAAGGTTTGCTCCCACGCTGGTCTGACGTCTCTAGCATTTGCATTTCTTTTTTCCTTTGCCAATACTTTCTCTCATTTTTTTGGCTTATGAAATCACTTTTTATATTTTTATCTTTACCCTTGATTTTTAGGAAAAATAAAGTATAATGCTTTGAACTAATGTACATGCATTTCATTTGTCTGATTACTTATTCAATTTACATAGAAAAATTCATCAATGTAAGATCAGCATAATAATATGTAGCCATCTCCCAATTCCGTTTCACTAATGCGCAGAGGGCTGATTGGTCTTGCTCCCAGCTCTCAGGAGGGCAAGTCCTCCAGGACTTGGTAATAGGTCGACCTTCTCCCAGCACAGAGGTGACTGCCACTCTCAGATGCCCGTCTCTGTTGCTCAGCCCGAGTGAACCAGAGCAAGCTTTCCCGGCTGGACCCTAACAGGAGGCAGTTAACTTGGAGGCAAGTCTGGAATTCAGCTGGGGAGGGAATGAGTTACTAGCCCTGGCCACCCGAGACTCAGTGGGCTGGGTCCTTGGAAGGAGCAAGACCATGGCGCAGTTTCTCCAGCTGAGGGTCAGGGAGCCGGGTGGTTGTCCCCATGGCCGACCTTCCCTGTTAGAGGGCTGGTCCCAGGCCTGTGAGCACCTGCTGTACCAGCTGTTCCAGTAGGACTTCAGATTTCAGAGGTGAAGAGAGACATTGGAGGGAGGGCACACCACTGAAGAGGAGCTCGTGGTCACGCATGGCCCCTAGACATGAGCCAGACAAGAGCTGCACATGGCGGCCCCAGAGCTGGCAAGGAGGCCAGGGCAGGTGTGAGGGAAAGTGGCCTGGCCTTGGCTGGCATCCCCACGGCATGGGAGCAGCCTAACATTTCACCTGCCACTGGGTGAGGGATTGACAGGTCTGGATTGACAGGACGGGGAGATGTTGGCTTGGGGTGTGCGTCAGACCGGGGAGCCGGAGTGTGGGGGAACGGTCAGTTCCCATGGGGAAGTTATGTCCATGGGCAAATTCCATATTACCTCAGAAAGAAGCTAGCCCGGGTCAGTCTCTCCCAGCCGCTGGCCCCCGAGGTGTGAAACCTCCTAAACTCAAGGACAGACTTGTTCCCGAGCCTCAGCCTGCCCCGCTGCAGCCCAAGCAGGCTCTGCTGCTGGAGAAGAGCTGTGGTCTCAAGTGGGCGGCTGGCAGCGGTGCGGCCAGTGTTCTAGGAAAGGCGAGGCCGCGGGGTTGAAGTGCCAGACAGTGGGGGTCCTGGTGGGGTCCACGTCCGCAGACCGTCCAGTGGGAGGAGCAGCTCAGGTGCCAGGTCACCGGGCCTTGGCGGCCTTGCTGTCGAGGTTTCTCTCACTTTTCTAGAAAGAGCGTTCCCGGGCTGGAAGGTGGCAGGACCACCATGATAACACAACAGGGACTTCCCGGAGGAGCTGTGGCTCTGGGCAGCAGCTCTCTGGCCAGCCCTCTGGCTCCAACCATCAGGAGGTCTGCGGGGCTCCCTGGGACAAGCTGGAGGGGGCGAGTGGCTTATACAGGTGGTCCCTAAGACCACCAGGCACAGGGGCTTAGTGGTCCTGTGCCATCCAGAGGGCCCCTTGGGGCGAGGGTGCCGCCAAGCCTGTCACACATCTGCGGTGGTGGCAGGGCCCTGCCTGTCCACGCCACGTCTGGCTTTGGTTGGTGCCTGTGAACACAGGGTGGCGACTCGAGGGCCAGCTTGTGTCTCCAGGCACTTGCTCCTCCTTCTGCCACTGTGCCTGGCACATGACAGGTGGAGGCCTCTGTGTCCCCCTGGCCCTGGGGCAGGAGGCTGGCAATGTGCAGCAGGGCCCGGGCCCTCCCAGGACAAGCTCCAGTGCACTGTGGGACCTGTCTGGATTCCAGGCTGAGGCTGTGCCGGGACGCTCTCGGCAGAACTGGATGAGCTGTGACGGCTCCTGCTGAAGGCCTGCCTCCCCCTGAGCAGGCCAGCTCCTCCTGCAGGGGCAGGGCCCGCATGGGGTCTGCCCAGGTGGGACGCCCGCCCAGGTGGGTTGCCTGCTGATCCTGTAGAATCAGGGGGCCCCGGGCTGCTCTGGGGAGGCCTGGGGACTTGGGTTTTAGGCTCTGCCTACCTCGTCACCTGGGTCCCAGTCCGAGGGGGTCAGAGTAATTGCTCAGGAAGGAGAAAAGGGAAGGTTCACAGCAAATCCTGCAGCCACACAAGCTCCTCCCAGAGCAGAGCAGGCAGGGACCTGGCAGAGGTCCTGCCCCCGGGCAGCAGGTCTGCACTGTGGGGTGTGGCTATGGCAGAGGTCCTGCACCTGGGCAGTGGGTCTGCACTGTGGGGTGTGGCTATGGCAGAGGTCCTGCACCTGGGTAGTGGGTCTGCACTGTGGGGTGTGGCTATGGCAGAGGTCCTGCACCTGGGCAGTGGGTCGGCACTGTGGGGTGTGGCTATGGCAGAGGTCCTGCACCTGGTCAGTGGGTCTGCAGTGTGGGGTGTGGCTACAGCAGAGGTCCTGCACCTGGGCAGTGGGTCTGCAGTGTGGGGTGTGGCTACGGCAGAGGTCCTGCACCTGGGCAGCGGGTCTGCACTGTGGGGTGTGGCTACAGCAGCAGGAGCTGCTTAGAGGGCTCAGCAGGACTGAGGTCACCACCTCTGGGGAGATCAAGGGGTCTGCTGGGGAGTGCTGGGCAGGTGGCCTCGGAGCCACACCCCACAGGGACACCAGCGCTCCACCATGGAGCACATCCCGCTCCTCCAAGGGTGACGGAGCATAGAATCTGCAGATGAGCTCTCCAGGGAGCCAGAGGCCTGTCTGGCTGAGGAGTCTCTTCAAGGGACCCACCCTTCATGGAGAGTTCTGGGAAGGGGTGATGGCCTGTTTCTACTGTCACCTAGAGCTCATGATCCAAGGCAGGGTTCTGACAAGCCCCTGGCTCCAGAGGACTTCAGCACTGGAGGGTTTCTAAGGCAGAAGTTTCCTGTGAAACGGCAGCCACTGGGGCGTTACAGGAGGCGGCTCCTTGTAGACCCTCCGTGGGTGAACCAGTCACCGGGAGCCCACTGGCCAGCAGCAGGAGAGCCGCAGGCCCCCACACAGCCCCCTGCCTGAGCCTGGCCCCTCTGCCAGTCCTGGGCACAGTGTGGAGGGCTCCTCCTCGCCCTGAGCCCACCCAGAGGAGGATCATCTGGTTGCTCTGCCATGGGCAGTCCTTACTTTGTCTTTGATCCCTGCTAAGTGGATTTCTGGACAGACTGGAAGCTGCTGCAGGACCCAGCTTGCTCTGACCGCCAGCTGGTTGGTTGACCCTGTAGAGTCCTCTTGGCTCTGTCTATGCTAAGCTTCTTGCCCGTGGGGACAGGCTGTTCCACACAGATACACGGTCCTCTAGGTGGGTCAGGCGGGCAGGGGGTTTGAGGCCCAGGTGCCAAAGCCCATGCAGGTCTGCCAAGGCCACGTCTTGGACTGAGCGTGCCTGGAATGAGGTGCTCAGCAACCTGTGCAGAGCGGTCTATGTCAGGAGCCCTAGATCTGCATGGAGCAGAGCTTCCCGAACTTCATGCGCACACCTGTCCCTGGAGGTCTTGATGAAAGTCAGATTCTGACTTGCCAGGTCTGGGTGGAGCCAGAGAGTCTGTTCATGGGAAGCTACAGTGGTGATGCAGATGCTGCTCCATGGCGACCGCAAGCAGGGAGACCCCAGGTCTGTGCAGCCACTGACCATCTGTGGCACTTAAATGTCAGTGCTGAACTAGAGTAGGCCTTGGCTCCTCTGAGCTCTGGCCACAGAGGCACCTGACGGGCCACCTTGCTGGACTAGGCAGGACATCTCAGGCACACTGTGTGGATCCCGGGGCTCTGGCTAGGTGAGTTGCTAGTGCAGAGTTGCTATGTGAACTGCAATTCCATTGCATAATTCAATTATGATAAGAGAGTTTGGATATAGTTTGATTAAGAGTCAGACCATGGAGGTATAGAAGAAAATTAAAACAGCTGTTAATTTAATTTGAGTCCATATTCTTAGAGAACTGATTGTAAATGGGGAATCTTAATTAATCTCATTTCTCACATTTTTCACATGAGTAAGCTGACAATAGCTTAACAGTGATTGGAATGCGGTGCCACTTCCTGGCCAGTGGCAATTAGCTTCTGGGCTTCAGGTTTGGAGCCCCAGGGATTTGAGTCTCCTGTGTAGGCAGGACTCTGTCTAAGTCTGTCCCCTCGCCCCACTGCCTTGTTCACACCCAGATCTCCCAAACTCTGCAGGGTGTTGTGGCTGTCGAATCTGTTTCCAGTCTCTCTTCTCAAATCCAGCCTCCCTTAGCTGCTCAAAAATCAATATGGTTTTCATCAAACTAATGAACTGTAACAGTGTACATTCTGGCCAATGTGATAAGGCAGGAAACAGAAAACGCAGTCATATTGGATAGGAGGAAATGAGCATATTTGTAGCATTATGATTGAGCCCCTAGAAACCTCATGAGGATTACATGGAAATCTATTACTGCCACCAGAACCAAGTTCAGCAAGTCAGCCAGACTGTTTTAATATGCAGAATTTCCCTCTAATAGCAATAGCCCCCTAGAAAGCCCAGGGAGCTGTCCTGATGACCGCCTGGCCACAGGTCTCCTGGAACCCAGGGCCACGTTTGGGGCACCCTGTGTGTGCAGACTCACGTTCAGGGGAAACTCTGTTGGATTCTGACTTCCTCCTGCCCCGCTGGGCTCCATCTTGGCCTGAAGGGCCAGCCGCCTCTCCCCTTGCTGGAGCCCCTATGGGCACAGCCCCAGTGGGCCAGGCCATTCGCCAGCTGCCACCACCACACACAGGCTCCAGCAGCAGGCAAGTAGGCTCTGCCAACAGGGTGGTACGGGAGGGATGGTGCCTCCCCACAGGTGCTCCCCTCTGGCACGGCCCCTGTGTGCTCTCCCCTCCAAAGTCCCCCAGAGTCGGGGTTTAGACTGAGCCTCCAATAGGTTCAGTTGTGACCTGGCGCTCTGTCCTGACACACCGTTCCCCAACCATGCCCAGCTGAGACTGTGGCTGCCTAGGGGCCACCTCCACCTGTCATGGCGTCTCCATCAATGGTAGGAGGAAGCTGTGGGGCCAGGGAATCCACAGCCTAGGACCAGCCTCATCAGAGGATGGGTTCTGGGTGAACTCTCCTATCCCTCAGGACTCCCAGTGCATTGGAAGTAGCTGGCACAAGTGGCCACCTGCTTGGCTATCCCTGTCCATGGCTCCCCTCTCCTCCCTGTCTCACCTCCCCACTTCCCCTGGGCTTCCTAGGACCTCCTACCAGGTAACATACCTGTCCTCAAATCCCTGTCTCGGGTCTCTTCTGGGTGACCCAACCCTAGAGGCATCCTCCTCTGAGTGCCTCAGGCTTCAAAACCCACCCCACGGATGAGCCAGCTGGACCTCAGGAAAACCCTCAGCGCCTCCACGCCCCCTTTCCTAGCTGGCACCAGCCCCAGGGAGCGACTCCTTTGTCATTTAAGTCAGGCTTTTACTGCTGTGATTAAAGGACCCAGCCAGAAGAATTGACTAGCAGAATCGTAGGGGAGGAAAAGTCACTGGAGGGCTCACAGTTCCAGAGGTCTTAGTCCATAGAAGGCCGGGCTTAGTCCATCGAATCCTCAGACTCAAGGTAAAGCAGAAAAACATGGCAGAAGAGTGTGGCAGAGGGAAGCAGCTCACATGGTGATCAGAAAGGAGGGAGGGAGAGGAAGAGGGAGGGAGGGAGAGAGAGGGAGGGAGGGAGGGAAGGAGAGGGAGAGAAAGGGAGGGAGGGAGGGAGAGGGAGGGGGAGAGAGAGAGAGAGGGAGAGACTACTTGCCAGATACAGATGTGTACCCAGAGCCAGGCCCCAGTGCCACCTCCTCTAGCCACACCCACCACCTCAGTTACCCTGTTTCCCCATCAGGGATTGACTCACTGACTCGGTTGAGGCTCTCACGACCCACTTATTTCTCCTCTGCGCCTTCCTACACCGTCTCACATGGAGCTTTTGGGGGACGCCTCACCTCCAAACCGTAACACTTGTCAAGGCTAAGCCGGAACCCAAGGTCACACTGGGGGTGACTGGAGTGCCCACATGTGACTCCAAAACCCATGACTGATTCTGAATAGTGACGTCCTGGGCCACAGAGCCTCAGAGCTGGGAAGGGCGAGGGACTTTCTCGTTCTGCCACCTCCTTTTATTGACGGACACTTAGGAGCAGAGACAGACAAGAGATCTGAGGCCAGAGCCCACAGTTCCTGATTCCTGACATTTCTGGATTTATGCTTGTTTTGGACACGATGAAACAAAGTCAGTGCAGTGGGCGGGACGTGTAAGACCAGGACCACTGTGGCCAGGAGCTGCAGGCCGCCTCAGGTGCCACCTGCTCAGGAAGAACCGGTGTCTGTGCTCGGGTGGAAATAAAATCTGCCCTTGGGAAACTGCACTTTTGCTGTGGGTGGGAATGAACCTGCTGGGAGCCCACTCTGCCTGGCCACTGTCCCACACTTTGCTTCACTGCGAGCTCCGGGGACACTGGCTGCGGAGCCCTGGCCAGTTCTCAGTGAAGTGGGGAATGATGGCCAGAGATGCAGGAGACCAGGTCCCTGCTTTATATTCTAGCCTGGAAGCCCATTTGCAACCACTGTGAGTCAGCAGAGCCCGTGTTTCCAAGCAAAGAATGCAAAGGGAAGGGAGCAGATCCTTCTACTAACAGGTAGATGCCTGGGGCGGGGTAGGCGTCCCTAGGCCTGAGCATGGGGACAGTTCCAGGCGTGTTACATTTACATCACATAGTTCTTACTTTGGAGAGAAGTCATTTGAGACAGATTCCTTCCAAGTGGAACAGCCATAGCACATGAACCGGGGCCAGCCTGGGTGCCCCAGTGCAGTTTCTGACATTTGCAGCAACAGCTAGAAAATTAAGTAATATGTGCACCTAATTGCTTTGCTCTTTTAGAGCTGTTTCTGCTTTGGAGTCATCTGTCCGGCTTCCATGGTTGCTGGAGTCATTAATAAGTCCCCTGATTCACACACACCGTGATCCACGTCGTCCTTCCAGTACGTCTTTTCTGCGTGTGTGGGGGTGGGTGTGGACACCACCAGCTGCCGAGCTCAGGTGACGGCAGCAGGGGTCCCTGGCTCTGCTTGTGGGTTGGCTCTGATGATTGCCCATGAGCCCCTGAATCACAGAATTAGCTAAATCGTTCTTGAAACCTGGTTATTGCATTTTAATAACTCTGTCCAGCAGAGTTCTGCAGGCAGGGCTGGCAGGGACATGAGGCTTGGCGAGATGGACAGTCACGCTGGTCCAGGGCCACTTACACAGAATTCAGGAGCTCCCGACTTCAGAGGCCTGGGATGAGCTGGAAGAGGGGTATGGTGGCTACATTGGAATACTAGGGCATTGTGAAATTGTGGGATTTGAGAATACAATGTTGTCCAGTTGAATACCCAACCTAAGAGCTTCCTTTTGCCTATCTTTAAAACTCGTGATCTTAGCTGGTGCAGTGGCGCACACCTGTAATCCTAGAGGCTTGGGAAGCTGGGGCAAAGGATCACAAGTTCAAAGCCAGCCTCAGCAACTTAGCAAGGCCCTAAGCAACTTAGAGAAATGCTGTCTCAAAATTAAAGATAAAAATGGCCGGGGGAAGGGGCTCAGTGGTAAAGTGCCCCTGGGTTCAGTCCCAAGTGCCAAACCAAAACAAACTATGTGTTAGTTTTAATCCTTGTGGTCCTTGTTTCTTCGCTCTATTCAGGACTGTAGGTGTCTTTCATATAAGTACCAGGTGTCTCTGCTTTCCCAAAAAGCACAGTTTCCGGAGAGTATCTGCAACACGCATGGTTTTAAACAGCAGGTAACTCTTGATTTTAAGCATGGTGTATGTCTTCTGAGTTTTGGGGTGCCTCTCAAGGCTCGGAGGCTTTGCCCCTCTGTCCCTGCCATGGTTCTGCCCCTGCGTGGCACTGAGCAGAGGGCTAGCAGTTTCCCCAGGGACTCTGGCACAGCCTCCCTGACTGATTGCAACGCGCCACCCATGACTACAAGCACAGCAATGTCTCCTTTCCCTTTAAGAAAAAAAGAAAAAATTAGAAATCACCTCTTTCAGGAGGAGTTTTAAAAAATTTTCAATAGCTGCAGTCATTTTTATCAGAAATCACAAAGATGGTGTGGAATTTGTCAGCTGACGTGTAAGTGAATCTAGCAAGCCCAGGCACACTAAGGGCAGGCCTGAGCTCTGCTGTGCTGCCCTCCCCGGCTGGCACGGGCCAGCCTGTGCCTGACGGGAGGCTGACACCCCGGGACCAGGGATATGGCCCCCGGCCCCTGTTCCAGATGCTCCTGAGGACCTGCCTCCCAGCTGTGCCCACCCCCTCCTACTCCACTGCTGCTTGCCTGGATGGAGGTGGCGAGGTGGGCGGCCCATCCTCTCAACATTGTCCTACTGCCTGAATTTATCCTGTGAAATAATCACTTTTGTGTCCATTTTGAAATGTCAAGGAATGAGACCTTGAATATCCATACACGTTGGGACCCACTTACGGGGTATTGCGAAGAGGAGAAGCAGAGGGTGTGGGGATGGAGAGGGTGGCTGCCTTCAGCAGGAGCATGCGGGCAACGAGCAGGCTGGCTGGTGGGGTTCCTGGCTCCACTCCCGGGTGTTTGCTGAGTGCTCCCGGCCATTTGCTCAGTGCTCCTGAGCGTTTGTTGAGTGCTCCCAGGCATTTGCTGGGTGCTCCTGGGTGTTTGCTGAGTGCTCCCAGGCATTTTCTGAGTGCTCCTGGACGTTTGCTGGGTGCTCCCGGGGAGCCGCAGCCGGGCACCTGCCCTGTACTTCCTTAGCTTCTTTCAGCTTGCAGAGCTGGGAGGGTGAGCGAAGCCCTGAGAGGGCAGGAGGACGTGGTTTTGGAGAACCCAGTTCTCAGAAGGTGCAGCTACAGACAAAGATGTCCTGGGTTCTGTCCTGCGGGATCCCTGCAGGGAAACAGCTGGAGCGGGCTCGCCAGACGCTGTGCCTGCCGGGCAGCCTCGGAGGGAGGACTTGCCAGCAGGCGCCCTGGGCCAAGGGTGTGCCTGCACCAGGTGCTGCTCCTCGGGCGCTCAGTCAGTCTGTGGGGAGCGGGACTGCACGGGAGGCGGTGCTCAGACTGGCCATGGCCTGTGGAGGTGCCGGGACAGGCCTGGCGCCACCCCAGGGTGGAGGGACTTGCAGTGGGCGGACGTCGTCCACGTGGCCACCTGTTCCTGGCGCTCTGCTCCCTGGGCACGTGGCAGAATGACGCTCCCTGCCGCTGTGTGGCCGCGTGGCCTCTGGGCTGGTGAGGCTGTGGAGGAGGATGTGTCCAGAGGTGGAAGGCTTGGTGGCCTGTGTGCGGAGCCACGTCCGGGAGGGACGGCAGGGCTGGTTGTGATTTCCCGCATCCCCCTCACATCTCAGCAGGGCCGGAGGCGCCGGAGTGGGAGGGTGTGGCTCGGTCGGCGGCCCCGCCGTTCCCTTGTTTGGTGCTGCAGGCGCGCCCCGCTTCTCCCAGTACCCCGCACTCGCGCCCCACACTCGTGCCGGGCTCTGCTAATCACCTCTGAGCCCTGAGAGGAGGGATCATGGACTCCACCCCGATTCAGCCGCTGAGGAGGTAGCAGCCTCCAGAGCCCGGGCAGGTACCAGCGTGTGGTGGGAGCCCGTCCAGGTGTGGAGGCCTCCGCGCGGCCAGGCTCCCATCTCGGCTTCCCTCCCCACCCTTCCTGTGCCCTGAGAACCCCACTCGCCCATCAGGTCCTCTCTGCCCACCTGTCCCCGTGGCCCTCCTGCTCACTGGCCTCCTGTCTTCAGTGCGTCTGCTGGGGCTTCATGCCTGGCAGAGGCAGGGAGGCTGAAAGTCACTGACAGGGTAAAAACAGAGGCAGAACAGGGAAGGCCATGTCCTCGTCAGCCTGGGGTTGTCCCCGGGAGCCACCCCACCTGGACCTCACCGTGGGGTTCTTGCCATGCTCCCACCTCTTGCTTGGACACACCAGCCGCTCACCCTTCCTGCCGTTCTCTCTGTCCTTTGATTAGGATGCAAAGACCTCCCTTCTGGCTCACGGCGGCCACACTCTCCGCCACCGGTCTCCCCGCTGTCTGGCAGTGGCTCTCCTGCAGACAGTGCAGCCAGGCAGCAGGGCCTCCAGGGGCTGCTGGGCTCGGGTGAGGGGAGCCGTCATCGCCGTGTCTAGCTGAGTGCCGCCGCAATCAGGCTCGCCTCGTGGTTGCATGGTGACACCGTGGGGCAGGCTCCTGCTGGCTGGGACGTTTGTGAACTTGTATTTTTTAATAACCTGGGAAAACTTTGGCCACTGTTTCTGGCAGGACAGTGTGTCCTCCCGCCCCTGCCTCGCCGGAGCTGCACGTGTCTGTGTATGAGATACAGTGATGCTGTCCCTCACTCACCCAAGCTCCTTGATTTAAACATTTTATATCGGTTTTCTCTGTGATTCAGCTTGGATAATTTCACTTGCTTTGCTCTCAAGTGTGCTGATCATTTGCTCTGCAGCGCCCAGTCTCTCAGTCTTATCCAGTGTATATTGTTTTTCCGATACTGTGTTTTCAGTTTCCACTTCCCGTGCCTTGTTGACCTCCTCCTTGAGTTCATACCTCGGACACATTGGTAATGTCCGTAACAGCCCCTCAGATCCCGGTTGGCCTGGTTCTCCTTCTTGTCATCCTGAGGTCTGTTTGGATTGTCGATTTCCTCCCAGTTGTGGGTCACTTACCTCTGCCTCGTGACTCGATTGGAGCTTGAGTGTGGTGGACGGGGCATTTTGGAGTGTTGGATTCTGCCACATTCCTTTACAGAGTGCTGGACTTTGTTCTGGAATATAGTCATCGATGGGACAATTTGGCCCCTTTGGGTCTGTAAGTGTGGCCTTACTCTAGGCCTGGGCCAGCTGCCATGGGGGCACAGCCTGCCTCGGGTTCTGCCCCCACTGGATGTAGGCCTGTCCTGACAGGAGTGCCAGGTGCTCCCACCCCCAAGTGAGCTCTGGGAGGTGCTGGGCCCCCAGGCTTCTGGTGGGTCCTTCCCGGCCCTGGGAGCCTCGCCCATGCCCAGGGAGCCCCTGCAGCCATGGTCTCATGGCCCTGGTCCTCCAGTGCTCTCTGCACATTCCCTGCTCATGGTCCCCCAGCTGCTCCACTGCCCTGTTCCCCGGGAGCTGCCTCTGGGCTGCCCGCTGGGGACGGTAGGGCCCAGCACTTGCCTTTCCTCCGTCTGGTGCAGGAGCAGTTAATCCATAGATTTAGCTGGGCTTTCTGATTGCTGTCACAGCTGTTCAATTCCCACACCAGTTGATCCTTCAAGATCACAAAAGAAATGGAGTGACTTCTGTTATTTACTTTATCCTTAAAAATGACCACCTCTCAGGCACATCTTGTTGGTCCCTTTTCTCATGCACGATCTCCAGGGCACCTGTCTCAGCCGGGCCACTCTCCTAGCCCTGGACTGACCACACTGAATGTGTCCTTTTCCTATCTGCTTTGCTTGTCAGTTGGGGAAGCTTTTGCAAGATGGGAGCCCGTGTTATCATCCTGGGCTATGTCAGCTGACCAAGTACGGGTCCCCAAGTAGTGCGGTGCGTGAGTCCTGTGCCAGTGTGTAGGAGTCATGACAAACACAAGCCAGCCAAGGCAGGGGCTCGCAGGAACAGGTTCTCCCATTTCCATGCAAAGCCTCTTCTGCCTGGTGGGCCTCGTGGCTCAGCCCCCAACTGCCTTCCGAGCTGAAGGTGTGCATGAGCTCTCTGCCTCCTTGCTTTTCCAGAGCATAAGAGGCCTCTTAGAGGAGGAGGTTAGTGTCACCCCAGGGCCACAAAGGACTTTACTGGGAGATTTGCCCGGCCAGTAAGGGGAACTTCAGATGAGGTCTGACGGGTTGGAGCCGCCATCAGCATGGGGAAGGCCCTGCTCTGAGGCAGCGTGGGTGCTGCCCATCAGGCTGTCAGCAATGCAGGGAGGATAAGAGGTGGGACCTGTGCTTGCAGGTGCCTCGCTGCAGTCACAGCAACTGCAAGAGCGTAGACTCTTCTGGCCCTTAACCACCTGTGAGAAGATCGCAAGCCCATGGAGTCCTCCAGCAGTCCTCCACCTGTTCACTGAACAGGTGTGCTGGGAGAGTCAGGGCTGCAGGCTCAGCAGGGGATGCCAATCACCAGCACTTGGAGGGGATGTTTCCATGCATCCTGGTTAACACAGGGTCAGAAGGACACAGCTGTCTCTTGCTTTTCTAAAAGCCAAGTGGCAAAAGGCCCGAGGTGAGCTTTAGGAGGCTGATAAAACACCCATATCTTATGCCCCGAGCCTCTGAGAGACAGGGTCTGTGGGGATGGGCTTTCAAAGCAGAGGCACACAGGAGCGGCCAGTGTGGTTTTGGAAGTCTTCTATTCCCTCGGGAAGCTGTCCAGCATCCATGCTGGCAAGTGGAGTCCATGGCTGCTGGGCTGAACTGCTTCTGACAGGCTCACAGACCACAGTTCCAGGCAAGCCTGGAGCCTGCATCCATGGCTCTGGTGACGAGAAAGAGCTTGAGGCCCAGAGGAGCCATGATTGGCTTAAGAGCCCCAGTATTTAGGGGAAACACCAAGTTCACAGTCATGTTCTGGGTTCTTGGGTGAAAGAAAAGATGAAATTTTAGAGAAGCTGTCATGCTTTTCTGGGCATTAGGCAAGAAACTGCAATGGAATGGAGATGAGACTGTTCCCTTATCCATTAAACCACCCACCTATATCCCCATCCATCCATCCATCCATCCACCCACTTGCCTACTCATCCATCTACCCATCATTCATCCATCTATCCATCCATCTATCCATCCACCCACCCATTCATCCATCATCCATCCATCCGTCTATCCATTCATCCATTCATACATCTACCCACCCACTTATCCACCTATCCATCCATCCACTTATCCACCTATCCATCCATCCATCCATCCATCCATCCATCCATCCATCCATCCATCCACCCACCCACCTGCCTGCCCATCCATTCACCCATCTATCCATCCACCCACCCATTCATCCATCATCCATCCATCCATCTATCCATTCATCCATTCATACATCTACCCACCCACTTATCCACCTATCCATCTATCCACTTATCCACCTATCCATCCATCCATCCATCCATCCACCCACCCACCTGCCTGCCCATCCATTCACCCATCATCCATCATCCATCCATCCATCTACCCACCCACTTATCCACCTATCCATCCACCCATCCATCCACCCACCCATTCATCCATCATCCATTCATCCATCCATACATACATACATCTGTCCATCCATTCATCCATCCATCCATCTACCCACCCACTTATCCACCTATCCACACACCCATCCATCCACCCATCTGTGCACCCACTAATTTTCCTTTGCCATTCTTATTGAACCACTGCATATAGCAGGGACCACTCCAGGACCAGATAGTATCAAACAGGAAGGATTAGTGTTCTAAGGAGAAGACACCAGAGAGTTCCCCTCTTTTTCTTGCTCCATCTCTCCCTCTTTCTCTCCTCTTCCTTTCTCTTCACCTCTCTTTCTTTGTAAGCATACACAAAGAAGGGGCCCACTATGAGCACATAGTGGGAAGGTAGATGCCTACAAGCCAAGAAGATGAAGACCCAGAGTGGCTCTACCTTGTAGGTGTCTTGACCTTGGACTCCCCAGATCCTGGACCTGTGAGAAACAGATGCCTGCTGCAGAAGCCTCCAGTCCATGGTTGGTGATGGCACTCTGCTTACAACAACCATCTGAACAGGACAAAATGTGAAGGATTTCCATTTCCTGGAGCCAAAAGTAGTGGTGCAGCCAAGCAAAGGCCTTTGCTGACAAGGATGAATGCACATCTTGGTTTGAAATTAGATTTCAAAGAGCATCAAAGAGAAGGATCCATGGCTTTTATCTAGTTAGCAAGCTTTTAAACAAGTAATTTGTGTTCACAGAAGCATGGCCTGTATCTTTTGTGGAACAGCATCCTGCCCCTGTGGTCCCCTGTGTCTGTGGCCACCAGTCCTGTTGGAAAAGTCCCTGAGCTTTGTTTCAGATCCTACCCGACTTCCCCTGACCTTTAGATGTGGTGCATGTTGCTGTTCGGTGGCTTCACAGAGGGATGATTTACCAGAGAGGAGAAGCTGTGCTCTGATTTGTCTGTTTTGGTGAGTTCTGCAAGCTAAACATGATGACCTGCCTGGTTTTTGACACTGTGAACAGCTCCAGCAGAGAATTTAGGGAACTCCATTGCTATTCAGTATTTTGGGGTTGGGGACTAGAAGGGGTCCACAGAGGTCATCTGGCCCAACACCTTGATATAACGGTGAGGAGGTGGCTCAGGTTGGGTCTGGAGTGTTCCCCAAATCTCATGTGCAGCAGTGTCCAGAGGTGGGACTCTGGGGAAGTGTTTGGATTTTAAAGGTTCTGGTCCAGAAGTTTCTCACTTCAGTCCAGAAACAATGGAGTCAGCTGAGTATGGACTGAAATCATGAGCTAAAATAAACCTTTCCTTCTCTAATTTTTTTTTTTAGGTATTTTTGTCACAGTGATCAGCACAGAGGTCATAGGTAAGGAAGAAGCTTCCCAAGGATCCCAGTATGTTCTTCCTGCCCAGAAGTTCTCTAAATGGAACACACCCAGCCTTGGATTCAGACCTTCAGGGGAAGCTAGATCACTGACTTATGCCTGCTTCTAGGAGGGAAAGTTCCCACATCCTGTCCAGATGCACCAGGGTCAGTAACTGCATGTCTGAGGTCTTCTTGCTGTGGTTCTTTCTGAAAGACACTTGAGAATTTCCAGTGTCACCCACCATGAGGTGGGGCTGTGTTAAGGCAGCAGCTCCCTTGAGAGTCTGTGCTGAGGTGCAAATTCTGGCCTCGAGGATGAAGAATTGCCATAGAATCCCAGCAGCAGTGTGGTTGGTCAAGGACTGACTGCAGGTCATGGAGGGACAAGGGACTGTCTGCTCTCCACTCTTGACAGAGACCATTTTAAGAAGTTTTGCAAGACTCAAGTCCTGTATTTCGAGCTCCAAATAATGAACTCTTGACTTTTTTTTTTTTCCTTCTAAGTTTGGACTATGATGTCGGAGCTGGATATTTAAACACGCCAGGTCTTTGCCACTGCAACACTCTAATGGCTACTGGAAGATGTCTTGGTTAAGGGAGAGTGACTATGTGGAACATAAAGTTAGAGGACTGAGTCCCCTTGTCCATTCATATGTACATACAGTGGTCAAAAATCCAAGATGACCCCAGGATTCCTGCCCTCACATTGCAAACCCTGTGACCCTCTCCTCTCAATTGTGGGGACCTGTGATATGACAGAATGACATTCTCATAATTAGGTTATATTAAATGTTATACTAACCCAGGAGAATAGGTTTTGTGCATGTGATTAAGGTTCCTAATCAGTTGTCCTTGAGTTGATCAACAGGAGATCATCCTGTAGGACTGAACTACTCAGGTGAGCCCTCAGAACTATGATTTTCCTGCTGTCTTTGGGATCTGACAGTCATGTTGTAGACTGCTGGAGAGGGCCAAAGACTGAAAGTGGCCCCTAAGAACCCAGAGTGTGGTCTCAGGCTGATAGTCAGCAAGAAAGAGGGGACTCCAGCCCAGAGTTGCCAGGAACTGAATCATGTCAGCAACTGGAATTATCTTGGAATAGACCCTGAGCCTTAGATGGGATTGCAGTCTAGGAAGACACTTTGAATTCCACATGGAGAGGGAATTCTCAAGAGGAGGCCTGGTGGCCCATGACAGAACTCCTGACCATCAAAACTGTCATGGTGCATCTGCATGTTTTATTCATATCCTTGTCTTGGGAATTAGTTTTTCTCACTTACTGTAATTCTCTGAAGTTTCATTCAAGTATTTTGGGCTAGAAATTGCTCATTTCTTTTGATTGCCAGGTAGCATGTTATGAATACACCAAAGTCCACTGAACTCTTCACTCACTGGATGACATCTTGGCATATCTCAGTTTTTTCCACTACAAATGAAGCTGCTGTGAATGTTCAAGTGCAGGTTTTTGTGTGGACATAGTATTTTGTTTCTCTGGGATAATTGTTCAAAAGTTCAATTTCTGGGTCATAGGGTAATTGGAGTTTGGATTGAAAGAGCTTAGATGATAAGAAATCGCCCGTTTCTGAGGGACTCTTTCCTACATTCCTGCCAGCAATGTGTGAATGTTTCAGTTTCTCTGCACCCTTGCCAGGACTTGGTGTGTTATCGCATGTACTCTGGTCATTGATAGGTAAAACGCTATTGTGTTTTAATGTGCATTTCTGTAATAGCTGCCCATGTTGAACACCTTTCCGTGTGCTTATTTGCTCTGTAATTTTGCTGTCATGTGCTCTGTCATCACTGGTAAAGTAACTGCTCATGTTCTTCTGCTGCCTTCCAATTGAAGTCTCAGCTTTTTCAGTTTTCACACTTACACTGTCATTTGTTGTATATGCCATTTGTAAATATTTTCTCCCAATCAATGTGTAGCTGGTTTTTTCATCCTCTTAGAATTTTTTCAGAGTAATAGTTATAAATTTTCATGCAAACAAATCAATTATTTCTTTCATCGATTTTACTTTTTGATGACAAAACTAAGAACTCTTTGCCTACCCCTAAATTTTTTTAGTTCCTTTGCTTTTTCACATACATTTTTTATTAATATATTCATATCTACAAAAATATTTCTATTATTTTTGATAGAAATTGCACTAAATTTGTCTATTGGCTTGAAGAGAATTGACATGTTTACTCTGGGAGTACTTCAATCCATGAACATAGTTTGTCTCTCCACTCTCTTAGATCTCCTTTGATGTTTTTCTTATGTGTCTTATACTTTGCAAAGTATATAAGCATGTACATGTTTTTAGATTTACACCTAAGAATTTCATTTTTTTGAACAATTATCAATTGAATTGTAATTTTTACCTCAGGATCTATGTATTCATTGCTTATTAATAGAAATATAATTAATTTTTGTAAGTTTATTTTGTACCTTATTGAATTTACTAAGTAGTTCTAAGTTTTTTTCTTTTTCTGGTTTGTTTTGGTATATTCCTTCAGAATTTCTAAATAGACAATCATGCCATTTGTAAATGGAGATAGCTTTATCTCTTCCTTTTTAATCTGTATTTTAAAATTTTTATTTTCTTCCTCATGTCTTCCTCCACCCCTTTTTGCCTTATTGCTGTGACTAGAAACTCCAGTTCAATTTAATAAAGTGGTGAGAGGGTCACTTTGTTTTGTTCATGAACTTAAGGGAAAGCACTTAGTCTTTCTCCACTGACATGATGTTAGATATAGATTTATTTTTACTTATTCATTGAGGTAATTATCCTTTATCCCTATCTTCCTGAGAGCTTTTTAATCATGGATGAGTTTAGATGTGTTGAAACAGTTTCTGCATCAAATGACATGATCTTAGGATCTTTCTTCTTTGATTTATTGATAAAGAGAATTACATTTACTATTTCAAAGTTGAATTAACCTTCCCTGCCTGGAATAATCCCATTTAGTCAAGATGTATAATCCTTTTTACACATTGTTGGCTTCCTTTCGATAGTATTTGACAACAAATTTTATGTTTAAGTTGATGAATGCATGGTTTTTAAAGGCTTCATTTTAAAAAACCCAGTATAATATTGTTTAGAATGAATTGGAGGATTTTTTTTTTGGATAGGATTGGGTGGCATTTGTGTTAATTCTTCTGTAAAAAAAATGGTAGAATTATCCAGTGAAGTCATCTAGATCTGAAAGGTTTTTCTTTGTTTTTGGAAGATTTCAACATTCCAATGAATTTCCTTAATAGTTAGAGTATTGAAATTCTCTAGTTCATATTAGACGAGTTATGGGAGTTTGTGCTTTTATGAGAAGTTGGTCTGTTTCATCCAATTTGCCAGGTTTGTCTTGGTGTGCAGTTGTTGGTATTCCTAATTGCCTTTTGCTGTCTGTGGGGTCTGTAGAAACCTTGGCTTCATTCCTGATATTGACAGTTTGTGGGCTTTTCCTTTTTATTTTCTTTGTCACTGTTGCTAATGGTTGGAACATTTTACTGATCTTTTCAAAGAACAAGCTCTTTATCTCATTTATTTTCTCAATGTTTTTGTTTTCAATTTTATTGATTTTTGTTCTTATCTCCTATCTTTGTTTTGTTTTTGATTAATTTTGCTCTTCTTTTAATTTCATGAGCTTGGAACATAAGTACTTGGAGTTTTAGATTTTTTCCTTTTAGATTTATGCCTTTAGTGCTCTCAGGCTCCTTCTCACAACAGCTCTAGCCGTTGTCTCAAGTTTTAATATGTTGCATTTTCATTTTGATTCTGTTAAATACATTTTGTGATCTCCCTTGAAATGTATCCTTGTGCCTGTAGATTAGAGATTTTCCTGTTTTTAAAAAATTGATTTCTAGTTTGGTTCCATGTGGTCAGAGAGGACACACTATGTTATTTAATTTCTTTTAAATATGTTGAGGTTGGTCACATAGCCCGGAGTGTGGTCCATCTTGCCATATGTTCTGCGAACACTAGAGAAGGGTGTGCATGCTGTAGTTGTTGGGTGGAGGGTTGTATAGATTCTGACTGTAGGATGCTGGTTGACAATGCCACTGAGTTGTTGTTGTTGTTGTTGTTCTTCTTCTTCTTCTTCTTCTTCTTTTGTCAGCAGTTCTATCAACTACTGAGAGAAAGGTGTTGAATTTTTCAGGGACCACCATGGATTTGTCTGTTTCTTCTTTTAATTACATCAGCTCTTTCACGTATCATGCAGTTCAGTTTTTGGTGCGTGCATGTTTAGAATTGCTCTATCTTCTTGGTGAACTAACCCATTTATCACTTGATAACCTTCTTTGCTCTGAAGTCTACTTTATGTGGTGTTAATACAGGCATTACTGCTTTCCCTGGATCAATGTTTGCCTTATGCATCTTTTTCCTTCCTTGCTTCAAAACTCCCTATATTGCTATGTATGTGTATAAATGAGAGGGTACTGGATATTTTGTTATATTTGGAGTTAGTTTCTCATAGATAGCACATAGTTGGGTTGTGTTTTTAAACCTTCTTTGCCAAGCTGTGTCTTTTAATTGGAATGTTTAGACCATTTTTAGTTATTATAATTATTCATATATTAGAGCTCATATGTGTTATTTTATTACTTGTTTTCTACTTGTTATTTCAGTTTTCATTTATGGTTATTTGCCAATTTTTGAAAGCATATCATTTGATTCATGTACGCTGTCTCTGAGTGCATTATTTTGTAAGGGTGATGAATGCGCCAGTTCTCCACCTTCTGCCACCCCTGCATGAGGGAGGAAATGGGTCACCTTGTTGCAGCCTGGCACGGCTAGAATTCTAGGATTCCCAGCTGATTTCTGCTGGTGTGGGTTGGTGGATATGAGTCCATAGTCATTGTGTGCTGTTTGGCTGGGGCCCATTGTTGTTGCTCTAAAGTTCTCTGTCCTTCTAGGCTGATGCCTTCGGATCCTTTGGTGGAGCTATACAGGCTATAAGGGTGTGTTGTGCCATTTGGTGTTTCCAGTTACTGGCTTCTTCATCTCCATGTCTGGGATTTATAAAGCAGGAAGAAATTCCAGGGAACACCATGGTGTCCTCTGAGTTCCAAGGCCCAGCTGATCTGCCATCTTCATTCAGAGGCTGTGTTTCTTGTGTTTTTGATACACAAAGGGCAGGGTTCCCTGTAGAGTTTAGTGGGAGAATTAGGGAAAAGTACATCAATAATCTGTTCAACATGCTTGCTCAGAACCAGGAAGGTCAGCAGGCAGGGCTGTGGGCAGGGAACTGGGGCTCCGGGTGGGTACGGGCAGGGTACGGTAGTTAGGCGCCTAAGAGCTATTGTCAGGTTTTAATTGCTAATTGTATGTGGACAGACTCCACAGGGGTCTCAGGTGACCAGAGCACCTTGATGCAGGGTGTGGGGAGGCCCTGTGACCATGGAGTGGGGATTGGAGCAATGCAGACAAGAGCCAAGGACCGAGGAGAGTCCTCTGAGCCTCCGAGGGAGCCAGCCTGGCAGCACAGGGACTGTGGATCTCCGGCCTCTGGAGCCGCGTGAATAAGCGTGCTCCTCTCGGCTGGGGCTGGCTTGCGGAAGCAGCCAGCAGTAGCGTGTACGCGCACCTAGGACCTAGTGGGCCAGTCCCAGTCCTCTGGCGGGTCTCCAGGGAGACCAGGAAGGGCCGGCTCATTTCCTGCCCTTTGCCTCCTTCACTTGGTTGTGCCTCTGTTTTGAGCTCAAACCACAGACTGACCCGGGGCCAGCTGTTGGGGTTGGTTGGCTGCAGTGGTAGAGAGGAGAGAGGAAAAGAGAGAGAGGGAGACAGTGGAGAAGGAAGAGAGAAGAGAGAAGAGTGGGACCCGGCAGGGGAGGGGACGGATGGTGACAGGAGAACCAACATGGCTCCAACTTTCAAGCTGCAGGGCATCTGCTGCAGGCGACAGGGGGCCGACTCCTCCCGTGAGTGGCGGGAGAGACCGGGGGTTGGTCCTCTGGCTGGTTAGGATGAGGCGAGCCTGGGTATGCTCCAGAGACCTCTGAAACTGTGAGCCCTCAGATAACCTTCCTCCTCTGCGTTCTGCTGGCCGGGTCCTTCAGTCACAGCAGGGAAACTGCTGACAAGACAAGCGGTGTCCCTGTTGCCAAGTGAAGGCCACGTCACAGCCCTGCCTGGGCTCCCGCCACTAGCAGGCCACTTCCATGACCCAGCGACTTCAAAAAGTGCAGCACTGGAAGGATAAAAATGAACTTTTAAGACAACTAAAACTAAATGGGAAGTAAAATAGTGTTCTTTTCTCTGCGTGGGGAAAAGAGTCACAAATAAACAGAAGGAGTGACGTGACTTTCTCTGAAGCCCAGGCTTGGAGATCTCCCTGGGAAGCTTTTGCAGCCAAGATAATAGTTCATACAACCGTTGGCTTAAAAAAGAAGGTTCTGATGCCAAAGTGCCACCTTGCCAAGGAGGGCCTGCAGCCGCAAAGACTGCTGGGTTCAGACGCCGCCCAGGCGCCCGCTGTGCTGGGGTCAGCTGGGAGGCCCGTGGAGAGGGGCACCACCCAGGTGTTTCGCCAGCAGATGCTCCAGGCGAGCAGAAAACTCGTCCGAAGGATATTCTGTGAAGTGGAATCATAGGCCCTCACGGGAGGAGACCCACGCAGGGGAGGCTCCGGCCCCTCCCTCGGCCTTTCCCCAGGCAGCTGGCTGGCCAGGTCCCCCCCTTTAGGATCCTAGGTAGCTGCCCAGGGCCCACGGCTCCCTTTGAGATGGCAGACCTGGCAGCAGAGCGTCCTTCCTGCCTGCTTCTGGAGCCACCTCCTGCTGGGGGCCCCGTGGAGGCCTTCAGCCATGGACGGCAGGAGTTTGTGAAGGAGGAAAGGCCAGGGGCAGGATGAGACGCATGAGCCCATGACCTCCAGGTGCTGTGCGGAACCAGCGGGCTCAGGCGTGGCGTGTGGCTCTGCTCTGGGCCTGGGTGACACGCGGGGCTCAGGCGTGGCGTGTGGCTCTGCTCTGGGCCTGGGTGACATGCGGGGCTCAGGGCGTGGCGTGTGGCTCTGCTCTGGGCCTGGGTGACACGCGGGGCTCAGGCGTGGCGTGTGGCTCTGCTCTGGGCCTGGGTGACATGCGGGGCTCAGGGCGTGGCGTGTGGCTCTGCTCTGGGCCTGGGTGACACGCGGGGCTCAGGCGTGGCGTGTGGCTCTGCTCTGGGCCTGGGTGACACGCGGGGCTCAGGCGTGGCGTGTGGCTCTGCTCTGGGCCTGGGTGACACGCGGGGCTCAGGGCGTGGCGTGTGGCTCTGCTCTGGGCCTGGGTGACACGCGGGGCTCAGGCGTGGCGTGTGGCTCTGCTCTGGGCCTGGGTGACATGCGGGGCTCAGGGCATGGCGTGTGGCTCTGCTCTGGGCCTGGGTGACACGCGGTTTGGAGCCCTCCTCCCAATGCTGCTCGCGGCTCCTCCACGTCTGCTCCCGCCACAGGAGGAGCGGGGACCTGGCTGCCTCCCTGGGCTCCTTCACCGGCTGCATTGAGGAGCACCGCCGGCTCCAGCCCTCCCGCCTGCCCTCCCCGGGGGTGCGGCCCACTCCTCACTCCCCCTCCCTTCACCCAGGATAGCTGAGCACAGGCTGCTCCCTCCCTGAGCTGGACAACACCAGCTCCTGCTCCAGGAGGACGGGGTCCCCCCAGGACACCTGCTCTGCTGTGTGACAGCAGAGGCGCCCCTGACCAGCCCCAGGACCCCGCAAACAGGTGCCGGCCAGCCAAGCACTGAAGGGGGAAGCGTGTGGACAGCTGCCAAGGTGGGAGCCGTTGGCCAGGTGGCCATACTCAGGTCCCTGGGTGCCTGAGTCACACGTGGCACCTGGGGCCGTTTCTGCCTAAGGGCAGGCGGGGTCACAGAGGGGCCCAAGGACATTGGTGCAGCCGCCACTGAGGCTTTGGCCAGGCCCCCTCATGGGGACCCAGAGGGCAGCATGAGGCCTGTAGGTGGCCAGGAGCCCAGCGAGCCAGAGGCCCAGCCAGGAGGGAGGCCCTGTCCTGGGTCCTGCCCTGGCCCTCAGATAACTGGCAGGTGAAGGACCCACCCTGAGCTCCAGCTCAGGAGGAGCAGGGGACGCGCTGCTGAGCACATCCCCTGAGGGAGCCGCGGGCTCTGTGTGTCCTGGTCAGAGGAAAGGGCCGCGTCCCCATGGTGTGGCGCTGTGTGAGCAGCTGTGAGCAGAGCCCTCTCTGGGCGGGAGGCGTTGGTGAGGAGAGCGGGGGCTGCCGTGGGAGCGGTGGCTTCCCAGTCTGTCACCCCTTCACTTTTGGGCATTGATTCCCACTGTGAGGAAGAGCGGTCCCCGTGAGTCCCTTCTGGGTGTGGGGTGTTTCCTCTGGAGGCCCCTCTGTCCTCCCTGAACCTGGCACCTCCAGGTGACCCCACAGAGAGGCTTTTCAAAGGAGCCTGTGAGACCCGGGTTTACAAAGGCCAAGCGGTTGAGCCCAAGGAGCAGCCAGGAAAGAGCGGGCAGCGGGCCTTGTTTTCAAAGCTGAGGTTTGAATGAGGCTCAATTTGAAGGGCATCGCGAGCGACGTCATAACTCTAAATTAGCGCTACAGCAAGAGCCGGCTGCGGAGATGGATGCTCCGCTGCTTCAGTCCGCTGCACGGATTGGCCCAGCCGAGAAGAATAGAGGTTTTATCTCCTCCTTACAGCAAACAGCCCATTAATAGAGGAGCGTTCACTGTCACTTCCTGAGGAATAAAGACATTAAAGATGTTTGATACTTAAAATTATGTTTATGTTGTCTGTGCAAATGTGATAAGTACACCCCATAAAAGCGGCCGAGTACTCGCCTTCTGCTAAGTTGCAAATTCTGAGCTGTGTCTGGAAAGAGCCCCTGATGTGCTGGGATGCGGCCTGGAGGCTGCCCCAGCCAGTGGGCCCAGCCGCAGCCACACTGCGTCCTGGCTCAGGGCTCCAGGGACGCCACCTGGGCGACACTCGGCCTCTGGTCCTGCAGGGCCCTCTCTACCTCTCAGCAGCAGAGGTCCTGGCCCCCAAGGGGCAAGGAGGCTGTGGCCCCACCCTCCACCAGCTGCAGCCAGTCAACTGCTGGGTCTAATTTGGTGACAGGTGACTGCAGATTGATGTCAGGTAGCTGAGGGGCAGGAGATCCTTGTGCTGGCTGGAGAAAGCCCAGCAGCCGCTTTGCCATTTATATGCAGATTTCTGATGCAAATGAGGTGGAGGGAGAAGGGACCTTGGAGTGCTCTTCTTGTGTGTCTCCTTGAAGTCTTAAGTGATCAAAATGCAAATGGCTATAAACAAGGATGTAAGAGCAGCAATCAGACCCTTCTGCCTGGTCCCTGCGGGCTGCTTCTGGACACTACCCAGTGCACCCACAAACGGCCTGGCAGGTTGGGAGAGCCAGAGAAGCCTGTGCCGCGGCCGGAGGGGTCCCCACGGGCTCCAGGACTGTCGTCCCCCCTCCACGGCTCACTCCTCTACTCCTTCATCCACCCATTCATGTGGGTTCTGGCTGGGCTGTTTTTAGGAGAGATAAGGAGGATGTGAGTGGTTCCCTGTGTGGACGGCTCTCTGCCAGGAAAGCAGCAGTGTGGGGAAGTCATGCACGGCTGGAGACAAGAGCCACATGGTGGAGGTTGCCGGGGCAGGCGGATCCTCTCTGGGCACGAGGGTGGAGTATTGGGTTTCCTGGCAGCAGCGAGTCACGCTCTACAGAACACCATGGCTGATCAGTCTGGTAATGCTGGGTGGCCTTCTCCAGACCCCGCTTCCCATGCTCCTCCTGGAGGAGACTTGACGCTGTCTGTGCACCCTGACGTGTCCCCAAGGCTGGGGGTGCCTTGTTCCCAGAGACGCTGCACCATGGTCCTGGCTGCAGCAGAAGTTGCTCTGTGACTCTGAGGGCAGAGGAGGCCTGCGGCTCCAGGGGCTGTGATGGGAAGTGGGACCAGGCATGGTCCCTGGGAGCAGCGCAGCCTGGTGCTGGGGCGTGGCCCCTGGGGTGGCCATCTGGCCCTCCCTGCTGCTGTACTTCCCAGCTGTGTGTTTCCCTGCCCATGATCAGGGCTGCTGTGGCTGCTCCTGCACAGGTGGCGTCCAGTGCCGACACACCACGCTGGCCTGCCCAGGTGACTGACCTGCACAGGTGACTGACCTGCCCAGGTGGCGTCCAGTGCTGACACACCACACTGACCTGCCCAGGTGACTGACCTGCTTAGGTGGCATCCAGTGCTGACACACCACACTGACCTGCCCAGGTGACTGACCTGCTTAGGTGGCGTCCAGTGCTGACACACCACACTGACCTGCCCAGGTGACTGACCTGCACAGGTGACTGACCTGCTTAGGTGGCGTCCAGTGCCGACACACCACACTGACCTGCCCAGGTGACTGACCTGCACAGGTGACTGACCTGCCTAGGTGACTGACCTGCCCAGGTGGCGTCCAGTGCCGACACACCACGCTGGCCTGCCCAGGTGACTGACCTGCACAGGTGACTGACCTGCCCAGGTGGCGTCCAGTGCTGACACACCATGCTGACCAGAGCACACCCTCAAAACCCGCTAGCTGCTTTCCTGGTTGCTGCTGGCTGTGGGCTGGAGAGGGAGCTGGCTCAGTCGCCGTCACTGGCTGTGGGCTGGAGAGGGAGCTGGCTCAGTCGCCCTCACTGGCTGTGGGCTGGAGCGGGAGCTGGCTCAGTCGCCATCACTGATGGGCACCAGGAGGTGCTGCGTCTGGTGAGCCAGCAAGAAGCAGAGTCCTGCGATGGAGGCTGCTCATCTTGCTTTCAATACCCTCCGTCCTCAGAACTCGCTGGGAAGGGGAGGCCCAGGGCAGGAGCAGCCCAGGGCAGACCACCCGTTGCCCGTCCTTGGAAGCCCCCATGCCCTCGGCCAGGGAAGCAGGCCACCAGAGACGCCCAGCTGGCCTTGCGTCCTCGTCCTCTGTAGGCTCGCTAGGGTGTGACTTGATCTTTTCCCCAAATTAATCCTCTCAGAGACAATATTTAAGTAATAATCCTAAATCCACAATGACAAGTAGTAAAGCTAATTGAGGGTAATCAGGAAACCCTTTATCAGCCACAAAGACATCGTGGGTGACTCCTAAGATAGGAAAATAATGAGAGATCGATATTCCTGGTGGACAAAACCCAATGTGACTATATAAATCAACAGGGACTTGCCAGCAAGTAGAACATTTTACCCTTGTCGGTGAATTAATCTAAGTGTCAATAGGGAAAAACAATGATAAAATGGAAACTAGAGAATGTTCCCACAGGGCCTGTGAGCGACGCAGCCTGTGGGCGAAACCCTGGTGCAGGGACAAGCTCCCTGGACTGGCAGCCTGACCAGGGCCCAGCAGAGCGCCTGCCTGGACGGGCCGTTGCAAGTGGGTTGGTCAAGTGAGGGCCTAAGTCTTTGTCACTGTCCCTAACAAGTAGAGCCTGGGAGCTAGGTCCCCACGCATTCTCGATGAGTGACTCAAGGTGAGTGTTCACTTGGAATTTCAAATGTATTTACCGTGTGTTTTGTGACATGATATCAAGTGTGATTATTAGAGATTGGGTGACTTGACACATTGTTACCAAAAGCTCGGTCCTCACCTGACGCCAACCTGGTCATAGGTGCACGTGTAGAGGAAAAGGAAGAAGTGTCATCGCCTTGGTACCAAGGAGAGACACGGACTCCCGTCCCAGAGCCTGTGACTGCGGGTCAGGGGGACCCGGGGACTTTGGAGGATAAGGAGACTGCATTCCAGCTCTGCCCTGAGGGTTAGGATTTGAATTCACACGTAGGCTTGGGATGGCCACCTGAGGTCTGCTGGCACGTCCCTGAAGGATGGGTGACTTAGATCCTGTGGTGTGCGCTGAAGGACGGGAAGCTCGGCCGCCATGGGAGGACGGCAATCTTCCTTCTCCCAAGGTGGGGGAGGAGAGGGGAGAAGAGGAGGGAGCAAACAGGGTCAGTGCTGCAGAGAGCCCCAGCGGCAGGCGGCAGGGCCTCGTTCTGAGTGTGCGGCGGACGCTGCCGCGAGACGCCAGGCCGCTCAGCGCAGGAGTGCTCCGCCCATACCCCATACCTCATCTCATGTTCAGTTCCAGGTGCAGGCAAATCCCACTCGTAGGAGAAGAAAAAGTGACCCAAGGACCCGCTGACCTGGGGAAGACCCAGCTCGGGCAGGCTGGCCCGGCCAGCAGCAGGTAAGAGGCATGCGGGCAAGCTGCCTCCGAGGGTCTGCCAGGGCTCCCGGTCTCTGGGAGGAGCCCTGCCAGAGAGGACGGCAGAGGGTCCACAGAGGCGTGGCCTGGAGAGCGGAGCCCGCGTGCATCACTCGGGCTTCCTCCAGGTGAGCACACGGACCAGAAGGTGGACGCGGAGCAGTCGAGGGCCAAAGAGCACGCTGTGCCCCGCCCCAAAACCAGAGTCTGGGGGGAGACAGACGCGGACTGTGGAAGGGGCGGCTCTTCCTGGGTCACATCCGTGAGCTGAACGCCATCCTGCACCGTCCTGAGTGGCTGTCACAGGCGAGTCACAGAGCACTGGGACGGCCCTCGGTCCCGTTAGGAAGTGTTGGGCCCAGAAGTGAACCAGACCCTGCCCAGGGGCCCTCGGCAGGTGTGCAGGCCCCCGGCAAACACACCTCGAGTGGGGGGCTCTCGGGGGGAGGCAGGCTGCTGGGAGACTGTTGGGGCTCCGACGACAAGAGGGCCGAGTGGGCAGCGCCCCAGGGAGGGGCTGAGAGGGCTCACTGGACAGCTCTGCTGCTGGAGGCTCTGTGAGGCTGCTGGCCGCAGGGACCTGAGGGTGCCGGTGGTGGCCGGGCACCTCCTGGTCTGGGGTGAAGTCTCCTTCTGACAGGTGCTCATGGGACTCGAGTGCGTTTCTACAGGGTCACCTGAAACCCACCACTCCAGGAAGCAGATGAGCCCGGTCAGTTTAAAGCTGCGGCTTCGGTCTCCGCCCAGCTGCAGGTGTGAGGCAGAGCCCAGAGACAGCATCTGAGCCTGTTGCCCCTGCTGCTGAGGAGACTGGCACGGGAGGCCTCCGGGAGCCCCGTGCTGAACCAAGGCACGTCCGGGCATCTCCTCTGGAAGGAGGAGGAGTCTTAGGTTGGACCTGCTTGGTCAGAGGCCACTGTCCACCCAGTGCCACTGTTAGTCCTCTGTGCATGTGGGGCCAGGGCCAACCCTCAGGCTGTCGGGTGGAGGCAGGTGGGAAGTCTGTGTTCTGTAGAGCCAGAGCCCTGGATTAAACCTCACAAGAGGGAGGCTTCTCCCAGCTTGAAGGAGGAGGAGGAGAGGAGGAGGAGGAGGGAGGTGAGGAGGAGGAGGGGAGCAGGGAGAAAGGGAAAGGGGAGGAGGAGAGGAGGGAGAAGAGGAGGAGGAGGAGGGAGGCCAGGAGGAGGAGGGAGGATGGGAAGGGGGATGAGGGGAGGAGGAAGAGGGAGGAGAGGAGGAGAAAGAGGGAAGACAGAAGGAGAAGGAGGGAGGTGAGGAGGAGGAGGGGAGCAGGGAGGAAGGGAAGGGGGAGGAGGAGAGGAGGGAGAGGGAGGAGAGGAGGAGAAAGAGGGAAGACAGAAGGAGGAGGGAGGAGAGGAGGAGGAGGGTGGAGAGGAGGAGGAAAAGGGAGGAGAGGAGGGAGGAGAGGAGGAGGAGGGGAGAAGGGAAGAAGGGAAGGGGGAGGAGGGGAGGAGGAAGAGGGAGGAGAGGAGGAGGAGGAGGAGGGAGGACAGAAGGAGGAGGAGGGAGGTGAGGAGGAGGAGGAGGGAGGAGAGGAGGAGGAGGGTGGAGAGGAGGAGGAAAAGGGAGGAGGGGAGGAGGAGGAGGGAGGAGAGGAGGAGGAGGAGAGGGTAGGGGAGAGCAGGGAGGAGTCTGAACAGCCCCTCAGGGACCTACGGTCTCCTGGCCTTCAGGTTGGCAGCAACCCTGGGACCCTCCTGAGGCCCCACCCACTTTCGGGCAGGCCTGGAAAGGGTGCTCACACCCTCGCCCGCCCTCTCCTGTCCTCCCTCTGGTCCAAATCACACTGATGTCCTGCAAAGTGGTTTTGAGGACTGAGCAACTTGGGAGGAACTTGGGATCACTGTGCTCCTTCATCAACAAGAAACACAAAATGGGTTGATGCAGAAACCTGTCTGACAATGTCCTCTAGTGTAAGGTCAGGGGTAAGGTTGGGGGAAGAGCCGCTTGCTGAGCTAAAATGGAGGGTCCTCCCTCTTCTCTTGGGTGAAGAGCTTCTCATCCTGGTGCTGTTGGCCCAGCCAAGTCTTGCCAAAGACCACCAAGGGTCACTGCCTTCTGTCGTGTGGCCTTGCGGGTGCTGGAGCCCAGGAGGTCATGTCCCCACCAGTGGGTGTGGGGCTCGCCGGGTGACCTGCTCTGGCAGATGACGGCGGGCAGCTGACGGAGGGCTGGGGTGTGCTGGGTGGTGGGCCGGGCCTGGCTCTGGAGCCTGCAGGGGGTGGGCCGCCAGCAAGACCTGGAGCCAACATGAGCTGCCCTGCTGGGCCCGTCCTGGGCGGCCGAGTCCCGGGGCCTGCAGAGCCGCGAGAGGAGGGAGCGAGGAAGAAGCCAGCGCTGGACGTTGGGGGCTCTCCCTGTGGCTCCTGGCCACAGCTGGTGGAGGCGGGATGGGCCCTGTGCTGCCGAGGAGAACACACTGTGTGGCAGGAATGGGGCTGGCGCTCTTCTGTGGCAAAGTCACCACTGTTTCTACCTGCTCTTCTTCCTTCCTTCCTTCCTTCCTTCCTTCTTTCCTTCCTTCCTTCCTTCCTTCCTTCCTTCCTTCCTTCCTTCCTTCCTTCTTTCCTTCCTTCCTTCCTTCCTTCTTTCCTTCCTTCCTTCCTTCCTTCCTTCCTTCCTTCCTTCCTTCCTTCCTTCCTTTGCTCTCCTACATTTGTGAGCATGTGACTTGCACCCATATTTTTAAAAATAACACATTCCTTTCCTCAGTGAGACAGCATCTGCTCTCCTTTAGCTCTGGAAATGTCTCTGGAATCCTAATATTACAATTTACAGCCTCCGCGAGGAGGAACTTTCTAGAATCATCTCTAGGTAAGGTAGTGGCCCTATTTTCTTCCCCCACGATGTAGCCCCGGGGAGTGTCTGACAAATGTCCACCGACTCGAATCGAAGTCTATTCAAGGATCAGCACCACCTCCACTCCCCGCACACAATGTTCAAGAGTTGCCCAGCCAACAGATTTCTGTGTGAAATTCACACATCACATCAACTCCATCCCAAAATGGCCCAGTCAGCAAACAGCGGTGGACTCTAATGTGCCAGAGTAAAGTGTCTCTTCCCTCGAGGGCTGGTGGCGGCTCTTCCTTCCTTGCTTGTTGGCTCTTCTCACTGGGGAGGGACTGGCAGCCGCGGCGACGGTGGGCAGCTCAGAGACAGGGCGAGAGTCCTGCTTGCCCAGGGAGGAGGTGGGCGCTGGCAGGCCATGACCAAGCGGAGGCTTTCCGGGCACATCTGCAGAGCGCGCCTGCTCCTGGCGGGCCCCGATCGCTCTTCTCCTGAACTCAACACAGCAAACCTAATTTTTTAAGTTAATAAGTGGCAATGGGAAAACAAAATATTGCATATATTTCCATTTCTGGGTCAGTTCTATAGTTTTGTTTATTTTATTTTTGAGAGCGTATTTTTCCTCTGGGAAACAACACATCTGGAAATTTACCACTCCTGTCTCTGCCGGTATGGGAGTCTTTGTGATGTAAATAGGCGTAGGTCTTTTGAGGAAATCTTTAAAAATATGTGGATTACTCCGTCTAGAGGTGGGACTAGGTTTTGATGGTCCTGGCAGCAGATCTGCTGGGCTGTGTCCCTCCAGCTCCCGTTGGCTTGCCGTCTGGAGCCCTTGAGGGACCCTGGTGTCTCTTCAGCGACCCGGCAGCGGGTGTACATGTGAACTGCTAATAGTGTACTTTAGCAAGTGACAGTTCAGCCATTTCAGTTTGACCCCAACAGATCCCCGGCAGGCACGAGGGCAGAGCAGGCTGCTCGTGGAAATGAGAGGATCAGGGGCGTGTTGCACAGGCTTAACCCTGGGTGACCTTCTGTCCACCTGCAGAGGATAGGAGCGCAGAGACCCTGATGGGTGGAGGCGGGTGGCAGGGGAGGGCTCGTGCAGTTGCACCGTTGCACATCTCCTCGGGGGCTTAGCCCGCCTGGTCCAGGGGGCCCTCCCAAGGCCTGTGCTGGTTTTGCTCCCTAGGTTGCAGGGAAATCGCCTTCTCTGTGCAGGGTGCCGTGTGCAGCTCCAGCTGTGGTCTGCTGCCAGGCTCTCGGCCCGGCCTTTGGCTGCCCTCCTGGGCTCCGGGAAGTGGCTGCGAGCAATCCCTGCGAGGTCTCACACAGGCTGTGAGACAGGTTAACAGAGTCCTGGAGCCAGCTGGCCACTGCTCTGGGTCACTGAATGGCCCAGCTGTGACCACACCAAGGTCAGTTCCCAGCCAGTGTTGGCCGGACGTGGAAGTCCAGCCTGTGTGCACACCCGTCCATAAGAACACAAGGTCTTGTATACAGACTGCCCAAGGGCTGCTTCCAGCAGCTCCCACGTTAGACGGAGCAGCCCGGACGCACATGTCTCCTGGGCTGAGTGGACGGGAGTGCCCGCTGCACGGGCAGAGGGAGGGGAAGCTCCCAGGCCTGGGGCTGCGCCTCACTCCAGGCAGAGGGTGAGGGTCTGCACCTCCAGCTGGCTGGGTCCCAGAGCTGCCAGTCCATGAGGACACCAGGGTGGGGTGGCAGGGGTCACTCTGTCCACAGAGGACACAGAGGGCCTGGCCTAGGGCTGCCTACTATCCACTCTGACAGATCAGACATAAATAGAATGTGAGCTCCCATTTTTCTGATTGTACGTATTGTAGGATCACATGGGTCATACAGTCATGCATGTGATGGAGTAATAATGTGTTTCACTCTACTATCCTTCCTACCCCATACCCTTCCCCTCCCTTCACACCCCTCTACCTGATATGAAGTACCTCTATTCTTCCCTAGCCCCACCCCCTTATTGTGAATTAGCTTCCACGTATCAGAGGAATATTCAGCCTTTGGTTTTTTGGGTTTAGCTTATTTCACTTAGGATGATATTCTCTAACTCTATCCATTTACCAGCAAATGCAGAATTTCATTCTTCTTTAAGGCTGAGTAATATTCCATCATGTATATATACCACATTTTCTTTATCTGTTGACTTTTTACAGGATAATTGAGGATTTGGAGTGGGTTCTGCTGGCTCACCTTCGGGATTAACTAGTTTCTACCAATTAAGTGCCTCACAAACATTGACCAAGACTTGTGCCTTGGTGAGGGTCCCGGCCTCCAGGAGGTGCTGCCTAGCGGAGTGCTGAGTACTCTGTCTCCCGTAGACAATGATGTCACAAAGAGGGCTCGGTGTGGGTCCCCGTGCCAGGCTCCACCAGCTCAGGTTCGATGGTCCATCCTAGGTGGATTTCAGGTTTCAAATTTTTATTTGGCTATTTATGTTTTTGTGAGGATAGGAAATTGCAGGGTTAGACAAGTGCACGGGGCAGAGGGGCAGGGGCGCCTCTGGTGGCTGGTCCTGCTCTGGAGAGGAAAGGCCAGCCCCTGTGCTGGAGAGCCTGGCCAGGGGAGTCCGGCGCCAGGAGAAGGAGGGCCAGCAGGACGGGCTCGACTTCTCCAGCTCAGGCTTTGTAAGTCCCTGAGCCCATTGCGACAGGGAAGCAGGGAGGTGCTGCGCGCCCTGGACCACCACGGAGCCAGCAGCCTGCTCCGCTCTGCAGGAAGGCAGAGGCCAGGCTGGTGGCCAGCACTTGCAGGAGCCCTGCCACCTGCAGGCTGGCCAGCTCGGGCAGGATGGAGCTGCAAGGGTGACCGTGTTCAGGTCCCATGGCTCTCTGGTGGCCCTCTGGGGAGATGCGGCCCTTCTGCCCCTACAGTGGGGTGAGCGGGGTCATGGGCATGTAACAGGGAGGTCACGTGCCGGGTGGGCAGGGATCCCGGCGACGGGCTGGGACGGAGCTGTGAGGTGCTCTGGGCGAGCTGTGCCATGTGGCATCAGGGTGTCCCGGGGGCGAGCCTTCTGCTGCCACCGAGCACGTCTTCCCAGGCCATGGCCGCTCTGTGGTCACGGCTGGAAATGCTGTGGCAGCCCAGCCCAGCCTGGCCAGGACGGGGTCAGGGGGCCCAGGAGGTAGTGCAGGGCCCTTCCCGTCCTCTTCCTCTGGGTCCTGGCTCTCCCCACCCATCCTGGGACGGGAAGTGACGCGGGGACAGAGCCCAGGAGTCTGCCCCAACGCGTCTCTCGGGCTTCCATGTGCAAGGCAGAAGGCTCCAGCGCTCCTCGTGGCCACGGGCAGCACAGCAGCAACCGCAGTCTGATGTCAGTGACTTCCGTAAGATCACGGGCCCCCACGCAGTGCCGTACCACAGATCAGCCCATGCTTCCAAAACCAGGAAGCTTCTCCAGCTAAAGCAAGTTTCTTTAGCATGAATTCAGTATGGATTCTGACTTGTGCTCTTATGGCGGAAGTGTCCCCGTGGTCTGAGATTGAAACCTCAGGGGAGGGGAGGAGATGGGGCAGTGGAGCCAAGTGCGTGCAGGGGACCTGTCTGTGGGGCTGGCTGAGTTGACGGGGCCTGGCGTTTGGCTCCCTTTCTGGGAATCTGGGCGTTGCTCAGCCTCAGGCCCTAGTTGGTGGTGGCTGGTGTTCTCTCTTCTGGCCACCCCACCTTGGTGGTTCGATGTGTTTGAAAGAGATTCTGGAGCCTCCTTTGTTAAAGTAGTACAAGCCAAAGTCCACGTTCACAACTTCCTGCCTTTACTTATTTTTATTATAGAAGGGGCCTCATCAGGCCAGCTCGCCGAGCAGAGGCTGGATAGCCCCACAAGGCAGGCTGCAGAGCCAGAGGAGAGCCGCTCAGTCCAGGAAGCTAGAGGCTCAGAACTGGAGGGACTAGCCACGCAGCTCCAGCCGAGGCTCAGGGCCTGGAAGCTCCTGGGAGGTGCTGTGGAGGCCCCTTTGGGAGGGCGAGGGGGCTGGACTCATGCCCTCAGGCAGTCGCAGCAGCAGCTGATGCGGGTTCAAGAGGACGGAGCTTCCATCTGCCAGCCGTCTGCCTTTATGAAATATGAGCTCCACGCTGCGACACGCACTGCCCGAATGAACTGAATAGGCACGGCTTGCACGTCTGCCACGCGGTAGACGTCTCACTCACCAGGCGCTTCCTCTAAGCACGCCACCCATCTTTCCTCCAGGTCTGAGGTGAGGCTAGCGCACTCGCAGGGTCTGGGCAAGCGGGGTGTCTGTACATGGTGCCTCAGCGCCGCACAGGGGAGGGGAAACAGGGTCCCCCACTTGCTGAAGCCCAGCGCTGCGGAGGAGACACAGGCCCGGGACACGACTCTCCTGTCTTCTCTTGCTGCAAAGAACCTCTGGTTACTGGGAGGACAGGGCCACCGTGTGCAGGTGGCAAGTGCCCCTGGTGCAGAGAAACCAGCTGGTGGGAGTACCCGGGGAGCACTGTGACCCCCACGGGGCTTCCTCCCCAGGAGACCCTCCTCTGCCCAGCGGCCTTGGCTGGAGAGCTGTGGCCCCCTGCCTGCTGCTCACTCCCTGGAGGCCCCCGCCCCAAATCCCACCAGCACCCGGAGTGGGTGGGCGGAGCAGCCCTGTCAGTCACGTGTCGGACGCTGTCTGGCTGGAGGACGTGCTGGGGCTCCCCTTGTGGATTCTGCGATGGTGGCCAGGGGGAGCCCAGGTGGCAGGGACACCTGGCTGTATCTTCTGGGGTGACAATGGATGCTGGGACTGAGAGTGGCTTCAGCCAACAGGGCAGACGGTCCCACTGCATGAGGAACTGCACTCTGCCCACGGGCTGGATGGAGGAGCACCGGAGCCAATCCCTCCCCACGCCTGACAGGCAGTGCACAACTGGGCTCTGGGTGCGAGATCTGGGCAGGGAGCGCTAAACTGTGCCCGGATTCCTGACCCACAAAGGCTGGGGTCACAAATGCGTCCTGCCAAGTCCCTGCGACCCACCACATGCCCAGGAGGCCAACATGCCACCCAGGAGGTTAACAAGGTGGGCACAGGGCCTTTCTGCTAGCAGGTGCCGCCAGCTGTGAGTGAGGCCCAGCCGGGCACGTCCTGTCCACCGGGCAGAGCGTGGCATGCATGCGCAGGGAGGCTGGGCCCCATGGGCGCCAACCCACAGGGCAGGGAGGCTGCCTCTCCTCTCTCAGGGCTCTCCCGAGGCCGCGTGTCCTGAGAACCATTCCGCACGATGACCCAGTGTCTCCTGCAGACAGGCCGCCACCCCGCATCCCCGCAGATCCCTCCTGGGCTGAGCCCCGAGGACCCCAAACGCGCGGCCTTGGCAGCGTTCCCACCGCAGCTCCGAATGCCAGGGTCAGGCCTGAGCGTCCACTCAGCGACGGGCTTGACGCAGCAGACGCTCCAGGATCTTTCTGTTTTGGCAGCTGAAGGAAGAACAGACGGGACGTGGCCCTGGGCTGTTTGCCTGGGTGGCGAAGGAGGTGCCAGGCGTGTGGCCTTGGCTGCAATCGCCTGGCATTCTGGGGACCAAGGGACAGGGTCAGTGTGCGAACACTGGCTTGCGAGGTCAGAGCTGAGGTTCCAGAATCCGGCCTTCGTCAACCCACTAGCTTAGCAGCTCCTGGTGTGTGCGGCTGGCAGAGGATGGGTGACTGGTGTTGGCCAGGCGTCCCTGCCAGGGGAAGTGCCCGCGGCAGGGTGGCCGTGACCACAAGCAGGTCGCTCCTTCCACGTTCTTTCCTGAGGACAGTGAGTGTCACTCTTGGGCCCTGGGAATGTGAGTCTCCGTGTGCTGGAGGACGGGCCTCAGGATGACCATAGGCCTCCACCCCACAGGGCCACCTCTCCCCCTGCCCAGCATCCCTTTGGTCCAGCCTCTGCTGGCCAGGGACTTGGCGGCACCTGCGTTACAGCCGCAGGGCGCTGTCCCCGAGCCTTGTGGACAGGCCCCTGGATCACCCTCACGCTCCTCCCGACAGGGGAAGGTCCAGCCAGGAGCCCGCTGGGCGAGCTTCCCAGCAGGAGCCTGCGAGCGCGCCTGTGCTGCCTCTGAAGACTCGGCCTGGCTGGGTGGGCCGCGCCGAGAGGCCAGGGCTGCGCTGGGTCTCCAGCAGGCAGTGAGGGCTGGACAGAGCGGTTCTGACTAAGAAGGTGGCCATGGTCCAGACCACGTCCCCAAGAACCCTGCAACCAAATCCCTCTCACGCAGGAGGGGCAGCCTGGCTGTGGTGGAGCCCATGCGGGATGCCCTCCGCGGCCAGCATGGAGCTCAGCGCAGGCCAGGACCAGCTTCACCAGGGCACGGGTTCAGTGCAGCCCTCAGTGCACCAGGCAGGGGTCCTGGGACGCGGGGGTCCTGGTGGAGTGACGGGCTGGCATGGGTCCGTCGAGCGTGTCGCTCTCACGGAGGAGGCAGGAGGGAGCGGCCCCCCCGGAGCCACGCCCCCAGGCCTGGCCCTCCCGAGCTCTCAGGGTCCTTCCACCCTCCAGGTGGCTTCCAGGGAGAGCTGATGTCAGTCAGCGGCTACTTCAGCGCCCGAGAAGCAGCACTGGAGAGAGCAGGTGCGAGAGTGGGCAGCCCTTAAGGCCCTCCGTGGCCACCTGAGGGGAACCGCATCTGATTCAGTCAGCTGTTGGCGGGCGCAAGAAGGCGGACTGCGCGGGCCGGGTGCCATCCCACGCTGAAAGGGACCACAGTGTCACCAAGGCTCAGCAACAGAGGGCTGTTGGGATTTGAAGTTTGGTCCCCAACAGGGGCTCATGTCCCGCAAGACGCCGCTCCTCAGGCGCTGTTCACGGACACGCCTGCTCTGCCTCCCTCCTGCCTGTGGTCCTCCAGTCAGAGGTGGCCGTGGCTTCTTCCCTCCCTGCCCACTCGCCTGACTTCTCTGGGGTGACGGTTGACTCCACTACAACTTTTGAAAAATAACCAACTAAAAAAGCCCTTTTTTCTTTACGTCTTTCCTCACTCAAGAAATTCACAAAGATCCAGCAACTCTGGAGGCCGAGGCAGGAGTTTTACAAGTTCAAGATCAACCTCAGCGAGTCGGCAGGACCCAGCAGCTTACAGAGGTCCAGTCTCAAAATAAACACTGAGGGGACCAAATAAAAAATAAAAAGGCCAGGGGACGCAGCTCAGTGGTAAAGGACCCCTGGGTTCAGTCCCCAGTACAGAGAGAAAGAGAGCAAGAGAGACAGAGAGAGAGAGAAAGAGAGAGAGCGAGACAGAGAGGGGGAGAGAGAGAGAGAGAGAGAGGGAGAGAGAGGAGGAGAGAGAGATAGAGAGAGAGAGAAAGAGAGAAAGCGAGACAGAGAGAAAGAGAGAGAGAGAGAGAGAAGAGAGAGAGAGGGGAGGAGAGAGAGGAGAGGGAGAGAGAGAGAGAGGGAGAGAGAAGAGAGAGGGAGAGAGAGAGAGAAAAAGAGAGAGAGAGAAAGGAGAGAGAGGCGGAGACAGAGAGAGAGAAGAGGTAAGAGGAGAGAAAGAGAGAGAGACAGAGAGAGAGAGGGAGAGAGAGGGAGAGAAAGAGAGAAAGAGAGGGGGGGAGAGAGAGAGTGAGAGAGAGGGAGAGGGGAGAGGAGAGAGAGGAGAGTAGAGAGGGAGAGGAGAGAGAGAGAGAGGTAGAGAGAGAGAGAAAGAGAGAGCGAGACAGAGAGGGAGAGAGAGAGGGAGAGAGAGAGTGAGAGAGAGAGAGAAAGAGAGAGACAGAGAGAGAGAGAGAGAGGGAGGGAGAGAGAGAGAGAGAGGGAGAGAGAGAGAGAGAGGGAGAGAGAAAAGGGGGAGAGAGAGAGAGAGAGGGATAGAGAGAGAGAGAGAGAGAGAGGAGAGAGAGAGAGAAAGAGAGGGTGACTGTGTCCCTCCCTCCTGGGGTGACTGTGTTCCTCTCTCCTGGGGTGACTGTGTCCCTCCCTCCTGGGGTGACTGTGTCCCTCCCTCCTGGGGTGACTGTGTCCCTCTCTCCTGGGGTGACTGTGTCCCTCCCTCCTGGGGTGACTGTGTCCCTCCCTCCTGGGGTGACTGTGTCCCTCTCTCCTGGGATCCTTGCATCACACTGCAGTGCAGCCTGAGGGGCCTCTGCACCGTCCCCCGGCCCATCTCCTTGACAGGTGCAGGTATTGGCTGAGCACGTGTGGCCATGCCCCTTCCTGAGAGGCAGTGCACCTCTGGGCAGGGGGTAGCCCCAGGTCCCATCCTGCCATTAAACCCAGGAGGTCAAGCGCGGAGCCGACGGCGTCTGTGTGGGGCCTTCCTCATCCGGCCCAGAGCCAGGCTGTGACTGACAGGGAGCCCTGCCTCTGCTTCTGGTGGAGCGGGGTGTCCGGCCACTCCTGGCCTTTCTCCATGGTCACTGGTGACCGTGACATGTGTGGCTTGACTCTCTCAGGGCACTTGTCACTGGAAGACGGTGGTCCCAAGGAGCAGGAGACAAAATCAGAGTGGTAGGTGTTGGGGGCTCGTCACATGTCCAAAGAAACCGTGTCAAAACCAGGCCCAGGGGAGGGACGGCGTTCGCCAGCGGGAGGTCTGTGCACACCATGGTCTGACTCGCTGGACATACAAACCTTGAAACAGCCACCAAAGTAGAACCCAGTCAGAGCTGGACGTCCACTGGCGGCACCTGACCTGAGAGGAGGAAAGAGGAAAGGGGAGGGCGGACCCGGGACAAGTGGAGACCCCACGGAGAGAAGCTCACTGGAACCCAGCAAGCTCCACGCTACCACGTGACCCAGTGGGAAGAGCAGGTGCCAGGGGACTTCAAAGAGCGTCATCAGCCAGAGGCTGCCAGACGTAAGACCGGGGTGTCAATGGAGGAGACAGGCATGTGGCTGACCCAGTCCACGCACAGCTGGGGCCACGCCCCATCAGAGGGGGCAGCGCATGAAGGCCTCCAGGGCGCAGCAGCCCAAGGAGCCCAGCAGCCCCGGGCCAGGCTCCTGACGGCAGCTCCCAGGCCCCGGGAAGAAGCGAGTGACCACTAGGTCAGCCCGGCTGCACAGAGGCCGGCGGAGGAGAATCGGACCGAACGCAGAGCTGAAGGAAGGAAATGCAGAGATGATCTTGTCTGCTTGGGCTAGTCGAATACTTCTTAGGAATGACAACGAAGCCACGATTCACAGAGGAAGGAAGACGATAGCGCTAGCTCATCACAATCAAGAACTTCTACTTTTTAAAGACACTGTCAGGATAACTAAAGGACAAACCACAGATGAAGGGAAGTATTTATGAGCTACATCTCTGACAACGGACTTGGATCTAGGCTACAGAGAGAACTCCAGAAGCCCAAGGAGGGACAAGCGTGCTGAGAGAGGGCGGTTTGGACGATGCCTGGAGACCATCTGCAGATGCCCAGCTCCGCCAGCCGCCAAGGGGCAGATCAAAGCCACAAGGTGCCCCTGTGCCCTGATCAGGATGCTAAGCTGAAAGACGGGCCAGCCAAGTCCTGATGAGGATGTGGAGGAACTGGACACTCACCCAGTGCTGCTGGGATGTCCAAGGGTATGATCTTGAAAAACACTTTGACAATTTCTTAAAAAGCTAAAGGTACATACACCTACTGTCCGATCCAGCCGCTGTGTTGTTAGGTGTTTACCTGGAGAAAATACAGTGTGTCACAGAAGTTCTCAGCAGACTCAGGCTGGGAGCAGCTGGAGTTCAACAGGCGGGAGCAAACAAGGGTGCCCGCCTAACCACCCAGGGCGCAGGACTCGGGAAAAAGGATCTGTTACAATACGGCATCAGCACAGAGCAGACGCAAAGCCATCGAGTGAAAGAAGCCCGTCCAGAACCTGTGCACACCAAGGTCTGCCGGGAGAAAGCGCTGCAGTGGAAAGTGCCTTGTGGTGATGGAGGCAGGCTGAGACAGGGTGACTGGGGATGAGGAGGACACTGACGGAGGCTGAGACGGGGTGACTGGGGATGAGGGGGGACACTGACGGAGGCTGAGACGGGGAGGCTGGGGATGAGGGGGGACACTGATGGACGCAGGCTGAGACGGGGTGACTGGGGATGAGGAGGACACTGACGGAGGCAGGCTGAGACGGGGAGGCTGGGGATGAGGAGGACACTGACGGAGGCAGGCTGAGACGGGGAGGCTGGGGATGAGGGGGGACAGTGACGGAGGCTGAGACGGGGAGGCTGGGGATGAGGGGGGACACCGACAGAGGCAGGCTGAGACGGGGAGGCTGGGGATGAGGAGGACACTGACGGAGGCTGAGACGGGGAGGCTGGGGATGAGGAGGACACTGACGGATGCAGGCTGAGACGGGGAGGCTGGGGATGAGAAGGACACTGACGGAGGCTGAGACGGGGAGGCTGGGGATGAGGGGGACACTGACGGAGGCTGAGACAGGGAGGCTGGGGATGAGAAGGACACTGACGGAGGCTGAGACGGGGAGGCTGGGGATGAGGGGGGACACTGACGGAGGCTGAGACAGGGTGGCTGGGGATGAGGGGGACACTGGTTTGGGGCAGGACAGGGCAGGACCTTGGGCAAGGTCAAGTTATGGGCAGAGGCATATTTCAGCACTTGTCCAGTAGAGCCTGTGGACGTGAGCAGTCTGTGGAATGGCAGTGACCCCTCAGTAGGGGAGCATCCCGGAGCCGCCTGTCAGGTGTGGGAATATCAGCACGTGGTCAGTTCCTGCTGACTGCCTTCCCCTGAAGCCGTCCGGTCGCCCCAGGAGTGAACTACAGGAGAGCGCGGTCCCCAGCTTGGCAGGTGCAGAGGGCTGGGGGGAGGGAGGTGTGTCTGTGAGTGGCAGCCCCAGGAGGGAGCCTGCTGGGGACAGTGACCAGTGTGCCACCGCTCGCTCCCGGTGCTGAGGACCGACCTGTGGACAAGCTGCCGCACCTGCAGGTCACCCCGCAGGGCCGAGGAGGGCTGGCGGCACCCCTGAGCTGGCTGCTGCCTGTGATTCATGGTTTTAATTAAGAGCTTTTTAGGCTTTAATTAAAAAGGTACGCGAGCATTCAGTATTTAAAAAATGCCTTTGTGTTTGGGTCAATTGAATAGCATAAAATAAAATGAGATACATATTTCTAGTCAGAAGCTTCACGCAAGAAGCCAAGCACATAATTAAGAGGTAAATTTAAGCTGATTTGGGCACGAGGGCTGTCCAGAGGGGACATCTTGTCCTTTGTTGCCCTCTAGCTGGGTATCAGTCCCACGCATTAGTGAGGCCTCTTCCTGGAGGTGACCAGCCAGGGCAGACAAGCACCTGGGGATGCTGCTGACCGCAGGCCAGCACGGCCTTCCTCCTGCTCCCGGCCCAGGGGCGTCCTCACCGGCTGCCTCTGCCCTGCTGGCCCTTTACCTTTGGCTGCTTGCTTCTCTCGGGAAGTCCAGCAGGTCCTACCTGGTGACACGTGACTCTGCTGTACAGAGGAGCGGGGACGTGGCGCCGGAGGGAGCACAGAGGCCCAGAGAACGTGGCTCTCGTGTCCCTGGCCGTGGAGACTTGGCGGCTCCGGGCCTCAGGGGGCCGCAGATTTGCTGAGAGGAGGGGTTGGCAGTGCCCACATGTCATGTGGCGGGCCTGCAGGGGCTCCTCAGAATGCCCACACTCTGGACCTGCAGGCCAGCACAGCGGGGGAGGCCGGCAAACCACCTAGCTCAGGGGAAGCTGGCTGTCCCTGACAGCGTGAGCCCGCGGGCGACAAGGTCTGAGGTCACACACGAGTGACCGACCATGCTCTGTAGGCTTCCCCCGCTGGGCCTGCGCTCAGCGTCCTCTCAAGCGCATCTCTTGGCGTGGGCTGGGAAGGTCTTCCCCCGAGCAGCTCTGCAGTCCCATGGCTGGGCTCTTGTCAGCAGGGGCACCTGGGTCCTCGGTGGTGGGCTGACCCGGCCTCCTCCATGCCGACCTGGCCCGAGGCATCACAGCGAGGCAGGAGCCCACGTGTGTGAGTCTGCAGGCCAACCCGCTGGTCCTCCCGGTGCCCTGGATGCTCCCCTCTAGGGCTCTCGCCACTCAGCCCCCTTCCTAATCCCACCTCAGTGCCTTGTCCCCACTTGACTTATGGTCTGGACACTGTCTGGACTGGAATTCCAGGAGCGGGGCCTCCTGAGGCAGGTGGTCAGCTCCACTGCCCCCTGAACTGCCGAGTTGATCAAGGAGGCTGAGCGGTGGTCCCCGCTGTAAGGAATCATGGACTTAGAAACGGGTTTCACTCATTATGGGAATTGCTCGCTTCATAATCGAGCAATAGAAGGACTTAATCAGGCGATACCTCCAGATAACAAGCTTGAATCTGACATTTAAGGGATAACTTTGCCTGTAAAATGAACGTCCCGGCACCTGTCCAGGGCCGTTACTGCGTCTCTGCTACACACCTGCACTTCCTTGTCTTGAAGGGTTTAAAATCCCACTCGCCTTTCATCAGCCATCTTCTACTTTATGACACTTGGTGATTCTAAAGCGACGACACCACCAAAGAGCAGAAGAGCAGAGACGGGGTCGCCGTGTCCTCGCGGTCTGTCGAGGCAAACGTGCCTGGGACCTCGGCGGGCCCGACATGGACAGGGCATTGTGCGCTCCGGCAGGGCTTGCCTCCTAACTCGGCCTCACAGTTACATGGCTGAAGGAGGTTGCAGTGAGTCAGAGCTGTCTTCCAGGCCCACCTCAAACTGCCCCATAGACGGCTGCGCCTATGGCTGCGTAGATGGCTCAGAAAGGACGTATTTATTGTATTTCTCACGTCCTGGGCCACAAATCAAACATGAAGACATAAATTGTCAAACATTTTAATCACTGAGCAGCTGGAAAATCAGTTTGTCTTTCAAATCACACTTGCAATAAGTGATGTAAGATAAACACCAACTGTTTGATTCCTTAAGAGAAACATAATGTTTTCATAACTAAGTGAAAAGAAAACCCTGCAAGGAGTTGACACATCAGCCTGTTAAATGATTCTGCATTTGGAGTTGGTGCCCACAGACTCCCTGGGCCTCAGGTCTGCAAAACCAGGGCAGGAGACCTCGTCCACTCTGACCTGATCAAAACCGGGCGCTCTTCTCCTCCTGCCCTGGTCGCAGGGCATGCTGTACCCTCAGCTTTCAAACAGGAGGACCCGGAGGTCGGAAGGAGAGGAGGGAGGGGAGAACATAAGCCCACAGGGTCACTCGACCCCGGCTTCTTAAAACTGGGGTGGACGGGGGTGAGGACTTGGGGTCTAGAGCCAGACACTTGATCTGACTTAAGTCCTCTCTCTGGTGCTCAGTAACTCTGCAACCTGGGGTCATGGTGACCCTGCCATGCCTCACATTCATGGTTCATAGAAGCAGAGAAGTCAGGGTCCCCGCCCTGTCGGCTGGGTGAGGAGGGATGGGCGTGTATGTGTGCGGTTGTGTTTGGCACTCCTGCCTGCAGAAGGTGGCATAAAATGTGACCACACCTCCTTCCTCTTCCTATTACTGGAAAAGGAGTTTTGAGGGGCAACTTGTAGCCAAGGAGAAAATGGAGATGTGGCCCAGCAAAAACAGTGGTGTAGGGAGCTCCAAGGACTGTCCTCCACAGAAAGGCCAACAGCAGCCCCCAAATAACCCTTCCCCAAAAGAAGAGAAAGGAGGAAAAGCCTGTGGTGATCAATATGCTCAAAACTTTGAAAAATGGTCAAAGGTTTACTGAACCTAAGCAAATGCTCAATCAAGAAAAAGGTGACTTACTATACTACAGAGCTATAGTAATAAAAACAGCATGGCTTTGGCACCCACAGAGACACTTAGACCAATGGTACCAAAAAGAAGACACGGAGACAAACCCACATTAACACAGTATCTCATACTAGGCAAAGGCACCAAAAACTGGAGAAAAGAAAGTCTATTCAACAAATGGTGCTGGGGAAAATGGAAAGCCACATGTAACAGAATGAATTAGACCCTTATCTCTCACCCTGCATGAAACTCAACTCACAGTGGATCAAAGACTTCGGCACCAGAACAGAGACCCAGCGACTACTAGAAGAAAAAGTAGGCCCAAATCTTCACCATGTCAGCCTAGGACCTGACTTCCTTAACAAGAAGTTAAATCAAGAATCAATAAATGGGATGAATTCAAACTAAAAAGTTCTCAGCAAAAGAAACAACCAATAACATGAAGAGAGTACCTACAGAGTAGGAGAAAATTTTTTCCACACGCACTTCAGATAGAGCATTAATCTCTAGGATACATGCAGAACTCAAAAAACTTAACAATAAAAACACAACCCAATCAATAAATGGGCTAAGGAACTGAAAAGATACTTTACAGAAGAAGACATACAATCAACTAACTAACATATGAAAAAAAGTTCAACATCTCTAGCAATTAGAGAAATGCAAATTAAAACCACTCTAAGATTTCATCTCACTCCAGTCAGAATGGCAATTATAAAGAATACAAGCACCAATAAGTGTTGGTGAGGATGTGGGGAAAAAGGTACACTCATACATTGCTGTGGGAATGCAAAATGATACAAGCACTCTGGAAAGCAGTGTGGAGATTCCTGAGAAAACTGGAAAGGAACCACCATTTGACCCAGTTTTCCCACTCCTCAGTTTATACCAAAGGACTTAAAATCAGCTTACTACAGTGATGAAGCCACATCAATGATTATAGCAGCTCAATTCACAATAGCTACACTATGGTACAAACCTAGATGTCCTTTAACAGACGAATGGATAAAGAAAATGTGATGCGCGCGCACACACACACACACACACACACACACATATCATGGAATATTACTCAGCTTTATAGAGGAATGAAATCATGGCATTTGCTGGTAAGTGGATGGAGTTGGAGAATATCATGCTAAGCAAAATAATACAATCCCCAAAACCAAAGGCTGAATGTTTTCTCTATATGTGGATGCTAATTCACAATAAGGAGGAGCGCTAGGGAAGAACATAGTCACTTTATATCAGGTAGAGGGGAGTGAAGGGAGGGAAGGGGTATGGGGAAGGAAGGATAGTAGAGTGGAACAGACATTATCACCTCATGTACATGTCTGAATGCTTTATCAAAATGCATACATGCGTTCTACTGTCATGCACAACTAACTAGAACAAATAAAAAAATAATACAAATGGGAAGTATTTATATTAATAAAATTTGGGGTATATTTTAAGAAATGAAAATGGTGACTTACTCCTAGGGAGAGTTGTGGCATTTGAGCTTGGTGTTCGCTCACCTCTCCCTGGCAGAGAGCTGGTCTTGTAGATGGTGGTCCCGTGTGGGTCCCTGGCTTTGGAGGGAGAAGAGCAGATCACACTCCCAAGGAGTCATGCTCGCTTTGACATGCCTGGGGCTTTCTGGAAGGACCAACACCAGGCCTTGATTCTATCTAACTTGGAGCTAATGATGTCAGCATGCAAATGTGGCTGGCAGTGAACGTGCCTTGAAAATGCTGAGAAGCAACAGAACCATCTGCTGACCCCTGACCTAACCACAGATCAGCCCAAGGCCTGGGGGAATCTGGAGAGTTGCTTTGGGGATTAGAGGGTTTGAGAAGCTCCTGGGTACGGTGAAAACTCTAGAATGCCATGCAGATGTTCAGGGCAGGATGCAGGCTCAGCCAAGACCCGACAACTTAGTCTCCCACTGAGGTTCAGTGCAAGCAGGAAGCGAGGGCTAAGGCAGAGTTGTAAATGGACTAAGTAGTGAAGTGCAGAGCAAGTCTGCAAATAATAACAACTTATTTATTTCCTTTTTTTGTGGGGGGTGTGGGAAGGTAAGGGATGTGCTCCAGGAATTTAAGAAAATATTGTCAAACCAAAAAAACAAATGAACCAATCAACAAATGGGCTAAGGTACTGAAAGATACTTCAGAAGAAGTACAATCAATCAACAAATAAATTTAAAAATGTTCAACACTGCTAGTGATTAGAGGAATGCAAATCAAACTACACTGACATTCCATCTCACTCCAGTCAGAATGGCAATTATCAAGAACACAAGCAACAATAAGTGCTGGTGAGGACATGGGGAAAAAGGTACACTCATCCATTGCTGGTGGGACTGCAAATTGGTGCAACTACTCTGGAAATCAGTATGGAGATTCCTCAGAAAATTGGGAATGGAATCACCCCTTGACCCATGTTATGGTTTGAATATTAGGCATACCCCAAAACTCACATGTGAGACAATGCCAGAAGGTTTAGAGGATAAATGATTGGGTTATGAGTCTTAATACAATCAGGGATTAACTGAGTGGTAACCCAAGTGGTAGGGTGTGGCTGGAGGAGGTGGGAATTGGGGCATGGCTTTGGGTGTATGTTTGTGTCTGTTGGGTGAAATATCTCTCTACTTCCTGATGACATGAGCTGCTTCCCTCTGCCGCACTATTCCGCTGTGATGTTCAGCCTCACCTCAAGTCCTGAGGAATGGAGCCAGCTGTCTATGGATTGAGACCTCTGAAACCGTGAACCCTCAAATAAACTTTTCCTTCTTTATAATTGTTCTGGTCAGACCTTTTAGTCACAACAGCAAAAAAGTTGACTAAAACAACCCAGTTATCCCATTTCTTGGTTTATACCCAAAAGACTTAAAAACAGCATACTACAGTGATGCAGCCACATCAATATTTATAGTAGCTCAATTCACAATAGCTGAACTATAGAACCACCCTAGATGTCCTTCAACAGATTAATGGCTAAAGAAAATGTACATATACACAATGGAATATTACTAAGTCTTAGAGAAGAATGAAATGATGGTATTTGCTAGTAAATGGATGAAACTGGAGACTATTATGCTAAGTGAAATAAGCCAATCCCAAAGAACTAAAGACCAAATATTTTCTCAGATGTGCAGATGCTAATTCACAATAAGGGAGCGGGTGAGCTAGGGAAGAAAAGAGGTATTTTGGATTAGCAAAAGGAAGTAATGGTGGGGAGGAGGTACGGAGGCAGGAAGGTAATAGATCATTATTACATAATTGGACATTATTACCCTATGTGCATATATGATTACATGACCAGCGTAACTCTACATCATGTACAACCAGAAGAATGAGAAGCTATACTCCATTTAAGTCTGATGTGTCAAAATACATTCTACTGTCATGTTTAACTAATTAGAACAAACAAACGAAAAAGAAAATATTTGCCAAAATATTATCAACCAAAAGCAAAAAAAAACATTTCCAATATCACACATAGCAAAAAAATTGTCTTCAAAAACTAATTCAGAAGAGTCATTAAACAAATAATTGTAACTTCTAGCAAGGAACAACAATAAACCCTGAGAAAAGGAATAATCTAATTTCCAAAGTTACCATATAATAATATTCAAAATGTTTCATTCTCAACAAAAAATTGCAAGAACGCAAAACCAAGAAGTATCAGTAACTTGGTAGAAAAAAGAAATGAACAGAAATTAACCCTGAGTGAGCAAATGTTATTGAGCATATTCATAAATATGCTGCAAGATTTATAGGAAACCATTGGCAAAAAAGTAGATCTACCAACAAACAGAGAAATTACAAAAAAAGAACAAAATAGAAATTCTAGAACTAAAAGGCACAATGACTGAAATGAAAAATTAACTAGAGAGGTCAATCAGTAGATACGAGCAAGCAACAGAAATAACCAGAGAACTCTAAGACAGGACAATTGTATTAGTTTTCCATCACTATAACAAAATACCTGAAGCATTAGCTTCACAGTTTTGGAGATTCTAGTTGATGATCATGCGGGCCCTTTGCTTTGGGCTTCTGGTGAAGCATGGTGGAGGCATGGAGCAGCAAAATTTCTCAACTTGTGAGCCAGGAAACATAGACAAGGAAGGCCAGGGTCTCACAGTCACCTTTGAGGACATGTTGCCAACGACCTAAGAACCTCCTACCAGGAGCACTTCCCAAGATTCTATCATCTCCCAAAGTGGCCACCCTGCGGACTGAAACTTTAACACATAGTTGTTGAGGGTACGTTCACGAAAACCACAGCAGCAACTGACAGTATTGAGTCTGAGGAGCAGAAGGGAAAAAGAATGAAGAAGGTGGCAGAATGTAAGGAATCGAGGAACACCACCATACCCACAAATGCTGCATCATAGGAGTTCTGGAAGGTTCCAGAGGGGAGGAGTGATATGAAGGCGCAGGACTATCTGAAGAAACAGTGGCCTCAACTCCTAAATACGATGAAGTAAACAAGTATAAGAATCTAAGAAGCTAAACACACCCTGCGTGGTAAGCCCAGAGACCCACTTAGAGACACTGTAATCAATTAGGATGAAAAGCAATTTTAAAATATTTCCATTTGCTGAAATAAACTAAAGAAGGCTTACACACATGGAAAGACATGCGGTGTTCACAGACTGGATGACAATTTTGTTTTGGAGGCCTTATGACCTACTGCTTTCTACACATTCTGCACAATCCCCATCAATCATGCAAGGACTCTTTTCTACAGAACTAGAAGAACCAGTCCTAAAACTCATGAGGAATTTTGTAAGGGACCCCAAACAGCTACTGCCAAAGAGGACAAGGAGGGGCAAAGTTGGAGAGAGCACACTTGCAGGTTTTGGATCTTGACTACAAAGCCATAGTGAGGAAAGCACCCCGGTACTACCTTGAGTGTCAAGTCTGCAGACCAATAGAATAAAGACGGGAGTCCAGAAACAAGCCCGTTCTTCTGGAGAAAATGGGTTTTAAGAAGGTACCAAAGCCATTCCATGGAGAAAGCCGTTAAAAGGATCGAATAGGATAGGGCCGAGCCTAGAGAGTATCACGCCAAACTACCGCGACCTCAGGAGAGGCCACATCCTCATGGATGTCCAGAACGGGTGGGTCCAGGGAGAAAGGTAGAAAGGGAGAGGTTGTCCAGCGTGGCGGAACTGACCCTGGGCCGTGATGGCGCACGGGCGATGCTGGTGGGTTGACGCAGACAGAGGGGTCGCCCAGCACCGATAGGGTACTGAGTGCTCCAGGTGCTTAATTCCATGTCATATGACTTTCAGCTCAGTCAGAAGGTAAACGCATCAATAAAGACTGAGACGTTGATTCTGGAAGTTGGAATCTGATCCTGACCTCACCCTTTCCTGCCTGCAGGGCATCTAGAGGTTATTTTAAAGCCTTTTTCTCTGCTCGGAACCCCAACGACCTGGACAGGTCATTGATCTCCGTCAGCTTCCTTGTCTGGAACAAACGCCGTGATACACACTGTGGTAGACTGAACGAAGCCATGAAACGTGCTTCCTGTAGGGCAACACGGTGTGGGTGCTGCCGAAGAGTCCCCGGCAAGGGCTCTGATGTGTGAGAGAGGTGCTCCCTGCCGTCTGACGTGCGTCCAGGTTGAGAGGGCCGGAGCCCAGCAGCCCACCTGTCCACCTGCCAATCAGCAGGAGAACACCAGAGCCAGGGGCCTGGGGACCCCCGTGGTCCAGATCTAAGGTCTCCAGAGAGGAACCAGCCCAAAGAGCTCCCTCCCCGGCTCAAGCCCGAGGCCAGGTCCCGGCGAGCGCAGGCGAGCGCAGGCGAGCGCAGGCGAGCGCAGGCCCCTCTCCTCACACTGGCTCAGTTGCTGGGATCTTTCTCCAGGTCTCTGATTTGGCCGGTTGTTTTCCTTTCCTGTTTTTTTTTTTTTTTTTTCCTGAAGCAATCCTTGGGGTCACCCATGCACTAGGGGTGTGTTGAAGTGGTCCTGAGATCACGGTAAAGCCTTTCTCTCTGCTCGGAGCCCAGGACGGATGGGTTTCCACACCCCCAGCCCAGGAGAGAGGAAGGGGCCTTTCCTGGCACTGCCTCATGCCCGAGGCAGTTCTGCTTCCGGACTTTGACTGGTCACGGGTGTGGCTCTGGGGTGCCGAGGGCAGCCAGGGTGGGCTCAGCGGGGAGCCCGGCTCCTCCCCAGCCTTCCTTGCTGGGAAGGGCAGGGGTCCGTGGCTGCTGGTGAGACCCTCACCCTGAGAGGAGCCCGTCCCTGGCCACTGTCGACTCCTTCGCCTTTCAGTTCTCTGTCCCCACTTCTGACCTGGACCCCTGGGTGCCAGGTGCCATTCCTGCCCTCCTCACCTGCTGTCACCAGGGCTCAGGACTCCACGGCCTCACCCACCATCCCCTTGTCCTCGAGTCCCCTTGTCCCCTTGCCGTCAGCCACACAGGCCAGGTGTTCTGTTGCGGCAGCCCAACAGACGAAGGCCGCTGCGGGCCCTTGGGGCTGGGGCAATCGGAGCAGGGCGCCCCGGGCAGCCGGCCAAGCCGTCCAGAACTGGCCCTGAGCTGTGGCTGGGGGGAGAGGGGCACTGGGTGGGTCCCCTAGGGCCCCTCTGCACGGTGTTAGGCCCAGTCCAGGCTGCAGGGCTGCCCCTGGGCTCCCCATAGGTGAGCTGCCCCAGCTGTGCCAATGCCCAGCAGATTCTGCGGGAACTGGCCCACAGAAGCAGCCTTGCTGCAGCCTGTGGACCCCGCCCACCTCCAAGCGCCAGGTTTAGGTGGGCTTCCTTGGCTGGGCGACGCTGTGGGGTGGGGCTTGGCAGCGTCTCCCAGGACTTGCTCTGTACTCACAGCTGTGCCCCGATCGGATCACGGTCAGGGAGTGGGCTGGACAGCGTCCACCCTGCAGCCAGGAGCCATTGACACAGTCACAGGGTCACTTGTAGGGGACTGTCTTTCTGAATGGCGCACTCCTGAGACGCCTCCCGGAGGCAGATCTGAGAACGAATCTGTGGGCGGCGGCTGGAGACCTGAAGCCAGAGCATGGAGCCCAGCCAGGCCGTGCCCAGGGTGCAGCTGGCACGACTGAAACCCGGAGTCGGCAGGAGGGTGGCCCAGCTCTGGCCCTTGGGTGGGTGGACCCTGCTGGCTGTGATCTCTGCTGCCCACACACTTGCTGGCCACGCGACCAGGCTAGGGGCAGGGGGCAGGGCGTCCTCTTCTGCAGCGAGTATAGTGATGCCCTGAGCTTGCTGAGTGCTCACCTTCCCCGCTCACGGAGCAGCCAGCAGCCGCCCTTCCAAGACCTGCTGCCCTCCCAGGCCAGAGGCCGTAGTGTTCCTGCTGCCCTCTGCTCTCATCTCCCTGGCTCCTGACCCTGCCTTCCTGGTCGCCTTCCCCACTCACGGAGCAGCCAGCAGCCGCCCTTCCGAGGGCATGCCTACTGCCCTCATCTCCTGGCTCCTGCGCTTGCGAGTGCTCAGGAGCCACCTTAGCCCAGGGGCTGAGTCTGTGCTCTTGCCCCTCCAGCCCTTCGTTCCTGCTGGCTGGGTCCCTGGTGTCAGCCACTCTTGGAGTGGGTGTGGGCTGAGGGGCCAGTGTCGCCTTCCCATGCAGCGCCTGGCCGGACCAAGAGTCAGGGACGTGCTGGTGAGCTGTGTCCCAGCTGCCCTGTCCCCTGCTCCCGTGGGGTTCACAGGGCAGCCCACACAGGAAAGGAGGATGTCAGTGAGTGAGGAGCTCCAGCGCCTGGGCCTGAAGGACTTGACCAGTTTGTTGTTAATCCAGCCAGACTCAAGTCTGTGTCCTTTGCTACAAGAGTTGAAAATTAAAAAAATGTTATTTTGTGCCTATAGAAGGCATTGACTGAGCGAGCGTCTCAGCTCTGGTTTTGTCTTGTTCATACACGTGCCTGCGCATGGGTGCACACTTGTGCACAACCACACACATGCACACAGACACGCACAGGTGCACACATCCCGAGGCCCAGGCCCAGGCCTGGAAAGGGCAAGCCAGTGCACATGGGCACACACGTGCCGAGGGCTCATCCCAGCACAGCTGCACCCTGCGCGTCACCCTGCGCGTCATTTCTGTGCCACGCCCTCGTGGGGTGGAAGGCGCAGGCAGGATTCCTGGGCCCTTTCCCTGGGTCCCCAGCCCTTCGGCAGCTCTGCCTTGGTGACTTCTTGGCCTCCGAGTTCCCGCCTCCTCACACAATCACACTGGGTGTGAGTTGGGGGCCACAAATGGCCCAACCACAGCAGCATCCAAACTAGGAGCTTCTGTCCTCCGGGCACCCGGGGGAGCGTGAGGCGAGGTGGTAAGAGTGAGCGGGCGTGAGGAGGCCTGCAGCTGCACCCAGCAGGCTCCTCTGCAGGACGCGCAGAATTCCATGCCATCAGCACGGAGTGCAGGCACCCGGGCGGAGAAACGTGCCCTCGGTGCTCCACTGAGGGCTCTTCACGGAGTGACAAAGCCACCCTGGCTCCACTGAATCCAAAAGGCGGTGGTATCTGGTAGAGAGGAGCCAAGGCAGGTGCTCTGCCGGCTCCAGTGCTCGGGGGGAGGGAGGGTGGGTGGTGCACAGCGGCAGGATGGCCGTGCAGGTCTGGAGGGCCCCAGGCTGGACACGCCTGGGTGGGTTCATGCTGTGCTCTTCTGCAAGGAGGTCAGGAGAGGGCGGCCACCTCTCTGGGCCCAGAGAAGAGGGGCTTCTTGACTCTTGCTGGGGACGCTCCTGGGCAGTGTCCAGAGGCAATGGGCAGTGCTCTGTGTGGCTAGTACAGTCAAGGCTCCAGGGAGTCAGAGGGCTTTGGTCCTGTGAGGTGCACATGGCCTTGTGATTATCTCCTGGGCAGAACCCAGGACCCACACCTGGGTCAGGTGCTGCCCTCGCCACCTCCCGGGCTCGATGGAGCCATTGATGTCCACCCCCAGCCCACAGGCCAGTTGCTATGGAGGTAGGCATCTGCTAGTCAGGTACGAATGACCAAGGACTTGGCACGTCCCCATGGCCAAGGTGGGGTTCTCTGGAGGTGGAAACAGACATGGATTCAGACCAAGATAGCAAAATGAGAAAGAAAGAGCCCCCAGGCTTCTGCCATTGCTGTACCCATTCCCATGGTGACCGCTGGGGAGAAGGTAGCCATGGTGCCGGGGCTGTCTGTCCACCTCAGGGTGGACACCGCGCAGGTGACTCCCGGGAGTTTCACCTCTAACAGAGAATAAATGCAGACTTAGTCACAAATTAAAGAACTTGCTGGTTCTCACCGCCCATGCGGGGCCGCAGCTCTGTCGCAGGGAAGGAGTCTGGAAAGCAGAGCTGAACAGCTCCTGGAACCAAGCCTGGGCCACGTGTCCAGTCGGCCTGGACCCGGGCACCTTGCAGCCTCTGCAGGCATCCCAGCAGCGTCAAAAACTATGTGGAAACGTGTTACTTAGAGGAGTCAGAAAGTTAACGGAAAAGAACAAATTCAACGAGTTACAGTGGCTGAAATAAAACTTTCTGTGAAATCTATCAATCGGTGTAGGTGGTATTAACATGAGAATAGACGCACAGATCAGTGGAACGGGACAGAGAGGCCAGAAATAGAATCACACACGATGGCTTTGTGGCTTTCCTCAGAGGTACCAAGGTAATTCAACTGAAAAGAACATTCTTTTCAACAAGCACTTTTGAAAAATTAAATGTCTTTATAAAAATCGAATCTCAATGCTAACCTTATACTACATACAAACTTTAACTCAACTTGGATTATAGCTCAAAATTAAAACTCCTCAAAGAAAGTATAGAAAAAATATTTTTCATATTTGAGTTAGGGAAAATTTCTTAAATTAGATACAAAAGAAAAATCAGAAATGAAAAAAAAAAGACAAATTGGGTTTCATTGAAAATTAAACTTTGGTTATTCAAAAGATTCTAGTAAGGACAGGGGTAAGGTGAGACGGGGAGAAAGTTATTTCAAAACATGAGTCTGGTAAGTACACAGAGCCTACGGGGACTCTCAACTCAATAGCAAGAGCAGAAGCACCTGAGGGAGTTGTCACAGGACTGAGCAGATGTGTTGTGTGACCAGAGGCAGGTGAGTGGTGTCCTCGTCCCCAGTCCCAGGCAGCCGTGAATCAAGGCAAATCATGGATCAAGACCATGGGTGGTACCAGGACTCGCCCCACGCACACTGGACAGTGGGCCTGCTTACCCCAACTAAACAGCACAACAGCATCGGAGAGGGCTCGTCCCCAGGGACTCCTGAGCAGTGTTCTGACTTCACACCCTCAGGCTAGAACCAAAGAGAACTGTAAAGAAATACACAGTGGTGCTCATTAGCAAAATTCTGAAAGAAGGAAAGTGTTTACAGAACTGAACAAACACACACAAACTCACATACACACTGTGGACCGAGGTGGTGAAGCTTCCTACTGCCAGAAGCCAGGGCTAGGGAGGAGGACTCTGGAGTGAGCTGGGCAGTGTGGTGGGGACTGGAGGTGTCCTGTGAGCTCCCGGTGGTGCACAAACAGCAGCAATCGCAGGTGGGTTGCCTGTGTGTGTTCGACACCTCTGCAGCTGATCATTAGAAGGAGCTCGAAAGTCAGCCTCTGGGATGATCTTGGTTGGAGCTGGACTGGGCAAGCCCAGGATGATCCTGGGATACCTTTCTGTGACAGAAAGCAAGAATGGAAGGAGCTGATAGGAGTCAGCTCGGAAGGATTTCCACTGGCCATGTGGAAGATTCTGAACGTCAAAATAGTGGCAGAAACAGCGTTCAGCAACAGAGAAGAGTCCGCGAGATCACATACTCCACACACTGACTCCATGGGCAGGAGGAAGTCCTTCCGTCAGGTGGGATAGGTGCAGTGGGGGTAGAGGGAGCATGTGCTGCAAGTAGACATCATCGTTTATCTGCCTTCACGTTGCTGATTGCCTCCGGGTGCTCACCAGGAGCTGCCGTGACTGTTGGGCAAGAGTTTGGAGACAAAGCAGGCATCGATATGTTCTCCAAGTACCTTCTGCAGAGCAGTCCGTGGTAGCAAGGCCCAGTGTTTAATGGGTGGCCTGCAAGGTGGATGGCGTCACATGAGCTGCGGACACACAGTGGACTTCTGTGCACAGCAGGAAGAGTGAAAATCCGAGCTTCTCTGGGAGGGTCTACAGGAGTATGAGGGAGGCAGAGCTGGTGCACACTACAGGGTATCCTGGCACGGTCTGGGACTGAGGTTTGCTCTCTACCTTTGGGATCCTGCTGATGATCGGGTGCCAAGGGCCCCTGGGTGCCGTGTCTTGTCTGTGGGGATGAGAACCCTGTTCGCTACCGGTTGTTAGGAGTGATGTCTTTCACACGGCATGCATCTTGCCCGGGTGGATTTGGGCACGCTTCATTACAAAGGATAGCAATTGCAGCTTGAGAAATGTTATGAAAAGCTCTCACTAAAGTGCGTAAATATTTCTATTCCAAGCATTTCATTTGTCTGAGAGTGCCTTATATTCATTTATGACCCAGGGAGCCCATATTTCAATTTTATCAGGTTTAATAGGTTGTAAACTAAGAACAGCAAATCTAATGCTACATAAAATTACCAGAAGTGAGCCAAACAGGTGCGTAATTGGCATTGGAATGATTTTGAACTATCAACTTTTACATGGAATAATGCATTTTGGCTATTTTTATGTGAGGTTAGCCACAGGTAATAGAGTTGGATTTGCTTAAAAGACATCTACTTTATAGTGTCATTTCCTTAATTAGGGTAGGCAGCTAGAAACCCATTTTCATATAATGAAATACAAGAAGTTCAAAATAAATTTATTAAAACACCTCTGATGTCTTAAGTTCAGCCTGTAGGAAATAAAAGAAGGAAACCGCAAAAGTGATTTTAAGGGAGAAATTTTGTTTCTCAAAGCTGTGGTTTTGACAGACGTGCTGATAATGAGCCCTGACGTGAATACACATGAAACATGACATGACTGTCGTTGAAACCTATTCAAAGCTGCTAGGATCTCAGCTGGGCAGAAGATCTTAATGGGATTGGAAACTTAGCGAGTTGTGAACTAACTTGCTTGCAAGGTGTGGCTGTTGCCCCGAGATGCCAACTGCAGTGCCCGCTCACAGAGGCAGAGCTGCTTCCACGCCTCGGGGTCTCTGAGGAGGGCCAGTGGCCTGGCGGCAGGGTGGTCAGCATGAGCGTCTTCTGCTGACTGAGGGGTCCGCATGAGTTCTGACTTCTTATATTTCTTTGCCCATGCTATCAATTTTATGTGGGTAAGCGTTAAGAGCTCCCGGTCTCAAGTATGATTGTGACCCATTCAAAGGGCATTCAGATGGCAAGATGGCAGGGTAGGAGCTCCAGGCTTTTGTTCCCCAACAGGAACACCAAGTGAACAACTAAGGGCTGACAAACAGCTTCTTGGGAGCTGCGGAAACCAGCCAAGGATCTACAACAACCAAGCAAAGGCCCAATCAAGAAAAAGCCACACGCAAAGTTGGTAGGGAATTTGTGACTTTTTGCTTGCGGTGGCCCACCCCATGCATGCTTGGTGCAGTGCAGTAGAACGTCTGCCCTGGTGGGTTTCCTGGAGGACTGGGTTCTGCATTTCCTGACTGGAAGCTCAGGAGGGCGTGGCCGCTCTTTGGATCTCAGAGTGGACCTCGCACGGGAGGTGTGTGTGCAACGACATGTAAAAACTGCAGAGGGGCCATGACCCACAGTCAGGAGCAAGAGACCACAGGCAGGGGAAGGCTGAAGCTCTAAGGCCCTGAAAGGAAGCAGGTGGAGACGATGGTGGGAGTCCGGCACCTGGAAACAGGCGTGTATGCAGAACCAAGGCAAAGACCGCAGCCAGACCAACCAACCAACAAGAGCGATGGTACAAGTCTGGAGAAGACACCTGGCCAGGGAGGGGCCCCAGAAGACCTTGATCCTTCCACCCAGGATGACTAGTGGAGCCCGCCTTTACCCTCCCTGAGCCAGGTTCCAAAGAAGCGGGGAGACCGGCCTTTCCAAACGCAGACTCCCAGCTTCCTTGCTTAATGGCTTGTGGTGTTGGGAGAGAAGCTGACAGTTTAAGCCTCAGTATTCCCATCTGTAAACTGGGAAGAGTGGCATTATTTCAGAGCTCTTACAAAGGCAAAACAGCGCCATGTATGGGAAGGACTTAGCTATTCCTGCTGTCAGGAGCAGCTGATGCTGACAACAGGGACAAGCGTTTCTTGAAACACTGCTGCGAGGGCTTATCTTTGTGACCAACGTGCACGGTCCGCTTTACTCTGCTGCTTTTCTGCGCCCTAAGCACATCACTCAACAAAGTCCTTCTGGGAGAGTGAGCTGCACCCTCTGGGCAGGGCAGGACGGTACCTGGGTGTCCAGTGTGTGGGGCGGAAGACACCACAGATCCAGGGCATCTGTCCTGTTGTGCCTGGCCCTGGACCAGTCACAGAATCCTCGCTGGAATCCAGGCAGCATTTTGTCAAATGAAACTGAGAAGCCAGTCTGCCCCTCCTGTTCCTCCTCCTGGAGGGGAAGCACTCATACTCAAGTGCGGCGTTACAGTTAGGATCTCAAATGTTGCCCAAAGGCGCATGTGTGGAAAGCTTGGTCCCATGGAGCAAGGTTCAAGGTGGGGCTTTGGAAGTGCCTGGGTCCTGAGAGGCCTGACCTCTTCCATCCGTGGATTCATCCAATGGTGGACTCATAACTGGATAGGCCATGGGGAGGTGGGACCTGGTTGAAGGGGGTGGGCCCTTGGGGACCGTATCCGGTCCACCTCTCTGTGCTTCCTGGCTATCACAGGGTGAGCAGCTTCTCTCTGTCACACCCCCTTACCATGACGTTCTGCCTTGCCAGAGGCCTAAAAGCAATGGACAGCCAACCACAGACTGACCTCTGAAACGGAACCAACACGGATACGTCCTCATTTTAAGTTGTTACACCAGGTATTTTCTCACAGCAGCAGAAAGCTGACTCACCCTGGCAGGCTTCATGCACTTTTGCAGAAGGAAGTGAGGTTAGGCATGTTCTTTGAGTCTAGACTGAAGGCTAAGCCGTTCCTGAGCACAGCAAGAAGACAGGTGCCCCAGTGCAGAGGGGGCCAGTGGCTGAAGCCCTGGCCAGAGCAGCACTGGGAGACGGCAGAGGTGGGATGAACAGGTAGGGGAGTGAGAACTGAGCGCTGAGGCCTTTCCACGGGTGTGTGTGTGTGCACTTGGGGGAGGATGATCAAGACAAGGATCTGTCAGTAGAGAGGGAGGTGGCCAGGCTCAGGTCACAGGGTCAAGGTCAGAGGGTGACAGCAGGATAGCTTGGCCCATTGGCCAATACTGCACCCAAGCCAGAGGGTGAAGGCTAGGGAGAGCGCTGTCCTCCTCTGTTCACAGCAAGCATGCCTCTGACCTGGGCTTTGGGTAACAGAGGAACTAAGCAGATCAAGGAGGGGAGATGGCCTGTGTCCGCCTGCTCAGCACGGCATCCTGCACACCTGTGCACGGCCAACTGGCCTTCCGAGGACAGAATCCCTGAGCCTGGATGGAGGCACTGTCAGTATGGCAGAGCTGACCGGGAAAGTCACCTCATCCCTGGAACTGGGCTCTCTGGGGAGCCCTTCTGGATCAACTGTATTGAGCACCTGGCTGTCCCACGCCCTGGCCCACAGCGGGTCAGAGGCAGGCGCTAAGCACAAATGTGCCACTCCTACGCAGCTGCAGAACTCACCGGGCTGTGGGCCCCAGAGGGAAGAGGAGACTGTCTAAACGAAACCAAGCCACAGCCAGCACCAGCTTCACCTTGCTGGGAGAACTCCGGGCTTGAAATCCCCCAGGGAGCAGAGGGGCCGTTGCTCTGGTTCTCCTGGGGGTCAGGGCGGGCAGATGAGAAGACTGATTCCAGGAAGGACCCCTGCCCCAGCCCCTGTTCGCCCAGCCGCCTCCAGAGGACCCCTGCTTCAACCTCCTCAGCTCACAGGGATTCGCTTGTCAGGAACAGGAGAGGAATGTGGGCCGCCCCTGGGGATTACGGGATCCGAGAATCAAGTCAGAGCAGGAGAGAAGGGGCCAGTGTGGCCAGATGACCGGAGGGGTTTAGAAACAGTGTTCCAGCCATGCAGAGGAAAGTAGGGAAAGTAGAAGCTTTAAATGCTGCCACAGCCGCGTCAGAACACAACAGAAACACACACGCCCTAATGAATGCTCTGGGAGAAACGGCAAGGGGTTTCCAGCTGCGGAAGCGGCCAAGCTTCAGAGTCGCCTTCTCCAGGGCCGAGGGAAGGAGCCTGAAGACGCCCGTGAAGCAGAGTCCACCCGCAGGCAGGGCGCCCCACCGCTGCCCAAACCAGATCACACCTGCGGCCTCAGAGGTGCCAGGCTGCGTGCTCACCTGGGCGCAGCCTGGAGCCCCGCCTGTGCCTCGGGACGGGGTAGGAGGAGCCTGGGGAGGGCGAGGAGAAGCCGCAGGCGGGAGAGGCCTGGCCCCCAGCTGCAGCAGCAGGGCCTTCGAAGGAGGGACGAGCACCCAGTGTGTCACAGGCGGCTTCCAGAGTGAGCTCTGGGACCCCCGGCCCCGTGCAGAGTGCAGGAGGCTGAACGGGAGAAGCAGCACCAACTCCCTACACCTGGCCCCTGGCGTCCACCCACATCCCGGTGTCCACCCACAGCCCCGTGCCCAGGCTGTCACCGGTGCTGCCCGGGGCCATCCTCCCTGGTGGGGGGTGCAGACCCCTCCTAGTGCGCCAGACTCCCGGCGCTCTCAGCCTGGCTTCAGGCCACCTGCTCCCTGACCCTAAGTGTCCCTTCACCTGCCGTCCTGCTGTGACACCTGGCTGGCTGTGGCAGTCACCAGGTCCTCTATAGCTCACAGTCTACAGGTGAGGGAGACTTGGCCTTCCTGCCTCTCAGTGGGCCTTCCAGAACGTGCTCCTCCCACGAATACCGGGACTGTCTTGTGGTTTCTGCCTCCTGCAGATGTGTCTGCCACACTGCCCTGTCCCCAGGTTCTGCCACTTCTTGTCACTGGGAAGGCCTGTGCCCAGTGCACACTGTGTGAGCCTCGTTCTGCGGCCATACACGACCTTCTGACGCCTCAGCTCCTCGTTCCTGGGGCCTGAGATTTCTAATGATGTGCATCCTGCCCCTGTATCAGTCAGGTTTCCTAGAGAAACAGGACCCGTGGGGTGTGTGCATGCGCGTGCCCCCCACCCCTCATACACACACACACACACACACACACGGTTAAGAGTTGGCTCATGTGACCATGGAGGCTGGCAGGTCCCCAGGCCTGCAGTTGGTCCCCTGGAGACCCAGGAGAGCCCACAGCGCGAGCTCCAGTCCAAAAGCCAGCAGGCTTAAGAGGCAGGAAGAGCGGAGGTTTCAGCTCAATCCAAAGCTGGGCAAGACCCACGTCAGCGCACAAGGGCGGCAGGGTGGGCAGCCCCTCTGGCTCTCCTCAGGTCTGCTCTCTTTGGAGGCCATCTGCCTGGCCACAGACTCGAGTGGCAGTCTCACTAGAAACCCCCCCCGCAGCTACAGCCCAGCCGAGCTGACCGGTGGAATTGATCCTCCACCAACGCCCTGACCTTGGGGCTGAGATCCCCTCCACCTCAGGCCCTCGTCCTGCCCTGGACCCCACTGACTCCTATTCCCCTGACCCCACTGCTCAGGGCCACCCGGGCCCCTCCACGTCTGAGCCTCACTGAGTCCCCGGCACCATGGGACTCAGCCTTTTCCAGGAACCCCATGCCTGCGCCCACCTCCTCAGCCCTCACCTGGAAGCCCGTGGGCTTTGCATACCCGGCCTGCCCACCTGCTCCTGGAAACCAGTGGTCTGTTCCGAGCACCCCCGAGGGGCCGGTGGGCTCACCACACAGCCCCCCACGCTGCTCTGGCCTCTCTTCCTGTTTCACCTGGGAGCAGGGCAGCCAGGGCCTGGGTCAGCCAGGGACACGTGCTCCAAGGGGCTGGTTCACGTGACTGCCGAGGCTGGCAGGTCCCCCTCTGCTGCGGGAGCTGGGCCCAGAGAGCGCCACTGTCGGCTCCGACCTGAGGGAGGAGATGAGTCCCTGCTCAGCCGCAGGCAGGAACGCAGGCGCCCATCCTCTGCCTTTCTGTCCCGCTCAGGCCCTCAACGGACGGCTGAGGCCTCCTGCCCTGGGGAGGCCACTTGCTTGACCCCGTCCACAGAGAGCTGAGCTCCCCAGACACCCCCTGCCTGGGTCTGTGAGTGTGTCCATGATCTCTGCAGAATTCACCTCTGGACACTGGTGAACTGGGGGCGCTGGGGCTCAGTAGCTGTGGGGTCCTGCGAGAACCTGGCCATTCTCTGTGCCGCTGACGGAGGCAGGTGCTGGGGCACCTACAGCGCCCCCAGTACTGAGGGCTGCCTGGGATGCTGGCCTCTTCCCACCTCCAGGGGAGCTGACGGGGCAGAACTGTTCTCCGGGCCTCCATGACCGCTGAGCCGTGGCGATACAGGAGGCTGTCCTCTAGAGTGGTCCTGACCCAGGGTGGTGCCTCTACTGGAGTGGCTGAGACAGGAGGCGGAGGGGCGGAGCTCCCCATGGGGCGGAAGCACAAGGGCCTGTGTAGAAACGGAGTGGACAAGATGGACATCTCTGGCATGTTAATTAAGATAATGCAAGTGGCCTGCGAAGGATGTAGAGGACGGAGCTTTGTGATCAGAGCAAGACCGTGAGAGTGCAGGCAGGCTGCTGAACAGGGCTCTCAGCTTCCTCGACAAGGAGGTCAGCGTCTAGAGGAGGTGTCCCCAGACTCTCATGTGAGAGAGCACAGGAGGGTCAGAGGTGAAATCCCGGGCCCGGAGAGCCGTACCCTTCTCCTGGGCTGATCCCCTGGTGGGGCTTGGCTGGGCGGTGACTGCAGGCGGCAGGTGTGGCTGGGGAGGTGGGTCACTGGGGTGTGCCTGTGGGGCTTAGGGCTGGTGAGCTGACTCGGACTCTGCTTCCTGCAGCCACGTCCTGAGCCGCTTCCCCCTCTTCTCTGCCATGATTTCTGCCTCACCCCGGTCGCGAGCCTTGGAGTGGCTGTCTCTGCACTGAGACCTCTGGAACCCTGAGCACCGAGTGAGCTCTCCTTCTCTGGTGGTTCTGTCAGGTCTTTTGGTCACAGCGACGAACAGGAGGGCGAGCACAGAAACCCCCAGCTCCACGTGGCAAATGCAGGTTCACCCCCTAAGAAAGCCCAGGCCAGCCACCGCGAACGCTGGAGCTTCCCGTGTCACAGGGAGACAGCAACAGGGACCTCTCCTTACAGGACAGCCCAGACCTTGCGTTTACCAACCACGGCTGGTCCTTCCTTTCAATATTCCCTGAAGTTTTAAAAAACTGTGGCTAATTTGGAACCAAACAAGCACAGTTACAATAAAAAAGAATCACATTCTCACACTGTGGAAAGCACCAAGAGAAAACACCACCAAAGCTGATAAAGTTCTGATTTTCAAGGTGAATTTTATTCCGAGGACTGCTTTGATAGCATCAAGTGTTTCCACTTGTTACGCTGCATTTTAATTTTATAGATACCTCATGAGTTGATATTTGATTTGCACTTTGATCCAGGTACCACACTCAAGAAGTTGATGAGAAAATAGCTAGAAATACGAATCAAGAAGCAGGGAGGAAAGGATTAATAAAGAGAAAGGCAGAAATCAGTCATTTAGAAGCATTGCAGACTTGGAATAGTTGAGTGAATCCAACAGTATTTTCATTGGCTTAAAAGCACGTTTCATCCTCGGGAAACGAGAGAAGACAAAATTAGAAATGAAGAAGGAAAGCGTAATGGAGTTTGACAGGGTTCTCTCCCAGAAAGGGAGTGCCGTGCAGAGGAAGGCGGCTGCGTTTGGAAAGCTGGTAGCTTTTCTGAAAAAGAGGAGTTTTTTCACAGTTATCCTAACGATGCAAAATGAACTATTGATGAAGTCTACTGTATAAGTTTTATTGCGCAATCACCCCTAAAAATGCCCCAAGTCCAGGTGACAAGCAAGAAAAGCTCTCAGCATCTCAGGGAGCTGGTAATTCGTGTGATGCAGTCTGTCCCCGAGCACACTGCCAAGTCATCAGAGGAGATGCGTGCAGACACGAAGCCAGGATCTGAGGGCAGACCAGAGCGGGCGTCGGCCACCCAGCCGGAGCTCGGCTGCTTCAGGACCCTGCTATGGTGCCCACGTATGTGTCCCTTTGGAGCCCACGTGCAGGAACTGAAACCCCAGGCCGTGGCCTCAGCCCCCGGGAGGCAGGTTGGCCACCAGGGCTTCACCTGGGAAGAGGGTCGGTGCCCAGGAGCGAGGCTGAAGGGACCTATCTCCCCTGCCGTCTGCCTGGAGGAGCGATGACCAGTGGGCCTTGCCCGGCACTGAATCCACCAGCGCCTGGGGCTTGGACTTCAGCACTGTGAGAAGACGCCCAGCACCGTGAGGGACAAACATCCACTGTTGGCAGATTGCCCCGTCTGCGGCGTCTCGACAAGCACACAGGCTGAGAGAAGAGGAACAGGAAGGGCGGTGACCCTGGCTAACAGGGGCACGCTGCCCACCGTAGTGCTGAGTCGCTGGCCCGGCCACCGGAAGCCAGAGCCCGCCTCATGCTGTGCACCTAGTAAGCTCCCGTCTACCAGGAGGAGGAGATGGGGACCCGTTCTTTGTCTCAGAGACACTGGAACGGCATTCACGGGAATGAGGACCATGTCATCTCTGTGTTAGAGTACATGCCACCTCAGAAACTGCTGCTCTCTCCTGCACAACCCCAGTGCACTTGACTTTCCGTCCAAGGAGGACATGCTTCCGTTAGTTGTGACAATATGGATTTACGTAGGACTGTAGCTTTTTTTTGCTTAAAAAAGGCTCTTGCAACATGGGACCAAGTGCAATTTCAGCTACACACATTCCTAAGCGTTTTCCCTGGCAGAGTTCCATAGCATTTAAAATTTAAAAAGAAGATTCCACAGTCTCTGCTTCTGGCTAATTTGGAGTAGTAGCAGTTTCCAGGTTTAAGCTCTTGACTATAACAATTAAAAAACCAGGTAATATAGGAAACAGTGATTGTTGGGACACTGGATATCAATCTGCAGTGGACAGTGGGCCCCAAGGGACGGGAGGTGAACCCGGAGCTGCATCAGCACTGCCTGCTGCCTGGGGACTTCATCGGCCGATGCAGACGGAGCCTGGGTCTCCTCGACTGGAGTTTGGGCAGGTCAGCGTGCCTGGAATCTCAGGGCAGTTTCCTGGAGGGAAAGGCAGAGAGTGTGACTTGAAGTCTGCAGGCATTCCTGAGGTCTGCTGGACACTGGTCAACGTGGAGGGGTGGGAAACCCACGGAGGTGAAGGACAGAGCCCAGCAACAGGCTTAGAGGGAGCAATTGCTGAGCCCGTTCAGGGCTGGGAATGACGCCTTCCCCAGACGGAGCTGGCGGTAGAGTACACGGGGGGCTTCACCTCGCCCTCCTGCTGCCGCTCCGCTTCTCCTGAACAAAGCCCAAAAGCAAACCCAAAGAACCAGACTGTCTCTAAGTCACCCTGACACCCCAGAACACACTCAAGAGTATTTAGAGGAATACAAGCTAGGGAGCTCCCCCCAGCTGTCTGGCATCCAGCAGGAAGCAAGCAGGCACGCAAGGGAACAGACGTGCCAGTCGAGCAAAACAAAGAGCTGCAGAGAGGAGCGACGGCGGAACAGGACTGTGCTTACGTGTTCATCCATTTATCTACATATTTATTTATTTTGGCACCAGGGATTGAACCCAGGGGTGCTTAACCCCTGAGTCACATCCCCAGCTCTTTTTATTTTTTTATTTTGGAAACTGGGTCTTGCTAACTTTCTTAGGGCCTCTAAGTTGCTGAGGCTGGCTTTGGACTTGCAATCCTCCTGCTTCAGTCTCCTGAGCCACTAGGATTACAGGCATGTGCCACCGTGCCTAGCTAGACCAGGATTTAAAAAGTTATTATGACTACATTCGATATGTGTTAAAAACTAGAGGGGGGATTGAATTGAACATACTGAGTAAAGACATGGAGGTCATAACAAGAGTTAAATTGAACTCCTAGAGACAGAACCCACAATATCTGAGATAAAAATACCCTGCAATGGATTAGCAGTAGATCAGGAAGTATGCAATAAGTGACTATTGAATTTAAATACATGGCAATACATGACTGGAAAAAAATACAGAAAATATAAAAGACTAAAAAATAAATTTAACAGAGCATTGGTTAGGTGTTTTATACTACATAGAGAAGAAAGTAAATAAGAACAAAAGTGGATTTCTGGTTGGAAATAATACTCGCTACCATACAGTGGAGAAGCATCTCTATTGTACTGAAAGCAAAAAATCAACCTAGAATTCTATTGTAAGCAAAATTACCTTTCAAAAATGAGGTCAAAATAAAGACTTACCCAGACACACAAAAACTGAAAAACATCGATTACCAGAAGATCTACACAAAAGAAATGTTAAGTTCTTCAGGCAGAAGAGAAGCCATACTGGATGTGGACACGGGTTCCAGAAAGTACCAAGAGCACCAGAATAGGCAGACACGGGAGTTGCTTTTGTTGTTTAAAAATACATTGTAACACAATTGCGACTTAAGAACAGATAATTACAATGTATTCTGAGCTTTATGTTCATACCCTGAACAGAAGCCAGGAGGGCAGATTGGAAGGGCCACTGCGAGGGCAAACACGGTGCACGTGGCATGATGTCACTCAAAGACAAACTGCAACAGCAGACCATGTCCTCGACAGCCCCAGGGAATTGCCTAAGTGACTCAGGAGACGTTACCCTAATAAGTCAGCAGAGGAGACAAAGGACTAGTAAAAATGTTAAAACCTCAACACTCACTCCTAATTAAAAGTCTCAGCCAACTAGAGATAAACGTGAACTTCCTTGACCTGGTAATGACATCTACTAAAACCTACAAGTAACTTCATCCCTAAGGTGACAACGAGATGCATTTCACCAAGATCAGGAATCAGACAAGAATGTCCCTCTTGTCTCTTATCCAATCTGCAGTAGAGGTTCTGGCCAATGTAACAAGGCAAGAACAGGAAATCAAGGCCTCCAGTTTGGAAAGAATGATCTCATGGTGCCTATCCTCGGAGGGCGTGACTTCTGAAGCAGAGATCCAAGGGATCCGCCAAAGAGCTTCTGTCTCTAAAAAGTGGCTTCAGCAGCAGTGCAGCTGACAATATCTATGTACAAAGGTCAACTGCACTTTTGTATACTGGTGACAACCAGAAATGGATATTTTTAAAAATTTCCATTTATAATAATATGAAAAATAAAACCAGAATGAGTGATTAAAGATGCACAGTACCTATACTCTTTTCCGAGGAAAATTGAAGAACTAAATAAATTGAGAGATAGATTATGTTCACGAATCAGAAGACTCAACATGTTAAGATACCAATTTTCTCCACATAGATTTTGTGATTAGTGTAGTCCTAATAAACACTTTAGGTTTTTTAAAAAAAAATGTCTGTTTAAATTGAGATATTAATTTAAAAATTCATGTAGCAACAGTTAGAACAAATAAAAAAATTAATTAAAGGAATTCATGTAGCAATTCTAAGGAGTTAGAATAAAACAGCTTTGGAAAAGATTTGGAGAACTAACACACAAATGTGGTTGATTGATTTTGGACGATTATCCAAAGGCAACCTGGAGGAAAAGAGCAGTCTTTTCTACAGAAGGTGCTGGAATAACTTAGTGTTCATATGCACACAGAAAAACAGCTTCAGTCCACATCTTGCATCATACACAACAAGAAGCTCAAAACAGGTCACAGGCCTAGACGCAAACCTAAAACTACGGATCTTCCAGGAAGGGAACGTGGAAGGATGTCCTTCTAACCTTGAGTTATGTTGAGCATCTAACGTGTGCCATCAAAGAGACACTCCCAGAAGAACAGACGATGAGCCAGACCAACAGACTTGGTGACTCTGCCGAGATCAAACATCAGGAAAGGGGAAAGACGAGCTAAGACGGTGAGAAAGTATTTTCAAAATCACACATTTGAAAAGGGATTTGTAGAGAATGTATAAACTGAGATAATGAGATAATCAGAAACCAAAAGTGAGCCAAGAAAGACACGGACACTGTAGGAGGATGACGCGTGGGTCGAAAACCCTTGAGGAAGGTGCTGAGCACCTTCGCTTAGTGCACAGGACCCCACGTGTACACCCGTCACACACCAGGATGCCTAAGACTGGACCCTGCTCAGTGCTGGTGAGGATGTGGAGCAGCTGGGTTCCTAGGCTCGGCTGGTGGGCACAGTGGAAGCCGCTCTAGAAAGCAGAGGATCTGTTTCTTAAGAGCAAGTGTACACCTACCCCATGACCCAATCATTCCAGGCCCAGATATTTACCCAAGAGGCATGAAGGATTGTGTCCCTACAGACGTGTGTACGAATATTCACAGTATCTTAGTGACCCAAAATGGAGGTGAGGCAAGTGTCTTTCAACAGGGAATGGATGAGCATACCTCAGTACATCTGTAAAATAGAATATTACTCTGCCTTAAAAAGGAATGAGTCAGGATTGCAGCATCTTGGCTGAATCTCAAAATTATTATATGGAGCGGAAGAACCAGAGTCCCCCTACACATCCCCAAATGATTCATTGTGTATGGTTCCATTTATATGGCAAACCAATAAGCAGCTGTCTGTGCTGAGGGAAGCAGGGGTGGGGTGGGTAAGATCACCAAGGAGCACAAGAAATCATGGGAATGACGCTTCCTGTTCACGGTCTTGATAGACTGCGGCCTTCACGGCGTGTGCACATGTTAAAAACTCACTCAGGTGTAAACTTTAACATGTGCAGTTTATGGTATGTTGATCACACCCAAATAGAGCCATTCGATAGTTTTAAAAAAGTCATGTACTGTGATTTTTCCATTCAAAACAATGGTCACTGGTTTTTATCTAACAAAGAAGCTGAAAGGTATCACCCTTTCTTATCAGTGTTTTACACACATTAGTTTAATATAAAAGTTTAAAATGAGGCAATTACAGATGCTATTGTAATTCGTTCTGACCTATAACAATCTTGGTGAAATTAGATGGTTGACAGAAGAATTTAATGTAATTATATAATACGTCCCCTGATTAGAGCTGTCTGCCTGAGAACCTGGACCCTGCAGCGTAATTTGGAGTGTGGGGGCAGCCCTTGAACAATGGAGCTCGCGTGGACCTCAGCTCCGACCTTCCTAGCTCCCCAGTCTCCGTCTCCAGCTGTGAAGATGCAGGTTCGGCCCTGTGCTGAGGATGTGAATCTGAGCTAGCAGCTGGTGGAGGTAGTTGCCGGGCTGAGCAGTGGGTGTTGGGGTTCGCCCCGTGCACTGTGGCTCTGGCCAAGAGCCAGTTCCTGAGTCCTCCCTTGCTGCACTTGGCTCAGTTGTGGGCAGCAGTCCACACGTTCCTCAGGCCTGGGCACAGTGCTGAGTCTCCAGGACCCAGCCTCACAGATCTGCAAAGCGGAAGGCAATACTCACACCAAACTGAGCCTCGCATTAGAAGGGATGTTCCCCGATGGTGGAAAAGTCTTCGGATGTTTTCTGGTGGGTGGGATGGGGGCCGTGAGGAGGGGGTGAAAGGAAGGAGGAGGGGACAGGCCTGGACGCCTGGCTGTGTGAGGACTCTGTCCAGGACCCTCTTCTCTGCCCAGAGGTGTTGCAGCCTCTGACCGCTGGACGAGGCTCCCTTCTGTGCCAGGGATCTCAGCGTCTGAGCGGGAGGCACGGGGCACCCTGGTTGTTTCTGCCCTGACCCTGTTGGACCTGGACCACCCTGTCTTCTAGAATAGCAGGGAATGAGCTCCCTGCTCCTCTGGAGACGTCCACTCTGCAGGTCCGTCCCCAGCTCTCCTGCTCTCCTCGCCCCACGCCTCCTTCTGTCCTGGTGGCCACGGATCAGACCAGTCCTGCCAGGTGCTGCTCTTCCGTGGCTCCTGGTTGTGTGGGTGACTGGTGTCTCTGGGGTCTCAAATGTCTGCAGCTCTGCCAGCTTGCCCGCTGGCCCTTGCCCAGTGCCCGAGGGAGCAGCAGGCTTGCTGGGTCTCTGTCTCCCGTGGAGCTGGGGCTCCGGGAGGTGGGCGCACCATGTGATGGACAGCCATCCTTCCCAGGGTAGGGCTGCCAGGGGCACAGCAGCGCTGCCGGGCTAGTGAGGAGCTGCACCCGCAGCTAGCGCGTCACCCCCGTCTGTGGCCTGTGGGCCACCAGAGTCGTGGGCATGTTGGTGGAGCCCCCTCCTGAGGTGGGTGCGACCCAGGTGCACGGGGGCAGGTTGGGAGGGGCGGCCATCTCTGAAACAGAAGGCACAGCACCAGTGGTCATTTTCTTTCCCACCCGTGGCTGAGTCTTGCCAGGACTCCAATAGGAGTGGGTCCACTTTGGCACTTGGTCCATGGAAAACTGGCCCTTGGGGGATGCCGTGCAGGGCCCACAGTCCTGCCCACTGTTCTCCCCCAGACACAGAGGAGGGCCCAGGAGGCTGCATCCGTCATGGTCCCTGGGGGTCTTGGTCATCCACAAGGGGGGAACACGGCAAGATGGCTTCCCAGGGCCCAGGGCGATCTTAACGGTGCTCTTTTTTAATTACGAGCACTTTAAATCCTTCGTTTCTTCGTTCCCTGCTCCCGATCCTCTGAGCTGCCCGTTTGCATTTTAATTGCGATTTTATCAGAGCTGTCGTGGCTCTGCCTTTCCTCCAGGATCTCTGGCCCTCTCTCCATGCTGGTGTGAAGCCACAGCCCCCAGCACCTTCTCTCCAGAGAGGGGCTCACCTGGGCGGAGCTCCCTGGGCCCTGGCTCTCTGATCTGTGCCCGGTGGCCCTGCTCCTCCTCTGCTGCCTCAGGCTCTTTCCACAACACAGACCTGGTTGCCTGGTGCTGGGTTAGGGACCTTAGGGGCTGCTGGGTGGGGCCCTCCTTGCAGAGCCTTCTGGAGCCACCGAGACCCTGTTCAAGTGGCATGGCCCTCCCCTTCCCTGTGCCTGTGTGGAGTACCGCCCAGGTCTCTGCCTGTCTTGCCCAGGGCGGGGCTGGGTGCCAGGGTGGGCGTTGCTCAGTGAACATGCGGGATGTGCAATGGCAAATGCCACTGCTGCTCAACGCTTCTCAGAGTCCCCTAAGGGTGGCCTCTGAGCTGTCCCCGTTCCTTGGAGAGCAGCAGCCTGCCCCTGGTGGAATGTACAAGTGTCCCCCAACACTCCCCAGAAGAGGGGCTCAGGGAAGCCGAGGGCGTGGTGAGGTCTCCTCTATGACAGCTTGTGCCACATGGCAGGCACATTTGCTGGATGACGTAGGTGATCCAGGGCCTCCCGGGCTTCTCAGAACACAGCTTGTCACTCCCTGAGATTGTTAAGCTGCTAAGCGAGAGAGGTATCGCCTGCAGCATTTTATATGGAATCTGGCTTCTGATCTGAGGTCTCTAGAGGCATTCTGTGCGTTTTTGATGTTGTGCTCAGCAGGCTGGTGAATGTGAGACGGCTAATGTCTCCTGGCCTGGACCACAAGCGTGGAGGATGGGGACCCTCCCTGCATCCTGGGCCCGCGGCAGAGGACACCTTGGGCGGTTGGGCAGCAGAGGTGGCCTCTTGGAGCTTCTCACCACAGTGGGGCTTGGCTCCTCTCAGGCACCCTTTGTGGGGGTCATGGGAGTCTCCCTCAGAGTCCAGCCCAGGGCAGACAGTGCCCCGCCCATGACGAGTGTCCAGGAGAGGCCGGCAGCTTGGGTGCACTTGGCAGGGCGCCCCCATCTTTGCTGCTCTAGTGGAGAAAGTCCTGTGACTACTGCGGAAACTCCTGGGTTTGAAGATCTGCTGGTCTCACGCCGGCCGCACAAGTCCAGCCGTCGCCCCTTCCCTGCTCTGTGGCTCTGCCTGGTGTGGCCAGGAAGCTGGGGCCCGCCCTCCTGGCAGGTCACAAGGACTAGGCTGTCAGCTTGCCCTTTCCCCAGGGTCCCTGGCTCCGGCAACCTGCCCTTCCCTCACCACCCCTGAGGGGCCAGAAGCAGCCTAAAGAATGCCCCCCGGGAAGCGCGGGCCAAGGCAGCCGCCTGAAATTGCAGCCTCCTGCTTCTGGGGCGGAAGGCCCTCCCTGAGGAAAGGCAGGACCGTCCCTTGCCATTTCATTTCTTACTGGACACGGAGAGTATCACAGCCCTGGTCCCTCCGCGGGGAGCAGGTTGGGATTTGAGAGTGCCGGAGGGCCTGGGGACGGTGGCTCCCATAGACCAGGAGATGCCCCGTGCTGGTGCTGCTGGGCCAGCGGAGGTGGGAAGCAACCTCCCTCCGGGGGCGCTGGGTGCAGGGGGCAGAGCACACCCCTCCTCTTCGTCCGAATCCAGGGAATCACTACACCCCAGGCAGGGCCAGGCCAGCCCAGGCCACATTAAAATACCCTTCTCTGAAAGCCCGGTCAGCTCCAGTTGCCTGCAGCCAGGGTCGTCCCGGACCCGCGGTGGTGAGGCCTCTCGCTGCCGTGCTCTGCCTCCTCAGGCCACAGGACAGGAGAGCTCCTCCTCTGATGTCTGTTCCCTCGCTCTCAGTTCCTCGCGCTGGGGATGCCCGGAGGTGGTCTGCTGCTCACACACAGCCAAGCACTACCTCCAGGGCCAGAGGATGTGAGCGTCATGTCCGTCCTCCAAAGCGAGGCTTGGTGGCGTCTGATCCAGACTCGCAGACAAGGCTGCCAGCAGCCAGGCCTGGGCGGACGTGTGAGCAGAGGGATTAGGGCCAGTGGCTGGGGCCTGCGCCGCCCGGAGGCCGCCTCCCGACAGCTTCGCTGCCAGGGTGACGACAGGCGAGGACAGAACTTGTCTGTTGGCGGAGGCGAGGGTCAGCCAGTCACTGGACCAAGCCTAGGGCATGACGGCGGCCACTGTGGCTCCTGCTCCTCCGTGAGGGGAGCGTCCTCAGGCCTGGAGGACCACGCCCGCCCTGGGGCTCCTCAACCAGATGGGCTTTGGCACCATGCGGCTCTGGTCACAGAGGCACTGGCCAGCAGGGGCTGGTCCGCCGGAGCCTCCGTGGGTGAAGCTACAGTGAGACTCAGCCATCACTGAGGGGCAAGCTGTTATAGCCCGACCGTTACGGTTTCCCTAAGTGACGTAAATGGCCGTGTGCGTTTCCACAGTCTCCGTTTTGGAAATGTGCCTTATTTACATAAGAAATGGCATCTGGGTCGTATCTGGATATCACGTCGACCAAGTGCCATTTCCAACCGTGGTGTTGAAGTCAGCAGTGTGGGCGCCCGGCACACCAGAATAGAAGCCAGCCGTGAGGCCACTCCGAGACCTGGTCACATCCTGACTCACGCTGAGGTGGCCACGCTTAACTGCTCAGGTGGCATCCCAGGCCCTGGCGTCCACTCCTCCCTGGGCGTGAACGGTTTCCTGGGTTTAAGTCTGTGGAAGATAAGCCTGTGTGGCTGTTCCTACCATTGGTGTTTGGGTCATGGTTTGTTTGTTAGCATGCAGGGACCTTCTGGATGTGCAGGTGAGGAGGCCAAGTCCCCTGGCCTTGGTCCAGGTCCTGACCATGGCCAGAGAGCTCTCTGAGGTCTGGGCCCATGCTGCCCCGGGTGTGGCTCCTGAAACACGTGGGTCAGGGGCAAGGGCAGGCCCAGAGTGGACACCTGGGGTTCCTTCCCTGGCCCTGAGCCTGCCAGTGAGGCTGGTGGCCTCCCTCCCCTCAGAGGGCAAGCAGGGCCGCCCCTTTCTCTCTGAATCCCGCACCTTCTGCCTCAAGCCCCAACCCAGGGAAGCCATGAGCAGGGGCACCTCAGATGGCTGTCCACAGTGCAAGAGAAAGAGAGGGGACAGAGCCGGAGCCACCGGCCTTCTCCAGGGGAGATTTGTCAACCTGGAGGTTGCTCCTGGAGGCTCCCTGGGTCCAGCACTGTCCATGGCGCCGTGGTCTGTCCAGCAGGGCCAGGACCCAGCCAGGCATGGGGTGCTGGGACCCCCGGGACCCAAGCACAGCAGCCCTGCCATGTTCAGGCTGTCCACACCCGCCCGCCAGGGGCCTCACAGCCACGCTGTGGTGGGCAGGGCAGAGCAGGACAGGGACCAAATGTGACGGTATCCATCAGGCACAGGGCAGGAAGGAACCCAGAGCACAGCAGAGGACCTGGCCCTGCAGAGGCGGAAGGGAGGGCTCTGCCCTCAGTGCGTGGTCTCTGCCCCTCAGGGAACGGCTAGCGTCCTGCTCACGTGTGCCCACTTCTGAAATGGACAGGACTCGCAGGGGGAGGCAGGGCGGGTCCCATTTCTTTTTTTCTGAGAACCATTTAATTGAATCTTAAAACTGACCAGTGAAGATCGCCTGTACTTTGGGCTGAGCGTGGCGGCTCGGCTGGACAAAGCTCACCAACACGGTCACCTGGCATCGATTCGTGGTGCGAACTCCACAGCCGCTCCTTGAACTGTGCGACCATACGGCCTTGCTGTGGACCAGACACCTGCTGGGCCACTGGCCGCCACACTGAGCGCCTCCCTTGTGGTGGGCTTCCACCCGCTGACCACTCCCCGCCCCTACGGTGCTCGCTCCCTCCTTGGTCCCCTTGTGCTGCTGGTCATTCAGGGACAGCCTCTTCTGGGCTCCCAGGGCCACAGGCCTCCTGTGTGCTGCCCCTTCCTTCCCTGCTCCTTCCCTGCCGTGCTGCGTGTCCCTGGGAGCAGGTGCGTCCTGTGCTGATCCACCCTGCCCGGGGCCTGGGCGTCAAGGTGGAGGTGAGGATGAGCGAGCGAGGGCCGGCCTGCCGCCTGCCCCTCCCCGGTGTTGCTGGCAGTTCCACCCCAGCCAATCCTCGCTTCCTGGTCCCCGTCCTGCAGCTGAGGCTCTTGCCCACCACCCTGGAGGAACTGGCCACCCAGCCTGTCTGTGCCCTCGACACCCTTGCCTGCACTGGACAGCAGCATGCCTGCTTGCTGGCTTATGTCTCCCTGGCTGACTGTGGGCGCACTGGGGACAGGGGCGTGACCTCACAGAATACCCTTGGCCCAGTCAGGTGCTCCACCTGCAGGTGACCACAGGTGTGTGCAGAACTCAGGAAGAGCAGAAGGTGGGTTGGTGCTTGTCAGGGGCTCGGGTGGCACAGTCCCACAGACACAAGGACACACGTCCACTCCTGACGTCCCCCCGGCCCCTTGGTGCCAGGGCAGGCAGGCAGGGTGCCCCTGCCGAGCTGGCAGAGCGGGCAGAGCACACCTGCAGGCCGGTGGGTGGGCACCATCGCCTCCCCTCCATCTGCAGCGGCCTGGAATCCTGCTGACCCCTGGCCTCTGGCCTGTGCTAACCCACACCATGTCACGGGCCTGGTCATGGTGACCGGCACAACCACTGTCCTGGCCCTGGGCCACTACACAGCTTCTCCACTTTCAGCTGCTACAAAATAAGGTAAGTGGTGAAACGCTGTCCCAGAAAACCTAATAACTAGCGATTTTTATAAATGACCAGGCTTGGCAGGAAACAAGATTGAACTTTCTGGTTGATAAATCCCTTTTTTGATTGGTGTGAATTCTTACCTTTGGGACGCTGAGTAGGAACTGAGGTTCAGGAAAATAAAGCCTTCATTTCTCTGTGCCCTGCTGCTCTTGGTGTTTAACTGCGGCCAGAAACCTCTCCGTCTCCTGCAAACCCAGGGGCCTGTCCGGCACTGCCCAGCAGCAGACTCTCCCCGGGCTGCGCTCCTTCCGGGGAAGGTGCCAATTAGAGCCACCCCTGCCGCTCCCGGCCTTGGCCCCGTCCGAGGGGTGCTGCCCTGGGGGAGCTCAGCGGTGCTTGGTGCCCTGGACAGTCGCCCCCAGGGTTTCCATGGGCCTCCCAGTTGCCCCTCTGTCCCGGGGGCCTGCGGTGTCTCCTCTCCACTCCGTGCCCAGCTAAGACTCACCCAGGCTGGCTCGGGCCTGCTCCCGCCTTCCTCTCTGCTTCGGGCTCTCGGTCTCCAGGCCTCACCTGCTGGGCCCCCTCTGCTCCTCCGCTGTCACCCACAGCCTGTCCTGCCGTGGACGTCCCTCCTTCACAGGGGCCAGGCCATCACCACTCACTGCTGGTTTCTGCCCCTGATTCCTCCCTGCAGCTGCTCACCGCCCAGTGACGGCCCCAGCCTATGCCCCCTCCTCTGGGTAGAAGTGACCACTGCCACAGGCTTGAGGGGCCCAGGACATTCTCCTATGGCCATTGGAGTCTGCCACCCAGGCAGCCCGTCCACCACCCACACGTAGCACTGCTTCTCTGCCTCAAGGGTCCAGGAACCCCGTTCTGGTGTCTCCTGAAAACCAAGGAGTCTCCATCCAACACCGTCCGGTCAGCTCTCCCATCTGCCGTGTGGCAAGCTCTGGGCAGCACTTCCCATGGGCTCTTACTCACTCTGCACAACCCCCACGTAGATAGGTTGTGACTTCATATTCCAGTTCAGGAAGCAGAGACCCAGAGAGGTTAAGGCAGGCATGCGGAGTCACACAGCCTCTGAGCGTGAACCCGGACCCGTGCCTGTCACCAGCAAGGAGGGGCAGCGCTTGGGACAGCACTGTGTCTCAGGCAGGATCATCTGTCCCTGCTGAAGCAGGAGGGGAACGTGGGGGCTTGTGGGAGGTGGGTGTGAACTGGCTGACTAGAATCCTCCCGTCCCTGCAGCCATGAGCGTGACAGGAGGCTCCCCTCTTCCGCCGTGCGCCCTGGGCCCCCGCTGCCCCTACTGCCCTTTCCACGTGGACTCCTCTCCTCTCCTTCAGGACCCTGCCCTCACATGACCCGCTTGGCCTTATCCAAGACCTCTTCCCCCACCCCGAGTCAGCCAGCTTCCCGTCACTGTGGCCAAAACAGCTGACAAGGACAACCGGAGGAGGGGTGGCCATTCTGGCTCGCGTTTCAGAGGTTCTGTCCTCGGCTGGCTGCCTCCACTGCTCTGGGCCTGAGGGAGGCCGAGCGTCATGGTGGAAGCGTGTGGAGGAGGAAAACTGCTCCGCTCCTGGCAGAGGAAGCAGAGAGCCACGGGGTCCAGGCCTGGCCCCAGGCCCCCCTCCCAGAAGTGATCCGCCCCCTGACCAGGCCAGAGCCCTCAGGGTCCATCACTGCCCCAGCCCCACCTTATTCAGCACGGTGCCCACAGGCTGGCAGGCGGGGGCTGGCAAGCACCCCTACCAGGAAGACAGATGTATCCAAAGTCGGCACTTACGGAACTGGATTCCTGGCGCCTGCCCGGGATCAGAGGCGGGATCTCCGTGGCGCCTCCTCCCACCGACAGGGACGCTGCGGGATGGTGTGGGGCTCCTGCTGTGCTGCAAGGCTGCAGTGTTCCAGTTCCTCCTTCCCTGGGCCGGGGTCAGCCACAGCTCGACGACTGTGCTCCCACAAGTCTCCGTCAGCAGCGGAGCAGGGGACCCTGCCCAGAGGGAGCAGCTTCTCCCACTCGACTCCACAGCCTCCCAGTTCCCTTGGGCTCTTGGCTTTTCCATTGGCCTGTTTACCGCTAGTCTTCAGTTGCTGACTGAAGGACCAAGATGCAGAGCTGGGCTATTTGCTTTTCAGGTGGCGTTTTCGGAGCTGAGGGTGGGCTGCACCTGTGGCTCTCCATTTGTGGTCCTTCCCTCAAATCTGCAGGCCAAGGGCCTTTTAAGGAAGCATGTGCCGGGGAGTCAGGTGGCTCCAGGGCCAGCTCCTCATGGGCCTCACGGTGACTTCTGCCCCACGGATGTGGAGCCAATGCCCAAGCCCCTGTCCCTGGCCCCTGCAGTCCCTCTCCTCAGCGTGGGGCTGCAGGAGGCGGCTGCCCAGAGGGACCTCGCGACCTGGAGGCTCGCAGGACTGGGCGTGCCCCCACCAGGGCCTGGGAAGGTGACGGCGGGCACCTGGGGAGGTGGGAGAGGTGACCCACTGAGAAGTCCCGGCGCTGATCCAGAGAAGAGGGGGGAGACCTGTCTGGCTGACGTCTCTCTCCCAGCGACTTTGGCTCCTCCTGTGGCGGAAGCAGACGTGGAGGAGCCGCGAGCAGCACTGGGAGGAGGGCTCCTAACCGCGTGTCACCCCAGGCCCAGAGCAGAGCCACACGCCACGCCTGAGCCCCGTGTGTCACCCAGGCCCAGAGCAGAGCCACACGCCACGCCTGAGCCCCGCGTGTCACCCAGGCCCAGAGCAGAGCCACACGCCACGCCTGAGCCCCACGTGTCACCCAGGCCCAGAGCAGAGCCACACGCCACGCCTGAGCCCGCTGGTTCCGCACAGCACCTGGAGGTCATGGGCTCATGCGTCTCATCCTGCCCCTGGCCTTTCCTCCTTCACAAACTCCTGCCGTCCATGGCTGAAGGCCTCCACGGGGCCCCCAGCAGGAGGCGGCTGCAGAAGCAGGCAGGAAGGACGCTCTGCTGCCAGGTCTGCCATCTCAAAGGGAGCCGTGGGCCCTGGGCAGCTACCTAGGATCCCAAAGGGGGGGACCTGGCCAGTCAGCTGCCTGGGGAAAGGCCGAGGGAGGGGCCGGAGCCTCCCCTGCGTGGGTCTCCTCCCGTGAGGGCCTATGATTCCACTTCACAGCCAGGTCTGGTTCCCTGTCAGCAGCGCGTGGCAACCGCTTCTCCCAATTGTGTCCCAATTTTGAATTAGATCAAAGCGGCAGCAACAGAGCCAGACCCTCCTGGGGCTGCTCAGCCTCTCCCTGCTCCCCTCTGGAGTTCAGAGTCTCCTCCCCCAGGCTGCTGCTGGGCTGGGGAAAGGGCCCGATGGAGCCGGGAGGGGAGCCGCCCCTGTCTTCTCTGCCCTGGGTTGTGGGAAGAGCAGTTTTGAAATGGACTGGAAGGTGTGGTCGCTAAACAAGAAACGCAGAGGGCCCCGCAGAGGACCTGTGGGCCTCCTGCTGCTGGGTGGGGTGCCGCGTCCTCATGTCCTGGGTCGAGGCAGGGTGGACGGAGGCCCCTGGTGGGGTGGCCTCTGGAGAACCCCCGACTGGTCTCTTGGCAGCGCAGCCCTTCCTGAGATGCCACCTGAGAGGAAATCGGCGTTTTGGAAATCCTGAAAAAATGTATGCAGAGATGATTTTCTACTTGTGGTTAAAAAAGAAAACAGAGAAAAAACATACTGAGCAGCCTGGTGCTTACTGCACCGTGAAGGATTTAAACTCCAGAGCCAGGGAGCTAATGCTGCTTCAACCACCAGAACTTTAAGACCTGTTACCCATTAAGCTGTGGATTACGTCCTAAAGAATCCAGATTCATAAATAGTTTGCTGATGTAGGGCTATTTTTTCATCAAAATGGAGATATTCAAATGTGAGCATTAGCAGTTTATTGAAAGACAGACACAATGGGGCATTTCAATCCTATCGTGAAATTAAAAATAAATCCTCACTCGCGAGTCCTCTAATCCCAGCTTTCTGGGGCTGGGTGGGGTTTCTCCAGCAGGGAAAGAGGACTGGAGCCAGGAAGTGCCCAACCCTCCCCAGCGTCCCTGCACTGGTTCCCTGCCAACCTGTCCCTGGATCCAACGCACACATGAAGGTCCCACCAGCTCCAGGGAGATACCAGCACCCCACTGCTCTGCCCATGCCACAGAGGAGTGCCACAGAGGAGCGGGGAAGCTTTGCAGGGATACCCCGCCTCACTCAGGATTCTCCAGAACACAGGGCTTCCCGCAGCGTCCCGGCCCTGGACAAGCGCACACAGGGCTCCCAGCAGGGACCCGGCCCTGGACAAGCGCACACAGGGCTCCCAGCAGGGACCTGGCCCTGGACAAGCGCACACAGGGCTCCCAGCAGGGACCTGGCCCTGGACGAGCACATCCTTCTCTGTGTCTGGCACCGAGAGCAGACTCACAAGAGCACATTGGCTCCACAGTCCTCCTGGCCTCTTTGCTCCCCAGTGCCTTCATCTGGAAACACCAAAGCTGCATTTGAACTGGAGATTGAGCCCAGAACTGCTTGACCCGAGCTATATCCAAGGCCTTCTTTTTATTTTTTATTTCGAGACAGAGTCTTCTAAGTTGCTCAAGGACCTCACCATGCTACTGAGGTTGCCCTGAACTTGTGTCCTCCTGCCTCGGCCTCCCGAGCTGCTGGGATGCTGGGCGTGGTCGCTGAGCCCACTGCTACACCAGAGTGTGCTGAGCCTCCTGCCAGCCTCTGGGAGGCCCACGGCAGGACTCTGCCCCCTTTCCTTCCAGGTTTCCCTCCCTGGGCCGCAGGAGCACCCTGCTCACCCCCTACCTTCCGGGTTTCTTTCTTGGGCTTATCATCTCCCAGGGGTGTGTGGTCATTTTGAGGGGTCCCCACCAGGACTTTGGGACGTGGACAGCTGCTGTGATGGGCAGCCTGTCCCCCAGTACAGGGACACTGGTGCACGGTACACCCCTCCACGGAACCAACCACAGACCCAGAGCCTCGGGCTGTGGTGGACGTGGTGTTGGTGGACACCTGGGCAGTCTGCCGGCCCCTCATCACCTGTGGTCTTGCACAGGCTGCTGTGTCCCCTGCCCCCAGGGTTTCCAGGAGTTTGACCCAGGAGTCACCTCTACCCGGGGACATTTCAGAAGTCAGGTGGGAGCTGGCAGCTCCTGAGTGCAGGTTCAGCCTCCAGCTTCTGCATGGACTCTTGTCATTACCTGTATGGGAGCCATTGCCCATTCTTCCCGCTTGGTGATGACCACCCAGAATGTTGGCGTCCAGTGCAACCCAGAACTGGGCTCCCATTTGATCCTAGGGGAGGCACCTCACCTTTCTCCTCTCTGTAAGCATCTGAGAGAGTGCTGGATGTCCAAGAGGTGACCAGCTGTGCTGACTGTCCACAGGACCAGCTGTGCTGGACATCCGAGAGGTGACCAGCTGTGCTGACTGTCCACAGGGCCAGTTGTGCTGGACGTCCAAGAGGTGGCCAGCTGTGCTGGACGTCCAAGATGTGACCAGCTGTGCTGGCTGTCCATAGGACCAGCTGTGCTGGACATCCGAGAGGTGACCAGCTGTGCTGACTGTCCACAGGACCAGCTGTGCTGGACATCCGAGAGGTGACCAGCTGTGCTGACTGTCCACAGGACCAGCTGGCACAGCAGTGCCTGGGTAGTTCTAGTCCCCACCCCGTGACAAAGCATGCAATTCAACTCCTCAGGACATTTGGGACGTGATGAAGGCCTCCTCTCCTCACGTGGTCCTGGGCAGTCAGGTGGAGCTGACCAGGTAAAGGACCCCAAGCCTCAGAATTCCTGTGGCAGAACCCTTCACCCAGGAAGGCCTGGCCTGGGTCCCCCTCAGGGGCTCCTCATCTATTTTTGACCTCATTATGAGCGCCCCCTCCTGCCCAGCCATAGGCACTGCGGCTCCTCGGGCCTGGCTCAGTCTGTTTCTGTTGCTGTAACTGAACACCCTGCACTGGGTGATTTATAAAGAAGAGTTTCCTTGGCTCACGGTTCTGAGGACTGGGCAGGCCAAGGTGCCCCTCTGCTCAGCATCTGGCGAGCACCTTCCTGCAGCATCATAACGTGGCGGAGGGCATTGCATGGCACCAAGGAGCCAGCCCGCCAGGGAGAGGGGCTGTGTGGACAGAGCGGCTCCCTGGATAGCCCATCGATCCATTGGCTCGTGGACAGAGGGCAGGGCCCTCACAGCCAGTCACCCCTGAAGTCCCGCTTCCACATGCCCTTAACACAGGAACTGGGGGGTTATGTTTCCAGCACATGAAATCTGGGGGCACATTGGAACAGTAGCAGGGCCTCAAGAATCCCGCTTGGTCCCTTCCTCCAACGCCCTTCGGAGTGGGGGCGCCTCCACCCTCTCCCCGCTGCCCGCTGGGCACACGTGCTCTGAAACAAGGAGACAGGCCGGCGGCAGCCCTGGATGCTGGTGGCAGCCCGGGAGGCGGTCCCCCTTCCTGGTCCCGGGATGTGGACTGCTTCCCGTGCGCTGGGAGCGACCGGCTATGCAGAGTTGAGCTCCTTAAGCGAACTCCTCCTGCTCCGCGTTGGCACTCGCCGCCAGCATCACACTCAGGCCTTCGCTGCTGCGTCTGCCATGGACGGGTCATCCCAGAGTGCCCGCCTGGCCAGACCCCACTGGGCCCCGACAACCAAAGGTCAGTGCTGTCATTCCATTTTTGTCTGTCCACCCCACGGGAGCAGCTCCGTTTCTGTTTCGCAGCCATTGTTGAAACAGTGATGGAAGACGCTGCGGCGTTGGTCTGAGGGTACTACTTCATCACTCGTTTCTGCAGACGGTCCCCACAAGGGAAAAGTCGCTCTCCCAAGCCTGAGGGGAAGTTTCTGGCTGAGATTTGTTTCATTCCAGGCCCTGCAATGGCAACCTTTGCTGTTCTAAAATAACACTGAAAAATCCCTTCCCCAAATCGGGTTCTATGTGCTTTTCCCACAAGCAAATGCAACCAAGCGAGTCTGGCCCTCTAGTGTGCTTCCCGAGGTCCTGGGGACAGCAGCTGAGGACACATGGTACCTGTGCCGTGGACGGTCTCGTTGGAGATAAACACAGTGCTCCCCCATGGAGAGGTGCTCCTGAGCACTGGTGGGTGGAGCCCAGGGACCCGGGCGGCACACAGGTCACGCACAACGTGCACTGGGTATTTACTGTGTGCCTGTCTCTTTCCAGGACGGTCACTGTGGGCCCTGCAGTGGTGGAGGGCTGGTCCAAGCGGAGGCTTGGCTAGGTGACCGTCCTCGCAGGGTGATCACATGGCCAGCATGCGGCTGGTACTGTTGGCTCATGGCCAAGAAAAGTCCACAGCTCTGTGGGGGCACCCGGGTGAGTGCCGTCGCCAGGAGGCATCAGGAAGCGGCTCTGGCCTCCAGGGCTCTGCTGTGCCTGCAGGGCCCACGCACAGGGTGCACCTGAACGCTGCCCCGGCAAGGTCGCGACTCTCCTCACCACCCACGTAGTTTAGAAGGACACCTGCCTCCTCGGGCAGGTCGTGCAGTCTGTCTGTCCGTGGTGGTCCATTACCTGGAGTGTAGCAGAGGAGCGACATACACCTGCGGGGGGCGGGCGAAGGAATTGAGAGGCCTTGCCCACGCTTCAGGGCTGGACTCCGCAGACTGTGTCCCTGGGACACACCCACGGGCATGGGCCTTGTGAGTTTTATTGGCAGGTGGGCAGCATGGGCAGGCCCACGTTACTGACTGCCCGAGGCTGCTCTTGAGCCACAGTGGCAGAGTAAATCCTTCAAGGAGACCATGTGGCCTGCCTTCGTGGTATCAGCCGGCCCTTCCTTGATGGAAAATGTTTGCCATCCTCTGCTCTAAGATGTCCAGTTCAGATCCATGGCAAGAGGCTGGGCACAGTGACTCCCTTGCAATCCAATGATTTGGGAGGCTGAGGAAGGAGGATCTCAAGGTGGAGGCTAGTCTGGGCAACTTAGTGAGAGTCTGTCTGAAAATAATTTTTTTTTTAAAAGACGAGCTGGGACTGCAGTTCAGTGGTGGCGCACTCCTGGCTTCAATCCCCAGTATGGAAAAAAGGTCAAGATCAAACGGTGCTGAGGGCAGGTGTCAGAGTCAGTGGGGCAGTGGCCAGCGTGCACCCAGCCGGCCAGGGCGGTGGGGCTGCTCTGCTGGAAGGCTTCCCCGGTGCGTCCCTGTGGCTGCCGTCTGGCTCACAGAGGAGCCGCTGGGCAGATGCTGGCTTCTCTTTATCATTTCCAAGAAAATGAATCGGGACCCTGCCGTTCCCTGAACTTAATTTTCTCTGCGTCTTCTTTTAATTTGTGGATCAGTTATTTAATAGGTTTCCATCAAGTGGAATCAGCGTCAGTCCTAAAGCTCACATTATCCCGTCTTGCACTAACAGGCACCTCTTCTCTGAGGGGCGCTGGGCTGAGGCGCCAGCCTGGGTGCTGCCAGCTGTGGCCCGCCCTGCGAGCTCACCGCACGGCGCCCCAGAGCAGCCGCTGCCCGCAGGGGCCCCGCGTCTCCCGGTGGGAAGGGCCTTCGGAGCGCCCGGGGCTGGAGGGCTCACAGTGGCGGGCAGACCCAGCTCCTGCTGCCCGTGTCAGAACGCAGGACCTGCCGATGCCAGCGAAGCTCTCTTCCAGCACCTTCGCCTCCTCTGTTCAGCACCAGGAGGCCTCGCACTCGGGACATGTGCATGGTGGGCCAGGGGTCATCACACCCCAGGGCATCCACAGGACCTCCTGTGGAGGCCAATGTGCCCGCCGCCTGATACACCAGCAGGTGCCCACCTGCCTGAGATCTTGGCCCACTGGTGCTTCCTGTTTCCACCCTCCGCTGTCCTTAGCCGGGGCACAGCGTCTGTAGAGTCAACTGTCCACGGCACAACATTCCCGGATTGCTGAAAGCTGTGACTTTTATACTTGAAAGTCAGTTTTGCTGGTTGGAAAATACTTGGTTTTCGGTTTTTTAATCTATGAAATACAGTCTTCCTGGTATAAAGTTTTGCCGTAAAAAAGAAACTATGATGATGATCTATTTTGATTTCTTTATAACATCTTGTTGGGTTTATCTAGCTACCTGAAAGGTTCATTTTATTGTAAAGTTTAGTAATTTTAGTAACCTGGTTTTGGTGTTAACTATTCTGGGTTTATGTTCTCAAGAGCAAGGGGTGTGCTTTCAACATAGTAGGGTAAAACATATTTTTTAAATAGGAAGGTTTACCTGGGCAGGGTGGCACATGCTTGTAATCCCAGTGACTCAGGAGGCTGAGGCAGGAGGATCAAGCTTGAGGCCAGCTTCAGCTTTAGTGGCAGAGCACCCCTGGGCTATTCTGAGCAGGTAAGTCTGTGTTTGAACCCTTACCTGCAGGATCTAGTTCACCTGTGTGCGCTGAGAATTCACGGCTCATAAGAGGGAAGTGGTGGTATTGGGCAGCTGGGGAAGGACCAAGGGTGACCCTGTGCTTGGGATCCGGGTGGCTCCCCAGGTGTGGGCAGTGGCAGAGATTCTGCCACCACACTGGTTTCTCTGCCCCTGTTCACGGTGTGGCTTGTGGGCACACCTTCAGAACGCTGGAATCCCAGCCACAGGCGCCAGGAGGGGCCACTGAACAGCTGTCCTCGGAGACCGGAGCACCGAGGAAAGGCAGGCGGCCAGGGCTGCATAGCCACAGACTCCACACCGAGAACGCGACGCTCGCCACAGTCGGGAGATGACAACCTCGTGATTGTGGAGCAGCTTTGAGGCCCGAGACCACGTGGTGAAGTCCAACCACAGAAGTAAGGAGCGGAGACGGAGCCCGTGGGTCCAGCGCTGCCTCCGGGGTACTGGGCGTGCCCATGACTGGCGGCCCCCGGAGAGTCCACTCTGCCAGAGGCAGACCTGGCACCGACCCGCCTTTGCCGCAACACCTGACTTGTACTGTAAAAGTACGGACTGTTCACAGAGCTGTGAGCACAGACCAGAAACATACCACACGCTTGCTGGTTTCCAACTTCCACTTGGCCCATCCGGAGCAGTGAAATGGGAACCGTCAGGGGGAAGAGGGCGCGGCACCCCGGCCTGCTGCTGTCCACAGGGCAAAAGATCTGCCCGGAGCAGCCCTGCCGAGCAGTGAGGTCAAGACAAGCCTCGCTGAGTGAGTTCAGCAGCACGAGACGTGACTGGCCCTCGGTTGAAGTCTTTGCTCTCTCCACCCAAACTGATTGCTGGAAGGTGATGAAAGTCACTCCTGTGTCGAGCGTGAGGCATGAGGGAAATCGCAAGTGCCCGATGCCTTATTCCTCGGACGCTCACGTAGGTCAGAGATGCCACATCCCGTGTCCTAGTTACAGGGCCATCTGTGTTTCCTTCTCAGTGATAGTAAGGGACATGCAAGCTCTAGACTGATTTCCCACCTATTTTAGTGCAGCCGTGTGGATGTGGTTGAAATATCTGCTGAATTGCAAGCTCGGAACTTACGTGGGCTGAGCCTCTGGGGGTGTAGCCCTTGGTTCCAGCAGCCTAGGGAAACCACGTGACCCCACCAGCGTCCTTCGCACAGGAGGACTTATTTCAGGCATGGAGCATTGATGTGTGTTAGGAAATGCAGTGTTGTGACTCCTCACACTGATGGGAGAAGGAGGGTCATGAACGCACCTTGACGTGACAGTTGATTGAAGTCGTGACTCGAGCCCGGAAATCAGGTCTGCGTCTTGAGCACCCAGAGGGGGTCCCGCGGGTGTCTGTCTGAAAGCTGAGAGACCCACTGGGAAACCACTAGCGTGAAAGCAAGAGAGGAAGAGTGGCCGATAAAGAAGTGCACCCGATCAATGCCTCTGTGAACGCCAACCGTAGGAGCCCTTAGAAAGTCTCATAAATAAAACGGCTCCATAATGGCAGCTAAACACGAGTTCCAGGAACTAACTTAAGCAATATGCAATTCCATAAGAAGCCATCTATAAAACTTTACTGAAAGAAGTAAAACAAGACAAATGAATGGAAGGATTATTAACTCGATATCATAAAGATGCCATTTCCCTCCTGATTAGTCTGAATTCGGAGAGGCAAGCATCCAGAGAGGCAAGACGCTCCCGCGTCAGGGAATGAATGAATGGAACGCTTCGAAGGGTCCTCACCCATCAAGGGCAACCGGTTCCACCAGCCACAGAGATGCTTCCAGAGGCAGATGGGCCTGGAGAGCGGCTTGGGCCAGAGAGGTCGTGCAGCCTGGGCTACCAGACCCAGATCTGTGCACTGCAGGCTGGGGTGGTGCACGCTGCAGGGGCCTGGGAGCCACCGAGGGCTAGGCAACTGTGCGGGGGGCACAGCCGGTCACGCCCACAGGGAAAAGGGCAGACTCCACCCTCGGCTCGAGTTACAAGATACATCAAGGCTGGGATGGATTCCATATTTGAAGAGAGAAAGCACAATGGATCCGAGCAGGAGAAAGAGCAGCCGGTGACTGAATTGAGCCCTGAAGTCCTGGGTGAGGCTCCTCTGGCTGAAGGCCTGAGGAGAGCGTGGTGTGCCCAGCCAGGGCCAGCCTCACCTGCCCGGAGTCTCGGGCAAGGGACTCATCTCTCAGGTTTCCAATTTTCTCCTTTCTGAAGTGGGAAAGATGCATCCCTCCCTAGTGGGATTATTGCAAAGAGGAAATGGAATGACATGTAACTTGCCAAGAACAGATCATTTGAGAGACATTAGCTGCACTATTGTTTTTATAACAGTAAAATTTCTGCACAGCCAAAACCACCCCAACACAGCAGACAAATACCAGAGAGAGATTTGCCTGGCAGTGAGGTAGGAGCCAGCAGGAAGGGGCCAGCCCGCAGCAGGGATGTGGAGGTGCTGGAGCCCCCCAGTCAGCCTGCCTCCTTCAGCTTGGCAGGACAGGAAGGAGTGGCTGCAGAGCAGGAGAGGTGTGGGCCCAGCCGGGGCCAGCTTGCAGGCTGCTGCACACCAATGGGGCAGGCAGTGACGCTGCATCCCAAGGTTGGGAGGAGGGAGGCCTGAGGCTGGACTCCCAGGTGCCCTGGGTCCTGCCTGGGCAGCCCGGGCTGTGGCAGCTGAGGGTCTTTTAGTGGAGTCCACGAGGTGGCTCTGCACAGTGGGAAGCAGAGCTGGGACCACCGGATCATGCTCCAGCTCAGGGACTCCTGGCTCTGGCAGGAGCCAGAGGAAGGCCATGCCAGTCCCTGGGGTCTAAGCGCACAGAGAGACTGGGTCACAATTCACACTGTCCTCAAGTTCAGCATTAGCCTCGACCTCAGACCTCAGCAGGACAAGAAGCTGCCCCTCAGGCCAGGGGAATGTGACCAGTGACCCCTGCCCCCACCACAGCACACCCGGGGGTGGCCGGGTTCCAGGGCTGAGTTCTGACTTAAACAGGTGGGCCTCAGCCTACCTCTTACCCCTACCCAGCCGGGAAGTATTTCGGAGGAAAGTCAGATTAGACATTGTCAAAATAGGTGAGTCTCTGCCTTCTCTGAAAGTCCTATTCAATGAGAAATTCATCAACCCTGTTTTGCAAGGGTTGATGTATTCACGTAAAGATCACTCAGCTATTCATAGGAGAGCAGGGCAAAGTCCCCAGAGAAAAATAGACGGAACAGCAGGAGCTGAACATGCAGTCAGAGTACCGGTTATCAGATGGCGGAGCACAGCGCTCCTCGCACGCAGCCACACGCAGCCCTGGCCTTTCCCGGGACCTGCCTTCCGTCGATCTGCACAGGGTCTGGATGAGGAATAGACAGAAGCTGCATGTCAGGATTCTCCTACCTCAATATCTGACCACGAGGAGTGTTCCGCTCGGGTTTCCCACTGCCGTGACCAAAACCTCTGTCAAGAGCAATCGGAGGAGGAAGAGTTGATCTGGGCCTCATGATCTGAGGTCTCAGTCCAGGCGCAGAGGGTTCCCTTCCTCCAGGCTGGAGGTGAGGCAGAACATCACGGCGGGAGGGCGTGGCGGTGGGAAGCAGCTGGGAGCCGGGCACCCGGAAGCAGGGCGGCTGAGCCAGTTCCCCAGACACACACCCAGAGGAGCCCCCGTGGCCCACCTCCTCCTCCACACCCCCGGCCTGCAGTCCCCACCCCGTGGATCCCTGTCAGCGGGTCAGTGCACAGGTCAGGTTCAGACCCCGTGACCCGGCCACTTCAGCTCTGAGGGTCCTGCCCTGAGACCCTCACACATGAGCTCGGGGACACCTCGTCTGCACCCTACAGATGAAAACAACAGTAAACGCCATCAAGAGAGGAGAGAGCAGTCACCAACGGCAAGCAATCAGAATGGGAAATCACCAAATGCCGGGAATCCCAGCAGCAGGCAGCTGGAGAAGCCCAGCCTGGGGGGGAGGGCCCAGAAGGTGGCCCAGCCACTCTGCGTCCACCCAACCCCTGTCCTTGAGGCCCAGCAAGCACAGCTCCAGGGCAGGGCCTCTGAGGCCAGGGAGGCCTGCCGGGGGCCCCTGTCCTCGGGGTGCTGGCTCCAGCGCAGGGCTGCCTGCTCTCAGGAACAGCTTCTGTGGTCTTTCGGGATGGTACCTTTTAACTCCTTGTACAATAAAACTCTGGTAAAATAAATAAATGAACCAGCAGAAGGAGACATGTGGTGTGAGGTGAGGGGTGAGCGGGACAGGGATTGCTGACCGGCTGCCCGAGACGCTTACCGTGGCAGAGGAAGGGCCCTGTGCCGGGAAGGTCCCCTTCTCTCCAAGTCCGTCTGGAGGAGACGTAGCTCTGCCTGGGGACGCTCCATCTACCACTGTTCACTCTTTGCCCTCTGCTCTCTCAGGTCTCTCTGCCCCTAAGTGTGTGTGCATGTCCTCTGACTCAGGCCTCCACCGGCACGTCCCTGGCCCTGCACACCCTTCCCCTCCCAGAGGCCAAAGGCAGGTGGACTCGGCCCCCGGGGAGAGCCGCCTCCCTGGGAAGCCCAGCCACTGGTTTCCACGCTGACTGCATCACTGAGTCTGCAAAGTAAATCCTGAAATGGGACACGTTTTAATATGTGGAATTATGACTCCGCTTTCTTTAGTCAAAGAACTTGGCTTTGCAATACCAGGACTTCTCCAAAACCCTTTGATGAGTAGCTCACTCTCATACGGTGTTGGGGGACTTTCCTGATGGCAGAGTGCCTGCCTTTTCATTGTTTCTTGTACCTGATCTGGTGTCACTGAACATCCCAGTGCTGAGGGGACACTTTAGGAAGGCTTCTGGGAATCGCATGCAAGCTGAGTGTCAGTATAGACTGCAGGCAGAGAGGAGGGGCGTTGCCCTATTAGGGGTCCTCATCAGCTCAGTAGCAGAGCAAAGAGACCTGGAGTCTCGGCTCTGCAGCTGTTTGCAGTTTACTCAGTCACAGCGCGTCCCAGCACCAGCTGCCTCTAGAGGAGGGTGGCGCTCGCTGGAAAAGCAGCCTCCCCATCCAGCCCAGTTCCGGGTTTCCTTTAAAGATTTCTGAATGACTTCCATGGTGTATGGTACTGGAGTCTTCTTACTTGAAGACGCCTGGCGAGCCTGCGATCCAAGCAGCCAACTCCAGCCGAAGGACGACGCAGCTTCAGAACCTAATTATAAGCAGCCATCTCGCAGGGAGTTGGCAGAGGAAGGCCCTTCACAGCAGAACGCTGGGCCGGGAGAGTGATTAAGGCAGAGCATCCGCCCCGGCCCACTGCGCTGAGGAAGGGCTGCCATCGCCCCTTAAAAACAAACGCGTTTGGATTCCTGACCTCTTGGAGCAGGCGAGGACCTGGAAAGAGGCCCAGTGGCTGACACCAGGAGCCACCACCTCTGCTGGGTCTTGGTGTTGACCAGAGAGTTACAGAACAGCCCTGTCACGCAGCACTCTGTGGCCAGGGAGACGGGAGCCACACGGCCCTCTGAACAGACAGCACACACCCTGTCCACCCAAGGAGCAGCCATGGGCGGCCGCCTCGCTCTACTGCCCTTGAAGACTCCCCACCCAGACAGGCTCCCGGTGAGCAAGTCCCTAGGGTCAGTCCTCCCAGCCGCCCTCGGGAATCCAGCCCTATGCCGACTCTCCCCAGCCCCCGCTGACTAAGAAGCCCCTCACTCCCGCCGTGGGCTCTCCTCACTGCGGCAGGAACAAACCGCTCCCCAGGCTCAGGGCTGCCTGGATCTTTCCCTGGGGGGTCCCACAGACCAGGAAGAAGCCACCAGGTTTAGAGAATGCACATCCCAGCAAGGCCGAGCCCTCTGGTTGCCTCCCTCTGTCCTGCTGTGCAGGATTCCTCTCTCCTGCCCAAGGTGGCCCTCCACCACCCTGCCAGCCCTGTGAGTCGCTGCTGCCACCCGTGTGGGCCACCCTGCTTCTTCATGACACTTCCCACCACGCAGATTAGTTTGGGTCCTTGTCCTTTGTCTCCTTCGTCAAGACAGAGGTTCTGTGCTGTGGCACTAGGCCCGCATCACCCACTGCTGCGTCACGTGCCTGCAGCAGCTCCCCACGCCCGCCTGGACCAGGAGGGTCTCAGGTGCAGAGCTCCCAACAGCCAGCTGCTCCTGCCTGGAAGTCCTCTGCCCTCGGGCTCCTCCCCTTCACAGCTGTGCTGTCCACCTGGCCTTCCCTCGGGGCTTGTGCCCAGTGTGAGCCAGGGCTCTGAGCAGAACCCTGGAGGAGGCAGGGCCACGGGAGCCTGTGGCCACCTCCTCGCCCAGCCAACTCCTGTGGTGCTGGGCACGCACTGGGATACCCCAGTTCCCCACAGCCAAGCACAGGAGCAGCCTGGGCCCGGTGGCACCTGTGGCAAGTGCACGCCATTTTCTTCTGGTGGCTTCTGGGCTCCCCCCACCCCCATGTGCTCCAGTGAGTGCACTGATCACGCTGAGGTCTCACCTCAGCAGGGGTCAGGCCGGCCCTCGGGCTGGAGGGGAAGGAGAGATGGTGCACATGAGAGGGCAGCAGATCCAGAGGGACCTGCTTCGGGGTGGCTTGCAGGCCAGAAGCTGACCTGGAGGCATGTCACACGAACCATGGGTGCCCCGCTCCAGCGTGCACCCCTGTTCCCCACGTGGGTGGACTCTCCCCTGAAGCGCCTGACGGCCGCTCTGCTCACCTTTGGGTGCTGGGGATGGACCCCAGGGCCTCGTGCGTGGGAGGCAGGCCTCCACCTGGTGGCAGTCCTGGGCTCTGCGGGTGCGTGTCTATGCTTTCCCACCTGACGTGCACCTGCGACCGCAGACCCCTCGTGTCTCTGCCCCGCACCTGCCCAGCGCTGCTGTGGCCCTGCCTGTCCTCGGATCCCGGCACAGGCCAGGCTCTGTTTCCTCCCTGCAGAGCTGCAACGTCAGCGCCATCAGCGTCATTTGGGGCAGTGGGGACGAAGTCTGCCTGACGGGTCCGCAGTCGGGTGGGACGAGCCATTCATGGGACAGGTGGTCAACCCCCCTTGATGCTGTGCAGGGCACAGGGCCCTCCGGAGACCATGCTCCCATCCTCACTGCAGGAGCTGATACCAGTGACCACTCCTGGCCTCTGAGATGGGAGCAGCCTGGTCCAGGTGGAGGCCCTGCGTGGCGAAGCACAGGAAGTGGCGGGGAGGGTGGCTCTTTCTCTTCTGTGAGAGGGCGAGAGCCCCAACCCGCACTTGTGTAAGATTTCTGTGGCTTCCCCCACGAGGAGCTGGGATGGGACCAGCTCCACCCAGGTGAAGAGGATCCAGCATCTGGGGCATCTCCAGGGTCCCTGGACCAAGCCTGACCTGAAGCTGCATGTGTCTCTGGGTTCCTTGGTTAGTAGAACAGCAAGCTCCCATACAACCTGTGCAGGGGACCTGCTCTTCTGAAGCCCTGGAGCTTCACCTCCATCAGCCAGGCTTCTCCAGGTCAAGCCCTGCCTTCTGTGAGGGGCTGCCCTGGACATGTGCCCACCAGGCATGAACCTCCCCGCCTACACGGACTGAGGGTGGGGAAGGACAGAGGAGGTTCAGTCTGTGCCTTTAGTGGACCAGGGCAGGGTCCAGAGGCACAGGGAGCAGAGAGCACCCCGCTTGAACCTCTGTCCTGGTCCCCGTGTGGAGGTGGGACTGAGGGGCCCCGAATGGTGGGCAGTGGCCTCTGACCAGACACCCCTGGGTCTCAGAGAGGCTGGGCGTTGCTGCCCCTCCACCCTCTGCTCCCGGGTTCCCCGCCCTGGCCTCCTTGAGCCATCTGTCCTTCCCAGGTCCCTTGGGCAGGCGCCATCTTGCTTTGAGCAGGAAGTGTGGTAGATACAAGATGAAGTGCAAAGTTAAGCCACACAGTTCGCTGCAAGCCTCTGAGCAGAGTGGTTAATGGTGCGCTGGCATTCATAAAGTGAATGTTTGATCACTTACTCCTGCTGACTATGCCAATAGATGGCGTCATCAATGGGAGACCCGTTTGGAAACAGGCTGTGGATCATTGAGGACGCAGTGACGACAGGTTCCAAGACCCTCCTCTTTGCCCCGGAGAGCTCTGTGCAGTGTGGTTGCTGCCCCTCTGCCACTGTGCAAAGGGAAAAGAGCGCCCTGTCTCTTCCAGGGAGAAAGGAAGGGCAGCTGCCCTGGGAGGGGCTCCGCAGGCGGCAGCAGAGCTCCGCTCAGGGCCGATGCTGCTGCCGCCGGGTGGGCGGGGGCCTCCTCTCTACCAGCCCAGGGCCCCCCAGAAGTGCTGACGTGCAGCGAGGGCTGGCTGCCCTCCGTGACCCCAGGGAGGGCAGCAGTGGATCTGCAAAGGGCCCCCTCATGGAACCAGAGGACGCTGAGAAGCACCATCCTGTCGAAGTGGGAGAGAGCCAGGGACAGGAGACCTGTTCTTGTAGAACCTCAGAAGGTTGGACGGTCTCACGCTGCTATTTTAACGGAAACTCCTGAAGCCAGCAGGTGATATTCTTCTGTAGTTTTCCTTTGGAAACCTAAGAAAGGAAGGGTGGGGCCTGGTCTCAGCTCCTCCTGGATCTCCTTCCTCCATCCCCACCCGCACTCCATTCTCCCCGCATCCCAGCCGGGGCCCAGCCAGGAGCTGCCCGCAGGACAGCCCACTGGACTGAGCCTTGGCTGCCTCTGCTGGCCTCTCTCCACTGCCCTCCTGCACTCTGCATGACGGACTGGACTCAAGACCCCCTGGGCTGGCTGTGCTGCCAGGCGGTCACTGATCCATCTCCAACCACTAGGAGTAGGGACTTCCAGAGGCATTCGCCAACTGCCTGACATCTGGTCCTGAAGACGTGTTCCCACGCCAAGGTGCACCGTGGAATAACTGCCCCCACTTCACGGGTAAGCGAACCGAGGCTTACGGTTGTTAAACAGTTTGCCCAAGCTCACTCTTAGGGGGCGGGGAAGCCACAGTTAGCAGCCACAGGATCCCAGCTCTCTGGGGTACCTTGCTGCAGCCCCCCCATCTTGGATTCTGCACATGAGTTTCTGAGAGGCTCCTCCGGCATGCAGCTGCCACCCTGGTGCCCAGGACAGCTGAGGCGTGCCTCCATAACAGGGAAGCCACCTTGGCTGTTGAGTGATGGCTCTCAGGTTGTACTGGGTTTCAAGCCTGGGTTCTCCGGCCCACAGATGTTTCCATAGTTCCTGTACAGCTGTGTGGGTGCACACACACACCTGAACACACACCGATGCGCACACCCCCATGCACACACAGACGCTCACACACACGTGCCTGGACTGTGGACCTCAGAGCTGCCTGTTATTTACTTTGTCAAGCAGTATGACCAAGCTGTTAAAAATTCATGCTTACTCCAAGTCTCCGAAATACAGGAATTCATGATGAAAACAAAATTAAGGTCATCTGCACTGTCTCTAGCTAAATTCTCTGCTATTTGCATATTTGTAAAATCCCCTTGAAGTTTTTTAATGCAGATGTTTTATTTGCAGTAGTAACTTCTGAGCCCGTCTTTCCAAGTGAGGACTCTCAGTGTAGGTGCCATAACTCACTTGCATCAGACCCTTCGGGTGAGGGTTCAGATAGACTTCCTGTGTCGCAGTATCCCGGGGAGACCCAGGAGTCTTGCTCTACGTGCCCTGGGGCCTGTGGTCACCCTGGCTTCGCCTGCAGAACCTGTTTCTGGACTAAGGATCTTTTTCATTCAACTCTCAGGAAATGCGCACACATTGGACCAAGCCCTCAGTGCCGAGCAATGCGTAGCTTGCTGTGGTCAGGGGTGAGCGGGGCTGACCCAAAAGGACAGTGCTGCCATCCCCCAGGTGGGGGGCAGGACGTTCCAGGGCGTGGACTTCAGCATGTTCCTCTGCTCCGGCTCTCAGAGCCTTACCCAAGATGGTGTAGCATGGAGAGGGACTGGCGCCAGCCTGCAGCCCCCGCGGGAAAGCTGCAGGGGCTGCCTCCAGGCTGGCAGCTCCTCTGTGCACAGCGGGCCTGCCTCCCCGCGAGAGTGGCACTGGGCTGAGGCCCTCAGTCCCAGCCTCTGCGACCAATGGCACGTAGTTACCACTTAGATCGTGATTCTTTACACTCTGAGAGGGAAAATTCAACACACCCACCTTATTTTGAGGCACAAAATAATAATCAGGGGTAATGTGAGGGGACAGCATGCCAGTAAGAATGTTATGTAGCTCTTTTTGGGAACTTTCTAGGACCTTGTGGGGTTCTCCCTTTCTTGAATTCTGGACTTCTAACCCATCCACACTATAGAAGTGTCATTTGTGTGTAAACTGAGAGTGGGATAGCTGGATCATACTCCTTGGTTTATACCCAAAGGACTTAAAAATCAGCGCACTACAGTGACATGGTCACGTCAATGTTTATAGCAGCTCAACTCACAGTAGCTAAACTATGGAGCCAACCTACATGCCCTTCAACAGATGAATGGATAAAGAAATGTGGTGTATACATACATATATATATATATATTACTCAGTTTTAAAGAAGAATGAAATTCTGGCATTTGCTGATAAATGGATGGAGTTGGAGAATATCATGGTAAACGAAATAAGTCAATCCAATAAAAACAAAGACCAAATGTTTTCTGATATGCAGATGTTAATTCACAGTAAGTTGGGGCACTAGGGAAAAACAGAGTTACTTTAGATTAGGTAGAAGGGAGTGAAGGGAGGGGAGGGGACATGGGGATATGAAGTGAAACAAATGTAAAGTGAAACAGACATTATTGCCTCATGTATATATATGACTTCATGACCCATGTGATTCTACAACATGTACAATCAGAAGAATAAAAAATCATATCTATTTACGTATGATATGTCAAAGAACATAAATGCATTCTACTGCCATGTAGTTAATTAGAACAAATAAAAAATTTAAAAAAAGATAAAGACATCATTTAGAAATCAAAGACGTGTCATTGGTGGACACCAGCTTCCTGGGCTCTGGAGCAGTACACTGAACACTCGTGGTCACCTGGGACCCTCCCTGAGGTCAGATGCATATAGGACTGGGAGTTTGGCCAGCCAGACACACCACACGGTGCCCAGAGACCCTGGGGAATGGCTCTACTGGCCCTTGATGGCTCCCTGTCATGACTGGAGGTGGGGTGTCCCCCAAATGCTCACATGTGAGACAGTGCAGGAAGGTTCAGAGGAGAAGTGACTGGGTTGTGAGAGTCTCAGCCCAGCCAGTGAGTTCATCCCGGATGGGATACTTGAAGTGGTGGGGTGGCTGGAGGAGGTGGGAATTGGGCGTGGCTTTGGGGTATATATTTTGTATCTGGAGAGTGGAGTCTCTCTCTGCTTCCTGATGATGTGAGCTGCTTCCCTCTGCCACACTCTTCCGCCCTGATGTCCTGCCTCACCTCAAACCCCAAGGAGTGGAGCCGGCCTTCTATGGACTAGGACCTCTGAAACCATGAGCCCTAAAATAAACCTTTCCTCCTCTATAATTGTGCTGGTCAGGTCATTTAGTCACAGCAGTGAAACAACCAACTAAAACACTCCCTGAAGCAGCCGTGAAAGAGGTTCCAGCCTGGAGTCCTCAGACCAGGTCTTGGGAGGCAGCAATAGCAGGGTGCCTGCAAGAAAGCCCACAGCTGCTCCCTGGGGGCTCCTGGCGGCAGGTCTTCCAAGTTGGCCACCTTCTCGCAGCCTCGTGTGAACTTCTGCTCTCCAGCAGGACCTGCTGCCTGAGCTAAGAGCCGCCTGATCCTGTGGCTGCCTGGGTCTTCACGGTCCTTCCTTTCACCATACCACGAGATTTCTGGCATCTCAGCTTTATGTAGTACAAGCTATCGTAGAGTCCAGCTTGGAGCCGCCAGGTAACTAACCAGCTGATCAAGCTGGCAAGTCAGATCCTGAACCTCTGCCAAGTTCCTGGAGTTCGTAAGCCAAACTGTATCTGGATGAATGGCCCTGACTTGCTTTCAGGCCCGATGTCTGTAAAACCGCACTCGGTGGTTCTCCGAGGTTTATTTCTGGTATGAATTAGTAAGCTTGCAGTTCTTTCAGTGGACACGTTCTCTTCTCTTGGGTTTGATGTGACATCGTCTTCCTAGGGTGTGAAGAGGATCTGCTTCTAATTCCAGGTCCAAAGAAAGAGGTGGGTATTAGTGATGGAAAGTTGTCCTCCTCTTGCACCCCAATGGTCCCTGGTGAGGGGCAGGGTGAGGGATACACCTGTGTGAGTGGCTTGGAGTCCTTGGTATCATCTTCATCCTCTCCAAATCCCAAATCCAATTTCCAGTTTCCTCATACTCTTTATTTAAGAGATCTGTAAAGGCCATGATAAAGTTCTCAACTTAAGCTGAAATTCAGCAGCCCAAGGAATCAGACTGTACGCTTCATTTCCAGCTGTAAAAGATTTTTCTGCGGCGATCCCAGCATTTGGCTCCTGATCATCTTCAGGTAGGAATTTTCAGCTTTGAAGCGTCCTAGTTCCTGCCGTCCATCCTGGTCTATGAATGCAGCCACTTGGCCTGCCAGTGCCTGGCCCCTGCAGCCCCTTGCCCTCACAGGAGAGTGCTCAGTAACTGCTTCCTCACTTTGTGCTGGCCACCCCTGCATCCCTTCCTCAAATACAAGCCACCAGCTCATGTCAACTTTCTGTGGGTTTCTTACATGCCACCACTTCTGGTGACAGCCACACTCAGCTCACAGAGTCTACCAGAAAGCCAGACAACCAGGCAGGAATGATTCTCACTTTGGGGCAAGACCAAGGGGCATCTGGCCATCAGGAACTAGACTAGGGGAGACCCCACCACCCATCACCACTAGCATGTGTCTCTGGGGCCAAGAACTAGAACCCTCCATGCATTTGCCCAAAGTTCAAAAGGTGGCTTTCTTCTGCTTTGGGAGCAGGCTGGATCCATTTCATAGAAGTTGGAGGTGGGGGTGGAGGTGGAGGTGGAGGTGGGGATGGGGTGGAGTGGAGGTGGGGGTGGGGTGGGGGAGGAAGAGGTGGAGGTGGAGGTGGAGGTGGGGGTGGGGTGAAGGTAAGGTGGGGGAGGAGGAGGAAGGGGTGGAGGTGGGGTGGAGTGGGACAATGCAGAATTCAGGCAGCGCCTCCAGAGAAGGAGAAGTGGTAATTGGGGTTCCAGGGAATCTTGTTCCTTTGATTTCTTTTCTGGAGAAAAGAGAGATTTTATCTGGAGGCTGTCAGGCTCCTGCTTCTGACTGGCACTGCGCTTCTTGAAAGGTGTCTGTGGAACCTTCAGCTCTTGCCTCTGGAGGGCCCTTTTGGTGCTCTGGCACTCTCCCTGTCACTCTGCCAGCTCCAAGGCCACGTTCATTGCAGGCTTACTAGTTCCAAGTGCCTGACTCACTGTTTGCATCTTGCGCATGCTGTCTGCGAGGTTTTGAGTTTTCTCCTTCTGTCCCCAGCTGGGGATTCCTACAAGCCAGACAGTCAGACTACACCTCTAGGAAGCAGCTTTCCTCACGTGCTCTGTGCCTCTAAGCGCTGTGAGCACCTCCGCACTCCTACAGTGCAGCCAGCCTGCAGCAAGCCTGGGCAGAGCTCCTAGCTGGTGGCCCAGCCTGCACGGGCCTTGGTCTGGCTCTGTCACCCTTCTGGGAGTTCAGGTGAGGTCAAGGTGACGCCACTCATCCCCACACGGAAGTTGGTGCCCACCACAGGGCCTCAAAGGCGTGGCCCCAAACCACACCTGCCCATCCGGGTGCATGGCCACCCTGAGACTCCTGAGCTGCAGGCCTTGATCTCGCAGTCCAACTGCACACTCACTTGTGGAAACCACCTGAGATTGCACGCGTGCTCTTCTCGACTGACACAGCTGAAAAAGAAAGGATGGAGCACTGAACAGACAGCTGCTCACCAGCGGGTCGCAAGGCCAGGGTGGCTCCACTCCTGCCCGGGGCGGGAGACACACAGGGCCCTCCCAGAGTCTCAGCTCCCCAGACCCTCTGCACCCAGCAGCCAGCTGCCTGGAGCGCTGCTTCTCCCTGCCTCTCCTGCTTCAGGAAGCCCGCCAAGGAGCACCAGCAGAGGACAGCACCACACCCTCGCCCCCGAGGCCTGCAGAATGGAAGTGGCTGGAGCTCACACACTTGGGCCTCTGGGAAGCGTCTCCTCTCTGCCTTCCAGGCTCCAAAAGCGTCTCGTCTGTGGGCTCCTCAGCTTTCAGTGTGATTCCCAGCCTTGCTGCACAGGCCTGGTTCTCTGCTGCTACACAGAATGAAAGACAAGAAAAAGATTTTTTTTTTTTTTTAATTTGAAGAAGTGAAAATTATATTCAGCTCTAATTTATGTGTTTTGTGATAAACGCTGCAGTTACAAAAGTGGGAATGTTTCGTCTGCTCACACTTCAGTAAGACGCAGGCAGCCGGCAGCCAGGCGGGAACGCTGGGAGTCTCCATCTGCACGGAGGTCTGAAGCCCGGCTGACGAGTGGGCCCTGTTCCTGGGCGCCTAGCTGTCCCTTCCCCGCTTTGAGAGCTTCAGAGACTGCCCGTGCGGCCCCCTCCCTCGCCCTTCAGCATAGGCCTTGCTCCGAGGGTGGATTTGGATTGCATGCTATTTTGGGGTGGGCGGCTGTAATTGTTAAGAACCATCATAAAGCAATTACTGGAAGCAGGAATATTTTATCATCTTAATCGCAGGAAAAGCAACATTCATTTGTTGTCTTTTTTAAGAAAAATAAAACCATTATGTTCTTTCCCAGAGACCTGCGCTGCGGTCTGCAGTTCATCCCAGGCTCCTTGCGGACACGGCTCGTCTGACTTCATCAACCCGTGATTTGTTTGCGCATTATTTTGGAAGTTTGTTCAGGATAAGTTAAAGTTTAAAGAACTAATCGATGCAAGCTTGTTTCTAAGTTAAGTTATTAGGCAGTTGAGTTATAAATGGCTTCTCAAATATTCATCCTTAAAGAAAATAAAGCGTATGGGCCCTGCCAGGGAGTAAAACTCGATTTGGTTTCACTTGGAGCAAAATATATCTTCAGATAAAGCCGCATGAGCCGGAACATTCTATCTAGCTCCTGGCACCGAGCAGTCATCAGATCTTTGCTGAATAAATGTATGAATATATTTGCTGGTGTTTTCCATCTTATTACGACCACAACTTAGTATTTTTAAAATAACCCAAACATTAGCCAATATATTGTAACAGCACAGGAGCAGTTGGCCACACTGCTTCTGTGAAAGTCTCATTTTCTGGAAGTGAAAGGGCTGTTTCTATTTTTACTTTTCTGTTCTGTAAAATGTGCCCCAGGGTCTGGGTGCTTTCCCTGTCTGCCTTGCTGGGAGGAGAAGCAAAGCCCTTTGAACCCTTCCCTCAGTGTCCACGCCACCTGTTTACAGCCGTCAAAGACAGGGGGAAAGGGTTTGCCCGCAACGGGCTTCAAGCACTTCCCTAGCCCGAGCCAGGGCTGTGACCCGCCGACCCAGCCCCTCCGGGGCCTCAGGGCCTCCTCTCAGCACACGGGCCTGGCAGGTGTGGCACAGGCTGTCGGGAGAGTCCAAGGGAAGTCCCGTGACGGGCCCGACCTCTGCAGGTGGATCACACCGCATGCTGGGTGAGCTGTGGTTTAGGTGGTGGTCAGCGAGCCCCAGGAGTCACCACTGACGGCAGAGGGCGGCAGAGGTCACCTGCTTCCCGGAGAGACGGGTGTGCTGGGCAGCGCAGGCAGCACCCCCTGGGGAGAAGGCCGTGTGGAGGGGCACTGAGGCGAGGGCACTGGGCACAGGACGTCACAGCAGGGGACGTGCAGATGCGCAGTCCCTGAGGCTAAGTACTAGTAGACACTAGTTTAGGTGAACGTTTTCCAAACTGGCGTATACAATCCTTAAGAAGGTGTTGGACAAAAAAGATGAAGTGGGTTCCCCCTCGCGGGGCATCTGAGTCCTCTAATAGTTGGCGTTGCGCGATGTTCCAGCGAGGCGTGCGTTTGGAATGTGACCTGGCGCGGGAGCTGCAGCCTACAGCGGCCCTCCTGCAGGTCCCTGTCGGGTGGCCAGCTCTCCCTCTCTGTGGATTCCAGGGGTCCACTTGCTCCTGGGACTGATAAACAGGCTAATTCCCTTCACTCGACTGACCATGGCAGTGGCCCGGGCACAGCGGCAGGGGTGCAGGTCCCGTGCTGCTGCTGCCCGGCCTCTGGCCCGCGTGAGGCGGCCCTGCCGAGCTGGCGTCTGGCGTCTCCTCCAGGCCTGGCTCCTCTCCCGGTAAATAGGAGCCGCTTTCTCTCGGTGTCACAAAGCGTATGTGTAGTTAGGTGCGAAGGCGACCCCCCGACTCAACACCAGTGCTGCCGACACCCTCCCGGGCCTCGGGTTCTCCTGCATCTGTGCGTCTGGACGGCTGACAGACCCTCACCCAGGGATGCCCCTCCAGCTGCCCGGCCCGTGCATCCTGAGGGCCCCACAACCTCGTCTGCCCTGCACCATGTGGCGGGGCCAGCTGGGCGTTTGCTGAATGATGGGCACTTTCCTTAGGAAGAGATGTGACGGGAGGAGAGCAGGGGTCAGTGGCCGGGCGCCAGGAGGTGGACAGCCACACGGGGCGGCTGCTGGGGGAGACGAGCCTCGGTCCCTGTGGAAGGAGAGGGCGAGAGGACCGGGTGGGTTTGCTCCTGCCTCCTCCAGGAAATGTGCACCAGCTAGCGGGAAAGAGGCGCGCTTAGGGATCCACGCACCCTGGAAGCCATTTACACAGACTTCACACAGCCTGAAAATGGGATCCATTGACCCACACGGGTTCCACACCCCCCGGGGCCTCTGGGGCCCGCGTGGGCAGTGCACCTCCTGCACGGGTAGCACAGCCAGGATAGGGCTGATCGGGGCCTTGCAGTTCTGAACCCAGGGCCTCATCTACACTAGGCAAGCCCTACACCCCTGGGCTACACCCCCAGCCCCTCTTATGTTTCACTGTGAGACAAGATCTTGCTAAATTGCTGAGACTTGCCTCGAACTCGCAATCCTCCTGACTCAGCCTCCTAGGTAGCTGGGGTACCAGTGTGCACCGTGGTGCCCGTCTTCCTCAGACCTCAGGGACACAGGGATGCTTACTGTTTGCAAATACTTTCAGTCTCGAAGTGAGGAAAGAGTGAGGATGGTGTGAATTGAAATAAATAGAAAAAAAAATTTAAAAACTCTCTTGGCTTTGTGACGTGTCCATCTTCAACTCTCGAAAAAAAGGCACCCATGTGCCGGTCACTTCAACACAAATGGCAAGGTCTCTAAGTGAGGACCTGACCTGGAGAAGCGAGAGGCAGGTGCCTCACTGCTGCTTCTGCAGTGGACCACCCTGCCTGCAGAGGTGAGCTCCACAGGGGCCACCGCAGGACCATCTGCGTCCAGGGACAGGAGGGTAAGCACTGGGTTGGCAGCTCCCCGGAGAACGAGGGGAAGAGGGAATAGTGAGCACCATCGTGCGCACGCTTTTCAAAACAAACGTCTCTTCTCTTAAGAGCAAACCCATAATAAAGTGAGACAAGAAGAAACAAGAGGGAGGAGACAGCAGCCTGCAAGCCCACCTGGCCTGGCCTGGCCTGCACAGGGGTCTTGGGCCACAGTGGTCCGCTGTCCACAGCACCAGGGCCACTTGGTTTGGCCATGAGATGCGGCTGTGGGCTCAGTCCTGCAGGTTCCCTGGCTGTGTGGGTCAGTTCTCTACTTATTTCTGTCTCCTTCAGTAGAGGGTCCGAGGGAAGTAAGGCCACTTGGAACAGACATTCTGCACATTATATTGAGGGCTGCTATACATAATTCAAAAACTAGATAAAATTTTAACTGCAACTCACCTGCAATCTTTCTTTAGTGCTTCCTATGTAGACTTTACAGACTGAGTGGATGCATCATATTTGTCTAAAACTATTTTTAATTACAAAAGAAATACATTTTTTGTCTGGATAATGTAAATTTATTATCATTATTTTTTTATGGCGCTTCCTTAGAAAACTTGGAATGGAACCACCATTTGACCCAACTGTCCCACTCCTTATCTTATACCCAAATAACTTAAAATCAACATACTACAGTGACGCAGCTACATCAATGTATATAGCAACTCAATTCACAATAGCTAAACTATGGAACCAACTTAGATTCAACAGATGAATGGATAAAGAAACAGTGGTAAATATACACAATGGAATATTATTCAGTCATAAAGAAGAATAAAATTATGGCATTTGCAGGTAAATGGATGGAGTTGGAGAATATCATGATAAGTGAAATAAGCCAATCCCAAAAAACCAAAGGCCAAATGATTTCTCTGAAATACATGTTTAATGTTGAAATTTATAGATACATGGGGAGAAGAAGGACCCCCCCATCATCACTGTTAATATGTGCTTTATATCCTTCCAAGCATTACAGAAGAGACAGAGGAAAACATCATAGTCTTAAACATTCTTTTTTCATTTAATGTAAAATGACGGTCTAGAATTTTGGATCTGAAATCAACAATTAGAAAATAGCATTCTTCTCGGCACTTTGTTAGGTTCTGTACGGTTTCTTTCTTGTCCCTCCCTGGACAGTGAACCCAGGCGAGCTCTACCACCGAGCCACATCCCAGCACCTTTTATTTTTTATTTATTTTGAGACAGGGTCTTGCTAAATCACGGAGGCTGACCTCAAACTTGCGATCCTCATCCTCAGCCTTCCAAGCTGCTGGGTCGTCAGGTGTGGCCACAGCACCTGGCTCTTAAACAGTTTCCACCTTGTTGTTGGTCACGACCATGAGCCGTTCCTTCAGTTATCGCTCATCACGTTGAAGTGCGGTGCTGGAGCCTCTGGGCCCTGCGTCACCAGCCAGCCAGCTTCCATACCGTCCTGGCGTAGTGACCCCCCTAGGTGAGCGTCAGGGGCCACATTGATGTTTTGCTGGGAAACCCAGCTTTTCAGCAAGACTTTTAAGCTTATAGACACATGCGAGTTTTTATGTGCAACTGGGGCTCCTTGTTTTTGTCACATCCTTCTTTATATTTTCTCACTTTCTAATTATTAACTTTGGGAAACATTTTTATTGCTTCATTATAGCATTTTTCACATATTCTTATGTTCTGTTACTTTAATTCTGTCTTTACCATTTTATGCCATTTGGATTGTATTTTATTTCTCTTTTTCTAAATTTTTTGAGATAAATACCTAATTTATTTTTATTCATATTTTATATAATAGGAGGATCAAAAGCTATGAATCTTCTCTGAGTTCAATGTCAATTAAGTTCTATGAATTTTGACACGTGCTTTGTGTTTTTTCTCATCAGCAATCCAGTTTCAAGTGTTTACCTCTTTGGCACAAAAAACACTTTCAGAGACATGTTTCTGTTGCATTTTAAACAAGAGATATTAATTGTGCCACATAATGATAAGTGCTGCTGTAAAAATAAAAATAATTTAAGAAATAAAAAATATAAAACTATGATATTTAGACACAGTAGCCTTATGTTCTGAGAAGCAACAAAAATTTATAGAGCTATAAGAAGACAGTCAAAAGATAGATAATTTATTTAGAGAAAGGGGGCAAATTCTAGATCCATCTTTGAGCATGAAAATAAGTTATTCTAACTCCTATTAAAGTAATTTCAATTTTAAAAAATGATAAGTGCTATGTGGAATAAATACATGACCGAGCACGGGGTGGCCAGGAGGGGCCCTGTGCTGGAGCAGGCGCCTGGCACACCCCAGGGAGGCCTCACTGGGACAGCCCCCTTGCCAGACCTCCAGGGTGTCCTTGGAGAGTGAGGGGCTGTCACGAGCGGGGGGTGGTCTCCTGGCTGGCTGGAGGTCTAGCTGGGCCCAGAGCTTGCCAGACTTACTGTGTGCAGATGTCTAACTGTGCGAGGCACACAGGCTGCTGGTCCTCCCTGCACCCTGACAAGCCGTTGGGTCACCACCTCCACTTTCAGATGGGGAAACGGAGGCCCAGGAGGGCAAGCAGCTGGCCCAGGTCAGATGTGGGGGAGCCGCAGTCAGGGCTCAATCCCGAAGGAAGCCTGGCCCAGTGCTTCGCTCTGCTGCCCAACATCGCCCTCGAAGCTGGTGCAGTTGTCACTGGATCTGCAGGAGCCCTGAGGTCTGACCTCCCCGCCTGCTCTCCTTGTCACGTGGGGAAGGGAAGGTGGGCAGAGGCTGGCTGGGGGCTCTCTTGGCCTCTCCCTCCTGCCTAAGGTCTGAAGTTTTCTGTAGAAAGTTCTGCTCACCAGACCCCATTAACTGAACGCCACAGACTGGAAGCCACACCTGTTCTAATGGTGGGCTGGGAGGGGTCTGCCCAGCTGCCCAGGTGAGACCCTGCGAGAAGCTCCCTGGGGCAGCGCTGGCACCTGTGCTGCAGGTAGGACATGTGGCCCAGCTCCGTGCTGTCAGAAGACCAGCTAGGAAGCAAGGGGAGGAGGGCTGCCAGCTAGGTGGAGAACAGACAGCATCCCGACAGAGGCAACTTAGTGCAGAGCACGCACTCAGCGAGCACGGTTGGTGTCTCCCACTCTGGTAAGCTCCTCATTAGATCATTTAAAAGGCAACAGAGCCTGTCATTAGTTGCCACGAATCACTTGACTAATGCACGTGACTCCTGAGCTAAGATTCAACCTTGAGGCGGGTCGGGATACACTTCTGCAATAAAGATACCAAGTTCACTCCAAGGATGACGTCCTAGAGCGCCGTCTCCTGGCGTCCTCCCTGATGGGACGTGGAGAGCCAGCGCTGCCCTGCTGGCCTCCCTGAACTCTGGATGCAGGCAGATGCGATGACCCTCCCGGGCAGCCTCACACTCACCAGCCCCAACTGGTTAACGACTCTGCGCTGTCCTGTAAGCTGCACGGGGAAGATGGCAGTCAGAGGAGCAGCAAGGAGAGGCTGCGTTCAGGGTTTAACCCTTTCATGTTGCTCTCGGGGAGCGAGTCCTCAGAGCAGGCTGAGCTATCGTCCTCAGACGCCGAGCTGCCCACTCCTGGACTCCAACCACCACGTTCCCTGTGCCCGCGACAAGCTGAGGCCAAGGTCTGTCACAGACGGAGTCCCTGACTCTCAGCGGTGGCGGACTCCCCTCCAGGCCTCGAGCATGGCCGGGGTGCGTGGCCGCCACTGGCTCTCCAGCCTGGAGCAGCTGCCAGCTGGACTCTGACCTTACAGGCTGAGCACGTCGGCCATCTCTTCCTACAGCCTCTATCCCGTGTCGGGGAAAGGCACAGTGGGTCCAGGGAAGAATGCTCTGAAATTGTGGAAGTGACCAAGCTTATGGAGGTCTCTTCTGGACGTGGCCTTGCTCTCCCTGATGGCTTTCGACAGGCACCACTAGGGGTGGGGGTGGGGCCCTGTTAGACCCCCAGCTGGCCAGGCACAGACACAACCACAGTGCGCTCACGAGAGGGAGACGGGCGGCGGGGGTTCACCGTTGTGGCGGCACATCTCGGAGGGAGGGGAAGGCCTCAAGGTCCTGTTCCAAGACCTGGGCCTGCACCGTCTGTGTGCCCTTGGCCTCAGGCTGCCCTGAGCAGGGGATGAGGCTCGGCTGCCTGGACAGAGGGCCGCAGGCTGGGTGGAGCAGAACAGCGAGACGCTTCCTGTCCCAGGTGTGTGGGCCCGCGTCTGAAGTGAGGGCAGCAGGCTGGTGGCCCCGAGGGCTCTGTGGGAGGGTCCTTCCTGCCTCTCCTGGCCTCTGGTGGCTCCGGGTGTTCCGACCTCTGTCTTCACTTGGCCTCCTGCCCATTTTTGAGGCTTGGGCCTGTGTCTTACAAGGACAGGGGTCTTCAGGCCTAGGGCCACTTCGGAAGCTCTGGGATGATCCATCTCATCTGGGGATCTTATCTTCATCGTCTTATGCTTCTGGTCATATGTGGTGCCCTGTGATTGATTTTCCTGCTCAAAGTGTCCCGGCTTAGTGGCCGGGGCTCTCCCCACTGACTCCTGAATCCCTCGGCCCTCCCAGCATGAGGCACTTCCTCTCTCCAGGCTCGTCCTGTGTTTCCTGCCCCTGTCCAGGCACACACTGGCGCGGCTTCCGTTCGTGACCGTCGTGTCTGCACCAAGCCCCACACCGACCCCCAGGGCTGCCCTGTGTATCTCCTTCATGCGCAACAGGTTTTCTCTCTTCAGCTTTGATGTCTTCTGCCGACACTTTTCAGATTCACCGATTATGGCTCAGGGTCCGCCCAGTGACTGTCACACACCGCCGCCTCCACCTGTTCTGCGGGTTCCCTGCCCTACCAGCCCCACGTGCCTCCTGATCTGGGGAGTCCTGCTGCTTGCTCCCGGGTCTTGGGGATTTCCCCCTGTGGACTGGGCACCTTTCATGAAGGAAGGGAGAGATGGGGGCCGGCTATGCTTTGGGCCCTGCCCAGGCGGCTGCAGGCTGATGGTTCCCGCTTGCTCGAGTGCTCTGAGCGCGGGGCTCACCCTGGTCCGCCCAGTCGCCATGCACTTTCCTAGTGCTGCTGCTATTGATCTGGGAGGGAGGTGGGCTGAAGTTTCAGATTTGTCTAACTCAGCTTAAGGTTCAGCCCCAGAAGCTGCACGGAATCCTAGCCCAACAAGAAAAGCAGCCTTGCGTTCAGCAGTGTTTGGGGGAAACCTGAGTCGATGGCGATCAGAGACATCCCGGGGCCCACGCTCTGTCTTTGCCTCTAGGTATTGCAGACGGCTCCAGGTGGCAAACCTCTCCCACAAGCCCTCGTGGTGCCCAGCGACCCCACAAGTGTGCACAGCTTCTCTACCTGAGCACTTCCCCAGGCGTGGCACCTGCCACGGGTCTGCTGTCCACCGTGAAGCCTCTTTAATTGCTGTATTCAGTCCATTGAGCTCCCTTGCACCTGCTACTCTTTGTCAGCTCCATCACATCTATGGTCTTAAATTTTTCTGATTTGAATTTCTATTGCTTATTAGTGAAAGCCGTAGGGTAATGCTTGCCTCTGATTTTAAAACTACTTTTCACTAGGGGGTCTGTATTCTGGTGTCTAGTGTCACTAACTGATCAATGAAGGTGGCAGTCAAGGGAGTACTGAAGAGGGAGGTCCTCCAAACTTCCCCACACTGTGGTGCTTGTCTCAAACATGACCGAGCCAACCAGGGAACCCCAGCAACAATGAAAAATGACTCTACAGAAAAATCTTTATTTTTTAGCATATGCAGATTTAAATATGTTTTAAATGGCACAGTGACCTTCATAGGAAACAGAGAAGTAAGGAACAGAAAACTGCCACTTGGTCAAGATCCTAGGATGGTTGTGCTCAAGTTCTTTAGTTTTAAATTTTTATTCTGATCAGCAGAACTTATGGGGTGCAATGATGTAATGAAACCTGTGCAGTCAGCGATGCTCAGGCAGGGCCATCTGCACCTCTGTGTCCTCAAGCACCACGTCCATGTGTGTAAGGACTTGCAAAGATGCCGTTGCCCTCCTGGGCTATGGGACATCAGAATTACTTCTCCATCTAGCTGGACTTTGGTGCCCGTTATTCCCCTCTATCCTTCCCACCCTCCTGGGCCCTCTGGTCATCTCTATTTTACTTTCTTCTTCAACAAAACCAACATTTTTAGCTTCCACAAATTAATAAGAATCTTACAAATTGAGTGTAATTTGGACACTTAAAATATGGAAGTTAATTTAGATACATCACTACATAATTAGTTTTGTTTCCAAACTTTGCAACTCCCAGTTTTGTGAGAGGGATCTCAGTGGAATACCAAGAACCGTTTCTAAAAGTCCTTTGGAGCTTTCTAGAATGCTTGAGTGACCTTTTACATTGGTCAATGGTGGTCAAGGGAGGACCCTTGGCCTGTCAGTCTCTCCTTGATTTGACTAAGACAGATGGTGGGACCGAAAGGTCCCCAGACGACCTGGATCTGCAGCTGAGTAGGCATTTTCCAAGGAAACAGAGGGATGGGAATATCCCTCTGAGGGTCAGCTACAGGCTGGCTGCCTCGAGAAGGAAGTCCCTGTGTCATGTGTGTGTTTGCATTTCCCGTCTCTGCATTTGAGGAACCACGCGCCCAGGCCACAGTGATGGACCCCGGGTACAGAAGCGGTTCACTGCCCAGGTCTGCTGCACAGACGCCCTCCTAGTGAGCAGAAGGGAACTGAGCTGGTATTCTTTCCTTACTCAGAGATGCCCAGGCCAGTGTGTGTGCCTGACTCAGTGCTGAGGCCCACAGCCTGTGCAGTGGGATCACAGCCTCTCCAGAGCCTGTGGGTTGGCAAGAAGGATCAGACATGCCAGGGTCGCGGGAAGGCTGCCCCAGAACAGAGCGTCCATCGTCCAGGCCCTGTCTGGGCATGCGAGAACCTCACACCCTCATCGGGAAGGGCTGCATGGAGTATTCTCAGGCTTAGTGCGAGCTGCCATGATCTCAGGCTGCTGTTCTCTTCACAGAGATGTTCTGAACACTTGCAGAGGCACATTTGCTGCCACGAGTATGTTGATAAAAATGGTAAGACATTATTTTTGCTTATTTTAAAACTATATGGCCACTTTATATTTAGGGTCGTAATAGATTCTCAAAAATAATCTAGAATTGCTGAGCCATGCCTGCCGGGTGGTCTGCTGGGACGGACACTTTGAGGAGCCCTGGCCTAGGAGTAGAACTCAGTCAGTAGCAGCGAGGTCCTTGCAGAAGCCGGTGGAGGCCTGGACCAGGAGGTGTCAGGCCCAGTCCCCGTCACAGGGCTGAGGTGTTAATCTGCACGTCCCCATTCGCTGGCCCTGCCCGGGAGCGCTGGGGAGTGGACGGTGCACTGGGAATTCCAGGAGTTGTGGACTCGGCCACCTCGGGGCTTTGTCCTAGGGCAGGGTCACAAAAGATAAAGCCACCCAGATGGGGTTCAGTGCAACCTCGTACTTTATTAACCAGCGTTGGTTCCACAAGTAGAATCTTCAAGGCCATCTTAGCCTTGGCTCATAATGGAATAAATAGTGGTATGTAGACAAAACACAAACATTTCCTTTCACTGTACCAGATCTTAAAAGCCTCAAGTCGTCTCTCTCATTCTCAAAAAAAGGTCACAACTTCATATCTTGATGTGTTAAAGAATAGTTTCAGAACGGAGAGTGCAGCCTGGTTTCAGGCAAAGCAGAGCTTTGCTCCTTCCTTCTCTTGCCTGGAATTCACCTCCCTGGTCCCGGGTCTGCGCTCAGGAGCTCCAGATCTGGGGGGAGGCTGTTGAAGGTGAAGGTCTGACTGCAGTGTGCACCGTGTGGCCCAGGGGTCTGCGAGGGGAGAACTGGCTCGTCCGGGACAGTGGAACCCGAGGCCACACTCCCGCTGCCGTCTGTCCTCACCACCCGAGGAGTTTGGGGACTCCTGAGTGGGGCCTCCAAACACCTCCCACCAGCCTGTTCCTGGTGACTTGGCTCCTCCTTCCTGACTCTGGCAACGAAGGCCGTCTGTTCACTTCATCCTAAGGACGCTCCAGGGTGCAGGCTGGGCTCTGGCCACAGTTCTGTGGTGCCCATGGCAACCAGCTGGCGCCCAGGGCCCTCCTGCCTCCTGCTGCCTGTGGGTCTGGGTGCTGCTGCTCATTCCGCTACAAACAGGCCCTCAGAGGGGTCGCCCTGCACCGGGTGCTGCCCCAGGAGTGGCCCACCCCTTCGTCACTCGGCTGGCCGTCTTCTTCCACTTGCTGCCCTGACAACAGTGGGCCCCACTCTGGCCCCGTCCTGTCTGAGGAGGCCTCCCGTGGAGGGGTCGGTGGCGAAGGCTTCCAGGCAACCTCTTTGAAGTGCTGGAATTCCCCTCCGTCGTCATGCCGAGGAACAGGAGTGGGTCAGGGAGGTGCTGGTCACTTTCCTTCTAGAAGGCACGTTTCTATGGTCACTGTACTTGTTCCTTGAAATGCAGGTTTTTATGGAAACTTTTAGAAACATAAAATAAATAACAGGTGTCTGGGGATTCGCAGCAGAAATTTGTGGTTATAGGCTGCCATTCACCTGCAAATTTACACGGTATCGAGGTCAGAGATTTCACCAGGTATTTACTACTGTGAACTTTCAGGACAACCAAGTAAGTGGAAGGAGGGAAATAACCCTAACTCTGCAGGGTGACTGCCTGCCCCTGACTGACGGAGGTGCTTGCCTGGGCGAGCGTTGGTCATGGCTGAGGGCGTGCGTTTGCCCTGTGGGGCGTCTGCTGGTGGGTCACATGACCCTCAGCCTCGCATAGTGGTGGCATCTACCCAGTGTCTGTGCAAGGATTCATTTGGGCGACACAAAGAAAGGTTTCCCCAGTGCCCAGAACCCAACAGGGCTTCCACGAAGGTGGCCCTTTTTGCTGCTAAGGCAGGCACTAGCCTCTGAACCATGCGTGGACACCAAGCCTGCAAGGTTGATGTGCAGGCCAGCTCACTTTCCTCCTGCAGAGAGCTCTGTCTGCCAAGCGCACTTCCTTTGGGACCACTGCCGGGCTATCAACGTCGGGTCCACAGACCTGATTGATCCCGTTACCTGTATTTGCACAACCGAGTGACTGTGTGTCATTAGGCCCAGTGCCAGAGCAGTCTCCTGCCAGCATCCTCGTGGCCTCCAGTCCCCCGAGGAGGAAAGGGCTACTAGTGGTTTCAAGTCAGAGCTTGGTACATCTGAGTGTGTCCTGCTGAGTAGGGCTCAGCGTCCCGGTAAGGAGCACACTCCTTGGGAAAAACACCACGGTGGGCGTGGGTTTTATTCAAAGGGCCCTGAGGTCCCTTAGTGCTTCACGTGGGACACGGAACCAGTTGCCTTTGAGGGTTTCTTTGGTGACTGTAGAGGTGGAAGGGGGAGGCAGCGAGACAGGTGAAGAAGGTGGCCGACCCCAGGTGGCGGGTGAGGGTCGGGGACCTGGAGTGCAACGGGGAGCGGTCAGGGGAGCCATGGTGGAGAGCTCCCCAGAGACAAGCTGCAGCCTGGTCGGGCAGGGTGTGCCAAGGGAGGAGAGGTGCGGGCAATGGCCAGGCTTGTGCCAAGGGAGGAGAGGTGCGGGCAATGGCGAGGCTTCTACCCCGGCGCAGCCTCGTCCCTCTGTCAGCCCTGGTCCCACCCAGCCAGAGCAGACAGGTGGTCACCCGAGCTCATCCCACGAATGTTAAATGAGGCAGGTAAGGAGGAGTGTTCTGGAAGGAGTCCTGGTTACCTAGCACTTCAGTGGCTCACATCCAGGCGTTTCAAAGTGGAGCGTGAGAACGCGTGTCGGACTCAGGAAGAGGGGAGTGGAAGGGGGGGGGGCTGGGCTGCCTGCCTGTAGTGGAGTCGGGTGGGCCGGAAGGAACATGTAGAATCCAAGGAGCCTCATCTGGAGGGGAAAGCGGTGGGCAGGGTCCTGAGCAGGGGCGAGAGGTGGGAGGTGCACTGCAGGGCCAGGACTCCTGAAGGCAACCTGAGAGGTAGTAGGAGGGGTCACGGTGCACTGAGACCACCCTAGACCCAGAGAGTGGGCAGGCAGAGCCTGGAGGGTCACCGGAGCCAGTGGGAGGGGCTGTGTCACCAGATCAACTACCAGGGTGGGTGTTGGGCAAGATAACAGCAGGGCAGTGCCAGTACAGCACGAGAAACCTCCTGATGGCCCCTTGGGCTGGCTGCTCACCCCTGGGTCTGCTTTCTCATCTGCGAACTGAGGAGTTGGACCAGAAAGATCAGCATTCTCTTCCAACACCTTCTGGCACATTTGTGGTGCATCTCTGAGATCTCTTCCTTTTCCTCTGCTTTTGCGAAATCTATAACCAAGTTTTGGAGACCCACCCCCAAACCCACAAGGGAAATATTTATCAGACATTTATGTGGAAGCCACGGTCACAAAGAGCTGCCCAGCCGCTTCCACACTGGCCTGGCCATGTGCCACCAGGCTGGTATTTGGAGAAGGGGATGGAGCTCTAGCGGCAGAAGAGCAGCCAATCTGATTCTCAGGTCTGCAGAGGTAACAAAGCCCCACACTTTCCCAGTGAAAAGATGAAAATGAATTCAGTGAGTGCTCAGTCTGGGGAGTTATTAGTTACGCAGTCAACGGAAATTAGTTCTGTGTACTGAGCGTCGTGGAGTTAGCTTACTAAATGGGAGCATTTTTCCCTGCTCGGGTCACATCGTCCCTGACCTCTCCCACCCCATAGAGCATCCTCCTTGCACACACGTCCTCCTGTTAGGAGACACTCTGTCCTGGGAGCCAGGGCCTCTTTCTCAGTGCACGGCCTTCCTGGGCACCGATGTTGTCTCCTACCTGCTTTGTGCCCATTGGCGGTTTCTGCGTGGGATTTTTGCAGTGGAAAGCTCTGATCATAGGAAGAAAATGTGCTGAGAATAGACAGAAGCGTACCAGTGGCCAGGGAACACGGCTGGGCCGGACCTGGAGCCTGGGTTTGCAGCTCCCGCCTGATTCCTCTCTGTTCACGCCCTCAGCCCGACCTCGGGGCACATGACTGCTCTGCTGAGCGGTGTCCTGAGCTCTGGGCCCCGCAGAGTGGATGTGCAGAGGCTGGAGTCCTGTGAGCCCCAGACCTTCCAAGACACCGCAGAGGGCCAGGACCTTTGCCTAGGAAGAGGGGAGGTCTTTGCAGCAGCGGAGCTGAGGTTTGGGCTGAGTCTTGGCCTCCCACAGGGTGGGGCTGTGGCTGAGGGCTGATTGGCTGAGATTAGCTCTCTACCATCGAGAGAGCAGGCACCTGAAACAAGGGTTCTCTGCTTTCTGGGACACTCCTTCCTCTTCCAGGGTCTCCAGACCCGACCGGAGAGTGGCCTGGTGGATGCTGGTCTCAGCGCCCACGTGCTGTTTGAGTGATGGAAGGTGTCCAGCCAGCCTCGGTGAGCAGCTGTCCAACTGTCTCCTGGAAGGCCTCTGAAGGCCTCTAAAGGCCGCAGTGCTTGTTATTGCAACTTGAGGCTGTGCAGGTTTGCGCTTTGTATGCTTAGTTACCTGCATGAGGACGGGCGGGAGCGTCTGAAGGTGAAGTGCCTGGCCTCAGGCGACTTCTCTCACACGGTGACTTAGACCCTGGGCATTTGGCCCACAGCAGGGTGCGTCCAAGGAGTGTGGACAGCAGCAGTGGATCTTCCTCAGCTGCCTGGGCCCTGGGTCACCCACAGTTCAGGTGAGGACAAGGGCAAGGCTGGCGCTGGGCCCTGTCCGCTGGGCTCGCCCTGTGTGCAGCTTCTCTGCTCCCTCACACTTTTTGGGAATTGCTGGCTAAATGGGCTCCTCTAAGGGGCAGCCTTTCCTCTGCTCTCCCCTGCTCGAGAAGGACCTGCCTGCTGCTGGACACTTGCTCACAGCTGGGCTGCAGGCTCTGGGCTCTGCAGGGTGTTGGGTTCCGGCCCAGAGGGGAATACCCTGCAGTCCTGGGCTTGGAGCTCATGGATCCGGGATGTGCAGCCTGGCTGCCCTACTTGGCTCTTTCATTGGTTCATTCAGAAAACAGTCCTTGGTTCCTCAAGTGACAAGAGTCCCACAGATCCCTCCATGCACGCTGTCATGGCACCAGGACAATCCGGATGTCCTTCTAGCCCCCTGAGAGCCTCTTCCTGTTGGACTGAGGAACCCTGGGGCCAACAGGAAGGTGACTGCATGACCCCCAGGGCTTATGAGGCTCCCATGTCTTCAGGGCTCTGATGGAGATGGAAGGTTGATTGACAGGTGCCAGCCACTGGGATTGCCACACAGCCAAGGAAGCTCGCAGCTGGGCCAGGCAGGGCAGCCAAGAGAGCACCCCATCCAGCATCTTCACAACCTTTCAGGTGGATCTGGGCCCAGACGATAGACATGCCTGTCGGCTGCATCTACCTGCAGAACCAGAAGCCCTCACATCCTACTATGAGAACCCGAAGGAGAGGCGGCCTCAGCCTCTTCCTGCCTCTGCAGTCTCAGGGCTCTGACGCCCCTTCTAAGGAAGCTCCCCACCCATGCAGGGGTCGTTCACAGCTCTCTGACCTGGAACAGCCTGAGAGCAGGCCCCACATCACCCAAGCACAGCTTTGTCCCTGATTAGGGGAGAGAGATGGCCCCAAATGCACACAGCTGGAAGCAGAAACCCATCTTATTCTTCTTTAGAAACACCCATCAGAGCCTGGGGCTGCCAGACACCTGCCCGTGAGAGAGGACTGGGACAGACACGGGTAGGCGGCCCTCCTGAGTCTCCGGCACACCCACGTGCACAGTGAGAAAGGGAGAAGCGGAAGCGAGACCCTGCCCATGCTGGCCCTATGGCCTCCCCAGAGCTCCTCCACAGGACCTCCTCATCCTTTCCGTCCCTTGTGGCACGGCGCGGAGGCAGGGACGGAGACATCCTACACTGAGCCTGGCTTGCAGCAGGTGTGCACACGCACACACGGAACACCACACGTGCCCCCAGGTGCACACGCACCACGTACGCACGCACATGGAGGGCTAGCTCCTGTTCCCTCCCTTTGTCCTTGTAGGACAACTGTCAAAGCAGAACGAGGTGGCTGTTCCCAGAGGGAGGAACAGGAACAGAGGCAGAGGGAAAGGTGCAAGGCAGGGTGGCCCCAGCAGGGAGCCCAGACCTGCTCTTGGGCCAGGGCCTGACCTGTCCTGTGTGTCCATGTCACACATGGGCCACAAGGGATGATGCGTCCTGGGGACCGTGGTCCTTTTCAGCCCTGCTCCCATTCCCCAGAGTGTCACTTCTGGGACCATGTTCCCAGGATCCCAGGGGACCCAGACTTAGGCAAAGGCGTGGTAAAAATAAGCTGTTAATGATCTTTTGGCAAATTCTCTTTATTAGTATTTTGAAAATAGCAGTAATAAAGTCAAAACTGGTTTAAAGAGATAGAAAACATAGGTGGGATTATTAACTACAAGTTACATATTTAAAATGGGGGTATTATGTGCTTCTAAATTAAGTTTAGGGAATTTTCTCTTTCCTGGTACCAGGAATTGAACCCAGGAGCATTCAACCACTGAGTCCCAACCCCAACCCTTTAAATTTTTTATATTGGGACAGGGTCTCACTAAGTTGCTTAGAGCCTTGCTTAGTTGCTGAGGCTGGTTTTGAACTTGTGATCCTCCTGCCTCAGCTGCTGGGACTTCAGGTATGTTCCACCATGCCCAGCAGGCTGAGAAAAACTTTAAACATCTCCAAATATTTATGGTTTCTCTGGAAAAGATAAAAATTAGGAATCGCATTATTATTTGTTCTAATTTCAAACTATCAAAGAGAAATTCCTTTGTTGAATTTGAAGAGATGTTGGGACTAATGACACATTAACTAACTCAGGCTGACTCCTTACTCCCCGGCGAGTGAGCAAGATCAAGGCCTCAAAGGCGGTTTCAATAGTTAATGACGATAAATCGGACCACCGTCAGGGATTGGTTAACAACAGTTCCGCAAACGTGATCAGCTGGTGCTTGCCATATAGTCCTATGGGACTCTCGCCTGAGTTAACTCCCGCTGCCTTGCTGACCTTTAAGCTGATTGGTTCCCGCCTAGCCTCCACCCTACATAAAAGCTGTGTGACTTCCTCAATAAACGAGTTCCTGCTGTGACTGGTCTCCCTGACGCGTCTGATTGTCCTCCGCCCGGAGGGCTGGGAGCGGGCGGTCAGTCAGCCCTACCTATCCTGGTCTGACCTTGTTGGGGAGTGTCCCCTTCTCTTGTCACTGGTCGAGAAGGGCAAGGGGGCTTAAGACCCCGACAATGAGACTTTTGAATGCTAGAATAATATTTCTACATTATGTGAGTTAGTCAAAATGTAATAGCAACTTATCTTCATGTATAATCTGCACTGATAGTATTTTTCACTACTCTTTCATCTAAACCATTCACAAAATAACATATCAAGCCCTGACTGGTGGCACTTGCTGGTGTCTAACCTGTAAATACTTCACCATGGCAGATTTCTGACAAGCTGCCCACCTGACCTCACTAAACACAGAAGTGGGGAAATGCAGAATAGCATGTCGTTCCCAGGTTCCTAACACAACAGGTGCAGAGGCATCGAGAGCACAGATAAGTGTAAATTACAAAAACACAACTGGAAAGTGATGGGTTTTAGACACTTACAAGTTTTGTTTTTAATAGAAGTTATGCAACTTAATTTTTCTTCATGATCCTGTTTAACAAATGGACTGCAAAACTCCTGGGAGGTTAACAATCCTACACGTTGCTACAAGGATTTAGACCAAAGGAGAACCCATTTCTTGGAGGCTGCTCTTCTCAAGGTGCATCATCATTTTTTTTTTTAATGTGCCTTTTTTTTTTTTTTTTTTGCGGTGCTGGGGATTGAACCCAGGGCCTTGTGCTCGCAAGGCAAGCACCCTACCAACTGAGCTATATCCCCAGCCCATGTATCATCATTCTTAATGAGGATGAGCAGAGAAGCACAATGTTTCTTGGCAGCCTTTGCTCAGAAGTGGCACACCCTCAATTTGCCTCTAGTTTCCATTGATCAAAACAAACCACAGGACCAGGCCTAAAGTTAATGGAATAGGGACAGAAGGCTCAGCCAGAGTGAAGTCAGGGATAGGTGTCGTATAAGGAAAAGTTTGAACAACAAACAATACATTAAAATTTTAACAACAGTTTAGCTGGGTATAAAAATCTAAGTTGACAATAATTTTACAGTAGCATTTTGAAATTTGCACTCCATTGTTTTCTAATACGTATGATTAGTGATAAGAGAGAAAGTCATCATCATTCTAGGTATTCTGCAGTTCATAACCCTTTCTTCCCAGTGATTTTATATATATTTCTTTATTCCAGATCTGCATTTTTACTACGATTAGTTTAAATATGGATTTATTTTTTCCTGCTCAGTACTTGGAAAAGCACATTTTTAGTCAAATCTGGAGACTTCTCAGATATTAGATCTTAATATGTGTTTATCCATCATTTCCTCCACTTGTTTTCTTCTGGCATTCTTATAAATTTAAGGTTTGAACCTTGCCAGGCACAGTGGCACATGCCTATAATCCCAGACTTGTGAGGCTGAGGCAGGAGGATTGCAAGTCCAAAGCCAGCCTTAACAACCTAGTGAAACCCTGTCTCAAAATAAAAAATAAAAAATAAATTGGGCTAAGGATGTGGCTCAGTGGTTAAGTGTCCCTGAGTTCGCTCCCTGGTTACAGACTTTTCGAGTCTTAATTATCTAATTTTCTATGTTGGATTTTATTTGAATGACATAGCCCTGCCTTATATCCCTCTCTGATTGCATTTAGCACAGGATTGATAATTATATATTGAAATTTAAATTTAATTGACTATAATACTTATTTCTAAGATATATTATTGGTTCCTTTTTGCACCTATTTGTTTCTATTTCATTTCTTTCTGCTTTGCTTAATTTTTAATGAACATTAATTGCACTCATTAACTTTTTGAACATCCTACATGTAATTACTTTAAAGTACTTTTGGTCTCTTTTATAGAATTATTTTCATCTAGAGTAAATCATTGTTGTAATTATGAATTTTGTTGGCTGCATTTGTAAGATTGATATTCCTTACATGTCTGAATTTTGGCTTGGGAGAGAACGATCTTGCTTGACTGGTTCTGCTGTGTTTGTTGCTCTGCTGGGCATTTTTCTTTCCTGCTGGATTCACCCTTCTAGAAGCATTGTAATTGCTATGGATCCTCAATCCAGAGTCAGATCTCAGAGGTTGGTTCAGGGTCTCATCCCTGAGAGGAGGCTAAGCTTAAGCCAGGCGCAGTCACAAGCAGTGAGTGGCTTTGTTTGGCTCCTGGTTGTCCAGCTTCCCTGTCTTTCTGCCTCCTTGACACTTGCTCACCATGCTCCAAGGTTTTGGGAGGCAACCAGCAGGGTCCTGCTCAGCCTTGGCATCAAACAGCGGGAGTCCCCTTCCTGCCCCTGACTTGAACCCTTGGCCTAAATCTGTTGCACTTCTCTCATGGGTGTAGGTGGTCCTCTGCGGCTGTGTGAACCGAATCCTGGTTTCTGTCCACTGCCCTGGCCTGGGGGCTACTCTGACCCTGTTTTCAGTCTTGCCCATAGTTATTTCTGATTCTCAAAGCAAAGTTCGTCTTTCTTCTGAGCCCTGGACTATCTTTTTTACTTTCTCTGTTTTATATCTTATCTATTATTGCCACGGTTTTAGAGCAGAGGGATTCAGCAAAGCCTAAATTGCTACACCAGCTTGACCAAAATTAAGGTCATTTGATTCATACTGCCAACGGCACCAAATGATTCCTGTGCCTAGAGATTAGCCTTTGTTACGATGTGAGAACAAAGCAAACGTTTGACATCGATTCAGGTGCAGTTGAGTCAGGGATGGATAACTCGCAGCAGGTCAGGGAGGCTGTGCCAAACTGTGCTTTGGAGACAAAGGACAGAGTTGCTGTTTGTTTAGCAGCCACAGGGAACTTCAAGGACTTGCGGTCCACTTGGTAGTCTTTTGGAAAGAGAGCAGATGAGAGCTGTGAGGTTCAGAACATTGCCTGATGCTTGGCTGCCTTGCTCACGTGCATAAGCCAAGGAGCAACGCCTGCTGCGGAAGCACGAGTCTCCCCTGTCGGAGCTGGGGGCAGGGGTTCGGCTCATTTCTGAACTGTTCTGTTCAATCATGGCTTTAGATTTCTCTTCTGGTAATTTCATCTCCCAAGGAGCACAGGATCAAAGAGAAAGTGCCACCAGGCAAGAGGCGCAGTGACTGAAATAGGTCCTGAGGATCTGGAGGAGTCACCTTGTCACTGAGAACTGAGCCTGTCACCGGCAGCACCCGTGCCAGAGATCTCAAGCACTCCAGGGGACAGGAGGGCCCGCTCCATGGTGGGCAGCAGCAAGGGCGGCTCCAGGGAGCCATCAGCAGCCTGTGCCAGAGGCCCGGGCTTTCTGCTGAGATCGGCTGTGAGGGCGGCATACACCGCTGTGGGGAGGTTGTCACCACCGAGACACTGGGTGTCAGGGACACCACGTGAAAGGGAGGAGAGTGCCGGCAGAAGGGCAGCTGGAAAGGAATCTAGGGAAGAGCATGCCATTCCCATGCTCCAGGCAAGAGGCCGTCTCAGCGCCTTGAGGCTCCTGTTCCCGGCCACAGATGAGCCCGGAAAGCGGGAAGAGCCTGCCACTCTGTGGTGCCCTGTTGCCTGGGGAGGGAGCAGACTCCAGACGGGATGGGCAGCCTGTCACTGAGAGGGCAGCGGCATGTGCGGGGCCCAGACGACAGCCCAGGGAGCTGCCAGGAGCCTGCACCCGCGCCTGAGCTGTTAGGGGTGTGCGGAGATCGAGGGCCACGCAGCTGGAGAAATGCCAAGCCCCCACCTCTGGAAGGTGGCGTGCATGGTATGTGATCAGGGGCCAGGCTGGGAAGGGGCCGTGACATGGCTGGGTAGGTTGTTGGTGGGGGAAGCAGACGCCAGGAGAAGGCCCCCCAGCCCAGGCAGTCTTCACGGCGTGTCCTCTCTGCCTTCAGCAGGTGTCAGGGGACAGCGTGGGGAGACGGCTTCTGGGCGAGCTTGGAGCTGGCACGTGTGTCCCTGGTGTGTGTCCTGGTCACCGGGCAAGGTAAGGTTTGACAGGACGGCTTTAGAAGCAGGCGCGGCCCACCCGAGCGTTTCCTTTCTGTCCGAGCAACCTAGGTCCTCCAGCGCCTCTGCGTGGGCGCGGTTCAGTCCTGCACATGGCGGCCGGGAGGCCTGCCTCTCCCCAGTGCCAGGCTGGGCCTCGAGCTGCCAGGACACGTCCACTCAGGAGATGTGTCTTTCCGACCCCGTTCCTCAAGGGAAGCTGAGACCCAGGAGCCGTGACGGCCGCCCCAGGCTGCTTCACAGGGTCGTTTCCTGCAGTCCAGCGACGCTCCAGCAGGCTCCCGCTCTCGGGCATCGCCGCACCCCAGCGGCTGGTTCTCTGGGGTCAGCACCGTTGCTCTGCGTGCACTCAGACAAGGAAAGGCTGGGTCTGATGGCCTTGTCCATGTGCACGCTACTGGCCTCACAGTGGGACTCGAGGGCCCGACGTTCTGCAAGAGGCTTTGGAATGCTCTGCCACTGGTCCTGAGAAAGCCCATGGTGTTCAGAGAAGGGAGACCGGGTGTGCGCAACCCTGGAGGGCTTCAACACAGAGGACGATGGGAAGAAAAGTCGGAGGGCTGTTCAGGGTGGGCCTCTGTGTTTACGGAGCTGTCTGTGTGCTCTGCTCATCACGGTGCAGAGGAGTTCTAACGTCAGTGGGAGGAAGGCAGCACACACTGAAGCACCCCAGCCTGCAGGGAAGGAATCCAGCCGTGACCCCTTTCCTGCACCACGGGTGACCCCGGGGTCTCTGCCGAGGAGCTGCTGAGTCGAGGAGTGGTGTGCTGAGGGTCTGGGCCTGCGGACCCTTTTCTTCACACTCCAGGGGACTAAGCAAGATGAAGCCCTCGCTCCCAGGACTTCCCACCTCCAGGGAGTTGGGCACAAGGAGGGCCTCCGGCCAGGTAGGCTCCAGCACGGCCACAGTGGGCTGTGGCAGGCCCTGGGGGCCCTGGGCTGTGGCAGACCCTGAAGCACACACCTGGCACGGGGCGAAGGCTGGATGCAGAGTTGCTGTGCATGAGGAACACATGTGTGCCACCCAGACCCGGTGACCTGGGGAGGCGGGGTCTGGGCAGGGTCTGGTCGCCCAGGTCTCCCAGAGGCATACTTAGTTGGCACCTGAGGGAAGATTCTAGAGTCAAGGGCCTACACACAGGAGCAAGCAACACTTTGAGTGGAGCAGAACAGTGAGCTGGCCAGGAGCAGGGGACTGGAGTGCCAGGGGAAAGGGACGTGGTGCACCGTGCTCAGTCCAGAGTTGTCCTCTTGATGGGGGGGGGTTGCTGGGTGTTTGCACCCGACGCCTGTGAGCACTTATCTGCAGCAGACCCCAGGGATGGTGGTGCCCTGGAACTTCAATCCTGAGGTCCAAGGTCCAGAGCGTGTGGGCAAGAACCGATGGCACCCGAGACTCAGGCAGTCTGAGACTCCAGGGAGGTCTGGGGTCCCCGCTCCGAGCCTGTGTGCCCTGCAGGGACCTGCTGCCCCTGTTGCCTCTGAGAGCCCTACGCTGGCATTTCTCCATCAGGGGGACCCACAGGGCCACAGACCACACCAGCAGTCCACAGTTACTGTGCTGGTGGACTCTGAGCATCTGCCCCATAGGACACAGAGAGCCTACTGCCTGCAGTGGCCACATGGGGCTGCAGTAAGCTCCAGCTGTCAGCAGGCTTCACAGCACAGGAAAACTCAGCCCCAGTAAGGGTGTGCAAAGCAGGAATTGGGGTGCCCTGCTGAGGTCACCAAGGGCAACACATATGTCCAGCAGAACACAGCCACAAACTCACTGTGCTCAGGCGTGCCGTGCCTGGGGAGGCAGAAATGGGCAGGCTGACGGGCGGCTCACGGTGCTCAGAGGGAGCACAGGGCTTCCGAGAGGAAGAATCCTGAACCTGTGTCCAGGGAGACCCAACCCTCGGGTTTCCTGGAAACATGACTTCTTAAGGTGGCATTGCTAATCAAGACTGCTAACTACTCTATAATGTCGGTGACGGGAGAGGCGTGATCTCACCCCGGAAGGTCGAGCGCCCAGGCTGAACACCCCTTCCCGTCCTCACTGGGACCACCCAGTTCTAAGCACCGTCAGTTCTGCTCTTAAATATCTGCCAAGTTGGTGCAGTTGCCTTATTCCTGACTCTTCCTACCCTGGTCCCGGTGACCACTGTCCCCGGGGTGGTGCTGCCTCCAGGTGGTCTCTTTGATCTTGGTGTTGCCCCTCTTGTGGGCATTGTCCTCTTTCTAAATCTGTGACCAGTGTGGGCCTTCATGGGGCTCCAGCCTCCAGGGTCAAAGCACCACAGCCTCCACTGAGCCTCAGACCATTTTCTGTCCAGCTTCAGTGAGAACTGACCACAAACACCTGCCCCTGTGGTTCATGAGGCACGCACACACACACACACACACACACACACCCCACATACACACCAAACTTTTTGAAATTCCAAGAACCTATCCCATTTGTCAGATGTTACAAGGTGAAATTGCAAAAACACACTGGCTTCCTGAAGGTGGATGCTGACAGACTTGTAGGATAGGCTTTGGGGTAATATTTGCTTCCTATTTCCAGTAGAATTGTGAGGGCACCACATTGGTTTGTAAGACATTATTTCTGTATTTCGAACTTTGACCAGAACCAATGAATGCAGATGTACCTTAAATGAAAAATAATTGAAGACATAATTGGACTGCTTTAAAATCTTAACCTGAATTTGAACTCAATCGTTTTTAGTTCAAGAGGAAGGCAGACTCAGCAGGGGATGAGCCTCTCCATGAAGTCATCTCCGAACTTCTATTCCAGGCAATTACTTTAGTTCTTGTTGATAATCTATTTCCTCTTAGTAACAGATAGTAATCAAAAGTTAAGGGCTTTCAATTTGCAGTTTCATTTGAAAGTTAGACGCACAGGGTCTGCTCCGACTCACCACCGTGATATTCCTGTTGCGAGGGATCTGTAAGTGCATGCAGGACTTCAGGAGAGGCACTGGCAAGAGAGAGATGGGAGGGGCAGAGCCAGCGTCCTAAGAGGGGTGGACACTGCTGAGGATGCCTTGTGAAGGAGACGGCCCAGGGCACATTTGTGCAAAGGCACTTGTGCATGTGTGAACATCTGTGCTTATGGAGAATGATTCGCACACAGCACAAGGAGGTGGGGGGTAGGCAACTGGCCAGAGGTGCAGCACAGGGAGATCAATCAGCAAGCAAGGGCCACCACAGCACACACCCCAGTCACAGCCCATACGCCCAGCTCAGGGTTTCTGGAGAAACAGACATGTCCCCTCCTCAAGGGGATGTCTTTAGCAAGAGCTCTGGACATATTGAAGGAAATCCCCACCGTGGCTCAGGTTGTCCTGGAAGCCAGCTGTCTGAAGAAGGATATTCCCCCGCCTTGGAGACACCAGCTCTCCCTGCCTGTGCGTAGTGCTGTCAGCACAGCCCTTCGCCTCTGTGACTCCACACTTCTTCTGTGCATGACCCTGAGAGCCGATGCTGTGTCTGGATGGATGTGAGCTTTTTGTTGCCGAGTTTCCAGGCAATAGATCAGCTCTGCTTTAGCACCAGATTTAAGACTATGTCCTCAATGCCTGGCCTCCGCTGAATACCGCAGGAAATTGTCCAAACACACAGGTTTCGGCAGCTGACGCCTCTGGTCCAGTCTCAGGGTGATGTGCAGGTCTCATACTGGCCTCCGGGACCAGGCCACTTGGGGCAGGATCTGGGTCCCCAGACACACAGTGTCATTGCCGTCCTTCCTGATTTTAGGGCTCTCATTTCATGGAAGGAACTGGCCTTCCCACCAGGTCCCCTGTAGATGCCACAGTTCTCTGTAGGTCGGGGCTCTGGTTCCAAACACACGAATGCAGGAAAAGCCATTTTGGACTCACTAACGGGAACGTCCCAGTTCTTCGAGCAGGCATTGCCAGTCCTCGGTGGTCACCCGTGCACTCTGGAGGGAGCCAAGGGCAGTCCTCAGCAGCGAGGAGGAGGGCCTCCCACCCGTGCCTCCTGCCCTCTGCAGACCCAGCTCCCAGGGACAGCTGCCTGGGGTCTGCCACCACCCCTGGCCTCAGCTAGCTGGATCCAGGGCACTTGCCACACCCTGTATCTGGAGCAGTGGAGCACAGTGACAGCGTCGGGACCTTCAGAAGTGAGGCCACCTGCTGCCTGCCTGTGCTGCAGGAACCTGCCCAGGCTGCCTCTCCAGGTCTTGGACCATCCTTTCCTGGTCCCTGTGCCCACCCTGTATCCCTGCCCCAGGACTGCACACCATGAGCCTTTCCCAGAGCAGGTGACATGATGCTGCAACTGTGTCCCCTTGTCAGGTGAAACCTGGCTCCTGGTCCCACGCCTGTGACTGCCTTAGGCATTGCCAAACCAATCGCCCAGGTGAGCATCTAGCTCTGACACCTTCTGCTGGACCAGGGTGAGTGGCTTCTCTCCCTTGACCCTCTGTCTCTTTCTCTGTGTGGGGGTGGACCGAGAGCATAGGTTGCCTAGAGTCTCTGCAGGGATGAGTGAGCCTGTGACCATGACCAGGGGACCCACACGCGCCTGACATCGGTGACTGAGCCCTACTTGGACATCTACCGAACTCGTAGGTTTGTCGTGACAATCGTGTGGAACACTGCCCCCCACGTGGGTCAGCTCTGGGCACCTTGAGAGCTGGGCAGGTGCTGGGTCTGCCCGCGTTCCCGAGTGCCCGAGCTCTTCACGACGCTGCCAAGGGAACCGACCAGCCGATTCATAAGACCTGTTTAAACCACTGACAGAATCTTGACTGTCATTCCGACTAATCACAGACCGGACAGGCGGACGTGCTTTAGTCCTACCTCAGGGACGGGCTTGCTCGCCAGCCAGGAAGAAAAGCTGGACGCCATCAGCAGAGGCACGCAGACCACACAGCCTTGGGTGCAAATAGTGGATTCCGGCAGAAAGCGAGGTCTTTCCCCCACGCTGCACTCCCTCAGTGGCCGTCTTCCGGGGAGCCCATGTTACCCAGAAATTACCAGAAGCGGAAACGGGCTAAGATCTGTCCCTCAGAGTCCCGCCCTGCAGTTCCTCACGTCCGGGTCCTGTGCTCACGCTGTGTCAGGGACCATCAGTCTCCCTGAAGGGCAGGAGAGAAGAACCCTCTAGATAACAGCACTGAAACTCCAAGTGTTTGTTCCGGATCCTTCTGGATCCTTGCTAGGAGTGCTGACTGCACTGCGGCCCAGGCGTGCTGCGAGGCAGGCCCCTGGGGAGCGTGGACCAGATGAGCGTCCTCAAGCTGTCCCCGCCCTCCCATGGTCCTGAGCGTGTGGTCAGCCTGGGCAGCCGCCAGATGAGCAAGGGGGAGGATCCGGTTTGCAGGTCTCAATGCCGGAGGGTGTTTGTTCTTTCTCCCAGTAATCACATTTTTTCCTGTTGCCCAGTTCCTGTTTCCTAAATCAGTAAAAACAAATCGAATATGACTTGGGGGTTGCAGAAAGCTAATTGAAATGATGTGTTATGCGATGGCAACATTTTGGGAAAGCCGTAACATAAAAAGTCACGGACCGACGGCCCGGCTCGCGCACCCACCTCCTGCCTTCTATTTTTAAATTGTTAATCAGAGCCGCCGACTCGTTGCTTATGGGGAGATAGGATAAATCTTTCTGTCCCCAAAGCTTTTTAAATTATTCACTGTGCTCACTGCTTCGCTTCTGAAGGGAGATTATCTCTTTTAATTGGAAACCTCTATTATTTGTGCCTGAGATGTTTGCTGGAGAAAGTGGAGGCGCAACCACTGTTCCCAGCCCCCTGCCGGCTGCCAGGTGAGGCTGCGACGAGGTCGCACCCCAGACCCGCGGCAGGGTGGCCAGGCCCCTGGCTCTATCTCAGGTGCTTCATGGTTCCACCTGCGTCCTACCTAAGGCTCCACGGTTGTCTCTCCAGTCATGTTGCCCGGAAGGTGGCAGACCAGTTCCCTGGGTTCCCGGCGCCGAACACGGGCAGCACAGCCCGTGACCCCAGGGCTGGGTGCTGGGACCACTCTTGCTTCCCTTCTGGAAGTCAGACTGGAGACTTGGTCGACACAAAGGCAGCAACAGAGATGGGGAAGACCCCAGGTTGGGGCCCAACACTGTCACACGGCTTTTCTGCCGGGCCACCTAGCTTTGGGTCTCACCTGCAGCTGACTGTGGGCACGGGCACAGTGACCTAACTGACACAGCAAAGGGGGCTCCCAGGGTCTTGTAGCAGAGAAGAGATTCAGGAGGCCCTGGGACTCAGGAGCAGGCTTCTAAGAAAGGCAGAGATTGTCCAACCACACCACTCAGAATCACAGAGAAGGTCACCTCTGGGGAGTCTGAGATGGGCCCTTGGGTTTCGCCTGGCAGAGCCGGGGCTGCTTTCCAGAGAGGCTGCCGCACTTCTCACGCAGGGGGCTGCGAGGAATCCCCCTGCCCACATGCTTACCCACGTTCCTGTGGACCCTTAATTATGTTGGGTAGGTCTTGGGCTCGTGGACCCGGGTCTCATGATTTCGATCTGAGTTTCTCCACGGCTGACCCCACAGGATCTTTGCACGTATTACTTGCTACTCTCTTGTCTTCTTTGGAGAAATGTCTGCTCATCTTCTTTTCCAAATTTTTAAGTTGATTGCTTGTTGTTTTCAGGTTTTAATTGCAGGTCGTTGGCGTGCTGAGTCAGGTTCTGCATGTTTGAGGTGGGTTCTTACTTCGTATTTTCCCTGTGAGCTTCAGCTGCTCCAGTGCCATTTGTTTAAAATGCCATTCTCTCCTCACACCCTTGTCTGGCCACACTTGCCAAAGAGTATCTTATTCCTGGACTTCTCATTCCAGTTCCATGCTACTTCTGTCCATGCAGCTCAGCAGCAGGTTTTTAAAATTGCAAGTTGTGAGTCCTCCAACGTTCTTCTTTTATTTTGAGTATTTGGGTCCCTTGAAACTGCATGTGAATTCTAGAGACAGCTCATCGACTTTTGCAAAGGCCAGCTGGGGTTTCACAGGGATTGCTTTGACTCTGTAGACCAATTTGGGGGTGCTGTGTTCTTAGCAATGTCATCTGCAAGCGTGGCTTCCTTCTTTCAAATCTGATGGCTATTATTTCTTTTTCTAGCCTAATTGCCCTGACTAGAACTGCCGGTACTGTGCTGAATGGAAGTGTCCAGAACAGACAGCCTGTGCTGTTCCTACAGCTCAGGGAGCTTCTGGTCCTGTGGTCAGGTAGGTGCTGGCTGTGGGGTTTCTAGAGACTTCTTCTCAGACGAAGGTACGTATTTGTCTATAGTCCGCCCCAACTTCTTTTGATAGCAGGCTGCGTGTCAATTAGGAAACACACTAAGACCAAGCAGCACTGACACATTCATGAGAGGTTCCACTGTGGAGCAGAACCTCACCTCCCTGAAGTCAGAGGAGCATGACTTTTAGGACAACTTGGCTCCTGTCTTTCCCCCGTGCTGTCCTGCGTTGGGGATTCTTGGGCACTCCCTGGAGACCTGGTGGGCACTTTAGTGGGATGTGTCACGGGGAAGCCCTAGAAGGCCACGAGAGGAGCAAGTCTGCAGGAGGCTGCCCAGAGCCTCAGTCCTTGAACATCACTTCCTCCCAATTTTCCAGATGAAAGGCGAGATACCTTAGAAACGTCTGTTATCTATAAACCTGAGAAAAATGATAATGCCATCTCTTTATGGTGATGGTCTTAATTCTTCATCTGAACTCTCTGAACTTTGAGCATGGTGGGGGTCTGGATGTGGGGAACGCTGGGGTTTTCTGGGTGGGCCCTAGCTTCATTTGGCACTTGAAGGAAGGCGTGGGTTGTCTTGCCCCTCTATGGGCCTGCGGACTGCCAGCAGGCCTGGAGCTGCTGGTGCGGGGGATGATGGGCTCTCACCAGGCCACTGCTGGTGGCAAGTCAGGGGGCCAGGAAGGGTCATCCAGCCTGTGCCCCTTTCTGTGGGCGATGGCTGCTCAAGGCTCAGCAGGAGACAGGCAAGCCCTAGGATGCAGCCCCCTGGGTGGCCGTGCCCAGGGAGTAGGAGGGCAGGTTCGGACGGCTGGACCTCCAGAGCTCTTCACCAAGCTGCCGTGGGTTTGGAGGCTTGTCTCTGTCTTCACTCGACCACAGGTGGCTTTAATGAGAGCGTCTCGCTGAAGGCAGGGATCCTGGGCCATATTGGACTTTGGCCTCACACGTGGGCAGGCAAGAGGACACAGGCAGCCTGGAGGAAGATGCAAAGGGACGCTGGGGCACAGAGGGCGGGCATCGTGAAACAAGCCGCTGGGTTAGTTTAGTGACTGAGCCTGGGCCCGGGGGGTGCCCTCCTGTGCCGGTTGCCACCCCAGCTTCGTGCTCAGCTCTGAAATGTGCCCTTGCTTTCCTCGCACGTCTGCAGCGTGTGGATCCGAGACGCTCACAGCTTCCTTCCGAGGGTCTCATTTGAACACAGCTTTGTTCTGCCGACGTTTTCCTCTGAAGTGCTGGACCCTGCCACAGCAGTGGTGCGTGCAGCCTGTCCTCACGGTCACCGAGGCCCCAACCCAGCGGTCTTCCCTCCAGGGCCACTTTTTAAAAATTTGGCAGGAAACTTATTTTACTTTTTGAACACATTTTGTCCAAATCTAGGTCAGCCCTTGATAGCGGTATTTATGTGCCGGTCTCCTGTGGGACGGACCTGGGGGACGTCTCCAGGGTGCGGCTGGCCAGGAGGCACTGGGCGACCCGTCACTCCCAGAGCTCCTCATTGAGGCCTGTGGACGCCTGCATCCCACTCGGGGTCTGGAATTTGTGGAAGAAATAATTCTAAATGCTCTTTCTCTCCTTCTCTCTGTCTCTGAATATAGCTTTAGGTTTGTACGTGTTGTGCTAAAGATTTTATTGTATGTCCAAGTGTGATCTCTATTAATCTTCGTAAAGAAAGCATTTAGACTTTCCATACAGAGCACTTGTTATGAATTACTCAACTTCTTTAATTTTGGAGAAAAAGAAAAGTTTATTGGCAAATAGCTTTAAAATGAGATTTTGCTCTTACAACAGCCCACACACACACCCACAAGCACACCTGTCCCCTACCACCCTTGTCTTGCGGCTATTCCTTGCTATCTGTGGGCACTGGTCTGGACACCCAAACCCTCAGAAGCTCAAGTCCCTTATATAACGAGGGCAGCATTAGCCTGCGACCTGAGCCCTTCCCCGTGGACGTGAGTCATCTCTCGATGACTTTCAGCACTCACAAAGCGTCGACGCCCTGTGAACAGCTGCTGCACCGATTGTTCAGGGAGTGACGGGAGAGCTATCCACGCACATTCAGCACAGACGCTCTCTCTGCAGATGTTCCCAGCTGTGACTGGTTGGACCAAGGAGGCCAGACCCTGGCACGTGGAGGGCTGTGCTTGAGTGTGCCCACACCCAGCAAGGCCACCCACTGTCACAGCGCCAAAGGAGACCTGTGCGGGGATTCCTCAGGGAGATGCTTGTGGCTCTTCACCTGCAGATGAAGGGAGTATCTTCATAAATCGAGGCAGGATTCCACGTTTCCACTTTGTACACTGTCTACATGCAACTCCTCCCTTCTGGGCTGATTATTTTATATATAAATAAAAAGACAAATTGGCAGATCCTATCTATTTCAAATTTTTTGTCACTGTTTTCTAAGTATGGACACATTGCAATGTGTAGAGGATTTTTACTGAATGAGTATAATTTGAGAATCTCTTGCAAATTATTGTTAGGCAAATTTGTCAAATCATTGTAATTTATTTCTATTTCAATATTAGTATTTCATAGTTTACTGGCTTTAACCAATGGTTCATTACAGTTGTAAATTTGACAATATAATATAAGAAAAACTAATTTAAAACTCAAAGCTGCCATGGCAGGTGGGATTGGTAGAGGCATGTTCTCAGGGCCACGTTGTCTTGCTCAACAGCCCCCCAGCACTGAGGAGCTGATTTCAAAGGGGGGAAATAAAACAATAGGTGCCTTTGGCAACTTACAAAACAGCAATCAAGATACACCTCGATATTGTTAAAGATGAAGCCCCTGCTTCCATGGGTTGTGTAAGGCTGCCCCGGTGGATGCAGAGCTACCTCCAGGCAGCGTGAAAACCCACACGCAGGGCCAGAGTGGTGTTCTTGCCAGTGCTGCTTTTCAGTGATTAGATGGACAGGTGCTCACAACAGGCACGGCTTGGTCCTTCCATCTCACTTCATCTCCACCGATCCATCCTGCCATCTTTCCTCAGCTACCTATCCATCCATCCTTCCTTCCACCTACCCATCCACCCCTCCACCCATCCCTCCATCCAACCATCCATGCATCTACCCATCATCCTTTATCCCTCCATTGATCCATCCATCCATCCATCTATCCCTCACCCACTCATACACTCACCCATTCATTTCCACATCTTTTCAAACACTGATCCAGCATACTAACACCAGTCTCTGGAATGCATGCTGAAGACTCTTTTAGATGCGGGTGACCTTATATCCAAAAGACTGGACCCCTTTCTCTTGATTGGATGGTGTGGTGGGCGTTTTCCATCTGCCCTGTCAGCTGCACTCTCCCCACGTCCCCACATCCCCCTGTGCCCCAGGAGGCTGACTTGTGTGGATGGCATCATGGCCTCTGTGCTCTGCCCTCTGTGTTCAGCCAAGGAGAGCAAGCAGCAGATCCAAGGTAAGGAGCCCTCCAATCAGCATATCTGTTCCCTTGGCCCTGTCCCCTGGGGTTCTCCCCCACACTCCACCTACATAGAACACAGGCGGCGAGGACCCTCCTCCTGCTTTCTGGTTTGCGTGTCTTCTCGCAGCCTCTCCTCTCTGAAGTCACAGAATCTGGACTCTCAGTGTGGTGCTGTCTCTGTCTTTGCCCACCTCACCTTTGGTCCTTCCGCAGAGCTAGACCAGTCAGTTGATGGCTTCATCTGGCAGTCCTCTCCCTGACAAATCACTCAGGCTAGGTGACCCTGGATCAAACTTCCATTTCCAGGAAGATTGGTTTATCAGGTTTCTTCCTTTTTACTTAGAGGTGCACATTTGTAGTTGTCTCACTGTATCTCAACGAAATGCCAAGAGATCTTGGAAAAACCACCCGATGTCCTCGCTTCTTTGTGACTGAGCCTCAGTCCCTGCCCACGTGCTCTGCTAGTGGTTCTGCAGAGCCTCTGTTTCCTGAGATTAGTGGAGTCATTTTAGCCTTCTTTACCTATTTTCTTATATCCAAAATAGGTCTTCCATTACCATATTTCTCAGCACACTTTCTCCATGTGGTCAAGCATGCCATGGGCTAAGGATATTTGTCCATGAACAAACAGATTTATAGCTAACTTCATTTTTGAGGATTTCTTTATCATAATAATACTGTAACCACAGAATAAGTCCTTGTCCCCAAGGCCTTAGAACTAAGCTGAAGACAAAACCCAGTGAAGCTGGGTTCCAAGGCCTGAGTCTCAACTTCAGCACTGTCATAGCTTAAAAATTGCAGACTGGCATCTGAAATGGGACCCCAAAATAATGTTTTCCTTGCTTTTCTTAAACACTGGAGGGTTGCCTTCCTGTCCCACTCACTCCTACGTGAATCATTCTGAGTCCGCCATTTAAATTAAGTCTGCTGCAAAACTTTGCTTGGCAAATCAGCTCAGTGACTCACATACACTAGTGACAGTAGAACCCCACTGCCTGTCCGGGGACAGCTCCGAAGGCCCTGCTTCTCCTAGGCCTGAGGCCCGGCTCCCACGAAGGGGTTGACCACAGCTCCTTTCCCTCAGGATTGTGAGGCTGACCTGCTGGCCTTGGCCTCTGAAGTTCCCTTCAAGGGTGACACCCTGAATCAGCAGCAAGCAGGTGGCACAGCGTCCTCTGCTGCAGAGCGAATGCGTGGCACGCTCCCTAAGCCCCCAGCCTGTATCAGAGCGCTGCCTGCAGAGCCAGCTCATGGGCGGGTGATGCCAGTAATGAGTATTTAGACGCAGCCTCTGGGCTGTCAGTACAGGGGCAGCTCATTGCCAGACACGCAAGGAACCACATCAATCAGTGAGACGCTGGCCCTGGGCCACCTAGGACTGTCCTTGTTCCCCTTAAATGATGTAAATCAAATACAAAACCCAGCTCATTGTTAGGTGAAATTTGAGAAACATGCAAATGAGCTCTCCCTATACAAGGGAGATGACAGCGCCTTTCTCATCAGCCCAATTTAGAGGGAATAACGCTCCCTCCCTCCCACAGCCCTGGCATTTCACGGCTCCCAGCAGGGCCAGCCTCCTCCATCTCAGCCTGGCATTGAGGGGGGCAGCAGAGCCCAGTGCCAGGAAGGACAGCTCACCGGGGCGCAGAGGCTTAAAGGCACAGTAACGCATTGGCCAGGATGGGAGGCTGAGCGGCCGTGCTCCCTCCTCGGGCTCCCTGGGCTGCCGACAGCAGTCTCTGGCCGTGCTCTTCTTCCTGTGCCTGGCCACTTTCCTCCGCGGCCTCTCAGCCCACAGGAAGCCCCACCATCCCCCACCTCCCGGTGGGTTGGTTCTCAATGTTCCTGCCTAAATTTTTACAGGGTTCCTCATTTCAGGCCCTGGACTATTTGGGCATGGTCCATGGAGGACGAATCCTCCCACCCCAGGTTTCCAGATAATGTTGAACGTGACAGCTCAGGAAGAGCCGGCGGTGGCAGTAGACCACCCTGGGACAGAGCCGCCCTGGGTGTGCACTTGGGTCTGTCCATCTAGCTGTGAGCCGCTGTTCAGCTGGAAGCTGCTGGCCAACTCATCCAACTGCTGCATTAAGTTCCTGAAGGACTCGGGTGGCCTCTGTGAGTGACATGGACCAGGGAGACATGGTGATAAATTTAAAAAAAAAATAAAGTTCTGAGAGCCAGGATGTCTGAATTTCTAACTTTAAAGTATTTTGAGGTCAAAAGTAGCCACCAAAACCCTTCACAGGGGATGGCATGATCTGCAATAGCATAAAAATGTCACTGAGAACCCTCTACAAGGCCAAAAGTTCCCATTATCATCATTGATTTTTTTGAATTAATCTGGCTTCTAACTAAACTTGGAGAGCATTTGAAGACACGAGGAGCTGCCTGGTGGTGCTGGCCTCCCTCGCAGGGCTGGCTCCTGGTTCCGGGGTCCCAGGGGGAGGCAGGAGCAGCACAGGAAGGCCAAGGCAGGAGAGCAGCTCCAGAGGCCCAGCCTCGGGGCTGAGAGGGCAGGAGAGGGCCACCAGGCTGGGGTGCAGCTGCAGGTGCCCTGCAGCAGGCCACCCTGGAAGAGCAGGAGTGGCTCACTCTCAGAGTGGTGCCTAGGGTGCTGGAGCCTCGCTAGTTCCAGGAGGAAACAGACAGGAAAACGTCTCACAGTGGAAGGACCCTCCCCTCCCCTCCCCTCCTCCCTCCCCTCCCTCCCCTCCTCCCCTCCCCTCCATTCCCCTCCCCTCCCATCTTCCCCTCCCCTCCCCTCTTCCCCTCCTCTCTCCTCTTCTCCTCCCCTCCCATCCCCTGTTCTTCTCTCCCCTCCTTTCTTCTCCTGTCCCCTTCTGTCCCCTCCCCTCCCCTCCCCTCCCCTCCCCTCCCTTCCTCATTCCCTCCCCTCCCTTCCTCTTTCCCTCCCCAGGGTCACTGGTAGCATTAGCCTCGCCCCTCAGATGTCCCAGACCATGGCAGCCCCTGCTCATTGCTGAGGAGGTGCACTGGAGGTGCACTGTGCGAGGGGTAAGGCTGCCACTGTCCCCACTTTCCACCTGGCTCCAGGGACTCTCCCCACAGGTGGCTGACTGAGGAGGGGGTTGGCTGAGCATGATTGTCCATCACTGAGTGACTTCGCTGGACGCTGGACTCCTGTCAGCTGCTGTGGCACAGGCCAGCTGATGGAAGGAGGGACAGGAGACAGAGTTCACAAGGCAGTTGCGCTGGTGGGGCTTTGACCCTGCTGTCGTGGCCCTTGGTCTAGACGGCAGAGAGGAGGTTAGGAACTCCGTGTGTGCAGCCATCAGCTTGGATTCTCTAGTAAGTTCCCGGATCTCTGGCCAACGAGGAGGGTGGCTGGGGTTTGCTGAAACATCACCAATCCACGCCAGAAAGGGGTTTTGAACTCACCAGCAAGGGCAGCTTTTATCCTACTAAATGTGCAATTTATTCTAATTGGTGTCATTTAACTGTCATGTCACTATTGGCAAAACAGATCTCTTTGGTAAATGTTCTGCAAGCTTCTGGTGATCACAGACGGACATCCTGCAGGAGGGAATCGTGTTTGCTAGGGAAGAGCCGCTGGGTCTCCTCTCTCACATCACGTGGAGGCGACAGGACGCCATAGTGTGGGCTCAGGAGTTGGGCCTTTCAACTGGTTAGGGTGGGCCACGTTGATTTGTGCCTTACAGGGCTGTAATTGCATTTGAAAGAGAGTGTCCTTCCTCCTTCGCAGCCCAGTCATTGGAGGCCGGGTGAGCAGGGTGTGTGACAAGCGGTTTAAATGAAGCGTGAGCCTCGGATTTATTTAGGCCACGGTGGGTTAATAATTGATGTGCCGGGCTCCGCCGCTGCGCTCTTTTCTGAAGGCTCCTTCACTTTGCTTCAGTCACTTGCTATTCAGGGCGGCCTCTGGATTCCCGCCGCTAATGAGCTGCACTTTCCAGGGCGTGCATCACGTTCCCTTGTGAAGGCAGCGAGGATGGGGAAAACCACATCCAAACAAGCCCCAGGAGCACTCACCACCAGGAGCTGCCTCTGCGCACTGCAGACCAGACCGTGCCGGGCGAGCCCCGTAGCCGGAAAGTCAGCCCCGTCGGGCTTCCGGGGAAGGCTCTGTCACCGAGTGTCCAGGAGCGGCTTCAGTCCTAAGCTCAGGAAAGCCACGTTATTGAAAGGCAAAGAAACCCCAGGGCAGGAAACCAGACAGGCCCATGATCAAACCCAGCCTTCCCATCCGGGGCCTGTGACCACGGTCACACGGCTGGATCCCATCTGTTAAAATGAGTGACATGCAACAATGCCACCCGTCTTTCAGGACTTGCTCACAGAAGCCTCAGACACTGTGGGGTCCGTGTTGCCTGGAGCCTTTGGGACCGTCATAGGGCCACAGGCCAGGTGGTGTGCGGCAGACGTGACTGCTCAGACTGCTCACAGTTCTGGAGGTGGAGGTCAGAGGTCTGGGGGTGTCGGTGGGGGCCCTCCCTGGTCTACTGACAGCCGTCCACTCCTGTGCTCACGTGGCCCTCCCTGAGTTCAGTGCATGGAGGGACACACACTCTAGAGGAGGGTCAGCAGGGCTGTTCCCCAAGTTTGGGAGATGCACAGGCAGGTCTGTCTGTTGTGGGGTCATCCTCCTGCAAGCACCGTTGGCAACTGCTGTGTGAGCCATGGACATTCACTCGCTGCCCATCGTATACAGCATGTCGAGAGGTAGCCATTGAAGGAAACCTTCACCAAGTTGTGGTAGGTGCCAAATACACACCAATGTGTGATGCAGGGGCTTGGGGTCCAGCATGCCCAGAAGGCCCTGGCCGCCAGAGGGGCTGAACCAGGGGAACTTTTCTGCAGCCCTGGGCTCCTTCAGGGCCCAACGGCTCTTCACCTGGAGTGTTAATGGCTGGCCAGTGAAATGGCTCACCTGACAGCAATCCATGAGGTTGAAGGGAAACGGCGCTGATGGAGAGAGGCCACCAGCCGGCTGGCCCGCCATCACGCCCCCCCAGGCCCCCTGTGGAGACTTGAGGAGAACAGTCACTGAGAAGGGGCCAGGTCTCAGCCTCCCCACCTGCTCCGCAGGACCAAGGGGCAGGGAGCCGTGCTCACGGGGACAGACGGCCACAGGGTGTGGGATATGTGCCAGCCTTTGGTTCCACCACTCACCACATCTGTGCAGGCAAAGCACGTCTCACGGAACAGAAAAGCTAAAAGGCTGCTGGACTCTGAGCTGAGTGGGTTCTCGGATCTTAGGAACCCAGCGTTTAGGACGAGCCAGGGCAGAGGAAGGAGCTCGGCGTCCGCTGCTGGGGATCAGCTCTGTGTCTCTGAGGATCAACGCGGATTAACGTGGGGCACACACCGGCCTCCGGACCTCGGTTACACACCAGCAGTGGAATCACAATGACATCAATGCCATTGCCTCTCCATGAGCGCAAGTGAGAGGACGCCGTTCAGAGGGGTGATTGGCATGTTGGAGGGAAGTTCTCATTTCAGATGTCTGGCCGACTCTTCTGCGTGGTTTCAATGTCACTCGGCGTATACTTTGGAAGCAATTAATCAGTGCTTTAATAACGGGCTGCACGACTCATGCGGAGGTAATTATCTGTTTAACTTCTCCAGCTGGCCGCTACAGATGCTGCTGCCAGCGTCTGGGCAGAGAGACATTCTTCACTGAGGGTGGGGACCAGCAATGGTCAGGGAAGAATCCGGCTGGGCTGGGGAGAACTGGGGCTGCAGCCGCTTGCACCAAGCAGCAAGGCAGGGGGACGTGTGCGTACCCCAACTGCATGTGTGCCCTCCTTGCCAGGCCCCTCCCCGGGGCAGGGGCAGAGGGGGTGCAGAGAGAACTCGAGTACCTCAGTGCCGTTCCCCTGGAGGTGCAGGGCCTCCAGTGGACGCAGGCAGGCTCTGTCATCTTTCCTGGAGGCCGTCGAAGTTTTTTAGGAGGGTCTTTTGGCCCTGCTTGGCTCTGACCCTGAACAGGATCCTTGAGGGGCTTGGCTTTGGTGCAAGCTGTGTCACTTTGGAGCCGAAATCCCCCAGGATGCTGGTCTTTGCCCTGCAGCTGCCTCTTAAACACCTGGTCCACAGGCCAGGCACCCCTCCTGGCTGCCTGGGCGTTTCTGATCCCAGAACTTCCTGCAGGAGGAACCTCAGTGCTGACTCCAGCCCCTCTCCCTGTGCCTCTGAGGGAAACCATAACTTGAGTATCTTGGAGGGAGAGGATGCCTGTGGAGTTGGGTTGGGGGTCTGGATGGTCACTGCAGATATGACTTGGATGAGGTTTGTCCCCACAGAGCCACGTGTGGTGGTGTGAGAGTTGGTGGGACCTTCAATAGGCCAGGCTTAGCAATGTCCCTCAGTCACTGTGGACACGGCCCTCAGAAGGGATTGTGGTGATTCTCATGGGACCTGATTAGTGTGTGGGAGAGGTTGTTAGAGGAGGATGTCATGGAAATTTAAGAGATGGTAGAGGAGCTCTTGGAACCAACCGGAATCTCGGCCTGCTTCAGGTCGCAGGCAGGGATGCTCTTCCAGGGGAAGAGCAAGTCCTCGGTCCTTTGAGCCTGATGCCCCCTGCGCTCTTCTCTGTTCCTCAGCCCTCACACATCTGATGTGGGAAGGACTGGACCAAAGTCTGAAGCCTCACAGCTCAGGGGCTGCCAGTGCCCCACCCGCTGTCCTTCCTGCTCAGTGCAACGCCAGCCTGCTGAACCTTGTACTCAGAAGGCAGGGCGATGGAGGACCCACAGGGACAGACCACAGTCCTGCTGCCCTTCAGCTCTGCAAATGCTCCAATGGTTTTATTTGTTTGCTTGTGAAGTGGCCTGAATAGAGTCCTAACCAAAGCCCTATGATATAGGGAAATAGGAAACAATGTATGCAAATTGCCATTCACTCTCGACCTCAGGAAATGTTGTTTTTGCTCTGCCACGAAAGACAGTCCTTTGGGAAAGGCAGGAAGTCATGTAGTACTATTTTCATTTTTATTTATTTTTGGACACAATTTAGAGTTGGTCACACACTCCTCTGAAATGCTCAGCGGGACACGGTGCAATAACAGAAGCCTTGAGGGAAGGCTGCAGAGGTCCAGGCCTCTCCCCTCGCTGGCCACGCGGTCTAGAACCATTACAGCCGACGGGGCCAGTCCCAGGTCAGAGGGCTGTGGCTCTCCCTGGCAAGTGGCCACGGCCGAGCTGGGGGCCAGCTCTTTCCTGAGGCTGAGCAGACATGTCTGCCTCCCCTCTTCTGGGAGGAGAGGGACCTCTGATGGCGGCAGGCCCGTCTGTCACCGACCGTGGCAGGTTCCCTCGTGCTTCCTTGTAAACCTCGGGCAGTGTGTTCGTCCAGGTGGGGTGAGCTGCCCTGACCAGTGGAGGGCTGGCGTGTAGGTGGCTATCTAAGCTCAGCGGCTGTCCAGCACAGGGCTCCTCCTCACATGAGCCTGGGCCCAGGTCGCCTGTCTGCGTGACTCCCCTGCAGACTGTGGCGATGGGGCGGGAGGAGCGTCTGCTTCCTGACCACTCGGACACATGGCACCTGGCTAACTGCATCTGCTGCTGGGCGGTGCTGGGCCACCTCCACGCAGGGCTCCCTGGCTGGGCAGAAACTCCCCGAGGTGACTCCGGCTGATGGCAAAGGAGCAGCAGTTCCCGTGCACAAGGAGCAACTTCCATCCCCCAGCTGTGGAGAGTGGGGCTCAGGTAAATGGAGGACCGGTCCCGGAAGGTGTTGGACTGGAGTCCACCTGAAGTCCACCCTGGGGCCTCTGTGGTAGGGCAGGGCCAGGACTGCAGAAATCCCAGCAATGGGAAGCACAGACGAGGCAGCGACAAGGCAACCCTGATGATTGTTTAAGAGACCAAGGAAGCCTGGGAACTGCACCCGAGACCCACGAGGGGCCTCCCAGACCCCCGCGGGCAAGGGCCTCTGATGGCCATAGGCAGGGTCCTGCAAGTGCCCTTCAGGGACTGTGGTGAGTGCATCGTGCTCTCTCCCACTCCAGGGGACCGTCACACTTGCCTGAAAGGACCCTGTAGGAGGCTGTTCACTGAAGCAGGGTTTCCAGAGCTGAGGCAGTCAGACAGTCGCCCCTCCAGGAAGTCGTGCTGAAACGCCAACTGTATTGAGGCTAGAGAGCAGCATGCAAAGCAGAGCCCCCGGGAGCCCGAGTCAGCACAGACAGACGTCGAAACAGGAGCTGAGCTTGGAAAGCAAGGCCACTCCACCAGAACTCAGGGGCCTGAAGCCCCAAGTCCACACACAAGCTGCTTGACTCAGGGCTTCATCCAGCCAGTGAAATCCAGGAGCGATGGACAGACCACAGCTCTCGGATCCAGAAGGGAGAGGGACACACAGCAAGCCCCTGCCCCGCAGGATGGAGGCAGACAGGTGGATACAAGAGCCCACCTGGTACCAGAGTGGAATCCACCGAAGGACCAGTGCTGGCAGGAACACTGGAACTGCAGAGAGGAGTTCCTGGAGCTCAGGACGGGCAAGTCTGCAAGGGAAGGCCCCAGTGGGAAGGGCACCCGCTGGCCCTGGCAGCTGGCTGGAGCGGGCATGTGAAGCAGAGGCTCTGGTGGGGACTTGCTCTGGTGGGTGGATTTCCATAGGTACTGGGAAGAGCTTAGAGAAGCCATGGTGCCGAGGCCAGGCAGGGCGGTGGGCTGCAAGGACAGAGAGTGTCAGGTGGGCCCGGCACACCCTGCAGACCATGGGAGGAGCCCTACTTTTAAGGGAGTCCACAAACTGTTGCTCTGATTTACAGTTAAAGAAAACAGTGAGCAGAGAAGAGAAGGAAGGAGTTGGGAAGGTCCAGTGACAGCCCTGAAGATCCTCCCACCAACTCAAGGCGCGGGGAGCAGGCCTCGGCAAGGGACCCGGTGCAGCTCCGGGGTTAAAATCACAGGACCCTCTGAGGGATTAAGAGAGGAGGGCGAGGTGGAAGTCCAGGAGCTCCCAGGAGAAGAGTGCATTGCTGAGCAAGACGGAAGCCCATTCCCTGGGACCACTACCGCGGAAGTCCAGGAGCACTTGTCTCCTGAATGCAGGCGCAGCGTGAAAGAGCATGCAGAGCCACAGTGCAACGTGCAGAGCAACAGTGCAAAGCAGTTAATAGCTCTCAGAGCAACAGTGCAACACAGCTAAGAGCTCCCAGAGCAACAGTGCAATGCAGCTAAGAGCTCACAGAGCAAGAGTGTAATGCAGCTAAAAGATCACAGAGCAACAGTGCAATGCAACTAAAGCTCCCAAGCAACAGTGCAATGCACCTAAGAGCTCGCAGAGCAATAGTGCAACACAGCTAAGAGCTCTCAGAGCAACAGTGTAACGCAGCTAAAGCTTGCAGAGTAACAGTGCAACACAGCTAAGAGCTCACAGAGCAACAGTGCAATGCAGCTAAGAGCTCTCAGAGCAACAGTGTAACACAGCTAAGAGCTCTCAGAGCAACAGTGCAATGCAACTAAGAGCACGCAGAACAACAGTGTAACCCACAGAGCAACAGTGCAACGCAGCTAAGAGCTCACAGAGCAACAGTGCAATTAGCTAAGAGCTCACAGAGCAAGAGTGTAATGCAGCTAAGAGTTCTCAGAGCAACAGTGTAACCTGTAGAGCAACAGTGTAACACAGCTAAGAGAACACAGAGCAACAGTGTAACGCAGCTAAGTGCTTGCAGAGCAACAGTGCAACGCAGCTAAGAGTACACAGAGCAACAGTGTAACCCACAGAGCAACAGTGTAATGCAGCTAAGAGCTCCCAGAGCAACAGTGCAACGCAGCTAAAGCTCCCAGAGCAACAGTGCAATGCAGTTAAGAGCTCTCAGAGCAACAGTGCAATGCAGCTAAGAGCTCACAGAGCAACAGTGCAACGCAGCTAAAGCTCCCAGAGCAACAGTGCAAAGCAGTTAATAGCTCTCAGAGCAACAGTGCATCACAGCTAAGAGCTCCCAGAGCAACAGTGCAATGCAGCTAAGAGCTCTCAGAGCAACAGTGCAACACAGCTAAGAGCTCCCAGAGCAACAGTGCAATGCAGCTAAGAGCTCTCAGAGCAACAGTGCAACGCAGCTAAGAGCTCACAGAGCAACAGTGTAACGCAGTTAAGAGCTCGCAGAGCAACAGTGCAACGCAGCTAAGAGCTCCCAGAGCAACAGTGCAACGCAGCTAAAGCTCCCAGAGCAACAGTGCAGCGCAGCTAAGAGCTCTCAGAGCAACAGTGCAATGCAGCTAAGAGCTCACAGAACGAGTGTAACGCAGCTAAGAGTTCTCAGAGCAACAGTGTAACCTGTAGAGCAACAGAGTAACACAGCTAAGAGCACACAGAGCAACAGTGTAACATAGCTAAGTGCTTGCAGAGCAACAGTGCAACGCAGCTAAGAGCACACAGAGCAACAGTGTAACCTGCAGAGCAACAGTGTAATGCAACTAAGAGCTCACAGAGCAACAGTGCAATGCAGCTAAGAGCACACAGAGCAACAGTGTAACCCGCAGAGCAACAGTGTAATGCAGCTAAGAGCTCCCAGATCAACAGTGCAATGCAACTAAGAGCTCCCAGAGCAGCAGTGCAACGCAGCTAAAAGCTCTCAGAGCAACAGTGTAACGCAGCTAAGAGCTCACAGAGCAACAGTGCAATGTAGCTAAGAGCTCTCAGAGCAACAGTGCAACACAGCTAAGAGCTCTCAGAGCAACAGTGCAGTGCAGCTAAGAGCTCACAGAGCAACAGTGCAATGTAGCTAAGAGCTCTCAGAGCAACAGTGCAACACAGCTAAGAGCTCACAGAGCAACAGTGCAATCAGCTAAGAGCTCTCAGAGCAACAGTGCAATGCAGCTAAGAGTTCTCAGAGCAACAGTGTAACCTGCAGAGCAACAGTGTAATGCAGCTAAGAGCTCACAGAGCAACAGTGTAACACAGCCAAGAGCACACAGAGCAACAGTGCAACGCAGCTAAGAGCTCACAGAGCAACAGTGCAACGCAGCTAAGAGCTCTCAGAGCAACAGTGCAATGGAGCTAAGAGTTCCCAGAGCAATAGTGCAACACAGCTAAGAGCACACAGAGTAACAGTGCAACGCAGTTAAGAGCTCACAGAGCAACAGTGCAATGCAGCTAAGAGCTCTCAGAGCAACAGTGTAACGCAGCTAAGAGCTCACAGAGCAACATTGCAACACATTTAAGAGCTCTCAGAGCAACTGTGCAGAGCAACAGTGCAACACAGCTCACACTCAGTCCTTCAGGGAGGAGACGTGGTTCCTGCACAGCCAGGGGTGAAATGGCCGGTTCTTCTCCTTAGCTTTCAGAAAGTCTGGCCTCCCGGGAGCACCTTTATCTTCATTGTCCTAAGAGAGGGAACAGGAAGACAGTTACAGAGCCGGAACCATCAACAATTTTCAGCTGTGGATGTCAGAGTTGGAAATTGCCCCTGGGTCCGGGACCCTCAACAACAGCCTAGCTGTTCTTGTCCTCACCCTCTGGGACACCATTCTATCTCTGTGCATCTGTGTCAGCCCTGCACGTCCTCCAGGAACTGCGTGACCTCCCTGAGATGCCTGGCTGCACCTGGCCAGCTCCGTCCCTGTCCAGATACTTGGGTAATGAGAGATGGGCCTGGCCTGGTGCGAGAGCTGGGGACAGGAAAATATCCCTGAAGCAGAGGAGGTTAACGGCATTCCTCGCACCTAGCACCGGCAGAGCAGGCACATTAGAGCTGATGAGGGTTAACATCCAAAATACGTAAGGAATTCATGCAGTTCAATGGCAAAACATGAATAAATGACCCTATAAAGAGAACAGAAAAGAAGCTGTATGGACAGGTTTCCAGAAAAGACATACGACGTTCAACACGCCTGTGCCAAGGCGCCCCACATCGCTAATTGTCAGGGATTACGACCCCAAACCACAAGGACGTGCTTCGAACCTGCGAGGATGGCTGCTATAGAAAGACTTCACTTGGGGGAAGGGGCTCTGCGCACTGTCGGGGGGATGCAGACGGGGACAGGCAGGCGGGGTCCTGAGAGAGCCACCCAACAGCCCCATGGTCCTTGTGTGGGCGCCAGCCTACCAGGCCCCAAGAGATGCCTGAGCTCCGTGTTCCACGCAGCCAAGGCGCGGGCCTGCACACCCCACGGTGGCTCCACTCAGACCTGAGGAGGAGGAAAGGCTGTCTCTGTGACACTGGGGGTGAACCTGGGGGACAGCGTGTTGAGTGGAACAGGATCTCACCTGAGAGCACAAGCCGGGAACATGAGCCCAAGCTCATGGGAACAGAGCAGAGAGGCGGCTCTGGGGCTGGAACCAGGAGAGGCTGGTCAGGGCACGAGCTTCCTGTTACAAGATGCACAGCCCTGGAGATCCAGGGCCAGGCAGTGGCTTCACCATCATAGTGAAATTGGCAAGCGTGCACGTCTCTGTGTTCTCGGGGTGTGCACACACGCACACAGGCATGCTGGCATGCACGCTTGCACAGGCAGAGTGTGAGGTGTCACCTGTCCGTCCCCTGGAGGGTGGTGACCCTTTCACAGTGTGGAGACATGTATCAGCCGTCATGTCCTGCCCCTTAAATGTATCCAATTTTTATTTGTTAATCATATTTCCACAAAGCTGGAAGGAAAGAACGAAAATCAGGAAGAAAGGAAAATAAAAATTCCTACAGAAAGAGCTCTGTTTCCGGGGTGACCTGAAGCCCTCCCACAGCTGCTGCAGTGAAAGCCAATTAATCCTGCCTGCAGATAACAAACTTAGGGTGACTTCCCAGGGCTCCAGCAGATCCACTCGATGTAAAATGCAGTACGAAATAGAATCAGATTCAAAACAGAGTGACACCTCGCCCGAAAGACAGACGCAGATGGACCCACGAAGGCTGAGAGTGCCAGCACTTGGGTGGCCTGGACACTCGACAGGCTGTGTGGGACCGTCAGGCTGCTCGCTCAGTCCTTCCTGCAGGTCGTGAGGGTCCTGCAGTGAAGTCTCTGGTGGCGAACACGGACTTTTCTCTTTTAGATACATTGGAAGCATCAGATATATTATTGGGTACATTGTTTTTTCTTTTTTTCTTTTTGTTTTGCGGTGCTGGGGGTTGAACCCAGGGCCTTGTGCTTGTGAGGCAAGCACTCTACCAACTGAGCTATATTCCCAATCCTTTTTTAAACATATTTTTAATGGTTCTTTTTGGTTATATGTCATTAAAATCAAGGAATATAGTTTGCCTGAAGTCAGTCCCGGTACCTCCCCTCTCCCGCTCTCCTTCCTCCCCCGTTCCCTCCCTCCCTCTACGGCTCATTCTGCCATGCACTTATGTTTTAGACAGTGTCTTGTGGGTACACATGAAGGTGAGACTCACTGCGGTCGATTCATATACGTATGCAGGAAAGGCCAAGGTGAGCTTCTCATGAGAGGCGTTAAAATGTTCTTAGAGTGGAGCTAAGGGTGCTGCTTAGTCAGAGGGCGGGGATCTTCCTATGTATCAGATCAGGGCCTCTTAGTGTTCCAATCACTGACACAGACTCCACCAAATCCACATGGTGGCTCCGCATGACCATTCAGTGCCATCACTACGAGGGGGCTGTGGAGGTAGGAGCTAGGGAGGGAGAGACAGCTGCCAGCAAGGAGTGGGGTGAACAGGAGTGGAAGAGAGAGAAAGAGAGGGGGGAAATAAAGAAGAGAGGAGAGAGGAGAAGAAAAAGAGAGGGGAAGGAAGGGGAGGAGAGAGAGAGAGGAGGAGAGAGCACAGTGGTGACAGCCGACGTGAACTCTGTGCTCTGAGGGACCCTGAGCTCGCTCCCTGATGTCGTGGATCAATCATGTTCTCACCACGATTTCCTCTGAGGCCACCAGGAAAAGCTGAGCGTGTTCAGAGGACTTCAGTCTGCACTGGAATGGTGTCTCCACATCCAGGGAGCAGACAGGGTTTCCCGGGAGCCTGGAGGGACAGGGCTACTCCACCTGATTGCTGGTTAGTCATGCATGGCCGGGAAGGGGCTGCCCACCCCATGGAGACCCGTGGCTGTTTTGAGCCAGAAGCACAGAGGAACACGTGAGCTTTCGTCCTGAAGAAAGACACGTGCTTCCACATGAGCAAGAACTGTGTGATTCTGAGATGTTTCCCAGAGTTGAACATTTTTGATTAATGCCATGCATTTTTGTTCTTGGAGTTAATAAAATGTTCGAGCTGGCTGGACGTGGAGATTCCTTTATCAGACTTTCTCTCTGCGCATCAGCAGAAAGAGACTCAGAGGGAAGAACGAGCACAAGGTGCCCAGCTGCTCAGAGCTGGACTCAGCCAGAGGAACGCAGGTCAACCCTGGAAGTGAGTGTCCGGCAGGAGCCTTCTGGGGTGGTGGAAGGAGCAGGGCTCCACAGCCACTGCCCAGGGAGGAGACACAAGCTGGACAAATGACCAGAGCAACCACCCGGAACCCTGGAAGCAAACCCAGCCTCCAGCGGCTGGATGGTCCTGTCATGAGGAAACTGGGCTCAGAGCCGGAGGAGCAGGCTCAGGACTGTCCGTCACCCACCCCACTCCCCATCGGTGACAGCGTCTGGACCAGCAGGTGTCCTGGTGTGAGCCTGTGGACCTTCACTGCCTGCCAGCCTGAGAAGACACACAAGAGACTGGCCAGAAACTTAACAGGCACCGGGAAAGAAGCAGTCCACCTCTGCGTGCGTCCCTGGCCTGCCAGGAGCCGTGTGCCGGCAGTGAAGAGGCTGCAGGGACGGCAGAGGGGGCGGGCCTGGGAGCTGCCTGCGTGGACCCTCTGCGGACGTCGTCATCAGCGGGGAGGCAGATGCTCCCCTGAGGGAACAGGACACCCACTCTTCCACCTCTTCAGCAAGAGCTCCCTCCAGCACAGCCGCGGCACAGAATCGGAGGAAGCAAGGTGGGGAAAGAAGGAAAGCTGCCTTTATTTGAAGCTGACATAAGCCTGTATAAAGAAAGTACCAAAGAATTCAGAAAAAACTATTGGGAAGAGTAACTTCAGCAAGTCACACAGTATATGGCCAATATAAAATAAACTGCATTTCTATGTGTGAGCAACGAAAGACCTAAAAATAAAATAGGACAATCATCCAAGTCACAGGGCACCGCAGGAACGGAACTCTTAGGAGTTAGTGCACAAAGGGAGCGCAAGATCTATCCGCAGAGACCTGCAGGGTATGGCTGAGGACGTTAAAGCCTGAACAAGCAGAGAGGCTCAGAGGTCCTGCTGGGAAGACCTCACAGCCATGACCGTTCTCCCCACGCCGCTGGAGCAGCCGGACACTCAGGAGCAGACGGCTGCACCAGTGGCCAACCAGCGTGTCCAACCCTGAGGAGGAAATGCAGGGGGCACAAAAAGCCAGGAGAGCTTTGAGAATAAGAAATGTGGAAGGCTTCCCCCAAGGTGGGACTTACTGCAGAGCTCTAGTAATTGAGCCTGTGTGGTGTGGGCGTGAGCAGAGGCCTGCGGATCAATGGAAAGGCTAGGAAGGGGGACATGAACCTGTCGTACGCGGTTGACAGGTTCCCACAAAGGTGCCAGAGCAATTCAGCGGGGAAGAGGGCGTTGCCCGGGAATGGTGGAAGAGTTCCACGTGCGTGTACAAAAGTGTATTGCACACCACTCAGAAGGGATGCTCTTCACCTAAGAGACAGAACCTCGAAGAAATTCTAGAAGAAAATACAGGATATGTTCTTCACAGCCTTGGGCTAAGCAGAGTTTTATTTAACTACGAAAATAAAGGTAGGATCCGTAAAGAAAAAGTGCACGATTTTGACTTTATGAAATTTTAAATTTTTTTGTGCTCCTAAGGCATGGTTAAGAAAACGAAGATACCCAATGCAGGCCAGAAGGATATATTTTAAAAATCTTTTTTGATAAAAGACTTGCCTCTAAAATACATAAGGAAACCTTACAATTCAATGAGACAACTCAATTTAAAAATGGGCAGAAAATCTGAATTGTCATTTCCTGAAAGAAAATAATACAAATGGCCAAAAAAGTGCTCAGAAAGGAGCTTGGCGTCTCTAGTCATCGGGGAAATGCAAATTAAACTCAAGGCACAGCAGCACAGACCAGAGAGAGGCTGTGAGGACGGAGAGCTTTGTCCACACGGTGGCCTCCAGTTCCATCCGTTTTGCCACCAGCCACAGGGTCCCTTCCTATGCTGGTGGGGACATTGCTGCTGTGGGCAGATGCCACCTTTCTGTCTCATTTGCATGTGCACCAGGGCCGGGATCAGGGGTAGTTCTATTTTGGGGGGCAACCTCCGCGCTGTTCTCCCAGCCCACCAGCGCCGCTCATGCCCTGTTCTCCACATCTTGGCTGTTCTCGACCTTTGGTTTGAGACACTCAGGGTTTGGATTTGATTTCTATGAAGGCCAATGAAGTTGAGGGTTTTCATGTGTGTGTCTTGACCTCTTGAATTTCTTCTTTTGAGAAGTGCCCGTTCATAGCCTTTGCCCATTTTAAAACTAGATGGCTTGCTTTTGTCACCGAGTTTTTAAATTCCTGAAATACGCATTGCATTGACCCTTGTCGGGTGAAGAGAAGCTCCCCAACTCCAGGGGGCTGTCGACTCTGTTGACCGTGTCCTCTGCTGTGCAGAAGCTGCTTAGCTTGATGTGGTTCCATTTTTCTATTTTCCCTTTTGTTTCCCATGCCTTTGAATTTTATCCGAGATATCATGGCCCGTACTAACGCCTTGAAACATCTCCCTTTCACTTTCTTCTGCTAGTTTTAGTTTCAGGTCTTACTGATGTAGGACAGAAGAGGCTGGGCACCCGAGGAATTTTCAGGAAGCAGGTTTATTGACTGCAGCATCCAGAGGGGTTATTGCCTAAAAGACTCTCTGGACACCGAGTCTAGAAATTCTTTGAACTTCATAGCCAGTTCGGGAGGGGTTTGAAGGTTTACGTACAAGTGCTTTTTGTCCTGTTTCTTTTAGACTAGACAGAGGTTTTGCAAACTTTTTTTTTTCCCCCTGCAAACCTGGCTTTTCAAAAAAGAGGCAGCTACACACCACAATGCCCTCTGCAGAAGTTCTTGCTGATATCCTGTGCAAAAGACTTTCTGACAAGAAGGGGAACATACATGTCACACATATGGTGGGGCCATCTGTTTAATTATGGTAAGAGTCCCCCGGTGGGGGTCTCTGGTCTGCTTCATTACATTTGAGTCATTGATCCATTTGGAGTTGACTTTTGAGCAGGGTGAGAGGTGGGCTGTGTTTCACCCTCCTGCACGTGGAATTCCAGTTCCCCCAGGACAGTTCATTGAAAGGCTGTCCTTCTCCAATGGGTGCTTTGGGCACCTTGTCAAGAAGCAGTTGGTTGTAAAGACATGAGGTTATTTCTGGGCCCTCTGTCTCTTCCTTTGGTCTGTGTGTCTGTTTTTATGTAATACCATGCTGTTTTGATCACTAGAGCTTTGTAATGTATTTTGAAGTCAGGTGGTGTGATGACTCTGGTTTTGTTCTTTGGGCTGAAAGTTTCTTTGTCTATTTGGGATCTTTTGTTCTTCCGTATGAATTTCAGGATTTTCCCCTAGTTCTGCAAGGAGGAATGCCATTGGTATTTTGGTGGGGTCTTAGCAGCCCCCAGGATGGAACCTCCTTGGACCTGGACCGCCTCTTCCCTTCAAAAATTCTGAGTATCCCATCAAAGAAAGAAGTGAAACTACTTGAAAAGAGAGGTAGAGGGGGAAGGAGGACGGGAAAGCGAGCCCTCCCATCGCCGGTGGAGCCCCTGAACACTGTTCGGTGGCTTCTGAGAAAGCTGAAGGCGCGCTGACCACTGCACTCAGCAATACAACTGCAAGGAACCAGCCAAAACGGACTCGAATGTTTGTAGCAATACTGTTCACAATTCCGGAAATCTGGAAAGTATCTGAACGCTCATGAACTGATAAAACAAATACCAGGCAGGAGAGCTCAGCAGTAAGAGGAAGGAAAGTACTTACACGTGCTGAACTTCAACCCAGCACACCCCGTGCTGCAGGTGGGAGCACAAGCCGCAGAGAGGAGCCTGATGCCAAAGACGCACGCTGTGCGAGTCCTGTTCTGTAACATAGCCAGATTTATAGAGTCTGGAACTGGAGGCGGGAGCGGGACGGCCTGGGTCTGTGGAGGGAGCTGGGCTGATGGGATGTTCTAAGCCCGGTTGGTGGTGATAGTCACACAAATCCATAGCTTAGTAAAAATAAACTATGTTATGTGCCTGTTGGAACATGCCACAGTGAACCTACTGCTCTATGCGATTATCATGCACCATGAAAAGAATCCTTTGCACAATACAGTGAGTCCTAAGGTGTCCAGACGTGCGTCAGGAGAGCTTTGAGGGCAGCTCCGTGGCTTCTACACCTGTGGTGTGGGCACGGAGCCCTCTGGCAGTGCCTCAGTGCACTCCCAGATTCTGAGCAGTTCCCAGGAGCTGTCACCCCGACTGCTGGTGTCCCTTCTCCTGACCCAGCCACACCTTTCTCATGACCTCTCCCTCTAGGGGCTTCTCGATGACCACTTGCCTCCCTGGCCTTTGCCACCAGAGCCTCCCGTCACTGTGCCTTTCTGACCTGGCCTGTGAAGCAGACGTCCAGCTTCACCAGTGTCCCTCCTGTCCCTTCTCCTTCCTCTTTTCTGTATCTGACGTCCGCTCTCATCTCCCATGGGTTCTCGGGTGTTCTCTGTAAGGGACACATGGTGGCATTCTACCACACTGGGGGGACAACAAGGGTCCTTCTGGCTGGAGGCCACCAGCTGGGGCTTTGGTTCCCAGGCCCAGCTCCCTCCAACCTGAGGAAACCACGGCTGCCGCCGGGCAGTCTCCCCTTGCCCATCCTCAGGATGTCCCTCCCTGTCCAGCAGATGACCTGGAGCCAAAAGAGTGACTTTTCAAGAGACTTGGGTCATGGTGAACCAACCTGTGGTCCTGCAGCGTCACAGGTGGGGTCCAGGTGCTGTGGGTCTGCCTCAGGTCGGAGGCTCCCGCGAAGCTGTGAGATAAGCAGGTGTGAGAGGTGGGACGTCAGCACAGCCACCTGCCGTCCCCAGGGGCACGAGCCGCGCCCAGCTGGTAATGGCTCTGTGCTTGCTCTCGGACACACACTCAGCCGGTCGACCCCCAGGGCCGCCGTGAGCTCAGTCGTGCCCTTGTTGCGAGGTTCCCTGGTGGTTAACATCCTCCTGGAGAAAAGAAGCCTCTAGAAGAGAGTGACGTTTTTTTGCTGTTGTTTTTAAATATTAAAAACTCATTTGAAACAGACTCCACAAGAGCTGAGCTGCTTGCTCCACCTGGATCCCCTGGGACGGCTCTTGACCACTTTAAGTATTTAAATCGAATCTTCAAACATTGCAATTATTGGCTTCCCCCTTCGACTCCAACACATTCTGTAAAAGCTGCATTTATGGAATACAGATTCAGTCGAGATGAGTTTTCAAAGCCCAAGATGCAGCTGAGTCTAGACAGCGCGATATTTTGACAGGAGAGCATTAACATGCAGGGGCGTGTTCAGAGAGTTCACTCATTTTTCTTTCTTAAGCACATTTTAGAGGAAGTCACCTGACTGGGGTGCAGGGACCAGGTCTCCCCAGCGCAGTGGATCTCAGCCCACGGTGATCATCTGCCCACCTGCTGGCCTGTGTGGGTGAGCCTCACCCGTGGCCTGCTCTGGGCCCACCTGGGTGCTGACCGGGGCACAGGAGCATGCTCCCTCTGACTGCGTGGCTTTGCTGCCATGTCCCCAGCTGAGGCACGGCCAGTGAGGGGTCTCTACTGACACTCTCCTGGACCCATCCTTCAAGAGTAGGACCTCACAGCGGGGAACACGAATGACCTCATCTAGTGAAGGTTTCTGGCATGTTCCTCTGAAACGCTGCTGCCAGGCAAGGGGGGCAAGCCAGCAGCTGCAAATGGACCCCCGGACGGCAGAGCGGCTGCAGGGAGTCCCCCCTCACACGAGGGGCTCCATTCTCCAGCCCATGCCTAGCTGAGGTCCAGCTGTTTCTACATGTTCAGGATAGAGTGAGCAAAAGGATCTAAATATATTTTGTTAGGATTTTTAAAATTAAAATCTAAATGTATAAAAATACATGTCCTGATTTAGGAAAGTTTAATATTTGGGGATCCAAATGCACAACTAGAAAGAGTGACGTGTTGCTTTACATACAGATTCTGCGTTTAATTGGGAGGCACCTGTAGAAACAGCCTTCACAGAACAAGTGTGCTTAGGAACCTCGGCTCGGACATGAGGGTGGGAGGGACGCCACAATGGAGGGGCCTCTCTGGATTATAAAACAGCTGCGCAGGATGTAGCCCTGAAGTTACAGGGCCCCCCTCTGCTCTTGGAAGGTTCGGCTACCTGGGGTCAACTCTACTCCAAAAACGTTGAAGGGAAACCTCAGGAATGAGCAGTGTGTGAGGCCCCACCCATTGGTCCCTGCCCGTCAGTCCCTCACAGCCATCTTGGCCTTCAGATCATCTGGTGGCTTGTGTGACACATTAGTGACCCCAAAGTATAGGAGCAGGGGTGCTGGCAATTCAAAGATGCCAAAGGAAGCTGTGAATTACTTCCTTTAAATGAAAAGGTGGAAGTTCTTGACTTACGGAAAGAAAAACTTCATATGCTGGAGTTGCTAAGGTCTGCCGTGCACTGTTGTTGGATAACAACGAGGACAGAGTCGCAGGCACGGCCTGCAGCCAAACAGCGCTCCAAGCCTCTGGCGCTGTCAGAGGCCACCTCTGACCCTGGTATTCCCAATGCTGAAACCACGCCCAGCACAGGTGGTTGCCCCCAAGCTATTCCCTGGGGGCTGAATTGTCGAGTCTGTCCTGAGCCAGTGTCTTGCTGTCCACACTTTATGGCTTCTGAGCAAGTCCGGGTCACACGCCTCTGACCCCCATTACACCAGGCGAAGACGTCTCTTGTTCACTGGACTCTGCTTGTCCACATCTCCCAGTGGACCTGGAGAGAGCTGCCCACAGGGAATACCGTGGAATCGCTTGGAACCCCATCCTTTTTCATAAGGGATCGCAGTGCCATGCACGTGCCGAGGGTGGGGTACGAGCTCTGGCACTGCGCCCCATTGTCCTGGAGTCCCTTTAGAGCTTGCTCTGCAAACACCTGACGAGAAGAGTGCCAGGCTGCCCAGGGTCAGGTGGGTGGGTCAAGGCTTGGATGGGGGGTGCTCTCTGAAGGCTGCACGGTCGCCATGACTGGGAGCTCCTGGCTCCAGTCACGGCCTTGCCCGCGAGCTCTGTCACTCCTGCCAACAGGAAGCACCTTTTGCCTCCGACACATGCTCACACATAACACACATGAACACACACGTCTGCACGCACACACACACACCCATCCACAGACACCCATCCACACAACCATCTACACACACACACCCATCCACAGACACCCATCCACACAACCATCTACACACACACACCCATCCACAGACACCCATCCACACAACCATCTACACACACACACCCATCCACAGACACCCATCCACACAACCATCTACACACACACACACCCATCCACAGACACCCATCCACACAACCATCTACACACACACACCCATCCACAGACACCCATCCACACAACCATCTACACACACACACCCATCCACAGACACCCATCCACACAACCATCTACACACACACACACCCATCCACAGACACCCATTCACACAACCATCTACACACACACACACCCATCCACAGACACCCATCCACACAACCATCTACACACACACACCCATCCACACATCCATCTATGCATATGCCCCCAAACCCCCACACCCATCCACACCCATCTACACACCCATCCACACACCCATACACACACATACACCCTAACACCCATCCACAGATACCCATTCACACAACCATCTACACACACACCCATCCACACACATCCACCTATGCATATACCCCCAAACCCCCACACCCATCCACACCCATCTACACACCCATCCACACACCCATCCACACACATACACCCTAACACCCATCCACATGCATACACACCCCCCCATCAACACACACATCTATTCCTATACCCCCAAACCCCCACACCCATCCACACCCATCCACACCCCCATCCACACCCACACATCCACACACACACCCCCCACACACACGCTGAACCACTTCTCCCTTGCCGTCATGCTGACACACAGACAAACACACACACACACACACACACACACACACACGCTGAACACTTCTCCCTTGTCATCACGCTGGCTTTCCTGGTCACTGCCGACCGGCCAGCTGGCTTGGGGTGCTGAGCCATCCATCTTGCTGGTGTCATGGCTGCCAACCAACTCGCTGCAGCTACAGATGGCAGGACGCTTCTCAGAGACCTGGGCCAGGCAAACTACACCCTGCTCAGCTTTTTAATGATCTTTCCTTATTTGGCTTTGAAAATGATAGAATATCAACCAATGTGTTTTATAATTCCAAAGACTAACAATGCCAAGAGGTTTTGTTTTCTCATTAAAGACGAATGGCACTGGCATTTATATAGATCACCTCTAACAGGCCTCAGGACCCCACCCAGGTAATTATAGTATGTCCCAGCTCACTGTGCCCGGCCACGGCTGTCTGGATCTGTCACTCAGGCCGGGCCATGCTGGTTAGGTGAGGCCCACCTTGCTGGAAGTGCCACGGAAGCCCCTCTGTGCAGCGGGACCTGCACCTGCGGAAAGGGAGGGCACAGTCCAGCCACACGCTTGGAGCCGCCAGGTCCCAGGACCCCTCTGACCCCACCCGTCCCCCACCCTCCCCAGCCCAGCAGTGAGGAAGCTAGAGTGGCCTGCGGCCTGCCCCGGGGCATCCACTGCCAGTGTGGTGGCTCTGCCCCTCTTGGGGCAGCTCTCCCCAGGCAGACGCACTCTGGCTTTGCCATTCGCTCCCTGGTCGGCTCAGCAGGCAACCTCCGTCCTCTCTCTGCTGGGTCCCAGACCCAGGTGGGAAGTCCACAGCCTCAGAGCCTGGCTTTCTGTCGTGTGCCTCACCCACTTCAGACTCTGCGTCTGCCGGCATCCCCAGTGGCCCTGCCTGTGCCTCTGGTCCCCGCCCCAGCTCCCCGTGCCTGTCCTGGAGCCTGCTCCGCTTTTCCATTCCCTTCTGCAGAGAACACGTTCCAGACCAAGTTCTCTACTGTCCCCTAAGTTCACCTCTGGTTTCTGCTTTCTTTGAATTAATAAATAATTTCTATCCAGAGACATATGATGTGCATTCAAAGGTGAAGGTGGGTGTGGCACATGCCACCAGAAGCCCACAGTGTAGAGGCCCTCAAAGAGGAAGGAGGAGGAAGGAGGAGGAGGGAGGAGGAGGGAGGAGGAGGGGAGGGGAAGCAGCTGGAGAAGAGCACGTGCCCAGTCAACCTTGCCTCAAGAACCTGGCTTCCTCTTGAGCCACTGAGGCTCCAACTTCAATACCACTTCTTCAGTCTCCCAATGAGTCCCAGGGTGGAGGGGACCCCTTCCCACCAAGGATGCAGGATGCAGAGGGATCAGGGTCCCGGCCCCCAGGAAGGGCAGGTGTAGCTCCTGGTCAGCCTCCACTGGAGGGCTGGCCCTGCCTCTACTGAGGGCTTTGGTTTAAAAATACAAACAGCACAGAATTTGTTACCTAAAATCTTCCTCTTTGCATTGAAAAGCATAATTACGGGTTTTAATTAGTTCACATGGGGCTGCAGGTGCGTGTCATTAGCACCTCCTGAGGCTGCAGCTGGGACTTACAGATGACGACTTTTCTCCTGCTCTGGGTCTGAGCAACTCCAAACATTAAACTTTTTCCAATTTAGAGGTGAGCTTCCAATAATAAAATTAGCCAAGTTTGTTTTAATGTGAGAAATTAGAGCCCAGAGTGGCGGGTCTGACTCGGGCTGTGGTAATGAGCTGCGGAGCCGCAGGCTCCCAGGCAGAGGGAGCGCTCTACTGAAGGACGCCGAGCAGGCCAGGAGGCCCGAGGCTGCCCCGAGAGGCACTTGATTCAATGCGCTCATGCTTGTGAGCGGGAAGGCATCCGGAGATCACTCTGGGAAGGGAAGCTGGGGAGGTGGCTCAGCGTCCTGCCTCTGCACAGCAGCGCCAAGCCACCTGCCTGGGCCATTCTGGAGCTGGAGCTCGGAGGGGCACCTTCCAGGCCTGGTCCAGGCTCTGCCTGTGCTGCAGGTGCAGCTCCTTTGACGGATCCTTCTCTCTCACACCTTTATCTATGTAAAGGAAACGAAGGCATCAAGATCTTTAAAAGTGTAACGCAGCTAAATGTGCAAGAAGGGACTTAGAGCTGAGAACACGAGTTCACGCCATTCTACGCTTCCTTCCCCGTGTCTGTTTCAGCTTCCAGAGGACCCGGGAGTCACCTGTGCAACCTAGGTGGCTCGCCTGTTGGTGCCTGAACCCCCAGCTCTCCAGCCTGCTTCTGGCCTTGCCTCGGTGGCACCCTGGTGCACTGGCCCTTGACGGCTCTGCTGCCCTTGCAGGCCACTGATTCCTTAGGTGGGTCCTGGCTTCTGAGCTCTGCATCCTCACCAGGTAGCTCACAGTTCCTGCGACCAGGTGAGGCTGGCTATGGCGCTGGCTCAGAGGCTGTGCTAAGAGGAAGGGCACTGGCCCAGGTGAGGCTGGCTACGGCCCTGGCTCAGAGGCTGTGCTAAGAGGAAGGACACTGTCCCACACGGGAATTTTTCTATGGAGTACGAGCTCTTCCTGACAACTAGGGATTAGCATTGGTACATCATTCTTTCTTTTTCATATTGCAACTCCAAAAGATGATCTCTCAGACTTCATCCCGTGCCTTCTTAGGAGAGTTGTCCAGCCTGGTAGACAGCATCCCCTGGATATGCCGGAGTCTGATTTCAGTATATTCCAAATCCCATTATCAGCCCCACACCCACGCTTCCTCTCTCTACCGTCTGGGCTCCAGCGCCCTCACTCTGCCTCTGCCCCGTTGTCTCACAGGGTTCGGATCTACACTGCTCTCCACACCAGGCAGGGATGGGATGGATGCAGCTTCAAGGTCCCAGCCTGGGGAGCTTGGCCACAGCAGCCTTCGGAGTGACAGAGCTGGAGGGGAGGAGAGGAGAGCTCCCTTCCCCACTTCTTCCCTTTCTCCTCCCTCCCTCCCAACCTGGGTCAGCAAAAGTGACTCAGCTCCTATCCTGAAGGCCATACTACATATGTCACTCTCTGGTTATGCTAGGATAAAAAGGACCAGGAAAGACCCCGGAGTTGGCACTGTGGCTGGTCAGGAGGCACAGGTGTTGAGTGGGGGCAGCACACATGGCAGAGGGTGTGGGAGGGGCGTCACTGGGCCCAGCAAGGGCAGGGGTGGCCGGCTACAACATTTTGGGGTCTCGCTGCAAAATGACAAAGGGGGATTCCTTGTTCGACAATTATTAAGACTTTCAAGATGGCAGTAAGAGAGCATTAAAGCAGTCTCGGGCACCTGAGCCCAGGGCCCAGCTCCACTGAGAGGGTCTCAGGCCAGGGGTGCTGGCCTGCAGGTGGAACCTGTAGGTGGCGCAGTCAGGCACGGGGAGCAGGGATGTGGGGCGGGGGATGAGGTCCTCTTCCTGCAGTCGCCATGCACAGCAGTGCTCGGGACAGGCCCTCAGCCCACCCACCAGATTCTCCGCCTGGCTCCCCTCCACCTGCTCTGACCTGGAGCTCAGAGTGGTCAGCTTCTCTGGCATCCAGGGTGCATCCCGTTGTAGACCCTGGGGGCCACTTGTGTCCCCTCACAAGGGGTCTGCACAGGGCGGTTAGGGGGAGCTGGGCTGCCAGGTGCAGCCTTGTGCCCGCCCTGCCCCGACAGCAGAGAACCCAGCCCTGCTTTTCCAGCCTCGAGTTCACCTCTCTCCGGTGAGGCCACAGATCAGGAGGCTGCAGCGTTTCCCATCCAGGAGTGTCACCGTCAGGTGGCTGAGCAGCCCAGAGAAGGAGGGTGTTTGTTCCCAGAAGCCATGAGAGCGAGTTCCCGACTCAGGGAGCTGGGGCCATGCCGCCCCGGGATCACGCCACTTGCTTTCTAATGGCGCGAACGGGACACACACGTGGCCAAGAAGAACACTTGGCTCTTCAGATCAGAGGTTTCCCATTTTATGACTTTTTAAAGCACTTTTCCAAGCGCATTTTGGGTAGGATGTCGAGGCAGGAGGCATGAGAAGATGGAATCAGGGAATCCCACCTGACCACCTCTGGGAGGAGGTTCAGAGAGCTTTGCCCAGCAGCTGGCTGGCTGGTCACAGTCCCGTGGCCTTGGGGACTGCTGTGACCAGGGCATTCTGGCAGAAGCCCAGGCCTTTTGGAAGGAACCTGCCTCACACAGGCCTGGACAAGCCCCCCTACCTGGAAACAGCCACCATGCTGGTCCAGAGAGCTCCGTCCACCACCAAGCAAAGGTGCAGTTTTGAATTAACTAAGTACTGAAAGACCTGGGTTTCAGGGCCTTGCCACTGGAACCTTTTAATAGATACTTGGTAAAATCTAAATTTAGAGACATTAAATAATTGAAGTGCCCTTGAGTTGAACTTGCAATTAAATATGAATTTAAGTGCCCCGCTTGGAAGGAATTGATTTACAGGGTCTGTTCCCTCCTCACAGAGCCCTGTAGCTCTGCTGCCCCCTCCTCTGTCCAGCAATCAGGGGCTGAGAGAGGGAAAGGGAGCTACCAGGATCCTCCCGCCAGAAAAGTCTACCTTCTTCCCTTTACACTGGTCCTTGTGTGTCCTCACGCTGCCCCTGGAAGCTGGCCACCAGCTCACATGCCCCGCACAAGGCCACTGCTGGGGTACACGGGCCTGGAACCTTCAGGAACTCCTGAAGTGTGTTCAGTTTATGAATGAATTAATGAATAAGAGGTTGACATTCTGAGGAGTGAATAAAAGGAGAGAAGTGAATGAATGAGTAAAAGACATAATGAGGGGCTGAGGGAATCAGTGAAGAAACAAACACGAATGCCAACAGACAACAGGGGGGACGGGAGGCAGAAGAAGGAAGGAGAGGGTGGAGGAGGGAGGGGAAACAGGAGGCAGGGAGGAGGTGCGGGCCGGAGAGAGGCTGCTCTGCGGAGGTGCAGGTCCTGGGCACAGTTCTCGGGCAGAGTCTGGAGCAGTCTCTGCCGGAGTCCGTGCGAGAAGCCAGGCTCTCCTCTTTCCCTGGTAGCAACTAAGCATCCAAACACAGACCAGCAACAAGCCCAGCAGCTGGGCCTGGCCACTGTGACCCCTTCCTGAAAAGGCCACCCATTTCCGTGGGTCCCGGGGTAGAGTCTGGTGGGGTCTGGTGGTACACGGGGTGGGTGCCTTTCCTGCCAGGCTCAGAGGCGACCCCTTGGGAACCTGGCTCGCTAGCATGAACATTGATCATTCTAATACAGGGCAGGGAGGGCAGGTGTGAAGAGACTCTTCTCTTCCTTGCTCCCTCTCACCCACAGGTTCTCCCAGTCACTGGTCATGTTTCTGCTGGGAAATTCCTGGGTTTTATCATTCATAGCTCAAATTCTGGTGAAGATACCTGTAGTACCACAACTTAAAAATTACGAGGTTTTTAGTGTTCTGCAAAAATTCTCTTCACAATGGAAGTAAGTGGAGTTCGTTAGGAGCAAGCTTGGACGACAGGTGTCCTGGGGTCTTCTGCAGCGTGACGTCACCTGTATTCTGGCAGGTGCGTGAGCGCCTCCTCTTGTGCGGCATACACAAGGTGAGTAGGCTCCGGCCCCCAACCCGAAGCGGCATTTCCGCCAACACTTTCAACTGACTTGCCTCAAACATTAGTCAGCCCTCTATTATGAATGGCTCAGAAGTGAGGGAAGTGGATGGATTTCAAAGACTTCTCTTGCTAACAAGCATGCACCAATGGTTTCCTAAAACGCAAAGGCTCTTACGCGGCAGAGGAGGAAGGAATCATTAGAGCTGTTAATGACCTTGGCTTTGCTTTAAGGCTGCTCAGATTCTGGAGCCACGCTGGCATTCCTCTGGCATGTGTGGGAAATGGGTCCCTTCTTTTATTCATAAGCCCTTTTCTCATTAGCCTCCTGTTTCGGAGCCCTTGGACCCAGGGCGGATCCTGGCCCTCAGAGGACTGGCTGACTGTCCAGAGTACAGGAGAACACTTGCTTTAATGTTTTTTTTTTTTTTTTTTTTTTTTTTTTTTACTTTAAAATAAAGGTTGTTGACCATGTTCTGTTCCCCTGCCAGCAGATGCATGGCCTTTTCAGGAAGCAGCAGTTTCTGAAGAAACCCGCTAATAAGAGAATTTTTTGTTTTTCTAAGAAGACAGTCACTCAGCAGTCACCAGAGGGGCTCTGCAGGGCTCAGGCTTAAAAACCTGCTGCCCTTGGTGCAGCCCATGGTCCTGGCACTGCCAGTGGCCAAGCAGAAGTTCTGCTGGCCAGAGAAAGACCGTTGCGACCTGCAATTGGTCAGGTAGAGGGAGCCCACACCCTCAGCAGATCTTCCGCTCGGAATGAATACACAGCTATATGCTCTCTCCCGGGTTCATCTCTCTGGGCCACATAAACTTTGCATGGTCAGAGCGTGGTCCTTGGGATGGGGAGCCTGTGATGTCTCTGGGTCATAGGACTGGACCAGTCTGCAACACTGACCTTCAATGTGCTTCATTAACTGTCAGGCACCTTGGGTCCACAGACTTTCAGTGAGACTGCAGCTTTCTCTTCTTACTAGAAAATCTGCTTTTAATAGTCTTCTTGAAATCCCTTGAAATACATAGAGAATTAAAAACTAAGGCCAGACAGTTCAAAGTGACATATTGTACAATGGTTGAAATTTCTTAGAGCTGGGTAGTCATAATTACTGTATCTTCTTCCAATAGACAACTTCCAATAAGCTCCACATTTCCAGGCTTTTCCTACCTCAGGAATGTACATATATACTAGCATACATATATGAGCAAACACAAGCACATGAATGCATATCTGTACATGCATGCATGAATATGCATACATACGCACTTGTACATGACATAGCATACATACATACATACATACACCATGGTGCATGCACAAATGAATGTACACAAACACATGCATACACACATGGTGCATACACAATATGCATGTATCTTCACATGCATATATATGCATGTACATGCCAAGCATATATACATAGACATACATATATGTACATAATACAGGCACAGATATAAGCAGCACAGTGCATGCACACATGCATGTACACATTTGTGCACATGTGCATGCACGTGCATAGAGCATTCTGCACACACATGCATTTGCAAGAACATACGCATGTACCCAATATAGGCATGTACACATTTAGTACAGCACATGTGCACATGCATATACACAAGCAGACATGTACATATGCTCATGGATATATGCACACACTTATATAAGACATGCATACACATAAAGACATGCACATACAGAGCACAATGCATACAAACATACACGTAAAGAAAGACACACATACATGTTCATGGCACATGCACATGTATACATATATAGTTATGTACACAAAGCATAGTACCTATGTGTGTGTAGATGCACAGACATACATATATACATACAGGTATGTATGCATGCACACACACAAATAGTGCACTACATGTACACAAAATACATGTGCACACACACACCTGCATTCATGCACAAATACATGCACACAATACAGGTGTGCTTGCACACTTGCATGTGAGCACACATGTACACATGCACAGTATACACAGACATACAGCTATTTGTATGCATGCACATGCATGCACATGTGCAAACAATGCACACATGAATACATGTATTTAAACTACAGGCATGCAAGTACACATATGTGTGCACATATACACATGTATACACATGTTGTATGTACACATATTTTAGTGACTAATGTTAAATAATTAAAGCATTCATTTTAGATTTTCAAATTCATACTTTGGCTCTTATCTAAATAGATTTGTTGGGTCTGATCTGCCATGCTGAATTCCCCGAACTATCCTTGGTACCTTTTGGCTTTCTTACAAATTCACCAGGAAATGCCCTACCCACACCGTGCAGAGTAGCACAGTGGCCTTTCCATCTACCTGTCAGTCAACAGCTGACAGGAGCCCTTCCTCTAAGATGGGGGTGGAGAGACCAGGGAGGCACGCTGTGGTCACTGTGCCTGTGCTCACTCCCACATAGCTCAGGGCATCCACACCCACCCGGGAGCTGGATGCCAGCTGTCCAGGTGGTGCTGGACAAGAGGCTGTGAGCAGCTGGGGTGGCTCTGGGTGGGGATGACCCTGCTGAGGGCTAAGGACAGACTCTGGTATCCAAGGAGAGGTCAATGGACCAAGAGCCTTCTCCCAGAACCTCGGGTTCCCCCAACAGACAGGATGGCAGGACCACATGATGACTTTGTTCAGGGAGGAGGCACAAACCCTCTTCGGGTGAGCCTGGGGCCCTAGGAACCCGAGTTCCATCGTTTAGAAATGCAGTGTGGCTCCACAGCCAAATTCACCCTGCAGAGCCTGAATCGGTTTCTGCATCTTGCTCCCAGGTGCTGGGGTTGGTGCCGATTAGTGTGCCTGGGTCTTAGTTTCCCCAGATACAAAACAGGGTCCTAACAATTTCCTGGAGAGCAGCCTAGTACCCAGCCTAGATCATGTCAAGTACTCAAAAACGGGGACTCCTGCCTCGCACAATTGTGAGGAACACGGAGACTGGCAGGTTTCTCCTATGCCGGAAGTGTGACATCGCCTGCCTCAGCACCTACTCAGTGCCCGCCAGGCCCGGGGCCGCCCCGCTCGCCACCTCCAGCTGCACCACTCCTCAGCCCCCTGCTCCCAACTTCTGGCTTTGATTCCAAGGAGCAGCCAACCAGGCCAGTGGCAGGTCTCACCCTCTGTTCTGCGGCTGTACCTGCCTGTCCTCTCGTGTCCCCACCGTCTGCACGCCTGTCACCCTCTGATTCGTCGCCAGCTGCCCCATCCTGTGCCATCCCCATCGCTCTGTGCTGAAGGGCTAGGGCTCCTCAGAGAGCACACATGCTAGTAGAAATGCAGGTGCCGGGTCCTGGGGCCAGAGCGCTGCCCTGCTGGGCAGCTGCCGGGGCTTGCCCTCCCTGGAGGTCGCACGCCCAGCACGCTGTGGTCTTTAGGGCCAAACAGAGTCACCCTGACCTGAACTCTGGGTCTCTCATCTCTGAAGCACAAACTTTTCTGGAGGGAAGTGCTTTTAAATTCTTGGTTTTATTTTTTAAATTAAATTGGAAAATTTCTGAAGATCAATATCCCTAATTAAACTGTGTGTCCAACATACATTCACACTCTAATGTTTAGTTTAATGACCTCGTCCGGGGGCAGAAACGTTTTCCCTCCTCCGAGCACATTTACATCTTTATTTTTGTTTTAATGGATTTATCTAAACAGTGGCTGAAGTTTGACAAATGCCTTTCTCCCATTTTAGATGTAAGATGAAACCAGGAGAAAAGGCCTCTCTGGTCAAGGCTGCAGACACAGGGGACGGCAGGGTGCACCAGGCCATGGAGCCTCATTCTGGAAATGACCACGCATGGCTGCCCTCCTCGGAGCCTTGGCTAGGGGCGTGGACATGCAGTACCCAGAATAGCACTCCTGGGCCCCACAGAGCCCTCCTGCTGCCAGGCCAATGCCAGCCAGCTCTGCGTGGCCCCCGGGAGGACCCTGCTCTCGGGGTGTGCCTCCTTGGATGCGTGCCCTCGCTGGCCTCCCCCACATTGCAGGTCTCTTCTCAGGACCCAGACCCAGGCCAGCTCTGGAGCCCCCACCCCACCCCAGACCTAGACACAGGGAATCTACCGCCCTCTCCGTGAGGCATTGCTGCTGCTGTGACTCTCCAGCTCCCCCTTCTTCCGTTCTGGCCCCTCTAGGGCCTGTGGTTCACATAGCAGCCGGGTGGGTTCTCCGCACATGCATGCAGTCACTCTGGCAGTGAGAAGCTCACTCGGCCCCTGGTCTCGGCTCGGGTCCCGGCCACTTCCTTGGGCTGCTGGGCCCTCCGGTCCCCATCATGCATGCATGACTTCTTTCCTCCTGCCAGCCTGGACTCCGTACTGGGTGAAGACCATTTTAAAAGTCAGACTTGAAGAGAAAAGGAGTCCTTCCCACACTCAGGGCCGCACAGCATGCGCGTCTGTTTATCGATACATACAAAAATCAATGCTGTCCATTAAAGGAAGGTGTTAGCCGCAGGAGCGGCAGCTTTCCCAGAATGGGAATGTCCTCAGGACTCACAGAAGACGCACGTGGCTCTCAGGGGCCAGCCTTGTTCCCAGAGCCCGAGTCCACAGAGCCAGACTCTCCACGCACGGCTGCAGGCTCTGGGCCAGGCTGACTGTGGCAGCTGGAGGAGGGATTTCTCCCTCCTTAGAGCTCATTAGCAGAGGAGCAGCTGCTGGCTGGCCTGGCATGGCTTGGCCACTGGGAATGGTGCCCGCTGCGGGGGGGAGCGGGTCCACTCTTCCATTCATCACTCTTGCTAGCCATCTGCTCAGTGGTCACCATGACCAGCCAGCGTCCACATTGTCCTTGATGATGTGGCAGAGGCAGGTCAAATTCCACAGTTATTCCCCCTCTGAGAAGTAATAAGCTGCCCATCATGATTTCTGGGAGACCAACGAGGGCCCTTCATCTGAAGATGGAGAAATCAGACCCAGCCTTGAAGTCCCTTTGTGTTTCCAAAGTTGACAAGGTCATACGAAGGTCACTCACCTGTGTTCCCACGTGAATCCGGGAGTGGGGGGCTTCCAATCGCACCGTGGCACACCGCACACCTGCCGTGTCCCCCTCAATCCTAGGGAGCCAAGGGCACGTTCCTGGCGTGGTTCCTATTGTGCCGTCTGCATCTTCTACGTGATGCTTTGACTAATGCATTTTAAGTGGTAATGATGCAAAATGCGCCATCCATTCAGTTCGCTTCTTCCTTATTTTCAAAATTTAAGTTTAAACTATGCTGCCAGTAAGCAGCACATCTTGTTCCATGTATGGCCGTGCTCTGGGGAGCGGCTCCCTGCTGGCCGAGCCTGCTCTCCGCCCGTCCCCTGTTCCTCCGCCCGGGTTTCTACAGCAGCAGCTCCGGGGGCGCCAGCTCCTCAGAAGGCCCTGCTCACGAGGCTTTCCTTCCCCACCACCCACAGGTGGGGTGGAGCGCAGTCTCCGACCTCTCAGTCCTTGCCAACACTGCTCCCACACTCAGCACTGCCAGGGTCTCTGCTCCTGTGCCTCAGTGGGTTGTGGACACCCAGGGACGAGGGCCAGGCGGGAAGCTGCGGGCAACACCCACGGCGTAGGCCCCCTTCAGGGAAGCTGCGTCTCAACTTCACCAACTCGCACACCTCAGGGTACAAACTGCTTGCCTGTCCCCAGCCCTAGCCTGTGCCCGGCTGCTTACAGATCCCAGCACCTGTGGGCTGAGGGAGTCAATCATGTCACGGGCCCACTTTATGCTACTTTGTTTTGATGTTCCTTTCTGTCTATGGAAGTAAAAACTTACTTTCAAAATGAAGCGCAGCCTCGCCTGCCCCACCGTCGTCCAGCACTTAATGTGATGCTTGGTTCACACAGTCGCTTGGTGAGATTCTATGGAGCGTGATGAACTGCGTGGCCTCAGGCACAAACACGGATGTGGGCACGTGTTAGTGGGATGACTGTCACCAATCAACAAGCTAGTCACTGGAGCAACACTTCAAAGTCCTGTTCAGTAAGCACGTTGGCAGATGAAGTGGTTTTCCTTTGTGTAAATAGTGTAGGGCGCCTTTAATCAAGACGTGTCTCAATTTCTTCAGAGGTACATATTTTCATTAAATTGAAACTTAGAAAACTTGGCAAATCTAAACAGAAAAGAAAGCTAAAGACCAGCCTCAGTTATGAATGCAAAGTATCCTGAACGTGCTACGAGCAGCCCCGATCAACTGTGCTGTGAACTGCGCTGCACTCACGGGGCTTTCCGGTGACTGTAAGGAAGACCTCGGAGCAGAACACCGTCAGATGGCTAGGGAGCCTCCTGGGAAGACAGTGTCTGGGGATCCCAAAAAAGCTGAAGGCGCATTCCTAAAATGGATAGCTTTCAACAAAGATTCATTTTATTCTAAACTAGGAGGATTCTTTTAACACTATAAAAAATATCTACCAAACTTAGCAGGCAACATTAGCAGTCATGGTACAATATTGCAGGCTCCTCCAAACTCTGGAATCAGACACACAGGACCTGCCACCAGTGCTGTGTGTGGGTATGATTCCAAGTCTCCAGCACGAGAGTGGAATGTGCTGGTATGGGAAGGGGAGACATCTCCACTTACCGGCTCGCCTTTTGAGAAACCAAGTGAACCAAACCAAGAGCATCAGGACCAGCAGAGAGTTCGCTCACTTGCTGATGAAACATAAATGCACAACACCAGCCACGGCAGGCTGGTGCGAGTATTCAGAAACATTTTAAACATACGGAAATCTCATTTACCGTAGCAGCTACATGTTAGAAACACGCTTACCAAAAAGCCGAATGACTAAGAGGCCTACAGAAGGACTTGGGAGGAGCAGGTGCCCTGACTCACCTGAGCAGACGGTGGCCCCAGACCTTGCCCTACCTCCTTGCCCTGTGTGTCCTCTCTGCAGTGCCCGTAGAGGGGAAGTCCCTGGGGTGACAGGCATGGACCCACCATGGGGACGTGCACCCACGTGCCTCCAGGTAGCTGGCAGGACACCAGGGCTCAGGGGCTGTGCCTCACCCACCACCCAATGGACTCTTGCAGCTTCTGACCCTCGGCTTGCCATCCGTCTCCCAATTCCTTAAGTGTTCTTAACACTTTTCTTTTTAAAGAAAAATGCATTCCTTAACTTAAACATCGTTTTCCTTACGTCAGGGTCAGGGAACACCATGGGATACCATGGGAGTGAGGCAGAGTGTAATGGAGTCCGTGTCCCTAGACAGGTTAATGTCCTGCGGGGACTGAGGTACCCTTTGGGAAAGAAACAGTAGCTACAGTTAAAAAGATCAAAATGGAAAAGAAACCTGGAAGCATTGAACTTCAGGCTCCTCTGCTTGCTTCCCACTCGCCTGGCCTTGGCAACCCTGGGATGAAGACGGGTCACACCTTCGTTACCCGTCACGACTGCCTGCATTCTCCAGATGCTGCTCCCAACATCCTCTGCAGGGCCTCATGCCCATGGGTCACGCTGTGCTCACCATGTCAGTGTCCACGAGCACAGTGGACACCCAGGACTCTGCTGACCTTGCTGCAGTCAGAGCTAATGGCCAGATGCCACGGTATGGACACTGCTGCTATCACCAGGAACCTCATGTGTGCCCACCAGCTCACTTGCTGGAGAAGACTGGGAGAGCAGGGAGCGAGGTCCCAGCCCCTCTGCCTTTGGGTCTTGCCCATGTGCAGAGAATCAAAACCACTGGGTCAGCACACCAAGATGGAAGTCTGGGTTTCTCCTGGCTGAGTCCCCTCAGGCTGGGAATGTTGTTGACTAGTTCACAACTGCAAACTCCTGAGGTCAAATGGTCACATCTATGGGCACTGTCCATCCCCAGGCCTCAGGGTTAGCTGAGTCTATGTTTCAACCTTCTGGGTCCTCCTGCCGAAAGAGTAGAGGTTGAGATGTGAGGGGGTTCCCTCTGCCCCTCAGTAAGTGACCACTGGTGACCAAAAGACCTGATAAGAGTAATGTAAAGGAGGAAAAGCATTTTGGCTCATGGTTTCAGAGGTTCAGAGGTTCAGTCCCTAACTCTGGGCCTGAGGTGAGGTAGCACGTCATGGTGGAAGAGTGTGGCAGAGGGAAGTAGCTCAGGACATGATGATGAGGAAGCAGAGAGAGATCCCCTCACCAGGGGAAAACTCATGTCCTTGTGACCCACCTCCTCCAGCCCCACCCACCTATCATTACCTCCCAGTTAATCCACATCAGGGGATTAACCCACTGATCAGTCTAAGGTTCTCATAACCCAATCATGTCACCTCTGAACACTCTTGCCTTGTCTCACAATGAGCTTTCGGGGGACACCTCACATCAATCATGACTTCTGTTGAAAATCTTGTTGTTTCTCACCAGGTTCTCTTTCTTGCCGTCTCTCTGTCTTGGACAAGAGCAAGTGGTAGTGGGGAGAAGCAGAAAACTGAAGTAGAGGGTGTGGTTCCAGTGGGCATGTGGCACGACATGGGTGGGTCGCCCGCAGAGCGGAGGGCTCTTGGGCCCTGCAGGAGGCTGATGAGGCTGGAGAGGCAGGTGAGGGTGCAGGAGGCAGCGCCGTCTGCCCAGACCCTGGCTCCTCTGGGTCCCGGGCTTCCACCTGCCACGCTGACAGTGCCCTGGTCCATCTCTGCATCCAAGACCACGGAGTCACGTGGCAGCCCAGGATGAGTAGGCCGGGGTCCAGGGAGGCGGGACTGGGGCGCCGGTGCAGAGCAGCGCAGGCTGAGCCCCGCCCATTTGCCAGAGCCTCTGCCTCGCCGTCCCACTTAATCCGTTGTAGAGACTTGTTGTAATCAAATTCTATAGAAAGAAAACAAATAGAAGAATAACAGTGTGTGAAGAAACTGTAATGGAATTCTGGTGGGAAAATTACTTGATAATAGCTCACATTATACCCATGGTGAAACTTAAATATCCCCAAATTAATGTATATTCATTTCAAACAATGTTAATTAAACAAGCTATAGTCTAATTTTCAGGTTCTGAACATGATGAAAGCTACCAAGCTGAGACAGCCTTGATGTCTAGGAGTGACAAATAGAACTTTCTTTGTACATTTACCTCGTGTGTTCAGAGGAAAGGCCGTCCTTCTGGCTTGCATTTCAACTTGAAATAAACACCTGTCTGCCTGACTCGGGATCAGCTTACTGATTTGGGTCATTGCTGTTCCAGAGAGCACGGGATATCTGGCCATAGTGTGAGGTGGATTTAATCCTTCCAGGTTTGCCAAGGTCCCCCTTCCTTCTGGCTCAGGTCACGGAGAAGGAGGGAGGGGACCCAGCTAGTTTCCTGACTTCATTCTGCCACCAGCATGGTGAGAAATGGGAAAGGCTGGGGTCACAGGCCACGCTTGGCACCCCTAAGTGCCAGCTGTTCTGATGATCCCAGGGGAGGTGGAGGCATGAGGAATCCTGCTTCTCTGGCTGGGGCATGCCAACAGCCTGGCCCAGCACCATGATGGCCATATTAAGCCCTGCAGAGCCCACTGGGCTGTCTGTGCCTGCATGCACGGGGACACTCGTCTCCTGGTTGTCCAGGCCCAGCGCAGCTCTCCCAGGTTATACAGGTGCCTCTGCGTCCTTGACTTCATTCAATAGCAGCCTCTTTCATGGTGTTTCGGCCCTTAAAGAGGCTGGTTCCAGCTGTAATCTGTGAAAACAAGGCCTCCTAGACTTGAATGATGGGCACATTAAATCGTAACGGCAGAGGGATCTGGAAGCAGCTTTGACCCAATGTTCTGGCTAAAACTTGGGCAGCTGCCCAGACTCATGCTCCAACCCTAAAAGCGAGTCCAGTCTCAACATCTCCATACAAATGGGAAGGGAAGGTCTTTTCTCCCTCCCATCCCCTACCCAGGGCTCCTGTGCGAAGTCTGTGCTCTGTGTGCCGCGGGGTGGCTGCTCAATCCCATCTAAGTCCGTGGCAGAGTCTCTGGTGTAAGACCCTCTCTGAGAAGTCAATCCTGGGATTCTCCCTAGAATGAAGGCTGGGAGTTAGGGTTCTAGCCCTTAACTCCCCCAGTGGGTGCCAAGAGGGACCCCCTCTGTGAATGGGAACTGAGCTGTCCCTGGTGAGCTGCCTCAGTGCAGCTTGAAGGCATTTGCTGCGGTGACCAGAACCATCTGTAGGCCAGGAGTAGATTGTAGCAGGCCCTAGGACAGTAGCCGTCCTGAGGGTCCTGGTGTTGGGGAATCGGCTGCTGTGGCTGAGAACTTCGGTTTGCTGGAGAGATGGAGTGCACAGTCTCAGGGTCATCAATCACTGGTTTAAGACAGAGGCAGTGGAAGCAGAGAGCTGCTGGGCTGGGGGCCAGCTGTAGCTGAGGACAGCAGAGTTCCATGAGCTCAGGATGGGACAGGAAGTGCCTCCGAAGCTTGGCAGAGCGCCACACTGTGGTGGTCTCCCAGGCCAGAGTGAAGGGCCTGCAAGGGAAGGAGGCCCTTGACCCTGGGCTGCAGGAGCAGGTAGCTCACTTACTCTAGCTGCAGTGGAAACACACTTGCGGAGTTTGCAGCAAGTTTCAAGAGACAGGCCCTCCCTCGGGGCCTGGAGCAGGGCCACCCCATCTGCAGCAGAGACCGGTGCACCATTTGAGAATCCTCTCCTGGAGGCTTCTGGGATGGGGCATCTGACCACAGGATGTCCAGGGACCTGTGGCCAGAACTGACATCATCAGTTAGGTCCTGCAGACACTAGGGTCGAGTGCTGTGTGCCAGGGAGCAGTGCATCATGGGAAGGAGTGGCAGCCTGCATGGGGGGCAGGGACAAGGGCACAGGCAAGCCACAGGCCAGGCCAGGTCCCCACCTTGCACACCTCTGCCTCCACTCATAGCAGGGTCACTTGGAGCCAGGGCTCCTGTGCCCAGCTGATGGGAAAATGAACGTGCCACGCTGGGTGCCTGGTGGGTCGGCTCAGTGTCGGTGTGAGCCAGAAATGGACTGCAGCATCCTGCTTTGCCATGGCATCCCCAGAAGAACCCAGAGAGCATAGGGGGGTCCCTCCCCGAGCCACGCCTGGGGGTGGGCCTGATCAAGCTCCTGTGTGGACAGAGCAGTGACCCAAAGCAAGATTATGTTCAGAATTATAAGCAAAACCCATGGCCTGCTTATTCCCAGGTCCTGGAAAGACAGACAGGAGGTCCGAGGACAAGGGTGCAGAGGTCAGAAGCATGTGACTGCATCTGCAGGAGCAGATGGAGCATGTGGCACTGTGTCAGGTGTCACCTGTCCAGTGTGGGAAGGACACACACCACAGAGGGGCAGAAGGCTTGGTCGTGACGTGGCCGTGTCTCTTCTTGCCCCCCACCCTGTGCTGGCACACAGGCACGTGATGCAGGCAAGAGATGGTGACAGAGGCTATTCGTGGGCCCAGCAGCTGGCTTCCGACTCATTGAGGTTCCTCTAGCTGTGGATGCGGCCTAACAAACACACTGCCAGCAGCGGACACCAGCACTGAGCTCCAAGGACAGCCTTGTTCCTGGAAAGACCAGCGGTGCCTTGTGGGCAAACAGGCCAGGTGGAGCCACTTCCACCCTGGACAGGACTGGAGTGCACGTGTGCCTGCATGTGTGCAGAGAGTTGCACCCTCCACGTCAGGGCCCAGGGGTACTGCCTGGACCCAAGGCTAACTTCCAGCCAGAGGCAAGGCATGAGCAGGACTGTGGCATCCAGGGGTCCTGTAAGAAAATGCTCAGAAGATGCTTCTCCTGCACCCAGGGCTTCACAGCAGGAGAACTGGAGACCTTTTGGGGCATTAAAGCAATTGAGACCAGCACCTGGCCAGCCTGGAAGACCTGGGAGGCCTTTGACTTTTGACTCCTTCTGGGGATGATGAGTGTTCTTGAAGTCAGGCCTGTTGCACATAAAGTCCTGCCCGCTGTGCTGACAGTAGAGGACGGCTTCACCTCGCTCCTACCTGTGTGTGGATGTGTGTGCACTTGTGTGTGCATGTGCGTGTGTGTTTGTGTGTGTGTGTGTGTGTGTGTGTGTGTTTGCACCCAGTAGGGCCACTGCTGTGCCTCAGGAATGGGCCATCATGGTAGCAAGACCAGCAGGCCTTGGAGCCCGTGGCAGGAGGCACTTGGCAGATGGGCGGTCAGGGCCTGGGGACCCACCATGTGAGGGCAGAGTGGTTGGGACAGCCTGAAGGGCCAGGCTGGCTCCTCATGCAGCCCTATGGTGGCCTTTGAGAGATGTTCTTTTCCTGAATCTCGAGAGCATTGAGAAACTATGGAAAGCTTCAGCTAGAAAGTGACATTATATGACAAAATTTACAGGTCACCCAGCCACTGGGTGACTCGAGAATGGAAGCAATGCGAGGGCTGAGGCAATGAAGTGCCGGGATGTCCCAGCCCCACTTTCTCCTTGGCCATAGCCCTCGATCCACAGGCCTGCTGCAGGGCACGGGGGCCCATCTGTGCCTCTGCCCAGCACATCACAGCCGTGCATGAGCATCGGCACCGAGAGGAGAGGAGGGCGCTGCGCAGGTCTCTGAGGCACATTGCCACATGGGCATTTACAATAGCACAGTCCCTCCCTGCCCTGTGCCCTAGAAGGTCACCCAACCTGAAGAGCATCCTGGCTTTTGTTCCGGGTGGGTCGAGCCAACAGAGCACAAGGGGGAGGGACGATGGCGGGCGAGGGATGGCCGTACCTGCTCCTCTTCCTGACCCTCCCCACTCAGCCTCTCCCTGCCCAGCCCTCTGCCAGCCCAGTTCCCTGCCCCTAGGTGCCTGAGATAGGGAGGCCCCTCTTGCTGCACCCTGGGCTTCTCAGCATCCCTGGGGTCCGCTCTGCCCTGTCCACACCTCCCGAGGATCCCCTCATTCAGTTTGCTCAGGTCAGCCCTCTGCAGGGTGCTGGCCGTCTCTTTCCCATTGGACCCGGAGGTGTGATCCCTCTGTCTTATCTTGTCCTGTGCAGGGAACAGCCCATGGAGAGTCGTCCTGGGACAGGGTGAAGCCAGGGTGGTCACGTGAGGAGGAAGTCCCTGACCTGTGTGACTGGCATCCTGAGGTTGGGCAGATTCTAAAGACGGTTCTCATCCACCCCTTGATTCTTTATTCTCTTTTCAATTAGCTATAGACATTTATCATGTGAGCCACCGGAACAAATGGAAAGCTCTAAGTGCTTGGCCTGGGTAGCTGGGAGCCTTAAATTGCTGCTGGAATCATTTAACCAGAGGACGAAAAAGAAACTTAACCATTTTTAATGTCGACAGCATTGTTATTTACCCATTTTCTTAATGGAAAAAGTGCCTCACAAGCCCTGAAAGTTAGCAAAGAAGGGAGGAAACAACTGCAGGGGCACATTTGTCTCAGAAGTTGCAGTAAGCAGCCCGGTGCCAAGAGCTCAGGCATGCACCCCTCTTGTCCGTGACCACTGGGCTTGCCCTGGGGAGAGGCCCACCCTCAGCTTTGGCACCAAGGCCTCACGGCGTGCATCAGGGCTCAGGAAGAAGTCCATAGTATTTCATCCCCCCAAATTCCGTCTTCTCTCTATGATGTTTCCCAACTATGAAGGATTATAAAATAAAGTCCAAATTTTAAAGTCCAAATAGTGCAGGTGTACTTTAAAGGATACTTCTATCCTTTAAATCTCCTCATACATGTGCATTACTTTGTGTGTATCTTAATAATGATGGATGCCATTTATTCATCATTTTCTCTACGCCAGGCTTTATCTAAGTGTTGTATACAGATTAGTTCATAAGATACAGAAAACTTTTAAAAGTTCCCCGAAGTTGCATGAAGCTGGGGTTTGAGCTCAGAAAATCTGACTGCAGAGTCCTCTGTTAAACTGCACCATGCAATATTTATTACAGCCTATAGAAGTATACCTAATGAATTATTTAGTTCAATTTTAACTGATATATAAGAATTACAAGTATTTTTGGGATACCAACCCATGGCATTATAAAGTGAAAAATGGTCAAAAAATATACTCATGCTTCTGAAAGTTTAAGCTGTGTTGCACAGCTCAGTCATATTAGTATATGTTTCCAGATTGTGGTTAGTGGCTGTGAAACATTTCCCCTGGAACTGAGTTTATGTGTCCAGTTTTCTGCTAGTGGACATGCTAATTATTGGATTGTTCTTTCTGGTACACCCAAGGTGACCTTGCTGATCACGCATGTACCTGGGGTGAACTGGCAAAGGGGCTGGTTTGCTCTTCCTCATGAAGAGTCCATCTTGCTAGCTGTTGGCAAATTGACATTTAGTTTCCAACAATACTCAGCGGACTCCCTGTTCACACCCTCTCTAAATTTGAGTGTTGTAGCTTTTTTTCAATTTTCTCTTTTTAGTCATTGCCAATCTGATTGGAACAAGGGTAGCTGATCTTTTTATTTGCATTTGTTTGCTTATTAGCAAGATTGAATATCTCTTCCTACGTTTATTGTTCATTTTCTTGGCTTTCTCTGGAAATTTTGTCTTTATCTCTTTTTTTTATTCCTTTCTTGACTTTACAATTTTATTATTTTATAAAGTCTCTTTATACATTAAGTGTATTTTTTGTTGACTATGCGGCAATTAGAAGCAATAAAGTAGATATTCATAAATCAACATGGAATATAGCATTGAATGAATAAATAAAAAGAGTCAGGTGTACACCATTTCACCCCTTATGAAGGTTTTCATGCCACGGAGGAAGCCCTTCTGGAAGCGGTGGTAAAGAACCCAGATCCATGCAGAGCAAGGAGAAAAGCCAGAACTGTGCTCAAGAAACTTTAAAAGGAACTAGCTAAATGGAGGGATACCCATGGCTTGGAGAATTCAGTATGGCAAAGTGTTCACCAAATTCATGGAGAGAGGCAAAGCAATACCAACCCAACACCCACAGGTTCTTATGTTCGTGTGTGCTTGAATATTGTGGGATATTATTTTTATTTATTTATTTATTTTTGTAAATCAATAAGCAAATTCTAAAATTCATGTGGAAATGAAAACGTCCTACACAGTCAAGGCCGCACTGAAAAGGTAAGAGCTCCTGCTTCCCTCAGATCAACGTCTATTTTTGGTGGCATTTAGCAGTCTTGGAACAAGGAAGGAATGCAGACAGATGTAGCCGAGCAGAGCCCGGCTCAAGCCTCTGGCCTGTGACTCTTGTTGTGTGGCAGGGTTGGTGCTGCAGAATCTGGAGAGTAAGGGACCATGGGCCTGTTGACATTCACAGGGGAGAAAAATGAACTCCCCTGCGTACCACCCTGCATGAGGAGCCATTCCAGGCAGGCTGAGCTCTCAGTCAAGGGCAAAACGACAGGCTGTCCACGCCTCATTTAGGATGGTGCAGTGTGCAGCCCAACTCTACCCAGAGGGCAGCTGGGATGGGGACAGCTCTTGCCAGGGTCAGAGACCTGCTGAGCCCATGAACACCCAGGGCCACCACTGACATGCCAGAGTCACATTTTCCCTGGTTGCCGGTCAGATCTAAATATTTCCTATCTGGACTTTCAAGGACAGAACAGCCATAGACAGCATGTCAACAAATGGATGAGGCATTGTTCCAAGAGACTGTGCTTGTACACACTGAAATTTCAACTCCATATCATTTTCTCATGCCTTATCTCCTTTTCATTTTTTTCTAATCATTTAAGAGGTAAAAACTGTTCTTTTTCTCACATGTGACATATGAAGTGGGACAGCAAGTCAGATCTGCCTGTGGGCAGCAGTTTGACAACCTCCGCTTTAGGTCACGGTCACCAGCCCTCGTCTAGGAGAGGTGACATTCCCTGGAGCAGATGGCACTGTCTGAGCTCTCCACAGCAGTGTGTGCCATGCCTGTCATTCAGCAGTGACCACAGGCATGAGAAGAAACAGGGTCATGTGATACGAAACACAGTGGGAAAAAAAGACAGAGTCTCCTGGGTGACTCTGATATTAGCATTGACAGATAAGAACTTCAGAATGCCAGTGATCAACTTCTTCAAGGAAATAAGTGAAGGGCAGAGTATTATGAACAGATCTAGAATTCCATGAATCAAATACAAGTTCTCAAAATGGAAGATATAACGTGCAAAATGAAGGTCGAATTTAGGCAGAATTAGACACAGGAGAGGGTGGGATAAATGGACTGGAAGACAAGTCAACAGAAGGTCCCAACCTGAAGCAATGTGGAAGTCAAAGACAGGAAATGCAGAAACATTACAGAAACATCTGGGAAAAGATGAGAGGCTCTCAAAGCACTGTGACCGGAATTCCAGACAAGGATATTGGGCTTCGGCTTGTTTTTAAAAAGCAATGTGTGGAGGGCTATTCAGAATTATACAATTTGTATTTACAAGTTTACAAATATTATAAAATTGCTGTAAAATATATTATAGAACCAAAAGGAGTGAAATAAAATAATACTAAGAACTAAATCAGGCAGTAATAAAAACAAAAGTAATCTAGACTCCTTACAATGGATAAAACCAAGAAATCTTTAAAGAATAAAAGAAACATTGCCGTAGAAGGAACCACTGTGAGACGGACAGTAGGCCAGTCAAATAGATGACAAAAACCAACCAGAGGGAGAGGATGACATCCCTGAAGTGGGGGCGATCCTGTGGACTCAGAATCTCTGCCCAGCCAAAACGTCCTTCAGTGAATACAAAGTGAAGACATTTGTTGACGACCCCTCTCCAACAAAAAGGAGAGAATTCATTGCTAGCAGAGCTTCTTTGAGAGAAATATGGAGGAAAGTTCCTTGGGAAGGAAGAAAATGACCTCGAAGGAAAATTTTAAAATGCAATGAAAGCCTGGGAAAGCAACAAAACCTTAGTAGATGAATGGAAAGGGTCTGTGAGTAAATATCAATAAACCTTGAAAGCAAAAACTGAGGAAATTAAGAAAATTTCACCACATGCTCTTTTCAGAGATACTATATTTAATATAAAATATTATATCATATTTTCTTTCAAAACACAGTAGCGTACACCTTACGAAGACCAACCACAAATCTACACGTATCAGACAAAATAGCTTTAACTAGTAGATTATTATTCAGATTATTCAGATGGCAGTGAATTTACAAGGTATATCCCCTTTGCTATTCACCAAGGAAAAACAAATTAAATTGTAAAATACAAATGAAACTAAAATGTGACCTTGTACAATGGTTAGAATAAAGACAGATGGGAAAAGTTTCAGCAAGAGTATGAGTTGGCTGGCACCTTCCAGTACTGGCTGGTGTGTAAAAGATTGGTATGATGATTTGTAGATCTATTTAGTATTATCAACTGAAGCTTAAGATGTTCACATTGTAAGACCCAGAGGTTCTCCAAAGTGTACATCCAACACCAACATATGCACATGAGCACCAAAGACCAGCACAGCAACGATCACAGCAGCATTATTCAAAATAGACCCAACTGGAAGCAGTCTAAATGACTACCAACACCACAATGGACACGTGCATTCTGGTGTGGTCTAGCAACGGTACACTAGACAATGCCACGTGAGCAAAACTACCACAATCTGGCACATGCGTCGGACAGGCATGGACTGAGTAAAGAAGCCAGTCTGTCTCTGCGGAGTTATGGATTTGAAGTTCAAGATAGTGGTTACCCTTTCAGAGGACAATGGGGTTACCCAAAGGTGGCTTGAGGGGTCTTTGGGGCTCTGGTGACGTTTCTTGATCAGGAAGATGTCTATGTCTATGTTTATTTTGTGATAATTTACTAAGCTGCCCATTTATGATATGTGCATAGATTTTGTGGAAGAAGGCACAAATACATAACTTGTGAGCACCATAAATATGTTTTATAAGGACAATCAAGGAACATGAATACATATATCTCCACACATGCTGGAGTTTTTCCTAAGCTTGGTAAGGAAATGTGAGCAGGGAATAAACTAAAAAGGAGAAAAGGAAATAAAGAAGAGATGAAAGGAAAGGAGGGAGGGAGAGAAAGAATGAGAGACATACAGAAAGGCAAATGTCACCAGCTAGATTTGGATGGTATGTCATGGGCTAAGAAGGGATACGCCCTGCTGCTGCTCTGGGGTCCCTGTGGTGGGAGCCCTTTACTGTCTCAAGTTTCATGGATGTATTCATTTGCCACTTGAAAGATAAGCAAGATTGCCACACTTTCTTATAAACATCCGGACAAGGTTCTTAAGTGGCCATAAGGCTTCCTGTGTGATTTATTGAGAGTGAGTAGTTTGGAAGCCACACAAGGCAGATTATACATATGGCATCTTTGCTCCCATTTAGTCAAAAGAAAACCGAGTTTCATGGAGAATAGTCAGGCAACTGGCTCTGCCAGGGCTGTCCATGTGGGTGGAGCAGGACTAGAACTCACCCAGGCAAGCCATGTGTGACAGATTGCCCTCAGCAGCAAAGCGGCACTCAGCAATCTCAGCCCCGCTCTGGGGTCCAAGAATCAGTACCTGATAGGTTCTTCCCTAAGAATATAGAATATTATTGCACACTTGAATGGCATGTCCTTGTAGGCAGAATTCTCTGGATTAGTTTGCATGCGGATGGCTTCATGCTTCAAATGGGTTCTGGAAAAGTTAGTGACATAAAAACAGTATCAGTCCAAATGTCCCAGTATGAACCACTAACACGGACTTGGCATTCCACGTCTTCGGCACTGGTCTAAGCACTGTGTGTATATCAGTTCATTTTTCAAAGTCATTTCTTTTTTTTCTTTGTTAAACACCTCGCTCTTTTCAGCTCGTCTAGCATCTGAGTTCAGATCCCACAGGCTGCATGACCTTGGGCCAGTTACATTCTGCACCTTCTAAGTGGGGTCATAAGTGGGTGATGATTGGCGTCCACATTGACAGGGGATTCTGCAGATCAGACGAGATCAGGCCTGGGAAGCTCCCAGCCGGGGCATGAGGCACACACAGCCCGAAAGCCAGAGCTCCAGGCGTTCCTCCTCTGAAGGCTGGGCTGCCTCTGGGCTGTGCCTGCCTTGGAGGATGTTCACGTGCTGAGCAGCTCAGAGGCTCCCCAGGGAGCTGCAGGTAGAGGCTCCCTCATCGCATAGATGCAGAGGACAGAGGTTCCCCCAAGGTCACCCTGAGGGTCTGCAGACAGTCAGGAGACACACATCTCTAACTGCAGCGTGATGCCAACCCGGAGCCTGCTGGTGGCGAGGCACTTCAGCGGCTGTGGCGATGCGACACTTAGAAAATGGATCTGAGCAAAACCGTACCTCATGTTTATGGCTTTAAAAAGCGTTCTGAGGACATTTACCCAAACGAGGTTATTAAGACAACTTTTTCTGGCTGTCAAATTCACTCATTGGCTCTTCGCTCCTTTCTTCACTTGCTGAGCCAATGGGAATATTAAAAGGGTTGCTTAGTACACGAATTTTTTAAGCTCAGAGAGAAATACAGGCTAAGAGCTCACTCTGCCTCTTCCCTAATCCTTTTAGCTTAGTGGGAAAATTTACTGTTCTCCTCTCCATTTTTCCCTTCACAGGCCATTGGTGACACACTGCCGGGCTAATAAGTGAGAAAATGAGATTCTCTCTCCCTCCTCGAGATGCTCAGGCTCATCACTCAAGTCCCCGCACTTCCCTTCTCCCTGTCCCTGGCTTGCTGCAGGAGCTGTACCTTTAAAAGGGGACTGCTGCGGTTGTGGGTACCCACATTGCCAATCTCTCTGAAGTGCGCTCTGAAACAACCTCGTTATTGCTGGTTACACTCTGATAGGCCGTCTCCTTTCTTGAACAGGTGGAGTGCAGCCCTCAGAACCTCGTTTTATAGCTGGGCGCCATAAGGGATTGTATTTTTCTGGAAAGGTGAACAAAGGAAACGGCTTTCAAATTGCTTTCACTTCTAAAGGGAGAACTGTGCTGGAGCGCCTGTTAGGAGCGGGGCCTGCACGTCCAGGTCTCCGTTAACCTTTGCAGCCTCAGGTCTCTGGGTTTTCCATGGCTCTCTGGGTTCTCCAGGGGCCTCCAGGCTTCTCCATGGCTCTCTGTGATTCTCCAGGGTCCTCCAGGGTTCTCCATGGCTCTCTGGATTCTCCAGGGGCCTCCAGGCTTCTCCATGGCTCTCTGTGATTCTCCAGGGGTTGCCAGGCTTCCCCATGGCTCTCTGTGATTCTCCAGGGGCCTCCAGGCTTCCCCATGGCTCTCTATGGTTCTCCAGGGGCCTCCAGGCTTCTCCATGGCTCTCTGTGATTCTCCAGGGGTCTCCAGGCTTCTCCATGGCTCTCTGTGATTCTCCTGGGGTCTCCAGAATTCTCCATGGCTCTCTGTGGTTCTCCAGGGGTCTCCAGGCTTCTCCATGGCTCTCTGTGATTCTCCTGGGGTCTCCAGGCTTCTCCATGGCTCTCTGTGGTTCCCCAGGGGTCTCCAGGCTTCTCCATAGCTCTCTGTGGTTCTCCAGGGGCCTCCAGGCTTCTCCATGGCTCTCTGTGGTTCTCCAGGGGCCTCCAGGCTTCTCCATGGCTCTCTGTGATTCTCCAGGGGCCTCCAGGCTTCTCCATGGCTCTCTGTGATTCTCCAGGGGTCCCCAGGCTTCTCTAGGACTCTCTGTGGTTCTCCAGGGGTCTCTAGGGTTGTGTGGGCCACCTGGGTCTCCCACAAGGTCTGCTGCTTTCTGATGGCTTCTTCCATGAGGTTCCCTCCCTTTTTCCTTCTGACTTCTTTGTCGAACTTGAACTTTCATGACAGGTGCCATTCCAGGGTGGGGCAAATCCGTCAAGGCACCGCTCCTGCTGATGGCTGTGTGAAGCAGCATGGCTGGCAGAGGGCTGCCCGCTGCTGCTCTGGTTGGGTTGCTAACAGACTCCATCCTCCATTCCTCTCAACACGGGCAGCCACTCCCATTCCCGGGAGGATTCTGGCCTCAGTGACCATCCAACAAAGGTGCTGGCCCTGCTGGTCCGCCTCCAACTGCCAACCCCTTGCTGTGTCCCTTCCCACAACGGTACCAAGTGAGGGTCAAGTTGCTGCCCAACCTCCTAAGTGTTCTCTCAGGCCCACCCTCTCATCTTCTGCTAGGTTCATTCTCTGAGGGGAGTTGGGATATTTCCAAGTTACCAGTTGAACTTGTTCAATCTGCTTAAAGTCCTTGGAGGTTTCCCAGTGTCCTCAGATCTCCCGGGGTCCTCAATGGTCTGGTTCCTTCTTATTCCCTACCCCCACAACACATGTGTGCCTGTGCACACACACACACACACACACACAACACTCATACTGGAACACAAGCACACACACACATACACATGCATGCACAAACACCTGCATCATACACAACTACACATATGTATATGTACCCACACTGGAACACACACACACACACATGCATGTACACACATACACACACCAGATCACATGCCCACACATGCATGCACAAACACCTGCATCATACACAACTGTGCACACACACACACACACACACACACACACAACAGTTAGTTCTTCCTCACCCGGGCCCTGTAGTGTCTCTCAGCTGTAGTATGAACTTCCTAGGGGCTGCCATCTTAAGAACCTCGGTCCAGGTGGCTAGAAGTAGCAGATTCTGATACTTTTGTGGTTCTGGAGGTCAAAAGCCCCAAATCCAAGGGGTCAGCAGGGTCGGTCCCCTCTGGAAGCCCTGAGGGAGACCTGCCTGTGGTTCTGCCAGCTGCTGGTGGCTCCAGCAATCCTTGGTGTTTTTCAGTTTGTAGACACATGGTGCCAATCTGACGCTCCACCACTCTGCTGCCAGCCCTCCGTGTACAGAAAACCAACTCGTCTGTTTCCACTGATGTACCCAGCGCAGAACACAGGCCGGATCCAGAGACATCTGTTGGCAGTTGTAAGTAGACAGCTGAGGGCGAGACCCACAGTGCAGTGGAGCTGCAGGCTCTGAAGGAGGCCCCTAAGGTAATCTCGAGCCCTTGTGGGTGGTCTGCAGAGCTGTGCATGCTTCTGCAGCCAGCTGAGGAGGGTCTTGACAGAGAGGTGGGGTCCCACACGGCAGGTGCAAGGGCTTTGCAGGGGATGATGCGGGGCAGGGTGGTGGGCTGGGGGTGCAGCAGGTTCGCCTGTTCTTTCCCGGGGCTGCAGGTGGGACTGGCACTGTGTAGAACTCAGGACTGGACCACGGCTTCATCAGGCAGAGGCCCCAGAGCTGAAGAGCCTTCCCTGGCCCCATGAGTCCAGCTGCTGGTGGCCTTTTCCAAAGACGCTTCTCAAGGCATCGTGCTGACCAGACCCTTATTCCCAGGTAACAAACTTCCCAGGGAACTGTGGGAAAGGTCCCCCCAACGTGGGTGTGGTCAGCACCTTTCCTGCCCCTGCTGTGGGCTCCTGGCGCCTCTGTGCCTGTTTGCACCTGCTTGAGTCATTAGACGACTGAGATCAGCAATGGTTGGCAAAGAGAGGCTCCCGGGAGGATTTACTGGGTGTTTGATCAGCGATCTCCAGACTATGGCCCATGTACCACATAGTTTTTGCATGGTCCACAAATTAAGGATGGTCTTTGTTTTAAAATGGTTGAAATTTTCAAAAGAAATATCTACTTCATGATATGAAAATTGCATACCCCGGGATGACAGTGTCCACAATAGCTAGGTGGGGACACAACCACATGCTTCTGTACGGTGTATCCAGTGGCCATTGTCCCACAGCAGAGACCACTGCCTGCAAGGCTGATGGGACCTGCTCTCAGCTGTCCACAGGACAGGGATGCTGACCCTGCTTTGGAGCTGGAAACACACAGACCTGGGGCACCCGGACGCCCTGATGGGTCTGGGATGTCTCCGTGGGCTGGTCCTAGGAGATTCCCATGCACACTGGAGGGGCAGAGTGTCGATTTAGAGAACGGCACACCAGGAAAGCAATGCTCTTTCACCAGGGTGGACAAGTTCTCAGTTTGCTCTACAGACCGTGGGAAAGAAGGCGGTGGTTGTATTAATCATTATGCTGGAGGAATCACCTCCCTGGGGCCATCGCAAGGCAGAGTTGGGTGAAGGAACCAGCTGAAGGCCCAGAGGGGGGTCCTGACAGACTCTGGAGCTGAGGAGCTGTGGGCTCCTTGCTTCCCGTGTGTGAGTCAGCGGCCAGGCAGCTGCGGGCGCCAGGAGGGAGGACAGTACTGGCTGTCCCGCACCTCCGTCCTGTGCTGGGGCCCGGCGAGCTGTGGCTGGTATTTTTGTCTGTTGTAATTTCTGTCACATCTTCCTCCTTGATATTGGAGACAAATTTCCCTCCTGTCACGATGTGTTTGAAGTTTCCTTGCAATGAAATTAATTTTCACAAAGTTCAATTACAGCTTCCCCTCTTCCCTTTCTTTCTAAGGAATTTCACGTTCTCTTCTACATCATGACTTACCAAAAGTGGCCATGTCTTCCTCTGGGGCATCTTGCAGGGATCATTTCTCTGTGTTAGCACTCGAGGCAATGCGACTACCGTGTGAATAATAAGGTGGAACTTGGTCTCTTCCTGTGATTGGGATGGCTCGATCAGCTGCAGGTCTTTGTCCCCAGGCTCTGGGATGTTCCTGCTTGGCAAAGGCGCCCGAAGCAATGCTCTTTGAAGTGTCTTGTCCAGGAGAACTGAACGTGAGCCTGGTTCTGCATTACTGGGCGCCATGACCAGGCACTTTGGTGACCGCTGTGCAGAGCTGTGCAGGGACCTGAGCTGTGTGTCTGCACATGGCTGCTGCACTGTCAGGTCAAGGTCAGGGCCGAGTCATGCGCGGACTGGGATGCACACTCCTGGGAGGTGGCTTTGTGGTTCTGTTCTGCAGAGATGGCCAAGCTTGAGAGACCAGATGAGTTGGGGCAGATGAACGGGTTGGCAGGTGGCGCCCGGTCAAGGTGCTGGAGACAGTCCCACCTCTTCCAGTTCCCCACGTGGCAGCAGTCGGTGGTGTTGCTTGGCTGTAGGTACCTCACTCCAACCTCTGCTTCTGTCTTCCCTTCCCACTCCCCTGTGTCTGGGTGTCTCCCCTCTGCTCCCTCTAAGGACATGGGGCGTTGGGCTTAGCGCTCACCTACTCCAGTGCAACCTTATCTGCAAGACCCCCTTCCCAGGTGAACTCCAAGACGGGTACATGGGTTAGGACTTCGGTAGGTCATTTAAGGGGACACAATGCAGGCTGGGGTGTACAGCACTCACCTAGCTGTGCCAGGCTAGCAGAAAAAATACAAAAAGGAAAACAATCCAACCCATGACAAATGGCTCTTCTCTTTGCATCTCCTGCTTCCACGTCTTCGGCTGAGCCGGTGTGAACAACTCCCAAGACCACACGTCTTCCTGTGAGGGGTGTGACAGAGGATGTGGGGCGGTGGCAGTGGATCCGCCCACAACCTGTGACCTTCATTCTGTCTCACAGCCGCAGGACAGGTGGATGGCAGGGGCCAGGCCCACAAAGAAAGCTCACTTCCCTCTGAGCTGCAAGAGGAGGCACTCAGGAGGCGGGTCCCACGGGCTGAGAATCCTGCTCTTCATAGTCCTAGGTTCTTGGCAGACATTGTAGTGCACACAGAATAGAGTGTGCTCCATTCCCACTTGGGGAAATCGGCTGCATCTTTATTTTGTAATGGCCCTGAGGTTCAGATCTGTTAAGATACCTAATGTGATGGGTGTGGCCTTAGCAGATAACCAAGGCTGCAGCCTGCCTGCAAGAGAAAACACATCCAGGGGCCTCCCCAAGTCGAGCGTTGGGCAGCCAACGGTCAGCGCTAGTGGTCAGCAGTAGGCAGCACTGTGCCGTGCATGCAGCAGCTGTGCAGCCGTCTCGTGACAGAAACGCCAGGCCAGAGCGCGAGGGACCAACCTGAGTCTCATTTAAGCAATTCTGATAAACTTGACTCAGCTTTAAAGCACAAGTAGCCACCTGTGGGACACCAAGGGTCAAGGATGGCAGGCTCCACACCCCGGGCCGGGGTCACATGACAGCTGCCTCTTCAGGGGAGGCCGGCCGCAGGTGCTCTTCATGTCCCTGGAAGTCGGGACTGCTCGCCCTCAGCAGCAGGTCTGCTGCCTTGTGCTACCATTTTGGTGTTCAGTGTTATCGAGCTAAAAGTGTTCAAAGGCTCCCATTATTATGGATTAATTTCAAATGAGGCTGGGTCCTCCTATCACAAATTCATCTTCTGTTGATGTAGCTGTCATCTGTGTTGACGACTCTACTTTGATTTAATGTTGACCATTAAAATGAAGCATGGCCACGGACGGCTGTGGAATGGCCACCAGCACTGGGAGAAAAGCCTAAGGGCTGACAGGAGAGGTCGTCTGGCAGAGTCAAACCAGGTGGCCTGTCACAGCGAGGCCCAAGGGGCGCCTGTGTCCAGAGGCTGAGGTGCTAGTCTTCTGAATGTTCGTGAAGCTCGGGGAGATTCACAAAGGACAGCGCTGCATTCAAGGAAGGGCAGGGACGGTGGGTGCAGGGAGGAGCCAGCAGAGCTTCCGCCGGGGGTGCTGTACCTCCCGCCTTCCTTCCCCGCCACCTCTGCCTGGTCCTCCCGGGACGCGAGGGCACTCCTGTGTGCCCTTATTTCTCAGAAGGGAAGCTGAGGCAGGGAGGTCCTGGATTGACTCCACGGGTCCCAGGATGGCTCTGGGTGGGACGGTGCTGGTCCCATGTCCCTGCACAACAGACGGGCTCCTGCCAACGTAGCCCTGGCTGCCCCCTGCCCCCTGCCTACTGCAGCCCTCTGCCCTGACCCCCACGATGCCTTGAGGGGCACAATCTGCCTGGCTGCCCTCCCGGCGTCCCCACTGCTCAGGGACACCATGCCTGGCTGCTGAGCCCTGGCTCCTCACCAGGAGTTCATTTGTGGGAAGTCCCCCAGACAGGTGCAGAGAGCAGGGTCCCTGCTCTGGCCCACCTTAGGTCTGACCTGGAAACACCAGGCCACTGGGCCTGCGAGGACACCTTCCCAGCACACTGCTCCTCCCAGGCGGTGCCGCCCCCTCCATCGGGCCCTCTTCAGGCTGTTTCTCAGACCACATGTGGCAGCCACCGGCCATGAAAGGCCTGGCACAAGCTGTCCTGACTCCAGGGGAGGCTGCCGGGCGGCAGGCAGGCCTCCTGCAGCCCAGGAGGGGCACACAGCGCAGCCCGGGAGCAGGGTGGTGAGCCCAGGAGGCCGGGGCCTGCCTTGGCTCCTTGTGCAGCTGGGCCTGCACTGGCTCTGACCAGGCCCTCAGGTTTCAGGAAGAGCTGCGAGCCCTTCCTATGGCCCTGATGCTCACAGGGTGGTGCTCACAGGGTGGTGCGAGGCGCGGCTGGACGCAGAGCTGAAGCAGAAATGGAATCACCGGGGCCACTGTGGCTGCTGTGGGCATCAGGCAGGGCCAGTGCCCACCTGCTGTGGCCTGCCTGGCCGCACTCCCTGCTGGTCATGCGCTGGGACACCTGGCGTAAAGCCACCAGGCAGCACTGCTCGGTGTTGGCCTGGGTGAGGCTCCGGGGGTGGGAGAGCCCTGGATGTGCAGAGGGAGCCTGGCTCCTGGACTCAGAGGGTCCCTCACGCCTCTGGTTTCTGTCACGAGACGGCCGCACAGCTGCTGCATGCACCGCGCAGTGCTGCCTACTGCTGACCACTAGCGCTGACGGTCGGCTGGCCTGCGCCCTCCTGTTCTGTCTCCCATCTCTGCACTCCCTGGGGAGGGACCAAGCGAGCTCCAGGTGCCAGTGGGTGCGAGCCACGGGGACGTCTGCTCCCTGGAGAAATGACACTGTATCTGTTTAGGTGCTTCCCATACTAAGGCTTCTGTGTGTGAGGGGTCTTCTCGGCATTCACCATCATTTCCAGAAGAAAGCCTGAGTTTGGACCCCAGCCTCGCCACCGTTCGGGACACGCCTGCACTGAGGTGGCTCTCCAGAGTCCCCACTCCGCCTAGCTGCCCTGCTCTGCACCTGCTGGCGGAAACTTGTTTCTGGGTGAATGAGCGGCGATGGATAGCATCTGTTTCTGCTTCTTTGCTGCGTTTGGAGGGTGGCTCAGGTTGGGGCACTGGGCACAGCACAGACCACCCCTCCACACACATGCTGAGCTGTTTGGGGCCCGCCTGGCCTGGAAAGAACGCGGCATAGGTGGCCGCCCAAGGCCGCACTGCAAAAGGAAGGAGTCGCTGGGTGATGCTTTGACTCCAGGCTTTTCTTCGCTGGGTGGCCAAAGGGAGAGGTGAGGCTGATGAAGCCCTGGCCTGGCGGAGCCCCTCAAGGTGGGTGGCGCCTGCCAGCACAGAGCCCCAGCCTCTGTGCCCCATGACCTGGGGGCACCTCCAGCCTGGCCAAGACCTCGACGTGAGACAGAGAACTTGGGCTCCCTGGAGGACTGGCTGTGCCCTTTGGTGACAACGTCCTGTCCCTCTGCCTCTCGTGTTTCTTGGAGGTTGGAGTCTGCCTGGGAGTCCAGGTAGGAGTGGGCTCAATCTCCCTGCAGCTGGGCTCAGCAAGGCCTCCCACCAGGAGACTGGCACCTGTGCTGCCAACTGGGCACAGGTCAGTACCTCGACCTTCACCTGCTCTGCCGTGGGCTCCTCCCTCTCATGCCCTTCCACTGCACGGACGGACTGGTCCTTCGCTTTCTTTCCCAGTGACAAACATGGGGCACGACTGTCCCCTTCTTGTGCTGCTGGTTCAGAGTGGCAGGTTCGTGGGGAGGGATACTTCCTATTTTCCTTGGGTCACTCAGCTGCCCTGAGGGGAGCAGGACCTCAGGAAAATCATTCACTCAAGGTTCACGGCTTTGAGCCACTAAGTCAGGTCCTGCTCTGTGGGCTCCAAAGGGCTAAGAAGGTGCAGTTTTTGCCCCTGAAGTGGCCGTGGTGCCGGAACAACCTGCCAGCTGCAGACAGGCGGGTGAGGAAGGCTCGGCTGTAAGTGAGAGGCTCCAGCACTCAGGTTCTTAGAGGCTGCTCTCTAGGCAGCTGTGACCTTCGGTCCTGAGCGGGGGCCTCGTGCACTGTCCTCTGAGGATCAGAAGCCACAGTCCCTTAGATCTCAAACTGAAAATGCCCCGAGATGTCCTGGCTGATCCCAGCTAAGCAATTCAAGGTCATGGGCAGCAGACTGGAGGGTAGCCATCTGTTCTGATTTGGTGATTTGGAGACGACAAGAGACTGGAGCTGAGTCAGGGCAGCAGGACTTCCTACCGAGAGGCCACTCAGGAGGGACTGGGCCTGGGGTGAGGATTCTTAAAATCCATCTTTGGTAAGAAAGAACCACATTACTCTAAATGGCAAGCTGGACTTGGCCACATGGCACTCCCACTGGGCATGTCCCCACTGGGCACGTCCACTCTGCACTCCCTTTCATTCTGCATGATATTTAGGGAACTAGCAGAGCTCACCTGTAAGCTGACCAGTCTCACTGCCCAGCAGGAAGGGTCGGCAGCCAGAAGCACCCCTCAGGTCCACACCACACAACCCGAAACCCACATCCTCAGGTGAAGGGCGGTGTGCGTGCACGAGTTCAGGGGTCTTTACACACCTGCATCCCCGCCCAGACCCAGGGCCGCCTGGCACCGTCCACAGGGCCAGGGATGCCCACGACTCTTCGCCATGTGCGAGTGTGCCCCAGTCACCCTGGTCAGGCTGGGTGCTGTGGCCTCTGCAGCCCCTGAGCCAGGTCCTCTGTGTGTGCGTGGGCGGCTGTGTGCTGCTGGTCCCAGCCGGTCTCCTCCCTGCAGAGCGTCGGGTCCCGGGGCCTGGAAGGGACTCCTGAGAGTGCTGAGATGACGGGGCGACCACAGGCCGCAGCCGGGCACCTGGGGCGTGGCCACCGCGTCTTCTTGGAAACTCACAGATCAGAGCGGCGCGAGGCTAATTAGGGGACCTACCCCCTCATTGCAGGTGGACAGCCTGCTCATACCCGGACACTCATGCCAACGTCACCGAGGCTCAGCCTTTGTGTCTGGCAGTCACCGACCTCTACTGAGGCTGGGCTGCCCACAGCGCCGTCCCTTGGTCAGCCTGACAACAGGCCCTGGGCTCCTGTTATGACAACAGGGACTCAGCTCTCTACCTCTGCACCACTCAGTCCTGCTCACGCCCAGCAGCCCACCCACCAGCTCCGCTCAGAACCAGGAGGGCCACTTCTCTGAGCTGCCGCTCCTCAGCAGGAGACTTGGCAGGGCTTGGGGAATCTCTCCCAGGCTGGGACGGGTGCTGGAGTGACCCTGTGCGCAGGCATGATCCTGGCCAAGCTGCCCAGACTTGCAGGTGTCTGTGAACAGCACACCTGTCTGGGAGCTTCGAACAGCTTGCAGAGAGGACGCAGGTGACAAGAGCATTGGGAAGGGGTCCTGAGTCCCCGAGGCTTTGCAGGGACACAGTGTGGGAGGGTCTGTGAGAAATGGGCGGCCCAGCAGGTGTGGTGCTGTGGGAGGATGTGGCAGGGCCAGGGCGAGGGACACACGGGGTCTCCCGAGGAGCCAGCACAGGGGTGGGGACGTGGTCCCGGCTCTCAGGAGCCCAGGCCACTGTGGAGTCATGACCCTGCCCCAGGGCTGCCCAGGCTGGGTCCTTCCAAGGGCCTCTGCTCTCAGTGACCTTTCCTGCCTGCCCCGTCCCCAGACCTTTCTGGGGCTGTGACTGACTCTGCCGTGGGAAGACGGCTTTCCCTGCCGCTGGAGTCCTGAGTTCACAGGAAATCTGCCTTTCCAACCGCTGCCGGTCGGGTGAGTGAAGCGTTGATCGTCAGGGCTGTCGCTCAGGGGCGAGCCCGCGGCTGTGTGGTTCCTGCAGACCGGAGGGAACGGCCTCTGCGGAGCTCGTCCACGCGCTGAGCTCTCCAGGGAAGCGGAACCTGGGTACACACGTGTACACACACACGCGATGTGTGGACACGCAGAAAGGGGGTCATTCTGAGTAGATAGTACACAAGGCCACAGGCCAACAAGCCCCCGATGCCCAGGGTGGGGGGACAGGCTGGAGACTCAGGGCGACTGGTGGTGTGAGACCCAGTCTGACGGAGGACAACGGCCGATGCCCAGCTTAAAGTTGGTCAAGCAGGGCGGAGCCTCCCTTGCTATCCAGCCCCAGCTGCCTGGACGAGGCCACCCACCCTGGGGGGGCCATCGGCCGTCCTGTGCAGTGGTCTGCTTCACGTCTGCCTTGCCCCTTACTTCTGCTGCCTGGCGCCGAGCTCCCCTTCCTCACACTCACCCCATCTCCTTCCTGCAGGGCCATCACCCGCGCCCCTGCTGCACACGTGGCCTGTCGACCTGACGCTCTGCTGTCCTTGTTTCCTTATGTGGCTTCTGCCTGGCGGGTGACTGAGTTCTTGAGAGCAGAGTCCTAGCCCCCACCTCAGCGTCAGGACAATGTCTGGAACAAGGACAAAGCCAAACCAGCACCACGGGTCCAGCCAATAGCCACGCCTCTCCTCCACTGCTTCCTCTCTGCAGAACAACTGCTCCTGGCTGAGGCTCCGCCGCCGCAGGGAGCAGAGTCCCCTGCCTGTGAGGGCCTGCCAGTGCCCGGGACCCAGCGCCAGAGCCCGGCATGCCAGGGAGCGCAGAACAGTCCACTCCTCCAGAAGCACGTCTTGTTCCCCCTCCTGCGGCGGCAGGTGCTCTCCCTGTCCTTCCCCTGGCTTCAGAAAGCCCCCCAAAGCCCGGCGGGTGAGCCCCGTGTCCTGGCCTGCCCCTGGGGAAGGCTACTCCCAGAACACTCCTGGGCTGGACGTCACTGACTGCTCTTGCAGACCCTTCTCCACAGGAACCTGCCCTTCTTTGAGGGGCTTCTCCATTCTTGTCCATCTGGGCAGATCTCAGGGTACAGGAGACACGGCACTTCAGGAGGATGGTCTTGCAAAGAGCAGGAAAATGGAAGCAGCTCTGTCAGAGTTGGAGCCATTCAGTGTGGGTACCGGGCGGGGCAGAGACAGCTCTGGGACAGGCCTGGCGCCGTGGCCTTCTGCGTGCGTCTCAGCGCTCTGCTGCCATTCCACCCTCACCCGTTGTTCTTCAGTATTGATAATGAGCTCACTTGCCACCATGACCTTCTAATGGTTGGTTTGATTTCTCTTGCAATGCGCTGGACAGCATGGTGATCACAGAGCCAGACCTGCCCTGAGGAGCAGAGCAGGGAGCCACTGCAGGAAGAGGGGGTGAGAGGTACCTCCCGACTGTTCGCTTTCAAGAGAGGTGGCGATGGGAGAAAGGCACACGTCTCCGTCCACACTCGGGAGTGCAGGAAGCTGCCGCTGCCTTCCTCTGACTTGAGGCACAGGCAAGAGAGCAACCAAGACATTAGTGAGAAGTCCACACTGACCGGAGGTCCCCGGGGCGTGTCAGAGAGAGAGGTGGAGCCTGGGCACAGGGACCCCAGAGGAGCACAGGCCGTGTTTTCCAGGGAGGCTTCCAGGTCTGCCTCGCCCCTGGCTTCCCACTGAGCAAGTCTCCACAGCACCGAGCAGCCTCCTGGAGAAGATCTGCTGTCCGTGGGGAGTCATGTCCGTCCAGGAGAGAGGGCCAGCTGTAGGCATCCTGCCCGTGGACTGGGAGAAGCCTGGCAGGCAGTGGGATGCAGCCGCTCCTCTGTTCCCAGAAGCCCCAAGCACGGTGGTTGAGCGTGAACGCCAGCACACTCGTCCGCCTCGCATCCGTGGGCTTCGGGGCCAGTCTCTTCCGTCTCCAGCCTCTGCCTCCCCTGCCTGTGGAGCCGGGTGGTAACCACGTCCACTCACGGATCGCAGTGGGGGTGATGAGGGGTGTGTGAGGAAGCTGGGGTGGGAAGCTCTCACGACTGCCCGTCTCCTGGCTCACCACGTGCTGCCCAACAATGTCCTCTCCCCAGTGTGACAGGGACGCCCAGCCCCTAATGCCACAGCTGTGTGCACAGGGAATGTCAGGGCCCTGCAGAGCTGTTCAGCTCCCCCGCCACTCTTTGGACCGTAGGGACCATCTAGATTAAAAGTTTCCTAGAAAACTAAATGGAAATAATCAAGAAATAAGGAGACGGGTGCTGGGAAAGGCCAGCAAGCATGCCCAGAGCCCCAGCATGAACTTGGCCCAGCCCAGCTGCCCCGCTGGACTCCGTGTCCTGCACCATAATGAGAGGTTGTACATGGGCAGGTAGAGCTGTATTTCTAGGTGCGTGGTTCCAGCAGTATCTCTCAGTTAACTGTCAGAGATTTCTAACACGTTTGTTTATTCAAAACATGAGCATAGAATTGCCTCGCCATACCCGCCCCTGCTGTGCTTCGCCACTCTGACCCCGGCCCCTCCTGCCGGAACTCTGATGGCAAGTCCTGGGGCAGAGTCACGAAAATGAAGGGAAAGAAAATGTGGACCACAGAATGGACCTTTCATAATTTTGCAAAACAGAACCACAAATTTATCAAGCTTGAAAATCAGTTTTCCTTGCAGAGTCTCCCACGTACACCGCAAGCGTAGGGGCAGAAGCAAATGAGCAAGTGTCCTGCTAAGCCTTGACCTGAGGCCAAGCAGTGAGGACAGTCTTGCACAGAGCACCCAACCTCTGGAACCTCGGGGCCTCGTTAGTTAGCTGGGAAGCCTCAGAAAATCTCATCTCTGCTTCCACGGGGGACTCGTCCACCAGTGAGGCCGATAGAATGTCACCTGCAGGCTGCCCTCCGCTCGGGTCCAACCGAGGTCCTTTGAATATCACTGCTAATGAGCTGCGGGCCCATCCTGGCTCATGACCACTGCACAGTGGTCACTCCCTTCTGCCTGCAGTCATGGGAGTCCCAGGACTCCATTCTCAAGGCCTCCCTGACTGGCCTTCCCTGTGCTGCTGTGCAGGCAGAACTGGGCCAGCATGAGGGCAACTGGACTTTCCTAAGTCCATGGAAGAGGAGTGCGCTGTGCTGGAGAAGGAGGGCCGGGCCAGCCAGCCTCGACCTCCCTGGGCTGTGGATGGCCTCTTCTGGGCCGTTGGCTTGCTCTGCCACTGTGGAAGACAAGGCCAGCCACCTCTAACAAGTCACAACACGCCCGTTTTGGAAGTTTCTCTTGCAGTGGCTCCTGCAGCCTCTTTAATTTTAAGAGCATGCTCATATTTGAACAGTGTGCACTGCAGGCGGGATGGAGATGGCCAGGATCTCCAGGAGGGAGAGGCCCAGCCCAGTGCTGCCTGCAGGCTCTCAGGCACTGACTCCAGCAATGTGAGTGCCAAGATGACAGAGCCATCGAATGGAGGAGACAGAGGCCAAGGGACAGAGGCCGGCGGGCACCGAGCCCTGAGTCAGATGGGTCCGGCTTAAATTTTACCTTTTTTCCCTATTGTTTTCTAGGTCAAAGCAATTGCTGACTACCACAAACTCAAGAAATCCAAACTCCTGAGTTCAAAGATTTCAACCTGAGATTTATAAGTTCATGGTGCAAATGACTTAGAACAAGGGTCAAATCATCTAAGGTTGTTGACTTCCCGCCCACTGGGCACAGGGGTTGATCCTCCCTGGACCTCAGTCAAAGACCCCGGGCAAGACTGGCTCCCATCAAGCCTTGTGTTCAGCCTGCCAAGGCTGCAGGCCAGGAGGGCCGACGGCAGGAGCCTAGTGCTGGCAGTGTGAATGATGGGTATGTGCACACCTGTCCTCCTGAGAAACTCTGGCCCAGGGAACCCGGGTGGGCTGTGCACGGGAGGTGGCTTGTCAGGGACACTGCCTGGGAAGCACTTTGAGGAACAGACTGGTCTCCATACTGAGGTCTCTGAATAAAGAGTCAACTTCCTGCTGTGGAACACCAGGATCTGAACCACACCTTTGTCCTCTACCTGCAGACCTTGAACTCCGGAACTTACAGCGTGCAGACACACTCTGCTGTTGGCCAACCAGGCCCTCCTGAGGGTGTCCATATCCTAATGCACTCAGCCTGTAAGTGTGTCCCCTTACACAGTAAAGGGGACTCTGCAAATGTGACCAAGTGGAGGATTGTGATGGAGGAGGCTACCTCTGTGAGTTCATTTTAATCACGAGGTTCCTACAAGAGGAGGCGGGAGGGCCAGAGAGAGCAAGTGATGGGTGAGCGATCAGAATCAGAGAGAGCTGAAAATGAAGCACAGCCGGCTTTGAGGATGGAGGAGAGGGCCGTGAGCCGAGGCACGCAGGCAGCCTTCCTCGCAGGAGAAGGCTGGGAATCCATTTCCTGAGAGCATCCCAAAGGCAGGCAGTCCTTCTGACCCTGACTTTGCCCCAGTGAACTGATGCTGGACTTCTCACTTTCAGAGCTGTAAGGTGATAACTTGGTGTTATCATAGGCCACAAAAGTTGTGGTCATTCATTGTAGCCATCCCTGGAAATCCATACACAGAGCATCAAGCCGACTCTTGGAACAGGGAGTGAAGAGGGCCGGGCCTTTGGGACTTCATGGAAGGATTCTTCCCTAAGACGGAGTCAACCTGGGTTCAGGGAAGGCATCCAGGAGGCAGATGGAGCTAGGGTGAGTCAGAAGGTCACCAGCACAGGGAGCAGTAAAGGCAGAGGCCAGAGGTCAGAGCAAGGCTGTGGACCTTGACATCAGAGGAAACGTCCTTGGGAGATACAAGGGAGGGGGATTGGGAAGTGGAGAGAAAGAGGAGGCCAGGGTCTGAGGCTGCAGGGGAGGGTGGAGGCTGCAGGCTCAGTGTTCACACTGGACCAAGAGCTACTTCAGGTTCGAGTTTGTGTTTTAAAAAAGGAGCCCTTGGCTTCAGAACCCCCGGCAGTGCTCAGCGGGACTGATGAGAAATGCCCACAGGATCGACAGGAACCCGTAGAATTGTCCCCGAATAAGGTACTCCACACCTCCACACTGAGACCTGGGCATGCCACGGTCATCTGCAGCGAGACAGAAGGCAGCCACAGGGAATCTCAGATCCCCAGATTGTTGGCTCTTTATTAGTCTCATCGGAGGTGATAATCAGCTTCTACATACAACATGGAGTTATTAATCTTCAATTTCAAACCAGCGAATTCTTTGAATTCAATTTCAAACAGCTCAGAAGTGGTTTCTGCTGTCCCAGGTCCTCTCTCTTTCCCCTGGGCCAGCAGCATGTTCTCCACGCATCTTGACTCTGACCATCCTGGAAGTGGGTCCTGACTACTCCCCTGAAAGCAATGAATTCTGTTGGTGAGAAGACAAAGCTGAACTTAGGAGCAGCGTGGTGGACCCACAGGCTGCCAGACAAAGTCTGAGCAGAGCGGCTTCTCTCCAGCTCCGTGCTTGGAGGTGATGAAGCTGCCCAGGCGGGACTCATTCTAAAGACAGAGAGGCCCATGCTGCTGTGGCTGGAGACTGGCTGGCTGCCCAACGCTGGCCTTGTGCAGTGACGGGGCTTGATGTTCAGACTCACTCCTCAGTGCTACATATTCCATGAAACAGGACAAATGATAGGATCAGCAACTTGTGTGCAGAGGGCAGAGCACAGTGGCAGAGAATGTGTCAGACTCTGCACCCACAGGAGCTTCCTGGACCCTCCCCAGGAGCATCCACTTAAGAACATCAGCGTGTGCAGGGTTACATGGCAAAGTCAAATCCTCGCATCACATTGAAGAGTTCACAAGCATTTTGAAGTGGGTTAAAATGGATTCAGCAAGATAGCCAGGTGACTGGACTTAGTTAGCCCTTGGGTCCATCCTCCAGATGCCTGGCCCAGGGCAGGCAAGAGCAGTAAGGCAAGGGCTGGAGGTCAGAGTCAGCCTGTCAACCTTGACATTAGGAACATCCTTAGGAGGTTGGAGGGGAGGGAGGCAGTCAGGAAGCAGAGCACGAGAGGAGGTCAAGATCTGAGGCTGAGAGATGGGCAGGGCCAGGCCTGCGGGGCCTTGGAGACAGCAGTGATCTGAAGTTTGCATCTGGACCAAGAATTACTTCCTGCCTGAGTTCGTGTTCACTTCAGAATTGAGAGGAGAGGTTGGCCCTGCTCCAGACATGTGGGCCTCTGGGTGCCATCGCCCAGAGACGCTCAACGTTCTGCCAGCTTCCAGAGTGCTGTGGTCAGCAAGCTGCCCAAGGCACAGTGACTGAGGCAGCAGTCAGCACCGGCTGCTTCCGCACCCGTCGTTCGTATCACTCACTGTACTCACGAACAGCACAGGTTCAATCAGAATGATTGCCCAGGACTTGCTGATGTATTGCCTTATTGCAGAAAAAAAGCCATCAGGCCCTAGATCTCAGCATCCTAAAAATGAACCCTGAGGAATAATGGGCAATTTGCAGTGAGGGTTATTATTGAAGAGACTGAAAAACTCATTTTTTGTGAACATCCTGAGCTTTAGAGACTTAATGTAGCTTAATGCTATCTTAAAATGCATACGTGCCTATAAACACCACTGTCTCAAATCCTGGGATGGCGATTTTCGTGTTTCTGCTGGTTGCAGCATGTAACCTGCAAGGTGAGTCTTGGCTGTGGTCACAGGGGAGGTGATGGTCTTGTTCCTCTCACGTAAACAGCCCACTGAAATAGATCTGCTGTCGACATGGGTGAGCCCAGGAATAAAAGGTGGCATTGGCATTGGTCCACTGTTTCAAAATTATGACTTGAAGTATGAATTGAAGGGTTCCATCGCTTTCTTCATGTAATAAACTAGTAAGCAAAAGATCGGCAGCGTTGGTGATGACTACTTATGAAGGCCTTTTTCACATAAAGCCAACTAGATGAACACTGTCAAGTTGACAGCCTTGGGCCCTGGTGCAAGCCGAACACCCTGCCTGCAAGAGCAGAGCCCGAATGGTGGTGTGTTGCATTGACGAAGCTCTTGAGCTTGATCTTTCTTCACCTGGGAGGCTCTTGCAAATGGTAAGAACTCAGAAATGTGGCCAGGGACGGTCCCCGAGTTCCTCTAATCTGGACACTTACACAATGCTTCATTTTTCTTAAAGATGTTTTCATAGATTTAAGAGAAGTTGAACTCCCGGATCCCTGAGTGATAGCATCAGAATAAGCTTAGAGTTTTTCCGATGACTGTTGTTACTTCAGTGATAGAAGCAATCCGCTTTGCTATCTACTGGCAACAACATTCCTGAAGGTATTTTAGGAATGGTGGAGAATTTAATATAGAATGCAAAATGCTAATGCCTAATTTTTCCCCAATATTAGAAGCTTGCCGGCAACCATCTCCTGATTCCCTCCTCACACAGCAGAAGCCAGACATGGATGATCTCATTCCTCAGGAAAGATGGCTCAGCCACTTAGTCAGACAGCAGAGCACAGGTGGGAGCCCAAACCCCTGAATGGAGGCAGACCCTGCCACAAGTAGCTGGCACGGGTGTGCTGATCCGGGTTGGAGCCAATTGAAGAAGAACAGGCGGTCAGGAGTCTGGGCAGGCAGAAAGAAGTCTGGAGGACAGGATCACAGTAGACCATGGTGGCACTCTGTCCAGGTGACAAGGCTGGAGAAGCAGGCAACGGGGTGGGGCAGCGAGCCCCAGGGAGGCAGACCCAGGGTGTCACTCATTACGTGAGAGGCTGCCTGTGCTGCCAGTCTGAGCCCTTCTGGGTACAAGGTGCATCCAGGGCCAGGACCCTGAGCCTCTTCAGCAGCCGTTTCTTGGTACCTGCAGTGCCAGAGCCTGCTGCATGGGGTGCACAGCTGGGTCAGGAGTGCTGATGTGCACGGGTGCTGAGGCGAGGCTCCCTCCACGAGGGCTCTGTGTCCGTTACACCCGGTGGGGCCCACTGTGGAGGCCCTGGAGGGACCACGGGGCTCTCAGTGCTGGGCACTCTTGCTCTCCATTCACTCGGGAGCCAGCCCAAGTTGTGTAGTCACCCCGTTCATAGGAGCCTGCCCAGGACACACCAAGGAATGAGAACCCCACCAAAGAGATGCCCTGCTTGCCAGTGGTTCCAGGAACATGCCAGAAACTAATCCCAAGGGCATGTGATCCATGTGACCAGTCACCCTACCAAACGACCACTCCTCAGAGCAGCCCATACCACAGAGGTGCCTGGTGGGAAACTGGACGAAGCTTTAGCTAAATCGGAACACCAACCAAACCTCAGATCCACAACCAAAACAGCGAACACCTCCACTTTCCATCTGCAACACCAGGCTCACACTCCAGGGTGGAAAGCCCTGCTCGTCGATCCACTTTGCTGGGGAGGTGGGCGAGCCTCTGCGTGCAGGTCGCACAGTGGCTGCAGGTGTGGCTTGGGCAGCCACATTCTGTGTGCAGTGAGGGTCAGAGGCACCCAGAGCCTGCGTTCCTACACAGGGGAGGCCTGTCGCTGGGGACCCTTCACGTGCCCCAGGTGTGTGATGCAATTTGCATAATGAAAACCCAAATCACTCAAATTATAAGATTAACCACATTCAACTCTAATCACCATTCCTAATCGGTCCCAGCCTGCAGGCCGTGCACCTGGAGATCTTGGTGACACCAGGAAGAGCAAGCAGCTGGCTCAGCCCGCTGGCTCCTTGCTCACTTCCAGCTGATGTCCTTTGACTGCCAGCTCCTGGTGGGTCCACATGCCATACCCCTAAGAGGGCTGGTAAGCCATGGATGAGGCCGGAAAGACTCGCCAGGCCAGAGACAGCACGGATCCTGGAGAGTCCAACCAGAATCACTAGCTGACAAAGGACACCGGTAGCTCTGGAGACCTGGACTAAAGCTGCTCAGGAAGTCTCAAGACACACCTTCTCCCAAGCAGTCCTGCGTCTTACGAGGGAATGCAAAAAAATAAATAAAATAGATACCTAAGACGTGCCTCTCTGTGGCCCTGTGGCCTCCAGAACCATCTGGACCCACAGACTCCTCAGACCATCTGAATGGAGGCTGGGAGTCGCGGTAGCTCATGAGGACCTGGGTGTGGGCCCGCATGTGCCAGAGGGCACTTTCCCAGGCACGTGGGTTCTTGGGTCTAGGCCGGGGTCGCCACCCTCTGACTTTTGCAGAGGCTCCTTTACAGGTGCATTGTTTAAAACTTACAGCCTGGGTGGCACTCTGGTGGTCCACGGAGAGTGTGCCAGGGCCGTCACCACATGGTCCGCATGGTGCCAGGCTCTCTTTAGATGTGTGAAGCTGACGTGTTCTGGTGTGTATCCACAGAAAGCAGGAGCAGGCTGTGCCTTCACACAGACGGACGCTTTGTGTCCCTCCACGGTGCCAGAGTTCACTGAGCAGTGACCACATCATGGGCCACACCACTTCCTCAGGTGGCAGTTCACTGACCAGTCACAGGTCACCTGAGAGTCCCAAGCCGGGCAGTCGCAGCTCTTTCATCCCACTCTTAGTGTCTAACGTCTGTAACACCCAAGGCACACGCACTTCTCACGACGGGTACAAACAGGCCACAGAAGGATGAGCCAAGGCTACGTCGGCCCCGGGGTTACGGGGTGCTGGGCCTGGAGAAGGGCGGAGACCCGCGTGCAGAGGCAGAGTCACGCAGGTGCTCGGATGAGGGTTTTAAGGAACCAGTTCCCAGAGAGGTCAAAGCAGAGGGTCCAGAGGGACAGCAGTTTCCATTTTAGTGTCGGCTTGGGATGTCGGCTGGGAGTGGACCATGTGTGGTCATCACAGGCAGGAGAAACCACACTTTGCTGAAGTCTGATAGGGACAGGAAATCAGAGGCTCATCCTGTGGCGATTTTCCTGGACAAGGTTATGATGAGTGACCAGTGCTGGGGTCAAGGTCCCTCTGTGTTCAGTTTCAGGGGCCTTCTCCTTTGGTGGGTCTGGAGTGAGGGCTTCTCATCTGGTGAGACTGATGTACTCCCAGGACTGGTGTCCGGATATGATTAGGGATGTCCACCTGTCCACATGCTCCTTGATTTAGTTTGATAAGTTGGCACAGAGAAGTTATTTATCAATTTGTGCCTTATGGTGGGCCAGGAAGATGGTGGCTGTTTACTTGTACAAATAACGTGTGTGGTCATCTTATCTTGACACCTGGACTCCAAATTGAGTTGTTCCTGGCAACTTGTTATGGTTTGGATGTGAGGTGTAGGTGTCCTCCAAAAGCTCATGTGTGAGATGCTGCAAGAAGGTTCAGAGGAGAAATGACTGGGATTTCAGAGTCTTAACCTAATCAGTGAATTAACCCCTCATGGGATTAATTGAATGATAACTGAAGGCAGGTGGGGTGTGGCTGGAGGAAGTGGTTAATTGGGGATGTGGCTTATATATTTGTATCTGGAGAGTGGAGTCTCTGTCTGCTTCCTGATTACCATGATGTGAGCTGCTTCCCTCTGCCATACTTTCCTGCCATGATGTTCAGCCTAACCTCCAACCCCGAGAAATGGAGCCATCCTTCTATGAACTAAGACCTCTGAAACTGGGAGCCCTCAAATAAACTATACATTCGAAAATTACTCTGAGCCGATCATTTTAGTCACAGAAGAGGAAAAGCTGACTAAAACACTACTATTCACCATATGGAGTAAATCAGACTCAGGCACAGTCTGAGAGCTACTATTCTGTATACCATGGAGTCACTCAGGGCAGGCACAGCCTGAGAGCTGCTGTTCTACACCATGGAGTCACCAGGGCAGGCACAGTCTCAGAGCTGCTGTTCTGCACACCATGGAGTCACCCAGGGCAGGCTCAGCCTGAGAGCTGCTGTTCTGCACTCCATGGAGTCACTCAGGAAGGCACAGCCTGAGAGATGCTGTTCTGCACACCATGGAGTCACTCAGGAAGGCACAGCCTGAGAGATGCTGTTCTGCACACCATGGAGTCACTCAGGGCAGGCACAGCCTGAGAGATGCTGTTCTGCACACCATGAAGTCACCAGGGCAGGCATAGCCTGAGAGATGCTGTTCTACATCATGGAGTCACCAGGGCAGACACAGCCTGAGAGCTGCTGTTCTACACCTTAGAGTCACTAGGGCAGGCACAGCCTGAGAGCTGCTGCTCTACACCATGGAGTCACTCAGGGCAGGCACAGCCTGAGAGCTGCTGTTCTACATCATGGAGTCACCAGGGCAGGCACAGCCTGAGAGCTGCTGTTCTACATCATGGAGTCACCAGGGCAGACACAGCCTGAGAGCTGCTGTTCTACACCATGGAGTCACTCAGGGCAGGCACAGTCTCAGAGCTGCTGTTCTATACCATGGAGTCACCAGGGCAGGCACAGCCTGAGAGCTGCTGTTCTGCACACCATGGAGTCACCAGGGCAGACACAGCCTGAGAGCTGCTGTTCTACACCATGGAGTCACCAGGGCAGGCACAGTCTGAGAGATGCTGTTCTGCACACCATGGAGTTACTCAGGGCAGGCACAGCCTGAGAGCTGCTGTTCTACACACCATGGAGTCACTCAGGGCAGGCACAGCCTGAGAGCTGCTATTCTGCACACCATGGAATCCCTCAGGTAGGCACAGCCTGAGAGCTGCTGTTCTACACCATGGAGTCACTGAGGGAAGGGTACAGCCTGGTCTCCACAGGCCCTCTGTCCTTGTGGTGGCCCTGCCTCCTGGTGCTAAGGTCTCAGGGTAGCTGTGCACATGTCAATAGCATCCTTGTTCATGAGCGTCAGAACTGGGAGCTCTGAGGGGTCCTCCCAAAGCTGAGTAGGCAACTGGTGGCATGTCCAGGCAATAGGATGCTATCACTGCTGAAAGACATGAGCCATTAAGCCACGAAGAGACACGGAGGAAAGTCCATGGTGTTAGCGTGAGAAAAGCCAGTCTGGGAAATGCTGTGTGCTGCTGACTCTGACGGTAAGATGCTCTGGAAAAGGGGCAACTGTGGAGCACTAGGGGCCGGGTCTGCCAGGTGGGAGGGGAGTACGGAGCTTGGGGTGCAGGGTGCAAGCACTCTGTGTGACACTGTGGCGGCCACAAGCCAAGCCACCTTTGTCAAAACCCACAGCCCATGTGCACCACCGACCGCACACCATCCTGGTGCACGCCAGCGGCCTTGGTGACTGGGTGTGGGTGCAGATTCCTGACGGAAGAACAGCGGTGTGATGCAGGCTCGGCGGGCGGCAGGCTTGTGGGAACCCAGGACCTGTGGAAGGGTTGCTGGGAACCTGGAGCTAGCCCCAAAGAGCAGTCCTCAAAACCCACCCCATCTCCAGGCTTCCATTCCGCAAGTGTCAAGGACATGGCACAGGCACGTTCCATAGGTCAGAGCTCACCTATCGAAGCTCCCTAATGATCATAATAGTCGCGTGGTTACTCCTGGCTGTGAGTCACACTGTGGCATGCTGGGCACTGTGCTTAGCTTCTCACAGCTGCTCCACCTCCGACCACGCCACAAAATAGGCTAAAGTGCGCAGGGTTTTGTGGGCTTGTGGGTGATGAGGTCAGTGCCGCTGCTTCTGGGCAGGGCAGGAGCAGCCCTGGGGGCAGAGGGAGGAGAGCAGCTCCCTCTCAGCAGAGCTGAGCTCACTCGAGAGGGAGAGCACGGCTCGCCCCTCACCCTTCCTGAGGGTCGGCCACCAGACCGGAAGGCAGGCAGGTGGACGGGGGGCACGCTGTGGCACAGTCTTGTGGGAGGAGGCTGAGGCACGGGCAGCGTGGTGTGGCACCCAGACCAGCTCTGTGGCCAGCTCTGTAGCCAGCCCCTGTCCCTGTGGGGCTTTTCCCCTGCGCTCGGCTCTGTCTCACAACTGTTTCCAAGACGCGTATGCATTCTATCCACTCCGCAGAGGTGCAGAGAGGAAGCAGAACCGACAGAAGCCAGCACAAAGCCGGGGGACATGCGGAGCAGGCTCAATTAGCAGGCAGAGCTTCCCAGGGCCTTCAGCCAGCAGCCTTTCAGATGCCTGAGTCTAGTGGAACAGACCCTCTGAAGAGAGACACACGTTTTATCACTTATCTTTTGAAAGAAAGGCAAGAATAAGATAAGGACTCATTGTTATTTATGGGTTAAGAGCCCTATCTGACGTGAAGTCATCTGTTTTGCTGGGAATTACACCCTAGGGAACAGATCATGTGTCTGTGTGTGTGCATGGGAATGAGTATGCATGTACGTGTGGGTATGCAAATGTGTGTGCACGTATGTGCATGCTTGGGCATGCAGTTCATGTGAGCATGGACGTGTGTGCATGTGATATGTGTGCATGTGCATAGGTGTGTGTGTGTGTGTGTGTATATATGGATAATGTGTGTGCACGACAAGCAAGAGAAAGGAGTCATGGGATCTCGTGCATGAAACTGGCCCCCCAAAGGTTGATGGGGTGCAGGCTGGAGGAGGCAAGATGTGAGCCATCCCACCTCCCCCAGGGGAAGGAGAGTCCCCTGCAGGGCACCTGTCCAGGAATGAGCTGCAGAAGCAAGTTCTTAGGCATGATTTATCACTTGAAAATACTTCACACCCCCCACCTCTAGCACGAGTTTCAGCTCTTTTGCAGAAAGTCTCACCGCCAGGATGCGGATGATGAAGACTTCAGCAACATGCCTGCTTCCAGCTTGTCAGTGAGCGGACCAGCTGCCCTCTCTGCAGCCCATGAGGGAGGGTGAGGATCTCCTGCTTCACATGCTCGTGGGTGAGGAAGTCTGCAGAAGGTGGCCGTGTGCAAGCCAGATGGGAGGTGACGCCGGCTGATTGCTGGCCAAGGGCAGGGCTGGCTGCCCCCCAGCTGCAGACCAGTGTCCTTCTCTGCTTTACCTGGCAGGTGATCCAACAGGTACAGCGAAGTTTCCAAGATCTTTTAATAGCATGTGTTGTTCCAAGCTTTCGGTTCACATATCTTTCTTTTCCTTTGTGCTTATGTATACAACTGTTTGCCCTCAAATCCAGTGCCCCTCTTCTGCTGTGATTTGCGTCCAGCAGCAGGGCACCGTTGAAGCCTAGGCACAGTCTCTGCAGCAGAGGTCTTACACTCAGGAAGACCCAGCCAAACAGCCAGGTGTCCCGTGCAGGGACTCAGCTACAAGTCTGCAGACTCCAGCGCCAAGTCCCAAAACAGACGATTTCTGGAAACAAGCATGTTGCATTAGGTTTGGTGGCTAGAGCTAATGGTCAGAGGGCACTTATGACAGGCTGGTATAAAATAGCCAAGAAAACTGAGAGGAGATGAAACATTCTGGTAGAATGTATACACGCGCTCTCACACACACACTGTGTGTGCACGCACACACATCATGATGAGTCCTTTCAGCCAATGGCCACCATGGTGGGGGTGGGTGGACGAGGCAGTACCTGGCCACTTTTGAAGGGAGCCATTGATTGGGGGGTGAGGTGTGTGGGCTCTGCGGTCAGACAGGTCTGGGTTTGAGCCCTGAACTCTGCCTTGTCCAGATGTGTGGTGCTGAGCCTCAGACTCCCCTCATGATGAGACTGGGCAGCCTCCTGTGGAGCCCCTGTGCACTGTGCACCTCCTGGGAGACGTGGCAGTTTGTGTCTAGGGTGAACTTGTGTTTGCAGCTTGTGTGAGGCCAGACGCCCCCTCTGCTTCCGGGCAGCCCAGTTCTCTATGGCGTAGGGAGTGAACTGCCCAGCATGCCCGATTCCCGGGTGTAGATGCCTCAGGCCTGGCCCGCTGGGACGGCTGGGTGTCCTCCTCCCTGAGCACCCCCCTATTTTCCTTCACTCCTGGCATGTTGGGGGGACATACTATTGAACCACTGGTGGAGAACTGTTGGCAACGAGGCTTTGGGAACAGGGCCTGGTCTCTTTTCTTGGTGGACTCAAGATGAGGAGTTCAAATGGGCTTTTCCTTATCAGTGTTTATGGCTGCTTTAAAGTCCCTACTATGTCAGCCAAGGACAGATTATTGACCCCAAACCTAGAGAGATGACTGCACCATGCCTGGGATGGAGTTTCTGACTTTCTTACTTTTCCTTACACGTAGCACAAATGCCCCTAAGACATGACTGCTTAGGTGAATATTTCCATTTAGACTGTTGTCTTTTATTCAGAAAGTTTGCAGAAGAAGCACTGATGCCGTTATGCCATCAGGTATGTCCCAGTCAGCTATCTTCCCCAGTTAGTGGGTGTGGGTCCGAATGACATCCCGTCCTTGTCCCTCCTGGTTGTCCACAACCCAGAACCTGCCATGGTGAGGTGTCTTTGCAAAGGGGAGTTGAAATGGCCCATGGGCTCAGATTATTAGCATGCTCAAGGTCAGACAGAGGGACTGTGGGCCGGGAGGTGGGTCAGGGCAGAGCACTTGCCTGGTGTGCATGTGACCCTGGGTTTGATGCTCAGAGCGGAAAAAAAGAAAAAAAAAAAAAGATTGTCCTGACTCACCCAGGGCCTGACGTAACCACGAGGGTCCTCAAAGGTGGAAGAAGGAGGCAGGAAAAGACATCAGAGGGACAGGAGTGGGTGGCACAGGGCCAGAGGGACGTGTCATGACTTGATATGCCGTGGAAGAAGGGGTCCCAGGTCCAGGAATCGGGCGACCCTGAGAAGATGGAAAAGCAAGGACATGGACCCCCCGGGACCCACAGTGGATTTCTGATGTGTGGAACCACGAGGTCATGAGCTGTGTGGTTTAAGTCACCAGTCTGTGGAAACTAGTTCCAGAACCCAGAAGTTCCAGAACCCAGGAGAAACTCACGGCAGTTTGAGATTCTGTTGGGCTGCTTCTTCACCAGCAGGCCATTAGTCCCAGGAGGCTGAGAAGGCCTTTCCAGAAAGCCAAGGAGGCTCTAGCTGAGCCTCCTAAGGGCAGGGGCTGGGTGTGCCTCTTCTCTGAGCTCCCCTGTGACGTGGTGGCCCAGCTGTACACTGTGAGCTGTCCAGAGGGCCCCAGGACCAGCTGTTCCTGAGTCCCCTGGTGGCGCTGGTCTTCACCTGGTGACACGGGAACCAATCTGGTTTCTAGTCCAGGGTGGGTGAGGAAGGGTGGGGTGGGCCGGGGGCCCGAGGGAGCTGGCTCAGTTCGGCCCCTCTCCAGCCTCAACCTCCACACCGGCCGCTGCTCCCCAACTCCAGCCTTCCCGTCCAGAGCGAAGGGGCAGGACCCCGGTCTGCAAAGACTCCCACCTCCTCCCCGCCAGGGCGGCTGCCGAGCCTCCTGGTGCCTCCCACAGCGAGCCCAGGGCAGGAGGTGCCTTCTGCCTGACGGCCCAGGCTGGGACTGGCTGGTTGCTTGGGAGAGACGGTGAAAAGGAAGACCACACACGTGCTGCACGCTTGGGCTCCTGAGCCCCAGGGGTCAGCTCTAGGGCGCATGCGGAGCGAGGCTGATCTGGTCTTCAGCTAGACCTCCTCCAGGTCCAACTCGGGGGTGAGTCCGCGATGGTCTCTGGGATACAGTCGCGGAGTTGGATCCAGGTCCACATAACCTGAGGAGCTGTGGGGGAGGGGCGACCAGCTTGGGTCGGCCTGATGGGGCCGCGTGGCCCATGCTGAGCGTGGCGGCTCTGAGGATCCTAGGCCGCGGCTCCAGGCAGCAGGGCAGTAGAGGCGTGGCCCCAAGGGAAGCACAGTGACAGCCCTGTCCCAAGGAGGCAGAGAGCTGGGTTCCAGGCTTTGCTGCAAAGGCCAGCGTCATGGTCAGGGAAGGATTTGGGCCTCGGGGGCTCTGCTGGTCCGGAGCTACCAGGTGGCAGGTAGGACGGAAGCTCTCTGCTGAGCAGTGCTGTCTCCCCAGCCGTGAGCCATCCCTGGAGCCGCGTGACAGTACCAAGGCAACCGGAGATGGAAGTGAGAGCGGAGGGGCCCCTCTGCCTCCAGGGGACCAGATGGGCTCAGGGACGCAGTTCCACCCTGCCCCTCTGTCGGCAGCACCATCCTGCCGTGGCTCCGGAATCCTTGTCTCCTGATGCCTGGAAAATTCCTCCCAAATAGCCACACCAGAGCCTAGTCAGTCTCACCTTGACTTCTGAAAGCCTGACAATTAAGTGGACCCTTCTAAAAGGGGCCCAGCACCCGGGAGTGCACACCAATGGCCACGCTTCTCCGGGTCCGACCTGAGAAGTAAGGACAGAAGAGATGTGAAACGTGTGCTGTTGGAAAAGTCCACCTGATTAAGCTGAGAATCAAGGTCAGCTCAGCAAATTTCATGCTCTTTATTATTTTTTTTAAACAGTATCTGATGAAATTCTTTTCCTTGGTATTAACTTCAGGTGTTTGTGAAAATAAAACTTAAATTTTAAGCTTTAAACATTTTTTTGAATATCTATAAGAGAACACGATGCAAAATATTTTATTCTTAACATGTGACTGTTTTAAGATGACATTTAAATATTGTCATCAGCGGCATTGTCACTCTTGCAGTGGCTTGTTGCCAGACTGATCATCTATTTATAACCCACCCATCCCTCCAGAGGGCCTGGCTGTAGGGAGCCGGCTCATTTGGTGCTGGAGTCTGAGAAGTCCAGCATCTGCAGGGCCAGCTGGAGACCTGCTGTGTGTGTAGGTCTGGTTCAAGTCAGAGCCTCAAGCAGCAAGACCAGTGTCCCAGCTGAGGGCAGCCAGCCAGAGGCAAGGGATCTTCCTCCCCTTCAGCTCTCTTGAGGCCCTGGTTGATAGGATGAGTCCCACATGGGAGGGCCACTGCTTGACTCTACCTGCGGTCCCTCTGCCTTCTCCCCAGCCCGTCATAGCTCCAACCACTGAACTACCTCTCTTGCTATTTCTCTTCTGATGTTTTATGCAGGACCTGTGCTCAGAGTTGTTCCTGGAATCATGCAGTATTTATTTGTCTTGGGTGATGGGCCAGCCACCTGCCTGAGCAACCTGAAACGGTCGGACCCACCAGAGCAGAAGGCAGAGTTCGGGGCAAGATCCTCAGGACCAGGGCTGCGGCCTCAGGACAAACGCTGTGCTCCTCTGCTCTGGGGCCTCCTCCCGCGTCTCCATGCTAACTCTCAGGTTGTGGGTGAGGATCTCAGTCCTTGGCCCAGCAGCTTGTTGCTTTGGCTTGCCGAGTTCCCTTGCACCCAGGTCGTAACTTGTATCCTGAGTGCAGTACACGGGCACGCATGCCCAAAGGGCTCACACGCACACACAAAAGCGTTCTCAGCTGAACAGATGTGTGCGCGTGGGCCACTCTTCTCAGTCCTCTTCAGACTTTAGGTCATGCTCTGGTGTGACTTCAACTCAAACGTGGAGCTGGAATCACCGTGGCAGCCACCTGTGCCCAGGAGGAATGGCCACGTGGGCGTCCGGTGACCATGTCAGTCCACCTGCTTCAAGACCCCTGGGTCGGACAAGTCCCAAAGGTCAGTCCAGGTCAGCCTGAGGCCTGTGTGATGGGGATCGACACAAACTCCACAGGGAACCTCATCCTTGGGGAGGAGGTGGGAGGCCCTGGGTCACTGTCTGGAAGAAGACAGACAAAAACCAGAGCGTGCAGTAGCCGGCTGCTGTGCTTTGCTTGATTTCAGTCTGTCCTCAGCATGGATAATACAGCAGGCTCCCGGGAATGGATCCCATAAAGCAGCTAATGGGAGGTTTTACAAGGTAAGTTTCCATTTACTACCTCCAAGAGACAAGCAGATCCACAAATAGAGAAATCGATGCCCTGTCAATCAAACCTGGCAAAAACTCCCCGGCCCATTAGGCATCCCTTGACTAATCACCAACGGGGACCAATCAACACCACGTGGACTCCGCTTTCCTCCAGGCCTGCAGCTGACTCCCATCTCCCTGAGCCGGTTGAGTTTCGTGTGGGTCTTTTAGCAGATGCGTTCCTCCCCCTGCTGTGCGTTACCGTCGACAGCTCTGATCGCACTGACCTGATTTAGACAGGATAAAGGGGAAGCCGCCCTGGAGGAGAGGGCGGCTGATGGAGAGGCTGAGTAGCATGCAGTGGACGGCCCTGCGGGAGGACGGGCACATCTCTCCCACACATCCCCGCTTGGAGCCGGGAGGGACTGCTACAGACGGAGGGCAGATGCACATTTTAAACTCTGTTTTCCTGAAATCATTCTGAAAACACAAAGAATCTTTTCAGTAGGTGAAAATATGGAAATTCCTGTCATTAGGAAAAAAAAATAAAATAATCGAATGAGACTTTTGCAAAACTACCCCAGATCCTTGGGGAACAGGGTGCAGCATGGGGCTCCTGCAGCAGCGATGCTGGGCGTTGAGGGTTGGGTGTCCCAGGTCTGGAGGTGCCTCTAGATAAGCTGCGGTGGTTGCAGGGTCTGTCTCAGAGGCCTCTGAAGGGTGGCCACAGTCCCTTCGATGGCACGGAACTGAGACAGGTCAGAACTTCTGACCTCTGGGCCAGGACCGCCCCCTCCCTGCTACCCATGGTGCTGGTGGCCCCCTCGGGGCCAGCCATGGGTGGGGCGCACCATGGAGACAGCCCTCGGCGGAGACAGAGCCCTGCCTTGGGAGGCACTGTCCAGCGACGGAGCCGGACACCACTCCAGCAGTAACCACTGCATTACGCACAAGGGTCCCAGGGGATAAACGCTGGGAGCGGAGGATCACAGTGCTGTGGCCTGCTTCCCGGGAGGGCCAGGGAGGTCTTCTCTGCGGACGAAGGGCTAGAAGTGAGGTTTCCATAGTGAGCAGGCCATGGCAAACAGATGGCGTATGGGGGGAACAGGGTGCACAGGGTACGGCATGTGCGGAGGGCCTGTGAGGCAGGTAGTCAGTGGGAGCTGACGGGCGGGCTGGACCCAGAGAACAGCCAGCACTGGCGGGGACCATGCGGGGGAGGGACTGCCCAGAAGACCACGGGATGGTGGTTATAGCTCCCTATCTAAGTTTTCGAATAAATAAACTGCATAAAGTCAGGTCACTGATGGAAATATTTTGAAGCCAATGATGGTTTTTAAAAGTAATTTCATTTTATCATTCTTACATGGTGATCTTAGTTAATGGTTTAATCAAAATGTGGAAGAATTCAGTTATTTAAAAAACTACATTTGGGACTGCTCAAGGATATAAAATCTCATTTAAAATTTCCAAATTTACTAATATAAAATAAGAATATTCCAGTAATTATAGAAGTCACATTTAGTAAATGGTCTGGTGTGTTTTTAAATTGTATTCTGTTTAAACATGTTTTCTCTGCTTATTATATGCTCTGGGAGGTGCCTGTTGGAGAGTGTGGAACCAGCATTTCCTGTCCCCGCAAGACTCTCTGGACTGGCCTGATTTTGCAGTCTGGGCCTGGCTTGAAGAACACTCCTTAGAAGCTGCCTTTTCAGGTCCCATTGTGACCTGAGCTGAGGCCTCTCCCCAGACAGCCCATGAGCAAGGTTTGCCTTGAGAACAGCTCACGCAGAAAAGAAACTGTCTCAAAATCCTTGGCATTGTGTGGTCAAGCATTAAAAGAGGCAGTGGAAGAATAAAACCATACATAAGCATTTCTTTCAACTTGAAAGCTCAGGAGATGTGCTGAATGCTGCAGAATGGAGACAAACCCCTCCAGGACCCAGAAACCACCCCTGCCATCGCGCTGTCCTCCACATGTTAGATCTGCATTAGAGCCTTTGCACAGACCCCCCGGGTGGGCGGATGCTGCTGGGGTCCCTTCTCTAGGGGTGGCTGGTCAGGCTGCAGTGCCGTTACACACAGGACCGGGAGCCCTGGTCTGGTCTGGGGATGGAGGACCAAGCAGGGAGGATTTCCGTAGGATCAGGTCCTCGTCATGCCACACAATAGCATCTTCTGAAACCCTTTGAAAATCAACCAGGTCACAGCCCAGAATGATGGAATCAGAACCCCAGGGGAGGGACACAGACATCGGCAGGTTGGGCTCCCTGGATGAGCCAGTGCTTGCCCAAGACAGAGTCCTGGAGCCCACACTGTACTGAGAGCTGCGGGGAACCAGGCGAGATGGGGGAGGGCTGGCAGGTGCAGGTGCTGCCCGGCTCCTGGGTCAGCGGCTGCAGCTGGCTGTTCCTGCCCGGGAGGCTGCTTCTCCGCGGGTCTTCTCTCCAGCAGGATCAGGAGGCGCCCAGGCTGCCAACGTTCTGCAGGGACTTGAATGGAGTCAGGGTCTTCCCAAGGCTGGATTCCATGACCGCTCCCCCTCAGTTCAAGCAGTGACCTGTCCAGGGGATGGAAACCTCCATGTCCTTCAAGACACTGCAGGTGCCACATGTGAATCTTGGTTGCCACCCTGCGACCATGCCCAGTACTGGGGAGCACAGGGTTTCTCACTGCCTCGGTGGCTCCCTGGAACCCCCTCCCCAAGGCCTCTCGTGACTCTGGGGCTTCTGTGAATTTCAGCAACCTTTGTGGGAAAAAGGAATTTGCAATGGGGATTCCAACAGAGCTTGGGGAAGAGGCAAGCAGGTCATGTGGGTGGGGAGGAGCTCAGGACTCTTCTGTGTCTTCTGCTAGTACAGCCAGAGCAGAATGTCAGTGAAGGAAATGGAGCAGGAATCCAGCCCCGGCACTGTCAAAAAGCAAGTCCACTGCAAAGGGGAGAAGACTGGACCTCGAGGTGTGTCTGCCGCCCATTTCCTGTGAGGCTAATCATGGGACCACGGGTCATCTGGGGCTTTAGTGCAAGGGGGTGCTGGAGACGGCTGTCCTGACCCACTGTCCCCCGAGCCTTCTCAGAGGCCCATCTCTGTGCTTTCTGCAGAACTCGGTTTTAGCAGAGATCCCTAAGTCAGCTCAGCAAGAACCCACCCACCCATCCGATCATGTTGGATACCGGATCGGGTACCTCACCCTCCACACCTCCCAGCTGACGTCTGGTCACCCTGCCTTCAGCAAGAATTTCGGTAGGTTGGTGTGACCAGAACCCCTCTCACTCATCTTCTGCCCGGACCCTGCTCCTTGGCTGGTATCCCCTCTGAGTGCAGAGTTGAGTCTCTATCCCCAATGCAAGATTGCTGCAGGGGCCTGTGCCTATTGGGACAGGCCTGGGTAAAGTCTGCCCTCCATGCTAAGCCCAGCTTCACTGGCTGAGTCTCTTCCAGCAGGGCAAGGAGGACTCGGAGAGAAGGCAGACGGGCGCAGAGGAGCCTTGTTCCTGCCGGGAGGGACGCAGGTGCGTTTGCTACCTGCTATCATTTCAGAAACACGGGGTCCGAATGGCTGAGGGAATCATGTGCAAACCCAGCGAGGCGAAGTCTGGTGAGGGTGTCTGCACCCACCCAGCCCTGCTCCTTTTCACCCAGCACAACTGCAATGAGGTTGCATAGCAATGACTTCCAGGGGCTTTTCTGAAGAGCATCCACTGCGCCATCCCATCATCCAGGGGTAATAACCAGTAAAACCACGTTTAATTCAATCTGGAAACATCGAGTTAAAAAAAATGGTTTCTTTGTGGCAACATTCTTCAAATCATTTAATGACTAAGAGCATTTTGGAGTCCTGAGGGACAGGGAAATCCTATAAAGCATCTCCAAGATTTAGGTAGCCACAGAATACTTCTTTCCTGAAATGCATCTCTTGGGACTATTGTTGCAGAAAACACACTTTGGAAAATATAGTTTCTTACCAATTTTAACTGCCATGCAAAAAAAAAAAAATGGAACGAGCTATTATTATACACAAATAATAACTAGGCAGCAAAGGGGAGTTCATTTCTGATTCCTGGGGAGTGGACTCTCGGAGGCAGGCCTGCAGGGAGGAGGTGGAGGAGGAGGACTGGGGAGCTGGTGAGGTAGGGGAGCCAGGAGGTGACATGAGCTCCCGGGGGGACTGCCCTCTCACCGCCTGATGCCTGGCACCCACTGCTTGCTGACCGTGTGCCAGGGGCCCTGGAGTGTCCTCAACCACCAGGGATGACCCCTTGCCTGTCTGCTGGACAATGAGCCTCCCGATTGCATTTCAGGTCAGCTTCCTTCCTGGGTAGAGTTGCCTAGGAAACAGGAAGCAGAGATTTGCTTGCAGAGTTGCCTAGAGGGTTCTCTCTGCAATCCCACCTGAGAAGAATAAGCAAGTGGGGTGCAGGGGAAGCTGAGCCGTGGTCCTCCAGAAAGCCCCAAACTGCGGCAGGGGACAGAGCCCCTGCACCACCCCGGATGGTGAGGTAAGGAGGCTCTCTTCAGCCATGGGCCATCCTGGGAGGGCCAAAACCAGGAGCCCTGACCACACTCCCAGAATCTGGGAAGGAAGCTGCAGTTTGGATCTGGAAAGCCTCCAAGGGGCCCAAGTGTTAAAGGCGAGGTCCCTGGGGTGGTGCCATTGGGAGGTAGGGGGTCCTTAGGAGATGGGGCCCAGCGGGAGGGAGGTCCTCGGGTCACTGAGCGCACCTCACAGGGGACTCTCCTGGCTCTTTTGCTCCCTGGCCGTGAAGTGAGCAGTTCTGTTCCCCCGCGGGCTCCAGCCATGATGCACACCCCAGGCCTGGGAGCAATGTCTGCCCGAAGGCTGACTGGAGACCGTGAGCCAACAGAAGGCTCTCCCTGCACAAGTCCGCGTGTCGGGTGTCCTGTGACGGCGATGGGAGGGTGACCAACATGAGAGGCATGTTTGTCCTACAGGATTTGTGGGCATGTCACGGCATCCCCGATTGCCAGTGGACCACGCACCCACGTTCTTCTCACAGTGGAAGCACATTAAGGGACCACCAGGCAGTGTGTGTCTACGTGAAAACCAGGCGCCAGGCGCCCCTGAACATCAAAGGTACTAGGAAGCTAAATCGCAATCACTGCATTTAAAGGTCCACTGGTGTATCCCCAGTCTATTAGTCGGCAACTTAAAATGCAGATTTTTCTGAATGATGATCATTTACAATTTAATATTGTCAAATGTCAGTTTTCTTGTAATTACTATATAATTGAACACAATTTCTATCAAGTTTTAATAGTGTACTTTGAGAACACCGCAATGGATTCTACGTGTCCGGAAAGGTGAGGGAGAGACTCAGAGAGCGTCTCAGCATTGCAGGGTGAACAGACGGGCGGAGTGGAGCCCAAGCCCGTGTCTCGGCGACGTTGCTCCCCGTGTACTGTGGTGGCACAGGACTCGAGGCCAGGCAGCTTTTAAAGGGTGGACATGGTTTACGACAGCGCAGAGGCTGCAAGTCCCAGATCGAGGAGTGGCATCTGACGAGGACTTGGTGCTGTGTCACAGGCAGGAGGGGGAGGTGAAGGCTACGCTTGCTCCCTCAGCTGGGCCACTGGCGGGCGCAGCCCTCCTGGCCTGGTCCTGCCACGGGCCCTGGAGACGCGCTTTGAGCACCTGCTTTTGGAGATGCATTCACACGCACGCGGCGAAGGCAGAGTCCTGGGCACCTGGTCTCCAGGGCTTTTGCTGAAACTCCACGTCACCTTGCACACATGGATTTTCACTTTTTATGTTCTGCGTGTATTCTAAACAGTGCAACGCTGGAAGTGACACAAGAAAGAGTGCCAGAGGATAGGAGATGCAGAAGGCCATTTATAGAAGGCTATTTGTTTGTAGAAGGCTATTTGCTCGTAGAAGGCTATTTTTAAGGTTGACATGAAGGAGAAAACCTATTGTAGGATGAAGGCAAGTCCAAATCACAAAGGAAAAATTTATATATTCACACAAAGCAAAGCTTCTCTGTGAGACAGAAGAGCTATGGGGAAACACTGTTTCTACATCCAACCATCAGACAAGTGAGATAAAGGAAAGAAGCCATCTTGCAGAGGAGAACTGATTTCTGCAGCAAATTTATCCTGGGTCGGCCAAAGCTGGGTATGGGCAGGAGATAGACTCCAGCCTTGCCTTGGGGAATCTGCCAGTCAGGTGTAAGTGAATCAGAAGAGCCTGTGGCAGAGACCCAGGGGGCATTGGAAGCACAGCCAGTTTTCCTCAAGAAAGCTGAGAAATCCCAGGATGCCCTGAGCCAGGGATTAGAAGCCGGTGAAGAAAACCTCTGATAAGTACAAGCATCCTGTCACTCCTGTGAGCCAAGGACAAGCATTTATGACCCTCGGAGGGGGATGCTGGGCCAGAGAAGACCAGGTTGAGATTTGGCCTTGTTCTTGCACTGAGGTTGAGCCTCCTTCTTGCACTGAGCCCCACCTGGTTGACTGAGTGAAGGAAAGCCCGGCCTTCTCAGGAAGAGGGTGACATCATTAAATGCTACAGCATGTCAGACACAAGGTCTAGCGCGCTGTCGACCTATCTCAGAAGGCAGTACTAAAATCAAAAAGATAAAATGGCCAACAGAAGTAGGCAAATGGATGATGCAGAGACCTAAGCACCTGGCAAGGATTTTAACGGAACTGATGAATGTGTCAAAGAGAGGAGAAATGTGGAGAAGAGTGGAAATGTGATATTACCAAAGAGGGGCGTTTATAAAGGCAGACAAGACAAATAGAATATCTGGAGTTGAAGAAATGATCTTTGAAATCAATGATCACTGGAGGATGTAACTGCAGATTTTTAACATCAGAAGAAAGGACTAGAAGCTGGAAATCAGGTCCACAGGGCACATCCAAACAAAAGCACGGGGAGAGGAGGTGAAAAGACGGAGCGGGAGAGCTAAAGGACACCTCACATGGCGCTCCAAGGTGTCTGCAAGCGGCGCCCAGCGTGAGAAGGCAGGGCGAGTGGAGGAGGGAGGATCCGATGCACGACGGACGAGAGTTTTTGAAGCAGGAGAGGAGCTCGGGTGTCTGAGGCCGAGATCTGCAGGGCCATTGCTCACAGCAAGGGAGTGTCAGAGGAAGAGCTCCAGGGACGTGCCTGGGTCCTGCTGCGTCTCCAGCTGAATGCCAAGCTGAGGACCACGCGGTCCCTTGAATCCAGACGAAGGCAGCAGCTGGGGTAGTAGTTGAGCAAGTCGGGACTCACAGGAGACCCTGGAACTCCAGCACTCAGAAGGACTGTGCCTGAGAAATGTGCTCTGAACCACGCAAAACAGGCAAACAATGGAATACCTCCAAAAAGGAAATAGACTGAAGTGTGAAAGCTTAAAATACAAAACTTCCAGGGAAACCAGAGCAGAAAACCTTGAATTAGGCAAAGATTTTTTAATCTTCCTTAAACAGAAATGAAAATGTTTGATAAGTCAAATTTCATTGAAATAAAAACTGATCTTAGGTGAGAAACACCAAAACATGGACAGGAAAGATGGAGACGGGGAGAAGTAGTCACACGCTACGTAATGGAGAGCAGGTGTGTGTCCAGGGCATGAAACGCAACTCCATAAGGTAAAAGCCACCTAATTCAAGGTTGGCAAAACAGGGTCATTTCTCAGGTGATATCGACACCCCAAGCTACCCAACATCACTGGTTACTGGGGACTGAGAATCGCAACCCGAGGAGGAAGTACTCCCAGCTACTGGGAAGGCTAACAGTAACCAGGTGAGAACCTGCAGCAACTGGGAATCTCGTGCCCTCATGCCTACAGGGCACGTAGACCTGTACCTTGGAGAATGGTCAGGTGGTTGCTTGTAAAGTTAATTCCACATGCGCCTCACGGCCCAGCAATCGCACTCCTGGGCACGTACCCCAGACACACCTCAACACCGTGGCCACTCCACTCCATCAGCACAGCACAGGAAACGAGGCCAGTGATCTCAAAGCAGGCTGGGTGGACATGCTTTGGAACAGTCACACAGTTGAATAACTTCAGCAAGAAGAATAAAGTGCCGATTTTTGTGGGTGGATCTCAAAACACAGTATTCCCATCGAAAGAAGCCAGACACAAGGAGTGTCTCCAAAATTCCAGATCAGAGCTGATCTGAGAGGGATGGCTGTGGCCCAGCGTGGGAGGGGAACACTGACCAGCGGGGGAGGACCCCAGTGAGGTGAGGAGAAGGGGTGCATTTGAAAATCTCATCAACCTGCACCTTGAGTGGGTCTTACAATAGGACTCCCTGACCCTCAGCAGCCTTGACTTAACTCAGCACTGTGCCTTCCCTGGCAGAGAGTGGCTATCAGGGACACAGGAGGCAATGTCCAGTGTCTGCAGAAAGAGGGTCCTGTGACTTCTTCGAGATCCACATGGCCGTCCCCCAGCCCCAGCAGCTGTGTCCAGGTGGGGCCCGTGTGCCAAGAACACATGCCAGCAGCACACATGTGCCATGGAGTCCATCCTGATGGACTCTAGAGGATCAATTGCTGGCCAGCCTCCTGTACTCCCTCCCGTCCTGTCTGTGTGCTGTCTGCTGTGCACTCTTGCACATGTAGAAATATTTTACAAGTAAGGTTGAAACTCCCCTTGTGCGGCTCCTGAGCAGTACAGCAGCTGTGGGAGAGCTGACCCTTCCTTAGAATGACCAGTGGCCTTTAGCCATTATATAATAGAAAGCTGTGTAAGTTCAGCAAAGCAACATCATCCCAAATCAATAGCTCTATTTTATGTTAATTGGAGAATGCGATGGGAGGAACCCATACGTAACACAGGGGGAATCTACGCTGACGTGGAAGGTGGCACAGCCCCAGGTGCGACCGTGGGCAGAGGCAGGAGGACCTCACACAGAGGAGGTGCCTGGCTCACCTGTGTCCACAGAGGGCCGCACCTGCTTACGCTGCTTATCAATCCACTCTGTGGTCTCTTAGCCATTTTATACAACAGGCTCTCGAAACTTGGTCTGTGACATAGGAAGTGAGGATGCAAGTGTTGGAAAAAACATTCAAACTACACGTCCCATGAAGGACGTAGGCAGGTGGGTCATGAACCGTCCTTCTCTGCAGACACAGCACGTTGACTGGAAATGGACGATGGCGAATACCGTTCAGCAGAGCGGCGAGCCTCGGTCAGCGTCTGGGCCCCCACGCTGCGGCAGTTTGTGCCTCCCCACAGCGTTGGTGAGGGAGGAGATGTGGAGGAGCAGAGGGCTTGGCTCCCGTGCTCCAGCGGGCTAGGCGCCAGCACGCAGCAGAGGCTGAGAAGGGCGGGGGCGGGCACAGTCGCCTCGGCACGTCTCCCTCGTGCCGAGGGAGGGACCTCCCTTTAGGTCTCTGTTCAGAGTGGTTAGACATCTAATTAGAAAATGCAAGAGAAGAAACGATCTAGACGTTCCGCATCGACAATCTGACTGGATCCTGGGCTGATTTTATAAGTGAAGAAGGCGGAGCTTGGGGAAGTTTCAGGGGACTCAGGCACCACGGCCTCTGACCCCACAGGGATGGCCCTGCTCCATCCCCTGCCTCTATCTCACGCTTTTAGAAAAGACTTTTGGTTTTTATTTTCAAAAATCACAGTCACCTGGCAAAGCGGAGGGCCTGGTTTGTGAGCTGTAACTGGACATGCACTTCCGTCAAGGTTGCTGATCACACCAGAGACCTCCTGTATCTCACTGAAGAACACTTTGGTCCCAGAAATAAACTGTGACCCTCTTCACACCTGATACCTCCCCTCCACGAACACCCGCCACACGCTGGGTCTGAAGGTGTGTGACAGCATCGCTCAACTAACTACTGACGACAAAGAAGTTCTCCTTGTAACTGAGCACACTTATGCGGAAAAATCACCCTCAACGACCAAGCAGTGAAAGGCTCGCTTTAAGTTCTTGTGCAGAACTGACTCATAAAGCCTTCACTCTGTGAACCGCAGAAGAAAAACTAGTTGGGGCAGGAATGTGAGTTTCATTTACATGTTAGGAAAGCAGCCAAGAAAGCGTGGAGCCACTGAGGGTTCCAAGCTGCCAGGTGGCAGGACCCGGGCCTTTGGCTCAACTGTGTAAAGAAAACACGCCTCTTCCTGCCTCTGCCAAGGACAGAGGGGACATCCCAGGAGCCCAGGGCCAGTGGAAATGTGGAAGTCAGCCTGGCCCCCAACCTCACCTGGAAGGTGCAGGGCATGTGGGTCATGGGGGTGGCCCCCCAGCTGGCCATTGTCCACAGAAGGGAGGGTGGTTGGGGGTGGGACCTGTCATTCACTGCGTGCTGTCCCCAGGCTGCAGAAGGAAGGCTGCTTCGTTAGCCAAGAGCGCAAATGAGGCACCGCAGAGGAGGCTCCCAGACTCAGGCCAGGAAGAAGTGAGAACTGACGGAAGGCCTGAAGTCCCACAGGAGTTCTCCAGAGCTGGGGTCAGCGGACGCACCCGTGTCGCTCCCCGGGCACACCCTGGCCCTGAGAGGGACCCTGGAAGCGTGTGCTGGCTCCGTGAACCCAACAGCCACGCCGCCCACAGCGAAGCGGGAGCGCCTCTGCGGCTCACAGGTCTGCTGGGAACATTGAATAGCCCCTGTCCCCGCATTTGCTGGGGCCACTGAGGCCCCTGGACAGAGGAGGGGTCTGGGACCCCTAGCTGTTAAGAGACCGGGTCAAGGCCACACTCCCAGGTGGAGACAGAGTCAGGACACAAAGCCAGTTCTGCTCGTTCAGGAACCGAAGTCCCTTTTCTTTCTGTGATTTTACCAGAACACCTGGATCTGAGGCAAGGATCATGGCCTTAATGATTTGTTTATCTCGGGACAGAATGTGCTTAGCTTAGAGTTGGGAGGAACAGGAGGTGTGAGTGGACGGCCAGCAGAGCACACGGTGTTCGTGTGGGGCGCTCGGCATGGCTTTCTCCCCTCCGTGGCTCTTGGTGCCGTGAGCTCACACTCTCCCTCACAGCCAAGCCGCTGAGTCCCTGCGTCCCAAGTGCTTCTCCCACCAAGGCACATGCCCTCCCTGTCGAGGTCCTGCTTGGGCAAAGGGCTGACCCACGGTTCACCAGGGAGGAACCATGGTGTGCACACGCAGGTCAGAGGCAAGTTCTCTTTGTTCTGAGGAGCATAAGAGGATGGGCCATCCCTGTTGGGGTTGCAGACAAATGTCACCAGAGAAGTGACGCTGCCTCTCCAAGAGGAGCAAATGGGTGGGTGACAGAGAGAGGACCTGGGGCTTGCAGCTCACAGCAGCTCAACAGAGAGCACTGGGAGAAGGGAAGGAAGGGACCCAGGGCCACAGCAAGGCCTCGGGGAGGCGCTGGATTCTGCCACGCTGGGAAGTGACAGCCCAGGTGCTGGCTTTATAGAAATGGCCCTAGTTTAGATGTCATGAAGTGAAAGATGTCAAGAAAGGGGTGAGGAGACCCCGAGGCAGGGACACCTGAGTGAGTTTGCCAGTTGACCCTCTGCTGGACTCTGAGATGCTGGAGGACAGAGAAGGGCCAAGAGACCAACCGGCATGGTTGCAGATGGGCAGTGAGAGCCCTTGGGTCAGGGGCAGTGTCAGCACATCTGAGTGGGCACTGGGAGGCTGGGGCTTTTGGAATCCGAGCAGAATTCAGGAATTCAGAGGGGCTAGAACAGCGAGCTTTGGGCATGTGTTGGCAGTGCGTCCAGAACCTGGGAGCACTGAGGGCCAGGGGGTGGGGCTAGAGCAGTGTGGGTGAGGTCACTCAGGGAGGACCACCAAGAGGGCAGTGGTGCAGAGGACAGATGGGCCTGAGAAGCGCCAGAGACCAACAGGGTTGGTGAGGAGAAGGTCAAGGCCAGCCAGCGTGGGAGGAAGGTTGGAGGGAGACTCTGGAATCGTGGGCCCCGGGGGAGGAGAGGGTCAAGACCAGCAGGAGTAGGTGTGGAGGTGAAGCAAATGTGCAGAGAAAAAGCCATCCCTGGTGTCCTGCTGGGCACCTGCCAGGTGAGGCTGAGCCTGCACACCAAGCTGTGGGGGTCCACCACGCCTTCCTGTCTGGAGTCGGTTCCTGGGTCATAACAAACATGCTGAGTGAATTAATCCATGGGTGACCTCCCTTCCCTTGGAACCAAGAGAGAAGTTGCAGAACCTATCACGAAGCTCCTGTGAGCCCAGCACCATCTTGCACCCACGGAGTCCCAGTTCCAAGGAGGCTCAGATGGTTCCAATGGCAACGATGAATTGAGAGCAAAAATCACCACTAAAGAAAGAGCTCATGGCCCAGGGCTTCAGCAACCTTGGGATTGGCAGTGCCAAGGAGACTCCAAACAGTGACACCCCAGCCAGGAACACTCAGGGCACCAGGTGTTCTCTAGTTCTTGTCCCTCTGGTGCCACCACCCTCATTTCATTGCAGGAGTCAATGGAAGCCCCCTGCTGCCCAGTGTGATCCACCCCTCCCAGAGCTGGGACCCTTGGACAAGATGGGTTCTCCTGCTGGGCACGCGGGGACCTGAGGCTTAAAACTAGTCAGGTCTTGGGTCCTGGCTGCTTTCCTCCAGCTGCATTGCCACCACAGGGCTCCCGACCTGGAGCCAGGCGTGGGGCTGCTCCTCACGCTCTGCAGGAGCACCTGAGGCACGAGGTGGGAAGCCAGTGAACTCTGAAGTCTCTTCTTGTGAGGGGTCCTTGCCGCTGGGCCTTGGTTCTTTCTTTAGACATTTCGTTTCTCACTTATGGAAACATCTCTGAAATTGAACAAAGTGTCAATGAACCACTTCTTGTTTAAATATGGTGAGCAGAAAACTGAGGTGGATGAAGACAACTCGTTTCCTCCATGTTCGTAGCATTTTCCACTCAGTGCAGATGAACCTTCATTTTGCAAGATGCTCCCTCCCCTCCTGCCCCAGAGACTGGACACTGGCTGATCTCACAGGGCTGGTCCTACACCAGCAATAGGGTGGGGTCCTCAATGTGGCAGGCGGAGTTGTTAGGAGGTGCTGGGTCCCCCAGCCTCATAGATACCCTCGGCTCCCCACCACGAGACTCCCTGGATGACCTCAATGCAAGGCAGGACCCACTGCCTTCATCTTTCCTACAGGGGACAGACCCTTCCAAAGCTCAGTTGGCGGAAGGCTCATGCCATGGTGGGTCCAATGTGTGGGGGATGGAGCTGCTGTGTGTCACCACCAGGCCCTGTGCCCATCTATTAGTGTGAGGCCCTCCAGCAGCCCAAGGACACTGAGAGTCCAGGTAGTGCAGCTTCCAGAAGGTCCAGCTCTCTCCCTGGTCAGGAGACGCCATAGGAGGGAGCTGCTCCTGGGGAAGTCTCAGGCCCATGGTGGACTCTGCGGTGTGAGCAGGAAGCTCAACTCCGTCTTCAAAGTCCTGAGTTTGGGCCATGCTCATTACTGTGGCAGGACCTCACCTGTGATGGATGCACCTGCAGGGACTCTGTCAGCCTTCCTCTTCCCAGGTCCACCTCACGGAGCTCCCTCCTGCCGCTGTGCCCTGCTCCCTCTGGGGCCTCGGCACACTGACGCAAGGATGTCTTACCTGTTTCTCTCCTTTTCTAGCAGGAGCTCCATGTGAGCAGGCCCTGTGTCCGTCCCAACTGCTGCGCAGGCCAGTGGGTGTCAGGTACGTCTGTGGAACACGCGAACGGGAGTGAGAAGGCAATGGAGAGAAGAGGGGCGGTGTCAGTGGCTCTCGCTCGTTGCTGCTGCTGTGAATCAGGAGCGTATTTCATGGTTGGGGTCATTTTCTGCAGAGCAGGGAGTCGTACCCGGGCGTCGCTGGTCTCGGCAAGTGCCCTGCCTCTCGGCGACACCCTCAGCCCAGTCCGCGTGTTTTAAGTGGAGCATGCATAATGTGCTGCTGCTGGGATTTAACGTGAATTAGGCACTTCTGCTGAAGTTGATTTTAGTTTAATCTTTTAATGTCTCCTATAATTCATGAACAATTGTATTTGATATTTTCTTCCCAGCAACGTGAGAGACTGGAGACAGCCGACTTCAACGAACAAGACTCTGTCTTTGCCTCAACATGTAGTTGACTCAGACATGAGCGGATGACTTTCCAAAAGGGGCTTCTCTGGGTGGCATGGTTGGTGGCCCTCACCTAGGGCATCCAATGGGGAGGCTGGAGTTGCAAGCTGGGGAGGAGTGTCTCTCCCGGGGGGTCACACCTGAGGGGAGACCTCCTGTAGGCCTCAGAGAGTGAGCATCTTGCTCTAGCTCCTGATCTGCCACTCTGCTCTGTCTCTCCCACTCCTCTCCATTGGCAGAGGACTCCCTGTGTGCCCACATCTGAGCCACCTTGCCAGACAAGCTACCCACCGAGGGTGGGTGGGTGGTTCTGCACTGGAACGCAGCAACACCTAGTCCACAGAGACATGCAGACATGTACACACAGCACACGTGCACAGACATGTATGCACATCTGTGCACACCCACACACCTGGCTGCACACAGATACACACTTGTGCACAAGGCTTGCTCAGAGCTTGGTTAGGGGTCTGCATGGCAGCACCATCCCGCCAGCAGGAGCCAAGCCTGAAGTGGCTTCTATGATGACCTTCAAAGGAGCCGCGGAGTGCAGGGACTATTTTTAAGCAGATACAGGAGTGCTTTTGTCACCGTGATAAGTTGACAAGTTTCCTGAGTGCTGATACTGTAATCATGACTTAATGGAACGGACATTATCTGCTTTGGGGAATTTCACCAAGTGCTTTTCCTTCTTGATTTCTAAAGAAAATCTACTCAGTGTGCAGACCATGTGAAGAGATAATCAACCGCCTTCAAGCAGTCACACTGCTGAGCTGGGGCCCACTGCGCGGGGAGCCCAGAGCAGGAAGCCTCTGCTGGGCCTGCCCAAGGGCGGCTGCGAGCCGTGCTGAGCCTGTTTAGGTGAGAGGCACATAAACATCCAGTGGGGGCCTGTTCACAGATGCAGATAAATTACTTCTGAAATTAAGAGACAAACCTCTGTCGTTGCTTGTTTGAAAGTTTCCAGAAGAAACCAACTCAAACAATCCTACTATAAGACATTAAATCATAATTTCTATGATAGAGAATCCAAACCAATGAAGAGAACCATCCAATTTGGGGTCCCCTTGTGGGCAAAGCCTTCATGTCCTCATGAGGGGAACAGTCCTGGCCAGGAAGTCCTCTCTAGCCAGGGCATGTGAGGCACCCGGCCCCAGGGATGAGGGGTGGGCAGAAACCCTGCAGGTGGACAAGAGAGGCTCAGAAGTAAAGGGTGATATTTGTCAGTCTTCTCTTGCAGCCGCAGATGATTGGCAGCCAGGAAAGGAAGCACACTAGCAAGGGGTGGGAGAGAGGTGCCACCTTGGTGTCTTTCTTGGTGACATCCTCTGAGGTGGACATTTGTGTTGTAGAAACACAGTGATCGACAGAGTGAGAAAACCTCCACTCCAATCCAAGTGGAGAAAGCCCACCGCCCTCTCCTTTATCCCTCAGAAGTGGCAATGCTGGGTTGTGAGCTGCAGAGTCAGAAATTCAGCAAAATATTTCTTGCTAATGTGGAAGACGAAAGCGGTTAATGCTGAGTGGACACATTTCCCCACTGGAATCTGTGGTAGTTCATTTTTAAAGCTACAGTAGCAAATGCCGTCTCTCCCTCGTTTCTCTGTAGAGTTCCACGTGAGCACATTTAGGTACTCATCCCCCGTATCCTTGTGTGACAACTAACAATTGTGTCAGATGCTTTTGCTGCGATACGTCCTCATAGTTCTTTTGCTAAAGCATCTTCTGCAAGAAGCCTGAGACTGCCTGCAGAGCTGGAAGGACAAAGTCAGAGACTGTACTTGAGAAATGACAGGAAACACGGCAACGGTCGGTTGTGTTCAAATGACTGACACATAATTAATAAAGAGAATGGCTTCTGTTTACTCAGTCTCTGCACCAAGTGGAAGAGGTTGTGTCACCTGAACCTCAATCGTCATTTGGGAGCTCAAGCCTGGGAAGCCTGGTGAGTCTCAGAAGGTGTCGGGATTCCGTGTCAAATCTTTTGATCTTAATGAGTCACGTGTGTGATTCTGGGTGATTCTGGGGCATCCGTTATCAGGATGTGAGCCTCTGTGTCTTCTCTGAACACTCGGATGTGACAGCAGTGTGAGGGCACCGTTGACCCTGACGTCCGCCATCTTCTCCAGGTCTGCCTCACGACAACAGCAGCAGCAGAACCTGCCACCGAGGTCCACATGGTGCTGGGCAGAGGCTCCACAGCCCTCCCAGGGAGCATGGCGTGGGTGGGAATGGCACCGGGGAGGCAGCAGGCAGCGCCTGGGAGCGTGGAGATGAAACCTGGCTGTTGCTGGAGACCTGAGCCTCGCGCCTCCGCGGAGCTTGCGGGAGTCCAGAAGCCATCTCCACTGTGCTGTCCATAGCCCACTTGTGGCTTAATTGTGCCCAGGAGACTGGGATTTCAGCACCAGTGGGATCATGGGGCTGGCTTCCAGATTTCAGGAAATCTGAGTTGGTGCCTGTCTCCCCAGTCCTGACCTCCACTGCGCCCACCCCTGGGTATCTTCATGCTGGTGAGAGGCAGAGGTAGCATTCCAAGAGGGGAGGGATTGTCAGATGGGAGCCAGGGGCCCAGCATAGGTTCTATCTCAAAATAACATTTTTGGGTGAGAATTCTAGAATGTACAGTGAAGAACTTGTTCACAGTCCCAAGACAACCTCTGGATGACAGGTGGGTAGGGTTTTGGCAACATGGAAGCTGGGGCTCAGAACGGAAAGAAAGCTGGTGGGTCACAGAGAGCCTTGTCCTCGTCACCCACCGCAGTCCTGCAGAGATATCTGGGACAGGGGAGTGGATGACGCTCGCGGGGCCAGACACTGCCTGTTGTGGGGACAACGTCCCTGCTGGCTGTCCTTCTCACTAATACACCCAGGCACATCAAGGGAAGCGTTCCTGTCCGGGGTCTGAGACCAACCAGTTTGGAAGGAGGACTTTTATCCCACTGCGAGGCAAAGGGACGAAGGGAAGCAATTGGCTCATGTTGGAAAAAATCCTCAGTAAATGGGAAACTCAGTGCATTTGGCACTGCTTCAAAGCATTTTCAACTTCTATTTTAATAAGGTGACATTGAAAATAACCCCAAATTTTTTTTCAAACTCAGAAAATAAAAAATCTCTTCAGATATTCCCAGCCATAAAAATAAGTCCAAATGTTAGGTGAAGGAATTCTAAATTACAAGCCAAGTGCTCTTTGGGTCACCCTGTGACTTCAACCCCAAATTGATGTAGTGAACATGATCATTATTTTCTGCCAAGCGCAGGAGGGAAGAGCGGGGAAGTGAGTCTCAAGTACTGCAGGTGCCTTTGATTTCTTTGTCATTAAATGGTAAGATGGCAAATGGAAACTACTGGCCCCAATTTCAGGGATGCCACAAAATTGGGTTACAGTGAAGGAAAGCTCACCCTGCAGTTCAGGATCTGAACCAAGGCTCCTCCTGTTAACAGAGGTTCCCGATCACTGAGGACTGTGGCGCTGTCCACGGTGCTGAACACTCATCCTGAAGACTGAGCCCTGCCTTCTGAGGCACAGAGGATCCAACCCCAATCAACACCCTGCGGGCTGCAGAACTCATGCTAAAATGTAGATTCACAAAAACAGCAAGTGCAGAGTGTACTAAACAAACAAACAAAACCCAGCAAAGATCTCTGTGCTAACAAAACTCACAGCTTACATTCTTTAGCGCAAGGATAGTGGAAATAAGTGAGATCTGTGATATATCAGGTGATTAATGCCACAGGGAAAGCTCAGCACTTGCCTACTCACTGGGAGGGAGAGAGAGGAGGATCCATGGCTGGGACTGAGCTGGGGACTGAACTGGTGGGAGGGCATGTGCCTGGACTGGGAGGGACACAGGCAGGTTGAGCACAGTCTGGCAGCTCACGGGGAGTGTGGTGTGGGGAGGGCATCTGCAGAGGCAAGACCAAAGGCCTTGTCTTTCATTCTGAGCTAGACAGGTGCCACTGTAGGGCTCTGACCCACACAGGTCCATGAAGAGCAGTGACCAGCAGACAGGCACCCTGGGCAAGGACAGAAGGAAAGACCATGAGGAAGGAAGGTGAGGAAGCCACAGATGTGCAGAAGCAAGGGCTGTGGGGAGGTGGTCAGGGGGCCACTGTGGACCTCAGGCTCAGGCCACGTTGCCAAGAGCAGAAGCTGACAAGACAGGTTGGGAACCCTACGGCCTCCGGGGCTGAGGATGGAGCTTTGGAAGGCAGGGTTGTCATCAAGTGTGAGCAGGAGCAAGTGTGAGTTGGAGACGCAGCACTCAACCCACAGGTGGGTCCTGGGTCCCACACAGCTCGCCTCACCTAGTTCCCTCAGCCAAAGAGCTGCAGCAGGTGGTAGTGGAGAGCTGGGTTTCTCCAGTTGGTGCTTTGGCCAAAAGGAGGGGTGGAGGGGACAGTTGCCTGCGGAGGAATGAGCCTGACTTGACCTCAGAGGAGCAGGGTGGACCCAGGGAGGCACGCTGCTGGGCCGGCGGCTGGTCTGTGCTGGGCTGGGCAGAGAATGAGCTGCACAAGCAGGTGGGGTGGGTCGGGAGGCACACACCTGAACTGACGGGAAGTGAGATGCAGCTCCTGATGAAGACGTGCGTGGGAGCCAGTCAGGAGAGAAGGTCCTGGAGGAAGGACACCCTGACCTCCTGCATCAGTGGCTCCTCAGAGGGAACTGGAAAGGCTGGGGAGGGGTGAGGCCTGAGTGAGTCCAGTGGAAGTAAGTGCTAGACCTGGGCGAGAGGCGCGTAGACAGAACTCGACAGTCACTGGTCCAAACTCTGGAAACCCGCACAGCAAACCCAGGAGTCTGCTCGCCTCTCACCCTGTCCGGGGCTGGGCCCTGCCTGCCAGAGCCTGGCTCAGCCTGAAGACCTGCTTAGTGATGGATGGACACTCAGTGCTGAGCTCCAGAGTCTGACGTTCGCCTGATGTTCGCCTGACGTCCACCACTGCAGGCCTGCTGCCCCTCTGGCAGAGGTGGGCCTGGGCATCAGAAGTGGGGCTGAGGGATGCAGCACAGTAGGAAAGACAGGGAAGATGTGGGTCCTCGGTTCACCCCACAGGGACCGGGGAGCCCTGTGGCCACTAGCAGGCCCTCTTGCCCCCCCGGCAGGTGGGTCTAACTGATTCTTTTTAAATAGAGAGACTGAAACTCAGAGAGCTTAGGTGGCCCCAGGCTCCACCAGAGGAGCCAGGATGCCTACTTGAACTTCTCCCCCCACTGGGTTCTTTCTGTCAGGCCGGCAGAGAGCCACCCACACAGCGACCCGCAGGAAGGGCTGCGTGGTCCAGAGGGGGTCCTGGTCAGCCTGGGCATTGAGGCAGCCTCTGGGCAGCAGAGGCCGAGAGCCCTTCCAGGTCATTCACTCAGAGACAAGGACTCATCTACTGCCCAGGGTGCGGCCGAGAGGACCCTGCCTGCACAGGCCCCGGGTGGGCTTCTCCCTGCCCCCCTGTTTACACACTGTGCCTCTCTTGTCTCTGGGCTGCCTCAAAGGCTAGCAAGACGGAACACTAAAAGAAGAGAGGCCAGGAGCCTCCACGCCAGCCTGGGTCCTGGCTCACAGCCCCGGGGAAGAGGACGGAGCTGCACCTCCCCGTCCTCCCACAGGATCTCCCAGGTGAGCTGGCGTCTGTGGGGAGAATGTTCATGCTTCTCACTGGGGACACAAAAAGCAAGGGTGTGTCTGTTCTCAAATAGAAGCCTGAGAACTTCGATGGGTGTGGTGATTAGTCCTGCGTGTCCACCTGCTGGGCTGTGGTCCTGGAGAGGGAGGCCATGTCCCGCTCCAGGGTGCTGTGCAGGGGCTCTGCAGGCGAACACCTACAATCACCTGGCTTTGCATAAAGCTGACCTTAATCATGCAGGTGGGCCTGGGACCAGGGGCTGTGGGCCTGGAGGGAAGACCACCGTTTCCCAGAGGAGGGATTCCGCCTGGAGGCCAAGGAATCATGGCCACCTCAGTTCCTCAGCTGCCCCCACAGGGCCTCCAACTCGCCAGGTGCCACCATCCCTGAATGTTTATAACTGAACTCGATCTGTCTCCCTCCCTCTCCCTCCCTCTCTCTCTCTCCTCTCTCTCTCATACACACACACACACACACACACACACACACACAGTCCATGTTGTGTTTCTTTAGAGAACCCTGACTGATACAATTAGTCATAACACAACAAATACAAGTAAAACAGTATTTTATTACTATCTCTTGGCAAATATCCAGTCAAATCTCAATCTTTTCTCCCCAAACATCTGCCCAGATGTCAGACAGTTGATCTAATCTGGGGCTGGGACATAGGAGATCTGTCATCTGCAACTCTGAGCCACCCCTCCTGTGGGATAGCCTGTGTCAAATGATTAATTCTGAAAGCAAAATTATAAATCAACAGATTGTGTACGTGTTACTGAGTCCCATCCACTTGCCACTTAATTTGCTCCCCAGAAGCTGCCTCTGGGGGATTCTATTGAGCTGGGACTCAACCACCTAATTTTTCACCAGGCTATTTTGCAATAGAAAATTCTAATTTTACAATAAATAAACACTTATTTAGCTCATTTATTTGATTTCTATCGGATGACTCTCTCCATTACTTATTTACTTATGGTTAAAATCAAAACATAACAAAATCTTTTCTCCTGTTGCCAGCTGCTGGCCCATGCTAAGGTCAGGGGCCTCCCAGGGCAGAAACTGCTCGTTGTGCCAGAAACCAGGGGCTGAGGCAAGGATGAGCCCTGGCTGTGCCTCTCGGCTCTGACAAAAAACCCAACAGAGAGCAGAGACACAGCAGCACCGACCACCTGACATGCCCATGAGCTGTCCCAGGCTACTCCTTTTCTTCCTGTTCAGGAGCAGGTAAGTGCCAGTGGTGTGGGTTGTAGTTTTGAAGTTGCAATGGCCAGACCTGAAGACCAGCCCACGCTGCCCTCCCGCATGTGGGGAGCAGCAACGCTGCTTGCTACTGGTCCTCGAACCAAGGACAGGGCTGGCCTGTGGAAGACCCAAGGGTTGGGAACTCAGGCACGGGCTCCCTGCAGAGACACAGTGCTCTCTGGGACCACTTCTCCTGGTCCTCCTAGGCAAGGGGAGCAGGTCCCAGGACTGCCCGGCTCCACCAGTGAAATTCCGCGTGCGTTGAGGCTTTGTCCTGCCCAGGGTGGGACCCTGCTTACCCTTCTAGAGCCAGCGTTCCTCAGGACCTTCTCCCACTCTGGGGCACCTCTTCCAGGTCTCTCCTTAGTCTGCATCCTGGTCTGCAGAGGTGTCCATCCCTGAAGGCCAGTGGCCTGTGGCGTGCCAAGCCAGCTGGACTCCAAGTTCTAAAGGGCTTCCCTCTAGCACGGCACCTGACGGGACGGACGCAGTCTGAACTGGGTCAGCCAGGTCCAGCAGTGAGCCTCTCTTCTTCTCCGCAAGGTTCCTGTTTCCTAGAAAGTGGGTTTCCACTGCAGCTCTGTGGCTGGTTCAGGCTGCACTCTGCACAGCTCCTGGGCTGGGAAGGCTCCCTGTGCTCAACAGAGTGAACTCAGGGAGGCAGGGCAGCTGCTTCCCTCTGCTTCCGGGGTCCTGAGCAGTGGTGGCCAAATCTGCCTTGTTGACCTGTGCTCATGCCTGGAGCTGTGGAATGTGGCAAAGCACAGATCCTAAGCCTGGAATTGAACTTTGGCTCTGTCCCTGCCAAGCTCTGTGACCTTCCTTAATGACAACCTGTCTGTGCTGCAGCATCCTCCACCCTGAGTGGGCTTAACACTGGAAGCACCTACCTCCCAGGTCTGCCCGGGGTTGCAAAGGAAGGAGATATGTAAAGAAGCTAGAAGAGCACCTGGCCCAACTGGCCACCTATAGGACAGCATCCTGGTTCCAAGACCCGCTGTGACTTAGGAGCTGGTCAACTGTGTTCCTTAGAGCACTCTTCTAAGCATCTGGAAATTGAGGTGAATGTGCACCTGTGGTTTAGGTCTTAGGAAATGAGCTCAATACCAGGCAGAGCAGGGAGCCAGAGCTCGGGACCCACCCCAGGGAGAGAAGAAAAGCAGCAGTGTCCCTGTGCCCCTGTCAACAACACAGCCAACAGAGAAACAGGCCCAGAGTAGGTCAAAGCTCCAGCAGGAAGGAGTTCTGCTCTTCAGGGGGTCTGCCTCCTTGGAAGATGGGGACCATGACAGATGCCGGGGGACAGGAGGATGTGGAGAATCACTTGTGAGTTGTGTACTGGTTCCTCATGAATAGCATCTGTTATGACAATTGTATCATAATATAATGATATAATAATTATAATGTCTTCCCACAGCTCAGTTTCTTCAGCCCTCAGTGGCTCTCATTAGGTATGAGAGAGAAAAAAAGGGAGCATGTGGCTGCGGAAGGACCCAAGCAGGCCAAGTTAGGAATCAGCGTGAGATCCCAGGGGACAGATGGGCCTCCTTGCTGGTCAGTGGCTCCATCCAAGCTGCAGTGGCCTTGCTAGAGGGCCATTGCCTAAGCAGAAGCAAAGCTGCTCTTGGAAGGGCTTCCACTGACCTGTACCTGTTGCCCCCGACCCCAGGTCCCTTTGCAGGCACAAGGGCATCCCAGGGCAAGGAATGCCCGCATCTGTCCTGATTCCCCCGGGGCTCCCCAAGCATAAGTGGGCATGCTTCCCCTGATTTCCCTGTGATGCCAGCAGCTTCGGAGATCCCCGTGCCCCAGAGAAGTGCAGAGCATCCCACTCCACGGCAGCCAGATGCCCCCTTGCCTGCACCCGGCTCTCCCACTTCTGGGCTGGGCAATGCCATCAGCGACAGGGGGATCTCACCAAGTGGCCATCTCCTTCTAGCAAGGACAAATGCAGTGTGGCTCCTCAAGATGTATGAGCAATAAAACCCTGCATACATAAAGAGGCGCTCACAACAGCCCCTGGACGTGCTGGCAGCAGGCCGCCGAGCTGAGAAGCCCCCATGCCAGCCTTCGTCCCGGTCCCCTCCTAACCTCAGGTGCCTGGTCTGCGTCTGTGTGGGAAAGCAAATGACTCCTAATCCAGCCATTGTGCCAGTCGGAGGACAACCAGAGAACTCCAGAGAGGAACAGCTGACCAGAGCAGGAGCCAGGAGTCTGTGGACGGGTGTCAGTCCAGCAGAGGCGAGGGGCCCAATCCTGGGGTGACACAGAGGGAGCACAGAGCGGCTCCTCAAAGGTGATGTGTACCCTGCACCGACAGACCGACTTCCCCTGCAGAACCTCCCCAGGGACCATCACCCCACCGTGGAGTCCTGTGTGAGGACCCGCCAGGGGCTCTGCTCAGCGCAGCTCTTGCTGTATGTCTGGTCCACACAGTGGGGCATGGGCAGTGAGGTACGCCAAAGTCCCCAGGACCGCTGGTGCACGCCAGCACTCACTGCCCCTGCCCCTCCCCAGGGTGGGAACAGGAACTCAGGCCCTGCAGACAGTGGCACATCCCTGGGAGCTCAGACGCTCATTCTGCCTCTCAAGGTCCAGTGGGAAGGGTGCCCTGCCTTCTCAAGAGACCCTAGTGGTGAAATTGATGCAGAAGACTGTGGACAGGCCAGGATGGACACAGCCACTGAGGAAGGTGAAGTGGAGGGGTGGTCTCCCCGGTGCCCTTCCCAGAAGTCCACATGCTCTGGAAGAGAAGCAAGGCCAAAGGGCCTGGGATCCAAAGGGCAGAAGGGATAGGGGCTGCTACAACCTGGACAGAACTGGACCAAGTCCTCTCCATTGGGGTTGACCAGAAAGCCTGAGTGCTCTGTGCTGATGTGGCCAGAATGAAGGTCGGTGAGGACTGGCCCTGGAGGATGGGGTAGGCAGGAAGAGGACTGGCTTTGAGACTCTTCCCCAGCCCCAAAGGCCACCTTATGAGGCACCATAAAGGATTTCTGGTGAGAGACTCCCAAGGGTGAATGCGGCTCAGGCACGGAGGAGGCTGGGACTTTCCCAAGCACCTGCAGCAAAGCTGTAGTAGGGAGGAATCCCAGGGTCACAGCGGGGACCCCAGAGCAGCCCTGAGTGTTGGGGTCAGACAACAGTGAGTGGGAACCCCTTGGGTTTCCTCCTGTAGGCAGAGCGATGCCACACAGGTGGACAGGTGAGTCACAGGTGAGTCACAGGGGTGGCATATGCTGGACAGGTCTGCCCCTCAAAGCCTGGCTGGGCCTAGACCATGTGTCTCATGTGAGGCCCAGTGAGTTTGATGCAGGAGGCAGAGGACAGGCTGTGGGGTGCTGCTGGAGAGGAGGGTGAGGTGAGACACCCCAGGGCCCTGCTGGCTGCTTCTTGTCTTTCTTGGCAACATTCAGAGGCTCCCCAGGCTATGGAGACTGAGACTGAAGCCCAGGAGAGCTGTCCAGGTCCTCATTTGGATTGTTAGGACTGGGTGCATAAGAGGACCCAGACCATTGTTCTCCTAAGGCCTGGTGGTCTCTGCTCGAGTCGCCAGTGCAAGGGTCCATCCCAACAGCCAACACGGCCAGCCTGGGCCACAGTGCCTCTCCTGACCGCCATGTCCCTGCCTTGGTGCTATTGGGGGGCTCTTTGGAGAGGTCCAGGCCCTGGCCCAAGCACACAGATTGAGTTGCACCCCTCCAGAGCAGGAGGGGAGCTGCAGGTAGGCACCCCCAGGTGCACACAGAGAGGATTTCTTCCAGCACCAACAACACTGCTCTTTGGCCCTGGCAGCTTAGGTGCATGTACCCCAAATCATGGCTCTTCCTTCCAAATGCTGCTGCTTACCCAGCTGGGTTGGGTTTCTCTGCAGTTTGCTTCCATTTCATCCTCTGCAGAGTAAGCAGCATCTCAGCACCCATCCCCGAGCCTGTCGGGGGCTGGCGCAGTTGACAGACTGAAGGGTGTGAAGTCCCGCTGGCTCACGCAGGGTTCCAAGGCTGATGTGATCATCTCCATGCACCCCACCTCCAGACCAGAGGCTGAGGCATGGCCTCGCTGCAGCCAGAGCGCTTCTCTCCATGGGATTGGGAAAGCAGTTTTCTCTGGTGTAGTCTTCACACCCTGGGTGAGAAGGGCCTCTGTGACCTGAATAAGCATTAACAAACTTGTTCACTGTCTTGCAGGTTCATTTAGACCCAGGGATTTATACCCTAGTGGGATTGTGCCCAGAGTAGTGTCACTCTGTCCTTGCCCTGGGACTCGAGAGTGAAGCTGTGCTTTAGCATCTACAACGCTGTCTAGTTTCTGTTCACCAATGTGGCACAAATTAAAACAGTTCCTGTAATGAGATGGAGAAGTCCAGGATCCCGTGAGGAGGGATTTCTGCTGGGATGTCCCAAGCCTGCAGGAAACCACCAAGCAAAGTCCCACTCTTCAAGAAGAGGAGACCTGAATCCACTGACCTGTGGCACACTTCATGCCTGGGTCCCTTGGGAAGACCTGCCGGTGGGGTCAGTGGGCCTCAGAGCAGTGCTGTTTCAGATTACCCTGGAGGACTGGGGTCTGCAGGAGCCTGGAGCCTACTCTGCAGGAGCCTGGAGCCTACTCTGGGAACCTGGATTTCTGTGGGCTCCTGGGTGGCAGACAGAGCCCTGATAAGTGCCTCAGCCAGGCCCTGAGGGAGCTTATCTGAAGACCAGGCTTGGGTTCCTGGTGGAATTCTCCTCAAAGTTCCTGGGCCAGAATGGCAGGAAGGTGGGTAAGGCAATGAACTTTGCCACCCTGACCTGAAGAGCTTGATCACATTACAAAACAAGGCAGGTTGCACCAGGCTGAGCATCTTCACATCAAAGTCACCTGTTATGACTTCACCTGCACGTCTCAGATTATTTAACCAAAGCAGTGTGGGTTTTGTAGACTTACACATTCAACTGACTGCAATGGTCAGAAATCTAGCTCCTTGGAAGCGTTTCCATCATGTGACCCCTGGCTGTGAAGTGTTCTATCTGTTATAAATCATAATTGCAAAAAAAGTCATTCAAACAAAGTCGCAAAAAATCACTTAAAGAAAAGTTGTTGTTGATGTTGATGCTGTTGTCAATGTTGTTGATGATGTTGATGTTGTTGATGATGTTGTTGTTGATATTGTTGATATTGTTGATGATTTTGATGATGATGTTGATGTTGTTGCTGATGTTGATGATGATGATGATGTTGATGTTGTTGTTGATATTGTTGTTGATATTGTTGATGATGATGTTGATGTTGTTGTTGATGTTGTTGATGTTGATGTTGATGATGATGTTGTTGTTGATGTTGTTGATGTTGTTGATGTTGATGATGATGATGATGTTGTTGTTGATGTTGTTGTTGATGATGTTGTCATTGATGTTGTTGTTGTTGCTGATGTTGTTTTGTTCTGTTCTGTTTTGTACTGTGGCCTCTGCTCCACTTGTCATCCCTCCTGGTGATGTCCTTAACTCACAGCCAAGCCCAGAGCCTGGCCCAGGCCTTAGAACACAGGCTGTGGGCAGTGGGGTGTAGGCAGTGCTCTCTGTTCCCTGAGATCCTCAAGGTTCCTGTCAACCTGGTGCTCTCACACCCTGCCTGAGATCTGGGGACCCAGAGAGCATTCAGGAAGCCATTCAATGAGTGCACAGTCTGATTGTTCAGCATGTGCTCATTAATTGACTTCTGTCTGCTTTGTCTGTGCCAGGTGCCAGTGTGTGATGCTAAACAGAATGCAATGGCCAGGATGCAGGTGGTCTGGTCTGGTGCCCCAGCCTTCTGGAGGTGCTCTTGATGTGGGAGGACCCCGGCTCTGCAGGGCTCTGGGGAGGTAATTCTGTCGTGCCATCCTGAGCCTGGTCCAGTAGTCCTGCCATGCTCTGCAGAGGCTCCAGAACGTGCTGAGCTGGAGAAGAGGGGGTGCTCTGGCTGTGGCCAATCTGGACACCTTCTCACTCTGAGCATTTGTCCTGGGACATATCTGGACCCAATGTAGAAGTTAAATAACAAGACGGAAGCACAAAGACAAGCCAAATCTGGGAAAGGTTTCCATCCCAAGCTCCTTGAGGACACTCATTTGGAAGTTGAAGCTACACACTGCTGATACTTTGCTTGCTACACACACACACATACACACAAATGCACATGCATATCCATCTTCTCCTCATAAGCCTAGAAAGCGGGGCTTCCCACTTCCCCTCGGAAGCAGGATAAAGAGGGCTTCTGATCTCATAGGACTGACTCAAGTTGTCAAGTGATGAAAGGGCACCTGGGAGGACTGGAGGCCACTGGGGCTGTGGGCTCAGGTGGTTGAGCAAGGCCAGGAGGGCTGGGAGGAGGACCTGCTGTCAGGTCCCCATGGAGTTGCCTGCCGCTCTCTGGTGCAGATGCTGCCTCACACAGGGGTTTAAGTGCTTTGTGCCCACTAGCCCTCCCTTCCGCAGCCTCACCCCGGGTGTGACGAGTGACTGCCCCCTCAGTGGTTTGAACGAGAGCATCAAGCATGTTGCAGGGAAAGAACAGCAGAAGGAGGAAATCTGCTTCCTCCCAAGAAACAAGCCCGTGCCTTCCTGGGACCAACTGCGCTGGCAGGGAGAACGGACCACCGTCCTGAGCAGAGGAGAGGCAGGGAGCGATTTTTCTTTCTGAAATTGACTGTCTCATCTCCCCGTAACTGCAGTGCGCGATTCGATGTGGCTTTACAGTACGGTGCTATAATAATCAATACGAAGGAGATAAAGCGATGCGTTGGACAGCGATGATCCAGACAGGAACCTGATTGGTGGAATCAAATTAAACAAAAATCTGAAATAGAAGCAAGACACTGACTTCCCATTATTTGAGCTGTAGAAAATTCATTTCTATAAACATTTTTTAAACAGATTTCATCCAGTTATTTCAGGATCTCAATCACTCTTGGAAATGAGACAACTGGCAATTTAAAAGAGCTTTCCATAGCTACTCAGTGCCAAAGGGAACTGTGGAGATAACTCCATCTGAACAAACCAGACTCACAGCTGCGACCTTGAGGAGACCTTGCCTCTCGGAAGGGTGCTCCTGACACCCGACATGCGCTTCCTCTCACACAGTCAGTTGATATTTAAAAATACTTATCAGACTCACGAAGAATGTCTCATTAATCTTACTTTTCCACAGTCCAGAGAAAGGGGAAGAAGGAGTGAATGCAAGCTCTCGTTGACGCGGGACGTAAAGCCCAAACTCCCTCAGAGCCAAAGTCACCGGCCGAGCCCTGCAGCCCTGAGGTGAGGCTCTGGTACTGGGACTCTCCTGGACAGTGTGCACCCTGTTCTTCTCAACAGTGACCCCAGTCAGCACTGGCCTGCCTCGAAGGCCTGGTGGAACAGGCAAGGAAGCCCTGGGATGGACAGGCCCCTGTGGGGCAGCCTGGGGACTCACGCTTTAGGTGTGTTCCTCGACCACCACTGTGAGCCACAGCAGAGCCCTGACCAGCAGGCTGGACATTTGCTGAACTTGAGCAGCCAGGCCACCTTTCCCACCTGCCTTGTTGCTCAGAAAGTTTTTGTTTAGCCCAGATTTCGGGGCCTGGTGGCATCAGAGCAGGTGTCTGTCACAGAGCTCCATGCGGGCACATGCTCTCACCTGTTCACCCAGGAGGCCTTGCAAGGGCCTGCAGTGAGCCAGAGCAGAACAACAGGTGGTAGTGAAACACACAGGACTAACCTAGCAGTCCAGCCCGGCGTGGGATTAGAAGTGTCTTCGAGGTGATAAAATGCTTCTCCTAGGAGAAGATCTGCATTTAGGCCTTGAGCTGAGGCGGCAAGAGGAAGAAACGGTGCAGCTGGCCCTCGCGGGAGGGGCCCATGCCACCCATGGGACAAGGACGTCACCCATGGCCCACAGCAGAAGGCACACGTGGATGTGGAGCTAGCGGACCCTGTGGCCTCCCGTGATCTGAAGGCCATGACCTCCACTCAAACACCATCACCTGGCACTGCACGTCTGAGCAGAGCTGGAAGCCCTGATGGATCAGCGCAGAATGATGGGAAATCCAGGCCTGGGTTCTGCGTGGCTCTGAGAAATCACACGGACGGATGTCTCATGACAGGGAAAATCCGTGCCGAGGCTACCAAGTGCACGCTCGAGTTCATCCCGGCCGTGCGGAGTCCTGCATGGTGCTGCTGCCTCCGGGTGTGACTAAGACGGCCTCACGCGATGGCAGCTCAGGGTCGTCCACTGCAGGACGCCAGGCAGAGGGCGCCCTGGATTAGTGCGGGGCCCTCTCCGGCCTCGCAGGCTGTGCTTCCTCTCCGTCACCCCTGCTGCCTCGGCCCCATCGCGGGCGGGTCCCTCCTGCTGGCAGGATGACTGCAGTGTCCAGGACTCACCCAGCTCTGTCAACTGATGACCCAAACCAGAGCCCCTCCTCTTTCTCCTTTGCCCCATGAAACCCTTGTATCTCGTGTCTCATGGGCCAGGAGGCAGCGCGCCGGCCCAGGCAGGCTCTGGGCTAGGCAGACAGGCAAACCAGCGCCCCGTCTGCAGGAGGAGGGACGAGGTGTTGTGGGACCCCAGACTTCACAGGAGGGACAGGTTGGTCCCCTGTGGCGGTGTTCAGGGATGGAGCACTGGGGTCTCGAAGGCTCTGTCCTCACTAGTGGAGAGCATGCGCCTGGGCTGGTGGGCGGGTTGGAGACGAGTGGGTGGGGGTGTCCAGGGACGGCTCTGTTGAGCAGCCAGCTGTCCCCGGCACACTAGCTCTGTCTTACTTTGTGCTGCCGTCTCCATGTTAGAAGGCAGGAAGGAGGCTTTCAGCAGAGGCTGAGCAGATGCAGGCACCAGATTTCTGGATTTCCAAGCCTCCAGAACCATGAGTTAAAGAAACATTCATTCTTGGTAAATTACTTGGTCCCAGGTGTTTTGTCATAGTAAACACAATGGACTGAGACACCATGTTCTGCAAAGTCGTAGCCACCTAATACCCAAACAGCGTTTATGAATCTATCTTAACAAAATATCACCGACTGGGTGGTTTAGGCAACAGACATTTATTGTCTCAAAATTCTAGAAGCTGTGAATCGAAACTCAGGGTGTGGTCAGGCCCAGTTATCCCTGACGCCTCCCTTCTGGGTTTGCAGATGGTCACCTTCTTGCTACATCCTAACTTTCTTTTATAAGGTTACCTGAAAAACTGGATTGGAAACCCAAATTTATGTAAGATTAATTACCACTTCAAAGACCTTATCTCCACATGTGACCACGTGGCAGGTTAAAGCTTCAACCTATAGAACTTGGGGGAACCCAGAAAGTCCATTACAGAGGTCAAGGATTTTGCCAGAAAGAATTGAGTAGAGGGATCTGACAGCTGAAAAGACAATAAGGAATCTTCCACAATACACTAGGAGGAAAGAAGAAAATACTCCAACTTTTATCAGCAATTAGAGCTGAGTCTCACTTAATTTTTCACATAGCTGGACTTTGCAGAAAGGAGGAAGTTCCACAGGGAAAGACCTCCAGAAATTGTCATGACCTGCCATGGACATTAAGTGGACCATGCATAATGTAGAACTTGGTGGGACCCGAAAGGAGAGCCGGTGTGGCCCTCAGCAACACACTTCTGAGAAGCAGAGCCTCAAGGTCAGGTTCTCACCAGGCCAACAAGAGAGAGTGGCCACGCTGGACACCAGGGCCTTCTCCAGAGATCCCACAAAATCCAATCAAAACCCACGCTGTGGAGTCTGTAACATGTGCATGTTGTCATGTCATGAACTGTGAGGTCGCAACGTGGCAGCCACACACGGGATGGAGAGTGGGTGCTCAGGTGCCCTGCTGCTGCTGTGTCTAGGCTGACGGAGCAGCTGTGCAGGAGCTGAAGGTCCCCAGTGGCTTTTAATTATGTGTGTTTCCTATGAAGAATAATATATTTTTTCAAGTGGTGTTTTTTCCCGGAATACAAGAATGTCTTGCATTAAACATCAATTAATTTAATTCACTATATTAAAACAATAAGAAAAAAATCATAACCTTGATCTAGGTAGAGGTTATATTGCACAGAATCCCACATCCATCCCAGATGAAGCAGTCAGCAAACTGCAAACAGCAGGGCTCCAGGGCCCACTGAGGAGCATCCCGGCAGAACTATGACCTTGGGTTCTCGGGCGTTACCGGATGTACTTACACATTCTTCAGTGTTGACTTTTTGTTTTTTAATTGTTTTGACTCTTCTAGAAAATTTTATCTCTGTGTGATTATACTGTTTGATATTAAAACCTATGATAAATCTACCTTAAACAAGGAAATGTGCAATTTGCGTAGGGATGGACAGGGAGGACAAGGAGTGGAGTGGAAAGTCCAATGGAGAGTGAAGAGCCGTTGGGAAATCAGGTCCCCTGGCCAGGGCTCAGGATGCCTTCCACTCCATGAGGCAGTGAGACCACTGAAGAGGGTCTGCACCAATCTTCCCAGGACTCTGAATTAAACATATGCTTGCAAATATCTTAGGAGCATTCATTCAAGAAAAATGGATGACTCTTGAAACTGTATCCAGAACCCATAAATAACTCATAGAACTCAATAAGAACATAAACAATCCAACCAAAGATGGTCAGAATATTTGGACAGTCACTTCAATAAAATATTGTTACACACTTGAACTATGCAATTTAAATAAGTGGAATTTATTCTGTGTAAATTGAATATGCTACCCATTTGGACTAAGTGCTTTAAATAAGTACCATCTATTCTATGTAAATTAAGTCTAGGGAAACTGGTATCAAATTTTAATATTAAAACTCAGCAAAATATTTGAAGAGATACTTGCCAAGAGAATGCATATGAGTGAACAGTAAGCACAAAAAAAATCACTCGGCATCATCAGTAGCCATCAAATGCAGGTTAAAACCCCAGCGAGACAAGACTTGCATCAGCATGATAACACTTCCATATAACAGTTTTTTTGGTGAACATGAGATGTAACTACAACCCTTTTACATTTCTGGAGAAATTGAATATGCTTTGAAAAACAGTTGGACAGTTTGTTATAAATTTAAATATACATTTTTCATGTAACTCAGAAATTCCACTCATGTATTTCCAAAAATAAATGAAAACATATGTCCACACAGTGAGTTACACAAAAACAATTATATCGTTTTTATTCAGAATGGCAAGAAACTTGAAACAACTAAAATGTCCACCAGCAGATGGGCCCTTGGCATGTGTGGGCATGTCTGTATTGATACACTAGAGCGACTTGGTAATAAAAGGAAGGCCCTACCAATCCTCTTAAAACAGGCATGGATCTCAAAAACATCATGCCGAGCAGAAGAATCAGGACACAAATGTGAACATATCACAAAATCGCTCTCCTGTGAAATTCCAGAGCAGGCAGAGCCCACAGGAAGCAAAGCGAGAGAGGTCGTCCTGGGCGGGGCGGCCTTGTGAGATGGCGTCCGAGGTGCTCTTGGGGCGATGGGGATGTCTGTATCCTGATCGTGGGTGGCTCTGGTGCCACGGGTCTCAAAGCATTTAAAATGGGTGCACGTTACAGCATACCACGTGCACCTCAGTGAAGCTTATTTAGTAAGTTTGAAAACCCAAACCCACGAAGAGCAGATCCCAGGCCATCAGTCTCCCTCCGCATACCTTCTCCTGTTTAAGAGCCTCGATGGGAGAAAGGCAAGCACCTCCCAGACTGTAGCACTCAGGGTTTGTCTGTGTGTCCGGGTGGCCGTCAGTGGTCCCTGAGTGGTGTACTGTGTGGCAGCCCCCAGGACCCTCCTGAAGCAGCCCTGAAGGACTTTCAGAAGGGCGTGAGTGGAAAGGGGACAAGCTGAGCCAGCCAACCCAGCCAACAACGCCTGCAGCTGGAGACAGGGCTCCTTCCTGTAGGTGGGAACTCTACTTCCACGCTCAAGCCCAGTGCCCCCAGCACAAAGCTGGCCGTTCCTGGTAAGCCCCTGTGCACAGCTCCAGGCTCAGGTGCATTCAGTCCAGGAGACAAACAAGCCCCGCTTGATTTGTCGCACAGAGAGGATGGGCCGCCACACTCCTGGCACAGCGCCTGCCTGAGCACCCTCCTGGTCCCAGCTATGGGCAGCAGGCTCAGTATTCAAACTCAGGCCCCAACCAGTGAGGGTCTCCCGAAAGCCCACTCCCCCCCAGAGGTGAAGTCCAGAGCTGCTCTGAAACCTGGAACACAGCTCACTGCAAATTAATTTTATCCTATTTTTGCGAAGTGTGAACTTTCATGGAATGGTCCCCATTGTGGGGACTGCTAGTTGTCCTCTGAAGCATCTCCTGCTTACAGAGCAGGGGCCTGCAGCTCAGACTTCCCATCCCAAAAGTTACCGTGGCAGGTAGGAGTGGCCACAGGGTTCCAGGTGGATGTGGCCACTGGAGCCATCCTTAAGGAACAGCAGGTGTGCACCTGTTGACCTTTCTTCTGCCTCCTTATCTCACTTACCCGCGGCTGGAACTCTTTCCAGAACCCTCTGGGATACACCAGCACAGCCGGCTTCTGAGGGCACCCAGAAGCAGGGCCCCTGTCTGGGCTGCTGTGCTCAACTCTTCTGACTCTGAGTGACAAGACCCAGAGGCGAGTGCTTGAGCAGAACAAAGGGGTGCTTTCGTTTCAGCCACTGGCTAACTGAAGCCAGTGCCAAGCAGGTAGGAAAGTGCGTGCGCCCTCCTTCCTTAGGATCACCTTAATCGTGAAGTGTGCATTACGCGCACTTAGACAAATCATCTCGTCTATAAAGGCAGTGGGCCCGAGGCATGAAGAAGGGAAGCCTTAGGCAGCCCTCTGAATATACAGTGGGACAGGGAATGGGGTTCCCACTTACCTGGTGGAATCGCTGCCAGGCCCACAGAGCCAGGGGGCTAGACAGACAGGCTCAGGGCTCCTGAGAGCAGGGTGTGCAGACTCCCTTGAGTCTGAGCCCTTGCTGGTTTTGCTTGGGCCCTCAACAGCGTGGTGAATGTCGGCAAGTCTACTTTGCAGCGCAGTGAATGTCGGCAAGTCTACTCTGCAGCGCGGTGAACGCCGGCAAGTCTACTCTGCGCCTGGAGGGAAAGCTGCCTCCCGGCGTGCAGGGCCTTGCAACCTCACAGTCGGCCCCTAGTCACATTGTCCAGAAAGCCTGACGCCTCCTGGAGGTTCTGAGGTCACCGGGGACGAGGAGAGAGTGCCCGCAGAAGAGCAAAGAGGGACGTCAAAGTGTGTGGAGGCCGCGCAGGGGAAACCAGTTACGTGGAGACCACAGGGCTCGGCACCAAGGGACGCTCACAGGCCGCAAAGGCAGCCAGAGCAGAGCGAAAGGCTAGCCAACCCCTGGTCGATGCGTCTGATGAAAGGTAACGTCTGACTGGCTAAATGACCCCTTCGGCTCACGGTGACGAAACCAACAGCTCTGTTAAAACATCGCAAAGGCACTTCTCCAAAGAAGACACAGGCCCGCCCATGAGCAGAGGCCACATGGCTAGTCGTGGGGGAAAGGGAAGCAGAACGCCCAGCACCTCCTGGGTAGGGTGGTACTGTGAAACCCCACAGGGCGGCACCCGGCCAAGACGCACAGGCGCCGGAACACCGCAAGAGGTGGAGCCGCGTGGACAACAGCCTGGTCGTCCCTTAAAGCAATTAAAATAGGATGGCCATGTGATTCACAACTCTTCTTCTGGGTCTATGGCCCCCCGCTTTTAAATGTTAAAATACACCGAGTGGAGGTAAGTGGAAGCATTGGGCTTGGCATTTTCCCAGTGGAAAGCTGCAGACAAAGAAGAAAAACAAGGCAGTGAGCTCACAACTGAAGACGGAGTGGGCGGGAAGCCACGCGCCGTGGGAGCGTCGGGCTCACGCACCATGCCGAGGGGGACTCGGCAGTGGGTGCAGACAGGCAACCGCAAGAATCATGGGACACGTACATATAATGTTTGCAGTCGCTATTGAGTCCCTCCCGCCGCCCCCGTGAAGCATTCTAAATAACTTGCAGCGATCCACGTGCCAACCGTGCTCCAGAGCCGAGGCTTCCCAGTAACCCCTCGCTGCCCTGTGAGGAAGGATGAGAGGCTGTGGACGCAGGGAGATCAGGGCACGGAGCTGGACCCTGCTCATCGGTGGAGGAACCGCTGGCCCAGCGTGGGGCGGGGGCTGCGTGAGCTCTGAGCCCTCCCACCCAGCCCCTGGGCAGCCCGGGTAGCACTTGCTTCTGGAGTCGCCCCTCAGTGAAGCTGGTTACATGCTGCCTGTGGGGGGAGGGCTGGGGCCAGGGTCTGAGGGGGACTCTCGGGATGACCCATGACCATCAAAAGGGCCTCGTGTGCAGATGGGCGATGCAGGAGCTGCGGTGCCACGTTGCCCGCCACCTGTGGGAGGTGTTCTAGGACACCCTGAGTGCTGTGTGCTTGGTTTCCTGTTGGTGTGTGGGGTGGCCAGTCCTGCCTGCCCATTCCAGGTGCACGGGAGAGGACTGCTGGGTGGGCCTTGGAGGAAGTGGAGAGGGGGCACGGATGGAGAAAGGAGAGGCGGGTGGAGAGGGTGACGGCAAAGGCCCAACAGAACCTGCACCTGCATGGCGGGGAGGCAGGTGCCGGGTGGACTGTGTGGGGGTCTCGCCTTGGAGTGACCCCCATGGCCACCAACTGGGGACCAGGAGACACAGGCTCAGCCCCACCTCTCCTAACCCTCCTCCAGGGACGCTCGCCCTGCCTGGTCCCTGTGCCAGTGGTGGCTGTGGAGACGCCCCGTCCCAGGGACGAAGCGCTGCCTGCAGCACGGCCTGTGTGGCCTAGTGATATGTTGTCGCTCGCAGTTCTGGGGTGTGGAAGTCAGGTCGGAGGTGCCAGCAGGCCTGCTCTGCAGAGGCCTGAGACGGGCGCCTGCTTGCTGTCCTCCCCTGGAGGAGAGCCAGCTCCGGTCCCCTCCTCTCGTAAGGACACTAATGCTGCCATAGGGTCCACCCTCTGCGCCCATCTGACCTTCATCCTTGACCACAGGCCCATCTCCAGGCACAGCCACACTGAGGGTTAGGGCCCCACATGCAGATCCACAGGCACCACCCACTGGGCCACCAAGCTTCCTGTGAGAGGTCCTCCCGCTTCTTCGGAGCCCAGGGGCCTGTGGCCACCTTTGCCTCCTTTACTCCTGGGCTCCTCACGGCAAGGGGCCCGCCCAGTGCAGCAGCACGAGGGATGCTCTCGTAGAGCGTCCGGACGCTTGGGGGTGCCTGGAAGTCCTCGCCGCGAGACCCGTCACACTCCAGCGTGGCTGTTCCCCTCCCTGCGGAAGGGCGGGTTCGAGTGAGGTGGCAGGAGTGGCATTGCTGGGGCTGATGGCTGCTTTTCCTGGTGGCCCTGTGCGCAGACTCCGAATCAGGAAATCTTCCCAAGGGCCGCGTGCAGCTCAGTGGTGGAGCGCTAGCCTGGGCTGTGTGCGCTCCGCGCTCCTTGCCCAGGGACACAAGAAGTGGTACCAGTTCTCCAGTGTTGTTGGGCCCACACGCATGCAGAGCAGGAGCGGAGCAAGCTGCAGGCGCCAGGAAGGCCCGCTGGACCCTCCTTCAGAGGACGCCTCACCAGCCAGGCCCAGTCCTGAGCCAGGGATGCCCTGGCGGGAATGGATGGGAAAGGTGGACAGCCACTGGGGGTGGAGGCCTCGTGCTGGGGTCACCTCGTGCCCCACCCCCACCCAGGAAAACCAGCGGCCGCAGGTTTGGGGGCACCGTCAGGCTCTGCGTGTCGCTTGGCAGGGCAGACACGGGAGCTCAGGCCAGAGCTGGAGGAAAGCACCCCAGGCCCCCAGGTAAGGACACTGTCCCCAAGTGCCCCAAAGGCTGCAGGGCCCCCATGGAAATGCAGGTGTTGGGAGCTGAGTGACGTACTCAGCTAGGCCACGGCTCTCCAGAGCACCTAGGGGAGCGTGGACGGCCCACACTGCCCACTCCTCCAGCCCCAGCCTGCCTGCGAAGGGCCGACCCTGCAGTCCGAGCCCTTGAATCTAGGGATCTCCAATTCTCATGATCCGCCAGCACCTGGCCTCTCAGAGTCACTGTCCCTGAGCACTCCAGCAGCCCCACAGCAACCGAGCGTCCCTGGGAGAAAGCCAGCCCAGCCTGGGTGCTTCTCAGCACAGGCCAGAGGAGACACGTGAATGCTGAGCTCACCTGCCTCGGATGCTGGCGGGCGGCGGAGGATTCAGAGAGCTGCCGACCCCCAGCACCTGGTGCTGAGGTCACCTGGTGCTCGTTCCTTGGAGGAAGAAGGACGAGACAGATTGTGCCCCACGCTGGTGAGACAGCTTCCGCGGGTTACCTGGAAAGGTACTGCCTGGCCACCTGGGCTTGGGAGGCGTGTGGGGCCTGCTGTTAGAAGGAGGAGAGAGGGTGGAAGGCGGCAGGGAGTGAGGACGGGCTGGGTGGCCACCGCCTGCACCGTCACCTGGTGCTGGGCGCAGGTGTGGGGAGCACATGGTGAGGCGTGACTACCTACGCCCTGCCTCCACAGGGGTGACCGCCACTGAGTCTTCCAGCTAGCCATCCCTGGCCTTCCCTCACGTTTCCCCCGAGACACGTGCTTACTCAGATGACTTTGTGTTTGTGTAAATGCACTGATATCTGTTTGTGCTCTGCTGCAGTCGCACACAGTGCCATGTGGAGGAGTAGCTGCAGGTCTTCCCTGTTCACCCCTGTGTAGTATTCCATTCACAGCTCTACCTGATGGGTCTTTCCTCCTGTTGGTGGACAATCACATTGTTTTCCGTTCTTTCCCTTGTATGAGTAGCATTCCACGAGCACACTTAAATGTCCTGGCACACATGCCAGAGTTTCTTCAGCATGCATGCAGAGAGCAGGGGTGCTGGGGCAGAAGCAGCGCACATCAGGAGGTGCACCATGCTCTACTGAAGGACTGTGTGGATTCCCAAGACTTCCATCAGCATTCTGCTCCAGATCATGCCCCACGCTTGACCTAAAGAGACTGAAAGATTCGATTTTGTGGTGGGTGTGTCATGGTAACTCATGCTTTTAACTTTTTATGTTTGTGATCAGTAAAAATGGTGACTTTTTTCAAAGCTTACCTGGCCACTATGATACATTATCACCTCCTTCTCCTTCTTCTATTTTTTATTTGTATTTTTTGCAGTACGGGGAATTGAACCCGGGAGTGTCTTACTACTGAGCTACCTTCCCAGCTTCTTTTTAAAATTTTTTGATACAGGGACTCACTAAGATATTAAGGCTGGTATCGAACTTGTGATCTTCCTGCCTCGCTCTCCCAAGTCTCTAGAATTACAGAATAATTTGTCTCCTTGAAAATGCTCCTTGAGTGTTTCACCCAATGGTTAAATTGAGTTATCTTTCAAGTTTTAAAACAAAAATTTTAATTGCCACATAACAACTGTGTGTGTCGATGGGGGAGAGAGTGTCGCACTGATACTTGTGCACCACGTGCAATGGTCAAGTCAGGAGGGTTGGCAAATCCATCGCCTCGAGCCGGTGGCGTTTCTTTGTGTTGGAAATATTCAGAATCCTCCCTTTTAGCTGTCTTGAAACACACAATAATCTGCTGTTAACTTCACCCCCTTCCTGTGCTTCGGAGGGCTGGGCCCACTCCTCCCAGCTAAATGGGTTCCACACGCAGACCAACCCTTCTGGACCTGCCTCTTCCCCTTTCCCTCCAGCCTCTGGTACCCAGGATTTGCCCCACTTCTGTGAGGGAGCTGCCTACCTGTCATTTATTGACTTGGAGAATTTCCTTACATTTGTGGAAATCTGATCTATCGTGTGTGCTATGGTATTTGCCATTTTGTGTCTTTTTATTTTAATATTGTGATATTAATGTAATTGAATTTACCAAAGTTTAGTTTATGGCTAGCCTGTTGCATATGCTATTTAAGGAATGTCTTCTAAATCTCAGCTCAGAGATGCTACTTCCAGGATTCCTTGCAGACTGCTGAGAGCTGTGCCGTGGACTCCTGAGTCTCTAAGGCCCTCAAGCTGACTTCTAACGACGGTGAAATACAAGCCCCAGGCTCACCTTCACAGGATGGGAAGTCAACGCTGGTCCTCAGGGCCACTTCTGCTTTCGGCTTATTGGTTCTCCTCCCAGGTGCTGGGGATTTGAACCCGGGTCCGTGCACACGCTGGGCAAGTGCTCTATAGGATGAGCTATTCGCCCACTTGGGCCACTTCTGTCTCTTGGAAATAGGGCACATAGCATGTCGCTGGGCACTCTGTATCTTTTATTTTGTCCCAATTCTGTACTAGGTAGGCCGAGTAACTCATAAATTAAAGTAGTTTTAAAATGCATGTTGGAGCTTCTGCCTCTGAGAAGGAAGAGCAGGCCCTCTTCTCCCTCCTCCCTGTTGAAATACAGCTGGCGTCCCTGCATTGCATGGAACACAAACTCAGGAACGGGGCAGAGCAGGACAGGCTGTGCTGCCTGGACCAATGGATGACCCTGGCAGTGCCACTGGGCACCCAGAAAAAGCCCCAGGAGCCAAAGAACCAGGAAAGGGGAGACTTGAGGAAGGGGATGCTCCAGCTGTGAGCACAACTGCAACTCTACTACACACACCAGCAGAGGCTGGGGAGGGCCTGGGAAATACAAAGAAGAAACAGAAGCCAAAACCCAAGGCATGGACTCAGTGGCAGAATGGAGGGGCAGAGCAATTGGAAGGCAGAGTGACAGAAATGAGCCAATGTGGGCAACAGGGCAGAGAGAGTGACAGAGATGGGCAGACATCCGGGCCTTGGAACCATGGTGAAGTCAAACGCCATGGCACTGGAGCCCCAGACAGAGAGGTCAGTGAGCATTGGTTTGAAAAGGAAAAGAAAAGTTCTGGCTGGGAGCTTCTTGGACTTCACAAGAGACACAAGAGACTCAAGAGACTGAGAAAATCCCAAACCCGACAAAATCAATGAAATCTGCACGAAGACACATCATAGTCACACTTTTGGACACCAGAGAGAAACTTCTTGGGAGCAGCTAGGCGATCACCCTCAGGGGAAAAAAACAAGCCACGTTATAAGAGAGTCATCATCCGAAACTGGAGGCCAGGGTGAGGTTGAGTTGACAGCGTCTGGCAAACACTGAAAGAAGAGTCACTAGAATTTTATACCCAGTGAAAGTATCCTGCAGGCAGGAAGAAGAAATCAAGACATTTCCAGGTGGAGGAAAACCGAGGTCATGTGTCTTTGGGAGACTGACCAGTCTTTGGGAGACTGAATAGCCAAAGGACATTTATTCCCTAAACTGAAAGAAATGACAAAAGGAGAGAAGGAAGAAAGACTATGAGAAGCCCAAATGTGGATAATACAGTAGACTTTCTCCTTCCCATCAGCTTCTTGAAGCAGAAACCATAACATTATGTGATGTGGTTCTAAATGTATGTAGAGGAAATACTAAAGACAATTGTTTGACAGGAGGAAAGGAAGGATTAAAGGGAGGTAAGATTTCCAACCCCCCTCTGCAGCGTGTGAGGGCTCTGGCCTCTTCACAGCTGCACTTGTGCTTGGTATTTTTAGCTTTTTGTTTTGTTAATTTAGTAACCCTGGTGGGTGTGAAGTGATGTTTCCCTGGGGGTTTAATTTATAATTATCCTGGTGACTAACATGTTCACATAATTTGCACTCATTTGTACACCTTGTTTTATAAAGTGTCTGGACAAGTCTTTTCTGATTGGGCTATTAGTCTGTTTATAGGTTGGGTTTTTCTTACAGATTCTGGACCCTCTCTTAGGTATATTATTGCAATGTTTCTCTCAGTTTGCAAATTGCCTTTTCCATTTTATAGTGATGTTTTCTGAAGGTCAAAATTTTAAATACGATATCGATGGCCACTAATACGTTCATTGTTCTTTTTATATTTTGTGCTTTTGGTGTCCTATATTATTTTTGTCTACCCGATGTCTGGGACGCTTGAGAGACACAGTATCTTCTAAGCTTCACAGTTTTAGCTTTCACTTTACTTCTGTGAAGCACTGCCCATGGAGGGCACAAGCTTGTTCTGCTTTGTGGGATCTCACACTTGCATCCCGTAGTTCCAGTGTCGGGGTTGCAAAGGCTTTCCTTTCCCTCCGGAGCAGGTTGTCCTGTCTGGGCCACCCCTGCCCTTTGCACTTGCAGAATGCGTTTTAGAATTAGCTTATCAAGGACTATTTTTAAAACCTTCTGATTACTTTGATTGCATTAAAATTCTACATAAATCTGGGAAGAATAGATGGCTTTAAAATATTATCTTTCTATTCAAAATGTAGTCCATTCCTCCAGTTTTTAAGAGCTTTTGAAGTGTCTCAAAAGTTAACAATTTTATCCATAAAGAAGTTGCACACGTTTTGTTTGTTTCCTCTTAGGGACCACACCGTTTTGTTGCTACTGTAAATATATATATATAATGTATACATATATAAAATTAAATTATGTGCTCCACTTATTGGCATGCATTATGGAAATGCAAATGATTTTTATGTATTGATTTTTTAAAAAACTTGCCAAATCCTATTTTTATTCCTCCAGTATTTATTCTAGAAATTCTAACATGCAAATTTAATTTGACAAAGTTGGATTGTGATAAGTATCTTCACTTCCCCCGAGGTGTTCTTTTCACGGAGTTCCTCAGTTCTGACCTAATTTTTAACCCCACACGTATTCCTTCACTGTGCTGCCCCCCAGGTCCAGGAAGGTCTGCCTTCTGCCCAGGAGGACCCTTCTCTTGTTGTGGTGCGGCACCTCTTGCCGGCTCTCTGCCTCCCTGCAGAGGTCAGCGGGAGTGGACGCCGGCCCCCGTGCCGAGCACTCCGCAGGTGGCAGGTGCTGCGCCCACAGTCCTCGCTCCGGCAGGGCATCCTCATTCTCATCCTGTGTGTCTCTTCTGCACACGTGCTGATTTCTTTGTTCATCCGGCTGTTCCATCAGCTACTGAGAGAAATGTGTCAAAGTCTCCCTTTGTGGTTATTCGTGTGTCCCCTTAAAAACTCAGCCACTATTCACCTCGATCACCTACCCAAGCAGGACCACGACCACTCGGGACCACGCCCACACAGGACCACCCCCACTCGGGACCACGCCCACTTGGGAATCATACTCCTGCGGGACCACGCCCACTCGGGACCATACTCACGCAGGACCACGCAGGACCCCGCAGGACTCGTCTTGTTCCTATGTGTGGGCAGTCCTCTCGTCTCCCACGATGCTCCTGCCTGAAGGAGCGCTCTCTGCGCACATGCGCTAGTGGGTACCATGATGAGAGCACACACAGTGGGCTTTCTCTTGGCTGGGGCTGTCAGCCCCTAGCGTGGGGCGCTGGGTAGCTCTCTTGCTGTACCCCTGTCCGTAGAAAGAACTTGATGAAACTACATATTGGGAAGTCCATGAGTCCCCCTGAGGCACGGTGAATTATCCACCAGGATTTGGAGCCAGGGGTGGAGAGGAGGTGCTTACTGGGGTGTATCCTGGTCAGTGCACATGCAGGTCTTTGGTAGTGGCAGGACCACTCCCTCCTGTTCAGGGCCAGGTGCCCTCTCTCCACGTTCCCTGTCGCCAAGTGCGCTTTTCCGCCGATTTCACATCTCCCAAATGAGGAAAAGGGCAGGCTGTGCTGCCTCGCGCGCGGCACAGGGGATCAGCTGGCAGGGAAGAGTCGAGTGTCTACCGGCCTCTGCAGCTGCAGCGCCGAGTGTGTGATGCGCATGGCTCAGGCCACCACGAACTCCAGCGTCCAGCGGTTCTCCAGGCCTGCTCCTGCACTTCTGCACCCCTGGGTGATGACTGCATGCAGTCTCCCTCAGGGAACGCAGGGAGGGCGTCCAGAAACCGGGCACTGGAAGTCCATAAACTCCAGAAAAATGCCTGGCCACCTCTCCGAGTATCGCCAGGCTCTCCAGCTGCCTCCTGCTCTCACTGACTCGGGCTCTGCTCCCCGGGACCGGCTCTGTGAGTCACGCACTCCTGAGTGTATTCCCTGTGTAACCCCGAGTCTCCCCTGCAGTCCCGAGGTCTCCTCAGCTGTGCCTAGTCTGCCTTTTAATTCACACATTGTGTTTTCAGCCTCAAACACTTTGTTTTTCATTTCTAAAGGGCTTGTTAAAATAATTAACAAATTCACCTCGCTATTTGCTATAAATTCCCATTCTTCAGTCTCAATGTTAGCGTGCTATTTTAAAATACTGGCAGTATCTAAGACAGCATTTTTAAGTACTTAGACTATTTCAGAACGTTCCCGACTGCTTGGATTCTGTGCAGACGCTCTGGCACACTCGTTCTGTGTCCTGTGTCATAGTCTTCCAGGGCCAGCCCCCTTTGGATCAGGTCAGTTTGTTTTCATCTTCTTCTTGCAAACCCTGGTCTCCAGGCCTCTTCCTTCCTGCACTCTGTGCCTCCGATGGACTGGATCATGGTGCATCCCCCAGAGATGCACCCCACCAAACCCAGGGCCCCTTCCCACAGGACAGCTGAAGCTCCTCCCCTGTGTGGATTCCGACTACAGCAGTGTAGACACAGCTCTCCACCTGCAGTGGGTGCTGAGTGGGCCCCACTGAGCCCCCAGGACTTCACCCTCTGGGATCCTAACTTGATCTCTTTCCCCACAGGGAAACAGCACCCCTGGCCTGGGTGAGCTGAAGTCCATCAGAAGAGGACCTCCATTACTCCCTTATCCCAGCAGGGTTTTCTTGCCAATTTTGACCTCTCGGAATTTTCCCCACTTTTCAAACAATTCAACCTTACTTCTATTTTTTTAATTGTTTTCAACTGTGACTCCATCTGTTTTTAAATGTTTCGTGCTAGGAAGGTTTTCCAGGTCAGACACTTGGTAATTCCCTCCTTCCACAGGACCACACGAGGCCAGCGGAGGCCACAGCCTTCATGGACCCGGTTCTAAGCAGCTCATGTTCCAGATGGCCTGTGAACCCCTCCCTGCAGGAGCAAGGAAGAGGTGTGTTGCTGTCCCTGGGGCAGGTGCCTGGGCCTCCAGCTGCTGTGGGTGTGAGAGAAGGACAGCTTCCCCTGGAGAAGAGCAAGGTGGCTGTGCTGGCTTGGGACACATGGGGTGTGGAACTGGGGTCAGGTCCAGAAACGCCCGTGGAAGCTGTGTGTGGAGGGCTAAGAAGCATCTCTCCCTCCCCATTCTGAGCAAGGTAGGGGAGGAGTGGGCACTTTGACAGGCCAGGGAGAGATGATGAGGCCGGGACAAGTTCAAGCCCACTTGTCAGCTTCAGGCCTCAGCAGTCCACCTGCCTGCCTGCACGCCCTGTCCTCACCTGTGGGGGGGCACAGTGGGGCAGGTGAGCTATGCAGGACCCTCTGGATGGTGTCTGGACCCAGGCGGCACATAATTTCATGAAAAACAATCAGGAAAATGGCCCTCATTGCACAGCTGAGGGCTGCGTCCAGGTGTCCTGGGGTCTTCCTCTGTTCATGGTCTGTGCTGAGCTCAGGCGGTCTGGTCTGGGCAGAAGTTGCAGTAACTACCTGACATCGGGTGCTTCTGCCTCTTTGTCGTCTGCACTGATAATGAGGACGGACTGTGTTTCCCCAACTCAACAGTCAACCTTGCAGAGACAGGGCCAGCGGATGGGGCAGGTGGAGGGTGGGACAAGTCGGGCATCGGCCTGACTGGACTGGGCCCTTTCCAAGGGATGTGTCGCTGGTTCCCTCTCTTTTCAGACCCAGCCTGCCCATCTGTAATTGGTCTTCTTCTTGCTGCTGGGAGACAGAACACTGGATTGGCACAAGGAACCAGGATCCAGGCCTGACTCTGCCCCTGAAGGGCTGGGTAGCCCAGCCTGCACTGCAGGCAGCAGCATAGACTTGTTTAGTTGTGGGTGGCTCCGACACATCATCCGTGTGTGACTCAGAGCCCCCTGTGGCTCTCCCTCCCCCAAAGCCTGGCCCTGCAGCAGCACAGAGGGGCCTGGGTCCCCTACCTGGAGCTCAGCTCTGGGCTGCGTGACCCATGACTGGTCCTGGGAGGGGAGCTCCTCTCTTGGAACGAAGAGGCCTAGGACCCATGCCCACTGCCTTTTCTGTTTCAGGGATATTTAAGTTTTCCTGGACTTTTCACCTTTTTCTCTTTCTGTGTTGAGGAAAAGTGTTCCGCTCTGAGTTGCTGAGTAGGTAGCCCTGACTTCACCTGCCCTGTTCCTGCCCCTGGACTCCAGGCTCCTGGGCAGGACTGTCAGAGCTCAGGGGACCAGGGACAGGGAATCGGGGTAGGAAACGTGTGGTCAGAACAGAAAGGCTGCTGTTCAGTCAGCAATTCGTGTCCCTCTGACCCCTCCTCGAGCTGTTACTGAGGGAAACCCAAATACGCCCCGGAGCCTCACTTGCCCTTAGCTGACTTACACCTGCTGACTTTGGCGGTCAGGGGCAGGCACGGCATTATCAGTCACCGCTGGCTTGGCTGTAGACCCCTCCGATGGGAGGGTCATGAGAATAACAGTGGCCTGGGTGACTCTCCGGGGACCTGAGGCCACTTCTGCTGAAAACCCCAACACCCCACTTGGGCCGCAGACGTCCCATGGTGGCTGGAGAGGGGTGCAGAGGCCTGGCCTCTCTGCCTTCATGTCATTCTGTCTCTGTGGCCTTCACCTGTGGGGCAGATTCTGCGCAGTTCTGCACTTAGACCGTCGATCACCTGAGACGTGTCTTGTCAGACTGTAACGTGGGGTTAACTTGACCTGGCCTGCCTAGTCTCTCTCCCCTCCTGAGGCTAGCGAGCCCCGCCAGCCACCTTGACGGGAACACCAGAGTGTGGAGGAGTGAGAGGGGCCCACGTTCCTGGAAGAGCCGCCTGTTCCCAGGGAGGACGGGCTGTCCCTCTGTCGGCTCTGCCCTCCCTGGTTCCGCCTGTGCTGTGTCTGCAGCCCTCCGCCTGCAGTGAGAGGCTGATCCGTGAGCCGCCCCTGCTTCTCCGTTCTTCTCCCTGAACAAGCCTTTCTCCCCAGCACTGGGCTCTGGGACGCTGGTTTTCCATGAGATGAGCCTCCGTCGGGACTTGGTGACAAAGCTACCTGGCCTCTAGGCACATCTACGTCCCGTGTGCATGTGTGCTCACCCAGCACATATTCCTTGAGCTACTTGAGCCCTCAGTGGGAGGGCAGAGCCGAGCACAAGGGCTGGCAGCAAGGAGGGCTGCTGAGCAGGGAGGCCAGGTAAAACTCTCTTTCTCTATCCGCCCTCCTCAGCTTCAGCCAAGTCCAAGTGCAGCTCCGGCCCTGCCAAGCGGTCCTGCAATCTGTCCCTGAGACACCCACCGCGTGTGATACGTGGACAGCGCCTCTCACTTGAGGGGCACTGAGGCCCTACGGTTGGTCCCCTGTCCTAGCATATCCTGTGGCCTGCCTGATGGGCTGAGAGGTGGGCCCAGGAGGCATCTGCCTCCAGCAACTTGAGGATGTTTCATGGGGTGGTTCACAGGGGAAGAGTCTGCCTCTTTGGGGGCATCCACCCTGATTTCCCAGCAGCCCTGAGCAGGCTGTTCTCATGGCCCTGGCCCAGCTTTCCCGCCAGGGTCCCTATGGAAACCCCCCTTAGGCTCCACGGCTCCACTGCACTCCTTCACTTCACCACTTGGCTCCTTAAATAATTGAAACTTGCCCCGTCTAATTCTGAACATGGAGAAAGGTGAGAAGCCAGGTGCCCCAGGGGTTGGTCCCCAGGTAAGAATATTTCAATGCATTTATTAATGAGTTGGAAGAGTCAGAGAAAAGGTTAAGTGGCAGAATTTGCTGAATGCACAGAATTGTCTAAGTTAGCTGTTCAGGGAGGGTAAAAACACAGACCATCTTCTGTGGAACTAACTGTATTATTTTTTCTTACCCTGAGACTATTTTATCAAGGTGAAATATATTAAGACAATCAATGGTGCAGAGACTACATTTATTTGGCTCTTTCTTTTCTGTTGAAATATGATTTATTATCAAGAGTAGAGAATTTGGATTTAAAGGATTATGATTACTGAATTCAGAGATGTCACCTCTCAGTAATGCATGTTGCTCCAAAATCAGAGATGTCTGGAGAATAGCTGCTGGGCCCAACATGCTTACGAAGCAAGGAACCAAGGAAGGGTGCACCATCTGGTCACCAGATGTCCCCATCAGCTCTGTAATGTCCTGGACACTCTGGCCTCCTTTCCTTGAAAGCCAGGGCTCTGGAGTTAGGTTCACTGGGTCTGAATTCTAGTCCTACTAATGATCAGCTCTGGGTTCTTGGACATATTGACAAATTCCTCTCTACTTCAATTTTTGTTCTTTAAACATACACAAAGGCACTTCTTCATGGAATTTTGGATGGAGTTAGTGAAATGGGATGCTTAATGATGTGGGATACTGTCTGGCACACAGTGTGTGTCCACTGGCATGTGCCACATTGTTACTCACCTGAACACATCCCGACTAAACTTCAAACCATGCTCCCCAGGAGTGCAGCACAGAGAACCTGGCTCTAGCTGAACAGTAATGACCAGAAGCTGGGTCTTCCAGCTGAGGCTGCCACCATGCTCTTCCTCTGGGCTCTGAGCTCTGGCATGCTGTGCCCGCTGTGGGCTGAGTTCAGGTGTCTAATCATGTCGCACAGCAGGCCAGCATCCTGCTGATATAGGTGCTACTAATGGAATGGAGGCGCACTGGCCAAGCTTTACAATGCTGGACAGGTGGAGCACCTGCTGGCAGATGCCAAGTTACCAGGAATGGGCCAGACAGCCCTCTTCTCCAGAGTCTTGGTCTTCTGGTGCCGCTGAAGAAATGCACTCTATTTTAAATCTTGAATTCAGACCCTGGATCTCAGGATTTCTGCCAATTTGAACTTGGTTGGAACCTGCCTCTTGTTTCTGCTGCCTCTTGTCTCCTGCCTCTGGTTGAGGGTTGAGGATGCAAGGGGTACTAAGCAAAATGTGACCCTGGACAGGGAATGATGGTTGGTTCAAGCTGCTGCCTCTTGGTGCACTAATTGCCAAAGGTTTGAACCTGCTCCACGGAGGAGCAGTGGGGTTTCTCCGTGGCTGCTGGTTACGCCCGGGAACAGGAAAACAGACCTGTTCATCTACAGCTTCCCCAGCTCAGACCAGTCCACTTCTGAATGATTTCCACTTAGTGGGTTTGTTGTAAAGTATTTTCCAATTGTGGCCCACAACTGCCAGCTCGTGGTGCATGCCCCTTGTCATTAGGCTGAGTGATAGCGGAATCCAAATGTGACTCTCCCCAGGCACTTGGGTGCTGGGAGGCCCTGCCGCCTACTCATCTCTAGTTAAGAAACTGGGAAAGAGTGTTTTTATGTCAGACAGATGGGAGCAGAGTTAATGCAGGTGCTTCCTCTGGTACAGACTCAACGTGCTTTGGCACCAGGGAACTACATGTGAATATAAATGTTTGTGTCAAAATGGGAAGTTTCCATGTTTTCTGATTGGCAAAAGGCCCACTTAACGGGAATTGTTATGGCTTTCTAGTTGTTTGCTTGGGCTTTGAGGAGAAAATGCAGATGATTTCAAGTCTCCCAGACCCACAAATCATGTCACCATATGTGTGCTGGGAACGAGGCAGAGACATCACGCGGCTTGGGAGGACGCACAGCACTGTATGCCCTCTCTCCCTTCCCAGTTGTAATGGCCTGTAAATCATCTTCTGATAAGATTAAGGACCCTGCTCCTTCCCCAGCAGCTGGTGCTGCCAGGCAGTGGTGGGGCCATAAAGGGCACAGGAGTGGGCACGGGGTGGGCATAGGGTGGGCATGGGGCAGTCTGTGAGCCCCCCAGGGGCCAGGAGCCTAGGGGTGTCCAGCTGGCCCACCCCATACCTTTCCTCCTCTCTTCTTACTGCTTGACCACACCTCTCTGCCCAGGTGTTCCTGGGTCTAAAGAGGCTAAGAAGTGGATGCTGGGCAGGCAAGGCTCAGCCAGGATCCTGGCACCCAGACCCTAGTGTGGACCTCAGGACACAACCCTATACCTGGCCTGTGGCCTGACAAATGGTTTTGCTGGATCCCAGACCCCCTTCTCTTCTCCCTGGACATCTTTGTGAGTGTAGACAGATGGATGGATGGATATATAGATGATAGATGATAAGCAGGTGGCTGAATAGGTGGACAGGGAGGTAGATGATAGATAAATGATAGCTAGATGGGTATGTTGACTGATGATAGGTACATAGATAGGTAGGCAGTAGGTAGACAGCACATGGTAGGTAGAAGGTAGGTAGGTAGGTAGATGATTAGGTAGGTAGGTAGGAGGTTGTCATATCTGTGGAGGTGGTACCTGCCTGAGAGATGCCTTCTTTTATTGGTTGCTGAATTTCCCAGCTGGGCAAGTAGGTGGTGGGCACCTGTCATATGGAAGCCAGACCCTTCTTCCTGCTGCTCTGCCTTCACAGGTCATCAGGGAAGGGCAGCTCTCCCAGTGCGCAGGAACTGCCGGCTGGGCCCACACAGACGCAGCGGCTGGCACGGCAGGGAAGAGTACCTCCTGCACTTGCAGATGGGTTTCAAGATAGGAGAGTTCAGAGAGGCACAGCTGCCTGGGGCAAGCCGCTCCTGGGCCTCTGCTGTCCAGGCTGCCTCGGCAAGGCCTGCCCTGGGTTCCTGCTGGGTGCCCAGGCAGGGAAGGCTCCCTCCGCCAGCGAGGCTGGGAGCAGAGGCTCACATGCACCCTTCCCGGAGCCCTGGCCCTGGAGCCTGGGTTGGCTACCGTGGATGCGTCCCCACCCGTTAGGGCTGATTTGAGGATTTACCAGTTTCTCTCCTCCGCCTTCCCATTGCCCAGTCACAGAGGAGAAAGCGGCCAAGGGGGAGGCAGGGAGCCAGATCATAGTGCGTCTCCACCAGGGTCTCCCGCAGGAGCAACCTGCTGCCAGGGACCTGCAGGGCGTCCAAATGGAACTGTCCGGAAGGTGCCTGCTCTGCCCAGATGTACCCAATGGAAGAAGAAACCCGCTTTCAGAATGTGCAGGAGACTAGCAAGATGCAGAGGAGCAGCTTAGAAAGGAAGGATGGCCAGAATCTACTTTGGCCCACCCTGCACTCCACCCGGTATGAGTGGGGCTTTTTTTTGGTCATTTCTTTTTTTACATAAAAAATATAGCACATAATTATTTTCAGCTCAATTAGTGTTATTCTGTAACACCACTTGAATGGTAGAATAGTATTCCATCAAGGGAAATTTTATCATTTCTATAACCATACCTTGTAAGTCATTGTTTTATTAATTTTTAAATCTGTTCTAATTTGTTGTGCATGATAGAATAAATTTATACATTTTGATAGATCATACATAAATGGAGTGTAATCTCTCATTTTTCTGATTATACGTATTGTCAGGTTGCATTGGTCATGCAATTATATATGTATTTTTATACTATAAAACATTCTAATGTATTTAAAACTAAAGTCTTAAGTTTGGATTTGTTGATTCAGAGTAACAGTAGCATCCAGGATGCTATTTCAATCTCCTCGACTTGGTGACATTGGTGGGAACCCTTTCTCCAAGTGGGGCTGCACCACCAAGCAGGTTCAGGGTAGATTCATCTTGTCTGGGACCCTGAGGCCACCTCCAGAGCAGGCTTGTGATCAGCTGAACAAGATCTGGGGCTTCTGAGTGAGGCTGCCAAGGGGGTTTCCTGGGGACCTGGGCAGTTAAAGTCCAGGGGAGAGGGGACACTGTGGGCATGAGGCCCTGGAGCCAGCGCCCCCATGTGACACACTGGAGGCGTGTCAAGGGACAGGAGTGGTGGTGTTCTGTGATCGAGTTTCTGAGCACAGAATTTACTGGCAGCAGACGCAGGGAGCCTGCCTGGATCCAGATGTTCGCCTGCACGAGAAACAGGCAAACCATGGGAAGAGGAAAGATGAGTTTGATGCAGTCTGGTCAATCTGGAGAGAAGACGGATTGCTTCTCTGCCCTTCCTACAGAGACAGTTACAATTTGTTCTGGTTTGGAGGTGAGGTGTCCCCCAAAAGCTCACATGTGAGACAGTGCAGGAAGGTTCAGAGGAGAACCTCTCAGGGTTGTGAGAGTCTCAGCACCCCGGTCAGTGAGTTCATCCCAGATGGGATGAACAGAGTGGAATCTGAAGTGGTGGGTGTGGCTGGAAGAGACTGGAATTGGGGCTTGGCTTTGGGGTATATATTTTGTATCTGGAGAGTGGAGACTCTCTCCTCTGCTTCATGATCACCATGATGCGAGCTGCTTCCCTCCGCCACCTTCATCCAACATTATGTTCAGTCTCACCTCCAGCCCCGAGGAATGGAGCCAGCCTTCTATGGACTAAGACCTCTAAAACTGTGAGCCCTCAAATAAACTTTTCCTCCTTTAAAATTGTTCTGGTCAGATCTTTAGTCACAGCAGCGAAAAAGCTGATGAAAACACAATTTATAGAAACGAAAGCCAGGTGAGAAATGTATGTAGATTTAGCTAGCCTATGCTAGCCTGGGAACATGTCATTGGTGCCCAGCCAGGGCCACAGGTAGTTTTTATTTTCAGCACAAGGAAATTCAGGATTTCTCTGTCCAATAGGAGCAGAAGTAGTTCTGGGGCCTCTTTCAGGACTGTTTGTGAAAGGAGGCGAAAGCAACGTGTTCAAAATGTCATGAAGCTTGGCTGGCAGCATCATGAAGCAGGCAGGGGTACTGGACCCTGACCAAGGCTAGGTCCTGCCCATCAGAGTGGTCAGAAGGGCCAGGGGCAGCTGCAGGCAGAAGGCTGACCCAGAGCTGTCAGTCTGTCCTCTGCAGGGCCCACTAGCTGGCCTCCTCGGTCCTCAGCGTCGTGGATGCTCACTGCTGATTGCTGGAAGTGCTCAGGCTAATACACCGAGGGAAATGAGATTTGCAGTTACATGTTGGACCAGTTGGCCTAAACCTATTTATTAAAAAGTGCAGTTGAATACAGAATGCAATATTACAAGACGCCATATGGATACACACACTATATGTGGGTACGTATGTGTGTATATAAAATCTTTTCTACCTCATATGTAGAAAGAGGTCAGTAGAAAACAAGATTGTGGAGGTAAGGTCACCAAAAGTTGCCATTGTTTTTCCCTGAGTGCTTTTTTGTATTTTCCAGATATTCTGTAGTAACATATTTATAACAAAAATAATAATGATGCAGTCGGGGCGAGGTGGTCCAGCGCCCATGCAGCTCCCCTTGCCCTGTGTGGCGGGGAGCCTCAGCCCCCACTGCCTGTGAACGGCCTCTCCTCTGCTCGTGCTGTGCTTGCCCTGGGCAGTCAGTCCACGTCTGTGATCTCAATGACTACGGACAGCTGTCACTCTTAATTCCAGCTCCATCCAAGACCTCTCTCCTGAACTCCAGACTGCAGTTCCAGCCAGTGGCCCAAATCCTCCCAGGTGTCCCAGAAGCCTCATGGGACTGACTTTGGACCTCTCCCCACGCCCTGGCCCCCCTGCACACTGGGTCAGGGAGGTCAGCCAGTTCCTGTGGGTCAGCCTTTTTTGTGGCTTTCGTCCAGGGCCTCCTCATGTTAGCTGGTGGGTCCCGTGGGGAGGGGACTGGTCAGTTCCTGGGTTGCTTTGAAGAGATGTCCTGGCGTGTGGGTGGGCTGGGCAGGGGCGGCTGAGGTGCCAGCAGGTCCTGGCCTTCCTCCTGTGTGCCCAGCGCTTGTTTTAAGTTCGCAGGCCTGGGAGGAAGCATTGTCATCTTTCTCTTTTTTTAGATTCTTTCGATTTTACTTAGAAAAACAAAATAAAATAAAATTTAAAAACTACCTTCTCTGGGCTACAAAATCGTATTCCACTGATCTCTCCCTAACATCCCACATTATTTCTTCCTGAAAGGTAATACACAATTCAGAGCTCATTAGCATGTGCAGATAATTCACATGTTCTCTCCTGCTGCGGATCTTCTGCTTAGGCGATATTCTGTCTCACCTTAGCTGGAAATTTCTGCTGGTTTTTCCTAAACATAAGGACAGACTTCAGGTTGTTTTCTATTGGTTAGGATAGCTTGAGACTAAATTGTATATAAAACCCCGTATACAGCAAATTTCTCACTGACTTTTATAGGGAGATAAAGGGCCTATTTATGGGGTACCAGCCGTCTGTCCGCCTAGGCAGATGCCCTGGGGGCACTGACCTGTAAGAGAGTCCACTGGCAGCTCACCTCTCCAGGAAGGCAGCCTCAACTTGGAGGAGGACTGGCTTCTGGCCGGAGGGAGACAAGGCTCCTGGCTTTGTGGGGAGATGGTGGCGCTCACTTGTGCTACCTTTGCAGCATCTCTCTGCCTTGGTCTGCTAAACCATCCTCATGATGAACAGTGACCTTCACAGGGCTGCTTCACCGAGATTCCTCCCAATCATCCAAATGCAGATGTCTCTGAGGAAGGCTTCCCTACCCAAGGGGAGCAGCTGGTCCTGGGTTCCGTGGGCCATAAGGAACACACCTGCAATGAATCCCACAGAAACAAGAGCCAGAAACAGAGAATAAGCCCCTTTACGGAAACCCCTCATAGCAGGTAAATAGTGGAAGGTGCTCTGTGTCTGTGCAACCTGGAATTTGGTGCAGGCATGGGACAGAAGAGGGGCTCAGAGCACTGTGCTGGGGACAGAACCAAGCCTGTGGTGGGAGACAACAAGGCTTGTGGGCTACTTGGAGGCTCTTCGAGAGCAGAAAGACCTGGTGTTAACCAGCTTTTGTGCAGAGTCAAGAGTGGCCCAAGACATTATGGCCTACCATAACCATTACCAAGGATGGTGCTGGGCGAGAAGAAGGGAGACCCCCCTTGCAGAGACAGGGAAACCCCACAGGTCATGACTTGCCCTCTCCCAGGCCTGGGGCATACACAGAATATTTCATTTCTGCTAAGAGCTGCATGCAAGCTGGACATTGCCACCAGCCTCCAAAGCACAAAAAGGAACATGATGATCCAAAGGGTCCACACTAGTCTGCCAAGATGGCTAGCCCAATACCTTAGTGTGGCTGTGAGGCTCAGGACCAAGATTGTCACGCTACCTCACATGTGTGCACACAAATATATGCACATGAATTAAGGCTTAAGCCAACAGTACCAGCCTTCTAATCTGCAGAGCTTTCTGATTTTAGGTGGGGAAAAAATCTTGCCAGTACTTTTGCATCAAAGAGAGATATAAACTTGCTAATTGAAAAGTGTTCACATGGAGGAAAATATGGAGATGCCAGCTATGTAAATTAGCATATGCCCAGATCTAAAAGAAATCATGCTAGGCCAGGAGGAAATTAAGCAGATCAGGGGAGTGAGGAAGCAACCCTAGAACAAATCGAAAGCACCTGGGTGATTTGGCTTAATCAGGGGCTGGGAAAAGGTGAGAAGCCTGTCTGGAGACTGGGCCTGTCTGTGGGAGTAGGGGGTGGGGGCGTGTCCTCCCACCCAGGTTGGCTGGGCTTTTCATGCAGGATCTTAAAGCATAGATCCTAAGGCCGCCTCCTTCCTGATGCCCTGGAGGGCCCTTCAGGTGCTCTCAGGAAGTGCTGCTGGGCAGCCCTTGGACTTCTCTGGTACAGGGATTTCAGGAGTTCATTTGCACATGGACGTCTCCGCCTTGTTCTCAGCGAGAATTGTCCACGCTGCCGCCTTATGCTGGAGGATCAAGAAGAAACTGGCCATCCCAGGGACAACGATCTGCAGCGGGAGCGAGGACAGCTCAATGGCTGGAATGAGCGCCTCCTGGCGGTGACTGCGTGTGACCAGCGCTGACCCAGGCTCCCTTCTGCAGGCGCCGGCTGTGTGAGCTCTGGGTGGAGCGGAGATACTTGGAGGAAGGGTCTGTCCTTGATTCCAGGCAGTCCAGATAGCTGAGGCAGAGGCCGCGTGTGGCGAATATTGAAGGAGCACAGTCCTGTGACTGGGGGAATCCAGGAGGAGTTCACAGAGAGTGAACCCTCCTGACGTGGGGAGGGTCTTGTGCAAAGGCCCTGAGGTCACCTGCCTCACAAGTTGCGCCACAGCGGGGGTGGGAGCATGGAGTAGGGGTCACCAAGGCAAAGGGCGCTGGATGCGAGATTTTGGACCTGGTGCCAACAGCTCAATCTCCGAGGTACAAGAACCTGATAGGGATTTGGGAAAATGTTTGGCGGATTTGTCCCAGAGAGAAATCTTTCTGTGCCCAATAATGTCCAGGCGCCCATCGGGCATCGGGACCAGCAGTCCAGTATCTCCTGGGGCCCTGCACCCTGGACTGGAATGAAACCTGGTAGAAAGCGCCGGTGTTCCCTGCTCCGCCCGGACGGTGGAACGTGCCCGGCTCCAGCGCCACCACCTCAGCCTGGGTTCGCCATTGCGTGCAGCGCCGGGAGCCCGGCGCCGGGAGTCGGCGCCCGGCCGTGCGCGCCTCTCGGTGGTGCGCACCGTCCGCGAGAGCCGGAGGTCACCAGAGGCTGCACGAGAGCCAAGGGGCTGGGGGGTGGGCAGGATCAGCGGGACCCGGCCAGGCGCGCCCTCGCCTCCCGGTGCCCACGGCCCTCGCCGCTCCGCGCCTTGGGCGCTGGGCACCCACGCCCGCCTCCGTCGGTCCCCTCCTCCGGGTCCACGTCTCTTCCCCGCGGCCTCGGGGTCCAAGGGTGCGGGGGGCGGAGACTGGGGCCGGCCGGGCCCGGGGGCGGCGGCGCGCAGGCGGCGGGGCTCGCAGGGGAGGCGGGCAGGGGGAGGGGCTCCGTGCGCGGGGCAGGGGCGGAGCGAGCGGCCGCGCCGCGGAACCAAGTGAGTTCGCTCCGGAGCCCGCGCCGCCGCCGGCCCGCACCTCGGGCGCCCGCCGCCCCCGCCGCCGCCCGCGCGGGGATGTAGGATGCTGGCGGGCGCCAGGCTCCAGCGGCGGCGGCGGCAGCTGCAGCAGCACCAGCAGCCCCGGCGGCGGCAGCCTTTCCTCTGGCCGATGAATGCAGACCTGCCGCCGCCGCCCTGGGTTTGGATGGTCCCCGGCGCGGCCGGGCTGCTCCGGCTCGGCCCGGGGGTCGCGCCCCCGCCGTTGCTGCTCGCCTCGGCCCAGCCCGCGGCGGCCCCGTTGCTCCCGGGGCTGCCCGGCTGGCAAGCCCCGGGCGAGCCCCTGCTGCCTCTGCTTCCACTGCCCTCTGCGCCAGACCACGCCGCCGTGCACCACTACCCCCTGCTCAGCGGACAGGTAAGGTCCCTACCGGCTCGGGCTCGGCGTCGCCGGCTCCCTCCTGTCCCCGGGCGCGGCCCGGCCGGGGCCCTGGGGGTCGCACTCCTTCCTCCCGGGGGGGTCTCCGCCTGCCCAAGACCATCAGGGCGCAGCCTGGCCGCCATGCATTAGCAAGAAAGTTCAAGCGTCGACGTCCCGGTTCTGCCTCTCGGCAGTTTTCCTTCTTCCTTTCCGGTCGCTGAGCCGAGCGGCTTGGAGCTCCACACCCCGGGCACGTCGGGCCGCCGGCCACAACTTTGGCCCGGGCCCGGGTCGCTGTCCAGCGCGCGGCGCTGAAAGCCGCCGCGGGAGCCCCGCGTGGCAGCCGCGTAGTGTGGCTGATATCGCCTCGAAGTTAGTACTTTCACAGTCTCTGCCAGACTTGAAAGCAAGCCGAGAATCAATAGCTGTTTTTGATTCTGATCTGGTTTCCCCTCCCAAATAAACTCAGGGCAGGGCTTAAGAGATCTGGCCCCGTGGAAACCCGCCTGGAAACCCGCCTGAGCGCGGAGAAACACCGCTGGAGCTTTTCCCTCCTGCCCTAGGCCCGGGCCCTCCGAATTCGCTAATGCCCTATTTCACTTCAGAGGAGTTTGGCGTTTAAAGCCTGGAATCAAAAAGAAAAAGTGACTGTGCCTTTGATTGATGGCACGACAGACCAAGGCAGGAGGGTTTTGGCAAGGTCTGTTCTTTGCTATCTAACTATGCAGATGCATTTAAATCAGGGGATAACATGTATTTTATTCCAAAATCGACCTCATTAGCATATTCAAATGAGCATTGTTAGAATGCACCTTCTAATTAATTTGATTTCAAAAGTATCTTGTGAGCTTTCCTACAAGGTGTGGCTGAACTCCTCCCGAATGGTCTTTATGATAACTGACACATCACATATGTGGCGCTGGGTGTGCATTTGATGTGTGATGCAGTTCATGCTGGCTTTCATCGGATCAGCGCCGGTAGCTTTTGCCATGTTTCGAGGGCTGTTGTATCAGAGCACCACCACTAGAGGTACATAATGCTAAGGAACCACATTTTTTCCATATAGAAAACTGCATTTTTTTCTTGTATATATTTAAAAAGAAAAATCCAGCAAAACTTAGTGTTTGTCTTTTAAATATTTTGTGCTATCCCTATCCTGTTAAATAGCCATATTTAGAACCAGAAGGATATATTCAAATATCAGGAAAATAGAATTGCCTCATGATTGTACAACAATAGATATTGAACCATTCTCCATCATTGCTATCTGGATCGCCTGATGAGGACGCCGCTGTTTTGCTCAGGGAGACAGTCTCCTGTCTGCCCCTCCCAGTGAGTGCTCTTTTCTTCTCTCATTGGGATCTTAGGTTAGATGATGCTGATCTTTTCTTTGCTGTGAGATCTATTTGTATTGATGAATCTTGGGAAACTTTGATTCTTAACTCCTTAGCTTTTTCATTTTGAAAATATTTGCCTAGTGTTTTATAAGTGGTAGATATAATCAACATGACATGTTATAGGGAAAGGAATGTCACAACATAGCTCTGTGCTTGCCTGTGAGACTGATTCAAGGACCCCGCAGGACAGCCGGTGTCTCTGCCTTTCACTGTGGTGCGTCCTCATCTCGGGCAGGCACACGTTTCTTACTGTCTCCTCCTGGTTTTCCACTGAGAAAGTTCCTTTTCGGTACTGAAGGATGCAGTGTTGGTAATCCCTGTGATGATCCAGATATGAAAACTTGTATACGTTTCTATTTGATGTGTAAACATCTATAGTTTTTCTGGGTTGAGGAAAGAGGGAATTTTTCTCATACTCACATTATGTACATTTAAAAATTTCTTTTCCAAAGCAGTTGTTCTAGCAACTTTTGATATAAAGTGGAGTCGGCGGATTTGGGCTGATGAGTGGTCCCTTGTCTTTGCTCTCATTGCAGTGGCTGCTTGGTGGCCATTCTCCACCGATAGGACTGTCCCCCTCTTCCACAGTGGAGTTGGTGCCCATTTTCCCACATGTCTGCCCTTCTGCCCTGCCACCTCCTGTTGGGAAAAGTTGGATAGACAAAAGGATACCTAATTACAAGGTAAAAACGCAGTGATCTGATTGGATAAGTGGCTTCTATTTGCTCAGTTGTCATGTATTGCTGTATCAATGGAAGTGCCACGTATTTTACAACTGCAATAGATTGACCATGGAGGAATAGAGAGAAATCATTCCAGAATTAGATGGGGGGGGTGGTTATTTTACTGTAGCTTGATGTACTTGGATCCCATGGGAAAAAATGTAATTTTTAAATTATCTGAATAAGAATCTTTATTTAAATTTTTTTTCATTTTTACGATCTATAACCATTGAATGAAATGTAGCATTAGGCATTAGAAAATGCAAGTTTAAATTGTAAGAGCAAGTTTTTCTTATTATTACTGCTCTGAGTTTTCATTTCTCTGATGGCTTGTTTTAGCTTCAAAATTCAAAATTCACTCCCTACATTTTGCTTACTTGAATACTGAGAAAGTGATACATTGAAGTGTTCTACACCACCAATTAATAATCTCATTGTGGTGATTTTTCCACCTGCAAACTGGCTCTGGGCTGAACAGACAGGTCAGTATGCGACAACCAGCCAGGAAACTTCAGCTAAGGACTGGCTGGCACTTGAGTCCTGTCCTTTAATTTTTAGAATGGTGACTTATAAAGCATCCAATCAGAATGCCCAAGTTGACCAACGTGAGGCCGCATGAGTGTGAAGCTCTTCTCACCTGCCTCATCTTAAACGCTGTGTTTGCCTTGTTTCTGGCAGATCTTTGTGAATGATTCCTTTGCCCTGGACTCTACGTGGATACGCCCTGGGGACTCAGGACTGCTCCACCAGCTCGAGAAGCCTCCTGTGCTGGAGCAAGTGGCTCTGACTCTGTCCAGGCCCACTGCTGCCTCCAGGCCTCGCCCTGCCCTGGTCCTAGGGCCTCCGCCGATGCCAGGTCGGTGCCCGAATACTGGTGGCAGTGTGAGTTTTGTTTGTTTGTTTCAGTCATAAGTCAGTGTGGAAACTACACTTGTCACTTTGGTGACAGGTGTCTCTTAGTTCTCTCATACTTCATTTCATGGTGAGAGTATGCTTTTTAAAATGGATTGAGCTGCGGGTGTCTCAGCCACTCTTTATTCTTTTTAGAATACAGAGTCTGTTTTTAAGATGAAGAGATGGACTTGCACAGAACTGTATTTGTAGTGCTCTGTTTTTAAAATTGGACCACGTTGTCTGCTGATAGCTCTTAATAGGGGCACTAATTGATCCACCCACTCATCGGACAGTGTTGTTCTTGGGCTGAGGGCGGCGAGGGTGCTTGCCGTGTGCTGGGGTCCGGCTGTGTTCTCCGTGAGTTTCGCCTTCACGTTGGGGTGATGGGGCGCTGGGCTATGAATGCCCCGTTTGGAAGATGGATTTCGTTCTATCTTTGGAGTCTAGTGACCTGAAAGAACATTCGTCTGGAACAGGCGCCCATGAAACAATCCCTGGATGAAAGATCGTATAATAAACCCGTATCATAACAGGAGAATAAAATCATCTTATGAATTTTTAAATTGATTTTTAAAATCACCTTAACATATGATCATATTATAAAAGCAAATGCTGCCAATGCCAAGATTGCCTTGCAGCCCCTTCCATTGTGGAATATTTTATGACTTCAGAATTACATTATCTTCCTGTAATTTCCTACCTACCAAGCTTATCTCAATGTGTGTCTCTGAAATTTAGTAATAAGGAGATGTTCCTGTGGATAATGCAGTGCTGGTGTGGGAGATATATTTATTTTCTGCTCTGTTTGCCTACAAATTCATTCCAATTTGCGATGAATCTTGTTTAGCAGTGAGTCAGGAAGAACAGTGCAACTCTGTGCTTCTCGTAGGACTTGAGGATTCCTGGCTGAAGCTCGCCCCACTCCTTGCGATCGAGCTTTGCTGATTAATCCAAGCCTGACTGCACGTCCTACGTGCTTGCACTTTGGAGCCTTTTACACTGAGATGATCGTGTTTCCTGTTAATTTAATGGTGACGAAGGATGACTCAATGACCTGTGTGACAGGAGGGTGTGCTGTCAATCACTTTTCTGGCACATGAGGAATAATATTTTAATTTCCTAATGCATTGGCAAGAACTGTCACCAAAACAATCAGCCAGCTTAGTTTCAAAAATGGAATAGGTGAGTTGAGTTCCCTGCTCCCACAGGCCCACTCCATCCTGAGTGGACTTCTCTCCCCTCTGCCCCTCGCCGAAGGCCACATAGCTGCTTTCCCACGCACCTCCGCCTCTCCCTGGGGCTGGGTCCAGGCATGTGCTGGCCGTCCATCTGTCAGGAGCAGCCTACGGCAGCTTCCCACTGATTTTCTGTCATGTGGACTTTGATGCTCACTATTACATAGCGGATATTTAATACTTAAGTTAAAAAGCGTTCATTAATTTTAGTTTTTGGCTTTTTAATTAATCTACTTTAAGGGATAAAAATATTTCTTACCCACATGATCAGCATTGGAATGACCTTTCATTCCAATCTAGCCTACCATTTGTCAGACCTATGCCTTTTCACTTTCCTGGATTTTGTTCTTCCTTAAACTTAGGAACAACTGAATATCACACTTACAGCTTTCCTTATCCTTTGGGTAATAAAGTACCTGTCCCAGAGGTCATTTAATAATAATCAAATATGTTTGTTTTGAATTGGGTATTTCAGAATCACTTCATTACAATTCACATTTTTTGATAAATTTCTGAATTCTTACAAGTTATTTGCCATTGAAAAGCATGTGTTAAATGTCCCTTCATCCAAAGAGATATTTAAGGGGTTGTTTGTGTGCTGTTAACTGTTTGCAAAGAGCTTGTGCAGGAAGCAAATAAAGGTGGAAGGTAGGGTAAACTCCAAGCCAGTTAAAAATCAAAATACATCATTTCAATTTAACCATAAATAGAAATTGCAGCTTGCTCCATGGTAGAATACTTGCCTAGCATGTGAGAGGCACTGGGTTCAATTTTCAGCACCACATATAAATAAATGAATAAAATAAAGGTCTATCAACATCTAAAAAAACATTTTAAAAAACATTTAAATATAAATTTTCAGACATTTTATCATTAAAATTCTATTAAATTTTAATATCCTATCATAAATTGATAAATTCCTTTAATTTATATAACAAATTAGTATATAAATATTATACTTATAATATATACATTTATGTAAATATAATGTAAATAAGATATAAATGTATTTTATAATTGATACATTACATTGATCAATCTTGGTGTACACTTTTTTTTTTTGCTACTGGGGATTGAACCCTGAGCCACACCCCCAACCCTTTTTATTTTTTATTTCTTGCTAAGTTCCCAAGGCTGGCTTTGAACTGGCGATCCTCCTGCCTCAGCCACCTGAGCCCCTGGATGATAGGTGTGGGCTACCATGCCTGCTTTGTTATTCATCTTTATATCTGAAATGAGTGGTGTAAGAATCAGATGTATTTTATTGATCCCCTTTAAATTAAGAAGCATAATTAGAATTCCCAAAGAACTGGAGAAGTGAGTCAAAGCTTGGTTTTAAACGGCCTCTGGGTAAGCTGCTTTCTTTCCTTGGCAGACGGTAGTTCCTGTGTGATTGTTGATCTGTTAGGGCTTCACACACGTTCCAGTTTCAGCCACGTGCTCCAGCGGTGTGCAAGCACTTGTGTTTGAGTAGGCACGAGGTTGGCCTCAGCTGGAGCTGGCCCTGGGCAGAGAGGAGGAGCGATCCTGGGGGCCAGATTAAGGTCGCGCCCCTGGTGTTGTGGAGTAAGGAGCCGCCTGGCGTAGGTACCAGACAGTGTGCGCCCGGCTTGGGTGAACTTGGAAAGCGTCTGAGATCTGGTGACTGTTACCGCAGACTTCATTTTGTGCGTGCACTGGGCTTATCCACGACGACCGTGATGCTCATCTGCCCTCACGCTCGGGTCTAGGAAGACCCGGCCGCTGGGAAGAGCTGAGCTGGGGCTGGCGGCCATCTTCTTTGCGTTCCCCTGGCACGCTGTCTCTTGGCATCTTCTCTGTGGTCACGGTGCCAGGAGCTGGGCTGTCCAGGCTCCTATCTGGCTCAGCTCATGCTGCCATGGTATGGAGGACAAAACGGCCTGGGCTGCTTCAACAAGTTATTTCTCGTGGTTCTGGAGGCAGGAAGGCCACCAGCAGGCTCCATGTGGTTGAGGTCGGATGAGGGCTGTCTTGCCTGGCCTACCGATGGCCGTCTTCTCACTGTGTCCTCACTTGGCCGAAGGGACGGGGGCTCTCTGGGGCTCCTTTTGTAAAGGCATGAGTCCCATCATGAGGGCCATGCTGCTAGACCTCCTCTCTCACGCCCTCCTCCTGATGCCACCTCCTTGGGGCTAGAGTTCACTGTGTGGATCTGGGGGCCCCCAACATCAGTCCGTAGCAGCTCTGCCTTGAGCTCTCGGTAGATAACAGCACCTTGGTGCCTGCACATCCCTGAAGGTGTTTGGGGAAGGGGCAGCCTGAGAAAGGCCTCCCGGGATGAAGCTGCCTGAGGCAGGAAGGGGAGGAGGGATTCCAGCCGGGTGCGGAGGCACTTGCCTATAATCCCAGCAACTTGGGAGGCTGAGGCAGGAGAATCTTGCATTCAAAGCCAGCCTTAGCAACCTAGTAAGGCCCCAAGCAGCTCAGCGAGACCCTGTCTCTAAATAAAATATAAAAAGGGCTGGGGATGTGGCTCCGTGGTTGAGTGGGGAATTCCAAGGCAAGGGAGTGGAATGGTCAAAGACACAAAGGTGTGAGAAAGGAGTGACCAGACAGACACAGCAGTGGGCTGTGGCCACTTGGGCTTGGACCCCTGCGTGGAGACCTGCTCTCCAGCTCTTCTTGGACGGTCAGGGGAGTTTTATTCACTTTTCTGCTGAGGACACCGCCCTCCCGGGAGAGTATGGAGAGGTTCCATCTATCTCTGACAGGTGACTCCAAACACACAAAAGCACAGTCATAGCTCTGTTAGAAACGAAGGTCTCCAGCGGCAATCGAATGGCTCCCTGTATTCACGACTGAACGTGCTGAGTCAGAAATAATGCCCAGCCTTGGCAGTAGCCCAGCCAGGCAGGAGGGAGGAAGCGGGTCTGTGCAGCGCCTCCTCCTGAAAGCTTCGCTCCCACCAGCTTCTCCTTCAGTCTTTCCCTGCCCTGTGCTGGGGGGACACAGGTGACTCACAGGTGCAGCAGAGGCCAGGGTGGCCAGGGTGGCAGTGGTGCTTGCCAGGGGCTCTGTATTCTGCTTCTGGAAACAAGAACTTCAGAGCCCCTGAGCTCTTCAGAAATAAAGCTACTTAGTGAAGAGTGTGGAGCGGGGAGGAGACCATCCATGCCACTCTGCTCGGGAGGCAGAGGGTCTCGCTGGAAACTGGGGACTCCTGGAAAAGTTTCCTTCAGGACCCCGCACATCAGCTCCAGGTCACAGCCTCACCTGGTTCAAAGGTGGGTGCAGAGGGAGGCAGGGAGCCAAGGCAGCAGCTGAGGAGGGCAACTGAGAGGGTTCAGCCTGGCCCAGGTGCATTTACTCCAGGAGGCAGAGGAAAGGCAGATTTTACACAGGACTGAGGAGACAGTTTGGATAAATCAGCTTTCATTTGACTTAACAGGCAAAAGCAAATGAATAAATGAAAGACCCTAGAAAAGCAGTAAAAGATAACTGATCAGTAAAAGTCAGTAATTCAAAGGGAGCTGCCAATCTGAAAAGATGATTTGAAGCATTGGGGAAAGAATGCAAGGAAACTTCTGGAAACTAGAATAGTCACAGAGAGGGACCGATTATGACGTTAGTGAGGGAAGACGGTACAGAAATGTTCAGGAGCCTAGAAAGCTGTGGCTGGGAAAGCGAGGTGACGGCAGGAGGAGATGAATGTCTCCAGATCCCGCGTGCCTCCTTCGGAAAACGGGGCAGCAGCAGAAGCGCCAAAGGTGCCCAGGCACCTGGGGCCTGCTCGCCAAGGCCTGGAGGGACTCGGACATGGGGTTGGTGGCCCTGTGGCTTCAGCTTATCCTATAGAACTGGGTGGAATCAGCCCCGTGGAGAAGTTCAGCCAGTCAGGATGAAGCAAGTTTGTCCATGAAGAAATTCATGCCCACAAAATGTCTGTGTAATGCCGGAGCAGGAGGGGGACAGGGACTCGACTTTGAAGTTTCCGCCTCCGAACCCGTGTTGTCTAACCCTGGTGTTGCACCCCACCACCCGCTCAGCTAACGGTGTAAAACATAACTTCTGTCTTTGCCTTTTAAAAACACAGCTTAGCTATTTGACTTACTCTCCTTTTATTTTTCGGCCCTTGTTATATCCTGTTTTTATGTTCTCTGGTTGTTTCTTTGTTTCATTCTGTTTCTACATTTTGGTGACATTTATATTTTATTTACTTTTGTTTATATTGCCATTTGGAATTTGTCCACACTGTTCATATTTTCTCAAGCAATTACCTGTAAGATTTTATAAAAACTGATTTGAGCATATGGTTTCTCAATTTTCAGATCATGACAACACTATTAGTTTAGAATTCTTTTACAAAACATGAGAAATTTGGAAAAATTTTGCATTGTAAAATTGTATTTCTTTCTCTTTAACTTGCTCAACAAAGAAATAAATCTAACACGAGAACTAAAAATGATGAAGTCCTATTTCAAGGCACCTGTAGTATCAGCAATTTCTACTAATTACTTAGAATATATGTAAACATTTGTTAATTTGATTAAAGAAACAAGTGAAAAACTCCAAGCAATTTCATTGGGAAAGAGGCTACTATAATAATTGTAATCCCAATATGTGAACTCCAATTGCACTGGTAACGGGAGGCAGGTGAAGCTGTAAATTCTTCCAAATCCCTGAGCTCTGTTGAAAGAAACTGAAGCAGTCAGACACCCCAGTCCGGACTCCAGGCTGATAATTAGGTCACCCAGGACTGAACCTGGGCCAGAATCTCACTCCCTCACAGCCTAGCATCTACCAGCCTGCAAGGAAGGGGCGTAGATTCATGGTCCACGGGGTAAGGATAGTGACGGCTGTGGCTGAGGCATGAATACTGAGATTGTCAGACACTCCTGGACTCCCCACAAGCAAGAGCCATTGTTAAAGGAATCTAAAGCCTGCAGGGCAGTGAATGTACCCATGGTAACAAAATCCAAATCTGGGACAACTCCTGGATTTACTAACGCAACTTCATTTACTAACAGCCTGACAGAAGAAAGAGTGTGCCCATTTTCTGGAGGGAATCCTCTGACCATGTTTTCTCTTGTTCTGTTTGCAATGTCTAGCATTTGATAAAAAGTTACAAGACACACAAATCAAACAAGAAGTGATAAACCACTGTCAAGATACAAAATACTCAATAGAGCTAGACCCTAGGATGATACCAATATTGGCATTATAAGACCAGGACTTTAAATTAACTCTGATTAGTGCATTTATTAGTGTAAGAAAAAGGAGAAAATTTTGAACAAACAGCTGGGGAATTTTATCAGAGATATAGAAATATGCAAAGGTCAAATTGCAATATTAGAAAAATGGAGCATGCTTCCTCAGAGTTCTGAGAAAAGATCAAATGGTCCAACATACACATAACTGAAGTCCCAGGAGGACCAGGAGAAAAACATACAGACATAACGAATATGTGAGGAGATGCGGACTAAAGGTGATGCAAATAATTCATGTTGTCAAACTATAGACCCAAGCAGCTCAGTCAACCCCACGATGGAAAAGAAGCAAAGACAGAGCAATACTAGACAAATCATATTCTAACTTGCAATTCAAAGATCAAAAGCAAATCTTGAAGGCAGACAGAGAGAGAGGACAATTAAATTTATAGGAACAAAGGTAGAACCACAGGAGTTTCATTGTCAGAACATGGAGACAACGAAGTGCATGTTTACCTACTGAAATAAGAAGCTCTCCACCCAGGACTCAGCCCAGGTGAAGAAACTGTTGACAGCAGCCACGCTGTAGGACCAGGTGCCCATCAGCCAAGGATGAAGATAATGGGGTGTACATACACAATGGAGTTCTACTCAGCTACAAAGAAGAGGGAGGTTAAGGCATTTGCTGGTGAAAGGATGGAATTGGAGAACATTGTCTAAGTGAAGTGAGCCAGACTCAGAGAGTCATGGACTGAATGTTTTCTCTCCTTGTGGAAGAGAGAGCAAAATAAGGGGACAAAGTGGGGATGGGGCATCATGAAAATGGAAGGGAGATGAGTGGAGGGAAGGAAGGGGATTGAGGGGAGGGAGGAGAGATGGGAAAGGGAGGAATTGCAGAATAAGATTGACCAAATCATGCTGCATGCATGTGTGAATGTACCATGGTGAATTCCACCTTTATGTCCTAAAAGTTTCATTTTATAAGTACAATAAATAGATGGGAGGTCAGTGGAGGAGAGGAGGGGAGAACAGGAGGGAGGAGGAAGTCCTAAGGGCTGAACTGGAGCAAATTGTATTCCATGCATGTATGATGATGTCAGAGTGAGCCCCAATATTGTGCATAGCTATAAAGGCAAATAAAAACATAAAAAACCAAGGTGAAATATTTTCCCCAAAAAACTAAAACTGAAGAGAATTTATTGCCTAGAGACTAGCAGTTCTAGAAATTATAGGAAGAAATAATATAGCAGAGAGTGATTTACCTTTATTCAAGACTATAGAGTGATAATGATGGCAAATATTTATTTTCCTTATTTGTGATTTCTCTAAGAATAAGTGTATAAAGAACAAAGAATAGTGATATAGTATGTGTGTATATGTAAAATAAAAATGCACATCAACAATTTCACAAAGACTGGAGGAACAGATTGGAAGTATAGAATTGTGTGACTGTCACACCATGGATGATGTGATATAGTGAGATTCAGTGGTCAATTTTGATAGATAAATGACATGCCTTACATGTTTGCATGTATTTATAAATCATATATGCATATATATTTATAGAGACATCTTTATGCACAACAAATATCACAAGGCATGCTATTAATTAATATTAATATTAATTAGAATGGAGCATAGAGCAGGCACTTGGAATTGTAAAGGAATTATAATTGGTGAAACAAAGTGTGGAGCTAAATATGGAATCATGACAAGTACTCAGATCAGCCCCAAAGCAGGCAGAAAACAAGAGCAAAGGACCAAACACAGTAAAACTGTAAAATGCTAGATTTAAATGTAAGGTCCACACTCCCTGTTTAAGAGGCTCACGTTTTCAGGTGTTCCGTCCTAGATGTCATATCAACAAGAAACTCACTTTCACAGAGCAGATAAGGTAAAAGGGAGGACAGGACGTCCCACGCAAGCTCACACGGAGAGAGCAGAGGGTCCCTGAGGCCACAGGCAGTTAGAATCCACCAGGAGAGGTGCCTGCGGGTGGGGAGGGACTCCGCACAGCACAGCGCCTGCCTGAGCGGCTGGTCCAGAGCTGCCACGCGCAGGAAGCAGAGGCCGGCCCAGCAGCACCAGCAGCAGGAGCACGGGGAGCTTGGAGGAGCTCCGGCTCACCTGCGTGCTGCGACTGCAGGGCTGCCGGGCGGGGCCCTCTGCTCGGCCACTCCAGAACCTTGGCTGCAGACGGGGTGCTTGCGGCTCCCAGGGCTGCGGCCGTGCTCAGGCCAGCGGGTCTCACGCGATTGGAAGCATACACTATTTGCTTTCAGACCACCATAGGATTAAGTTAAAAATCAATAGCACAAAAAATACCTAGAAAATCTTCAAATATCTGAAGTAGCCAATACTCTCAAGCCACAAATGGTTCAAAGACAGGGGAAATTAAAAAAGTGTTTTAAATTGAAGGAAAATGAAAACCAATATGAAATATCTTGTGGGATATAGCTTAAGCAACGCCAAATGGAAATGTATAGTGTTAAGATGGTGATGTTAAAAGAGGATGTATGAAATTAGTTACCTAAGGTTCAACCTTAGAAAACTAGTGAAGAGACATGCTTAAACCAGAGCAAGCCAAGGAAATTAAATCATGAACAGCAGAAATCAAAGAAAGTAAAAACAAAAACATAAGGAGAATCGATGAACCCAGGAGCTGAGTGTTTAGTAGGATCAGTACAACTGACACAGGCCTGGCTACGCAGAGCAGGGAAGTAGACCACACGGGTGACGTCAGGAGGGAAGCAGGCTCACGGCTGGGCTTGATGAGAACGTGACAGGAAAATCTAACCCGCCTTGGTGGTGAAGTCAACAACTTGATGGGATATATGAGGCCTAAGTAGATCCAGATCTACACAAAGCTGAGGTCGAGGGCCCAGCCTCCCACCAGGGAAAACCCAGCCAGACGGCCTCTCTGGGATGTTCCACCAGCATTTCAAGAAGGAATCATACCCACATCTAAATAGACTGGTCCAGGAAAGGGAAGAGGGAAGAAGATCCCCCCGCCATTTTTCTGAGATCAGTTCTCTCCTAAGACAAAAACCACGTGAATATGATGGGGGGCCACAGCACCAGCGTGCTTCACCAACCAGCACAGTGCTAACAAGCCGAACCCAGCAATATAGGAAAATGATGGTACTTCTGGACCCTGGGGATTTTCCTTTTCTGGAATGTAATGCTGATTCAATATTAGAAAACCAACTGATCTTGTGTATCAAAAGAACAAAGCTAAAAAGAATAAAAATGAAAGTATCTATTTACCAAACTCAACATCCATTCAGACTAGCAAACAAACACCTGTAAGCCAACTAGGCATTAACAGAAACCTCTTCAGCTCACAGAGAGCAGCAGTGAATGCTGAATTCACCAGTGGAGGAGAATGTTCCCCCTAAGGTAGACACAAGACAAAGACTTGTGTGCTCAGCACTTCATGCCAGGTCGTACAGAAGCCCTAGGCCTTGCAACAAGCAGAGAGAGAGAGAGAGAGAGAGAGAGAGAGAGAGAGAGAGGGAGGGAGAGGGAGAGGGAGGGGCAGGAGGAGAGGACAAGTATACAGTTAGAAAGGAATGAACAAGACTGTCTATCTGCAGATGAAATGATCGACTATTTAAACCATCTCCAAAAGTCTGCCCAGAGTTACCAGCACTAGTACTAACGGGTAAGTTTAGCAGGTTGCAGGATGCAAGGTACAAAATTCAGGTGTATCTGTAGTACGAGTGATGAACAATTAGAAATCAAAATCAAACAGCAGTGTGATTTAAATTGCATAAGTTGCAATATTTATAGGTCAACCTAACAAAATGTGTTATCCTGAAACTACAAACCATTGATGAGAGAAATCGAAGAAGATGTTAATGCACAGAGAGAGATTCTCTATTCATGGCTGGATGACTCAATAATGTTAAGATGCCAGTTAGCTCCAATTGATCTGTGTGTTCAAGGGAACCCTAAAAAATAATCCAGTTTCAGGGAAATTGATAAGTTAATTCAACAATCGGTATGGAAAGCACAGGACGGAGGACAGTGGTGACAGTTTTGAGGAAGAAAAGCACTTGTGAGGACTCAGGTGTAGCTGATGTCCCCTCTTGATAAAGGGTGGGGACTGAGGCTTTGTGGGACTGGAATGAAGAACACAGGATAAAGCCCGAGGGAACGCTGGCGCAGACCACCAGAAGGGACACCATCTGGATGGTCAGTCAATTTTTGAAAAAGGTGCAAAGAAAATTCAGTCAATAGAAGGTTTTCTTTTCAACAAATGGTTTTGGGACCATTGGACATTCATCTTCACAATAAACACACCTTGATCCATATCTCGTGCCATGTAAAAACTCAAAATAAAATATAGACTTAATTAGAAAACCAAAACTCTAAAACTTTTGGAAGAAGACATAGAAGAAAAATGTTGTGACTTTGGTTTGGGCAAAATTTCCTACATGGGGCACCAAAAACATGAACCATGACAGAAATCACATCAATAAATTGAACTTCAGCAAAATTAAAAACTGTCCTTCTTTCAAAGCAACTTTAACAAAATAAAAAGGTGCATACTTGGAGGAAAGATTTGTAAAACATAAATCTGGTAAAGAACCAGCATTCAGATTATATAGAGAACCCTTACAAGTCAATAAGAAAACAAACAGCCCAAGCAAGGAAAATAAATAAAATAGGCCAGACACATCACCAGCTAAGAAGTATGGATCGCAGACAAGCACATGAAAATGTGCTCAGCATCCCGTATCACTAGGAAATGCAAATCAAATCCATTTTGCCAGGCCCCACGCCCCATTGGAATGGCTGTAATTAAAAGAAGCCGCAGGGCCACACTGTGTTTGGGACACAGAGCGGCTGACATTTCCGCAAGGTGCTGGAGGGAGTGCAGTGCCCAGGTGTTTGGAGATCAGCTTGCAGTTCCTCATAGACCTCCCTCAGCCAGCGTCTCACTCCTGTGCACCTACCCAAGAGCAATAAAAAGACTCGCCACACCCTTGCAGCATGGGTCTGAGTGCCCCAGAGGCCATTAGCTGAAGGCTTTGTCTAGGAGCTGTGCGCTGCAGGGAGGTGGCAGCCTGCAGGAGGCGGGCCTGCTGGCGGGGAGTCAGGCCCTGAGGGTGTGCCCGTGCCTGTGCCCTCGGAGGGGATGTTGGAACCTCAGTCCTTCCTCTTTTCTCTGGCTCCTGGCCACAATCCTCTGTCACGTTAGTGTTGAAATTCTTCATGATAAAATTTGAAAGAAGAGTGAAAAAAGAAAAAGCTAAAAGATGCGATCCTACCACAATGAAACACACCTCAGGAGATCACAGGAGTCCCGGGGATCCTACAGCTCACCAGGTGCACTGCCCTGAAGCCGGTGAGGGCCGTTAGGGAGCATCAGCAGCCCTGAAAATCCACTACCAAAATCCAAGGCAGCAGAAATCAGGGTTATAAAAACGAACCGTCACAAAATAGCCCACCTTGAACTGCATGGCTTAGAAATTAATAAGTTGCCTCCAAGACGGACTCAGAGGCAGAAATGAAGCCTGAGAGGAGGATGTCACCTGAATGCATAGCATGTCAGCTTTCAAGTGGAGACGCTGGAAACCCAGAGGAAGAGACCCAAAGTGCGTAGAAGCCAATGATAAAAATTCTTCTGCCGCTTGCAAAACAGAAAGGAGAAAATAAGACTGTTCAAAATGGTTCCCCTGCCCTGTGGACACAAAAACAGATCACTTGTTGAGTTGCGTCGTCTCTGCTTGCTGCAGGTGGCTTTCCACAACTAGAGGACCTGCTTCCTGGCACGTAGGAGCTATTCGGATGAACCAAGCTGGGCAGCTGCATGAATCCTGCCTCTTCTAACCGGCCCCCTGCCTGGCCACCTCAACCTTGTCCCTGCCCACGGTCCAGTCCTGGCCCCCATGACTCCCAGGTGTTGCTAGTGAAATTGCCGGTACTCCAAGGAGCGTCTTGTGACTGAGGCTTGCTTCAGGAAGTGGTGAAACTCTAATATATGTTAGGAAGGTCGCCACCCATTTTATCAATAATTTTTCAAAAATGGAAAAAAATTGGCAGCAAATTACATAGACAAATCTAAGACAAATTCTAAAAGCATTGAAGATGTCACAGCACAGCAATGGTGGCTTGTCCCAGAGACTGTGGTGAGATAGGTGTTTGCAGTGATATCATGACCTGGTTTAATAAGAAAAGACATGCTCGTGTCAATTAGGCTATGGACAGTGGGTCATTTGATGGAATGCAAGTCCAGCAGCCATTTACAAAAGCCAGAAAACGAGCGACGAGGTGGAGCCCGACAGAACAGTGACCTAAAAGCCTCATGTGATGACAGCGCTTGGCGTCAGAGGGCTCATCCGGGTCACCGCACATCACGACTTTAACTGCTTTCTGCACGTTCTGGCTGGTGCAACAAGAGTTGAAACAGGAATAAGAAATACCACCTATCCGGGTGCTGTGACCCAGGCCTGCACTCCGGCAGCTCAAGTGGCTGAGGCAGGAGGATCGCAAGTTCAAGGCCAGCCTCAGCAACTTAGTGAGACCCTGTCTCAAAATAAAATATAAAACCTACTGGCGATGTGGCTCCGTAGTTAAGCTCCCTGGGTTCAATCCTTGGTACCCCTATCCTGCAACACAAAAAAAAAAAAAAGAAAAAAGAAAAAGAAAAAGAAAGAAAAAAAAAAAAAGAAAGAAATACCACCTGAGGATGACATGCTTTTAGATGTGAAACACCCATACTGTCAAAACTAATCGAAATTCAGCCAAGTGGGTTCATAAAATCCAGATGTACAAAGGACAGTTGTTTCCTGCACATTAACGATCACTTAGACCTTGTAACGGAGGCCGCTCTCTGTTACATAGCATGGAAAATGCACAGGATACTGGTGAACAGCCATCTGGGGCGGATGGGTCACGACCTTCACCTGTCAAGAGAACTCTGGGCAGTGTGGGGAGATGACACTCTCAGGTGAGGACGCCCGCTGGGCTCCCCGGTGGGAAAGTGCCCGTGAGGGGACATCAGCACTGCTCTGGTCACTCTGTGGCCACGAGGCAGCCTCTTCCCATCACTGTTTTGGATGTGAGGAAATCTTTGGGCGAAGTCGTTGTGTGTATGCAGATGCACCTATACATGTACACATGTGGGAGGCGTTTAATTGATTATTCTAAAGTTACAGCAGCTTATGCAGCCTGGTGCTGAAGTGCAAATCAACCCAGGTCAATGTGAGCAGTCTTAACAGAATCCTTCTCTAGGATGATTTGTTCTAATACCATAATAAAAAGATGGAGATCAACAGGTGATCCAGAATGGTTATAAGTGGTCATTATGAAACACGCAGTTCGCTCACAAGTAATTCCAGGAATGCAGGTTTGAAGCACCGACTGCCTCTCCCTGTTGAAGGAGCGGGCGCTTCTGGGAGCTGCCCAGGGGCTGCCCATGGCGCTCGAGAGCCCGTTCAGCAGTCGTGTGCCAGGGTCCTGCGGTGGGGCTTGCGGGCCTTTAAAAGAGTCCCTATAATCTCACTACACATGATGATACAGTGCAACAAGGCAAGAGGACTCACGGCTGCAGGCTTCACATCCAGACCTGCTCACGCCCTGTCTTCCTTCCTTCTGGAAGTTTCCAGATCCCAGCCCCCATTCTGAAGCAGCATTTGCCAGTGGAAATAAAACACATAGTAGGTATGAGATTTAAAATGTTTGGCATTCATGTTTTTGAAAGTCTAGCAATAGCTTAAGTCTAATAATTCATTTTATTTGTCCAAAATATGTAGAGCATTATTATTTTAACATGTAATCAACATAAAATCATTAATCTGTCTGATAATGGTTCCTCCCTTGGCATTTCCCATGGAAGGTAGTGTGTATTTCACACTTACAACACACCTCAGTTCAGACCAGTCACATTCCAAGTGCTACCGAGCCACACATGTCCCTTGTGTCCCCTTGGGGGACAAGACAGTAGTGGAAGATAATGCCCAAGTTTACTTGTAAAGACCAAAAACCTCTTGGTTAGCATTTTTTAGGAAGGTTTAAAGACAGCCTTAAAGGAGTTTACTTGACATTCATTCTGTGAACAAATGGAACCCAGGCGTGACCTCTTGTGTCTGTGACCTTGGAAGAATGAAGGTCTGTTTTAATCTATGCACCCAGCGGGTAAGTGGGGTAGGCTTGTATGGTGTTCATATGCACCAATGATTCACCTGTCATTGCAACATATTTTACTTTTTCCCTATACAAGGATAATCCATATTTGTTAGGTGTAAAGTTTTGGAAATCACTAAACTGTGGATGGAAGGAATAACATTGCCACGACTCAGGAAAGACCTACAGGTGAGGTGCCTTACTCTTCAGGGTGTGATGTGGCGACCAGAGTTTTGTGTTCTACTCTGCCAGTGTTGAAATATTTATTCACCTGCGATATCCAAATCTAGCTCATTTCACCTTGAAAAGCTTTAACAAATCCAGTTGGAAACCAGTTTCCTCAACATAAACATACCAGGGAAACCGTTCCTAGACGTTCCTGGTGCATGGGCGCTTGTTAGGAGTGCAGCGTCATCTCTGTGATCGTTTCCCCGCCTTCTCTCGACTTCGAGCCGAGCTGTCGAGTATTTCCCCACCTGAGGACATCGGAAGGCCGTCTCGCAAGAGCCGCTGAAGTGCTGAGTTCAGGGAGTGTCGTTTCTTCTTTCCATTCCTGTGTTTTTGCATTGAAATCTGCAACGCCCATTGTTACTGGCCCTGCCTGGCGTCTGAGTGCAGCGTTGGCACTGACCACAGGGGTCCTCGGTGCTGGCCTTGTGGCTGAGGGTGGTCACGCTGGGCAGCAGCCCGCTGCAGGACAGGTCTTCAGAACCACCCTCAGCTTCCCAGGCACCCGCCATTCTAGCCTGCAGCGGTCACGGCGTTGGTGACCATAATTCAGTGTTGGATTGTCCCCTGCTTTCCCTTTTTCTGTTTTTCTCTTTTAATTGGTCACTGTGTGGTGTGGCCTTTGAGTGCGTCGCGACATGAAATCTCTGGCGTTCCTGGTGGGCTCAGGCTCTTGGTGACGGTGATGGTCGCCCTCCCCCGCGCGGTGCTGGCTCCCTGCTGTTGGCCGGGCTCCTTCCTCCATGAGTCTTTCTTCGCTGCACTCACCAGCGCTGGTGTGAAATCACTCTGGCTTCCTGGAATGAATCGGGAAGTGGCCCCTCCGTTCTGACACCTTGAAAGTCTTATAATACTAGAACGAATCTTCCTTAAAGATAATTTGCAGGATTTGCTATTACAATATAAAACCCTGGTCTTCCTTTTGCGAAAAGATGTTTAACTACTGATTTAATGCACTTAATTGCATGACTATCTGTACTTGGTATTTTCATTCTGGTTGGGTTGACAGGTCATTCCTACATATTTTAGAATTCATATTTGCATCACAGTTTGCAAATTGTCTTTGGAACAAGATTGCTAAACATTTACACGCCTTTTCAATATCTTATATTAGTAGTTATCCTTTTTAAAAAATTTTTATTTGTTCTAATTAGTTATGCATGACAGAATGCATTTATGCATTTTGATAGATCATACATAAATGGAGTATAATTTCTTGTTTTTCTGATTGTACATGTTGCAGTATCATATTGGTCATGCAGTCGTCCATGCACATGAGGTAAAAATGTCTGACTCACTCTACTATCCTTTCTTCCCCCATACCCCTTCCCCTTCCTTCACTCCTCTCTACCTGATATAAAGTAACTCTATTCTTCCCTAGTGCCCCACCTTACTGTGAGTTATAGAAGTGTTTTCACCTCATCATTGAAAATACCTACTTGTTCAGCATCATTTGTCCATTTTGTTTGTTCTTCAAAGAAACAACTTTTGAAAACATCCTTAAGTCAGTAGGTGTGATGATGCATGCCTGTAATCCCAGTGGCTTGGGAAGCCAAGGCAGGAGGATTGCAAGTTCAAAGCCAGCCTCAGCAACTTAGGGAGACCCTGTCTCAAAATAAAAAATAAAGAAAAAGGGCTAGGGATATGGCTTAGTGGTCAAATGCCATTGGGTTTAACTCTGACTCTCTCTCTTTCTTATTTGTTACTGGGGGTTGAACCCAGGGTGCTTTACCACTGAGCCACTTCCCCGGCCTTTCTGTTTCTTACTTTGAAACAGGGCTTCACTATCTTGCTGAGGCTGGCTTTGAACTTGTGATCCTCCTGCCTCAGCTTCTAGAGTCACTGGGATTGCGGACGTGTGCCATTGTGCCTGGTTTCTGGTGCACCATCTCCACTGCACCATCTCCAGGACATTATGACAATATGATAGCAGCAGCTGTTTTTCTCCGCTCCTCCTAACAGATGCTTGGATTGTTCACTAGGTACTCTTAAAAAATATCAGTATTGTTATTCTATATTGTTAAATATTTGATTTTCTCAGATGATTCTTCTGAGACTTTTTGGCATTAGATCCTTTAGAATTTCTTCTTATGAAGGTCAGCTAGTAGTAAATCTGTTTTTGCTTATCTAAAAATACATACTTATTTTTGTCTCATTTTTGAGGAATGGATTTCTGGTGGAAAGTTGCTTTTTACTCAACTCTTTGAAAACTTTTTCTTGATTTCTTATAATATCTATTAATTTTGGAGAGGTTTGCCGCCAGTCTAAATGATTTTCCCGTGCATATCATCTGTCTTTTCTTTGGACATATTTTAAAGATTTCACCTTTGATTTTAGGATTTACATCATGATTTATCTAGATGTGAGCCTTTTAAAAACGCCCCTAGCTTGTGGGTTGTGCTTTTGTGGATGTATGTCTTTCTTCATTTCTGGGACATCTTTCTTATTTTTCCTTCCTTCTTATATTTTTCATTTTGGCCTTCTAAAATGTTGGTAAGGAATATGTTAAACTTTCTTATTCTAAATTTTATACCTCTTACTTTTCCCTTCATATTACTTTCTCTTTGTTCTCCATACTTCTTGAGATAATTTCTTTGGCTGTATTTTTTCATTTGCCAAATCTCTCTTCATCTACGTCTAATCTGCTATTTCAACTCCCTAAGAAGTTTGTCATTCTAACAATTATAATTTTAATCTCAAGAAATTCCATGATTTTTTTTTCAAATCTGCTCCATTCCTTATTGTGTCTTGATCTTTGCTTCTCTTGAAAACATTTCACATGCAATTGTTTTATTTTCTGCACATGGAATTCTGGTCTCCCTGTCTCTGGGGTGTAGGTTGGCTTGTGTTGCTGTGCTGATTCTCACTCCTGGAGGCTTGCTCACTGATTTATCTGGTGTTCTTCATCACGAGCTTATCACCTTATCTCTGTGAACTTTTGTGGGCTAGGTTGGTTATACCTTCCGATAAAGATCTGTACCTGCACAGCTGAGGGGCACCACCAGCCCAGACCCATCGCCTGAAGGTCTCAGATCCTGGAGTGGGTACTGAAGACCTCTGCTGGCCTCTGCCCCTGACTCATGGGAGACCTGCCCTTCCTGTCTGCCATCTGCGGGCCTAAGACAAAAGTCTCCAGGGGAAGTGAGGAGAGGTGGACTCTTGGGGACTGGATCTGTCCTTGTCACCACAGACATACTTCCAACCCAGGGTTGGGTCCCTCAGGGAGGTTGCTCACAGCTGTGTTGAAAACCTAGCTCATCTCAGCTGCTTTTGCCGAGAAGACTGGTCAGCTCTGGAGTGTACATGCACTTATCTTTAAATTGTATAGTGAGAAATATTCTTCCAACAGAGAATACATTTTTGTCTCAAATTATACACCCTCAAATTATATACTCTGATAGCTGGGCAAAAAGCCAGATAAGCTGGTGCACAGTTTCCTCTGAATTATAGCTATCGCCAGAGCTTTAATTCGCCAGAAAGTTAGGTTCAAGACCTGCATGAAATGAACATGTGGGAAGGATGTTAGATAAAAATGGAATATTCAGTTTACCAGCCCCTTATTTTCCTCCTTTGCAAAGCAAGTAGGGATGTCTCGCAGGTAAGAACACGAGCTCCTGGCTGCAGAAGCCCTGCGCTTTGGTGACGGCTCCTGAATTGGTACAACAAGGGTCTGACGAGCATCTGACCATGCTCAACACCAGCCCGTGCACTGGAGGAAGTGCCAAGGGAGTGGTGAGCCAGTGAGAGGAGTCTGCCCCGTGGGCCTTACAGCCACGTTTCTTTCTTCTTCTGGTAAATATTCCCCTGTGCTAACTTGTGTCGGAGATTAATGAACTCAGGGTGAAAAGCTGCCGGTGGGCAGAGCTGGTCTTCCTGCTGCGGGCAGGGGTCAGCGCCTTCTGCCACTCAGGTGGTGCTCTCCACACACCTCCGCAAGCAGTGCTGGGTCCTGAAACTCCTGCTGACCACATACATAGTTTCTGAATTCTTGAGAAAGTGGCCTCAAGTAGACTTCTGAGGAATTTGAAAGCTGCAGACAGGCAGATTCGGCGGCTGTGCTCCTGGGCTGGAGACTTGGGTCATTTCCCCAGTGGCTTTGTAGAGCCGGGTGCTCCCTGGCTTGGGGTGGTCTTCCCTTCGGGGCTGAGGTGGGAGGCCATGGAGTCAGGCTTGTGGACTGAAGTGTATACAGATTCTGAGGAGGGTCTCTTTAGGGCTGAGACCTAAGGCAGCAGCCTTGTGAGGTGCCTGGAGGTGGGGCCACCCGAGCTTCCAGGGATCTGCCCTGGAGCAGCAGAGGAGCGCGCCCGGTGTCCCTGCAGTGGTGACCTGTGGTCTCATCTTATCACAGCCTCCCGGCCTCAGGCACAGTGGAAATGCCTTGGACACAGCACCATACATTCCCTCCTCTAAGGAAAATAAGTCTTCGCGTCAGGTAACATTATCTTCAGTGAAGTACAGTGGATTTCTAAAAACGGAAATTAACCTTGAATCTCCTTTGTTCTAATGAGCCTATTTGCATTCATTCTCCACGATAGACACAGTCTGCAGGTGGCTTCCCCAGGTAGCCAGATCCAGGCTCGCTGCAAGGCCCGGACCCCACGGACCTGCACAGATGCTAGCTGGTTTCTCCGGGGAGACCCTGCCTCCTCCTGGGAAGCAGAGGTGGGTTTTACAGTTCACAGTAGATGTGGAACATTAGTTAGCAAGGGTCAGTGGTGGCTTGCTGAGATCATGAGACAGAGGCACAGGAGAAAAAGAATTCTCACGGAGGCCTGCAGTGACCACCTGAATAGTGACTTTTCTTAAAATGGCATTTTGAGATTGCCTCTGAAGGTCAAGATTTGAATATGGACTCAGAAGAGGAAGGTGGGCCAGAGACCTGCTCACGTTCCTTGGAGAGCAAGACTTCTTCGCTTCAGACATGGGGGTGAGCTCCCCTGGCCCCTCCTGGCATGGATGGCTGCCACCCTGCCCACCCTGACCCCATCACGGTGCCCCTCCAGGGCTGCCCGAGTACGCGTGGCTAAGCATGCACCATGTCCACAGGGAGAACAGGCGTGCGGGTGCCGGCCTCTCCTCCCATGCAGCTGCAGATGTCCGTAGAGCCGAGTAGGTAGCTGAGATGATCCCAGGGTGCCCAAGGAGAAGCCCACACCATGATGGTCCCTGAGGGAATAGCTGGCCCTTGCAGTGGAAGGCCACAGTGAGGCCACAGTCTGTCTTCTGAGACCCACTAAGGCTCGGAACCCATCTTCCATTTGTTCAGATTATTTAGGGGCCATTTCCCTGGTGCTGTCAAGGGGCACGTGGGGAACAGGTAAGGGAGGGAGGAGAGAGAGTAGGCAGGGCAGGCCCCAGTGAGGAGCACAGGTACCCAGCTCCCCGGGCATCTCCCTCAGTGTGGTTTCCGCCAGACCTGGCTCAGCCCAGGCTCCCCAGGACGAGCTGGGTTTCAGCTCAAAACCCACCTCATTCGGAGCAAAGCGAGGGATCCCTGGACAAAGTGACATTTGACCAGACAGACTTACACCTCACCGGAAATGTGCCCAGATGGGAGAGAAGACCAGGGCCATGTTAGCCTGGAATCCACGAAATTCCAAAGGAAGGAGAGAGAACCAGTCCAGGAGGATCAGCCCCCCGCCCTGCCAGGTGCCTGGCCAGGTTGTGGTCGCTGGGCAGGTAGCATGTGGTCAGGCTGCAAGTGAAAAGACCATGAATGTCCAGTGTCCATGTCAGAGGGGATAGGGTCAGATGTGCTCTGGGGCAGGATCTGTCCCCGTTTCACAGGTGAGGAATTCAAGAATTGTCCAGGGGACAAAGCGCCTCTGCTAGGTTACTGCTCGGTGGTCAGCTGTGGAGTGCGCTGAGCTTTCCAGCCCCAGAGGGACCATGATGTCCAGAGGGCAGCGGGACTGGGGGCCCCTGGTGAGCCACTGTGAGCACCCTCCCACACCTTGCTCCTGAGCTGAGCCCAAGGGTTGACCAGAGCCCCACGTGTGGGGGGACCCCCCAGCCCTGCGCTGGGCCACGGGCCTCCCTCACTCCTGGATCTCCTTCTCTGTGGGCTTCTCTCTGTCCTCTAAGCTGCTGTCTTGTGGCGAGCTGTCCCCGTGGATGTACCTTGCTGGGACACCTTAGCTGTCCCCTTGGATGTACCTCCGCCCGGGACACCTTAGCTGTCCCCATGGATGTACCTCCGCCCAGGACACCTTAGCTGTCCCCTTGGACGCGCCTCCGCTGGGGACACCTTAACTGTCCCTTGGATATACCTCCACCCGGGACGCCTTCGCTGTCCCCATGGATGTACCTCCGCCCGGGACACCTTAGCTGTCCCCTTGGACGTACCTCCACCCGGGACGCATTAGCTGTCCCCATGGACGTACCTCCGCCCAGGACACCTTAGCTGTCCCCATGGATGTGCCTCCGCCCGGGACACCTTAGCTGTCCCCTTGGACGTGCCTCCGCCTGGGACACCTTAACTGTCCCTTGGATGTACCTCCACCCGTGACACCTTAGTTGTCCCCTTGGATGTACCTCCGCCCGGGACGCCTTAGCTGTCCCCATGGATGTGCCTCCGTCGGGGATGCCTTAGCTGTCCCCGTGGATGTGCCTCCGTCGGGGATGCCTTAGCTGTCCCCGTGGACGTGCCTCCGTCGGGGATGCCTTAGCTGTCCCCGTGGACATACCTCCGCCCGGGACGCCTTAGCTGTCCCCATGGATGTGCCTCCGTCGGGGACGCCTTAGCTGTCCCCTTGGATGTACCTCTGCCCGGGACACCTTCACTCAGGTGCTCTCGTGGTCGCTCACCCTGCTTTGTTAAGATCTTTGCCTCGCTGACCTTGTCCCTTTACGAGGGGCACCTGGCCCCTGTGCTCCCTCCACTCTGGTCATTGTCCCACTGCCACCGATTGCTCCCCTGACTCTCCCGTTGGCTTGTCCACTGCTCCTCAGACTGGACCCTGAGACCCCACTTGGAAGGGCCCCGTGAGCACTGTGAAGTGCCTGAGGATGGACGTCCCTGAGCCTGGTGTTGTGGGTCTGGGTCAGGCCACCGCCCTGCTGGCCTGCAGGACGTTTCCCGTCCTCCTTCAGATGCGGTGACTGGGCCGTCACAGCTATGGAGTGCGCGTGCGGCGGCAGGGAGTGCCTACGACTCCCTCCCGACCTTCCAGTCTCTCCATCCAACTGGCCTGCTAGTGCTGAGCCCCCATCGTCCTCCGTGGTCACCATTCCCTCAGGGTCAGGAGCTGGGCAAGGTCCGGGCGGGTCTGCAGGTGCGGGAGGCTCTGAGCTCAGCACGCGCTGCCCCCGTCGCCCCCAGTGCCTCAGCTCCGCAGCTCAGGCTTGGTCGCTCTCAGGGCACCAGGTCCTCAGGGACAGACCCAGTCGTGCCGCCTTACGCCACGTCGAAGCAGAAATTCGGCGAGACCCGTCTTGGCCGCTGAAAACGATGACAAGCGCCTGACAATTTCCGTTTTCGATTCTCGTTTTCAAACACTGCGTGTGTTCACCAGGGACACGCGTGGAACCCTGTTCTGGAGGCTGTTTCCCAGGAAGGTCTGAGGAATAAAGTCACCCGGGTGGACCCGTTTATCTGTGTCCGCCGTGCTGACCTGCGAGTGAACAGCGCGTGCACGTACCTGGGGAGCGCCGGCACGGGAGCCACTTGGGCAGGTGGTGACGAGGAGGGCACATTTGCCGTCTCAATTATGAGGCATTCAATCATGTTAATTTCATAACGAAGAGCGGCACAGCAAAGCCGCAAAGTTCCTAAAGACCGCCAGTGGCTTGATTGCATTGCCGTCTGCCTGCGTCTCTGAAGAGGAAGATTCGGGCTGAGCACCGCTTCCTGCACTTCATTACTGCCGCGGGGTATTAGGAGGCAGGTGAGGGGTGAGTGGGCTCTGTGGGTCGCACATAATGAAGTGGCTTGAAAGCAGTCGCGTGACGATAAGCAGCAGCACATTGCTTAATGCATCAAGGAGCCCTCCACAAAACTTTTGTTGTTGAGCAAATGGGATTATGTCCCACGTTCAAGGTCAATAGGAGCCGGCTGCCTGTTAGGAGTGGAATCTGCCAGCTGCAGCTTTAGGGGACGGTCACAGTTATTTTAGGGCAAAAGGTTAACCTTCCTTAGTGCTATCAAGGTGCACAGAGGTGGCTCTTCTTGGCAGCAGATGGACCTGCTCTCTGCGTCCTATGTGGAGGGGTGCTGCTGGACCCCCACGGGAAACTCTCAGGAGCACACAGAGAGGTGCAGGAGCTGGGGCAGCCTCTTAACCCACTAAAGCCACTCACTGGATGAACTCTTCAGGAGACCAATGTCGTCTCCTCTTAACATGCGTTTTACCTGCCTACGTATGCACAGTGTCTCTGAGCACAGCACTGCCCCAGGAGGGTATCGATGTGCATGGTACAGGTAGGCAGGTCTTGGGTTCTGGTGGGAAGTGGTCTAGGGGAATCGGGCTCTTCCAAGCCAACCTGGTGTCCAGGTTGGCCAGGGTGCATGCACTTTGTTACGGTCCTCCTTCCACCCAGGCACCTGAGCCTGGGCTGCTGCACACCGGCTCCTGCCTTATGGACTTGATTCCAGGAAGCCGACTCCTCTGCAGTGCTGGTCGGGGTGGCCGCTGGGCTGACCGTGCTTGCTGGCCGGGAGCGCCTGTGGACCGGCTGTTTCCTGTGAGGAGAGTTGCTTCCCTGCCCTTTCTTCCCCTTGCCTCCTCTGACTGGCTTCATTGCAGCAATCAGGACTTCTGCATCGCCGAGTATTAGCGGCAATTTGTTCTTTGGGGTAGTGTAATTAATCTCTAGTTTTAATAAAATGAATATTCAAATTATTGTGTACAGAGTTACATGAAGCTATAAAAATAACAATAAATTAGTATTCCTAAACTGATGAGCAGAGCAGAGTGGACCCCCCCAGCATTAAAGAGCTCACGTGCCCTCGTCCTGCAACCTTCTACGCCGCCAAGGCTGGAGAGCGACTCTCCTGCGTGAGGCTCTCAGTGTCCCTGCCGTGGACACAGCCGCTTCCAGCAGTGTGGATGGGAGATGGGTGCTGTTGGCACCAGTGGCACCTGTGGGCCCTTTGGGCCCATGGCCTCGGGGTCCTGGCTAGACACCCGTGAGAGCCACGACTTGGCGCTTCGGCTCTGCAGGAGGAGACCTAGCTGAGAGTCCTGATGTGATGGGGAGAAGGGGCAGGAGTCCTGGCTACACCCCCAGTGCGGACCTGGGAAAGCAGAGCCTTTCATCATGGAGCGGGGACAAGACCAGGGAGGGAGCCTCATCTCTAGGGTCAGCACCCACTGCCTCGGGCTGCACTCTGAGACTCTGAGCCCACCAGCTCCACCGAGGCAGCAGTCCAGTCTGGGGGTACCCGGATTACGGCTGGGGCAGGAAGATGGCCCACAGTCGCCATGGCTGGTAAGTGGCAAGCCCTGCAGGTGGGTCTCACCAGATTTCTGCTCAGCTCCCCTGGGAAAGCAGAAGGGAGGCAGGACATCTCTGTTTGGCAGGTGTGCCAGCTCTGGAGCCCTGGGGAAGACTTTCCATGACATGGAACATGTGTGCAGAACTGCAGCAGCATCCGGTGAAGAACAAACCAGAGCCAGGCATGGTGGCGCCCGCCCATGGCCCCAGCTACTCAAGGTCCTGAGGCAGGTGTACCACTTGAGCCCACAAGTTCAAGACCAGCCTGGGAAGCACAGTGAGCTCCTGTTTCAGAAGGGAAAAGGAGGAGAGGAATCTAGGTAGCAGCTTGCTGCGAAGAGTGTTCCTCCAAGGGCTGAAGCAGGACTGGATGACACCAGCCCTTTGCACAGGTCCTGTGCACAGGAGTCTTGCCTACAAATCAGTGACAGAGCGCTGATGCAGGAGACAAGAAGGGCTTTGGGAGAGGTTAAGCACCATGATGAGTGGATCTCCCAGTCTCAGCCTTTATGGGATGGGCTGTGTGGCAGAGCTGAGGCATGCGGGTGGGAATGGGGTGGACCACCTCACCCTGAGCCAATGCCCCTGGAGGGTGGTTGTTGCATGGACTCCATCAGTTCTTGTGGGCTCCAGTTTTGCAAGCTGCATGTCATTTTGAAGAGACAGAATGGTCTCTGCAGAACATAAAAATGGGGTGCTTCTAGACTGCCAGGCTCTTTCCTTTCTAGTGTCTACTGGGTGGACCAGCCGCCTGCTGCTGCAGAAGAATAGCAGCAATGTCCTCCTCACTGACCCCAGTAGAGCTTAGATGCTGGCCACTCTCCCAACACACCAGGCAGAGGAGAAACAGGCGCATTAGATAGGAAAGTGGGTTTCTCTGTGGCACATTGCTTGATAAATTGTTCCTTCTTCATTCAGGAAGTTTAGCTGGACACTTCCCTTGGTCGCTTGCTCTCTCTTGGGAATAACACTTGGTGTTATGTCCTTATTTTCTGGAAGGTCCTGAGTGGGGGGATTCTGGGCACTGTTTTGCCCATGCTGTTGCTGGAGACCCCCTGCCCGAGACAGGCTTCTCTGGGCCCACTCAGGGGAGGGACGCTGGGGCCAGGAGTCATGTTCAGAGGGAGGCCCGAATCTGGATCTGTGGGCCTCACTGGGGTCTTGGGTTCGAAGGGTGTTGCAGAGGTGCCCCTGAGCAGGACGCGGGCAGTGTGGCCTGCACCGTTGCTCTAAGGGCATGGCCCACCGTGTGGGTGTAGGGAAAGTGGAGGCACCTCATCTGCAGACAGCACTGCAGAGCAGCTGGCGTGCACTCCCTGGGTCAGGTTCCAGGAGGGGGCCTGGTTTCACCCGCACTTCATGCGAATGACTTGGGACAGCCTGGGGGCTGGAAGTCATGGAAACACAGAGAGCCAGGGTAGGTCTGCGGTGGTCCACACTGTCACTGTGAACCCCCATGGAGGATCCAAGAGAGCATGGACCTGGTTATCCTTAGGTCTGGAGTCAGATCTGATGCCTGGCTCCATGTGAAGCCAGTGTTAGGGTTTTGATATGAGGTCCCGATAAGCTGGTGATTAGATTGTGAAGGCCATAGCCTAGTGAGTAGATTAGTCCACTTTTTTTGTTGTTGTTACTGGGGATTAGACTCAGGAGTGCTTCCCCATTGATCTACATCCCCAGCCTTTTTTATCTTTTTATTTTTTAATTTGGGACAGGTTCTCACTACATTGCTGAGAGTCTCACTATGTTGCTGAGGCTGGGCTCAAACTTGCAATCCTCCTATCTCAGCCTCCCAAGTCCCTGGGATTACAGGTGTGTGCCACCCTGCCCAACTTAGTTGTTCTCTTTGATGGATTAATAATTTGGAAGGACTTCTGTACCGGTGGTGACCGTAGGCAGGCAGGGTGGCTGGAGGAAGGAGGTGACTGGGGCATAATTTGCACCTTGCTCTCTCTCTGCTTCCTGGCTGCTGTGAGCTGAGCAGCTTCCCTCAGTCACCTCCTCCCACTGGGCTGTCCTGCCGCCTGCAGACCCAGAGCAGTGGAGCCAGGCGGCCATGGAGTGGCGCCCTCCTCAGGCGCGTTCTTCTCGCCCATTCCTGCTTTTTCCTTTTGGTTTCTTAGATTGTGAATGTGTTTCTTCTAGATCTACCACGAGCGTGTTTCTTGGTGTACAGCTTTCAGCAACAGCGGGCCACTCTCTTCCTCCGTCTTGCTTCTTCTAAGGGAGATTCTGCAGGGAAAAGTTATCAGTGGCGGGAGCCACTGTGGGGGACGATTGTGACTCCTTCCTGTGCCTCAGAGCTGGCCTGGGTGTCCAGGAGTTGCAGACACAGGATGGGGGCAGCCTCCAAGGCCACCGTGTTGCCAGCCCAGGGAAGTGGCAGGTGGAGTTCTGGGAGGAGGAGGGAACAGGAGCTGCAAGCCCGAGGGTCCTCCGTGACCACTGGCTCTTTAAACATCACGGAGGCCATTGTGCAGAGGGGAACTCGGGCGAGGTCCTGCCTAGTGCTGAGGCCTGCACCTGGACTCCACCCTGTCCCCAACAGCCCAGGCCAGAGCTTAGGGGGCTGGTGCTGCCCTGCTGGCGAGGAGATTGGCTGGGAGTGCTTGGAGTGGACAGGGAAGGACGGGTTGTCAAGGGTCACCCATCCCAGGGACACTCTCTGCCCGTTGGGGCCCGGGAGGGCAGGGAGGATAATTATGGCGCGTGCTTGAGGAGGCCAGCGAGGGCTTGACTGTGAAGCTCACCGCTCAGCAAGTGGAGGGGGGGGGTCTGGTCAGTGCGGCCGACGATCTGCCCAGCTGTGAGTTCGCCTCCCTGCACAGCAGCCAGCTTCCTAGAGGGACTGGATGTCTCCGTCGCAGGAGAGCCACCAAAGCACAGCACTGTTCTCTTCAGAAGTGTCCTCCTTCCTCCAGCACAGGAGCAGGATGCCCTCGGGGTTGGAACGGACAAGAGCCCATCCGTTGAGGTGGTCTCTCTGCCAGCTCCGCTCAGCCCTCCGCATGTCACACGTCACAGCCACATGACTCCAGGCCCCAGACTGGCCTCCCATGCGCCCCTGCCTGTGTCCCGTGTGCCCGACGCCTGTGTCCTCTTCCAACAGTCTTTTGCAGACACAGCTGCCAGTTGGTAGGAGTGGGACCCGCAGGGTCTCCCCAGGCTGGGTGGCTTGCTGAGCCGACCGTGGACTGCGGGTGGCTGCCTTCTGTGTGTGTGGAGAGGGTGGCCCCTGGTGCTCCTCAGATCCCTCCTTCCTGGAGGACTCACCACGTCTGCTCTTCACCTGACACTCGGCCACCCTGAGTCCTGGAGGTCCTCGCCCACAGCGGTGTCCTGCACACTGATGTGGCAGGCCCAGCCCGGTCTCTGCGGATGCCCAGTCCTTACCCTCTCTCCTGCTCTGTGGCCATGGTCCCCAGCGTGGTGTGCCACAACTCCTCCTGGGGCCCAGGAGCCCTGGTGCCAGCACGCTCCTCTCAAGGCTGGCATGCCTCTGGCAGTGACAGAGGTCTGGTCAAGTGAGGGTCCCGCCTGCCCAGTCCTCCTGTCACCTGCTTTCTCAGAGTGCAGGAGAGTCCGAGGGCCTAGGCCTGGCTGTTCTCAGTGTGGCCAGAGGGCAGGGAGCCCAGGGTGCCACCCAACCCTAGGGGCACCCTGAGTGGCACGGTGCCAGCTTAGCTTGCTCAGCCTGCCTGCCTGCCTACCATCCCAGTTCCCTTGGACAGTGTACCTTCCTTCCTTCCCTCTACGGAATCGCATTCTAGATGTTTGCAGCTCTGGCAGGCAGGAGCTGGAGGGATCGGCAGCAGTGTGACCGGGTCAGAGGGTCTACCACAGAGCCTGCTGCCCTCGCCGATGCCCAGGCCACAGTCTGGTTAAGCCCTGCTGCTTATTGCTCACCCTCAGGTGTGTCGGACAGGGAGGGAGAGTCTTCCCCCGGGTGGGCAGCCCAGCCCGCAGAGTGGGACTCGGGCCTGTCGGGCCTGACCAGGGCAGGCAGGTGCTGCTGCTGACCGTGGCCTCGGTGTGAGTGTCTCATGTCCCTGAGCCTCAACAGGCTGCTGGTAGCTGGCCTGCGTACTCTGGCGGAGCATGTGCTGTAGGTGACGGGCCAAGCTCCTTGTCAGTTGGTAGCTGGAGAAGCAGGTGGGGAGGCAGTGGTGATGCAGAGGGCGGCGGTGGCCATCGTGGTCAGGGCTGGGGTGAGCACAGCGCTCTGGAGTCCCGCCCCACGCCCTCCTCCAGCTGTCTTCCAGGGACGTGCACAGTTAATGACTGTTCTGGAAACATCGATTTTGTAAGTGATCCTTGTGGGACAGCAGTTCTGGTGAATCTCTCAGCTGGCTTAGCAGGTTTTCTGGCTGGACCTATCTTATCTCACTGTTTGCTCGACGAGGGGATTTGCCGCAGTCCTTGGGGGAAGCACGTTATTATCATTAGTTACCAGTCGACACAATTCACGAGCGCCGGCTCATCTTCCAACTTGGCCTGAGATGCGCTCTCGGGGGTGCAGCTGCCCAGGGCTCCCTGGTGGCCTGCACTTCCTGGCTGCTGTCCTCCGTCAGCAGGGACCCGAGGGTGCTGGGCTGTTGGCCTGGGCGCCTGCTGCCCCATTGTGTTCCAGGTCCAGCGCTGCGTGAAGATGGTGTGCAGAGGCTCTGGCTGTGTGCCTCGCAGGTGCAGGGAGGGCAGGAGGAGGAAGGGCCCTGCACGCCCTGCAGTGTCCCGGTGTCCTGGTGCGCTGTGGCTTCAGTGTGCAAGCATGTCGGGGGCTCCGGGCCAGGCGCTGCTTACCGTGAGGGCCTTGGTGATGGCTTCAGGTTGAGGGTCCCTGTCATGGCTGGAGGTGGGCTGTCCCCCAAAAGCTCACATGTGAGACAATGCAGGAAGGTTCAGAGGAGGAGTGACTGGGTTGTGAGGGTCTCAGCCCAGCCAGTGAGTTCACCCCTGATGGGATTAACTGAAGTGGTGGGGTGGCTGGAGGAGGTGGGAATTGGGCGTGGCTTTGGGGTATATATTTATATCTGGACAGTGGAGTCTCTCTGCTTCCTGATGATGTGAGCTGCTTCCCTCTGCCACTCTTTTCTGCCATGATGCTCTGCCTCACCTGGAGCCCTGAGGAATGGAGTCGGCCTTCTATAGACTAAGACCTCTGAAACCATGAGCCCTCAAATAAACCTTTCCTCCTCTATAATTGTGCTGGTCAGATCATTTAGTCACAGCAGTGAAAAAGCTGACTAAAACAGTCCCCAAGGCCAAAGCTCCAGGAAGCCTCTAGCAAGACAGGACCTCATGTTCCCAGCTCAGCCACCAGTTGTGAAAATCATCTTGTTGGTGTTGGTCACTGGCCTTCTGCGTGGGCTGCTTGGTGGGATCAGAGTTCCATTTCCATGTGCAGCCAGAAGGACTCAGGGCAGGTTAGGAGTGCTCCTTCCAAGCTTCCATCTGAAGGCAGATTTGGAAGGCAGGCTGGCTTGTGTTTTTAGTTGACAGATGATTTTTGGCAACAAAAATCACATAGTGATAAAAATATTTTCACACTTCCATCTACAAAACACTCTGACCTTAACATCTGTTTAAAACACTCTAGTTATTTTCCTGTTCATTGCTAAAGGTCATCTTCATTCTGAATGATGGATCAAATTTGTTTCAAAACATGCACTGGCAGCGCACCTTTGAGGTCCCGCAGCGGGCCCTGCCTACTGAGCGGAAGCACCCAGTCCCGTGTCCGCCCGCGGGCCTGCTCTGGGTGTCCACTGCCGCTCCCTGTGGCATGACGTGTTTGAAAGGTTGTGTTTGAAGGTCTTGTTGGCATAGAGCAGACCACTGCCAGCCTCTGAGATGTGTGGCCAACAACGCGGGACAGGGAAGGGAAGGCCCACCCGCCGGGCCCCTGGTCTCCAGTGTACCCTGGGAGAGGCTCTGAGTTGGGCAACTCAGCTCATCTGGGGCTCAGGTGGGCTGAGAGGCAGCTGAGCTGCCAGGTGTCAGAGAGCCATTAAAACACAAGCCAAAAATGCAGGTGTCAGCCTTGACCCCCTTGGAGGGCGCAGGCAACGGAAGCCGGAGGAGGCGCTGGCTCCCGGCTCCCTCGCCCTTCCCTCCCCACAGAGCAGCGTGGGCCCAGGCTTCCTGGACTCTGGCCTCTCTTGTGGGGAACCCTGGACATAGGGCTCCTTCAGGATTATGGACTTGCAGCAGGAGAGGCCAAAGGGAAGAGCAGGGGCAGAGATGCCCACGTCCTGAGTCAGAGTGAACTGTCTCCAGGCCCCACCCAGGAGGAGGAGTAGGAGGAGCGGGAGAAGCGGGAGGAGCAGGGTGGACTGTCTCCAGGTCCCACCCAGGAGGAGCAGGAGGAGCAGGAGGAGCAGGAAGAGCGGGAGGAGTGGAAGGAATAGGAGGAGCGGGAGGAGCAGGGTGGACTGTCTCCAGGCCCCACCCAGGAGGAGCAGGAGGAGCAGGAGGAGCAGGGTGGACTGTCTCCAGGCCCCACCCAGGAGGAGCAGGAGGAGCAGGAGGAGCGGGAGGAGCAGGAGGAGCAGGAGGAGCGGGAGGAGCAGGGTGGACTGTCTCCAGGCCTCACCCAGGAGGAGACGGTTGCAGAGGTTCCTGGAGATGCCCTGGGCCTGAGGCCTCTGGTGGAGAGACCAGGAGTGAAGGTGTCACCCAGCGAGGCGCACCTCGTCCTGGGACTGAGCCTGTCCCCAGGGCCTGTGTCCTTCTGCTGCCCCCCAGGAGCCTTCCGGGTACCTGGCCTGCACCACCTGGCATGGGGAGACAGGTGTCCTGGAGGCTCACCAGGCACATCCCTGTAATTGCCTGGTCAGGCCTGAAACTTCCCTTGGGCCTTTGACCTGGAACTGCCTGCTCTGGCCAGCCTGTGCACTGGATCCCGGCACAGCTGTCCTCTTACGCGTGGCCAGCGAGACGTGGACCTCTCCTTCCTGTTTCGTGCCTTGCTCAGCCCCTCCCCGTCTGCAGCCAGGGTTCCAGGCTTGGCCCCTCGGCCTCCCCCAGCCTCACTCCAGCGCCTCCTGTAGTGACAGGAAGAGAGGCCCGTTGCTGCTGGTCCCTGTGCTGGGCCTCCTGTGAGTCCTGCTTTGGGCATGGGTCAGGTGTCCACACAGGGCTCCCCCCAGGGCTGCTTCCCAGGGCTCCTGGGCTGGGCAGGACGTGGGTCCTGGGTGACGAAGGGCCAGCTCGGGGCCCGAGGGTCTTTGCACATCTTGCCCACCCCTGCGACCCTCCCCGGTGGGGGCTTCCAGTAGCTCTGGGACCAGGCGGTCCTCTGAGGCCACGGCTTCCTGGCCAGCCCTGGGGACTCCCCTTGCCATTTGCTTCGAGGGGTACTGGGCAGGGACCAGCAGTAGGCCCGCTGTGGTGAAGCAGTGTAGACATGGACTTCCCGAGGGGAGGAGCCACAGCCAGCAGGAGGCGTTGGCACGGGGCTCTCGCGCGCGAGTCGCTGCGCTCAGCCGATGCTGCCCACCCCAGTGCTTGCAGGGTGCACCCTGGCCGATCCCAGGTGACACAGGCAGGTGTCCACTGTGGGCTTGGTGCTCTCTGCCGGGTTGCTCACGTGGACGGCACTTAGAAGGGTACAGCAGGTCTGTGTGGCACTTCCACCCCAGGAGCAGCGGGCTCTGGGCTGCAGCTGCCACTCAATGGTAGAGGGATTGTCTCTTGGTGACATCTCAGGGGGAAGCCAGCCTGCATGTGATCATCAGGCAGTGCTAGCACAGATGGGCCATGCCAGCAGAGGACAGCAGCAGAGTCACGGGGCTCAGGGGGCGGCCAGAGGGACCGCTACACCTCGCTTACGCTATGCCGGATTTTCTGTGGGGCGATTTTGTTATTGAGGGTAGTGTTTTCAACAGCACGTATTTTCTGACTCTCAATCCACACATGGCTGTGATGGGGACCAGGACACCCAGTGGAGTGGATGAGCCCAGAACCGACCAGTACACCCAGTGGAGTGGATGAGCCCAGAACCGACCAGTACACCCAGTGGAGTGGATGAGCCCAGAACCGACCAGTACACCCAGTGGAGTGGATGTGGCCAGAACCAGGACCAGGACACCCAGTGGAGTGGATGAGCCCAGAACCGACCAGGACACCCAGTGGAGTGGATGAGCCCAGAACCGACCAGTACACCCAGTGGAGTGGATGAGGCCAGAACCGGGACCAGTACACCCAGTGGAGTGGATGAGCCCAGAACCGACCAGTACACCCAGTGGAGTGGATGAGGCCAGAGCTGGGGCAGCAAGTGCCACAGGCAGGACTCTCCATGGCTGTGGGGGCACAGCAGCACAGCCCCCGGAAGAGCTGGCAGTTTCTCACAAAGCTACACATGCTTTTACTGTGCGACCCAGCAATTTTGCTCCTTGGTGTTTACCCAGAGGAGTTGAAAACTTATGTCCACATTAAAATCTGTGCACAGCTGTAGGTAGCAGTTTATTCATAATTGCTAACACTTGGAAACAACCAAGACGTCCTTCAGGGGTGAGTGGGTAACGATGCTGCATCCTTAGAATGAAATACTACTCAGCAATAAACAGGAATGAGCTGTCAAGCCATGGGGGACGCGAAGGGAGTTCACGTGCACCTTGCCAAGTGGAAGAATGGAAGGAAGTTAAGCGCCTGTTGCTAAGTGCAGAAGCCGGTCTGGAACAGCCATGCGAGGCTTGGTTCTGATCACAGGGCATTCTGGAAAGAAGACTGTATCTTCAGAAGACAGACCTGTGGCTGCAGGGGTTGGAGGAGGGTGGGAAGTGGAGCGGGGGTCTCTGGGGCCATGGAACTTTGTGTGGGGCTGTGATGGCAGATACGGGTCACTGTGTATCTGTCGACCCGCAGGGTGTTTGGCACCAATGGGGGATCCCGTGGGAAACCGTGGGCCTCAGTGAGTAACTGCGGGTCACTGAGGTCGCCCCTGTGCAGACGCAGCACCACAGAGCTAGGCGCCAACAGGGGCGGCCACGTACTGAGCCTGCACCTCCTGCTCCATCTCTACCACGTGATAAAAAACCAAATCAAAGTTTTAAAGTCCATGTGTGTCCATCACAGGGATTTTAGAAAATATGGAGACGGGCAGGCGAGAACGGCCGTTGCTCTCCCCTCAGCATGTCCGCGTTCAAGGCTGTCCTGTTCCAGGGCAGCTCTCTAAACACGTCTGGCCTCAGCGCCTCCTGCTTTCTACAAGCCTCCAGCTTCTCCCCTCCACTGGACGTGTCCCTGGGCCTGTGCTGACCTGAGCCCCGCCCCCTGTCTTATCCCAGGACATCCACACGAGTGCCAGAGCTGGCCCTCCCCTGCTCCGTGCCCTGATCCCTCCGTGCCTGCTCGAGCCGAGTGGAAATCCAAGTCACCGCACACCTGTGTCCACCTGCACTGTCTGGTGCCCCCGGACAGCCCTGTTTGCTATCTCCCCACCTTCCCTTGCCCACTCCACCTTCCTCCTGGACACACCGGGCAGGCATCTGCCACAGGGCCTCTGCACTTCCTGCTGTTTCTCCATGGCCCTCTCTCCCAGGAGCCAGTGGCTGCACTCCAGAGCCCAGGCAGACCCTACCGTGTGCCCTCCAGTGAAGGCCCTCCTGACCAACCATGGAAGACGGAGCCTCACGTCCTAGCTGTGGACCCCCTTCTCTGCTTTCCCCTCGTGCCATCAACCTGTAACATAAAGCAAATTCATACGAAAAGCGTAGCCTGTGTGTCCCCCACCCAGAGGCCCGGGCCTGGGATGGCCTGTGTCCTACTTGGTCCTTCGCTCTGGCCCGCTCCTTGTCCGTCCCACAGAGGCGGTGACCGCGTGCCCGCAGTGTGCTGCCCAGGTGCTTTCCTGTCTCGTCACTTAAGTGCCTCGTGCGTCATCGTGTGGCCCTGACTGTCCCTCTGCGGTGCCACCTTGGTGGCGCGAGTCTGCGCTGAGATGGTGCTGGCTTCCCCGCTGCCTCCAGGTGGCTGGCTGCTTCCTGCAGCCACAAGCCGGGCCCTGCGCTCTGGACGCCCTGCCTGCCCTTCAGCAAGTCCTCCCCCCTCGTGCGTGTGACCCACACGTGGCCCCAGTGACTGCCCTGTCGCCATGGCTTCCTGTCCTTTCTTCCTTTTGCATACTGAGGATTGAACCCAGGGGCACTTCACCACTGAGCCACTTCCCCAGCCTTTTTGATTTTGTGCGTGGAGACAGGGTCTCACCAAGTTGCCCAGGCTGTCCTCGACCTTGTGATCCTTCTGCCTCAGCCTCCTCAGTCTCTGGGATTACAGGTGTGCCCACTGCACCTGGCCCACTGCGACCTTTCTGATGAGGTGCATCCTGCGTGCACGTGGCAGCTAAGCTGCTTCTGTCCAGGTTCAGGCGTCCTGCTCATCCGGGTGACCATTGGCTCTGCAGTGCCCTGGACACCACGCGGGGTGTGTGCAGGTGCACGGTCATCTGGCCAGCGTTCCCTCTGGGGACGATGGCACACGGTGGCCTTCTCTGAAGGAGCTGGTGCTGGTGTTCCTGGTGGGTGGTGGCACCTGACATGGAGCCACAGGCGCCTGGCACCATGGACGCTGCACATCCCGTTCTGACCTGTCCCTCTTCCACAGGTGGTTGCCATAGCAGCCTGAAGCCCATCAGCAACGGTCCCAGCATTGCCTTCGCAGCTGCTGCCGCTGCCACCGCTGCTGCCATGGTCTCCGTGGACCCCGAGGGACTCCGCGGCCCGTCCCCCTCCAGCTTGCAGCCCTGCCACTTCCTGACGTTGGCACCCATCAAAATACCACTGCGGACGGCCCCCTTCTCAGGTAGGCACAGACCACGCTGCTGCCAGCAGACTCCTCCGCCGGTGAGGGGCAGGGCCTGCTGGCTCTGCTTTCTGGTCCCTGCCTGTGGCCAGGGATGCATGCGCTGTGGCACCTGCTGGTTGTTCTTCTGAGGTCACGCAGGGTCTGCTCGATGTCAGACCGCCCGGGTGCACCCGGGTCCCCCAGGAGCCAGGCCTCGCTGGCCCACCTCGGCACCTTCTGCCTGTGTGAGCAGGAAGGAGACGTCCCGCAGGACTCTGGATGGTGTGGGGCAGCAGTCTGGAGGAGCGTGGCCCCAGACCTTTGTTATTTTCTTGCGTGGAGCACCTGAAACAGCAAGAGCAGCCCTGCCTCTGAGCCAGCGTGGCACTAGGGCCCCGCGCTGAACCTCGCCACTCCTGGGGCCTGGGCTGGGACGGAGGTCGAGGGCTGTGACGGCCAGGGCCCTGGAGCTTCGGCAACGTGGGCCATCGTCCTTGCTGCAGAGTCCGGGGGTCCAGCTGGTGGACACTCAGGCTTTCTGGGAGTTGCTGGTCTTTGTCGGTGTGCAGCTTGGGAGGAGACGGAGGGGTCCTGGACTGGGTGCAGGTCCACTCCGCCTGCCTTCCCTGCGGAACGTCTCTGTGGACTGCAGTTGGTGTGCCGGGGTCCCGGCGTCCCCTGGGGTGCTGGCTTCCTCAGCTGCACTGTAGCATGGGGAGGGCAGAGCAGGCTGGCGGCCCCTCCACTCCTGTGCGTGGCCATGCCGTGTTGGTGTTCAGTGGTTCACCTGGGTTGGAATTCCTGAAAGACCACAGTCCCACGTGACAGGGCCTCCCACATCCGAAGGTGCACAGTCCAATGCTCTGGAGTCCACGGCTCTGGAGGCTGGCAGGTGCCACAGGTGGACGTTTCCACACCAGAACAGTTTGTTTCTGGCACAAAATTATTAAACAACTGTCGTGTGAAGTTACTCGGGCCGTGTGTGGAATGGGCACATGCAGCGTGAATGAACTCCCTGTCTAGGCATGGCTCTCGCCCCCAGCGTCTCCTTGTCTATGTGTCCCCAGCTCAGTGGGTGAGGGACGCTCAGCCTGCACCATCCCTCGTAGGTCAGGAGACGGTCGCAGTTCGTCACTCACCCAGAGGTGGGGAGACGGCTGGTTTCGCTGCTTCCCGGCGTTGTGTGGCGTGCTTGCGTCTTCCTGGCGTTGTGTGGTGTGCTTGCGGCTTCCTGGCGTTGTGTGGCGTGCTTGCGGCTTCCTGGCGTTGTGTGGCGTGCTTGCGGCTTCCTGGCGTTGTGTGGCGTGCTTCCGGCCTGTTACCTTTTCTTCTGATAGGTCTGACGTGGTCTTCCTCAATGCGGGGCTTTGGCATTCTGCATTTCCATGTCGGTTTGATGAATATTTGGTCAATGTTTTCTCAAAACAAAATCTTTTTTCCATTTCCTCATGTGAGTGGACTGCACCTGGAGTATGGGGGGAGATGAGTGTGTGGCTGACCCTGTGTGGACCCAGACCACAGCTGTGCAGGACGTTGTCTGAAACCCGTCCGGCCACCGACAGTTCCAGGTGACGCTAATTCACAGGAAGTTCATCTTAGAACCCAAAGCTGTGCCTGCCGAGGGGCTTCCCCTTCTGTCTTGTAGGTTTAGGAGGTGACATAATAAACATCAGCACCCATCCGTGTTTGCCTTGTTAGAGGTTCTGTAAGAGAATCAGCCACACTATGTGCTCAGTTGGAAGAGGTCAAGCGTCAGGATTGTAGGCCTCTGCCAAAGTGGCCGTGCTGGCCTTGGAGGCGTGCTCTGGCGGAGAGTGAAGGTGACGTTGAACACAGTCGGGGCGGACCAGGACCAAGGAGCTCGCCTGAGCTGTGGTCCACGAGGCAGCCCAGGCTCTGCGGCTCTCCCGGGCTGCCCAGCAGGGGTGCTGGAGGTGTGACCGCCCGCAGTGTTGTCCAGGGCACCTCCTCCGGCCACGTGCAGGGGCACACCGAGGCCAGCCAGGATTTCCCTGGAGAGCTTCTTCAGAAGCGAGGCTCACAGGAGCCTGCGGGCAGCTCTGGGCTGGGCTGCTCCAGCTGGGCTGTCTCTAAACCACCCTCGGGCACCTGTGGAGTGACCTGCTCAAGGAGTCTCGCAGGGAAATTCCTGGCACCTCTTAAAATGGGTGGACCACAAGGGGCGGGAGAAGGACAGTGTCCCTGGGAGGCTTGATGGGGGACCTGGAGCAGTGGACAGAGAACGTGGGTCTTGTGAAGTCAGCCGCACGTGGGAAGGGATGCCATGAATGTGGCGCCTCTGGTGTGTCCAGTGGCCAGCCACCCAGGTCTGCCCCAAGGCGATGGTTCCTCCTATGGATGAGAGAGGCTGCCATGCTGGCTCACTTACGCCCTTGGCTTGGTGACAGGAGCTAGACGGCCTCAGAGGCCACGCCGAGGGGTCAATGGTTCTCAGCAGGGCACTTTTGTCCTAGGGGGTATTTGACAGTGGCTGGGTTGTCAGAACTTCAGGAGCTGCTCTTGGGATCCTGTGGGTGGAGGCTGGGGAAGCAGCCTGTGTCCCACGGCCCCAGGACAGTCCTATGATAAAGTGATCCTGCCCCACACACCAGCAGTGCTTCCCAGGAAATGCTGGCTCGTGCCAGGGGCAGGCACCCGGGGACTGAGGGCCTGTGGCGGGGTGCAGGTGGGCTCCCCTGCAGGGTATGCTCCATCCGCGGGAGCCCTGAAGGAAAGAGGCTCTGCTGGAGGAGGGCCAGGCGCCTCAGGCTGGGTAGTTTGCCCTCCAGGTGGAGCAGAGCTTCTTCCGGGGAGCCAGCTTCCCCTCCTGGGCTGTCACTCGGCCCACCCGGCACTGCTCCTGGGCGGCTGGGACCCTGTCAGCCTCCTGCTCAGGGGAGTCTGTCCACATGCTGGTCCCCTCCTGGCCACAGGTAGCCTGCATGCAGGGCTGGTCCTTCTATCCTGGCTGCTGTGCACATGTCGGTTGGGGTGAACTCAGCTGGCTCCAGGGCCTGCCCTCAGGGCCACCGTCCCCACTGCTAGGAGGAGCAGGGCTGCTCTCTGCGGTCACAGGACTCTGAATTCTGCCGCTTAGGTCTGCTCCTGAGCTAGATTGTGAGGTCGGGCAGCTTTAGGTGGAGGACGCGGGTAGTCACTCAGCTGCGCGTCCCTGTGACTGAAAGACCCGACAAGAACAGCTTTCAGAGGAGCGGTCTGTCTTGGCTCACGGTGGCAGAGGTTCAGTCCACGGTCGGCCAGCTCCACAGTTCTGGACCCAAGCTGAGGCAGAACATGGCGGCAGGTCGTGGAGGAGGAAAGCGGCTCAGCACGTGGAACCAGGGATCAGAGAGGGGAAGGGGCCCCAGGAAACCAGCCCTTTCAGTGACCCGCCTCCTCCAGCCACATGCCCCTGTCTCGTCACCACCTGTCAGTCCTTCGGACTCGGCCGGGCTGGGCAGTGGCAGCTGTCACAGGGCAGCCCTTTCCCCTCTGACCGTGCCTGTGTTAACCCAGGAGCTTGGAGACCCCTCACATCCAGACCGTGGCCCAGCCCCTTGTGCTGACGGCGTGGGCTGGGGTGGCCACGGGCGTCGGGGAGGCGGGTGGGCAGGGCGGGCAGGGTGACTTCCTACCACACTTGCAGGCCCTGGGCTCAGGTCGCAGAGGAGCTTTCCGGGAGAGGTCTCCAGTGTCGCGTCCACTCCTTAGTGGTCGAGGAGGACAAGCTGTTTATCCAGGCAGAATGAGAGGCAGGATTGCAGACGGCGTCAGGGAAGCTCCCGGGAGCTGCCTGGGACGGGGTCGCTCGGCGCTGCCCCGACCTGCAGCCCCTGGACCAGGGTCCTGCTCTGACCTGGGGCCAGGCAGGGCGAGGTGCGGGTCTGGAACCGACTGAGCCCTGGAGGTGCCCCACAGGATGGGGTGGACAGAGTGACTCTTCTTTAAAGAGTGATCCTGCTGGTTTCTACCGCATGTCTCTGTGCCGGGGGAGAAAGGGAAGGGTGCGTGGGCGGTGGCGATCTCGAGGAGCGAGATAGATAGACAGATATTAACAGGTGCCATCTGCCTTGGAGGTCCTCTGCCACCTGCTCTTTTGCTTCCAGAACTATTTAATGGTCTACATTCAACAGGCCGTCCTGCCACAGAGCAGCTGGGGAGCGACTGTTTCCTTTTCCACCAGCAGCTTGTGAGCCAGGCCTCCGAGGGTCAGCGACGTCCAGGCCAGAATGCAGGTCCAGCGGCTTCCCTCGTGGGACAGCCTGCGGATGTGCAGGCCGTCTCCGTGACGCAGCCAGCAGCCCTGCGGGCAGGAAGGCTTCCGTTTGTTTTCTAAATCCAGGAATTGTTCCCTCCTCCACTGTGATCTCAAGTGTCATAATACGTATTAACATTTTCCAGTTTTCCAGAGACAAAAATAGGGCGACGCTATAACAACATGATCACTTACACCTGAGACGCAGGAGCCCAGCCGCCTCCTGTGGGGAAGGCGGACGGAGGCATCAGGCTGCCAGGAGGGGAAAGGCGTCTGGACCTGAGCCAGCAACGGGCTTCCTGCGCTTTGTTACCCGCGATGCGCGAGCGCACGCCCAGACACACCTGCAGGCCTCCAGCTGGCGTTAGGACGGGGTGTGCGGGCAGCCTTTCCTACGGGGAGAGTGTCCCTGGGACCCACGGGCGGGACCCGCTTTCACACCAAGTCCCTCCCACCAGCCAGGTCTGGGTGGCCCGCCCGAGGACGCTCCTGTGGATCCTGTGTAGATCCACCCCTGGGATCCTCGGCGCTCTGTCTGCGTTGGCCGTCTCCACCATTAGCTCCAACCTGCTCTTCCTTTGAAAATAAAACTCGGAGCCGCGTCAGGCCAAAGCCTGTGTATTTGTCAGGCATCAGGCGTGGTGTGTGCCAGGCCCATGGCACCTCCCCCCCAGTGCCCAGCCTCCCTGTGGCCTCCCTCGCCCACAGGTGCTGGGCTGCAGCTGGCGCCCCCCGCTGCTCCTGAACCCCGCCCACCCCACACTCCCAGCGCTCTGCAGCTCTGGGCCTCTGTTCCCCAAGGTGCGCCACAGCTGTGCATCTGGTGCGGCCGGTTCGCTCACATGGGGGTCTGGCAGTGGTGCCCTCGAGGTTCACGGGTCCTGAGCGGGCATGTCTCCAGGAAGCACCAGAGGCGGCCCTTTGAGCTGCGTCCTGGAAGCTGCCGTGGCCGCCACCTCCTCCTTGGGAAGCGCTTGTCTCCCTGGCCTGAAGCTCCTGTGCGTGCTGGGCTCAGCCTGGCGCCACGCCGACTCTCAGGAGCCCCGGGCCTCCTCTGTCCTTGGCGTCCCTTGCCCTCATCCTGGGTGACAAGGATGGCACAGGGTCTCCTGCTCCCCTGGGCCCTGCGTGCAGGCTCCTGGTGGTCCCTCCACTTTCCAAAGGCCCTTCAGACTCTACTCTTCCGTAAAGGAAGGCTGACGTCCCCCCACCGCCCCTCATAGGAAGCCAAAACCCGCGCCTCCCGGGCTTCCAGGCAGACCCACTGGACAGGCCCCTGTGCGGTCAGTGCCACCCAGCTCAGCCCGCACTGGGGTCCAGCGCCTGGAGGTGCCCTTGTCCTCCTGCTGACGCCTCGTGTCACCTGTCGGCACCACCGGCGCTCCTCCTCTCTAGCACCGGGGCTCTGTGCCTCCTCCCTCCTCTCCGCTCGTCTTGGCCCAGCAGCTCGGCCTTCATGCAGGGGCTGCTGCACACACTTTCCCTGCTTCCATGGCAACGTGTGTGAGCCACAGAGGAGCTGGGTTCAGCTCCCCAGCACCTGCCTTCCGTGGGTTAGAGCAAACCCAAGCTCCCCGGGTCTTGGGCGCTCTCTGAGCCTGGCCTGCGCTGTCGCTCTCTCTTGAGCCACACTCCTTTGCCCACCAGCCCTCACATGCTGGCTACTGCTGGTTCTTCTAGCACACCAAGGCCTGGCTGCCCCAGGGCCTTTGCACCGGTTATTTCCCCATTTGAGGACTCTTCTTAGAACCTCCCAGTGTAGCGAGTGGCTGGTTGTCTCTCTATCACACAGGCTTCAGCTCAGAGCCGGGCCCCAGGCCTGCCACTCTGCAGCTCCCTCTGGAATAAGATCCTCCTCTTTGCTGGATATTTACTTTAGGGATTTTTATTTTGGCTCAGAATCATTTTTGGTGTCCATTTCCTGCATGTGTCCTCTTTCCCTGGGAGATGGGGCCCCGGGGTCTCCTTCGCCACCGAGTAGAACAACGTGGTGACAGTCTTCCCTTGTTAGCACTTTGCTAGGTGACACACTGAGCACATTGCTCTCCTGCAGCTGGTGCTGGACTTCAGGGTGGCTCTCATTAGGGACAGCACCGTCCACGCCAGCCTGTTCCCTCCACGACAGCGACCAGGTGCCTGCCCTCTTCTGGAGACTCGCGTCCCTTGCCCCACCTGGCTGGCCCCTGCACATGAGCGAGGTCACCAGTGGGCGGAGGTACCTGTGAGCCAGAGGAGTTCCTCAGCACTGTGAATGTTGCGTCCCTGCAGAGATGGCCCTCGGTGCACACAGGGTGGACTCTAACCAGGAGCTCGGGCGGAGAACGGGGCTCTGCTGTGAAGGACTTCAAAGGAGTGGTCAGACCCCACTCCTACATTCCATCCGGTGAATTTCCTGGAATCCCAGCCTTTCAAACCAGAGGCCTGTGGACCCCATGCGGCCAGTCCTGTTGGGCAAGGCTTGGGGACTGTCAAAGGCCAGGAGAGACTGGCTTTCCCGAATCCCATGGCCAGGGAAGGGCTGGCGGGCCAGAGTCAGCTCTTCCCACAATTCCTGTCAGCAGCAGCAGCTCTGCCGGCCAGGCAGAAGCAGGAGCAGGTCCAGAGCCCGCGGGAGCTGGGTCCCTGCTGCCCTGAGGGCGTGACCCCTGGTTTGCCACCAGCCGGGGGAGCAGGATGCACACACAGTGGCACAAGGTGCCGCCTGGGTGGGTCTGTAGTCTTCGGGCAGGGCCAGGTGAGGAGACCCTGGAAGGAGTTCCTGAACGGGTCTCCCGTGAGAAAACAGGTCAGTCTGCAGACAGAGGGGACGAGGGGCCACCATTGCTGCCTTCGTGACACGGTGCCCAAGGAGGCACGTGGTGTTAGATGGCCTTGATGCACCACAGGCCAGCACTTAGACCTTTCTTGAAGTGGTCGTGGTAAGGGAGCAGCGGGCTCCTTCCCAGGCTGGGCCACTTGGCCAGATGGGAGGACAGTGCCTTGGAGGCAGCATCCATGGCGGATGGCCATCAGAGGCGGCAAGGGCCGTGTCTGGTCCAGGGTGCACACAGCCCGGGCCCCGCTCGTTGCTCAGGGCTTCCTGCCCTAGGTCTTTGGTCGTACCTCTCAAACAGACCCCTTTGGGACATGAACAGGATCAATGTCGTGCAAGAGGGCCGTGCGTGACGGGGGCATGGGGCCTGAGCGGGAGGGACGTGGCCTTTGCTCTCCACTGGATTTCTAGGGGCCATGTTGGGGATGCTCTGAGGAAACAGCCCCAGAGCCACGTTGGTGCTTTTGAGTGGCTGCAGCTGTGGGAACAGAAGGCAGGTCCTGGAGGCGAGTACGGGAGGTCCAGCCTTCCATTTCCACCTCCAAAGGCACCGAGACGGGTCTCGGAACCAGTCTACACCTTCTCCACAGCCGCATCATTCAAACTAGCTGAGGGTGCACGTGTCTCCAGCGACTGTTGACAGCGGACAGTGAGGCCGGGGGCCTGTGTAGACGGAAGGAGGCTCTGACCCAGGCTGCCCACGGACCCCATCAAGGACTCCCTGCTCAGTGACATAGCCAGGCCTGCAGGACGCTGCATGGCCTCCTGCTGAGCTCTCTGGGGCACCAGATGCTCTGGGGACAACAGACGAGGTACCAGGGTAGGCGGGGAAGGGGGGACAGTAGACAGGGCATCAGGGTGAGTTAGGAGGGGGCACAGTATGATGGGCAGTCTCAGTTTCTGAAGATGAACAGCCAGGAGGTGGGTGGTGGGGACAGTCGCCCTTACTTTGAATGTCCTCCGTGCTCTGAACCACATTCCTGGAAAATACACGAGGGCAGATTTCATGGTGCATGAATTTCACCGCGAGTTTTCAAAGTTCCCTGGGCTTGCGTGTACTGGGTGCTCCTGGAGCAGGCTCCTGGGGTCCTGCCCCCTGGGCTCCTGGGGTCCCCACATCTGAGAGGCCTGCCCTGGTATGGCACGGATGAAGCTGATCACGGAAGGGGCCAGAGGAAGGGCAGGAGGCGGGACTGTGGGGTTGCTCTTCCAGCCTGGCATCTGCATCCCTCTGATCCAACTCGGTAGCACATTTCTGGCAACGTTAGGTGTCTGGAGCACGGCAGAGACAGGCGTGGCGGGATGAGGCCTCCAGCCCAGGTGGGAGCAGCTGCTGCGACCCCTGCATTCTTAGGGCAGCTGGACGGCTTCAGGTGGGACCGTAGGGAGCTGGCAGAGGTGGACCCTGGCCCGAGGGTCTGTGAAGAGCTGTCCTGAGTCGGGGTGGGTCTGGGAGCACGAGAGGCTGGAGGGGCCCCGAGGGATGGGTAGACTGCAGGCTAAAGTCAGGGCCAGGCAGAGAGGGTGGGACTAGAACTGGGCAGCAGGGGACTGGGCAGGGCTGAGACCCAGAGGACTAAGGCTGTGGTAGGGTTGACTGGAACATTCTGCTGCCAGTGTTCTGGGACATTTTGACACTCTGAAAGGGGCACTTTACCCTGAGGACGTCTCCTCAAGGCAGACCCACTACCCGAGGACCCAGTGATGCCCCAGGGCAGCCATCTGAGGCAAGGGTGGGAAGCAGAGCCCGCTGTAGCATGAGACGCTGAGAAAGGCAGGACACGGAGCAGCCAAGGTGCCCAGTGTGCGGTGCCCTCCAGGTGGAGGAAAGAACAGGCCGGGTTCCCGTTAGCTGGGCAGGTGACATGGGCCTCGTCCAGTAAGGGACCAAGGGCCACGAGTGCTGCCCCATGCGGGCAGGACGCGTGTCCGGGCAGCCTCCAGCCCTGGGGGAGGAGCGGATGGTCAGTGGAGCAGCACCGTCCCCTCACCGTGCCTGGGTGAGAACGGCTGTGCTGGGCCTCGCAGTGGGTGACGTCCAGCAGCCCTTGCTCCCCACGTCTCCTGGGGGCTCCCGGGGCTCCTGGGAGGCAGCCTCCTGTGCTCGGACATGCAAGGCGTCTCCCTGGGCCGGTCTGCTGTCCGGCGAAGGCCACTGCGTCCTTTGTGCTGTGTTCGAGTGCTCTAGGTGGGTGTTTATCCTCGTAGGGACAGTCAGTGCCTGTCCCGGGGTCACCTGTCCTCTTCTCCTCTTCTGGTGGAGTCTTGCTGGACTGCTGGCTCTTTGAGGTGTCGCTGGGAATGGATCAGGGCTGGTCTGTCCCTCTTGGTCTGGAGTCCCCATAGTGGCCTTGAATGGAGAAGCCTGGGAGTTTCCCCAGAGCCACGGGCTGTTGGGCTGCCGTGGCGACAGAACCCCAGTAGCGTGAGTCCAGGGCTCAGTCTGCTACCTCGTCCTCCTGCTCCTCAGAGGGACGGGGGAGTGGGGACCAGAGGAGGAGGCCCATCCGGCTCACTGCTTGGGAGCTGCTCTGTGCTGGGGACACACCCTCTGCCCCAGAGTCTCCTCTGAGGGTCTCGCCCCCTGCTGCTCCCAGCCCGCCTGCACCCACAGAGGTGGGCGAGGGAAGCCTGCCACTCCCTGCCCCCTGGAATGGTCCGGAACCCCACGCGGCCCCAGCAGCCTCTCTGGGCAGGTTCGCCGGCAGTTCCAACATGCTAGGTCACTCTCTTTTCTGCAGCAATCTCAGGGAAGCCCCTCTGTCCCTTCCAGGTGGCCGTCAGCCTCCTTGTCAGTCCAGGTTCCAAGTCCACCCAATGCAGGGAGGGAGTGGGCTGTGGTAGGTGGTGGCCAGGCCAGGAGGGGCTGCTGCTCTGGGTGGGCGCCAGGCCTGCGACCTGCCCTCTGTGCTGGGGTCAGGCCTCCCCAACCCCTCTCCCCTCCATGCCAACTCCTGCGGCTTTCCTTTCCTTCTGTAGATGAGACTGGAATGCAGTTTCCAGTTAAAATCCTGTGACAAAATTCACCATTGTCCATTTAACAGTGTGCAATCCAGTGGCATTTAGTGCATCTACAGTGCTATGCCAAGGTCCATCCATCTAGACCCCAAGGTCCATCCATCTAGACCTCAAGGTCCAGCCATCTAGACCCCAAGGGAGACGCGCCCTGGTATCAGAGGACAGTGAAGCTGGAATCTGCTTGCAGATCAGCCTCTGGCTCAGGGGCTGGAGCTGCTGGCGGGGCTGGCACAGGGTGCTCCTGTCCTCCGGGAACCAGTGGAGACCTTCGAGGAACGTGGGAACCACCCGTCGCTGTTCTCCTGATTCTTTCTGTTGTTGTCACGGCAGCCATCAGTTGTCACAGTGCTGGAGGGTGTCACTTAGCATGCAGATGGAGTCCAGCGAGGTTTAGTGTCCATAGAGTCCCCTGGCCACCTTGGGGGAGGGGAGGGGCTGGCCAGTCCAGGCCAGGTCGGCCCGTGTGGCCATTCTGGATGACTTTCTCAAGTGATCCGCGCATCTGCCTGCAGAGCTGAGTAGACTCTGCCCCAAAGGTGAAGGCAGCAGGGGAGGCCCACATGACCTGAAGGCGGAGGCCATCCGTCACTCTTGGTCACCTGCAGGCCCAGGTGCAGAGCCTATGTTTTCAGCAAAAGCCACCTCCGGTTCCTGGGAGGTAGCTGGCCCATCGTTACCACCCAAACCTCAGAGGCTGAGCTGCAGCCCGGCTGGCAGGAGGCGAAGGTTCTGCCCGGCGGGTGACCTCCGAGCTGATTAGAGATTTCTGGCGTGAACTAAGACAAGTGAGGTTGGCGGGTCCCTTAGGCCTCCCTGTGGCTCCAGCACTCTTTCCTCGTCTCTCCCAGCTGGACCTGCACCTGCCTCTGCCTGTCCTGGAAGTCCCGTGTGACGGGGCCCTCGGACGTGTGGCCCTGTGCCTGGCGTGTGCCTGGCCAAGGAGTTGAGCTCTCGTCTTATTCCGGAAGACTCTCTATAACAGGACCGACTGCTTCTTGAAGCCAGAACTTTCTATCAATGCGTAGTTGGCTTTCTGTTGGTTGAAATACCTCTAATAATTTAATATGCTTTGTTAACTGTGTGATTGCGGCTTTTCTACATTTTCCTGAGGTGGTTTGGGAAGTTTCTTCTTCCAAGAAATGCTTCCATTTCTTCTAGATTTTGCAATTTACTGATGTAAAGTTATCTGGAAGATTCTTGTAACCTGCTGTGTGCCGCACAGGTGGACCCCTCGCGGGCCTTGCTGTGGATGACCACCCTGCCTGTGGGCTCCAGGGCGTGGGATGGCGCTGCCCACCCTGGGCAACTCTCTGCTTGGCTGGGGCTGTGGGCGACAGGTGCTCCTCCTGCCTCCAGCTCTGCTGCCCAGCACAGCCTTGGCCACGCTGCTTTCCTTGAACGTAAGCTGCATTGCCCTTGTTGAAGGTGCGCAGCCTGGTGCCGAGGACGCGGGTGGCACCTGGTACCCGTGAGCGGTGGCCGCCAGGACGCGGGCGGCACCTGGTTCCCGTGAGCAGTGGCCGCCAGGACGCGGGCAGCACCTGGTACCCGTGAGCAGTGGCCGCCAGGACGCGGGCAGCACCTGGTTCGGTGAGCAGAGGCTGCCCACGGTCCTGCTCACAGAGCAGCTGGTCTGCTCATTCAGGGAAACCCTGCGCCTGACACCTTGCTCTTACTAGTGCTCACATGGTGCCCCACACCTGTGCCCCTGGTGCCTGGACTTCGCACCTGTTGACCCACGTCCCCCTTCCCCTCCCTGCCTGACCACCATTGTATTCTCTTTATATATTTGCGTTTTCAAAATGTTAGATTCTACACGTGGAGAGCATCATGCGATGGTTTCCTTTCTGTGTCCATCTGGTTTCATGGAGCACGAGGTCCTTCGTGTCCTCCTGTGTTACCTGGTGCCTTCCTTCACCCACTCCCATCTCACGGTCTGGCCCCTAGGTTGACGCCCACCTGTGGGTGCCACCCTGGCTGCCGTGGGTGGCACTGCCGTGAGCAGGAAGGACGCCTGTGGTGCTGGCAGCACCTGGCCGCATGGGTCGCCTGTTCCCAGGGTGGCCGAGCCGTGGCCCTCCCCAGCCGCGTGCCGGCTGTCCTCACCCCGCCGTGAGGTGCGCCTCGTGGCAGCAGCCGTCCTGGCCGGGCAGAGCCTCGTGGTGCTCTGACTTGCGTTTCCCTGGTCATGTGACCCCAGGGCTTCTGTCTGGCGGCTGGTCCTCTGCGTGTCTTCTTGGGGGGTTTGCTGGGGCCTCTGCCGGGTGTTAACGGGCCGCGTCCTCCTCTGTGGGTTGCGTGAAGTCTCGGACGTTCCGTCGGTAACCCCTTCGGATGTGATTCCAGTCACCTCCTCCAGGCCACGGTCGCCTTCTGCTTCTGTTGACTGTGCAGCCGTGAAGGAGGCAGGGGAAGGGGTGGACGCTGGCAGCCCTGGGGGCGTTCAAGGAGATGGCGGCGACTCGGCCTCTCACCACAGAGCGCCCCAAAACAGATGGCCCGGCGGGCGTTGCGAGCGCACCGGGTGAGGCCTGGAGCCGCCCACAGGGTCAGAGGTGGCTCTGTGGCTGGAGTGACCAGGGGCTCCCGGAGGGGATGCCGCAGAGCCAGAATCCAGCCCACTCGCAGGGGACAGTGGTGGCCATGCCAGTGCCCCTTGCCCGCCCCTCCAGGAAGCTGGTTGCTGCCCGCGACCCCAGCTGGCTGCTGCAGGAAGCGGCCCTCTGGTGCGTCCAGCTGGGTGCAGGCCTGGGGTTCTCAGTCCTTCAGGGCACAAGCGGGACCTTCCGGGCAGAGCACGAAGGGTGCAGCCCGGATGCTGCCGCCCTCTGCAGGGAGCTGGCTGGGAGCAGACGCCGCCCACTGCACCGCGCCCGGTTCCCTCCCCAGCTCTGAGGAGCGCCGCGTGGGGCTTCATGGCGGCCCCTGGGCCTCGGGGTCGAGGGTGGTCCCAGGGTGCGGCCCTCTCTCACATGCACACATGTGCTCTCACACGGGGACTGTGTGCCATGCCTCCCCCTCCTCTCTCACACCCACACCCACGTCTACATACCAACCTCCGTCCTCTCCCACATGCACAGGCCAGCCTCCGTCCTCTCTGGCTGCCTCCCTTCCCCACTCTCTGCCTCTGTCTCACTCACACTCACAGTTGTTCACTGTCCCCTGCTCGCTGTCCTCAGGGCAGCTGTCTCAGGAACTTGGGCCACCCTGCCCGCCCTGTGTGTCCTCACATCTCCGCTGTCCCTCTGTAACTTCCTCTTTGCCAGCACCAACTCACCCCCAGCCAGCCTGGTCCCGCTCCGGATGGAACTGCACCCACAGGATCAGCACAGCTTTGGGAACAACTTGGGTCATCTGCCCCCTTATGACTGTGACAAAGTCCTACAAGGGCGGCCTTGGGTTCAGCAGCTGGCAGCCTGGAGGTCTTTTCTGGCTGCATCATTTACAGCTCTCCCCTTATTGCAGAAGAGTGATCGCTGGAATACTTAAGAAAACAAGTGGAGAAACTAAAGAAAATCAAGCTTGCAAACCTCTGCAAGCCGTCTGAGCACCCCGTTTTGGTGCAATGTGTTAATAGCAGGCTGCACCCAGCCTTATGCTTTTGAAATTCCATTTTACTTCTTTAAAATCATAAGCCACCAGGCAGGTGGGGACACAGCGCAGTCCAGCTGGTCGGGGTTTCACCAGGACATCTCTGGAAGGACTCAGGGCGAGCGGGCTCTGCCAGCACCTTAACTCTGTGGCCCGTCCCTGGCCTGCCTCGGTTCCTTGTCAACCACACAGTCACCACCACCCTGCTTTCAGGAGGCCCTGGCCTGGCAGGAGCAGTGTTTGCTTGCGGTGTCCCTCCGGATGCTTGGCGGCGGGGTGCTGCTTTGGTAAGCAGTGCCGTCTCTGCTGGGAGAAGACTGGCATCTGAATTGTTCTCTGACGAGCACAGAGTGCTGCGTTCTGTTCCCAGGTTCTCATTTGCCAGGCTGAATGCTTGCAAAGGTGGGGAGCCCTTTCCGCTCACAGTAAACAAGCCTTGTGTGCGTGCGCGCGCGCATCCAGGAGGCTCCGGGCTGAGCTCCCGCCACGCAGAAGCCAAAGCAGAAGCTGAGCAAAAACCATGGCGGTTCGTCGCATGTGTGCATGCGGCCATTTGCACAATGGGAAAGAAGGCTTACGTGGGAGGCTTTCAAGAAGAACTGAAGTCACAGAGTTAGCAGAGGATGGGCGCATGCTCCCATGCAGGAGGCCAGCATGTGCCTGCAGCCCCAGAGGGACACCCACCTGGGTTGTCAAGGGTCGCTGTGGAGCCCAGGGTGGCCGGCTCCCAAGGCCAGGAAGTCCACATGGTTCACAGGATGTCTTGCCAGAGGCTGCCAGCCTCCCTCCCTGCTCCTTTCGGTGGGGAGTAGTCTGCTCAGGTGACAGGAAAGATCCGCAGCAGCAGAGAGGTACAGAGAAAGTCTAGATTTTCTTAAATGGATCATGCCCTTTCTTTGTGGTCAGTTCTTCCACCTCTGTGACCAAAAGCCCCGACAAGAGCAATTGAGGAGGGGAAGTTTATTTGGGGCTCATGGTTTCAGTGGTCTTAGCCCCCAAATCTGAACCCCAGACATATACCCCAGAGGCACACCCGCAACGCCCCCTCCTCCAGCCACACCCTCCCTGCCCACAGTCTCCGCCTAATCAGTCCCATCGGGAGGCTAACGCACTGATTGGGTTAAGGCTCTTATTTCACCTCTAAACTCTCTTGCATTGTCCCACCCCTGGGCTTCCGGGGGACACTGCATATCTAAACCATAACACCTTCCGTCCCCCTCTCCAAGGGCCCACCCACTTTACCTGCTCCTTCCAGGTGGTGCTCCGGACTCAGCCGTGAGTGCAGAGGCACCCGCCCCCACAGGATGCCCCCACCCGACGCAGAGGCCCCTGCTCCTCCATCTCCTGCTCCCTCTGGAGGCCGCCAGTCGGTGGAGGGCTGGTCTGGGGTGCAGTCCAACAGCGTGTGACTTGGAGGGCAGAGCAGGCTTGGCCTCCACAGGGCAGCCGGGCTCACCGGCGTGGCTTCCCTGGAGTTGGGCCCGTGGTCCAGGTGGGGCAGGGACGCACACTGGATGACCCGCCAGATCCCCGCAGGACCACAGCCAGGGCCACCGGGCTCAGTTGCCTGCGCTGTCTCCAGGGTCGCTGCTCTTGCATCCACCCTGCCTGTGCTTTGCGATACGTACATTTTAGGTCAATGATTTGGTTTTGGACAGTCCACCAGGCAGAGAGGCATTGAGAGACAACCCAGATGGGAGGTGCTGGAGGCTTGACTGGGCAGGTTGGCGTGGGCATTGAGTAGTGGTCAGAGCTTGAGTGTAATTTAAAGCTGTGGACAGCAGGCTGGCCAGCAGGACACATGTGCACGTTGGAGGAATGCAGAGTCAAGGACGACCCCAGAGGCTTTGTTCTGAGCGACTGGGGGCTGGAATGCCATCCACCATGGACACCTGTGCCTTGCGGGTGTGGGGCCAGGTCAGGGTGTCCTCCCACCCTGCTTCCTCCTCTTGCTCCCAGCCTGCTGCTCTCTTCCTTGGACAGAATTCCTCTAAACGAGGTCGCAACCTGCCGCCGCCACCTGTCGCCTCCCACTTGCCTTGGAACTCAGGGCAGGCTGACTTTGGTCCTCCAGCCCTGCACTCGCTCTTGCAGCTCACGTTCTCTGTTCCTCTGTTGCTGACAGTCCTTAAGCATTTGATGGTCTGTCCCTTTCTCCTTCTTGAAAACCAGCTCATTTGTCTCCAGGTCAACCCTGTGCCTGGCTGGCCTTCCTGGGTGACCGCTGCCTCTGGCCCTGCTCTCTGGGCTCGCCCTGGGCTCCTCCTTTCCCCTCCACAGTCTCCACTGCAGCACAGCAGCCAGAGCTGCAGGTGTGACCCCCAGTCTCCTGGCTGCTGCCCTCCCAATTCCGGCCCCCTCTCCACTCACAGCCTGGCCCCCACCCTGGACCCAACCTGTGTGCCCCAAAGTCTGTACCCATTTCCACTTGCATGTTCAATACTCACACTGCAGTGAGTACATCCTAACCTGAGCTCAGACATCCTTATAACTTTATTGAACAAGCAATAATTTTTATTGTACTCATTTTTCTCAAGGCGGCATCTAGGGACAGAAGTCACGGAAGCAAGATGTCTGGTATGGAAAGAGGAGAGGGAACGCCATGGAGAACAGCAGGGTCGGGGTCAGGGCCTGCAGTCAGCCTGCCTCAGTTTCCTGAGCGCGGAGATGTACCCCATTCCTGGAAGTGGACAGGCTTTGGGAAGTGGCCTGTGCTCTAAAGGGAAGAGCCTGTGGCCACAGGCAGGCGTTGGATTGCATCAGGCACAAGATTGCCTCGGCCCAGTATTGTGGAATCATGGCGTCTGTGAAAGACTCCTGTGGGCTTGCAAAACCACGCATGCGGGACACTCAACTAACTAGGAATGGACGCTTATCCAGAGAGGATGAGCCATGGCCAGTGAGCGCGTGGAAAGACGCTGGGATCAATAGCCATCCGAGACGCCACAGTGAGGTGCCACTTCACACACTAAGCAGCAAAGATTAAAGGGTGGGCAGTGACAAGCACTGGTATGGCCTCACACTCTCCCAGTAGCTGAAACAAAGAACAGAGGGCAATGCCAGGCCTGGGTTTGAGGATGAACCCCTCATGCTGCTGGCCTGCACACTCCTTATGAAAAAGAGCAGCCCGGCAGTTCCTCCAAGAGCTGAGCACAGGACCACCCCACCTGCCAGTTGTGCTTCGAGGTAGGTGCCCGAGAACCATGGAAACACATGTCCACCTCCAAACAGACGCAGATGCCCAGAGCAGGGTTACCACTGGAGCCAAAAGTGGACCAGCCCAAGGTCCACCAATGGAGCAAGGGACCAAATAGATATGGTCCATCTGTACAATGCAAGATTCCTCAAAACCACAAGGGAATGATGTCCTGGCACACGCCCCAACACAGACGGTCATTGAGAACCTTACGCTAAGTCGAAGAAATCAGTCCTGAAAACGCTCAGGGGCGTGTTGCAAGATCTGAGATCATTGCACGTTGCTTCCCAGAGCAGGCACAGCCGCAGAGGAAGCAAGCGAGCGTCCTGGCGGGCGGGGTTGGGGGCCGGGTGGCGAGGTGGCTGCGGATGGGCACCAGGCTTCCCTCAGGTGGAGGTGCACAACCTGATGACCGCACAACCCTGCGGAACTGGGGAAGTCCCCGGCGTGTGCACTCTGAGTGAGTGAGCTTTACGTCACGTCCTCCTGCTCTCTCCAGGACACAGCCAGCCCCGGGCCTGCAGGCTGGGCTCCGCTGGAGGAGGATTCTCTGCTCTGCTGTACCTCGCCAAGGCCAGGCAATGGACTCTGGGCTGACCGGAAAGGGCTCCAGGGGTGTCTGCCATTGTGGCCATCGAGCTGAGCAGGGAGGCCCTGCACGAAACATGAGAAGGGCAAAGCAAAGGCCGGCACAGGGTCTGACCGGGGAGAGCCCTGCAGAGGGCGGAGGGTGCAGGCCTGGGTCACGTTTCTCAGTGGATTCCTGTCAGCAGCTGCCCTGGCCAGAGCATGAAGTGGGTGCGAGCCCTGAGGACGGGGGACCTCCTGGTGGCACATGTGTGCCCAGGAGTCCCGCTTCATGCTGGCTTGTAGGGAAAGTGCTCACCTCCTGATGGAGGCCCTCTTCTGGCCTGGGATGTGCTTCAGGGTCCAGGAGCTACTGTGTCCAGTGCTTCCGTTCAACTTTCCAGGGGTCGTTCCACAACCTGAGATGCTGCCCGTCTCTGCTCAGCAAGGGCACCTGAGCAGCTGGTGCTGGGGCTTCTGAATGAGCAGGTGTGGTCCCCGAGACCTTGCTGTGGCCCTGGCACGTACGGGAGGTTGACAGACACACAGGAGAAGTCAGGGTCAGTCACTCCACCAAGGCAGGGTTCAGCCGGCTGGAGGGACCCAGGCAGGAGACATAGCCTTGGGTGTGTGGGGGGCTCAGGCAGAGTAGAAGGGCTGGCTGGAGGGGTCTGGGAGGCAGGGAGAGGCAGGTGGATGGGCTGTGGGCCTTGGGCCTGGGCAGCTGCAAGAGCCGGGCTGGCACCTCTGGGAGAGGACCTCGGAGAGGGTCTGTTCAGGGCAGTGAAGGGCCTTCGTGTCCTGCGCTGCCCCTCAGGCGTCACTGGTGTTCCGGGCAAGCCCTCCTCTCTCCATTTTCAGCCTCCCTTACCTGTCGCTCGGCAGGACACTAGGTGCAGTGTCGTGCTGTGTATCTTACAGTGGCTACAAGAGGGTGTTTTCAAAGTTTTACCATAAAGAAATGGTGGGGTGGAGGTGACGGCATAGCTACCCCGATTTGCTCATCACACACATACGGTGTTGAAATATCACACGGTGCCCAGAATCACGCACAATTCTGTGTGAATCATAAGGAAGAGGGAGCAGGTGAAACCCGGCTGCTGCTCCAAGCAGGTGACCTGCTGCCTGGCTAGCGGCACCCACGAGTCTACCTGCGCGCTCATGCGCTGCTCACACAGATTTGAATCTCTGGCAAGCCTCTGCCCTTAACGTTGATTTTCTTATTTTCTCAATGGGACATAAAAGTGTTTAATAATTGTATTCATATTTATGGTATGAATACATAAATATACATATACATAAATATAAATATACATAAATATATCTCAATCCTTCTCATGGCGATTCTGCTAGAAGGTGATTTTGTATTCTAGCTTTGTTTCTGGATAAACTGCTTCTGGCTGAAACCTCAGTAAGAATGGAAAGTTCACATGGGGGCTGCTGCTGAGTGTCCACTTGGGGTGCTGCTGAGCGTCCACTTGGGGTGCTGCTGCTGAGTGTTCACATGGGGTGCTGCTGCTGAGCGTCCACTTGGGGTGCTGCTGAGCGTCCACTTGGGGTGCTGCTGCTGAGTGTTCACCTGGGGTGCTGCTGCTGAGTGTTCACATGGGGTGCTGCTATTGAGTGTTCACATGGGGTGCTGCTGCTGAGTGTTCACATGGGGTGCTGCTGCTGAGCGTCCACTTGGGGTGCTGCTGCTGAGTGTTCACATGGAGTACTGCTGAGTGTCCACTGGGGTGCTGCTGCTGAGTGTTCACATGGGCTGCTGCTGAGTGTTCACATGGGGTACTGCTGAGTGTCCACTGGGGTGCTGCTGCTAAGTGTTCACATGGGGTGCTGCTGAGTGTTCACATGGAGTACTGCTGAGTGTCCACTTGGGGTGCTGCTGCTGAGTGTCCACTGGGGTGCTGCTGAGTGTTCACATGGGGTGCTGCTGAGTGTTCACATGGGGTGCTGCTGCTGAGTGTTCACTTGGGGTGCTGCTGCTGAGTGTCCACTTGGGGTGCTGCTGCTGAGTGTCCACTGGGGTGCTGCTGAGTGTTCACATGGGGTGCTGCTGCTGAGCGTTCACTTGGGGTGGTGCTGCTGAGCGTTCACATGGGATGCTGCTGCTGAGTGTCCACTGGGGTGCTGCTGAGTGTTCACATGGGGTGCTGCTGCTGAGCGTTCACATGGGGTGCTGCTGCTGAGTGTCCACTGGGGTGCTGCTGCTGAGTGTCCACTTGGGGTGCTGCTGATGAGTGTCCACTTGGGGTGCTGCTGCTGAGCGTTCACATGGGGTGCTGCTGCTGAGCGTTCACATGGGGTGCTGCTGCTGAGTGTCCACTGGGGTGCTGCTGAGTGTTCACATGGGGTGCTGCTGCTGAGCGTTCACTTGGGGTGCTGCTGCTGAGCGTTCACATGGGGTGCTGCTGCTGAGTGTCCACTGGGGTGCTGCTGAGTGTTCACATGGGGTGCTGCTGCTGAGCGTTCACATGGGGTGCTGCTGCTGAGTGTCCACTGGGGTGCTGCTGCTGAGTGTTCACTTGGGGTGCTGCTGCTGAGTGTCCACTGGGGTGCTGCTGAGTGTTCACCTGGGGTGCTGCTGCTGAGTGTTCACCTGGGGTGCTGCTGCTGAGCGTTCACATGGGGTGCTGCTGCTGAGTGTTCACATGGGGTGCTGCTGCTGAGCCTTCGCTCGGCTGTGCTGTCCCTGCAGAACACTAAGTAGCTGCCCCACTCCCTGGACAACAAGTGGGCAATGGCCCCCCTGTGCCTCCTCCATTAGCTGTTTGGAGCCCTGGGTGCTGAGCCAGCTGCTCACTCACCCTCCTGGCCTCCCTGAGCTGTCCCTGCTGGACTGCAGGGTGTTGCTAGAGGGTCCCCTGGCAGGGCTCATCTCTGGGCACGAGGAGACTGGGCGAGTTGTGGCAGACAGCTCAGGGAGCCTTTCCCGTGAGAGCAGCCTCTCGCTCGTTAACACAAGCTCTGTGCGAGCCCCACCCGACACCCCTGAGCCCTTGTTGCTGGGGTGAGGAGCAGAGGGATCGGGAGAAGACGTTCTACCAGGACTCGTGCTCTTTCCTCTGGTTTGCTTGGGAACTCATGCCTGCAGATGTGTCGGAGGACACGTCTACCAGGCTGTACGTGCCCTGAGTCTGGGGCCCAAGGGGGGTTTACTAGCGTGCGTGTGGATGCCGGTGTGTGAGGTCACTGGTGTGGCTTCGCCAGGTGAGAGGTGGAAGGGCAGCGATGGAGAGGCAGCTCTGGCGCCAGGTGTGGGGACTAGGTGGAAAGCAGCCAGGGGCCGGCTGCCACCCTGGGGGGGCAGTGGGAGGGAAGTCACCTAAGTCCCAGAGAGGACGTGTTAGTGTCTTTGATGGTTTTTATTCATTCTCTGTTCTTTGTAGCACATCTTTTCCTTCCTTTTTTTAATTTAATTTTTTATTTTGTTCTAATTAGTTATTATGACAGAAGAATGCATTTATATATTTTGATAGATCGTACATAAAATGACTGTAACCTCTCATTCTTCATAGAACTAGAAAAAGCAATCATGAAATTCTTTTGGAAAAATAAGAGACCCAGAATAGCCAAAGTAATCCTCATCAATAAAAGTGAAGCAGGAGGCATCACATACCAGAGCTCAAACTATACTACAGAGCGATAGTAATAAGAACAGCATGGTATTGACACCAAAACAGACACATAGACCAATGGTAGAGAATAGAAGACACAGAGACAAACCCATATAAACACAGGTATCTCATATGAGACAAAAGAGTCAAAAACATTCACTGGAGAGAACATAACCTATTCAACAAATGGTGCTGGGAAAAATGGAAAGGCACATGTAACAAAGTGAAATTAAATCTTTATCTCTCACCCTGCATGGAACTCATCTTTTCCTACTGAAGGAGTGATGGACTCTGCTGCTGCAGAAGCCCTTCTTACATCTGGTGCCCCAGTGTCCAGCTGACAGGGGCCCCTGGGTGTCCGAGCATCATCCTGCAACTGACTAAGTGGTTTACAGGGATGGTCAACCACGCCTGGCAGGTGACACTGACTTACAGGTACAGGTTTTAAAATCCGATGCTGGTGAAAAAGAGCGTGCAGAGGGAATCCGTGATGACCGACGTGGCGTCAGACCTAGGACACTCAGTGCACAGGGCAACCTGGAGCTGTGCTCCGGTCCCCTGGCTCTGCCTCTGCTGTCCCCGCCCTTCCTCCAGCTGTACCTGTCCCCGGGTTTCCCCAGCCCAGGCTCAGCCCATCCTCGGCGCGGCCAGTTGTCTGCTGTACTGTGCAGCCCGCCCTGTGATCTCCGGCCTGTGTCCTGCCCTTCATCCCTGGTCCAGCTTCCTGCCCCTCCCCGGTCATGCTCAGCCTCCCCTGCGTCCCTCCAGCCTGCGCCTTCCCGTCCATCCTTTTGCTCCCCTTCCTGCTGACTGAAAGTATCCATCATTTCCTTCCCTAGAGCCAGTGCCGGGTTGGGCTGGGCCCTGGCTCTGCCCCTGGCCTGCCCTCACTCCTGTGCTGCGTGCCCCTCCTGCTCATGCCCTCTGCGAGTTCTGGAGGGAGGGCTCACTGGCAAGGCTTCAGCGAGTGCCAGCCAGAGCCCCCCGCCGCCTGTGGCCTGGGACCCTGGGAGCAGGGCCCTGCAGCCTGTCTGGCCTTCCGTGGCCCCTTGGCCCTGCTCCCGAGCCCCTGTGAAGACAGCCCCCACGTTCCCCGTGGCGCGGTGGCCCGGCGTGCCTGCTGCTGGCTGGGAACGTGGAGCACTCTCTGTGGGGACTGAACTTTCGTCCTTGCCCGAGCCCATCGCAGGCCCAGGGCAGGCCCAGCGCTGGAGGCTCCGGAGCAGCATGGCCTCCCTGAGCTGTCTGGGAGGCCTCGAGCCCCAAGCTGTGAGCTTCCTGCTCCTACCCTGGGGCCGCCCTGGGGAGAGGGGACACACCTGCAGGCAGGGTGGCCGCGCCCTTAGTGAGCTGACACTGCTTCAGCCTCTGGGGTCTTGTTTTGTTTTTCTGATTTATTATTCTTACCCTATTAGCAAGCCATGATGTTGCTGTGGCCCCTGGATGTAATTGGTCAGAGACACGTGAAGGGTTCCAGAGCGGCGGGCTGGGCGGCCTGCTGGGCGGGGCTGTGGCTGATGGCGCTCCATGGCCTGCCCTCATCCGACTCTAATCACATCTGCCCACAGCGGGGTCACCGCCCCTGCTCTGCATGCTGGTACCACGTTGGCAGTGATACCAACGAGACCTCGGGGCGCTCGGGCCCTGGGCTTTCATCACGGCCAGGAAATCCTGGGTCCTCCGACAGGAGGAGGCCCTCGAGGCAGGCGTCCCTGACAGGGTCGCCCCCACCACGCAGCCTGTTCCCGTCTGACCTGGCCTTGTCCAAGGCCACTGCCAAGCTGGGGGCCCCCCTCCTGTGCCGCCCACCCCGCCTGGTCCCGCTGTGCACCTGCCTCTTTCTGTCACCGCCGTCTTCTGCTCCCCACGGCATTGTGGGCAGGACAGATGGTGCCGCCTGGGACTTGGAAGTGGGCGTGCCGAGTGTTGGCAGGGGTTGGCATGGAGGCCCCGGGCCTTAGGCTGGAGCATCTGTGCCCTTTAGTCCACACAGGTGACCCACTCATCTGGAGGGACAGCACACCACCTCAGTGGCCACCAGCTGCTGGAAGCCCCCCTGGGGTGTCTTCCCTGAGCCTTGGCCAGCCCCGGCTACTGCAGCGGCCTGGGCGTGGGGTGGTGGGGGTTCACACTGTGTGGGTTCTCACAACCGCCCCACCCAGAGCACTGACCCCTTCTGCAGGTGCCCGGGTGCTGCCCTCGCAGCCCTGGCCACGCCCCAGCCTTGGAGCTCACCCCGGGTGCACCTGCCGTCCACCTCCTGTGCCCTGGAGGAGCTCCCTGAGCCCTGGTGATGGTGACAGGGTGGAGGTCCCTCCGCTGAGTGGTGTCCCCAGCTTAGTCCACAGGGCATGAGACCCTCCCAGCAGCCTCCTGCAGTCCCACCGTTGGGCCGTTCGGGGTGCTAGCTCCCCGTCGTGACTAGACTGCTAAGGTCTTCGCCTCTCGATTTCTCAGCTTTCAACACCGGCCGTCCACCTTCTGCAGAAGAGGAGGATCACATTGCTCTACCACTGTGTAGCAGGAGAGTTACAGTTAGCTGGCTCCTGCTGAATACCAAGCTGTCCCAAGCAAGAGGGGCTTAGAGTAGTGGCTGTTTACATGACTCACTTTCACGGGTCAGCAGTGTGGGCTGGGCTTGGGTGGGGGTCCTTCTGCGGATCCTGTTTCGAACACGTGGTGGGTTTCCGTGCATTAGGTTCAACTCAGTCCAAGTGCGTGTTTGGAGACGTGCCTCCTTTGGACGCTCAGCAGTTACGGGGCTGGGGTTCGCCCACAAGGGCTGCACGGCGTTTTCTCCAGGTGGAGGGCCTCCTGCACCCACCCTCGTTCTCCAGAGTGGAACCGGGACTCCATGGGGCCTTTTGCCCAGGCCTCAGCTCAGCTGAGGGGCGGGACCTCTGAGACATGTGGCCAGTGCAGAGTACCTGGGTCGGGGGCACCGCCCTCAGGAGGAGCCGTGAGCTCTGGTCCATTCTCGCAGGAGGTTGTTAGGCAAGAGCCATGCCCACTCCACCCGCCCTCTGCCTCCCTGTGCCAACACGAACTCTTCCTCTCACATCCCCACCGTGATGCCACCCTGCATGACGTGATGCAGCCACGTGGCCACTGCAAGAGCCTGCACCATACCGTTTGGACTCAAAGTCCAATAGCTTTCAGTCCAAAACAGTGAGCTACATAAACCTTTTTTCTTTATAAAGTTTCCAGTCTCTAATATTTTGTTATAGTAATGGAAAATGCACTAAGACAGGGAGAAGATTAGGAATTAAAAATATTTTCCTCTCCCCACCCAGTAAGTCTTAGCCCCTCTCAAGTCTGCAAACTGGACAATTCTTTCTTCTCACATCTTCTCATAGGCAGACACAGGAGGCCAGTGGACAGTCTTAAGAATTTTCCCTGGACCCTCTTCAAGATCCCTGGGTCTTTGGGTTGATTTCTAGCTTCTGGTTTGCCACAGGGATTGTTGGTAATTGTTCCAACACCACCTCACTTGGGTCTGCTTCCCTGTTTTGAGCTTTCTCGACACCATTTCAGTCTTGCTAATGGTTTCTTCCTGTATTTCCTAGCATCTGCTTCCTGCCTGGGCTGCAGGTAAATGCCTTAAGGAACTTTTTAGAGTATTGCCTTGACAGCACTCAATTTCTGATAGTCACCCACTGCGGCCCACAGGCCACTCAGAACATGGTGTCTTCAGGCTGTCGTGCACTAACCCAGGGCTCAGCACTTGGAGCTGGGCTGGCCGGGCGGTTCTCGTGTGTTCTCTGCTGTGTTCCTGCACCCTGGCTGGAGCTGCCCCTTTGCCTGGGGTTCCTGCACCCTGATTGGAGCTGCCCCTTTGCCTGGGGTTCCTGCACCCTGACTGGCAGCTGCCCCTTTGCCTGGGGTTCCTGCACCCTGCCTGGAGCTGCCCCTTTGCCTGGGGTTCCTGCACTCTGGCTGGAGCTGCCCCTTTGCCTGGGGTTCCTGCACTCTGGCTGGAGCTGCCCCTTTGCCTGGGGTTCCTGCTCTGGTGGCACCACTTCCCAGGCTGTCAGCTGGCCCATCTCTGACCACGACCGTTTTCTCACATGGCGGTTGGGGATGCTCTGGAGCGGCGAGGGTGCTGAGTCCCAGCCTGCATGTGGCTTTCCAGCGTCCACTCGTGCAACATTTGTGACCATCCAGTGGCCGGTGCAGGTCCACTGCTCATGGCCGGGGCCAGAGTGGGAGGAGTCCAAAGGAGGGTGCAGGGGTCTGAGCACCTGGTGGCCATCCCCACAGCCCCTGCCTCCAAATTCAGCTCCCACCTTCCCAGTGACGCTTGATTCATTCTAGACGTTTAAAGCTAAGTGTTCCTTAAGTGGATTATGATGCGGATACATCTCTGACCTCTCACTCCTCCTCCGTCGAGTTTCCGCGTGGACCGCAGCTCTCTGCCGAGCCCCTTTCCCGCCACGATCTCGCTGGCAGCTCACTCTGCTGGCCCGCCCTCCCTGGGTGCCACCGCACTTCCTGTCTTGGAGGGTGTTGGTAGTCACAGGCCATCCTAGGGACACAGCATGCTGTGGTTCAGACCGAGTCTGCGTGTTAGTAAAATGAGCAAATAAATACAGCTCAGTAACAGGAGCGGGTCCCACTGCCACCCACCGGGGTGGGTTCTGGGTCAGCCCACAGGCGTCTCCGCGCATCCCTGAGTGAGATCTCAATGGCCTCAGTGGGGTGGAGACGGACGGTGATGGTGCAATTCTGGGGTGCTGGGTCTGCCATTCTCCGTGCCTGTTATGGTTTGGATGTGAGGCGTCCCCCAAAAGCTCAGGTGTGAGACAGTGCAGGAAGGTTTGGAGGGGAAATGACTGGGTTGTGAGAGTCTCAACCAGCCAGTGACTTAATCCCCTGATGGGATTAACTGCAGGTAGCTGGAGGTAAGTGGGTGTGGCTGGCAGAGGTGGGCATTGGGCCTGGCTCTGGGTACATGCTTGTGTCTGGCGAGTGGAGTCCCTCTGCTCCTGATCACCACGTGAGCAGCTTCCCTCCGGCTCGCTCTTACCCCGTGATGTTCAGCCTCACCTCGAGTCCACAGGGAGTCGAAGGGAGTCCACAGCTGTCTGTGAAACCGGGAGCCCAGGTAAACCTCTCCTCCTCTGCGGTTGCTCTGGGGAGGTCCCTGGTCTCGGCAGCGGGACGCTGACTGAAATGCCGACCCCGAGCACTGGCAGGTCTTCCCAGCTCCGCACCCGCCTCCCCACCCCGGATCTTCCCTCCCAGGGCCCCTCTGCCCGCCTCGCCCCCCAGCTTCCAGGGCTGCGAGGCTGGACCTTCCTGCCCTGCTCTGCCAGCCTGGGGCCTCAATCTCATGAACTTCTCTTTCCTGGGTTGCAACCTCGCTTTGCCGGGCATGTCCTAAAATAATGACAAGGTATTTCCAATCCTTTGATGTCTAAATCCTGACTTTGCCTTCAACTTGATTGACAGAATGTCAAGTTGGACAGTATTAGCTTAAACTGTTTTCCTTCAAAACCTTAAAGAAATCGCCTCATTTTCTGAAGTCCAAACGAAGGCTCACTTGCATTCGTTATGTTGTAGGTGCCTCCTGTCCCTGTGGTGGCCGCACCTGGGGACGGTTCCTGCCACGGTTTGGTGCCCCAGAGGCTCACGTGCTGGGTGCTGTCCTCAGGCTGGGAGGTGGGACCCTGCGGAGCCTTTAGGTTGAGCCTGGAGGGAGGTCCTGGGCCCTGGGGCGCACCCTTGAAGGCTGGAGGGCGCTCTTGTGGGATACGGGTTGTCTCACGGGTGCCAGTTGTCACAGGCTGAGTGGTGCCTTCGTTGCTCCCTGGCTTCCTGTTGGTCCTGTGAGCGTGCCCTGTGGCGGGTACTCCAGCTGCCACGGTGCCCATCCCCGGGGCTCCTCCCCAGAGCCACGCTGATACCAGCACCATGCCCTGGATTCCACAGGAGGGTGAACTAAATAAATCCCCTTTTTTCTTTGTAAAGTGCCTGCCTCAGGTATTTTATTATGGCAATGAAAAATGGAGTGATATAGTATCTCTTTTTACCTTTGGTTTTCAGTGGTTTTATAAGGATATCTAGACTTTTTTAAAAAAAAATATTAATTCTGTTAAAACTCTGGTCATTTTCAATCCAAAGGTTCGTGGTCTTCTTAGCCTCTGGGAGTTCCCTTCTTGCCCTGGTGCACAGGCAGAGTCAACCCTGTTCCGTGTGCATCTTCACACACGCCCCCTCCTGCGTGGCCCTCCCGGGTCAGGCTGTATGGCAGAGTCCAGTGTGATCTCTGTGCACCTCCCCAGGCCCGTGTCTGGGCCTCTGGGGCTCAGGCACCACGGGTTGTGCCTCCTGCCGCTTCGTCTTTTCTCCCAGCTTTTGGCCTCGTTGGCCTCTTCCCGCGTTCTGGATACTTTCTTTTCTAAATATTCTGGATTTTAAAACCAGCCGCACCTCCCGTGTGCGCCGAGTTCTCTAGGCCAGTGCTCCAGCTCCTGCCTGTGGCCTGCTTGTCCCCGTCGGCGCTCTCTGGGCCTCTCTGACTTCACTTCCCATCCTGTCGGCTCTGTCCTCACCTCTGGAGGGCACCTGGTCTTCGCCCTCTTGCTGCCAGTTCCCCCTTGTTCCCTCCAGGGCCTCCTCTGCTCACTCCTGGCAGGAGAAAGACTCGGTGCAGGCCTGGGGCCCCCTCTGCTTGGCCCAGCCGGGCCCAGGCCTCTCAGGCTTGGCTCAAGGCCTTTGATGTCCGGGTTCCCCTGGGGGTGACCCTGGTGGCAGTTCTCTGTCATTGCTGGCTCCCTCTGCTTCTCACCTCCTGGAGGCCTGTGGACTCCTGTCCCCCACTCAGATGCCCTCTCCTCGCCCCTCTTGGCTCTTCACTCTGGGTCCTTCTGCTTCTGGAGGGGCCACAGGGGGATGGGCAGCCTCCTCTGTAACTGTGAAGGGTCCCCAGGTGGGTGAGACCAGCCTCCCCACAGCCATGAGCCGGACAGGTGGGATGTGCAGGGCGGAGGCACCGGTGCCTGGCGGGGGCTCGGGAGCTCGCTGGCTCCTTCTCTCACCCCTTCTCTGCCAGGGCCTGCTCATGCCGGGGCCTGTGCTGCGTGCCACCGTTGTCCGCTTATGAAAAGTCCGTGCTCTCCAGATGTGCGGGGCAGACACGGACACGGGCCAGCTCCACAGGGTGTTCAGTAGGCGAGCGGACGTGGCGTCCTGGGGTTGGAGACACGCTTTGGTCATTCCTCGACAGACCACCAAGCCCCCACTACAGAGTGGGCTGTGGCCTCTGCGCACATGGCCTCGGCTCTGACCCTTGACTCCCAGCCCCTGCTCCATGGCCCTGGCCGAGCCAGGCGCCAGCAGGGCGCACCCTGCTCAGGACAGGTTTCTGGAAGTGGCCATGTGAGTCTGCACGGAATTAGTGACAAGGGGGCTGACAGGCTGCTGCTGGGCTCCCAGGGATGGTGTCCACAGGCTGGGGTGTGTCCCATCACGGGGACCAGAGTGGTGTGGGAAGGGCTCTTTCCCAGCTCCAGCTTCCTGGCACCTGGCACCTGGCGCCTGTGCCTGTGCAGAGATAGCTCTGATCTGTGCTCAGGGTGCTTTAAGAAGACACCCCACTCCACCGCCGGGGCAGGAGGGGCCAGGAGGGGCTCGGCTCTGACCAGAGGCTGGTGCTGCACTGGGGAGAGGACGTGGTCTCTGTGCAGGGCCGGGCGGAAGGCCAAGCGGCAGGGTTCTCCAGCCTGGGAGCAGCGTCTGCCTGGTGCGTTGTGTCTGAGGCGCTCAAGGTCAATCCCATAAAAACCTCTGTGCTGCGCAGCTCTGCTGACCCCTCACCTCTCCTCTCCAGCGAGAGGGGTTCCCAGTGACGGACAGGTCTGCCAGCCCAGGAGCTCCCATCTGGAGGGCTGAGCTGGGGTTTGTGAAAGACATCTGATTATTGCCAAACTCACTTCCATTATTTGACCACTTGTCAAAATCTGCAAAAGCTTTCTTTAGCATTAATAAATAAATAAACAGAGAACAAGGGAGCACATCCCTCCTTCTACTTGCCTTTATTTTTAGGAGATAAGCTGCATGTTGACATTTCCCTCTCATTCTTATTCTGGGCATTGCTATAAATGTCTTCCACAGCAGCCTCTCTTCTATCTGCATATCTTTGGTTCCCGTATCAGCAAACAATTTATGGACTGTTGTTTATTTATTTTTAATAGCTGACTGAGGCTGCATCCAAGTGAAGGCGTGGAATTACATTCCAAACAGGAAAGTGCACAATTCCTCCTGCTCCTGGGCGGGAGAGCAGGGGTCTGCCCCGGGCTCAGCTCTGAGCGTGATCACAGTCCAGCCAATCCTCTGGGAAGGGCAGACCCTGGGTCTGCAGCAGAGGGAGGACCTGCGTGGACCTTGGGGCTCTGGCTCAGAGTTTCAGTGTGTGGCAGGCAGCGAGGCGAGAGAAGCTGTCCTGCTCTCCCCTGAGCGGGGACATCAGCCTGCAGCCATGCTTTGCCGGGGACACTCTAGTGATCAAAAGAACAGCTCCAACTTGGCTCAGCACGCTGTCTCCCTGCGCTCCCTGTTGGAGAGAGGGTTCCAGACATGGTGGTGCTGAGTCAGAGCTGTGCCAACACCATGGCAAGAGCCTCGGCCCATCTGGGGACAGCTCCGAGGGCCCGTTTCTGGCAGGCAGCTGTCAGCACTTGCAGGAGCGGGCTTTCTGCTTCACAGAGTCGGGGACACGGGTGCTCACCAGAGGGAATGGACGAGGAGGCGCTCCTGATGGGCATGCCTGGAGCTTCCGAGAGCCTCTGCTTGGCGAGATTCTCCAGGGCTTCATGATGCTCCCGTGTAAAATGAGCGCCTCCCTGTTGACTGGCCTGGCCCACCAGCCCCACCCCGCCTGGCGCCTTCCCCTCTGCATCTCAGAGTGAATCCAGGAAACTGCCTCACTCAGCCGTGTGCTGCCAGCCGCGGGAGCCCGGGAGAGGAGGGCTGCGCTCGCTTTCCTTCCACCTCTGCAGAGCCCGGGGCTCGGTCACGGGTGAGCCAGCCACAGCTGGAATCCCCGGCTTGCTCCACGAGTGCGCTGCCCGCACCTGTGCTGGGCACGGAGGGAGTGGGGGCCGCAGCACTGCCCCTGGCCGTGCCCAGCACCTGTTCTGACTCTGACAGTCACCCCTCGTGGCCCCCCAGACCTGTAGGACTCCTGGGTGAGGCTCTTCCTCTCGGGGTCGTTGGCCTCCGCTTAAAGGACTGTATGAAGTGGTGGAATGTTATGTGTGGCCCCAGAATGATCCATCTGCAATTTTACGTAATCAGGCCCCACTAAGGTGGGAATGGTTTTGGAAGTCGGAAACCCTTGAGAAACGCACGAAGACCTCTGAGCCGGGGCTGCTCCCTAGACGGAGAAGCAACACCCGAAGGCCAGGCGTGGTGCGTGGGTGGACTGCCCGGAGCCAGAGAGGCCCGGCGCTGGGCAGCACAGCCTGAGGCAGGAGTGGGAGGGCTGAGCCTGTGGGCGGGGCAGGCTGGCCAGCACAGGACCCGACCAGCAGGGCTTGGAGGAGTTCTCTCGGGAAGAGCCTTCTAGGCTGGGGGTGGCCAGCGTGCCGCATTTGCAGACAGCGCGGCTGTGGGAGGGAGCAGAGGAGGGGGGTCAAGAGGCCACGAGGAGGGGATGGGAGGGATGCACAGGATGGGCCTTTGCTCCCAGTGCAGTGCGGCCCCTGCAGGGTTCAGAGCAGAGGAGTGATGTCCGTGGCCTCCGAGAGCAAGCCCGGGGCAGCAGGCAAGAGTGGACATGCCTTCCCAAGCAGGTCGTTCAGACGGACCCTTCTTTTCCGACACGCGTACACGCTCTCACTGATCCTCCTCCGTGCGCTTCCTCTCCGAGCCCGAGCGCCTGCCGTGCCGCCGTGGATGCGATCACTGCTCCTGGCAGTCATGCCGGGTTCCAGGGCTGCTCGGGACCCAGCTCCAACACTCAATGGGGGCGCTGCTTGAACAGGAACCAGCAACCAGCAGCGAGACACGAGCTGTGGACCCCACCTCCAGGGCAGCTCTGGAAGCAGGGGCAGCCGCATGGCCCTGTGGTCTGGGCTGCTGCCATGACTTGGAGGTGAGGTGTCCCCCAGAACCTCAGGCGTGGGACAGTGAGGAGGGTTCAGAGGAGACGTGACTGGGTTACGGGAACCTGAGCCTAATCCGTGAACGGATCACCTGATGGGATTAACCAAGCAGGAACTGCAGGCAGGCGGGTGTGGCTGGAGGAGGGGGCTTTGGGCCTGGCTCTGGGTACATATTTGTACCTGGCGAGTGGAGTCTCTCACTGCTTCCTGATCTCCACGTGAGCCGCATCTCTCTGCCACTCTCCTCTGCCGTGATGTTCAGCCCCACCTCCAGCCCCGAGGAATGGAGCCAGCTGTCTGTGGACCTCTGAAACTGTGAACCCTCAAACTTTTCCTGGTGTACAGTTGTTCTGGTCAGATCTTTTAGTCACAGCAGCGAGAAGCTGACTAAAACAGATGCTGACATAGACATATCCTATGGTCCATTGCCACTTTGAGGCTGATCTTTCTTCCTTCCTTCCTTCCTTCCGTCCTTCCTTCCTTCCTTCCTTCCTTCCTTCCTTCCTTCTTTCTTTCTTTTCTCTTCTTTTCTCTTCTCTTGCCTGTCCTGGTACTGGGGATTGAACCCAGGGGCACTTAACTACTGAACCACACCCCTAGTCCATTTTATGTTTTATTTTGACACAGGGTCACTATGTTGCTGAGGCTGGCCTTGAACTTGTGATCCTCCTGACTCAGCCTCCTGAACTGCTGGGATTATAGGTGTGCTTCACTGAGCCTGGTTTCTAGGCTGATTTCTGAAGTTGATGACCAAGTGGCTGTTTTAATTAACAGTCACTTAATTGTAACTAATTTACTGAGAGTGTTGAGGGGTTTTCGTAATTGAATTTATCAGAGGATAGGCAACAGACTGGGAAACGTGGTCCTGTTGAGGACCAGCCTCCCCTAGGGGGATGGCGAGATGGAGAGGGTGAGCATGTGTGTCCCGGTGAGACACCAGGACCCTGGGAGGCAGGGTCCATCCTGCCTGCCATTTGGAGTATTGACTGGGAATTCCTGTGACCGCTGCTGGCATGGTCATCCAGGTGGACCTCGCCACAGTGGTGTCCTGTTAGCTCCTACCAAGGGGCTTGGTTTGCACTACAATCACATCATACTTACCGTCAGTTCTTTGCACAGACATTTTATAGGGATATTTGTGCTGTTAAAGAAACAATGAATGCATTTTTCTTTTATAAGGTCCATACAGAGCAGGTGCACCCCAAGCAAGACACACAAGCTGACCGCCTGCAGCCCTGCCTGCGTGGCCACCTCGCTGGCCAGCTCCCCACGTGTGCAGGTCAGCTGCCTAGCTCGCCTCAGCCAGGGTCCTGCTGTGAAGGCTCTTCTGGGGCTGATTTCTTAAACTTAACTGTTCGGGGAACATCTTCCCTGTAAGTGCCTAGCAGACGACCCCATTCTGCTACAGTGCACCGGAGTGTTCCAGAACTTTAACCATTACGATTTACCAAGTCCTCCCTGTGGACGCCGGTGCAGGATCCATCACTGCAGAGGGGGCACGCCTATCCTGTGGGAGCCCAGCATGAAGTCCCTTCTCTCTTAGGGAGGTGGCTTTCCTGAAAGGCTCTCCCACCAACCGAGAAGAGCCACTTCCCTGGGGATCCTTGTTTCTAGAACAGTCTACACCTACCCTTGCTGAGGCTCGGTGTCCCAGGCTCAGTCATGTGGTCACTGCTGAAATGGCCTTACAAAGCTATTCTGTTGGTACATTTCTAAAAGTAAGCCCTGCTAGGCCTCCGAGTTCTGCGGGTAACGATTTAGGGTCTCAGCAGAACTGAGTACCACGTGGGGAACCCCCTTGCAGTGTCCTGTGCTCCCTGCCATGGCTGTCCCCCTCGCCCATGGACCGTGATGTTTCTACTAGTTTGTTTTTGAATTATGTGTCATTCTTAAGAAAAGGGGGACGGTACAGCTCCCTTGTGCCCCTGATGCCCCTTTGTGATTGCAGGAATCTAGCCAAGTGCAGGGGACTGAGAGCTGGACCTCAGTGCCTAGCCTCCTGTCATCCAGAGGGACCCCCAGCTGCTGCTCTCGGGTGCCGAGGACCAGGCAAGTTAGTTGTCTGTGGGAAGCTGCTTTCCTGCACACCCGCCAGGGCAGCTGCTCCTTGGCGTGCTGGTCAGACAGGCCCAAAGGAACCTGGGCCAATCGCTGACACCCCTGCCTTTTTAATTGACTCCCAAAGCCCCTCCCCGCGGTAACTGGAGCAGACCAGAGCACCACAGAGTGTGCCCGTCAGGTGGTCACCCCTGGACAGAGCGTCCTGGGGGAATGGAGGCATCATGTGACACAGTGCCATGTCCAGGGTCGCCTCTGGAATGCAGTGTGTTGGCTCTCAGTTTTCTGTGCTGAGAGCTGAGTTCATGGGCTACCCAGAGAATCTGTGCATCTCAGCCCTGCTTCTGAGGAAGGCAGTGACCATTGCTGCCCTGTCCTTGTGAGATGTGGTGGGTGGAAGGGGAACAGCAGGGGACAGAGCCGAGAATGCCCATCCAGCGCTCTGCTCCTCCCTCAGCTACAGAGCTCCCAGCGCCTTTTGGCTGTTTGGGGATTTTCATTTGCTCCTGGAGTGGAGAGTGGCTGGCCTTTGCACTCAGCGTTCTGGGCCTTTCCTGGCTTTGGCCTCTCTGCTGCTGTTGGACGGCTAACTCCGGGGTGCTCGCCTGGCCGTCAGCAATTGGCTTGTGGTGGGAATGTAAAACTTGACGCCCTGGCATGGCGGCCAAGGTGGTTCTCCTTCCAGACCTTGATACTGTATGCGGAGCTACCTAGCTTCTGCCAGCCATCCACTCCAAAAGAGCTCAGGAGTCGGAAGGAAACTCTGCAGGGAGAATTTGCCCCAAGGCTTTGTCTTGGAGGAGTGTCGCTCTGCAGTGTGGCCCCCGCAGGGCCCTGCAGTGGGGTTTAGCCCGCAGCTGAGACTCACAGCCGCCTTGCTGGACTCTGAGGCCTGTGAGATGCTGCACTCCGATCCTGCTGGGATGCCAAGAGGAGAAGAGACGGGAGACGCCGGCAGAGAGTGGCCTGACGCCTCCGAGAGAACCAGCCTCAGGTGCAGGGGCAGGGAGGGGCCGGGACTGCAGCCTGAAGGTCACTAAGCCACAGGGGCCTCTGCCCATGCTTCCAGACTGTGCAGATTGTTGACCCAGAAGAGAAACAGGCTCGAATTAAAATTTAAATGCGAGCTAGGAGACCCTGAGAAGTTTCCTTTTCTGTTAGAAAAATGAGGAAAGAACATTATTCATAAGCGATCAATATTTTGATGAATGTGACAGTAATCTTTTTGTAACAATCAAAATGTGGCCTGCTTGCTCACATCTGCAGCTCATTTATGTATTTGGTCTATCATGGCCAGTCCAGGGGGACAGGCAGGGTGAGTCAAGTGCTTCAGTTGTCTGTGGCTGGCTGAGCTCATAGGCCAGTCCAAGGGGAAGCCACGGTGCTAGAAGGCACGAGTCCCACTCTCCCCTCTGGGTCAGAGGGACCCGCTTGGAGGTGCCACTGTCTCAGGCTTGCCCTGGCTGTAGGCTGGGCTGAGGGTGGTGGTTGTTCTCCCGTTTAAGCCCGGGCAACAGGGAGGGCCAACGCTGAATGGAACCAGCCCTATCTGTGCAGCCCACTCTGTCCACCTGGGTCCACCTCATGGCCTTCCTTGTGCCCTCTGCTCTTCCAGTTTGCTGACCCCCAACATAGCCAGCAAGCATGGAAGCTAGGTTCATCTCTCCCAGGACTCCTCATGCATTGGACAGGGCTGGGAGCTGCCCTAGGGTCTGTCAAGGGCTTAGACCGGCCCTTGCCCCTTCCAGCTGTGGCAGTACATTCCACGTTAAAAAGCCTCCTTGATACAGCCAGTGGTCATACACCATGGAAGGTTCTGGAGAACCCATCCCTGAATGGGGCATTTTTCTGTCCTCGGCCTGTGAGGGCAGAGGACCAGGCCAGTGTCCAGCCTTGCTGTTGTGAGGAGACCAGCAGCAGGGACTGACCCGGTGGTCAGGTGGACACCGAGGACTCTCCTTCCTATGTGGAAACATCCCAAGTTCTGCTTTGGTTCGGCTTCTGTGTTTTTATTTTGAAGGACACTTCTGGTTGCTCCAAGTTTTGTACAAACGTGGAAATACAGCACTTTATCTGTCCATCTGCCCAGGCAAGACGGTATTCCTTTTTGTTCAAAATGAGCCTAGTTTTTGTTGCCTGGGCTTTTAAACTTCTGAATTATAATTATTTTTGATTACCTGTATTTACCATGTGGCTAATTTACCTTGAATGCCTTGAAATTGAATTTGTGGGATGCACTTTTCCCTCTTTCACACCAGCTGTTCTATTGATTATTTCTACTTCCTTTAGTTGTCTGCTTAATAAGACCACGCATCAGTTCCTTGCAGAGTGGAAACCCACTTCTACTGAATGCTGATTTTCATGGCTGTAATTCTGATTTTTATGGTTCCGAAGGAAAATCTGGAAGCGCAATCATTTTTTGGATTCTGCACCTTTCTGGAAAGTGGTCACCTGCTTCAGAGACAGAGTTCTTAGTGAAGAGTTACTGGGAAAGTTAGGTTTCAAGGAAGCTGACACCTGGGTCCCGGGTGTGCAGCTCCGAGCATGCATTCTTCAAGTCCCTGTGTCTCATTAGGATGATTTAAGGCTTGGCCAGATCCTGTTTCAAAATAAAATAGATCCAGGACTGAGGACGTAGCTTAATGGTAGAGCCCTTGTCTAGCAAGCGGGGGGCCTGGGCGCCATCCCCAGTACTGCAAAGAAAACAAGCAAGATCTAAAACAGTCCCTGATTTTAGAACACGCTCATGAGACTGATAGTGTGTTCAAACAGCCTGAAGCTAACCTGTCACGGGGGCTGTGCCGATGTCACTTTCTCCTGTGCCCCACACAGCCCGTCCTCGGCCCTCGGAGGGCGTGCTGCTGGGAAGCTGGGAAGGGGGTTTCCTTCAGCCGTGTCGCTTGGCTCAGTGTTGCTCACTCAGTGGTGAGTGAATCTTGAAATCGTCTATCTCGCATCCTCGGTCTGGAGCCAGGGCAGAGCCGTGTGTCAGGAAGGCAGTGCAGAGCTCAGAGCTCAGGCACAGGGCCGACAGGTGTCCTGGAGGCCAGCGATTCTGGAAAATGAGAGCTCCCTCCCATCTCTCCCTTTCTGCTCATGGAAATGAGATCTGATTATCTCCGTCACCTGTTGCCCCCACTCCGTGACTCTGGCTGTGACTCCACGTGTCCTGTGAGCAGCTGGCTGCAGCCTGCCCTCTGGACGTAGCTGGCGGAGGTGCTGGTGGGCAATCGGCCTCACTGAAGAGACCGGGCAGCATGCTGCTCCCCTCGCCATCCTGTGCTCCATGAGCTAGAGAAACGCATGGTGTGGAAGGAAGGGCGAGCCCTACTCCTAGTGGGAGGCAAATCCTGGGTCTCTAGGCCCAGGGCATCTCAGAACTCTGCACCCAAGCAGAATTGTCCCTGGCGTCAATAAGCAAAGTGCCCAGATTCAGTGCTTGGTGCACAGTGAGGGAACAAGGCGGGTGCTCCTTGTGATGACCTGCTATTGTCTCCAGCAATGACGCCGGGTTCTGCTTCTGCTCATGCCAAGGGTAGAAAGAGGTTGCTGTTGCCATCTCCACAGTTGGTGTTTTCTTACACATTTTCCCTGGGAGACCTGGGGAGACTCAAGGGCAGGGTGACCTCCATGAGTGTGGAGGGTGCTGTGCTAGGTGCTCTGTAGGCCTCAGTTAACCCTGCCAAGGGCTGGTGGGGAACAGCCTTCCTTCCAACTGACCAAGTTGCTGCCCCGAGGATGGCAGTGGACAGTGACCAGCATCTTGAGTGAGGGATGCTGCGTTGCCCACTGCTGAGGACATAGGGGACCACAGGGAAGCCTCGGAGCACCTGGGGGACCACAGGGAAGCCTCGGAGCACCTGGGGGACCACAGGGAAGCCTCGGAGCACCTGGGGGACCACAGGGGAGTCTTAGAGCACCTGGGGGACCACAGGGAAGCCTTGGAGAACCTGGAGGACCACATGGAAGCCTTAGAGAACCTGGAGGACCACGGGAAGCCTTGGAGAACCTGGAGGACCACAGGGAAGCCTCGGAGCACCTGGGGGACCACAGGGAAGCCTCGGAGCACCTGGGGGACCACAGGGAAGCCTCGGAGAACCTGGGGGACCACAGGGAAGCCTCGGAGCACCTGGGGGACCACAGGGAAGCCTTGGAGCACCTGGGGGACCACAGGGAAGCCTTGGAGCACCTGGAGGACCACAGGGAAGCCTTGGAGCACCTGGGGGAACCACAGGGAAGCCTTGGAGACTTGGGGGGCACCACCTGATGGCCCTTCTATACCTGGGACGTGGGGAGTTCACAGCAAGCAGGACTGACTTGGAGCAGATCAGAAGTTTCTGGAATGTTCACTGGAAAAAGGAAAGTCAATGGAGAGGTACGTGGACCTGAGTGGGCTCACACGGAGTGTGTGTGTGAGTGTGGGTGTGTGTGAGGTTACAGTGCAGGTGTGCTGGTGTGTGATAGGTATGTGCTTTGTTTTGCTTTGTGGTTGTATCTGTCAAGCTTTTAGGTAAAAAATATATTTATGTCTGAGAAAAAAGATCCAAATAATAGAATGGAAGGGCGGACCTAAGGAAGTGACTGGGTAAATCACAGGGACTGCTGATCGCCTTCCTGGAGCAAGTGCAGCGGCGCTGGGACACTAAGAAGTCCTTTGTGCTGGAGACTCAGGCAAGGGCAGGGCGGTGGGGACAGGACTCAGGCCCCCCTCGTGCCTGTGGGTAGTCTCCTCTGTGTATTGAACAGGGACAAGCGCTGCTTGACATTTGCCCAGGGCCTGATGGCGGGAGAGCCCCTGGTTCCCGCTGGGGTCTGGACATAGTTGAGGCCTTAACTTAGCAGTGAGGCTTCTTGACACGGGGACACGGGTGTCTCCCAGCACCGAGGATGTTCCCGAGCCCCAGGTCTGCGTTGGATCTCTGCTCACCCAGACCTGCAGCCTCTGGTGTGCCTACCCTCCTGGTGGATCCAGAGGGTGATCAGAGCTGTTCTTGTGCACAGGGGGCGGAGGGCGAGGGCTGGGCTATCACCAACAAGCAGGGCTGCTGCAGCAAGATGGGGCTGAGTCACTGCCCTCCCCAGGGCCAGGCCACTGGCCTGTGTGCTGACTCAGAGGGTGGAGCACCTCTGCTCGCCAGGGCCGAGGACCCTGCTGCTAGGCTTCTCTTAGGACCTCTCCCAGAGGGACCTTCTCCACCAGCTGAGACACATGTGTCAGGCCAGGAGGGCACCAGGGACTGTGCCCACCTTAATGACCACGTCCATGGCTGCAGGAGCAGCGTGCTGTCTGGTGTGACCCCAGACAGCCAGGACTCCCAGGGAGACTCCTGTGTGCCAGGAGCTCCGTGCATGTCCACTGTGCTGAGGAAGAGTCTGGAAGCCCAGGACTCCCTCCTTCCCCTCAGGGGTCTCAGTCACACTGAGGTGGCCTTCTGAGGTCCACACCTGCCCGACGGAAGATGTCCGCTTTCCAGGAGACTAAGCGTTGTTCCGGCTACTGACCCGTCTTTCAGACCAGGCCCGTGAGCAGCACTGGTCCATACAGAAGTGGCTGGTCCAGGGTCCAGCATGCAGCCGTCTCTGGCCACACAGCATCATCTGTGGGTGATTTTGAAGCATCTCTCACATTTGGAGCATGTGCGTCGCTTGCATCTGCATCGCTCATTCATTCTTTTGACGGATAGTTGTGTTGGCCACGCTCTCGCTCACACGCTGCTCTCAATGGGCTGGAACGTGTAAGGGCGTCTCACGCGGAAGGCCAAATGTGTCACACAGTTGCTTTCTAGAGGGAGGGAGGCGTCCTGTCCCCAGGCGGGGATGGTCGAGGAATGTGGACTAACCCACGAGTGTGAGAACTTTGGTGTCCCTCCGTGACCCTGGAGGCGTAGGAACTCAAAGGTCTGTGGACTGCAGGACGTTAGGGAAAGCGCTAGGGCATGGTGTAACTGTAGGGACCTGGCAGTTAGGGGCTTTGCTGGCACATCTGCACGGATTCTGAGCTGCTCATGCCACATGGTCAGGGGCCGCAGGACTCTCCCTGTAGAATCAGAGCCCCAGGACAGCAAATCCAAAGGCCTGCATTTGGTTTCCCTGTGTCCAGGAGCCGTAGGTTTGGTGAGCCCCGAGTAGAAGTCGGGGGGCTCCCCTGTGACACATTCGTCTGGGGAAGGGGTCTGATCTGTCTTTGGCGAGCCCTAATGAACAGTGTGACTTGAGACAGGGAACCATGGCTTAGACGTGTGTCCTCTTCTGCAGGCCGCGTCCCTTTGGTGTACCTTGGCATTGCCCCATTTGGGTCCCATGGCATGACCGTCGCCCGGGTCTTTCCCTGCTCCCTGCCTCCCTGCCCAGCCCACAGGGCACCCTCTTGGCAGTTTCGCTTCCCTAGCAAACTGATGAGAGGATCGCTCTGCTGTCCTCCTGGTGTCGTCCTAAATTCTGCCTCCAAGGCGGGCTTAACCTGTGTATTTCTGTCAGAAAGAAAACTCTCTCTGCACATACTTGACTAGCTTAGTTTAGCATAAAAGAAGAACCATGGTTAAATTTTAAAAATTAGTAGGAAATGCATCCTCTGGGAATCTTTATAAATTAAAGGCATATAAATGTGCAGTTGGCATTACCCATGAAATTCACCTCTGAAAAGGAGACCATTTCTTTGATAAATATTTTAACTGTATTCTGCTCAAGTCTTCTCTAAAATGCATGGGATCAGGAACTCGGCATGTATTCTCTCTCTAAACTCAGACAGTGAGTGTTGGGATGGGCTGCAGATTCAGGAGAGTCAGGTGGGACGTTGGGGCCTTGGACAGGAGAGAAAACCACTGGGGACTCACTGTCTTCTCCTTGGGACACCAGGGCCTCCAGCCTCACCTGGACACAGGTAAGGAAAGCAGCAGCTTTGCATCTGAGGTGAGCTCCCAAGGGTGCCCTCGAGTCCACACCGGGCTGAGGTGTCTGGGCCAGTCGTCCAGTGTCTTCCCCGTGCTGCTCATTCTGTGCCACCCCAACCCCGGCAGATGTTTCGGCTCAGGACCTTCCAGTTGGTTCATAAAAGTCCAAGAGACACAGGACAGGTAGCCATGCTGCAAAGCAACCTTGAGAGCACCAGCCATGTGCTGTGTGGTTTCTGTTCCATCTTCCTCCCTGGTCTCCTGACAGGTGCTGGGCGGACAGAGGTAGCCCTGCAGGAGGGAAGCCTGCCCATGGGTGAGAACTGGCACCAGGTCAGGGATTCCAGGTGGCAGATTCAGGACTGAGCTGGAGGCCGTCTGGGCCCTGGCCTGCACCCTGGGCTGTCAGGTGCCATGTGCAGATGAGCTCAGCAGGCAGGGCTTAGAGAACACAGCCAAGGGTGTGGAGCAGCTGTCGCTGGGGATTTCCGTTTTGCCAGTATCAGCCCAAGGAATGGACACGTTTCCCAGGTTACCAAGTGGGGGACATGCCATGTGGCATGGTGGAATCTGGGCAGGTCCCTGGGGAGCAGGACTGGACAGGGAACTGGGGACAGAGGGTGAGAGACAACGCCACAGCTGGCCACTCTGGAGGCCCGGCCTGTCCCACCGCCTCTCAGCCCAGCTCATTGTCTCCCTGAGCTCATCACCACTTCCAGGCTCCGTTCTGAGCGTAGGCCCAGGTGGGCACTTGGGACCCTGCATGGAAGTTCGGTTTTACTTAAAGTTCATGTCCCCGGACCCTCTTCTGCCTGGACCTCCTGTCCCCGGGCTGCGTGTGCACTAGGGGACTGTTTTCTCATTTCCCCTTCTTAAAGGAGGCCAGAGTGAGCAAGAACCCACTTGCTCACGACACTGGCTGGATTCTGGCAGTGAGGAACATCCAGGTTTCTGTGGCCACAGGGCTGGTGGGCTGCTCACCCTGCCCTGCAGGTGGGCGCATGTGGCTTCCAATTCCTACCCCCGCTCAAGGAGTGAACGTGCCACTCTGGGCCTCAAGTTTGGTTGCTGCTGTCCTTGGTCCCCTATTTCCTGGGGATAGTGCTTTTGCAACACAATGAACTTGTCCTGTTCTTGGGCACTTCTCCAGTTTCTGATCCATCCTGGGTCAGAGTGGACCCTTGGCCCAGGGCATCCTTTTCTCCTGTCATGAACTGTCTTCTCAGCTTCCTGCACAGCCCGCTTGTGGCTGGACATCCTCCCAGGCTGCACCAGGCAGCCTCAGAGCCTGTGTCTCCCTGGCAGACTCCTGCCAGCCGCCTGTCACCTCAGCCTGGCCTTTGTCCTTGCAGCACTGACTGTGGTGTGGCTCCAGTGTTCCCACCAGTCAGATCCATTCCTGCTGCCAAGGAACACGGAGCCCCACAGAGAATTAGGCTTTCACCAGTTATTTTTATTCAATTTTAATCAAACATTTCCATTCATCTTTAAATGTACATTTTAAGGTAATTTTCTCTCCACAGTTGATGTGTTTGTCTAGTGGCGAGCTCCCAATTTAAAACGCTACATTTGACTTAAAACTGCTTCCCTCTGATTAGCTGTTCGTTTCCTGCTCCTGTGGGGCGCTGTAGGTGTGCCCTGGACATCACAGGTGTGCCGGGTTGGAAAGGGCCTTCAATAACTCACAGTCTGAGGTTTTCAATGGTGAGAAATCGATGGCGGGTCAGGACCAGCCATACTTTTAAATCAACTAGCCCTGCAGGGACCGAGCTGGGAAAGGTCAGCCCAGGTCCTGGTCTGGCCACATGGCTGCTCCCCTTACCTGTGACCTTGGGCGAGCTGCTGGTGCCAGCTTTGAGAGCCAGCTTTCCCGCTGTAAGCGGGGTGGTTTCGGTGCTCACGGGGAGGATGGATGGACATTCAACAAGGCAGTCCTCATGAAGGCCATAGAGGAGGCCTTGGCCCCGTGTAAGCATTAAATGTACTTGTTAAATAAATTAAATAAATCGATTAAGCAGCAGCTTGTACTTGCTGGCTCTTGCTGTTAACTGTCTATTCCTGGCGCACGGTCACTAGACTTGACAGTCCAGCACTGACTGGTCCAGCCGGCCACCTGTGGATGTAGCTTCTCGGGGCTTGTCCTCACTGCACACACTTCACCTGCCTCCCTGGGCACCTGCTCCGCCTTCAGACATCATAGAAGTCGGAAGCCCTCTTCTGAGCTGAGGCCCCCTCCAAACAAGCCTTAGTCCTTGCTGAGCGCGAGGCTCTGTGGGAGCCACATGCGTGACAGGCGCTGCCTCCCACCAGACTGTTACTCAGTGAAGTAGAAAGCGTGAAAGACGGGGCGAGCCTCCTCCAGAAGCACAGGCAGACTAGTTTCCTGAGAGGCGTTCCAACTCCAGGAGGGAGCTTGCTGACCGAGGGGCAAGAGGCCAGGCCCTGAGGGAGTTGCTGAGACCCCAGCTCCAGCCGCACTCTGTGAGGGAGCGAGATGGCCAGCCGCGAGCCCCGAGCATGTGTGGCCCCTCCCGCTGCCCCAGTGGGCCCCCCTGACTTGTGCCAGGCTGACTTCTGTGTGCTGGGGACACAGAGGGGTCTCAGGCTGCTCGGAGCTGCAGCACCCCCCATGAGCAGGTCAGTCACAGCACCTGGTTCCGCAGTCGGCAGTCATGGAGCTCATCTCGTTCTGCTGTGTGACATGGACAGCCTGTCCTCATCCCTGCATAGGCAGGGCCCCCTGCCTGGTGAGTGGACTGACTTGCTGGCGTCAGAGCTGCCGGTGCCGTACGCTCTGATGTTTGTGAGCACCTGCTCAGGACCTGGGAAACCAGTTCCCCCAGCCGTGGCCTCCCCCAGGGTGGGTCTCGTTTCCTGGTTCTGTCCCACTCTTGGAGCAGAGTGGAATACACAGCTCAACACTGTGGGGACGAATCCTCACGCTGTGTGTCCACTGCTCTTTCCTGTAAGGATCCCTTCAGGATCCTGGCACCATGTGTCAAGGCTCACCTGGAGCCAATGCCAATGCAGGTGCCTCGCCCAGATCAACTCCTCGAACCCTCCGCAGCCCTGCCGACCACAGCCGTCTTTACCACTGCACAGATGGGAACACTGAGGCCCAGTGAGCCCAGATGCAGCGGCCCCCTTGAACTGGGAGCTGAACTGAGGCTGTGGGGCTGTGGAGCTCTAGAGCCCTGAGGGCTTAGCCACCCACTGATATTTTATGAAGAATTTGAAAAATAGAATCACGTTCAGATACCTTATGGGAGTTTGCACATATCTGGTCCTAATGAAGAATAATTTTGCAACGTAAATTATTATTCCCATTATATCTGCTTTGTCTGTTTGAATTCCTATAGAAATTTCCAGTAAGCGAGCCCCTGAATATCAAGCCCTCCCTGAATTCACAGGTGCAGGTGTGGATTCTGCAGAGTCTGGGTGTCTCTCCCTCCTGCCCTCTGCCTCTTCCTGGTGCCAGGGCCTGAGGCTGGGTGGAGTCAGCCTCCCTCTGGTTGCCAGTGTGGCCCCAGGACAGGCAACCCATTCCATTTGGAGGGGACTTGGGTCAGCCCTTGGCCCCTGTGACCATCACCTGCCCCCCCCTTCTTGATGCAGCCTGATGAGGTTGATTAGGAGCGGTTTTCTTGGCTGCCTGCCTTGCAGAGGCAGGAGGGGCACCTGAAGATGGTGAGTGATTAAGGTTTCCAGATCCAAGGTGACTGAAGGTCAGTGAGCAAGTGGTAAGAGGACAGCACCTCTGCACCCTCTGTGGGAAGTGCTCCGGGGCAGCCCCAGGCAGGGTGCCCATCCGCCCTCCTACCATGGTCCTGGCGGCGGACTGGCACCTCTACCTCAGCTCTGCTGCTCAGGCCTCCTCTGTCTCCCCTCTTGGAAAACAGGCAGCTAGCTACTTCTGTGGCTTCTCACTTTGTTCACCAGGAACTAGTTCTATTAGTCACCCATAAATTACCCTAATTTAGTGGTCTCAGGTGTAATTAATGATCTTAGCAGACTGGTAATGTGAAAATTAGAGTGGGCGATTTCAGGAGAGTTCCAAGACCCCTCAAGGAGTTAGCTGCATGAACTTGTCAAATCACTTGGAACCCACCTCCTATTTGCATTCCACTTTGGGAGTTACATTTAATTATAGATGAAGTCTAGATTTCAAGTCTAGAAAAGGTATTCCACATGCTTATGGGCTAAACGAATGTCTCCCATCATGCCTGTGGGTTGAATGAAGTTTCCCATCATGCCTGTGGGTTAGATGGGTGGATTTTCCCATCATGCCTGTGGTTAGATGAGTGAAGTTTCCCTTCATGCCTGTGGGTTAGATGAGTGAAGTTTCCCATCATGCCTGTGGGTTAGATGGGTGGATTTTCCCATCATGCCTGTGGGTTAGATGAGTGAAGTTTCCCATCATGCCTGTGGGTTAGATGAGTGAAGTTTCCCATCATGCCTATGGGTTAGATGGGTGGATTTTCCCATCATGCCTGTGGGTTAGATGAGTGAAGTTTCCCATCATGCCTATGGGTTAGATGAGTGAAGTTTCCCATCATGCCTATGGGTTAGATGAGTGAAGTTTCCCATCATGCCTGTGGGTTAGATGGGTGGATTTTCCCATCATGCCTGTGGGTGATGTGAATAAAGTTTCCCAACAATCATTTGATATAAGCTTAAATTTAGACCAAGGAGTTGGACATGGAAAGGACCTTGAGACCTTTTTGTTGCAGCAGTGCAGAGTAATCTGTGCATGAATGTGTAGGGAGTGGGCAGCTCCTCCTTGCCTCGTGTCTGAGTCTGAGTGAGGGTGATGCCCGTGGTGAAGGCTGTGACCATACAGGGCATGTGTGACCTCACCACATGCTTTTGCAGGAGGTGGGTCCCCACACCTGCACCCAGGGCATGAGGTGGTCTTTCTCCTCGTCCTTGGAGCTTAGGATGGTGTGCACACTGCATGCTTGAGTCACAGGATCTTGGCACTTTGTATCCCCGAGCTTCCCTGGACTGAGGGTGAAACCAAGAACTAACCTTAGCTGGCAGATTTTAGCAGGGAGCTAAAATTCACTCTGAGTCAATTCATGATTCTAAACTGTCCCCCCGTTATGATTAGATATGAGGTGTCCCCCAAAACTCATGTGAGACAATGCAAGAAGTTATGACTGGTTATTCACTTAACCTAATAAGTGAATTAATTCCCTGGTAAGGATTAACTGAGTAGTGACTGTAGGCAGGTAGGGTGTGACTGGAAGAGGTGTGGCCCTGGGCGTGCCTCTGGGGTGTACATTTTGTCTTTGTTGAGCGGAGCCCTCCTCTCTCTCTCTCTCTCTCTCTGCTTCCTGGTGTTATGTCTTCAGCTCTTTCCTCTTCCTCTTCTGTCGTGATGTTCCACCTCACCTCAAGCCCCAAGGAATGGAGCAGCTGTCTGTGGACTGAGACCTCTGAAACTGTGAACTCTAAATTAAACTTTCGGTCCTCTAAAATTGTTCTCATCAGGTCTTTTAGTTACAACAATGAAAAAGCTGACCAAAGCACCCCAAAAATGTAGGTTACTTTTGAATAATACCGTGGGAGAGCAGTCACAGCAGTAGGAGCAGCCCCTAACTCATGGCTTGGGCCAGGCAGGGCTCTGAACGCTGTGTTTCCCCTTGTTATGGTCTGAACATCCCACAAGGGTCGATATGCCGGAAGCTCGGTCCCCGGTGTAGCAGTGTGGCGTGGCGGGACCTTTATGAGGCAGGGCCTCGTGGGAAGCAGTGGGTCATGGGGACATCAGATCAATGTCCTTCTTGAAGGACCAGGCCGGCTGTTACCAAGGACCCTGGCACCTGCACTGAGTCCTCCCCTCGTGCCTCTCGCCATCTTTCGGGTGCTCCCACTACGCCCTCCGAGGTGCCACACCAGAGCCGGGCAGGCGCTGGCACCACGCGCTACAGCCTCCAGGACTGTGTGCTAATAAACCTCAAAGAGCAAAGTCCCCAACCTCATTAACTTTGTCATAGCAACACAAAAAGGACTACAGCATCTCATCCACAGAATGTATTTCAAGATCACCTGAAACCGAGTGAGTCCCAGGCTCCGTACCGACCGCTTTCTTCCTACACTCGCGTCTCTGGTAATGCTTAATTTATAATTAGAGCTAGGAAGAGGTGGACAACAGGAACCAGTAATAAACAGAGCAATACTGACAGTGCTCTGCAGTGAAAGCTGTGTGCACACGCCCTGCCCAGTACCCGCCTGCCCTGTGCTCGCCCTTCCTGTGACGGCCTGGGGGACCCAGGGCCTGCGGACGCGATGGACGTGGTGACAGCGAGGGCTTTCTGAAGTCCCGCCAGCCTCAGTGCCTCTGGTGCAGCCCGTTTCCTCAGTCGGAACACATCTCCTGCTTCTGTCTCTACCTGCCATTTCCCGCCTTCCCGCCCTCTCTAAGCACTTTCGCACCGTGGCTGTGACTTCTGCAGTTCAAGGTGCAACAGTAAAACTAGCTCAAACGTCCTTTTCCTTCTTCAGACTTTTATGGATAGAAGATTCGTCCTTGCTATCAACCTCAGTAACCTCAGCTGACGACCTTTTTTCGAGTTGAGAACTTTCCCCTTTTCCCTCAGGAAGCACATTGCAGCTTCTCTTTGGTATCTTTGAATGACCAGCGTAACTGCTCTTGCACTTTGGGGTCACTATTAAGTAAAGTAAGGTCCACTTGAACACCAGCCCTGGGGCACCCCCACGGTGGATCTGATACCCGAGATGCTGCTGAGTGGCCAGTGGGCAGGGAGCTGTGTGTTCTGGATGAAGGAAAGATGCTTGTCCCAGGTAGGGCAGCTCAAGATCTCGTCACACCACGCAGAATGGCATGCACTTGAAAACTTGAATTGCTTACTTCTGGAATTTTCCATGTAGTATTTTCAGACCAAGTTTGACTCTGGCCATGAAACCAGGGAAAGCTACACGATGGATGTGGACTCATCTGGTCTCCTCGGAGGCCTGCTGTGGGGGACTGTGAGGTGTAATGGCTATTCCCTCTTTAGATGGAGAAGCTGAGGCCACACAGCCGGAAGGGCAGGGAGTTTTCTCAGAGTCCTCTGCTTGGCTCCCATGGAGGGAAAGCGTGTCTACGGATGTATTAGTCAAAGTGTCTGAGAGAGACCTTAGCTTGCTGTGTTTTATTATTTTTTTGTTGCTTCATAACCCGAGAAAGAAAGAAAGAAACTAAAGATGGTCAATTTTATCCTCAGCAACAGGAAAGAGGATTTTACGTAGGGACTTGTGCCGTGGAGATTTCTGTTGATTTCTTGGATTGTCTTTCAGGTCTTTTTCATCTTTCACACTCTGTTTTTACTGGAGCAGTGGATGCTGCTGGCTGCAGGATTTGGGGTGAGGGTCTGCTGGCAGGTGGCCACTGTTCTCCGACACTCCTGGGGTGGGGCCCTCCAGGCCTCTGTGCACCCAGCCCTCTCCCTCGGGGTGCCAACCTGCCAGCCTTTGCCCCAGCAAAGCCTCCTGCACTGGGACAGCCCACCTGCCCTTGGCTGGAGCACCTGCTGTCCGTCAGCTCTTGGTAGGGTGTGAGCAAAGCTGTCACTGCACACTGGTCACTGCTTTCAGTGGTAACTTATAAAAGAGGAGTTCTAGAAAATCTAGTTCCTGCCACAGTCTGGGCCCAGAACACTGGGACAGGTTTAGTGGGAAGTCCTCACACCCCTGGGGCAGAGCTGCGACCGGTCACATGCTGGCCACGGTTGACAAGGCTCACCACACACCATCCTCGTCTGAGCCATTTAATCTAGTTCTGGCTCCATCGGCTGGTCCACCTGAAGCCCCCAGCTTGCCCCTGCCCCCTCCAAGATGGTCTCTCTCTTCCACTGTGGGCGAAGGCTGTGGCGCCTCCTGCAGGGAGGCAGGGTCCTGCAGCCCTGCCCCTGCCCCACTGCCAGGCAGGGCTCCCGCCCACCTTCCTGCTGACCCTGGATGCACAGGCCACAGGCCGCACTCCTGCACAGTTCAGAGGGTTTTTGAGGGGGTGAGGCAGAGGGGAGACTGATCAATGTCTTTAGACATTTTATTTTGATTAAAACATTAAAGTGCATGGCAGCACCTCATGGAAATTGTAAATCTTTACTGGAGGAAAATGAGAAAATAGTGAGGACGTGAAATAATGCCTGGGTGTTTCGGTGAATTGCGAGACCTGCTAGGTTTTACATGGGAGGCCGTGTGCTGTCACTCCCAAATTAATTTTTGGAAAATGAGTTATTGACTACAGATATAATTTATTAGTAATGAGCAAAATATGTTTGTAACCTGGGCCTGATGGAGTAGTCAGCAAAGCAGGAAAAGGAAGGAGAGTTGGGGAGGGCACTGCACAGGGGCCTGTGGGGGCTTCAGGTGGACCCTGTGGTCCTGACCAGCCACGCCCTTCCACATCCATCCCGTACAGTCTGGAGGCTTAAACAACCCAGCTAAGGTGCGTGTTGGACGCAGAGAGGCCAAGTGCTCCCCCAGGGAGCTCCCCGGGCAACTCTGGCCCTCTTCCCCTGACGCTGGCTTGGTCTTTGGAGAGTCTCCTTGCTGGGGCACATCTGGTCTGAAGAGAGGGCACAGCCAGAGCCAGCTCCAGTTCCAGTGGGAACTAAAGTGAGGAGTGTGATGTGATGGCTGGGGCATGGGAGGTGTGTGGGAGGAGGAGGCAGGGGTGGCCGGCATGGTCTGTGAGCTGGCACTGTCCACCTAGCTGCCCCGTCAGTCTCCTTGTCTGTGTGGTGGACACAATAGTAGCTCTCCTGGCTCTTCTAGAAGTTGTGGTAATAAATAAAGAGAAAGGAGGAGGTCAGGATGCTCGAAAACCCTGTGTCACGATGGATTTTAAGCCAGGTATATTATTTTCCTCCAGGTGAACTTTATCTCACTTGCGTTCCTTGTGCACTAAAAATGCACTTTTGTAAACTAGAAAATATCCGCTAGGTTTTTGATTCTCACGTCTTTGGTAGGACCAGCCCTGTGAAATTACAGTGGCATCACGGTGCAGTAGAATGTAATATATATTTGTAATCTTGCTATTTTGGGTGTTGTATCATTAAAATTCTGGTATATTAATGATGGCATTTTGAAGGCATTTATATTTAGGAATTAATACTGGAAACATTAAAAGCTTCTATAAGCTAAAATTATTTAAATAATTATATGTATTTAGATAATTATGAAATGGTTTATTTTATTACTTATTTTAGTGACTACTTAAATAATTATAATGCGATTACTGCCCAGCTACGATACGATACGGTGTATGTCACCGTGGTGGGAGGACAGTGAGGGCGTTTAGCTGCAGTCCTGGGGAATGATGACTAGGGAAGGTTGGCAGGTCTCAGTAATGTCTTTGGCAGCATATATTATACTCGTATGAACATTTATATTGCAATAATGATTTTACTAATCATGCCATGTGCAGACATACAGGTCTGTTCTTTGAAGTTCTAAGAGTGATTCCCTAATGCTTTTAAAACAGAACTATTTAAAATCATTATTAGAGTATGCAAGTATCCTCTTTCTCCTCAGTGTTAACTAACAATTTTCAGTAAACTTAGTGTGCATTTCTATTTAAAGTCTATTTATGACTTTTCAGATTTCCAGCGGTTTGTTAAAGCTGAACTGAAAGGAACACAGTGATCTTTTCTCCTCCCTGGAAAAGGTGGGCCAGGGGCAGGTTGCAAAGCATTAGTACATCAGCTCTGCCCTGTCCTGTGACTCCTGATGAGACTCTGCTAAATCAGAGTGAGTAGGGGCCCAGGATGCTGAGCGCTGCGTGCGACTGGGAAGGCCTGGCGGCTGCCAGGACCATCCCCAGCATCACACTGCCCTGGGAGTGCAATAGGCAGGGCTCCATCCAGCTCTGGACGTGCTCTGGTGGAGCTGAGGGAGAACAGGCTGCAGGGCCCCTGTGAGGCACTGTGTCACGTAGCCAGGAGGCACAGAGGGAAGGCACCTTGGTGACTGGGAGGAAAGTGAGCTTTTCCCTGATGACATAATCAGGACACCCCTTACAGAGGAGCATTTAGATTTGGGGGGATTTGTCCTGGAGGAAAAGGACTGGGATTGGGCATCAAAAGAGGTCAGAGCAGATTTGGAAGCTCATCCTAGTTGCATCCAGTCCTGCCCTCTCCTGGTCAGGGTGGTCTTACGGTCCCTGCTGGGGCTGGTCCATCTTTGGTTGGGTTGGTCCCTAGGGTCCCTCGCTGTGCTATTCAGTGGTCAGACTGTAGCAGGGTGTGGAGGCACCGTCAGCCCTCCCAGCAGTACCTCTTGCTGAGCTCTGTCTGCCTGGAGCTGCACATTCAGGACTCCTGCTGATGTTGGACCTCCTTTCTTCTTTCCATGGATGAAGAACTTAGACCCTCTGGCATTCCGAAGATGGCTAGAGGTGGGAGGTGCTCAGGCAGGACCCAGCTCCTGGGCCTGACCAGTTTGAAGTGTGGGCTCTGGTTGGCCAGGTGGACACTCTCAGGCTGCATGGCCAGGGGCTGACAATACAGGGTGAGGATGCATAATGCTTCATGCTAATGGAGAGCTGTCTCACTTTAAGGTTTTGCTCCATAAATGTTCTGAAACCTGATTTGGCTGCTCCTTGCCTTCTAGTGAGAAGCAGGGAATAGCAAAACAATAGCGGCTGATGCAGGAGGAAGCCACAGCAGATGCCCACAGTCCAGCTGGAGGGGCACATCTGTCTTCCCTTAAGGATCAGAGTGCCCTGTGGTCCTCATGCTGGGGACATGGAGAAGGTCACAGAAAGTGGTGTTTGCCTCAGTTCTGACCGGGCTTAGTGGGGGACATTTTTATAATAAATGTTCAGCTGTTGAAGAGTTTCTTGGCCTGAGATGGAGGTTGGAATGAGGCCGTTCCGGGGAGAAATCAGCATGGGGACAATTCACATCTAATGTGGTTTCCGGAGAGATGCTGCTTCCAGAGCCCACTTCCTCTTGGCTTTCTCTCTCTTTTTGGTTTTATTGCCATTTTTGACATTAGGAGAAATTGGAAACCTGGTTATATTTCACAGCTTCACATTTCAGAGGAAAGGACACGGCCATTGGCCAGAAGTGTCTACTGTCTTCTTCACAGTGAGAGCTCTGCTTCGCTTTTTAATTAGGTGGCCTTCCGCAAAGAAAAAGTGTTGGGAGGAGGGATAAATTGCTAAGATTAACATTTTCTTTCCCATTTTAAGGTGCCACTTATCAGTCACAAAAGGTAATAAAACCAGGTGTGATGAAATTAGATTGAGAGAGATGGTGGATTCGATTTTATGAGATGGGCCACTTGGTCTGACTTGACTGGATTCTTAGAGCAGCCCAGAAAGAGGCGGGTGTCAGACCCACACACAGGCCTGAGCTCAGATCCTGGGCAATAGTCAGGGCTGAGCCCTCTGCCCTGCAGAGGACCTGACCCTTAGCAGAAAGAGCCCTGACCTGTAGCCTAAGGACAGGAACTTCCATGGACAGCTACTTCCTCCACCCACCAGTAGATAAGGAGGGGAAATTACTTCTCAGGTTCACCTTTCTGTAAAGGGCCAGGCACACAGTTGTACGTCGGTCAGCTGTCTCAGTGTGGCCACTTCCAACCATTCTCTTGTGCAGACTTCTTGATGGTTTCGGTTCGTGCCAGCTTGGAAGCAGGAACTGTACTGTGTGGCAGCTTCTAAACCAAATCCAGTCCCAAGTGTCTTGGGTTGAATAGAGGCCCCCATCCCGTCGACCCAGTCTGCCCCAAACCTCAATTCTCACCTTGTTTTGCAATAGGGTCTTGCAGGTGTAACAATTAGGGATTTTGAGATGAAATTATCCTGGATATAGGGCAGGCCCTTAATCCATCGTCTGCGGTCTTTTAAGGAGAGGACGGGGCCGCGGCCATGGATGATGGGGACGGGAGTGATGCGGCCAGGACCCCCTGGGGGCGAGAAGAGGACAGAAGGCTCCTCCCCGGAGCCTGCACAGGGACAGCGGCCCCGCCCAGACCGTGATGTCAGGCTTCGGTCCCCCAGAACTGCCAGCCAAGGTTTCTGACGTTTTAAGATGTCAAGTTTGTGATGATTTGTTCTGAGAGCCCAGGAAGCTACTCAACCTCAGGGCACAGCACAGAGCCTCGTGCGACCACCCACTGCTGTCTCTCAGCCCTCCCTGCAGAGCCCCAGGGCAGGTCTGCAGCCCTGACACCCAGGCTCAGGCTGGGAAGGGGCTGATGGGCAGAGTCCCCTACCACGAGACCTTTCTTCTGTTTCCCCCCAGAATTCCCCACAAGCTCATTGCTTCATTGTACAGCTCCAACCCTGGGATCTGAGCTGCCCCGTGCCCCACCCTTCCACTGGAGGAGGCTTGACCAGTGACTGACCATCTTCCCCTCCGATTTCCACTGTGCGGATGCAGGCTGAGCTGCAAATGCCTTGCAGGCTCCTCGGCGCTGCCAGGGTGGGGTCTGGACCCAGCCACCGCCTTCCCTTCCTGGATCCAGAGCACACAGGTTCCGATGGAGGGGGCTTTTCCCCGGTGGGAAGAGCTGACCCGAGGCTGTGCTGACCGCCCCCCAGCCTGGAGCCCCCCCGGCGCTCCCATAGGAAGCTCCTCGTTCTGTTTGGGCCTGGGCTGCAAAGGCAGTGGCAGCTGTGTGTGGGAAATCGCATCAAAAGAGACGAAATTTAATAGAGAAAAGCAGGCAGCGAGACAGCCTCAGCTACACCAGACACTCCACTTAGCTCTGTGACTGACTAGAATCCACTCGGCGGGCACACCCAGGGGCCAAGTGACCCAATTAATGTGACTATAATTAGGAACAAAATTTGTAATTAACTCTCTTCTACGAAAACATCAGCTTCGTGTGGAATCATGTTTCACAACAGATAAACCCTGTCCTCTTAAAGCAAAGATGTATTTTGAGAGAATATTAGCTGATTCCCAACCCTCCTCCTGGATACCCCAGGGGCTGCTGGACTCCTAGGGGCATCTGGCAAAAGTGCCCAGGGTGTAGAGGTGTGGTGCTCAGGCACTCCAGGAGCTGTGGACCACCAGCAGGTGCAGCAGGTCACAGCAGCCCCTTCCCCTTGCAACCCCCTGGCCATCATTTCCCAAGTCCCTTCCCACATCCCAGTCCCAGCTGAGCTGTGCTGGAGATGGCCAGCTGTCCTCTTGAGATGTGCTGCCCCCAAAGTGCAAGGTCACAACTGGAAGGTGAGTGTGGGGACAGCAACCGTGTTGCCCATCTCCCAAGAATGAGGAGAGCCCCAGCCAGTTCCACCTGCCTCGGGGCACAGGGCATGCTGGCTAGCGGGCAAGCAAAGGGAGTGCCCTGTGGCCTCTGCATTCTGACCACTCCAGGACTGTGGGGTGGCAGAGGCCCAAGAAGGGCGTAATCTCCTCCTGGGGTTGCTGTTGCTGGCACTCTTGGTCCTCATGCAAGTGAGGCAAGGTCTCCAAACTCAAGCGATTTAACCGCTTGGAATGCTTTCCCGTCAGAACCCGCGTGCACTTCCTTAGGATAAAAGCACTGGGTCTGCTTGGGGCCAACTCAGGTTCTCCCAGGAGCAGTTTGTCTTAAGAGAAAGGCACAGTCTCGGGGTACTTCTCCCCACAACCTCATTAGCATGGTCCTTCCCTGGGACCAGCTGGTGGGGGCACCTGGAGCTCTGAAGGGGCCTGAGCTCTGCTCAGGAGTGCAGCTGCTCCTCAGGGACTGGGCTGCCCGGACTGTGGCTGGAGCTGACCAGCGGAGTTCCTGGCAGCTGCGTGGCAAATCGAGCACGCCGGGCTCAGCACAGCTTTAACTCCCTGCCCTTAGTCTGTGAGCCAGTGTAGGCCTGTCCACCCCAAACTGGCACGTGGGAGCATTTGATGCACATGATCACCAGGCCGTCAAAGCCGGTGCTACGTGTTTCTGTAGAGATGGAATCATCTAGATGCTTACTTTTCTAATTAAGTTATGAAATGGGAAATATTCTCTTTTAAAAAGTGGGAACAATGGAGAAGCGCGTCGACTCCACCTCCTCCCTCCCCATCTTCCGCAGAGCAGGCGCCTAGTAACAGTCCCTGTCATCACTGCATCCGCGCACACATGCCTGCAGAGTGTGGAGAGTTCAACCTGAGATGGTGCAATTCCGCTCAGTCACGTGTCCCCCACGGTGTAACCAAGGACAGATGCAATGAACACAGAGTTCCCAGTCTTCGTTGCTCGCTCGGCTCCTGTGTGGTGGGCCCACCTGCTGCTTCCTGGGTGGGCCCACCTGCTGCCATTGTGGCTGGACGTGGGTGTCATGGGCAGCTCCTGTGGGTTCATCCTCCCGCTTCCACATGCAGCCGGGAGCCTCCTGTGCAGCTGGTGCTCATGTGGTCTAGCTGTCTCCAGAAAGCAGTGGGCAAGCAGCGACTCGAGAGGTGCTTCTGTGTCACTGGACCCAGCAGCTCCTGGGCTCTGTCCTAGAAGCACTGCCATCAGGTCCATCGCTGGGCCAGGACCCTGTAGATCTGGGTGGACAGCTGTGTCCTGTCCCCTGCCCCACACGGCCCTGGAACTTGGGTATCTCTCTAGCGCCTTTGAGCTGCTCCTTCCTTATGGCTCGGGGAGGTGAGGCAGTCAGCACAGGGCATTGTGGACTTGGAATGAGAAGGAGGGGTGGCAAGATGTAACTAAGTGGCCAGTGGGTCTTGGCCCTCAGTGGCACTGACCACGTGGACCATTGCAGGCCCACAGAGAGAGATGTGTGAGACCCACAGAACACAGCTTAAAACAGGGCGCTAAGAACGAACAATGCCTGGTGCCCACTGCAGGGGACTGGGCGGACGGAGCCTGTGCTCTGCAGCAGCTTGAAGCGGCCGCTGATGTCGTAGTTATAAGGGAGCTCGGCATGACAGGGAGACTGGCTATGCTAAAATATCAAGTAGAGCAAGAATCCTACATTTTCAGTGTGGGTTCAGAGTGATATCAGTGCGGCCCAAGCCCTGGCCACCCCCGACTCTTCCCAGGCCCTGGGCTGTTCCAGCAGCGTGTCTCAGCATCGGGTGCTCCCATCCTGCCAGGGCTGTGGTGTTCGTGCATGGCAGGTCCGGCCGGGGGTGAGTTGAGGTCGTGTGTTTGGCTGCGGTGGAGGTGTTACAGGCTCACTGTCACTTTCCGGTGAAGTGAGTCAGCTGTGCTGCGTTGGGCGTGACTCACAGGGATCCTCACCCTGCGTCCTGATCTGATGGTGCAGGGCCAGAGGTTCTGTCTGATATGAACACACCCTACGGTCCTGGGGAGAAGGTGGGTTCCAGGAGACACTGGCGACCAGGAGTGAAGTGTGTGGCTCCGGAAGCTGACCCATGGGGATCTCTTCCTGCTGTTGGACACGTCCACCTGTGAGATGAGAGTTCACTTCTCAACATCAGAGCTGTGAGCTCCAGAAAGGTGTCCGCAGACTCCTCTCAGGCCTGTTGGGTACGGGGGGTGGGACAGTAGTCACGCCCTTCCAGCTTCTGTAGCATCGTGAGATGTTTGATTTTGAATTTAGCCACTTCACCTTAGTTCCTTATAGATGTGCTGACACCAGGTCTCGAGAGTGGTGCCCAACTTCGAGAAGGCCTCTTTCTGGCTTCTCTTACCTGGAACACGTAACATAAGTCACCAGTGGCCAGCAGGGGTCCTGTGCTGCTCTTGTTCACCAGTGTTCTCAACTTCCCTCTCACTCCTCTTGTTCAACCTGTGAACACAGGCCCTGCGGGCGCCATCTTGGGAGCATTTACTCTGGGCAACTGGATCTCATGCTTCTCCCTGGGTGGCCACCCTCATTTAGGCCCTAAAATACTCTGTTCTCCTACTCAGCAGGTGTGCCTCAGCTCTCCTTTCAGGTTGACAGCACCAACTGCTCACATTTGAGTTCTCTCCTGTCCAGACACACTTGTGTAAGGGCGCCCTTAGACCTCGCACCATTAAGAATGATCCACAATGGTGCAGTAGGGACTAAATCATGTGTCTATTCTTTTATAGAAAGTAATGCTATAAAATTTGTTTCATGTGAAGAGGTGATTGGCAAGAATTCAGCCCAAAGATGTAGGAGCTAAAAGCAACTTGGAAATACGGTGGGCAGTTGATAATAATTCCGAGGATGTTTTTCTGGCTTCTGTGATGTTTGTGATATTTAATGTTTTTAAGAGTTTGGGATGCGTTATGATTTCTTTCCCCAGTCTAGGTGAAGTTTCCCATTTGTATCTAATTTTGTTTTTGTAATTTGAGTGTTTTTCTGGAAAAGGCTCCTTGGCTGGGTGAGCTCTGGGCAGCTTGCCTGGCCATCTGCATGGTGTCTTCTATTCTGGGTCATCTCACCTGGCAGCCCTGTGCATTGGTAAAGATCAGAATCTAATGAAATATCCCCAGGGTTTATAGTCGCTGTCTCCTGATACTAACTGGCGACTAATTTATTTTTTGCCTCATTTTGCAATTTGTTCCTTTATAAATTCCTGTAGCTTGCGTCAGGGAAAAACAGGGGAAGGAAACCCTTTGGCCATATTCAGGAGCAGAACACAAGCTGGGCCTCCCACTGAGAGCTGAGATGGAACTTCTGGTCCCTGATGCTGATGGACAGCTGGGGAAGGACTGTGCCCAGAGGGCAAAAGAGGCGGGGACAGGGTCTTGGGCCTGGCGGAGGCTCTCGTGGGAGCCTGTCTTCCACTTCCCTGGAGTGCCCTCTCCTCCTCCGATGTCCTTATCCCCAGGACACTCAGTTTACCTCTCATTTTAGAGCAGGTCAGTTGCCCTCCCTAAATGCCCTGTTCTCTAGAAGGTTCTCCCTCTTCTCTAAGTACAGCTGGGATTAACAAAAAAAGCAATCTTCCTCTGAGCGGGGGACGGCTACTAGCCTGTCATAAGAGTGGAGGTGTAGACTTTCATTCCTGGATTGCTTGTTAATTGTAACAAATTGCTCCTTAGTGGCACCCCAGCCAGTCCATTCAGGCAGCAAAGCGGAGACTGGGCAGTGGTTCCAGGTCCTGGAAGATTGACTCCCCACCCTCCCTCTAGGCCCGCTGGGTGAAAGCCCAGGTCACATTCGGAGCAGGGCTCAGGACATGGAGACTGGACACACAGTGCTCAGAGTTGGGAGAGGAGGGTTGCCTGTGCACGGAGGCTGTCTCTGCGGAAGGTTTGGCCTCGGATGAGGACGGGAGCTTGATTTGGGTGTGAAGCTCAGCCACGGCCTTGGCAACCCCAGCCAGTGCCCTGAACCCCGTGTGCCCAGCCCTGGTGCCGTGTCTTTCTCTGGGGAGGTGCCAACCTGTCCTCCTCCTGCCATCTTTGCGCCAGCACAGTCATGGCTGTTTCAAGGAGGGATGATGACCACACCCTGGGACCTGGTGGCTGGGGCTGGTTCAGAGGTGCCAAACCTACCGAGAAACGCCCCCTCCAGGGCAGAGGTCAGGTCCCCATCGGGATTTGACGGGAGCTGGATACTCTATCAAGGCCGAGGTCCCTTCGTCTTCTTTCTTTGGTCCTCTGTGCTGCAGATTGAGCCCTAGGGGACCGGCACCCAGGGGGCTGAGGAGCACGGGGCCCTGGCGAGTGGAGGTCAGGGTCACTGCCCGATGGCTTTCCTTCTCTCTCCGGGTTCAGCACTGCTCTGAGGGAGCCTGCTGCATCCAGGGACAGGGTTCTTCTGGGAGACCACGACCAGGGGAGGCCATGGAGCCACAGCCTCCATCGCACTGAGCAAGGATGGCAGGTCTGCCTGCAAAAGCAGGGACTCTGCCCCAGTGCAGGAGGCTTGGCAGAGGGCACGATGCCTGGCCGGGCTGTGAGGTTGGTGCCCCCAGAAGATGAAGAACCCGTGAGGCAGGGGTGCACAGCCCAGGATGCAGGAGCTTCCAGAATATACCGGGGCAGTGGCCACCTGTGATCACCTGGGCTATTCTGGGAGGGACTCCAGAAGCCAGTCAGGAAACCCTTCTCCAGACCTCAGCCCACCTCCCACTGCCATGGCCACATCCTGGGACCACAGGGTCTCGCCCCCGTCAGAGCCTCAGTAAATGGCACAATGAAAACTTGGCTGGATTGAGGCACGTGTGTATCACCAGCCAGCCAAACTTCCCTTGCTTTGATCTTAAAATAGCGTGTGTGCCCACATGCACACAGATGTGTGGCCATTATGAATGTGAGCATGTGTGTCCAGGAGCCACTCAGACACCCCAGGTCCTTAGGACACAGAAAGGAAGGCTTTTTAGATCAAGGGGGAGACGGACCGTCCCCGCTTGTTACTCAGCCGACAGCAGCCCTGGTGAAACGGAAGGTGTGTCCCCACCTGACACCCTCCCTGGATGAAATTCAGATGGAGGTGAGAATGTTGTGCAGAAAACAGGAGCATGCACCTGGTGGAGGAAAGCAAGGGACAGGCACTGGGTGACGTCAGAGCCAGGGAAGCCCTCCTCACGACAGCCACAGCCCAGCGCTGCAGAAGCAGGGAGTGAACATCCGCCCCCTGAAAGGAAAGAGTGGGCGTCAGGAGCAAAACCAAGGGGAGCGGGTGGTCACAGGTCCCGACTGAGACACAAGGGCCATCGTCCTGCAGGTGAGCAAGTCCAGGGTCTAAAAGGAAGAGTGGGCAGGGCCAGCGCGCAGAGCAGGGTCCTACTCCAGGAAGCACGCTCGAAGGCTGCTGCCGCTCTTGTCGGTAGTGTCGCAGGGACAGGGCATGCTTCTGCTCGTGCTTCCTGCATGCCACAGCCACGGACGGCACCTGGACACAGTCAGTTCTCAGTAGACGATTGTCGGAGGGCAGAGAGGAGGGCCAAGGGAGTCTCCATCAAGTCCAGCACCCTGGCCCTGCAACCTGGCCCGCAGCCTGGCCCGGGAAGCCGAGTGCTGCCTGGTGTGGCCTGGGAGCAGAGCCAGGCGTGCCCCTGGGGCGGGGGCTGCTCCCTCTGTGGGAAGGTCTGCTTGGCAACGTCCTGAGAATCGCCAGGCGTGTAGTCCACCCAGCCACCCCTCCTCCAGGGCTACTGCCACAGAATGCCCTGGGGAGCTGGGCGAGGCGTGCCCAGGGCTGCTCTTGGCAGGGAAGTCTGCAGCACCGGGGACAGCTGCACATCCGTCCCTGCAGAGGGTTAGACAGGTGTGGGCCCCTCCCACCGCGGCATTGCGAGCCTCTGGAAAGGGTACGGTCACTGTGTTCATCCGGATCCCAAAGACGGAAGGTCACACTCTTTGAAGGGTGCAAAAGCAGCCTGTGTGTCACTGTGTGTTTGTGTACAGGGCAAAGGGTAGAAATGCACCGTCCGTAAATGCATGGGCGTTGACAAGCTCCTGAGAGGCTGGGGCACCATCGCTTCCTGTGAATCATGTGGCCGGGCCTGGGGTGGGAGGGGGACATGCCACACTCTCTCCATCTCTGCCTTTTGAAATTTGAATCATGACTGTAAAATTATGTCTCTTGTAATCTAAATAGATTTTCATAGCCTATGTATATACCTAATTTATACATATTAAAAGAATCCACAGTCAACACTATTGAAACATTTGTGTGAAGAATCGTTGAGTGTCCTGAAATAATTTTTTCCTGCCGTAATGCTAATTATGTGCATGTGATTGAAGGTAGGAAATCCAGTGTTGTTTCTGCTGTGCTAACTAGGTATTGGGAGCTTCCTAAAGCAGAAAATTTGGTGGATACCGTCTTTTGTTTCAGAAGCCATTTCTCTTGACCATGGTCTTGCGTTTCCAGCGTGGATTAGGCCATCGTGCAGGCAAGAGGGATCTTTTATCTCCCTGGAAAAACTTTAAACCCGTTTCCCAAGTGTTCTGCACAGCACTGGCAAAGCACACTCATTTTTATTGTGTTCTATTGTATTAGGCTGCACTTTAATTCCCACTATTTCAACTCATAAACCTTGCCATCGATGAAACTAATTGCATCAGGAACAGCCAGAGAACTTCACAAGCATTCTAAACACATAAATAACACCACCAATTAGCTGCCTGCGCACCGAAGCTCTCCATCTTCATGTCAAAGGCAGGCGCGTGCGGCTCTAATTGCACCGAGGCAGGGAATGGCAATGTCCCCCACCTGCCTCCTGCCTGGGACGTGTGCTGGGGACAAGCAGAGGAGAGGCTGTCCTCTGGGAGCCACGTGCAGCTTGAGATGCAGGCTGAGTGTGCACTCACTTCTGCGCAGACCCCTTTCCTCCAGCATCAGGCACGGCACAGGCGCAGCGGATGGGACCATGGCAGGGGCCTGGAGCGCTCACCCTGGGACACCTTGTTCTTTCTCCTCTGTGACCTGTTAGCAGCCAAGTCCTCCACAGTTGAGGGCCGCTCAGCCTGGCGTGCGAACGCCAAGGAGAACACGGTGCCCGACATCTGCATTTAAAGTGGTTTTGAGGCTGAAGGAGAGGGAAGGGGCAGCTGGGCGTACTGGGGCGAGCCTGTCACCAGAAGGGGCAGGTAGTGTTGGTCTTGGTTCCTGCCTGCATTTGAGGATGAAGTGCCCTTACAGATCCGCTGCCTCAGGGAGGCCAGCTGGGTCGGCTCTCGGGATGCTCGCTGCTGGGCCCTGTGGACACATCCTTGAGTCCAAGACAGCAGGATGGTGTGGAGGACAGATGGCATGCCCCTTGGCAGTGGCAGGACCCTGATTAACTAGAGAGACATAAGCATATTCAAATACAAGAAGATACAGTGTTTGCACATGGATGCAACTTTCTTGTTAATAAAAAGCTTATTGCGCTTTCTAACTGGTTGGTGGTAGTACTGCGCTCTTGCCTCATGGACAAGGTCCTGTCTGCTGTCTCTTGGAGCACACTGCACAGCCACTGAGCAGACCATGGATAGCCGAGTTAGACTTTCCTCTCTCGCACGATGCCCACTGTCACCTGTTGACCATGCTGAGCTCCTCTGGTGAGGGTGGCCCTCCAGGGCCCGCTCACACTCCGGAAGGGCAGTGTTGGGCTCCCCTGTGGCTCTGTGCAGACCTGCTGGAGCCAGATGGTACATGGGATAGGGACGCCAGGTCCTGCTGTTTAGTCGTGGGATCCTGGAATGGCTGCGATGGAGGCTTCCTTTGGGCCCGAGACCCCCGTGCGGCTCCTGCTGTCTGTTTGCTGACTCGCTCCTCTCTCTTTTGATTGCTGTGCATGTGGGAAGTGCAGGTGTTCCAGTGGACACTGCTGGTGTTCCAGTGGACGGTGGCTCTTCATTTCTGTCCACACACAGTCAGCCATGCAGCATTTATTAAGCATCTATTTGTGTCAATCACGCAGTTGATGGAAAGTAGTTTCAGAGATTAAAAGACATGACTTTCATTTTCAGAGAGCTTGCAGACATGAAATGGGTCATTTAAATGTGATGTGATAGAATAGAAACAAGCATTACATATTTTAAATCTCGGGACAAAGAGGGCCTTGCCTGGCGCGGCAGGCCCGGCAGGGACGGGGCCCTTGGAGCTCTCTTCTGAGAAGAGGACGAAGACTTGGGTACAAGGGAAGCAAATGCCCGGCGCTAGAAGGTGTGGAGGCAGGACGGCAGAGAACGGGGAGAGTAAGTCACAGGGCACCACGCTGGCCCCCTCCAGGGGCAGACATGCGGGGAAGGGGCCAGTCTGAGTGGTAGGGCTGAGCCGAGCGCTGCCTGTGTGGCGAGTGGTGGGCCAAACGTGAAGACCAGTTCGCCGTCTTGCGAGAATGCGACATGGGCGCCAACAGCTGTGGTAGGATCTGCACGGAGAGCAGAGGGGCAGACCGATGGTAGAGCAGGGTTGCCCCCCACGGTGTAGGGCTCAGTGTCCCAGAGAGTATGAGGCTGAGCCTGTCAGGGATGGAGGGGCGTCGTCCAGAGGTGGGAGCTGATGTGCTCGTCCTGGGAGGGCGTGGGAGGTGGCGAGTGCCCAGCGGGGAGGGTCAGGATCAGCTCTGGCCTTGAGGACGAGGGAGCCTTGAGGACGAGGGAAGCCCCAGGTCAGGCTTGCTGGCTCCTGGCCCCCGACTCTGATGCCAGTTGATGGTGAGCTGGCCGGCTGGGGAAGCAGCCCAGCAGAACGGTGGAAGGGCCCGTCCCAGATAGCAGCTTCCTCTGCGCGTTTCCCAAACACAGGGTCTCCTCAGCAGATGCTTCACAGCAGGTACGGGATTGATTGCTTTGAATTTTTAATACCTCTAAAAGAAATGGCCATTAAAAATGCAGGCTCCCTGGAAAACGTCTACTGTGCTCCGAGGCAGAGCGAGCCCCTCGTGGCAAGTGGCAAGTCGAGCATACCTGGGTCTCGTCCTCCCCATCACTTGAAAAATGTGCCTGCCCTTGCCACACGCACGCAGGTCGTGTGTGTTTGGGGACAGGCTAGCTTCTTGATGCCCTTGGCAAGGGACTCACCCTTTCGGATGCTGGGTGGCCTTCTCTGATGCCAACCCAAGTTGGATAGTGCAGCTGACATTACAGATCACTGTGTGAGGCAGCACTTCCATCCTTCAGCAGAGACCTGAGGTTCCCAGCCTGGATTCGTTAAAGGTTATGTTTGCCTTAAGCTAATTAAAGCCATTTGTATCCAACGACTGGAATAGCTTCCCTTTTGAAAATAAAGAAAATAACTGAAAGAAGTTGGTTAAAAAAGAAAGTCTCAGTTAATTTCATCAACTGAGATGAGAACTGCACTATTAATTTTATTACAGCTAAATGTGAAAATAAATCAGTTAGGTAAGGATTGCACTTTCATGCTGATTAGTCTGCAGAAGTCAGTGGACTCACTGCGCTCTGTGGAGGCGAGTGGTGTGCCTTTGCTGAGCAGGGTGTGTAAATCAAGCGGCTCCAGCGAAGGCACAGAGGACTCCCGCTTGTAAGTAGGTGTTCATGTAAATCCTGCAGATACACTGTGCTCGGATGAATTCATCACCAGCCGTGATGGACAGCTAAGAAATGTCCTGCGTGTTTATTCTTTGTACATTACGTACTTCCTACACAGCTGGCAGCAGCGGACACAAAGACGCTGAATGTGACTTTGATACGACTTTAATGAGAATTTTCCTCTTGCTCACAGTGACAATGCGAGAGGCTTTTTGGTGAGAGGCAAGAGGAAGCTCTCCAGTGGTTTCTCCTGTGCCCACGCACCATGGGAAACTCGAGGACCTGTAAAAGGAGCTTGAGTCCTCGGCACGCGCACATGCGCACACACCCGCACACCCTGGGCTTGTGCACACACAGGTGCACCCTGCGTCAGAATGGCGTGGGTCCTGTGTCCTGATTGGCAGCTGTATCTTAACAGGAGCCACACTGCCTTGGGGGAATGAGCTGTTTTGCAAAGAACATTGGTCAGCGATTTCCCTGACAATACTCATGACAATCACTACTATAGTTTTTTGGACCTAGGTGATGAACGAGTTGAATTTTCCTAAGAAAAAACATGGGCCTGAGGAGCTGGGTTTGCCTGTGAGGTGAGTGGGGATTTGGTGAACCCTCTCTACTGCTGACCCTTGGGGCCCACCCTGTCTCCCTCTAGGCGGGGGTCCTCCCTGCCAATTCAGCCACAGGCAGACCCCTGGTGGTGGCTATGCCTAGCTTCATGGATTTTGCTTTACCACTTGCTAGGATCCATGGGGTGAGCACCCCCTGAGCAGACTGTACCCAGCATTGTATAGTTAGTATCCTGCCACAGCCGGAATCTTCCACTTGGCATTGGTTCCCCTTAGGTGATTATCCCCATACTTCATGCCCAGTAAGCAGCTGATCTGGGTATTGATCCCTGGCCTGTCTGATTCCCAGTGGTAGTTGCTTGCTGAGCCCAGGCCCTCCCTGGGGTGGCCGTGCTCCCCCTGGCCTGGTCCCTGGCCCTCGCAGCAGGTCATGCTGAGCTGCACCTAGCTCAGCTCTCTGCTTCCTGCCTGGGCCTCTCCTGCTCCAGGCCCCAGCAGAGAACTGGAGGGGGACAAACCACCTGGTGACCAGAGCAGCGGAGCTCCCCCAGGATCCAGGAGGGCGTAGCCTTCCTGACCTGAGACTGAAGCTTCCCAGTCATGAGAATGGGGTTAGCAGGCAGCAGCTCCTCCTTAACGGAGCATCCAACCCAGGGGGCCAGAGACACCTTCCCCGGGGGGCAATAGACATCGCCAATAGCAGGATCTGCTCAGGGATCAGAATAATTCCTATTCACAGATCTTCCTGTTACGTCACAATCCCTTTAATACTGAATCTTTTTTTTAAACAAAATGTTCCTATTTGATAAAATTTAATGATGCAACTTAGAAAATGAGTATATTCAATCATACATTTCTACATTTAACTGAAGGTTATATAAAAGGAACTTTAAGTTTTAAAATGTGAAGTTGTAAGTACTCCTGCTAAAATGACTCAAGCATCAGGCGCGGCATTTGAACTTCAGCCCTGCCTCACTTGAGCTTGATATTGTCAGACACACCTAGGACGCACACAGCCCCGCTGCAAGTCCCCCTTCTGCAGAATCACAGTGACAACAGACCCTAGCCTTGAAAAGTCTTCACCGTGAAAATGAAACGTAAACGTTTTGGTTTTGTATTTAGGCGGTGCCACAGAACGTAAGGCGGGCTGGGCGCGCCTCATTAGCGTTGAACCGGCAGTTTACTAAGGCAGCGTCTTCAAGCGTGTTGGCTCTCGGTGCCCCAGGTGATGGTGGGGGTTGGAGAGGCTGGTCCGCAGGCTGACCCTGAGCTGGCCTCTGCCCTCTGTCCCTCACCCCTGCCCCTGTGCCATGACACGGCGGACTCGGCGGTGGAACCTGCTACTCCGGGTCCCCACGTCACTACACATATAGTCAGAATACACATCTGTTTTTCTTTATCTGATCGTTTCCCATCCTTGGGGTCTTGGTTGAAGGTTTTGTCCCCAGAGCCTCTTCACATGGGGCATATGCAGGAGTGACCGACAGAGCTGGTGTCACTAACTGCCCACAAGACCAGTGAGGCTGTGCCTTCTTTTCCCCTTGACCCCGAGCCCAGGCTTAGAGCAGGGTGATACCTGGCACGTGCTTCTGACTGAGAAAGGAAGATTGCCTGTGAGCGCGTTGTGCCAGGTGGGTGGCGTCACGGGGCAGAGGTGGGGCCTCTGGGCTTCTGAGCTGTGGTGGTCCCCTCTCTGTGGGTCTGCTGGAGCTGGACGCTGGGAAAGTAGGGTGCAGGGGCCTCGACCCCACAGAAGGCCCTCCCAGCAGTGTGACAAGGCTGTCGCCGGTGCTCACGACCTTGCCGACCTGAAGGACGGTGGGGTGCTGTTCCTCCCTGTGGAATGGCTAGGGATTCCCTTACCTCAAGGTCAAAGTCACAAGTGCCGGAAATCACCAGCCCGAGGTAGTGGTGTCAGCGGGAGGGCTGCCTGACATTACCAGGGCTCCTGCCAGCTGGCTCTGCACCCTGCTGCTCACCGGCGGGGGAGGCGCTGCGGAGGGCAGCCCGGGGCTTCCCACGGCCTCTGGGGAGGGCCGGCCAAGCTCCTCAGACCTTCCTCCAGGGGCTGGCCACTCCTGAATGGCAGCTCTTCACACCTGCTCAGGACATTCTGGGACTGAAGGAAACTAAACTCCAACTGAGGTGATGTGGGTCTGGGTGGCTCTGTACTCAGGTGGAGAACCCAGTTCTGCCTTTCAGTGAGGTCGCTCACTGTGACCGGGGCTGGACGCTGCCCAGCACGGGGCTGTGCCCAGTGGCTGTGTGGGACGCCGCCCCACATTCCGAGGGGACCCAGCTCACTCTCCAGCTCTGGTGACCCTTGGGCAGTCACTCCCTGTGCTTTGCCCACCGTGGGGAGGGCCCAGCCTCCGCGGCATCGCCCTGGTCGTTGGGGCGAGGTGGAACCCGCGCATGGCCACCCTGGAGTGCTCCTCCCAGCGAGCAGGAGGCTCGCAGACGCACTGGGGTGGGGGTCAGCACAGCGCTACTGGAATCACTTTGTTTCCTGGTTAAAGCACTAATTTGAGGCTCTCTGGAGTGCAGGTGAGGTCCCGCCTGTTGATTCTGTTGTTTGACTTGATCAGAGAGAGAGGGCCACCAGGTGTGGAAACTGGATATTCAGCCTGCAGCACGTGTGATGAGGCGCAGCTTCAGGAGAGCCGCTCAGGGATCCCAGGACCCCGGGGAGGCAGACCACAGCCTGCGCTGTGTGCTCATGAGACCCTCCAGGAGACGGGCTTCCACCCCAGGCTTGGGGCCGCTAGGGAGGCTCCACACCCAGTTTCCTTAGAGGCCCACATCTCTTCCAGGCGGCAAGGCTGGTGGGGGACCTTGCACCATCCAGCGTGACCCCGTGCGTGCCCACTGCCATCGGGTCTTCCAGCTGTCTCAGCGCACGGGGAACCAGGGCCCCAGAGGCTTGTGCTGCTTATGCAGTCTCAGCGAGTGGAGCAGAGACCCTCGCGCACAAAGCCACTTCAAGTTGGCAAGTGTCTGCTTGTTGTTCCTGCCTTAACCCAAGACAACGCCACGGCTCTGGGGAAGGTCCCCTGCACCCCGTCTTGTTTTCATCCACAGTCCCATTAAGTAAGTGCATAATCTGCAGGTGCGAAGGTGCGAGCCCTGCCCTGCAGAGACCCCAGCTGGCAGCAGGAGGGTCCTTGGACCCTGTGCTGAGGCAGCTCATGGGCTGCACAGGCTGGAGCTATGGCTCAGAACCACCCAGCCCTGGAACTGCCTCCCTGTGCAGCACAGGGAGAGAAGAGACCTAATAGCTTCTGGAGAACACAGAGGCTTCTCAGATAAAAAGCAGCACTGTGCCAGGGGCCATTCCCAGGAGGAAGGAATGAGGGGACAGACTTCCAGCTGCTCTCAGCCCTACCTGGGGGGGTGCAGCCAGAGACCTGAGGCACACTCGCCTGGGTGCAGATTCGTGTCCTGTGTGCAGGCGCCTCTGCGTGTGCCTGTGCTTCCTGTCTGCGCAGTGCTGTCTCTCGGAGGGTTGGGCATCTCAGCAACCCGGTGCCAGCTTGAGCTGACTTCCGTTTAGAGGAAGCACCACTGCCAGGCGTGGCAGGTCCAGCACCCACAGGACATGGCGGGCGGGCCCGTCTTCCTTCTCTCAGCAGCTGTAGCGCCCGTGCTGCCTTGAGTGGCGGCTGTTACTTAGGTACTCAACCCGCTGCAGTGACAGGGACTCATGCTCTCGGGAAGGAGCCGGAGGCTGCGCACCGCATTCCACCCGAGTCGGAGGGAAGCCTTCTAAAAGATTTGGTTAACCTCTCCTCTCGGTCTCCATCGTTGTCTCCATCGCCAGCTGCATTTCTCTGTCCCACCTCATCTCCAGGCCACTGTCTATCTGCCCCCCTTCCCTAAGCCTGTGGCACCAGGAGACATCTGACTCCCATGGGAACCGCCCGGTTGGAGCGTCGCTTCTGCCCTTTCCATCCTACTTTGGGGTGAGGAGCAGAACGTGGGAGCGGGTCTTGGAACCTCCCGAGACCCACCTGTGGTCATGCAGGCGTCACTGAGCTTGTGCTCATGGAGGACGCAGGGCGGCTGGGGCTGGCGCCAGGGTCACTGCCTGGGCACAGCTGTGCATGGTGCCAGCTGCTGCTCCCAGGGTGAGTGGGGTACGGTGCCCTGGTGACTTTCAAGTGGGTGCCTGGGAGGGAGGGACGGGGCAGTCTCCCCGCAGATCCTGCCGTAGCCGTCCAGCCTCTCCGCCCGCCTGCTGAGGGCAGGGCTGCGGCCTGTCTCCATTCCCGCAGTGCCTCGGAGCGGCGCAGAGCTGACCTCACCCTCCTCCTCCTCAACCTGCCTGCTGTGGTCACAGCTGCCTCAGTCTCTGCACTCTCGAGGGGAAGTGACCCATGGCCTCCATAGGCCACTCTGTCCAGAGGTAACATGGCTCCTCCTAGGCCAAGTGGGCCAGCAGAGGAATCTGGAACTGGTCAGAGATCAGTCAAGGTCAGAGTCATGTTACATGTTACATGTTACAGGGTGGAGTCCTGCTGTTGAGGTGAGGTCACACTCTGAGGTGGGGTCACACTACGGGGGTGAGGTCACACTCTGAAGTGAGGTCACACTATGAAGTGTGGTCACACTATAGAGTATGGTCATACTACAGGGTGAGGTCACACTGCAGGGGTGGGTCACATTTCAGGGGTGTGGTCACATTACAGGGGTGAGGTCACACTGCAGGAGTGTGGTCATACTATAGGGTTGGGGTCACACTGTGAAGTGAGGTCACACTACAGGGGTGGGGTCACACTGTAGAGGGGTCACACTATGAGGGAGGTCACACTATGAAGTAAGATCACATTATGAGGTGGGGTCAAAGAGAGAGAGGAGGAGAGGGAGTGAGGGAGAGAGGAGGGAGAGAGGAGGGAGGGAGTGAGGGAGAGAGTGAGGGAGAGAGGGAGAGAGGGAATGAGGGAGAGAGGGAGTGAGGGAGAGAGGAGGGAGAGAGGGAGGGAGAGAGGAAGAGAGGGAGACAGGGAGGGAGAAAGGGAGTGAGAGAGAGAGGGAGGAAGAGAGGGATAGAGGAGGGAGGGAGGGAGGGAGGGAGAGAGAGAGGGGGAGGGCGGGGTCCAGGCAGGAGACCGACCTTCTGGGTGGCCCCCGTGACATGCTTCCTCCTGCGAGGTTCTGGCTCCTGGGCATCCACGCAGCTGGGACGGATTCATGCACCACAGGGATGAGATCCGAGCCCCCGTGGTCCTTCAGCCTGGAAGCCCCCTCTGAGCGTGAGACTTTGGGCCGGCCCAGATCTGGACCCTCTCCCTGGGTGGTCCTCGGGAGCGGCACTGCGGCACACCACCATGAAGGACCTTGAGCCAGCGGGCCGTCCTCCTGTCCGAGTGCTTTACAGCTTTGGTTGACGCCGGGAGATCCAGGGTCTTACAAATGGGTGGGAAATCAGTCCCCGCTGCGGCCCGTCAGTGCTGTGAAGTCACTTCCTGTGGAGAATTTAGGAGGGCTCGGAGGTGATTTGCGCTTCTATGAAAACAGTCTTCAGCGGAGTTCAGGAAGGTGCCCTGGGTCTGCTCCGCCAGCCCGCGCCGGGAGAAGTGGCGGTGGAGGCCAGCGGGCCGTCTCTGGAGCCTGGGTCCTCCTGCCGCCAGACCCGCGCCTGCAGAGTCCGGCCGTCTGCTGGTGGAGGCAGGAAGCCCCGGCGGCACCTTCACGGTGCTGTCCTTCATTCCCAGAGAGGCTCTCTGAGGACATTGCCAGGGGTGACTGTGACCTCCACCCTCTGGCTGGCCAGTGCTGGGCCTATGCCTTCTGCAGCTGGGGTTCTCATTGCCCTGAGTCCAGGAGTTGTGCACCAGAGGGACAGTCCTGACCCTGCTGTCACCCCCTCGTGCCTGCTCTCCTTGGCTTGTGGTTACCTCAAAGTGGTGATGGGCAGTGAGCCCCCACAGGGAGGAGAGAGGAGTCCAGCGCCTCAGGGCCCCTGGGACCACCTGCCGCTCCTCTGCAGCACCAGGTGACCAGGATCCGCCCCCCACCTCGAGTCCTGAGCTCTGCCTGAGGATCCGGCAGCTGCTGCGGGAGGGAGCCCTGCTTGAAAACCCCTCGCAGCAGGGTTTGGTCCAGCGACTGCACGAGCTGAGGCTGAACTGTGCTCTGTGCACGTGAGTCTCTGCTGGGAGTGGGAGGGTGGCAGAGAAAAGGGTACAGGGAGGGTCCCCCGTGCCCTGCTTGCTCCCAGCACCCCTGTGCCAGCTGCTGCACTGGGCCATTCCAGTCCCTGGGCTACCCTTGTCTTTGCTTTGAACCCCTGAGATCTGTCCCTCCTGCCTCCCTGGCTGCTCATGCTGATGACCACCAGGCAGAGCCGAGACTGGGCTCGCTGAGCCTTCCCAAGGAGGACTCCTTCGACCCTCAGGTCACTCGCCAGCCCTCTTGCCACATACGTGGACACCCCTGTGGTCATCTCTCCTATCTTGGGCAAACATTGCATCTCCCCTTCTTTTATTATGGGCTGCCCCACCGACGAGCCACGCCGTCCCTCCCCCTGGCTGACCTCGTACCTTGGAAACAGCACACCTAGGTGTGCTGAGGACTCTGCCTATTTCAAGCAGCACAGATGTGGTTTTAGAATGGTGCTCGTGGGCAGATGGCGTGTGCCACCGGGCGTTGTCACTGTCCTGAGTTGGTTCCTCCCTAGAAATGGGCCTCTAGCCTATGCAAACAGGAGATGAGCTGCTCAGCTTCTGGTAGCCTCCTGCCACCCATGCATCTGGCCAGGCCTGGGTGTCCTCGCAGGGAGGAGGTTGCTGAAGGGACACATGGATTTCTCCTTTGGAGAGCCGAGTCTGCATCTCTGCAGGACCTGCCTGCTAAGGACGGTGCGTGCTGTGCAGCCCTTGGCCTGGCTTTTCTCTGCGGGTCCTTCCCACGGCAGCCAGTGTCCAAGGAACTCAGGTCATCATGCTTCCCCCTCACGGGCCTCTCAAGGAAGGAAGTCGCTGCCAGGGTCACATGGTGGCAGCTGTCTGTGGATCTGGGGTCCCCTCAGCAGATTTCTTACCTGATCCCAAATTCGTTAAATTCGTTACAAGAGGTTTGCTCCAAAGAACAGGAGCTCAGTGGTCGCCATCATGCTTCAGAGTGGAAGGACAATCCCTTCCCATCTTTGGGAGTCACTGGTGGCCCTGAGTAAGCTCCTTCCCTGACAGGAAGCCAGGGGAGCATCCTTGGGACCCTCCAGGCTACAGTCACAGCTCTGGAATGGACTCTGCCTGATGGGTGACGTCTGGAACCCAGAATCGGAAGACCCAAGAAACCAGTCCATTGCATGGATGAGGACATGGAGGCCGGGGAGGTCGATATTTAAAAGGCCTTGCAATTCGATGGCTTCTCACCTCCTGGGTCAGGAGATACTGATGTTTCCCGTGTCTTCTGACAAGTTAGGCAAATCTTCCTGCCTGCAGTGATTTTTCATTTTAGTAATTAAGAAAATGATAACTGCTAGCCCTCCGTTCAGTCTAAGCGTAGCTTGCTGAAGTCAGACTGCGCTTTCTCCACACCTTCCGCCAGCAGGGCTCCCAGGGTCCTGTCTTCGATCCGTGGTCCAACACCAGATGATGACAGAGACCTTCAGGTCCTTGTGTCTCAGACACTCAAGGGAACAGGTGGCGTAGTTCTGGACTTCATGACCAGAATGCAAATGCGAGAGCCCTGACCTTGGATCAGGAGGCCAGCAAGTCACCACTGACCTTGAGTCAGGTGGACGGCCGCACTCCAGGAGCTTGGGGAGCTCAGTCTGGCCCACGGGCTGGAGCCAGGCCTCCCCTGTGCTCTTCTCAGGGACAGGTTGTCTCCACTCTGCACCCAGGGGCTCCGGGCTCTCCCCTCCTGGGCGTCCCTGGACTCTGCAGCCCATGAGGAGCATGGCTAACTACTCACAGGGCCTCCTTCAGCAACTCCAGGGGCCTTGTGAGGGTCGCAGGAGCAGCCAACAGGTACCAGCCGGTCGGTCGCCAGACCACTTGGCTATTTGCAGTCCAGGCTCCTGCCCCAACTGCCATGTGACCTTCCCTCTCTCATTGTCCGTCAGCACCCCCAGGAGGAAAACCAAAGTGAAGGCCGGAGGGGAGCCCTGGAGCCGCAGAGCAGGGCTGATGGATGGGTGAACTGCGGGGGATGTTGCTGCCCTCCTCGCTCCAAGGCAGACACATCTCCGGGCTCCCCTGGGCGTGCTGGGCCCTCAGTCTTAAAACTGTGGATCTTCCACCATAAACCAGGTCTCTTTGCTGCTCCCAGGAGCACCGTACGACCACATCAGCAGGCTTGTGGACAGGCCCAAAGCAAAGAGCACTTCAGCAGGCCAGAGTGGACCCTGGAGTGGCCCCCAGAGAGCCGTCCAGCGAGCGTGTCCGTGGTGGAGAGCCAGTCCCAGACCCAATTAGAGTGTGAGCCGGCGGCGCCGCCCCACGCCGCGGGCCTGCAGTCGATGGCTGTTAAAAGTGCCGGCTGTTAAGGGAGTCCTGGGTGTCCTGGGGTGGCCTGTGATTAGGGGCTTCCAGATGATCATCAGTGTCACCCTCTCCAAGAATCGCTCGGCGAGAGCAGCACAAATCCTCTTATCTCAAAAGCCAGGTTTTAAGATCTGATTGTCACAAAGATCAACTGTTTTCAATAAAAGAAAGACTGTGGTATGTTTTCTGAAGATAATGGGGATAAGCCCAAGCGCCCGCACCTGAGCGCAGTCCTGTGGCTGACCTGTGGGTCCCCGCCGGCTTCTCCCCAGCGCATCTGCCCACCTCTGAGAGGACTCTCGTTAGCAGGCTCTGTGCTCTGCAGGCGATGCTGAGAACACAACCACAGGGCCTGTGCGCAGAATCCAGGACGAGGCCCATGCCTCCCCGGGGTCCATCCTCCCCTGCTCCGTGGGACTACTCCCTGCCCCGCTTTGGATAAAATTCAAACCAAATGACTTTTGGCTCATTCTTGAGTAGTAAAAATCCATTCACTCACTTCCAGTCCTGAGAGAGGTTTTGGTTCAGCAGTTAAGCAGGAGGAGTCCAGGGAGCCCGTGGAAACAGCTGTCCCCATCCGGAGCGTGACTTTCCTCCTTCCTTACAGGGTCTGCCCAGGTCTGTCTGGGTCACTGCAGACAGCAGGCAGGTTTAGCTTGTTTGTAACCCCCGCTCCTCCCCCTAAGCCCACAGGAGGGAGGTGGAGGGGCAGGGATCCAGGGCCCCACCTGGCCAGTTCTCATGCTCCTTTGGCAGCAGTGCTGGGAGGCCCCCTTCTCTCCCACAAAAGCTGCCTCATGGCTTCCTCAGACGCTCCCCCCCAGAACTCATCCCCAACCCCTGGACACCAGTCTGCCGCCACCCCCGGACTTCACACCCCTGGCTACCCACAGTGCCCTCTCCTTGTCCCCTTCCCTGGACTGCAGGTGGGAGAAGAGCTAAGGTGGCCATGTGCACCCCTCAGGGTCCCCTGGGCAGATGCTCTGCTCTGACACAGAGTTGGCACCAGTTAAGCTCGCTAGGTGGAGCAACCTGTCATGCACACGTGCCCTGTGGTGAGCCAGGTGGGCGACGGTGGCAAGGAGGTCTGAGCTACCGTGGCCTCGCCGGATGGCTGGGAGTGGCAGGATTCAGGACTGTTACGTCCCTCGAGCGAAGAGAGGGGCCGTGGGTGGAAAGGTGTGCACAGGTGGCTGAGGAGGAGGTGCGTGAACTGAGGACCAGGTGTCCCGCGTGCAGCGTGAGGCTTCAGGGTGCAGAGGTGTGAGCCCCGGAGGGAAGGCTCTCCCCCATCTCGGCTGACCCCGTCACACTTCTCTCTCTGCCCTCGCTCCTTCCCCTGGAGCTTCCTTCCCGCGAGTCGTGAGCCCAGCAACCACTTCCTGGACAGTTTCCCACCTCTTAGCACCTGTCTGCCATGAGACCTTAGTGACTGCCGGCCCCATTTTGTGGAGGAAGACAGGAATGATCCTGGGGACAGGACTGCCCAGTGTGGACTTGGGGCAGACTCAGTGTCCAGGGACAAGGCCAGGTGCACCTTGAAAAGGAATGAGCACTGGGGAGCAAAACCACAGATTTCTGGAAACTCGCTGCAACCCCGTAGCTCGGCCTGTGGGGCAAAGTGATGGTGGAATACTTCCACTGCTCTTGGACTTGGCTCCTTGACTGACCTTGGCTCAGGTTTGGCTTCCACACCCCATTCCATGGAAACATGGACAGGTGACAGTTCCGTCCCAGGACAATCTGTTTTATCCTGGCCTGGCAAGCCCTCTACCACTGAACTGCACCCCAGCCCCACCAAGTCACCTTGAAATGGGACTGTCTCTGGCTTCGTCAGACCTGGGGTGTCTCCTCTTACTGGTGGCGGGTGCCCGGGAGCTCTGTAGTCAGCACAGCTGGCTTCTGTATGGCTTCTGTGTGGCAGGAAAAGTGGCAGGCAGAGGCTCAGCGTGGACACTTGGGGTGCTGGGAAGGCAGGAGGCCATGGCGTCAGGGACCGTGCCGCTAGTTCTCAGTGGCCCGAGCTGGGGCCACTGCCCCTCCCGTAGCAAGAACCAGCCCCCTGCTGTGGGAGGGCCTGCAGGCCAGGACATGCTTCAGAGTGACAGCAGTGGACAGGGCTTGCTGTGGCCATGATGTCCGGTGGCCTTTCATCCATCCGTTCCCAGCAGAGGGCACGGAGCCAGGGGCATGGAAGCAGGGCCCTTTGTCCTCGCCCAGGGCGGCCTAGGCTGCTGCTGTGGGTTCAGAACACACTCGCTGCCGAGCACCACCTCAGTGAGGGCCTTCCTCCCCTGTGGCTCTGGAAAGGGACATGCAGCTGGTTGTCCGGCTCCACAGTCACACCCTCCAGGTACCGAGGCCTGAATGCAGCCCCGTGGGGACCCAACCTATGTGACCCTTGCAAACCTGTGCAGAGAAGCCACAGGGCCATGGGGTGGGCCATGGGGTAGGCCGTGGGCTGGTGGGAAGGTGGAAGGTGCGGGATGACTTAGCCTCCAGCTCTGCCCTTGCCTGCCCCACCTCCACACAGCTGTGTGGCTCCAAGGAGGCCGCAGACACCCAGCCTGTGCGCCTGTTTGTGTGTGTGCCCGCGTGTGTATGTGTGTGCGTATCCATGTGGGGTGTGCGCACACACATGAGGTGATTCTCCCTGTCTCCTGGTGCACTTCTGTGGAGTGACCCCGCTGAGCTTCGTGACCCAGCCAGGTTAAGCAGTTTTCTGTCTCAGGTGTCCTGACCTTAAAGTCCAGGGACGCCTGCCAGGGCTTTCCCTGAGGAATTTGCCTATTTGTGACATGGGCATGTAGTTTGCTGGTTTGGGTTTTCCTTCTTAACCTTAGAATGAAAGTGGGTGACCCATCGGGCTCCTTGACAGGAAGTGGGGCTATGTGCATGATTTTGAGAGTCAGGTAGGAAGTTTTGGGAAGGGTGACAGCTTGCGCCGGTTTTGATGTCTGGAAGCCCGCCTGGCTTCCCTTCCCCGCTCCCTCACAGCACCCAGCTGGTTTTCATGATGCAGTGCCGTCCAGCTCATGGAAAAGGCGTCAGTGCCTACTTGGTGACAAGTAAATGGCCCTCCTGTCCCCCTGGCAGGGCCTGGCCAAGGCTGGTTCATAATGGCCACCAGCTGTGGAAGCCTCAGCAAACGGGTCCCCTGTCTCACATTCTCCTCAGCGTGGGTTCTGTCCATCCACAACTCACATTGCCGGCCACCACTGTGGTCAGCAGTGATTTACGAGGTGCTGATCACGGTATATTTGGAGTCTTGAGGCAGCTTGGAGGAAGCTCCTGACTGTCAGGACACAGGGACCCTGGAATTCAAGACAGCAGCCTGATTGTTCCCACATGCCCTGGTACAGCTTTGCTCTGGGCCCACCTGGACTGTGAGCCATGGGCAGTGGCTGCCCTTTGCTGGGAGTGTCCTCATGGCCTCCCCTTGCCTGCTGAATCACGAGAATGGTCACCCCTGTTCTGGGTAGTTCCCCTGGGGACGAGTTGCCTCTAGCTCTTCCATCCGGGAGGCCGTGGACCCAGGCTCGCACCTTCAGGCACACACAGGAGAGGGCTGCCCCAGTTGGCCTGGATGTCAAGGGTCGTGTGCACAGCTGGCGCAGGAAGTGGCCAGTTGTGCAGTCCCGCCTGGGATGCTCTGCATGCTGAGAGTCAGGACAAGATCCTCGTCACGGGCCCCAGTGCAAACACCAGGTGCCAGTAGAGCGTGCAGTGTTGTCCGCAGACCTGAGCTTCCAAGGCCACCTTTATCCTTGATGGCCTGGATTCTCACACCTTTCTGGCCCTTGGAATGGTAATGACTGTTGCTTTGGCCCAACAGACAGAAGCAGAGAGCGCAGCCGAACACCCCGCCGCCCAGCCCTGTTGCTGCACAGCGCAGAGAGGAAGAGCCAGGCCGGAGAGGAGGAGGGCAAGGTGGGTTCTGCACTCCGTGTGTGTGTGTGTGTGTGTGTGTGTGTGAGGCACGAAGCCCAGGTTGCTGTGAGCAGCTGCCAGATGCAGCCTGGCAGTTCAAGGGCAGCGTCTGTGGAGTGGCCCTCTGCCTCTGTCTCTCCAGCTGGGCTCCGGGCTCCTGGCAGCACCCTGCTGGTAGTGACCGGGGCTTCCAAACGGAGGGAGCGTGTGCGAGGAGGTCCAGCTGTGTCTGACGGGCTGCCCCAGCAAGCGCGCTGTTTAAAGTTAGATTCTACCTTCAGAGAAGAGAAAGCCCAAGGCACACACATTGTTTTTTTTTAATTCTAATTTTAGGTCTTTCCATTTGCCTGTTTGCCAAATGGCATTTTAAAGACTTATCAGGATGGTGCCTTTGATATACTTGATGCATTCAGTCGAGAGGCCCTTCCTCTGGATGACCCAAGGGACTCACTCTTGTCCCTGCATTTGAAAATCCCAGTTGCACTTAGTCTTTCCTCATCTGCCGGATGTCTTGAAGCCTCCAGTCCTACTTAGCATCTCGCTAGCCTTCTCTCCTGCTTTGTTTATCAGTCTTCCTGCCTCACAGCTCCCTGGCAGCTTTCGTTCCTCCTGGTCTCTGCGCCAGCTCCCCTTTGGCCCTGATCAGCCACTTGTGCTCACCCCTGCTCACGGTCGTCCGTGTTGCGTTAACCGGTGAACATCCACCACAGATGTTAATGCGAGCCATGCGTTTGCCCTGGACGTGTGACTTTTCCTGAGGGACTAGCATGCGAGCCAGAATTACGTAATAATTACAAAGATAGCCTTGGTAGTGCTGCCCATAAATACCCACTCTATCATCAGTTCCTCGAGTCTAACTCACTTTCATTACCTCAGTGCGGAACAGGAGTTTTATGCCATGATTAGCCATTTTTATCACCAACAGGAAATCATAACCAGCATGCACCTCATGGAGAAGACCTTGGTAATTAGCTGAAGAGAATCCTAGCATTGCCAAACTCAAGTGTTCTTCTCCAGCACAAATTACACCCTTCCATATTTACTTGAATAATTAGTGGAGGTAATCTAGTACTCAGAGACTCCTTGTTGAGTTCTATTGTTCAATTAACTTCATAATGAAAATCCCCTCCAGTTTTCCTAATTGGATTAGTAATATAAACTCTGGTCTTAATATATATTTTTTGAGGCAAGTGTTTCTGAATACTCCTTGTTAAGCTAATTATTTATCCTGACCTTATTTCTCATAGGAAACAAAGATATTTTCTACTGCCAGGAAGTTCTGAAACAAAATAAAAGCCCACATTGGTCTTAAGGATGGTTGCCTAAATTACAAATCATTTATCAAATGCACTTATCCATCAAGTTCAAGAGAAGCCTGGTGGAACACCAAGAGGAGCAGGCCTGAATGAGGCTCTCCTGTGTTCCCAGACCCACCAAGAGCCAGGCAGAGGTTCCGTGGCTGTGCGCTCCCATCATGGACCTTTTTTTTTGATTAATTTTTTTATCTTTTCTAATTGTTGTACGTGACAGTGGAATGCATCTATACATTTTGATAGCTCATACATAAATGTCCTGCCCTTTTGGTGGGTCTCCTAGATGGGCTTTTCCTTCTTTCTAACATAGTCAGCAATACGTCTAACTCTTTGGGATGCATTTCACTCTTGGCTCTCCCGGTCTTTGGGGATCTTTTCACTTCTTGTTGGAATGTGATGCTTTGGTGCTGCCATAGTTTAGATCTTCTTCCTAACAACGTGAAGCATGGACTCCATCTGGTTTTGGTTGGCTAAGTGGTTGGCCATCTTATCTGCACTCTCTCCAAAGTAATGGTATTACTGCATCGGAAACAGAGATTCCAAAATGTGAAGATGATAACCGATTTTTTAAAACTCTGAACTCAGAATGGAGTGCTGCTGGATTATGTAAGCTACCTGTTAAACATACCTGATTTTCCAAAGTGAGAGAGGACGCAGTCTATGCCACAGCAGGTCACAGGTCAAAGCCATGCAAATGCCTGGAAGCCGGAGGTTCCTCACCACCAGAATTGGCTTGATTCTCTGCAAATACACTTGTTTTATAGTCAAGCTAACACTGTGAGGACGCTGTGCTGCCTTTTCTTTAGTTCCTCACTGTGCTTCTCAGTGCCGGGTGGAAACTGGTTAGCATTGGCTGGTTCCTGACCAGAGAGCTCACATCTGCCGGGCTCCCACACAGACATGCGTGGCAGTCTGCACCTTGGCAGGACATTCAAGTTGCCGTTAGGACTGTCACATTTTCTTATTTCAAACAACTGTTTTCCTCTCCCAATTCTGCCTTTAATAGTTGTATTTTTTTTTTTAATTTCAGGGAGTCAATCTCTGTTGTCTCCAGGTGATATAATGCTCAAACTTCCCTTGCTTCCCAAGTGGGGCAGAGGCAGAGTGAGGCTTCTCACTCCTGGTGGGGTAACAGGACCCCTGGGGTCCCGCCCCAACAAACACACCCCAAAGGCATGTGTTGCCCCGGGAGCCACCCAAGACTGTAAGGCCCCAGTTGTCATTTGAGAATGGGGCCTTGTCACTCTTCCTGCCATTTCAGATCTGAACTGCCAGCCCCACCTGTGACTAGGGTCCTACTAGCTGGAGGTACTGCCACTTTATACAGAGTTTTGGTGACATGGTGACTCTAGACACTGGGACAGGCTCATTCCCAGAGATGAATCCACTGGGATTTCTGTGCCATCGATGCTGGGGATCAGAAGCATCCTCATGGCTCCCCGTCTCTCTCTGATTCTGGAAGGGCGGCCCAGGATAGTTAGGCGTTACTTTGCTGAGTTATCTTGTGGTCAGCTGTGTCATTACTTCTGTCCTTGGCACCACTGCCCAGCCCTGATTTTCTGCTCTAGCTGCACTGAGAAAGTCATTATCCAGTGGCTACTGGGGGCAGGCTGTCTGCAGGAGACCTCTTTGTTCTTCGCTTGGATGCCTGAAACTGAGGATGAGTGTTCACAATTACAGACAGAGCTCTCTCCTTCTCTTTCTGTTGAAAGGAGCCTCCATCCATGCTGGTGAGTGGGGAGGACAGCACTCCAAAAGGCAACAGACCTGTGGCCTCCACCCCGGTGCCCGGATCCCCCTGGTAAGATGCCCCAAACCCCCAGAGCAATGAGAAATGCTATCTTCTTGCCCTGGCTTCACTTGTGGAGCCAAAGAGAAAATAGAGGCTAGGTATACCATGTTTTAAAATATGAACCTGCAACTCATGGCAGGTATAATTCTACGGCATTGTCACATTCTGCAGAAAGAAAAATGGCACTTAAGTGATGAGTTCTCCTGCTCTGATATATTTGTGAATGTGCATTAAAATAGTAATGCTGTTGCATATATATCAGTGAGACAGCAGCTTGAAGGAGGTGCAGCATGCCGAAGCTTCAAAGGATTTTCTCCCCTCTTCCAAGAAAAAGCATAACTGAGCAGCTGTTAATTAAAGATGCACCAGGCTCCCTCCATTGCCCTGTGAGGATTCATGATCTTTGAGTGTGCTGCACTCAAAAATACCCTCCACCAGGGAGCCACAGTCTTTGGTTCTTAAAAATGCCCTTTTGTAATGGAGTAATTTGGAACCAGGATAAAAAGGTTATTATAGAAAAAAATTAAGTTTTAAAACCTGAAGATTAGAGTGTAGTGTGCAGCTGGGAGGAACAGATTGAAAGACCAGAAGTGGCCCCAGCCTGTGTCAGTTTACCATGCCGCCAGCCGTCCCCGGGACTCACCCCCACACACTGAGTGGGAGTGCCCGTGCGACCAGGGCTTGTCTGCCCTGTGGCTGTGCCCTGGTCCCCCTTTGATGATGCAAACCCAGCCCTGTCTGGAGAGACCATGCCCCTTCCTTGCTGGCCGTGGCCAGGCCTGCAGCAGCATGGCCTCAGCCCTCTGCCTTCAGCTGAAACTGCTCTGTGCCAGGGGCTCCCTGGGCGCAGCTTGCCACCCCCAGGTCTGCAGGGCCCTGGGCGTCTGCAGCTCAGCTCGTCCGAGTCGACCCACGGGAGTTTGGAGGCGGCCTCCAACCCCACCGGCTGAAGGCTCCGTCTCTCAGGCTGCTTACCACAGACACTGGCTGCAAGGGGCCTCAGCAGGCCGCCTGCACTTCTGCTCAGCTGACTGTGGACTCAGGGGCTCCCACCAGAGCCCTCGGCTCTGATGCTGATTCTCCAGAGTGACTGGCGGAACTCAGGGGCGTGCCCTGGTTACGATTACCGCCGATGGCGAAGGAAGTGGGCAGCAGGTGGGAAAGACGCACCGGCAAGGGTCTAAGGCTTGCATCGCCTCCCTGGGCACATGCACCTCGACGTGCGCACGGGCCAGGACGACCCCAGCTCCCCATCTCAGTTTCAGTGGAGTGTCCTTAATAGGAGTGATTTGAAAAATCACTGGTCAAATGGCCACTCAGCATCAGCCCCGCTGACTCCCCTGGGAGACTGGGGAGGGGCTCGACATTCCCATCACCTGATTCTTGGGGATGAGCCCCCAACCTGCGCTCCCCAGACCCTCTAGTTAGCGAGTTCAGGCATGGTCAGAGGGGCCTGTCGGGAGCACTGAAGGACGCTCCTCTCCCAGCAAACCCCAGCAATCCTAGAACTCTGTGCCCGGGCCTGGGAGAGAGAGCGTGTACCTCAACACGCGTATCCAACCACACGCAACAGACAGGCTGCGTGGGCTCTCGGATACCAAGCTCTGCCCTGTGAGCCTCCGGGGCAGGAACAGTGCAGCCCACCATATTGGGGATTGGGACCGCGTAGGAACGCTTTCTGGATCTGCCACAGCTCTGGCAGAGCTCCCTTGGGGCTGTAACTATGGAAGTGACCTTGAACACTGGAACAGTCCAGCTGTGAAAGCTGTGGGTTTCCCTCCTCTGAGCTGCAGAATGCTAAGTGGGACCCTGGGAGTCAGCAGGGTTCTTCCCCTCCCCGTGGGGTCCTTGGTCTATGAATCACAAATCCCTGTGAGCCTTCTTGCCTTGGATGAGGGATCCCTCAAGTGTCCCAGCATCATGATGTGAAGGTGCCCAACTCCGTGGCAGCAGCTATTTGAGGGCAAGAGTAGAATGGGGCTGGATACACTGGGAGGGAGACCTTGAACCTGGGAAAGGCTTTCAAGGGTGCAGCAACCAAGCACAAGTACCTCCAGATGGTGGAGTGAACAAGCACGTGGTAATGGTACTGAGAACTGCCAGATTAGCAGAGTGACTGGCACCGACCCACATGCCTGGGGGTGGTTGGAGAGCACTCAGGCCTGGAGGAAAGAAGAAGAGCTGCAGAGGCCACTGAGGTGCAGACCTCCTGGGCTTCTTGCTGGTGACACCGTTCTCTCCGACGGGCAGTCCTGAGGGAGAAGGGGATCTCCAGCAGGGCTCGCCGGGCAGTGACTATTCACCTGCCCCAGGAGAAGAGCCAGACGCCCACAAGCACAAGGAGGAGCTCCAGTCCGTGGAGGGCACTGTGAATCAGAACAAGGCCGCTTGCTGGGGCCTGTGCAGTGCTACAGAGGCGACAGGAAGGCTGCCGGTGTTTCTCCTGCTCTTCATCTGTGCCCTTCTAACTTAGGAAGCCCTTGACCAGAGCCCCTTGCTTTGCTGAGCAGCCCTTCAGCTACAGACACACGCGTTGGAAGAGCCCACCTTTCCTGAGGCCGGATCTGCACTTCCCTTGAAAGGCACAGGGACCTCGACGTGGCGGGTGACAGGCAGCTGCCAGGTCCCGGCTTTTGCTGCTGTGGCTCTGGCTCAGAAGGTGCTGGTGTGTTGTGGCTTGGTGTCCTCATTCTGTTGGCATCGCACATGGAGGCCCCTTCCTGACACTGCAGTCTGCCTCCAGGAGCAGAGATCCTCTGCCACAGAGCTGCTGCTGTGATTGTCCCTCAGTGCTGTCCCTCAAGCGCTCCACTGTGGGCCTCGCTCGGGCTTTGCTGGCGTCAAGTTTGACCCAGCCAGGTGCTTGGCGGGACCCCTGGGGGCACAGGGGGGCAGGCATGCGTGGCTCCACCGCTGGCCTCCTTCCCTGCTGCCCAGGCCTTCCTGGCTACAGAAGGGGCCTCATTGGGATGAGAATGCTCAGGGCGGCCCTTCAGCAAGTAAGAGCACAGATGTTCTCAGGAGGATGAGGAGGATGGTGGGCAGCCACCAGCACTGGGGAGGCTTCGGAATGGGCAGGGCCCCCACCAAGAACTTCAGCCAGAGACACAGCCGCCCATTGCTGCCCAATTGTGAGAGCTTTCGGCTTTGTCTTGGCAATTGGAAGCTCAGGCCAAGAATCTAGACCTGCACGACTCTGCGAGGGTCCCGCCTGGCTGACCGCAGGCTGCAGTGTGCCTGCCTGCCCAGAGCTGCCCTCGAAGGTGCTGTGGCTGCTGGTGAAGCAGAAGGTCTCTTACTTCAGGTTCGGGGTGCTGTGCAGAGGATGGTGGGAAGTGACGGGTCTGAGGGTGGAGCTCCAGGACACCAGGGAGCCCCAGGGGCACCGTCAGCCGTCAGGTGGCAGGACATGCTGGCAGCATCTTTGCCTAGCCTCCTGCATCTCAGGGGGGTCTTGTTTGGGGTCATCCTTGCCCTGTCCCAGGCTCTCCTGCCAGTCAGGCACCAGCTGGCTCATCAAGGCCAGGGGTGGTCCAGGCAGCTGGCTCAGCTCAGATCCCGGGTCAGATCCCGGGAGGAGGCCCGGGCAGCAAAGCTTTGCATCTCAGCCTCAGCCACACGCTCCTGAGGAGGGCCGGCTGCTGAAGCTCCCAAGGGCAGGGGTGCTGTGACTCGGGGTCCTCCTGAGCTCAGAGCTGCCCAGGCACAGCTGCAGGGACAGGAGGTCAGAGATGTGAGCGTGAGCATCCACCATGCTCCCTCCGGGCCGATGTCTTGCTGGCTGTGCCTTTGATCACCTTGGAGCTGGGAAGGAATGCTGGAGAGGGCATCGGGCTCAGCAAGGCCCCAAGCCTCCTACGCTTGTAGGGGGGAAAGTACTTTTGAAGGGAAAAAGGACCCAGAACCTTTTCTGTTTTGCATCCAGGGTGATGAGGTTGTAGAAGCTGGTTGACTAGCAGTGAGAAAAGAGCCGATTCCCCGCCTCCTCACAGGGCAACCCAGTGTTCAGGGCCCCAGAGGGCCACAGAGGGCCCCAGCAAGCGGCAGTGCCTCCGTCATTTCTCCTGCGTGGACAGCCTAGCAGCAGGGAGAGCTGGACAGATGCACAGCCTCCCTGGATGTACCGTGTCGGATTGAGCCCTCCAGAAATGCAAAATCAGGGCCTGGTGGTGAACAACTGCGGAGCGAGAACCATCTCCTCACTCCCCTCTCGCTGTCCGCGCCAGTTCAACCGTTAGAAATGGTTTCAGAGTCCGAATAACTTCCTCAGCCAGCTCTGCAGCTCAGAAACCCACCTAGCCCAGCACCATTGGACGGTTCCCCGGGGAGGGGCAGGAGGGCAGGGCACACCCCACTTCTGTGCAGAGCCAGAGGGCCAAGCTTATGTCCCAAAACCTAATGTGGGATTGAATGACTTTCAGATCTGCTGTGTTTTTAGGTCTGTCCGTACAGAAGCACTGCTTCAGTCTCTCAGGGTTTCTATTCCTCCTGCTCCTCCTCCTTCTCTTTATAATTTGGAGTTTGCTCCAAATGGTAATTTTGAGGGAAGTAAACTGCTCTTTCATTGGAGGTAATTAAAATGCTTTTCTTGGTGGTGTTGATGTCACAGGGAAGTTGCAGAGGTAATTGTTAAACAAGTGTAAAATCTATGCGCTTTTGGCTTAAATGACAATAAATGTTAGCAGGGATGATTAAATAGCATCTTAAAATTATCTTAAAAATTATGGATTTACAAATAATTAGCTGTTCTCAAGAAATGGAAAGTATATATTGAGCTTTGGTTTTAGCATGGTAGCATTTTTTTTGAACAATTCAAATTGTAGTGCTTGGTTTCTCTGATCTATTAATAGCACAGCATGGAGTTTTTTTAAAGTGAAGAGGTGCCAGTGAGCTCCCAGGACCAGGAGGGTCACCCTGCAGCCATCGGGAAGTGACGTCTCAGAAGGTGCCACTCCTGGCAGAGCCAATTCAATTCAGGTTTCTGGCCTAAGAAGCAGAGAGAGTCAGACTGTGGGAGGCTGGTATCAAAAGTGACAGCTGCATTCCCAGGTTGTCAGAGTCTGGCCTCACAGCCCAAAGGCCACCTGCTGATTCACACTTCTGCCAAAGAGAAGCGAGCAGGTCATGCACACTGACAGTGTGAGAGACTGCCTTTGGTAGGATCACTGCAGACATCAAACCCGTGGCAATGCTGTGATGGCTGAGCCACACTGGAAATCCCAGCACATCCTTCGCTATGTGACTAACACTTCTTTAATTCTGACCTTCTGAGTTATTTGATATTTTCAGCATCTGTTTCTGACATCTGTCAATTAATTCATAACTACTAATTTAATAGGTATGATAGGTTAAAAATGACTCTCTGCAGTTTTAAAAATACAAGTATGGAACCATTGGACTTGAAGCGAGCTGGCATGGAAGCATGCTCTTGGGTACAGCTGGCAGAGCTTCATAAAGGAAGGAGCAGTTCCCAATATGCAGAGATGGCATCTGACAGCAAGGTCCTCAGGAGTCATTGTCATTAAGAGAGGTGGCGGGCTGGCTGCCTGGAGCATGTCGCTCCTCACATGCAGTCACTTGACGTGCCACCGCAGGCACGCGGCTTGGAGGCAACGCACTCTGCTCTGAGAAGTACCACTGAAAAACCAAATGTCACTTTGTCCCCTTTGCATAATTGAGTCTTTGATTATGTCGGGGAAGGGACAGGTGAGGTGTGACTTGCTGGGGAGGGGAGTCTGCCCCTGAATTAAATGTCAAAGGGCTCAGTTCCAGCAGACAGGAGGAGATGTGTGGAGCAGAACTCAGCGACCCGCACTTCTACGGCCCAGGGTGGGGCAGGGCAGGCGCCTCCACGCCCCTTCTTTTTATGGGCTTTCAGACGCCCTTGCTTCAATCCTGAGAAAACTCTAGGCCTGGAGACCACCCTGGGCCCCTCTCCAGTCCTTCTGCCAGTCCTGGACAGGGCAGGGAAGCCAGATATTGGGGTTTCAGAGCCATGAGGAATGAGCCCCTTGGTTGGAGGAAATCTGGGTCCTGTCAAGCAAGAGCAAAGTCCAGAGCAGCTCCTTCCTGAAGCCCTTGGCCGGGGCCAAGACTAGCTCCCTGAAGTCTGGTTCCTTGAGAACAGGCTCCAGAGGGTTCTGTGTCCACTCTCTGCAGGACTAGGTGGACAGTTGGCCAGGGCTCCACTAACGTCTGCTGACCACGGACCTGTAGTTTTGCTGCTCTGTACTTTCAAAACAAAATGGCCCAGGACAGACAGCTGCAGTCTACCACGACTTCTGCAGAGAAGCCAGCAGGACGACTTCAGGTCAGGCCAGCGTGCCTGGCGGCCTCCTGGAAGCAGGTGCCCTGAGCAGGCCGGACGCACTCCCAGAGCTTTCCCAGGCTTCTTCCCTTCCGGGTCTGCATGGAGACCTTCTGCATGTGCTTCGCCTCGCAAGGAAGAAGCAGAGGAGAGAGGCAACAGGAAAGGTGCCCAGCCAGCGCTTTCAGGAGCCGGGGCCCTGCAGCCCCCGGACCCCAGCCTCAGCGGCTGTGGCTCCCCAGGCCTCCACCACCAACTGGAGCACCTCTGTCTGCAGACGTCCTGAAGGGGGAGACGTGGGCACACACACAGAACTGGGCACAGAGCTGCTGTCAATCATGTGACGGCCCATTTCCGTGCTGGTCATTGTCCTTGTCCAGTGTCAGGCCTGGCCTGTTACCTCTGTGCCCTTCCTGAACACACTGTGGAGGAAGCCATGCCAGAGACACACTTACTCTGTCCTCCTTGAATCTTGGTATCCTTGGGCATCTGGTGCCCTTGCTTGGCCCGTGAGGTGGATGAGAGGTCCCTCAGCCCTGACCAGGTCAGCCCCTGCCAGAGGTGAAACCCAGTGGGTGCCAGGCTCTGTCCAGCACACAGGGTGCTCCTGGGACAGGACACACAGTGGCAGAATCCAGGCCAAGGGCCTCAGGGGGCTTTCATGTGGGGGGCACAGTGGCCAACGGCCAGGCACGAGATCCCACCGTCAGTGGGCCGAGATGAGACTTGGGAGAGAAGCAGAGATGGGCATTGACCCACAGAACTTGCAGACATTGGAGTTCGCTGTTGAAGGGTGATCCTGAGAAGTCTTTTCTGCAACAAAGTAACAGCCCCAACTTTCATTTGATGAAATTCAGGTCTTCTTGTGTTCCGCGGCTCAATGTGGGTATCCTGTACCAGACTTAAATAACTGACGCACTAATTACATCCTCTGGGATACGGGGACAGTTAAAGAGAAGAGGGATGTGGCAGCCAGCCAGGAGTTATGCAGCATGATTAAAGAAGGGGAGCTCTCCATGTTACTTAAAATGGGCATAAAATGATACATAAAATTAATTTTGCATGTTACAGCTGGCTCCGTCTAGTTGAAACCAACCGTAACAAGTGGAGGGGCAGATTTCTCTCGGGAACCACATTTATTTACCTGCCACCAGCTCTGTGGTTCAAGTCCATTTGCTTCCCCAGCACAGGAGCTGGCTCTCCTAGCCTGGATGTTAATGTCCACGGTGTCAATTGCTGCCACTCCCACCTCCTGGGCCACACTCCCTCCTTCCTGGCACTAGAAGCTGAAGTTTGCTGCTGCAACTTGGGGTGTTGGTGATCTTCCTGTGCCAGTGCTGCTGTTCCAGGATTCCAGGGCATTGGATGGACTGTGGGCATCTCTGCCCCTGGGCACCAGGAGCCAGCATCAGGGCATCCGTTGAAGTACCAGATCTATAACCAAGACTGATCTGGGGTGGGGAATGTGGACACATAAATATGAACGTCCGAATGTGAAGCCTCTTTCTCGAGTTAACTGTGAGAAGGGAGAATACCTCAGGACTGATGAGGAAAGGGACGGGGCCGTAGGAAGGGCTCGGGATGCAGGCTCCCAGGGCCCGCACCTCTGACTCCTGGGAAGGGAGGGCGCCTGGTGGAGGTGAGCAGCCCCAGCAGCGTGTGTGAGGGCCTGGCTCCCCTGAGTTGCTCTGCTCTCTGGTGAATGTCTGGTTTCCAGTGGGAATGGGAGGAGCCCGGCGGCCTCCCCAGGGCCCAGTCTGATGTGGGCAGCCTCCCTCCCTCCCTCCCTCCACTAGAGGAAGCCAGGTGCTCAGCACCCTCCCATTCAGCCTCACAGTGGAGCTGACCCTCACTGTGGCGTCCCAAACCACCTGTCCTGCTGCCTAGCCCACAGCCTGGGGTCAGGTGGCAGGACATCTGTGAGTGGCTGTTGGGGTCCCCAGTTGAACCCCTTGCACAGGGTCCTGTGCATCCCTGGCTCACTCACAGTCTTCGCTTACCTGCTTCTCAGCCCTACTCCTCTCGTCCCTGTGCCCTCCTCTAACCAGAGCCTTCTCAGAACCCAGGTGGCTGTCAGCATTCAGGAGAGCCGGCAGTCACCGGACGGCCTGGGCGCCCATGTGCTCTGCACTGGGAAAGCCTGCTGAGCGGGTGAGGCTGCGGTGAGCTGAGGCCCACCCTCACGCTCGGCCTTGAGGGCTGACCAGGGTGGACTCTCCAAGGACTCAGCTTCCTAATAGTTCTCACAGGAAATGCCTGGTCCACTTGCGGCATGATTAGACATGCCCACGCCTTCTCCAGTCAGCAGATCTTGACTGACTGGCTCGCCTCAGTGATGTTTCTTCTTACTCTTGGGTTCCGGCAAGGCTGCGCCCTGCTGCCAGGCTGGGCTTCCTCTGGAAGCCTGGAGTGCAGATGTTTTAGGAAGACGAGGTTTGGGCGTTCCTCCCAACTACTCTATTGGGAAGCTTCCTGAGAACGCCTAGTTCTTCCCACCCCTGTGGTTGGTCCCGAGTGGGGCTCCTGGATGCAGCCCCCATGCCTGAGAGTTACTGGGGACTTCAGCAAGAGAGGGGGAAGGGGACAGTTAGGGGCTGTGAGGGCAGGGGGTCCTGGTCAGAGCCCAGCCATGCTTTGGACTGTGACTTGCACCAGAGACTTGGCTACTCTTTCTACCCCCAACCCCAGACAGTCAGGACCTGCAGGCTGCCCAAGGGCCCAGCCAGTGGTCACTGTGATCAGGGCTGGGCACCCTGCCAGTGAAGTGGATTAGCAGGGAGGGGCCCCAACAGTGGCTGCGATAGACCTGCGGCTGGAGGGACCAGTTCACCAGCCCTCTTCCGTGAATGAGGACACTGAGGCCTGCAGCCATGCACCAGTGCCCTAAGGATTGGCAGACATGGAGGTAAAGCCCACACTGAGCTTCCAGCCCAGGGCCTCCAGAGAAGGGAGCAGTCTGTTATCTCCTGGGCAAGGCCAGGGGCTCAGGATGCTGTGCCCAGGTCACAGGTGCTGTGGGGCGTGGGGCAGGTCGCCTTTCTGACTCAATGGCCAAGCCCATCAGTCTGTCGGCTGTGGCTTGATCACAGGAGGCAGTCCTTTGTTCTGGGGAGAACTTACGAGAGGACAGATGGGTGTAGGGAACCAGGGATGCCTCTAGAATTTCCTACCCAAGCCAAGTCCAGTCAAATATCATGAAGCGATACCTCAAGCAAGCCTGTCGCACGTGGGTGGTCGGCTGCTGGGTGCTTGGTCTCAGAGCAGTTTCCCAGCCACAGCCCAAATGAGGGCTTCTGAGGCCCATGTGGGGAACTGGAGCCGAGCTGGCCTCTCCCCCACCAGCCTGACTCTCGGCAGGACCCCTCCCCTGCCCAGTAGTCCCACAGGGTGCAGCCGGGTGGGGTCCTGCGGGGTCCTGACAAGCTGTGCACGTGGCCAGCCCTCCCCAGCCCTGCGACCTGGACAAGGCGCGTGGCTCCCGTGAGGTGTGTGCTCCCTGCTGGCCACGCTGTGGGGTGCGTGCAGCCTGTGGATCCTGCATAATAGTCAGCACAGGGCAGTTACCTCAGCTCTGCACTGACGAAGCCTCCTTGGCCAGTGGGGCTCGCCTGTGGAGGCATGCAGCCTCCCCTCCAGGCCCCATGAGGCTCCGTTCCTCCTGACCATCTCCTGGGGGCAGAGGCCTGCTGGCCTGTGACAGAGAAGGGACCTGACCACTTGGGCAGGGGTCCTGGTTTGGTTCATGGACCTTCTCTCCTTCTTCCGGGCCCTGACCTGAAGTACCCCTCTTCTGCACTAGTCCATCTCCCCTGATGAGGTGGACAGCCCCTCACCTGCCAGGAAGATGGAGCGAGGTCCTCTCAGAGTCCCCAGGAGTCAAGGACAGGCCCAGAGCTAGAGGGCAGGCTGGCCAGTAAGTGGAGTTGAAGTCTTCCTTGGGTGCCATGAGCGGCCTGCCGTGGTCGGTGTTTCTGGTGCTCTGCTCAGGGCCTGGGCGCTGCTTGTTGGTCTGAGCCTCTGTTGGGCAGCCGCAGACTGGTCTGCACACCGGGCTCCTATTGTTCTAGAGGCCAGAAGCCACTAGCAGTGGCTGGTGAGCGCATGTGCTTGGTTTCTGCTGCTGGGGGAACGTGCTGTGGACTTGGGCATGTCTCCATGCAGGAGGTGCTTTGCTGGGAGGGCTGGGGAAGCACATTCCAGATTACTCCTTCCCTGGGTTCAGGCCAAAGGGGCCCCAGAGTCTGCACTGGAAGGTCGTCACTAAAATGGGGACGATTGGATGGCCTGGAAGAGCGAGCCAGAGTGCATGCCAGGCTGGCTCCTCCAGCTGCCTTTTCCAGCTTCCAGAGGGCACCTGGGTCCCCTGGGCTCATGGCCTCTTCCTCCACCTTTAAGGTGGGTAGCTGGATCTTCCTGTCTCTCTGCCTCTGTGTTTATGGCCGCCTCTGCTTCTGTCCACAAGCCTCTGTCTCTGGCCCTCCCGCCTCCATCTTACAAGGAAAGCTGTGGTTACATTTAGGGCCCACCTGGATCATCCAGGGCACATCCCATCTCAAGATCTTCGCCACATCTGCAAAGTCCCTTTGCGAGGCAGGTGACACATTCACGGGTTCTGGGATCTTAGATGTGGACCTCTGTAGGACCATTGTTCTGTCTACCACACTCTTGAACCCTGCTTGGTCAGGAGAGTTGCCCAATAGATTTTATCAGGGTCGTTCCTTGAAGGGTCCCGATCTTCCCAGAGATCATCACCTGTGGGCTGGGTCCCTGAGCCCTCTGTGTAGCCCGTGAGCGTGGCTAGCCTAGTGAAGGTGAGCACGGAGTGCTTTTCTCTGAGCAGAACAGGGTGACCTGCACTGGCATACCTGAACCAGCTGCAGACACTGCATGAGGCCTGCTGGGTGAGGTGCAAGGGAGAGGCTGGACCTGGGCAGTGCCTGACCGTGCTCCTCTCTTGAGGGAGCCTTAGCCAGAGGGTTCCTGCATGTGTGGCCAGTCCCTGCCCATTCCTCCAGTTACTGAGAGGTCCACAGAGGATCAGAGCACTAGGCCACTCAGAGGTCACAGCAGGAAACTGAGCCCAGGGGATGCCTGACCCAAGGGGAAACTGGTGCAAGGCCCAGACAAGACAGGCCCGGGCCAGCAGTGCTCACTGCAGCATCCTGAGAGCAGTTAGGGCCACCCATGGCTAGGGCCAGCCTAGCTGGTCGCAATGGCTTCATTCACAGAGTTCATAGAGGTCAGAACCCAGATTCCTCTGTGTATCACCAGGGTGCAAATGAGGGGGCTGTGTTCTTTAGGAAGGGATTTTCCTTCTCTCTGTCTTCTCTTTTTAAATTCTTAATCTTCTCTGATAACTGTCCACAGGTAAGGGGTTTGATGATCACACATGATTCCTTTCAGATCATTTAGATTTCCATACATGAACATATGTGGAGTTCATTGCTCTTCTGAAGGTGAGCAGGACTCCGGGCTCAGATGCTGGTAGAGTGGCCACCTGGGGTGGCCTTGTTGAGCTGCTTGCCTGCTCTGAGCTTTGGTGTCCCTGGCTGGTAGAAGGAAAGGTATGGGGACATTCACCTGCTGAGTAGGCAGGATGCCTTGTGAGGAGTCAGGCTTTGCACTGCTGTTTATGCTTCACATAAATGACCTCACCAACCTGTGGCTCTCTGTCCTGAAGGGCGCTAGGAGTCAGGCCACATGCTAGTGGCTTTTGATCTTACTGTCTTCTGATCTTAGTGTCTTCAAGAGTGACTGAGGTGAGTTTCAACTCAACAGGTGCGTGGTCTGGACGGGCGATGACCGGGTTTTCTTCTTCAACCCAACCATGCAGCTGTCCGTCTGGGAGAAGCCTGTGGACCTGAAGAACCGTGGGGACCTCAAGAGGATCATCGAGGACCCACCCCACAAGCGCAAGCTGGAGGCCTCAGCAAGTAACTAAGGGGGCTGCTGTGTCCCTCTGGGTGCTTAGTCTGTTTGTAGGGGCACATTTTTCCTGCTTATGCTGGGAACTGACCATGGGGGGTCGTGTTCCTACTGCAGAGTGCAGTCATTGACGTTCTCATGGCATATTCTGCAGAACTTGTCCCTGCCAAGAAGTGGGCTCCGGCTTCTCTTTGCACCCTGCATTAGTGCAGGGAGGCCGCTCGTGGCGCCCCACCTCCTCTCCGGCGTGGTTGTTAGCCAGCCTCTAGTTTTGCTCCACATGCCTGCTGCACGTCACTGGAGATAGTGCCCTTCCTTCTGCCTGAGGCTTGCTGAGTCTGGCGCTCAGTCCCTACTCTGCGGCAGCAAGGGAGCCCGAGCTGGGAGGGGCAAGGACTCCCTTCACTTAGAGGACTGGCTGCTGGGCGGGAGGCAGCTGTTTGCTAGGAGGCCCTTGTAGATCTTGTCTCACGGAGAGTCAGAGAAGAATGCTCAGCATTTTCAGAAGGGCTGCTTTCCGATTAGATCTGATACATTTTTTATGTGCTGCTGTGTTGGGGAAGCCCTGCTCGCTGAGCACACGGATTGAATTAGCCTCGCTCCACAGAGAAGTTCATGAGCAGGAACTCTCTGCCACCCTGGGAGGTGGGCATGCGTGGCGGAGAGGCCAGGCCAGTGGACACGGGGTCTTGACCCCCTGAAAGAGTCTTTCATTAAGTTTGAGAGCTCTTTTACGGAAATTGGATTACTGTTTTTCATTTCAAGTCTGTGGGGCTAACACAGGATGGCATCAGCCAGCACCTGTCAAGTCCAGCGGCATTTAGAAAATGGTGTTGTCAAAGTTTTCTGTTAACAGTGCTAAGAGATGTGAGCAAGCGTTATTATCCTTCTAAGATTGAGAGATGACAGGTTTTCCTATTTATTTCACTTAAGATACTGAGAACATCTCCAAAGATGTCCTAGGAGCATGTTTAACTGTAAGGTACGTAAAAATGTCACTGGGTTCAGGGATGATAAGCACTGGATTTGGTGATTCTGTTTCCTCCTTTGATCAAGTGGCATCTGATATTAAAAGAGATGTTTTGCATCCTAAAAGAGGCTTATGAACCATTGTAGAAAGCAGCCTCTCAAGGTTCTTCCTCGTGGACAGAACTGTGCACAGCTTGGGAAGATCCTGAGAACCTCAAATCCTAGGAGAAGCGTTACTGTGCAGTTTACCCCAACATTGATTTATCTGCCTGGTAAAGGGTGAATAATGCAGGCAAACTCCCTGCGCTCTTCTTCAGCTTGCGTGCTTCCAGATAATTGGATGCTATTTTATTTTTTCCCCCAAAGAATTAGTAGGAATACGGAAGAAATGAACTTATTAAAGCCATGCACAGTGGCTCTCTCTTTTCTATCGTTTGTACATCAGACCAGGTCTGAGCAGAAGCAGGGTCCTCTGCTGTGTCACGGCCTGGGGGCCTGGAGTGGAGGACAAGCCCCTGAGTCACCTGGGCCAGAGGTCAATGCTCCCTTTCCCTCGGTTAACAGGGATCCCCTTTCCTGCTTACAGAGCGAGAGCTGAGCCTTGACTCTACCCAACTCAACTGGAAATACCCGATTAGCTTCAATTCGTGCATCATGGTGCTCTGACTTTCACCAGCTTTATCCTGGCAGACCTAACTGTTCTATGCAGATAGACAAGAGAATACAAAATTATATGTAGTTGTAGAAACATTTTTTTTTTGTTTCACAAGTTAGTTTTGTTCCCTAATTTACAAACTGCTTGTTTTTCCTCCAGTGCCCACATTTCCCCTCCCTTCTTCTCTCCCCTATTCCCCCTCTCTACTGGTCTTCCTTTCACTCATTTATCTATTTATTTTTAATTGCTGCTTTATAGATACACATAAAAGTGGAAGTCATTCAGGTATGTTAGACCATGCACACAGTGTAATTTTGTCAAATCCATTCTGCACATCCTCCCCTTTCCCGTCCCTCTTCGTCCCACCCCCTCAATCTCCTTCTGCTCCATGGATTCCCCCTATCTTTATGACATCTGACCACCTCTTTCATCCCTTATTTTGCTAGAGTTCTCACATATGAGAGAGAACATTTGACCCTTGATTTTCTGAGTCTGGTTTATTTCACTTAGCATGGTGTTCTCCAGTTCCATCAATGTTCTGGCAAATGCCACAATTTCCATCTTATGACTGAGTAGAACTCCATTGTGAATAAATACTACATTTTATTGATCCATTCATCTGCGGACGGGCACCTGGGCTGGTTCCATAACTTGGTTATTGTGAATTACACTGCTATAATCATTGATGTGCCTGCCTCATAGTATGCTGATTTTAATTCTTTTTGGATAAATACTGCAGAGTGGGAAAGCTGAATCATTTGGTGGTTTGATTCCTAGTTTTTGGAGGAATCTCCACATTGATTCCCAGATTGGTTTTCCCAGCATCAAATGTTAAAAGGGTTATCTTTTCTCCAACATGTATTTTGGCACCTTCATCAAGGATCAAATGACTGTACCAATGTGGGTTTGTCTCTGTGTCTTCGATTCCATTGGTCTTTGTGTCTGTTTGGTGCTGGTACCATGCTGTTTTTGCTATAGCTCTGCATTATAACTTAAGACCAGGCAGTGTACTGCCTCCAGCGTTGCTCTTCTTGCTTGGGGTTGCTTTGGCTCTTCTGGGTCTCTTATTCTTCCAAATGATTTTTAGAGCTATTTTTTTCTAGTTCTGTGAAGAATGTCATTGGTATTCTGCACGGGGATTGCATTGCATCTGTATATTCCTTTTGGTAGGGTGAACATTTTGACAATATTACTTCTGCCTGTACAAGAACGTAGGAGGTCTTTCTATCTTCCAAGGTCTTCTTCAGTTTATTTCTTCAGTGTTCAATAATATTCACTGTAGAGGCCTTCACCTCCTTGTTATATTAATTCCCAAGTATTTTATCAGGTTGTTGTGAATGGAATAGTTTTCCTAATTTCTTTTTCAGAAGATTCATTATGGGGGTATGGGAAAGTTTCAATTTATGAATGTTGGTCTTGTATTCTGCTACTTTTCAGAATTCATTTATGAGCTCTGGAAGTCTTCTGGTGGAGTCTTTTTGCATCTTCTAGATATATGATCATGTCATCAACAAACAGATCATTTGACCTCTTCTTTTCCTTTTTGTGTCCCTTTAATTTCCTCCTTTTGCCTGATTGTTCTGACTAGAGTTTCAAGGACTGTGTTGAATAGGAGCGGTGAGAGTGGACATCCTTGTCTTGTTCCTGATTTTAGTGAAATACTTTCAGTTTTTATCCATTCAGTATAAGATGTTGCCCTTGGGTCTGTCAGCTACAACTGGTTATAAAACTATTTTTAATGTTACCTCCTCTTGTAAATAGAGGAAGAGAGAGTCTTAAAACATTTTTTGTTTGGGTGATTCTTAAACATATGTAAATGACCATGACCTCAACTTTCAATCTCCAGTTGCCAGGGTAGAAATGACCCCAAAGAGCATAATTTCTAGTTTCCTAAAATTCATCTGGAGAGCTTTGCAGCTAAACAATGAGGCAGAAGGTGTTTCTGGAGGATTGATTAATGACGAGGGGGCTGAGTGGATGACCTCCATCCGCATGGCGTCCCGACGGCCATTCCTCACGACTCGTCAAGCGCTTTGACCCTCATTACCGGAACACGCTCTGGGGAGAGTGCGATCGGCTCTTAGTGGAGGATTTTGCTTTCACGTTTGGTTCATCTGTGAGTCATTCCAGATTTGAGCCTATTAATACCTGTTTCTAGTCTGAAATGCAACAATTAAGCACTCCAGTTGACCCCCATTATTTTTCAAGAGGCAAATGGAATAAATGGATTTTATGGATGTCCACCACTTGGACTGCTGTGGGTGCTGGGTGTGCATGGCGTGCGGATGGGCAGCCCGCTGCGTTAGGAAGTTTACAGGGTGTGGGATCTAGAACCACCCAGGGTGCCAAGCCGCTCATCACCCAGCAGATTACGGGAGAGGCCGCTCGTTCATTCTGTTAGCATTGCCGATGGATTCCAGTGAAGGCCTGAGTTATTTTCTAATTACCTTGCAAAGCATCCAGATTTTTTATGGCCTGTAGCTTTGCTGTTAGTTGAGAATAAATGCCTGTTGAGCTAAAGTGAAATGAGGAGTGCCAGGCTTCGCCCCAAGCCCACCCGCTACGTGCCATGCTGTTCTCAGGGACGGCACCAGCTCTGCAGCGTGGTGGGTACTCGCCTTGGTCTTCCCACCAGCTCTGCTCAAGCCTCTCTGCCAGCCTCTGCCTTCCTGGGCAGCCACAGAGCCTCTCCCCCTGCAGTCTGGCTGGGGTGCCTGAGGCTTCAGCGTCTTGCGGCCCTGCATGCCTGTCCACCGAGAGCAGCCCCTCTCTGCACTGGGAGACCACCGCAGCCAGTGGAAAACAGCAGAGGTGATCCGGTGTTGGCAGCGGGGCTGTTCTCTGGGGGAAGAGAAGAAGCAGGGAGAAACAGGCTAGGGAAGCAGGCCTGCCCCTGCCTCTCTCCTACCAGTGCCTTCTGGTGGGTTGGCCAAGTAGGCAGAGGCCTGGGGAGAGAACTGAAGAGCAGGGTGTCCTGGCCAGGAGAGTGGAGGGACCCAGGCAGTGAGGAACTCCCTCCAGTGGCTTCCTCGCATCCGCCCTCCCGCAGCCCTGCAGGTGGATGCCATGGGCACTGGATGCCAATTGCTGCCCTAAGAAATCATCTCAAGCAAGGAGGCTTAAAGCAAGACGAGCAGCCAGCTTCAGGTCTGGAGGGTGGGGTCCATTGTGAGTCCCCCAGCCTGGGCAGGGCCTTGCTCTCCTGGGCTCTGGGAGGATCCTCTCCCTCATCTTTCCAGATTCCGGTGGCTGTGTTTCCTTGTCCCATGTGCCCCCTCCAGCTTCAGGGCAGCACTGTGGCGCCTCGAGTCTGACTTGCATCCTCTCCTGCTGTCACACAGGCCCCTCTGGGTGGTGAGGAGTATCTCCCATCTGAAGACGAGCATGAGCAAACCGGACTCCCCTTACCAAACAGCCTCACGTATTCCAGTGCCAGGGCAGGACGCCCATGTTCTGGGCAGCATTATTGTCTGCCCCTCTCTCTGTGCCCATTTGAAGAAGACTGAATTAAAGAACAGGGATCAATTAAGTTGCCCAAGGTGATGTTTCTATCAGGTGTGGACTGGGATTGTCCCCCCAAATGGGTCTGAACCCTATCTGAGGAGGAGGCCTGGCCACACCCCTCCTCCCCTGCCTATGGTGGAGTCAGCAAGGCTCACTGGGCTTCAATTGTTCTGCAAATATTTGAGTTGTTTATATTCAGGACGAATGTGAATTCATAATGACATTTATTTCACCAAGCAGGATATAAAATCAGACTGTGGGTAAACACAGCTGCGGCTAGTGAATGGTCACTTGTCCGAGTATTATTCAGTCCAGACAGCATGCACTGGGTCTCCACAGCACAATGGGACCAGGTGGCCCTGGTGCTGAGCAGGACTCAGGGCCACGGAGAGGTTGGAGCTTTCCCAAGCTGACCGTGCTTCCTTGAGTCCAGGTGGACATGGGAGGTGCTCCCCACACAGAGTCCATCAGCCCTGCTCTGTGGGAGGGATCCTGGCCTTTGAGAGGGAGCTGCATCTGGTTGGGGTCCCTGCTGCTGCCCCAGGGCTAAGCCTGCTGTTGGCACGGTGAATGCACCATGTGTTTTGTGTACCTACTTGTGTTTCAGTGGCCACATTAGTCAGCCTCTGTATGTGACAGGCCAGCTGAATGGTAAGGGGGCAGGTGACCTCAGAAGGCTCCCCATTGACTGGCAGGAAGCAGAGGGTGGTGCTCATGTTAACACCTGTAGGGGTTTCCAGGTAGCTCCTGTTAGGGGAGGAAGGAGCTTGGGGTGCCGAGGCCCTGCTGGACCTTCGAAGGTGCTCCTGTCATGAGCCTGTCAGCTGTATTTGGCCTCCACAGGAAGCTGATGGACAGGGCAGGGGCTGAGCTAGGCTCCAGTGCTGCACTTTCTTACCTGGTAGAGGCCTTGTCACCCCCTGTGCCTTCGGGCCCCTGATTGCTACACAGGAGGACTGGAGCAGTGCTTTCCAAAGAACTCACCCTGCACCTAGTGCTTCAGGCTGCCCCGGCTCCTAGGCCAGGAGCAAAGGAGGGAGGGAGGGAGAACACTGGTTCCCTCCTGAGTCAGTCGCTTGTTTATCTAGGGACTCCTGGTGACCTGCCCTGGGCCTGGCACCAGCCTCCAGCAAGGAGCATTTGTGGTAGGAAGCCATGTGCCCTGGGGCCTAGGAAGAGAGGTTGGGGTGGTGGATGGCAAAGCACAGTGGGCACTCAGACTGCAGCCCAGGGTCCTCCCTGGGCAGGGCAGCCATACAGGGCCCCAGCAGATGGAGTGCAGGAAAGAGGTCTGTTGATGGCCCTGAGGCAGAAGGGAAAAGGCCTGCGTGGGGGACCCTGCAGCCCATGGGCCGAGAGGAGGGTGCCGCGGTTCCAGTGTGACGCCAGGGCGTGGAAGCTCCGGGTGCCTCTGGCACTGGACTGATGGCACATTTGCTGCAGCCAGGGGCCCCTCTCAGGGCGTCTGTGTACCATGCCCACCACAATCCCTGAGCAAATGCAGAGCCTCCTCCCAGCTTCAGCCGGGGACCCCAGTCTAGCCAGATAGGCCGACCCACAGAGCCACTGCCGGGTGGCAGCCGCAGCATCCCCCACTGGAGGGCTCTTCTTTGCCTGAACTGAACTCGTGGCTTTGGTCCCATATCTTGAACGTACCCAGGAGTAGAGGAGGCCACGCTGGTGCCTCAGGGTGCCCAGCTGGCACTGTGCCGTTGGGTGGCTCTGACCTTCTCTTCCCCGGGCCTTTGTCCTGTGCAGGTGAGCCCCCACCTGTCCTGGCAATTCAGCCCCTCATGCTCTTGGTGCTAAGGGCCCTTCCGCAGGGGCCCTGCCCGCTCTGCGGGGAGCATCCTGCTGGCCGTGAGGTCAGATCCACCAGTCTGCTGCAGGACCCACTGGCCCAGGCTTTCCTGAGGACGCTGTCTGGGTTGCCACCCGGGTGAGGAGCTGCTGCTTCTCGCCCTCTCTGTGCTTGGAGCAGTCACTCCTCTGCACCCGGAAGCAGCCCAGGTAGCCCTCGCGGGGCAAGACTACACTGTTCATCGCCCTTGCGTTTTATTCACGATCACGAATCTTAAACAGAACCAGATGACCTGTGAGTGGCTGAAGGTCCACTGAGGGTCTCATGGATGTGGGACCATGTGCAGAGAGCCATCTGTGGAGCCAGCTCTGTAGGAGCCCGGCTCTGAGCAGCAGACCAGTGGCCTGGCCTGTGCCCAGTGAGCCCTGGGGGTCCAGCAGCTCTGGCCAGGGCCACGTCTGAGCCGATGTCCTGCCAGTGCCTGGAGCAGTGTGCCGGCTTGTGGTGCGGGGTGCCACTGGGTGCCACCTGAGCAGTGCCACATGGGTCAGTGCTTCCAAGTCCAGCTGAGGCGTGGTGCCGCCTCATCCCCAGCCCCCGTCGCTCTGTCTGCAGACACCCGTGAGGCATGCCGGGCCCGCGCAGGGCCAGGGCCGTCACGCTCTGGCAGGCCCTCTCGGCAGGACTCCGCTGCCCCACGGGGCTGCCCCAGGGGGGAGGGGTTGGGGAACCCTGGTGCCTTGTTCCTCTGCGTGACCTTGTGCTGCTTTGGTGTGAAGTCACTTAGCCACTGTCCCTTCCTGCTGATTTTGCGTCACCTCAGAGGTCCCAGGGCATTCACATCCTGCAGCCAGCTCTCTCCCAGAGTGCTCCTCTGCTCAGGGACAGCTGCTTCCAGGAGCGGGGCCGGGTGCTGACCTGGGGTGCAGGCGTGCCTCCACCTGGCAGGGACCGTGCAGGTGCTGGGCAGGGTTGCCACCTGGGTGGAGCAGCAACCCTGAAGGGAGGGACTGGAAATCTCTGTCCAGTCACCAGGCGAGAGCGCCAGGAGGAGCTCTCCAGTGACCTCACCAATGGCAGTCACCTGTCCCCCGGTCAGGGTCGGGGTCGGGATCAGGGTGGGGGTCGGGGTCGGGGTCAGGGTCGGGGTTGGGGTCAGGGTCAGGGTCAGGGTCAGGCTCAGGGTCAGGGTCGGGGTCAGGGTCGGGTCGGGGTCGGGGTCGGGGTCGGGGTCAGGGTCGGGGTCGGGGTCGGGGTCAGGGTCAGGCTCGGGGTCGGGGTCGGGGTCGGGGTCGGGGTCGGGGTTGGGGTCAGGGTCAGGGTCAGAGTCAGGGTCAGGGTCAGGGTCAGGGTCGGGGTCGGGGTCAGGGTAGGTGCCTCACCCAGGACTCAGCCCCTGCGATGCTTACGTCAGTTTTAGCCAGAGCTCCCACCCCCTCTCAGGGCCGCACCTGATGGGTGTTGTCCCCTTCCCTCCCGAGAGGCAGACCCCGGGCTCACGTGGGCTGGGACTTCTGGGTAGCTGGTCAGCCTCACTCTGTGGTCTCAGTAACTAAGAAGGCGATGCAGGCTCTCGCGTTACAAGTACGTCTGTCGTGTGATTCGGTCTTTTGGCATCGCCACATGGGGCTGCGGCTCAGGGCTGGAGCCTCCCTAGCTTGCCTGAGGCCCTGGGTTCCACCCTCAGCACCACATGGAAACAAAACAAAGGATTGTGCCACCTACAACTAAAACAAGACATTTTTTTAAAAAAGGTTCCTGCATCTTACGAGTTGTTGGCAAGTGCCAGCACGTCTTCCTTCAAGGGACCCGTGGGCTCCCACGTCCGTGAGCACATTCTTCTCAGAGCTGCCAGCCGTCAAGACGTAGCTTCCAAAGCCGCTCTTGGTTTCCATTGGCATTTCTTTAATTCTGAGCAAAACAGAGCCATTTTCATAGGTTGGCGGTCCTTTGTCTGCTCTGTGCTCCTGGGAGGCACTTCGGCTGTCCTCTTCCCTGTTGCGTTTCTTGGACTCCGGCAGACCAGGGCGTCGGTCAGCGTGCTTTGGCGGGACCAGCCTTCCGCATGGCTCCTTGTCCTTCCGTTTCCTTGTGCCATGAGCTGAGTCACTCTCATGCTTCTCCACTGTGCTAACACACCCAGCACGGACCCCACCGTTTGGCCAGTTTCAAGTGCACAATTCAGTGGCATAAATTGTGTCCATGACATGGTCTGTGACCACCCAAAGCAGCACCTCTGGAGGACCGGGCAGCAGCTCCTGGCGCCCTCTTCCTCTGGGCCCTGTGTGCAGACCAACTCCGTCTCCGCAGCTCTTAGAATGAGGGCAGGTAGCATGGTTCACTCCTGCCGTGCACTGGGTCGGACTGAGCCGGAGCTTCCCTCCTTTTGAGGGGAGAGTCACGTGAAGGAAAGGTCACGCCCGTTGTGTGACTCTTCCACATTTTGGTCGATCAATCATTCCTCTCCTGGGCTTCTGTGGAAAAAGTTGCTGTGATCAGTCACACAGATCCGTTTGGCACCCCGCTCGAGAACCGCGGGCGCATGTGGCCATTCCTAGCTCCTGAGTGACAGCCTGGCCGTCCCCCACAGCACCACGCTCTTCCAGGTCCCCACCAGTAGCCGGGGGTTTGCTCCTCACCCTTGCTGGCTTTGCTCTTTGTAGCAGTGGCTGTGAGCTTGTTCCCGGCCTTCAGCGTGGTGTGGATGTCATGCCATGGCAGGCCCGTGGCTGTGCAGGTCCTTAGTGGCTGACGTTAGGCAGCTCTTCCTGCCCTTCCTGGTCAGCATGTCTCCTTTGGAGAAACGTCTACTCGGGTCCTTTCTGATTTTGGACTGGTTTTTGTGTCAGCCAGTAGGCGTTTCATGTGGTTCTGGGTATTAGTCCTGCGGCAGATCTGGGAGTCACAGACATTTGCTTCCTGTATCTTCTTCACTCTGTGGATGGAGTCTTTTGATGCGTGACTTTTCATTCTGATCAAGTCCAGTTCATCAGCGTTTCTGTTGACTCTTTTTTTTTTTTATTATTGTACACAAATGGGATACATGTTGTTTCTCTGTTTGTACATGGAGTCAAGGCGTACCATTTGCGTAATCATAAATTTACACAGGGCAATGATGTTTGATTCATTATTTTTTCCCTTCCCCCCCCACCTCTCCCATTCCTCTTTCCCCTCTATACAGTCCTTCTTTCTTCCATTCTTACCACCCTCCTTATCCCTAACCCTAAACCTAACCCTAACCCTAACCCTAACACTAACCCCTCCCACCCCCCATTATATGTCCACATCCACTTAACAGCGAGATCATTTGTCCTTTAGTTTTTTGAGATTGGCTTATCTCACTTAGCATGATATTCTCCTTTCATCCATTTGCCTGCAAATGCCATAATTTTATCATTCTTCATTGCGGAGTAATATTCCATTGTATATATATGCCACAGTTTCTTTATCCATTCATCAACTGAAGGGCATCTACTTTGGTTCCACAATCTGGCTATGGTGAATTGAGCAGCAATGAACATTGATGTGGCTGTATCTCTGTAGTATGCTGATTTTAAGTCCTTTGGGTATAGGCCAAGGAGTGGGATAGCTGGGTCAAATGGTGGGTCCATTCCAAGTTTTCTAAGGAATCTCCACACTGCTTTCCAGAGTGGCTGCACTAATTTGCAACCCCATCAGCAATGTATGAGTGTACCTTTTTCCCCACATCCTCGCCAACACCTATTGTTGCTTGTGTTCTTGATAATCGCCATTCTAATTGGGGTGAGATGAAATCTTAGGGTAGTTTTGATTTGCATTTCTCTTATTACTAGAGATGTTGAAAATTTTTTCATGTATCTGTTGATTGCTTGTACATCTTCTGTGAAGTGTCTGTTTATTTCCTTAGCCCATTTGTTGATTGGATTATTTGTATTCTTGGTGTAGAGTTTTTTGAGTTCTTTATAGATTCTGGAAATTAGTGCTCTATCTGAAGTATGAGTGGTAAAGATTTTCTCCCACTCTGTAGGCTCTCTCTTTGCATTGCTGATAGTTTCCTTTGCTGAGAGAAAGCTCTTTAGTTTGAATCTATCCCAGTTGTTGATTCTTGCTTTTACTTCTTGTGCTATGGGAGTCCTGTTAAGGAAGTCTGATCCTAAGCCAACAAGTTGAAGGTTTGGACCTACTTTTCCTTCTATAAGATGCAGGGTCTCTGGTCTGATTCTGAGGTCCTTGATCCATTTTGAGTTGAGTTTTGTGTAGGGTGAGAGATAGGGGTTTAATTTCATTCTGTTGCATATGGTTTTCCAGTTTTCCCAGCACCATTTGTTGAAGAGGCTATCTTTTCTCCACTGCATATTTTTGGCCCCTTTGTCTAGTATGAGAAAATTGTATTTATTTGGGTTTGTGTCCATGTCCTCTATTCTGTACCATTGATCTACCTATTTTGGTACCAATACCATGCCGTTTTTGTTACTATTGCTTTGTAATAGAGTTGAAGATCTGGTATTGTGATACCCCCTGCTTCGCTCTTTCTACTGAGGATTGCTTTAGCTATTCTGGGTTTTTTATTCTTCCAGATGAATTTCATAATTGCTTGCTCTATTTCTGCAAGGTACATCATTGGGATTTTAATTGGAATTGCATTGAATCTGTATAGCACTTTTGGTAGTATGGCCATTTTGACAATATTAATTCTGCCTATCCAAGAACATGGGAGATCTTTCCATCTTCTAAGGTTTTCTTTAATTTCTTTCTTTAGTGTTCTGTAGTTCTCATTGTAGAGGTCTTCACTTCTTTTGTGAGATTGATTCCCAAGTATTTTATTTTTTTCGATGCTATTGTGAATGGGGTAGTTTTCCTAATTTCTCTTTCTGAAGATTCGTCACTTTTTTATAAAAATGCATTGGATTTATGAGCATTGATCTTGTAACCTGCTACTTTACTGAATTCACTTATGAGTTCTGAAAGTTTTCTGGTGGAATTTCCAGGTTCCTCTAAATATATAATCATGTCTTCAGCGAACAGGGATAGTTTGAGTTCTTCTTTTCCAATTCGTATCCCTTTAATTTCTTTGGTTTGTCTAATTGCTCTGTCTAGAGTCTCAAGGACAATGTTGAATAGAAGTGGTGAAAGAGGGCATCCCTGCCTTGTTCCAGTTTTTAGGGGGAATGCTTTCAGTTTTTCACCATTTAGAATGATATTGGCCATGGGCTTAGCGTAGATGGCCTTTATAATGTTAAGGAATGTTCCCACTACCACAATTTTTTCTAGTGTTTTGAGCATGAAGTGGTGCTGTATTTTATCAAATGCTTTTTCTGCATCTATTGAAATAATCTATGTGATTCTTAACTTTAAGTCTGTTGATATGGTGAATGACATTTATTGATTTCCGGATGTTGAACCAACCTTGCATCCCTGGGATAAAACCCACTTGATCGTGGTACACTATCTTTTCTGTTGACTCTTGATGGTGGTACGTTTAAGAACTCCTCTTGGGCCCAGAGCTGGAAGCATTCCCCTTTTCTTCTTAGAGTTGTACAGTCTTAGCTCCTCCATCCTTTTCTGACCTATTCTGAGTTAGCTTTGATCATGGGCTTCCTCAGGTGTAGTCTCTGTGAGTCCCATGTATCAGGTCATGGCTGGCATGGCTGGCTGGGGACAGGAGCCCTGGTCTGTGGGTTTTCAGAGGACCCTGTCCTCAGGGTGCACGGTCACTGCTGCGTCTGTGGGTTTTCAGAGGACCCCGTCCTCAGGGTGCCCGGTTACTGCTGCTCCTGTCCCGTCTTCTCTGTGGGCAGTAGGGCAGCCGCCTGCCCCTCTTTCCTCACTGTCCTTGTGACTCCAAGTGCCCGGGGGTGAGGTGGTGGTTCTAGCGGCCCTCCAGCCAGGGCAGGTGGGGAGGCCACCGAGAGCTCCGTGCCGCCTGGCAGGCCCTGGGTCTTCTGATATTTTCCTTCGTGGTTTCTGGAATTTGTATCCAAAGGCAAAGAAGCCTCTACTCATGCTGAGATTATTCAAAGTAAACAGAAAACTCTAAAACACGACCACAGTACTTGTACTTACCTTAATAACACTGTGTAATTATCTGGCCTCGTTCTTTACATTTTAAGGGACTTTGCGCTTCCCATTTGCCCTCCCTGGAGCTCAGTCTGGCCCAGGACGAGATGGTCCCTTCTCTGTTTATCTCTGCAGTTCTCCTCATCTCCCACCTCATCTGCCTGGAAGATAAATATGTATATGATCATTCTTTAGAATCAAGCTAGGATGTCATACCTCTGGCCATCCAGAGAACTAGGGAAAGATTTCCACACCAGGAAGTATGGACATGACCAGAAGGAAGTGTAAAATTACACTGCAACAGGTAAGAGGGCCAGAGGGCCAGTGTTGGCTAGGCCCAGCTGCAGGTGAGGGGACAGGAGGCCAGTGAGGGCCAGGCCCAGCTGCAGGTGAGGGGACAGGAGGCCAGTGAGGGCCACACCCAGCTGCAGGTGAGGGGACAGGAGGCCAGTGTTGGCTAGGCCCAGCTGCAGGTGAGAGGAGAGAGAACCAATGAGGGCCAGGTCCAACTGCAGGTGAGGGGACAGGAGGCCAGTGAGGGCCAGGCCCAGCTGCAGGTGAGGGGACAGGAGGCCAGTGAGGGCCAGGCCCAGCTGCAGGTGAGGGGACAGGAGGCCAGTGAGGGCCAGGCCCAGCTGCAGGTGAGGGGACAGGAGGCCAGTGAGGGCCAGGCCCAGCTGCAGGTGAGAGGGAAAGCGAGGTGAGCCTGAGTGTCCTGGGGGGTGTTGGGATGTGGAGGCTGATACAGGCCAGTGTGCACTGGTCACCTCAGGGTGCTGTGCTGAGCTGGGTGCTGGGAACGTGGTGGTGGAGCTGCCAGGACACAAGGTCAGGCACGAGGGGCTCAGGCAAAGGGCAGTGGAAGTGCATCTTTCAGGGTCACCAGCGTGGAGGGGTGGAGGGAGCCATGGAGGGACACTCAGGTGGGATGAGAGAGGACCAAGGGTCAGAGTCCCAGGGCTCCCCTCGGCCGCCTCAGTTGCCCCAAATGGTCTTTTTAGCAGTCCGTGGCTCTCCATGCAGGGGAGGGAGCTGACCTCCCGCCAGGCATTTAGCGGGTTCTGCAGTTTCTAGAGAGGTTCTGTGGCCACACCAGGTGGTGGGGCTTCCGCAGGGCAGTCTCTAGCGGACAGAGTCCAGCAGTGCTGCCAGAGTTTCCTCAGGGCACAAGACAGTGCCCACGGGAAGGCGTGGCCTTTTAGGCATTGGGAGGGCCCAGGCAGGAGCCACCATCGAGGGCTCTGGAAGCCCCTGTGGGCCCTGGCTGGAGCCCTGAGCACTGTTCCCAGCTGCCGCCCGGCAAGAAGCCCTGCGTCCTGTGCCAGCCGCCTTTGGGAAGGCTGACCCCGCATGCCGTCCCCTTCTGGGGGAGACTCCACTCTGCTACAGAGAACCGCTCTAGGGGAGGCGGGGGCAGCTTGCCTGCAGCCAGTGTTTTCTTGGGAAGCAGTTGATGTTCCCCTGGCGAGCGGGTGACCGTGTGGCTGTGTGCATGGACAAGAAGGACAGGGCATGGGCGGGCCATGAGAGGAGGCCACTAGAAGGACGAACAGACAGGGCCTTGGTAGGCTGGAAGCCCCCAGAACCTGCCCCCCATCTCACTGACAGCCCTACTCACACAGCAGAGCAGAACTCTGATAGGTCGAGCTGAGTGCTGGAACGGGCCCCGTCAGGACACCAGTCACAAGGTGGGAAGTGAACGGTCCTGTTGTCAAAGAAAACACGCCAGCCCGGGCAGCATGGCGCTACCCCTCCATACAGGCCCTCCAGCTCCCGTGAGCCTCCCTGGAAGGAGTCGAGGCCCCTGCCACCATGGAAGGCATGGCCCACCAGCACAGGGGGGGAACCAGGGGTCGCTCTGCCCAGCCACCTGGCCCTCTCCCCTGCCTGTGCTGTGACCCGTGCAGTAGCTGGTGCTTCTGGGAGGCTGGATGCCTGAGCCTTTGCAGACCCTCTGGGCTGTCAGTCAGACACGGTGATGCTCACAGGACTTCTCGTCCTCCTTCTGCTGGTGGAGATGGGTGGGAAACCCAAAGCTCTTTCTACTTTGCCACCTGGAAAAGCCCCTGGCGTGTTTACCTGGCTGCCCTCTTAGCACGGAGCGCAGTGCGTGCCTTCAGGTCTGGCTCTTAGGACTAGACGTGGAGTCAGTGGCCAAGAGCACAGCTTGCAGGGAGTCTGAGCGTTCACTGCAGTGGACCAGGAAGCTCCTGGGCAGTGCCAGGCAGCTGCTGTGTCCTCATCTCCATTGGCCAGTGGACAGGGAGGCGGCTGGGCTGGTGGTTCCCTCACCACCCAAACAGGAGATAGGGCGTGGGAGGGAGGCTCATCCGGGGTCCGGCCAGGGTCTGTGTTCCCCAACCTTAACACTCCAGCAGCCCCTCTGGAAAGTGCAGCAGCCTCTAAATGGACAGCAGCTAAAAGTGACCTCTCTTCAGGTCGGTGGAAGAGGTTTCTCTTCTGCTGAGACATAAACGTGCCCCGTGGAGGAGAAAGCTGGCTGCTGGATTGGAATCAGCCTTTAAGAGCCTCTGTTCTCTTGATTTCCAGAACCTGAGAGCCGCCTGGTGGTTTGCCCAAGGGCAAGTCGGACCCTCCAAGTGCTGAGTCGGATCTTCCAGCCTTATTAATTTGATTTTCTTTCAGCTGATAGCAGCGATGGATCCAGTTCAGAAGATGGCAGGGAATACCAAAGCGGGAAAACCAAGAGGAATCGGTAGGTGGCAGTGTCCTTTCCTAGAGGGTCTTCCTGAAGGGTACTCAGGTGGGGCGGGAAGAAACCATTTGACTGCAGATGAATTGGATGGCAGGAGGGCGTGGCCTCTGTCCGCACACCCCATGGGGGCTCTGGCTTCTGAGACGGGAACAGTGCTAGTCCACCTCTGTCCTCCCGGGCCACTTCCAACCCTAGCTGTGCTTCTGGGGCAGAGGGAGTGGTCAGGGTGGGCAGGTGCTGAGGGAGCCTGTGCCTGGCTGGGCCCAGGTGGGCCTTGTGGTGTGAGGTTCCAGGCCCTGTGTCACTAGCTGGGTGAGTTGGGCAGCTCATACGGCCCTGGTCCCAGGGGTCTCACCTCTGAGATGAATGCAGGGGTCCTACAGCAGCACGTGACACTGCATGAGAGATGCCTGTGGCTCTCGGTGACTCTGGCCACCCCCACGTGGCTGCAGGGAGCCTGCCTTTCTTCCCAGCAGGGCGTGACGCTTCCTTAGTCCCTCCTGCAAGGCTGCTTACACACTGAGCTTGACATACAGGGCAAAGTTGGGTAGCACGAGCCCAAACCCCACAGAGTGACACAGATGGGGGTGGACATGGCTCTGCACACTGTCCTGGCAGAGGAGGTGAGAGTGACTCTAGATGGGGCATCAGTGACAGAGGATCGTAGGCTGCTGCCTGAGCTAGTTTGGGGCCTAGGTGGGGCTCAGATGACGTCCCCCTGGAGCCTGGGTTTCCTGCAGCAGAAGGTGCGTCCACACAAGCACCTGGTTCCCCTATGCAGACTTTTCCATGGGAACTACCCTGCTGGGCCGGCAGCAGGAGTCGGAAGGCAGCGGTCAAGTTGTGGGCATTGTGAGCTTTTCTCCCTGTAGAAATGTACCTTAGGAGCAGCACTTGGCATGGTACTTGACTGTGCCCGTCACCCGTGGTAGTGAAGGAAAGGTGAAACCCTCTCACACTGGTGCCTGTATCACCTCCGCGGTCCTTCAACCTGGAATGTTAGCGTAGAGGATGAAGGACCGTGAGGTGACCAAGTGCCAGGCCACTGTGTCTGACAACTGGAGGCTGAGGTGCACTTGAGTGTACCCCAGATTAGACGGGAACAAGACCTGAGATCTGTAACAAGCAGGCACCACAGAACTTTCTAGAACATAGAAGGGGAGGCTAAACATTCTCCTCCCCAACCCAGGGAGTGGGCTGCCTTGCCTGTACCACCTGGGGCCAGGGATGGCGGTTGGGAGGACACCAGGGCTGCCATGTGGCAAAGACCAGTTCCATGTGGCCCTGGGCTGTGGCCTCTACCCCACCTCAGGGACTGTTTTCCTTCTGCTCCAAATCTTCTCCTTAGAAGGCTGCTTCTAGGGGTCAAAGTTGTGTGGCCACCAGGGGTGGACCTGTGGGGTCTGATGGGGGCAAAGTCTCCAGGAAGTGGGGTTGAGTTGCCCCTTGGTCCCAGGGCCACGCCATGGACATTAGCCAAGCCAGCTGTGGAGTCTGTGCATGTTGAGTTTGAAAGGAGTTGGTTGTGTTTCATGTTGGGGAATCGGACCTGAACGCCAAGGAGCGTGCTCGTGGAGTCTGCTGGGATGGGTCTTCTTGACACACCCTTTTTGTATGAATAGTATGATTTTCCTCATCACAAAGCACTTAAACTCCTCCTGCAAGGTGGGCCTACTCAGCAGCTGTTTCATCATGTTCGAGAAACAGAAATCAACTGAGCAGAGGGCTCTAGAAGTGACGTCTGCTCCCTGGGTTTCTTAGACACCCTGGCACAACTGAAGCCTGTTTGGGACATTCATACGCAAATGGAATTAATGATTGTTCCAGTAATTTAGGCCCAAAGGGTGCTTTTCCTTAACTTCCCTTGGAGGGGAAAGTGTCACGATGACAAGCTTTCAAATGACTAAACTACTGTAAACTAGCAGGCAGGGCCGTCAGGGAAAGCAGTTGCTTACTGCTCAGTAGAATGTGTTCAGGATGGGATCACCCTTCCTCCCCGCCACCAGAGAAGTGGCTAATTATTGCCAGTTCCCTTTCTGTGGGTGCCTGGAGGACCTGCCAGCTTCTGGTGTGTGGGTGTTTTTCATAGTTCAGATCTGCTTCTTAAATTTATTTCAAATAATTAAATTATTTTAGGGATTTGGTTAAATATATCATCTATTTAAAAAATCACAAAGTATCCACAAAACCCACTAGAGAAGTTCCATGGATGTGCATGTCTCCCAGCCCCTTCCTGGGCACCAGTGTTGCCAGTCAGGAGCGGGTGTTTCTGCTGCGTGGATGGCTTTTCCTAGCCCCAGAGAGTGAAATCGCTCTATGCGTTTTCAGTTGTCTTTGGCCCAATGACTTTGGAAGCATTCTTAGGTTTCCATGAGATTTGGTACAGATTTCGTGCACTATAGGTGACCAAAAGAACCTCCTGGCTTGGCCTCCTGTTTGCTGAGGTGGTCTGAGACGTTTGAGAAGGTCAGTCGGCGGCTCCGATGTGCGTGGCCAGTCGACTTCCCGGCATCAGAGTGAACTCGGTGCGTCCGTGAGGGCGTGTGCAGCGCGGCTGAAGGCTGGGCGCCGGGCGTCCCTGGTGCTCTCTTCCTGTGCTCCCTTATCCCTCTCCAGCGCCCTACTCCCAGCAAACCAAGGTGGCCACAGGACCCCTGAAGTCCTCTGTGAGGGGCTGGGACTCAGGGGACTTTCGGGCCACCCTCAGGAGGTAGTTCCTACAAGACTCCCCACCCTCATGTCCACGCCAGACCTTGAGATGCCCTCTAAGTAGCTGTGTGATGAGGATCTGCCCCCTGGGTTCTGTACTCCACCTGCATGTGACCTGGAGCAGGGTGGATCCTTGTAGAGCAAAAGCAGCACATCACTATCCAAGAGGCAAACATTAGAATTTGATGGTAACTTTCAGGCCTTGTAATGCAAGGCCACGTCTGGAGACTTCCCGCACCCCAGGACGGTCTGGGAGACAAGCCCACACCTGCACAGTCCACTGTGGGGAAGGAGACTCCCTGTACAACCAGAGCCCCTGCTGTCCAGGCAGAAGTGAACAGAGGTCAGCCAGTGTGTCCAGCAGGCAGGAGGCCAGCATACCAAGCCTCTGCCCTCACAGCGAGAGAAGCCCCTCTCCTCCCTGTGTCCTTAATATCTAGAATCCCAGGAAAATTAACTATTGAAAAAGTTGGAACATTTGAAAATGCTGTATGATAATGTTTCAAAATAAGTGGACTCCAAATGAAGATTGTTATCAACTTACATCTTTTAATTTGTGGCTGGATAACAGCAGAATTATTTGCATCCCAATCTTAGCACAGGTGTCTGGTTGAATTCTCTAGGGACTTCAGAAGACAGGAGTATGCACTGGGTCTTTGTGGTCTTTGACACGCATGGAAAAAATTATGAAGCTCCACTTACCTCAGGTCATTCTTTGCACTTAAATCACGCCTTTAGGTGATCAATTGGTTCTGTAAAGAAGCGTGTGGTTTCCTACACAGTATTGAGTCTGGCCCATATGTCATTGGGCATTTTATATAGCGCCCTTCATTGGAATCTGTCTTTGAGAAGGCTGAGTGTGGAAGCAGCAATTTGTCACGGGATTTCAATTTGTCTTTTTAGGCTGAAATGTGGAAGATATTCCCTGGTGCTTATTTCCTTTGCAAAAAGGACGTGAACCTTATGCATTTCTGAAGTCAGCGTGGATCGTGAGATCCATGCATCTCAGCCTTTGGGGCCACACAGCCACATGGCAAGGACTGTTTCCTTGTGGGTAGAGCAGCAGGCAGAGTTCTCTTCCCATTTCCAAATAGAGAGGAATCGAAACCTGCCTGCCAGAGGCCAGGCTAGAGCTGGTCTGGGAGCTCGACCTCCGGGTTTCTTCAGACCCTGCCCGCTGGCCCATTGTGTGGGAGCACTAGGCCTTTGCTGTCTCCTGCCTTCACCCAGGGCAAGGAAGAGCTGCTGGGCATCCTGGGGACCATGCTGCTGGCAGCAGGTTCAAGAACTTCAAGATGAGATAGTGATGTCTGCGATAGGTCTCGTCCCCTTGCATGAAGGAGGGACTGGGCAGACTCTGCTTCCGTGAGGGGAAGTGCCCAGTGTTTTCTGGGAAGCCTGACAGTCCCCACACTTAGGCAGGTCCTCCCATGCCTGGAGAGCAGCAGCAAGTCACTCTCAGTTGGAAGAGAGCAGGCCGTTTCTTCTCCAGCCCCGAGGTTCGGATCCATAAACTCACCAACCACCAGGTGCAGTGGTCAGTGGATAGGGCCCCCAGGGTGGTTCTGTTTGTGACGAAAATTTTCAGGATGATGTGAAGCCCAGATCTCCTGCCAACTGATTGTGCAGAGGAAGTCTCTGCACTGCGTGAAGGGTTGTGATCTGGGGAAGCAGGAAGGTGGACAGATGAATGAATAAAGGCCACCTCCCCACATTATATGAATTCTGGGTCCTCATTCACCGCCAAGTGTCCTGCATTGAGCAATGTCTATCACCAGTGGTCTAGACTGAAGGCAGGAGCAGATGTGCAGGACCTGGACTTCACCCCCGCCTCACCCAGTCTGTGCAGGCTGGGAGCTCCACAGGTGAGCGTGGATGCCAAGTGCTGTGTCTGGGACCCATCACGCTGGAAGGAGGGGATGTTCCTGTGTCAGGTGGCCACAGGTGATAGGCCTATGGTGTTGGCCCCTCCTTCCAGCATACCAGACACTCACAGGCCACAGTGCTGCTGTGGACACCTGTGAGTGGGTGACCTTCTCCCCCAGGTTGGGTTTCCTGGTGCCATCTTACGGCAGGGCCAGTGGCTGCGTCTCCTGCCCCATTTCCTGTTAGCACACTGACCCACACAGTGCTTGGGCTTGAAACTGCCTGTGAGAACCACACCTGAGCCACGGCCTGTCCCCTTCAGCACAGCACTGTCTGCCCACCCCAGCACAGGTCTGCCAGGCTCACCAACTCCAGCCCCTCTGTGGGAACCTGGCCTCTCTGGATGGACAGGCAGGATCTCTGCGTGCCTGGGGCTGCTGTAAGGTTCTGTTCCAGTTCCTGCCCTCGATGGGGGCAGGGGTCAGGTGTCAGGGAGTCTTGTCACCAGGCCACCAGAACTCCTGCATCTCCGTCGATGCTGCATCCCATGGCAGAGGGGTCAGGGGTCTCGCAGACCATGTGCTCTCCAGGGACGTGATGTTTTGCTGAGTCTGAATAGTGAGAGGGGTTTGGAGGGCTTTCCGGGGCGTGGGAGTGTGGTCTAGACTGAAGGCGGGAGCAGATGCGCAGTGGTCTTCACCTCCCGCTCACCCTCCCCCAGACAAGCCCAAGTCCTCCTCAGGCTACAAGCAGCCCAGGTGAGGGCGAGGCTGCTGTCACCCCAGGAGTCTCCAGAGAGCTTCCCGTCTGCAGTCAGGACTCTGTAGGGACATGAACTCCTGATGAATGGTCTGTGGCGTCAGTAGGCGGTTTCTATTTCTGGCTCAACTTTGACCTTCCAACGTGAGGACTCTCCCTTTTAAATGGGTTATGGGGATTTCCGGTCCTGAGAACTCCTTCTGTCCCACCAAGCGTCACTGCCCAGGGCTGCTGTCCACACCAAGGAGAACCAGCTTGCCATTTCTCCTTTTCCTCCAGGAGGGAGGGAGCCATAAGCATCGAACCCTGGCAGTGGGGGCCCAACCCAGGGATCTCCTTTCTGGAAGTGCTGCAGCCTTTTGAGGTGGAAATGCATTTTCCAGGCCCCTGGGCCTGGGCAGGTGCCTTGGGCCTGGGGAATGGACAGGTGGAGCCCCACGTCTGCCACTGATGGTAGTGATCCACCAGTGAGTTTCCTTTGCAGAAGGGGGTTGTCTTCAGCGATCTGCCCCTGGCATTAAGGTAGCCATGGGTATTGTGTGACGATGGTCTTCCAGGGCTTCCATGCACGTCACCGCAGGGACACAGACATCTCCCAGTGAGGAGGACAGGTTACCACACACCTCTGTCCTCAGACTGGGTAGCCACCATGGTGTTCTTTCCATAACCCTCAGAGACATCATGACCACAAGAGGTCGTTTCCTCTTGCCTCTGTGGAAGATGTGTTTGGGGTATTTATGGTAAATAGTAGCCAATTCTAGTCGACCCAGGAGTTCCTTCTGTTGTAAAGACTGCTCGACTTGCACGAGGCAGGAAGAGATGGCTGGACCAAAGCAGCGTGGAGTAGAGAGACCGGGTGCTGCCTGCATGGGGTGAACCAGGATGAGAGGTCCCCCAAGGGCCGGAGAGGGAGGACAGTGTGGCGGAAGCAGACAGGTGGTCGAGACTCCTGGTGAGTTGAGCCCAGTTCCACCCAGGCAAGTGGGTCTTCCGCGGGTGGACGAGGACTAAGCACGCACCTAGCGGACGCTGCGGAACAGGGCCCAGCGCATTGACAAGGGCAAATGGGTGCCCAATTAAGGAGTAGGAGTCACTGTGCCAATTTTTAAGTATTTCATTACAGAAATGTTCAACCTAAAAGCTGGGGCGACACACTGACCTCTCACGCCTGCTTCTCAGCTCCAGCTACTTGGATGGCAGGTGCCGTCCACATGTCCCCCAAATCATCTTGAGACAAATCGCAGATATTGTGTCAATTCACTCATAAATATTTTAGGATAATGACTAAATATAAGATTAAAAGCCATAAGCCTGGTGAAAACCAGTGGTCCCTCAACATTATCGAACGTGCCCCTGGCTCACGGGTCCTTGGTGGCTTTGTTTTCTACGCCAAGCCGTTTCCATGCCAGTCGCTGCTGCACTCTGCAGATGTTTCTCGAGTCTCCTGACTCACAGGCGTCTGCCCTTCCACCCCAGTCACATGTTCTTCATTGGTTCTGTAACCGGTTCTTGGCGCTGTGGAGTTTCCCAGTTTGGACGCTCATTGTGTCTGCGGTGCACTTTGCCTACCGTGTTCTTCTGTCCCTGTATTTTATTTATTTTTTGTAAGTGTGTGGATTCAGGTTTGGCTCTTGTTTTGGCAAGAACACTTGGCAGTGGCCTTGCATTCTTCCATCCGGGCATGTCATGTCCTGGCCGTCTGTCTCTTTGTGATGTGACAGGTGACGTGCTCTGATCCGTGATTTCCTCAGGGGCTGCTGACTGCTAACGTCTCAGTTCTCTGCTGTCTTTGGCACGTGTGAGCATGAATACTTCCACAGAAGGAAACTTCCCCCAGATTGCTTGGTTTCCTCGGGCGGTGGCTTGGACAGACCCACAGGACACAAGTTTAGCTCTCCCTGTACCATTCACTTCCAGAGCAGGGTACCGATTCCCCAGCATCCTGGGGAGGTGGCCATCCACCGTGACTCCTGGACTCCCAGAGGGATGCGTTTAACCACGTCAGTCAGGATCTCTACAGCAAGATCGTCTGTCGTTTCTAACGGACAGTGACTGACCATGTGCCGTTCTTCATGGTGGTTGGTCAATGCACAGGAACGAGGCGTCCCTGCCATGATGCGGGCAAGACCTGCTGGATAAACAAGCTGCTGCCCCTTGCTCTGCCCAGGGGCCACTCCTCTCTGGGGGCCACCCGGGCTGCCAGGCTCCTCCCTTCTGGGGCCCCGCCCTCTGCACCCTGGCCACCTGTGCCATCTCGCCTTCTTGTTCCTTGCCCGCTCTCCTGTCCAGGCACCATGGCGTTTACCCACTCTGGTGCTCATTCTGCTTCATTTTTCTTCTTATTTTTCCCTTTTGTTCTAATTGTTTCCTGGATTTTCTCAGACCTTTTTTTTCCTCCCAAATACTTATTTGCATCCAGTATTCTTTTTTTTCTCAGTGTTTCTGTTCGTATATGCTGTTATTTTATGGCATCCGTCATGTTTTTAAGAGTTAGCTCATTTCCAAGGAGTTCAATTTCCACCAGACTCGGTCATGCCTTTTGGCTTGAGGCTACTGCCCTGAGCACACCAAGGTGTCCCCTGGTCCTGTTATGCCCACAGTGGTGGTTTCTGGTGTTGGACTGTGGTCCTTTGGTTATCCTGAAGTGAAATGCTGAGAGGCAGGGACCTAGCAGGGTGCCCCTGGATTCTTGGCTCTGCAGACCCCAGAGTTTGGGATGATGGTGCTGCGTTTGGAGCTTGGTCTTCTCTGCTGCAAAACCTTGCCCTGCCTGATCCTGCCCTTCACTCTGTGGTCTCTGTTTAATTCGGATTGTGCTCACCCCAGCTTCTCTGTAGAGTCGTTTTTTACCTGAAGGGAGCGCTCACAGGCCCAGGCCCACCCTTCATCCTCCCTGGGTCACTGAGCTGCCCTGCAGTTTGGATCCTGGAAGGTGCCCCTGCTCCAGCTGAGGTCCTTGATGAGCTGCTCAGTGGCTGGGGCCCAAGGGCTACCTTTGACCCAGGGGCTTCACCTACCACAGCACTGCAGGCGCCCTGCACGTAGGGCCTCAGGAGGTGCCTCTCCAGCTCCCTGGGTGGTTGCCAGTGGCCAATGAGCCCTGGTTCTTGGGGACGCCTCCCTCCACCCCAGTTTGTGCAAACATCATCTGAGGGCTTTTGTCTTAATTTTCTTAGGGCACTGTCTACTTTGGTGTGTGGATCTGGGGATGTGAGGCCCTTTCCCTCTGCCTCTGCTTTATTTAGTGCCACAGGTTTGTTTTTAAGTTTCAGAATTCCTGGAGCCCTGTGTCCTGAGATGTACGTGACTGGGCTGATTTCGTTTCTGTAATAGTTCCTGAGAAGAACACCTGGGGACAGCAGCAGAGGCAGGAAAGTATGCTGGTGCTGCTGCTGCTGATTTTAAGATATCAGTCAGTGGTTGTCAGCCCCGCCCCAGGCGCTCGGGCCGGAGTCACCCCACTCTCCCTGGCCAAGGTTCTCTCGTGCTGCTGAGGGGTGCGGTGCTTCCGGAACCCTTGCAGAGGAGAGGTGCCGCTGGCAGCCAGCCATGAGCCTGTGCTGTGGGTGGGTGGCCAGTTGCAGGAGATAGCTCCCTGGAGCTACCACTCCGAGTTCCCAAGTGAGAAGCTACAGGGGTCACAGGTGCAAAAATATGTTCCTGTGTGGGGCTGGAAGACCTCCCAACTCCTGGGCAAACCTTCTGGCTTTGGTCAGGCCAAGCCCTGAAGCAGAGCAGACACGGCACCTGGCAGAGCCACACTGTGAAGCAGGTGCCAGAGCCAGGGCCCACTGCCCAGCGAGCAAGAAAGCCGACCCCTTCTAGCGACTCAGGGAGTCTGGGCTCAAGGGCCACCTGCCACCAGCAGCAAATGCCTAGCATCAGGTGCTGCACTGCCAAGGGAGCCGGGCACCCTGAGAGCAGGACAAAGTGACAAAGCCTTCAAAGCCTTTGCTAGCCGGGCCGTCAGCATGGTGGAGAGCCCAGGACAGCAGTAGCTCCTGGTGCCATGGTGGAGCAGCTCCTCATTCTATGCCCTCTGCTAGCATGGTTCCTGGCACACATTAGCTTCCATAACCACGTGGGCAGCAAGGCAGAAGGGAGGGATGAAGATGACCAGTGACAATGCACGGGGAGTCCTCTACCCATGAGGCCTGCCTGGCCTGGCAGAGCTGAGAAGGGGCTTGGTGACCACTGAGAGCCACCTTGGCAAGTGTCTTCAGGGCCAGGGGACCATCCCTGAAGGACCAGGGTTGAGATCAAGTGTCTTTAGGTCCCGGGGACCACCCATCAAGGACCAGGGTTGAGATCAAGTGTCTTCAGGGCCAGGGGACCATCCATGAAGGACCAGGGTTGAGATCAAGTGTCTTTAGGGACAGGGGACCATCCATGAAGGACCAGGGTTGATATCAAGTGTCTTCAGGGCCAGAGGACCATCCGTGAAGGACCAGGATTGAGATCAAGTGTCTTCAGGGCCCGGGGACCACGCATCAAGGACCAGGGTTGAGATCAAGTGTCTTCAGGGCCAGGGGACCACCCGTCAAGGACCAGGGTTGAGATCAAGTGTCTTCAGGGCCTGGGGACCACCCATCAAGGACCAGGGTTGAGATCAAGTGTCTTCAGGTCCCGGGGACCACCCATATCAAGGACCAGGGGTTGAGATCAGGGCAGAACTACAGTGGATGAGGAGAACAGGGCAGAAGTGGGCATGCAGGGATGGTGGACAGTCAGGAGTCAGTCAAGCAGGGTGGGCACGCCGTGAGGGGGGGACAGGTACCTGGCTCCATTCGAGGCTCAGCCCAGGCCTACTCCTCCAGGTCCCTGCTCAACTCGGTCTGCACACTGGGCAGACTTGCCTCTGAGTAAAGACAGGGGATGGCTATTCCTGCCAAGCTCACAGGTTCTCTTTGTACCACCCCTTCTTGGGGTCCCATGCCAAGGCCCCATAGCCAGGACTTTGCCCAAGGCCATGATCCATCCTGGGGACACACCTGTCCTGATGCAGTCATTGGCTTTAAACCCCATCTGAGCAGTGCAGTGTAGGCAGAGCTGGACCCAGCATCTCTGACCAATGTGACAACCTATTGATAGCTGCTGAACAGATGCTTTGGCACCACAGTGTTGAGCCTGAGAACCAGAGAACACAGATCCTTCAGAGTGTGCCACATCTGAAGCTTATTTTTTACAATACATGGTAGGATGTCTGAGGCCCCATGGCAAAAAGATTCATAGAAACTTTGATTCCTGTAGAATTTTGTATTATGTCTCACAGCAGATATAACAGCAGAGTTACAGGATGGTGGTGTTTTGATGATAAATTCCCAGCCCTCTTTTCTAGAAGACACATTAAATCAAATAAAAGATGAGATGTCCTCCAGGTGAACAGAGGACTGGAGCCCAGCCTGGGAAGAGCTAATGTGGATGGTCAGAAGCCTCCAGGGACAATGAAGGTGAAGAATCAGCAGCAAAAACAGCAGCATCTCCACCACCACCACCACCACCACCATCACCATCATCACCGGGGTCGTCCTGCTCATCTCCATCATCATCACCATCATCACCACCTGCACCATCAGCACCACCATCATCATTACCGTCATCACCACGGTCATCATGTTACCATCATCTCCACCACCTCCACCACCACCACCACCATCACCATCATCACCATCATCACCAACATCGCTGGGGTCATCCTGCTCATCTCCATCATCATCACCACCACCATCATCACCACCTGCACCATCAGCACCACCATCATCATTACCCTCATCACCATGGTCATCATGTTACCATCATCTCACCACCATCACCACAATCACCATGGTTTTCATCCTCATCTCCATCCTCATCAGCATCACCATCACATCATCACCACCTGCACCTCCACTGCCATCATCATTGCTATCACCATGGCATCAGCACCACCGTCATCACCAGTACTATTTACAGATCAGCCTTGTGCTAAGGAAATTAAATGCAATACCTCAGTCCTGTGTGTTTGCCAAAAATTGCAAACAAGGATCAGGTGTTCTTATTTCATTTAATTATTACAAACAAGTCCTAAGTGGTAGGTACTATTATTATTTCAACTTTATAGATGATAAATAAATGAACAGTCAGTGAATTGAGAAGCCTTGTCTAGGAACAGAGCATCTCAGTGGGAAGGTGCAGGTCTGTGTGAGTGGGTAGTTCAAACTTTCAATTAGTGCCCTGCATTCTGCCTCCTTGCCCATCCCTCAGTGTAGATCCTGTCCTGTTGTTGGGTCTCCATGGCGGTGGATACAGAAGGCGGGTGTGGGAAAGGCTAATGCACGCATGGCACTCAGCCCTCAGGAGGCCGGTTGGAGTCCAGCGCTGTGTGAGTCCTAGTTCTAGCTCTCAGCTCTGCATGGGGAAGCAGCGGATATCATAGAAGAGAACTCAGTAGTCACACACTCAGAAGACGTACCAAAATGTGGCACTAGTTACCTGCTGGACAAATTCTGTAGTCAGCACTCTGCAGTACCAAGACAAAAACTGGGATGGGGCTGGGCCTTGAGGACGGAGGCCCCTGGGCACTAGAGGAAGGAAGGCTGAAGGCCCGTTCTCTTTAGAAAGTGGGGCCTGGAGCTCGGCTGTGTCTAATGCATCTCTAAGGAAGTTCCAGGAAACAAATTCAACCACAAAGCTAATCCAACAAGCACCTGTCATGGCTTTTGGCACCAAGGACAAGTCTAGAGCTGTTGATGGGCAACCAAACAAGGCTTCGTTGCCCTCAAGGATCTCGCCCTGCGATACAGAAGGCAGACATGGAGAGACTCTTGAAGAGAAACCTGGGGCGTCACCCTGCTGCAGGAAGGCCACACTCTGGGAGCCCAGGGGGAGAAATGGCTCAGCCCCTGGAGTGGGTGCCACCTCCCAGGGAGACCAGCAGGTGGCCAGCTGGAAACTGAGCCAGGACTTGTGGGTGGACAGGGGCCGGAAGAGCACCTGGAAGAGAGTGCCTCATGGCAAAGGCACAGAGCTGCCCCCGAGCAGGGGAGGCGGGAGGAGGCCATGAGGCCTGCTGTTCAGATGGGTGAGGATGAGGACAGGAAGGAGCTGTGGTCCCTCTGCCAGGGCTGTGTCCTGAGAACATGGATGAGGGGCCCCCGACTGGGTGCACCTGGCCTGGACCCCTGGGTGCCCTGGCCTGTGACCACACAAGGGTGGAATACACTGGAAAGAGGCCCCAGGAGCTGCAGGTGAGCAGGGACGTGCAGCAGAGCAGCTGAGACTACAGGCGAATCCAAGGAAACCCTGAGGCTGGGTGGCCACAGGAGCAGGGGACATGACAGTGCCTCTTGGCCTGGGCTAGAAGTGCCTCGTCCTGCACTTCACACCCAGAAAAACCAGGGCTCCTGAATTCCAGCCCAGCACCTCCATGTGGACCACTGAAGATGCTCTGGAATGTCCCTGGTGGGTACCCTGCTCTCTTGACCAACGAGGACAGAGCTGTCCTAGGTTGAATTGTGTCATCCCAGAATCTCTGGACTGAAGCAGGGGAGGCAGGAAGGGCACAATGAATGACCAGGACACTAATAAGTCCCATCTGAACTTCCCCGGCTCATAGTCTGATAACAGGACCCAAAAATACAGTCGTGTTGCTTCCTCAGAAGTCAAAGCACAAATCTGCCTCTTCCCCCACATCTATGCCAATACCTATTTATACAAATTGGTGCAGCCACTCTGGAAAGCACTATGGAGATTCCTCAGAAAACTTGGAATGGACCTACCATTTGACCCAGTCTTCCCACTTCTCAGTGTATACCCAAAAGACTTAAAATTAGCATACTACAGTGACGCAGCCACATCAATTTTATAGCAGCTCAATTCACAATAGCTAGATTGTGGGACCAATCTAGATGCCCTTCGACAGATGAATGGATAAAGAAACTGGTATATAACACAATAGAATATTATTCATTCATAAAGAACAATAAAATTATGGCAGTTGCAGGAAAATGGATGGAATTGGAGACTATCTTGCTAAGAGAAATAAGCCAATCCCAAAACACCAAAGACCGAATGTTTTCTCTGATAAGCGCTGATGATACATAATGGTGGGGGGTGGGGGGTAAGAGAAGAATGGAGGAACTTTGGAGGGAAATGAGAGGAGGGAGGGGGCAGGGGCATGAAAGATGGTGGAATGCGACAGACATCATTACCCTACGCACACATGTGATTGCATGATTGGCACAACCATAGAAACGAAAAGATGTACCCCATTAGTGTACAGTGAATCAAAATGCAGTCTGTAAAAAAAAGAGAGAACAAAAGAAAGAAGTCAAAGCACAGATGGGATGGCCGAGCACTGTCCTGCGTGGACTTGTTCTGCGGAGGCCTCGCCCGGGCCCTGCCAGCCTGCTGCTCTTCATGCGGTGCCCTTCTTGCCTTGGGCAGCAGGCTTTGGAGCATGTCCACCTGGGAACGTGGAGACTTGAAAGCCCATCAAGGAAACTCATCAGGAACTGTTTCGGGAAAGCGTGCCTGAAACACACCTGAGAAGCCGTCCGCAGACCTCAGCTCAGGGTCTCGGCAGCAAGGAGCCTCACGCCCCAGGGCAGCTCGGGCCACCATGGTGGGACCGACCCGAGGCGTCTGTCTGGCCTTCCTGCTGAGCACTTCTATGAACAAGCTGGATGAAGATGCCGGAGGCTCACCCCAACTGCAAAGGTAGGGAGGCAGGGCTGAGAGCTGGCGGCAGAACCGGGAGTATGGACCCTGGGGCAGGACGAAGTTATGGGCCACGCTTTCTCAGCGCTGAGGAGCAGCGGGTTTAGAACCTGGTGTCTGACCCGCATCCTACTGTGAAGAAGGTCCAGAGGAGCCGTAGACAGCCAAGGTCGTTCTGCAAGTCAGCTTCCCACGAGGCCCAGGGCACCGTGGACCCGCGCGGCCCGTGGCGGACTCTGCAGAGCCGGCTCCTCCCGGGGCAGCGCTGTCCGCACAGACTGTGGCGTCACGGCCTCACCGGCCTCACCCTCGCAGCGTCCGCCTGAGGCAGCCTTTACTTCTCATGCCCTGGAGCAACCCGCACGCCCTGGATTCCGGCAAAGCCTGTCGAGTGGTGGTGGCCGTCCCCAGAACCCCTGCACGGGACCCTGAGCGCGGGGACTTCAGCCCTGGCTCCCGTGGTGGCTGAGTCTGATGTGGGGCACCACCGTTCAGTCCAGGACGACGAGGCTGCCTCCCGGGAGCAGGCCATCCCTGGTGTGGCCACCTCTTTCGTGCCCAGCACCGCACAGGTGGACACCTCAGACGCGCAGAGAAAGTCAGGGACATAAGTCCCTACTGTTGCTCAGGCCTGCAGGGGTGGCTGGTAGGGGGCTGTCATCTCTTTGCCAGGGCCACTATTCTGCCTCAGGATGGCTCTGCAGAGGAATCTGGAGGGAAGGAGGCCCGTCTGAGGGTTCAGGGGAGATGTCTGTGCTCAGTGGGTGTCACAGAGCCGGAGGGAGAGCCACTCCATGTGGGTGGGGACCGTCACCACAGCATCCACACTGGTCTGGGAAAGAAGGCAAGGAGCATGTGGCTCTGGAGTGAGGAGCCCCCAGGGGTGCGGCGCCCAGATATGGGGAGCACCTGCCACAGGGGAAAGGTCGGAGCAGGCCAACCGGGGACCCAGAACCTTCCCCAAAGCAGTGGGTGACCCCTCACTGCCATTGCCGTGCTGCAGTCAGACCACCGTAGAGCCCGCCGTCCCCGCGGGCCCATCAGGGAGCCGGTCCCGTGCTCAGCTGCCTCTCATCCTCCGTGAAGTTCGGGCCCACCAAGCTCAATATAAAGTCTCAGAACTTATTTTTGGCTAAAGGTGCAACAATCATTCAGTCCCAGGAACATCCAAAAACGTTCCACTCACTTGCACTGGCCTCTGGCCTCTCCTACCCGAGCTGGTGGCCGCGCACCCTGGAGGTCCGGGGGTTCTGTGCAGAATGGTTTGTGGAATAAGCAATGCTGAGTGATCATTTTCACTTCAAGTTACAACAATACGAGTCCTGTTTCCACACTTCTATTTTTAACTAATGAAAATTTATTACAAAGAAATCCTAATTATACCATTTGGAATGTAGTAGGATTGCAAATACTCTGGAAATTTCTTTTCCAAAATTCTGTATCATTGCAGAAGCAACAAAGGATGTAAGTTCTCGTAAACGGTGGGTCTATAAATAAAATCCCCGTGGGCCAGCGACCCTTTTGTCTCCCTTGTGCGCTCGCATTAGCTTGACAGGACAAACCAGTAGTCAGTACGACAGCCCCTGTGGGTGGAGACCCCTTGCTGAACATTCTCAGCAAATACATTCTCTGAATACCTGGGTCAGACAATGCCTGGCAAGAAGCACGCTTGGCAGGCTCAGGGCAGCCCGGACAGGCCTGGCCTGTCAGCTGAATGACCATGCGTCCCTGTCCTGCACCCCAGGAGGAAGTTGTGCAGGTTCCACGTGACACCCTCTGTCTGGATGAGGCCCACTTGGGCCACTTGATCTCACGAGGGGACTTCCAGATGTCCGTGTGACAGCCACATCTGACTGCAGGTGTGGTCTGTCTTCCCAGGGCAGGCCTCCCATGGAGAGCACTGCACTAATGTCAGAGGAAACCCGAGCTAGACAGCAGTGTGCTCAGGGCCGCTGCTGGCCCTGAACAGGATCCCATTCCAAATCAGCAGGGACAGCAGGAAGTCACAGCCAAGGAGGAGGGTGGGGGCATGGACAGAAAACCACCGAGAAGACGCGTCAGTGGTGAGCGGGGCTCTGGCTGAAAGCAGGACAGTGTTGGTACAGCCCCGGGGATGGTGGAAGATGAGGGACCTGGAGGACAGCAGAGACCAGATTGCACCGTGCAGAGATGCACATGGAAGCCCAGGTTCCAGCACAGGAGCTGAGTCAGGTGTGGTCCAGGAGAGAAGCCTTGTCCCCAGCCCAGCGTCAGGGAGCCCAGACTGGTGTGGCCTGGGGGACTCGACATTCTAAGTCTCATCCTGAGACCAGGTTTGCCCACTTCCTCGGGACGCTCCCAGCATACAGGAAGCACCAGCTTGCCCTGCCCAGTCCCCTCGCGTCCCTAGCCCTGGCCAGCTCCACCCAGTGCAGCAGAGGACCACTGCAGAGTGGCGGCCACATGCTGGAGTGGTCCAGGGAGCCTCCACACCCGTAGCTTCCAACAGGGGCTGCTTGGGGCCTGGTCACAGACAGGTGTGCTGCAGGGTCAGGCTGGAGAGAGGCCCTGCCAGGGTCGGAGTGGCCACAGTGCAGTTGTGCTGGAGGCCAGTGTGAGCTGAGCCTCTGGGGAGGCCAGCGCAGGCTGCAGCCCCAAGGACTGGGATGGCAGCTGATCAGATGCCACTCCCAGGCTGGGCCAGGTCGGGGAGGAGGGGCAGCCAGCCTGAGAGGAACAGCTTCTCCCACTCAACGAGGTTTCCTGGAAGGAGGTTGGAGATGCTTCTAGAATAAGGCATGGAGCCATGAAGAGATCTGTCAAGGGCCAGTTACAAGGATGCAGGCGCCCGTGCTTATGTAGGTTGGGCGTCTCCCCTTCCTTCCAGGACGGGAGGTCCCTCCCACCCTGTGAGAGCCCCGGGGAGCTGTGGTGAGCGCCTGCCTCCAGCCTGGTGAGGCAGCCGCATACTGGGCCCTGGCTGCAGCCACCCTCTCTGCTGGGGATGGAGACCTCCAGGGACCCAGCGTCCTGCTCCCATCCTTCCTCTTGGTCACTAAGTCCCCTTTTGGTTCCATCTCAGGGCAGTGACTTCTGGTCCAAAAACTATCCTTCACTCATTTGTCCAAAAAAGAGAAGGGGCGTGGTGGTGAAGAAAGGCCCCTCGCCTCCTCGAGAGCATCTGTGCGGTGACCGTGAGCCTTGGCCTCTGTCCTGCGCAGGTGACCCTCACGGGCCTGAAGGGAGGGTCTCACCCACAGGCGCCCTTCGGCAGCTCCCACGGTGCCACCAGCACACGCCCAGCATCCTCTGACTGGTGCCGCCTGCTCGTCCCCACCTCCCACCCACAGGCGACACAGCAGTTTGCACCCCAAGGGCAAAAATCTCCGTGCTTACCTGTTGCCCGCATCAGCCTTTAGTTAAAGAGTTTTCCAAGATTCTTTGTTTCAGAGAATGTTTTTAAAGCTGCAGAGAAAACCAGGTGGGCCTCCCAGGGCATGGGTGACTTTCTGCTCTTTACCCCTAAAGGACCGAAGACTGCCAGAGCCCCGGGCCCGAGGAGGCACAGCCAGAGGACAGAGGCACTGGGACACCGCCCCCCCAGATTCTCCTGCCCCTGGAGGAGCGCGTGACCCACTTCCGAGACATGCTCCTGGAGAGAGGGGTAAGGAAATGCAGAGCGGGCTACAGGGCCTCAGCTCTGGGGGCTCCTCAGCGACAGCAGCCAGGACATTCTCCTTGCTCAGTCTGTGATTGCGCAGAGTGACACTTGGGCTAAATTATTTGAGAATACTGGGGCAAACCAACATGGAAGGGGCACCTCCTTCTTGTCTTAAAGGAGAAAGGGGAGGCCATGGGTGTGGGATGTCCACATGTAAAAGGTTTGGAGAGTCAGGCAGAGCAGTCCCCGTGGGAATAGGGACCAGGAAGATGTAAGGAGGCTCCTGCCTGCATGGGCATATTCCTGCTATAGCCAGGCCAGTGGTTCCCCAACCTCAGGGATGTCCCCGGGGGATATCTTACCCACCAGGGACTCCCATGCCATTGGATTAATGTGACTATTTGTGAGTAAAATTAGAATATCCTAATTGTAGCTGATTTCTGAATCTCATTTTGAATGGAGGGGATATATTTGAATCTCTTTCCAACAACTTTTAATTTCTTGCTTTGGCTTTTGGGTATAAAATGAGCCAGATACAATATTGCAACCCAGTTGGATTTCCTTAGAAAATGAGGCTGAACACAGAAGGTAGTGATGGAACCTAAGAGTGAAGATAATTATAATGAACACTGTAATGGCCTTGTGAATTCAAAGCAAATCCCCTCTGCAGTCCACACAGCCCCAGGCTGTTTCCTGGCTGGGCCCTCCTCTGCAGGTGCAGCTGGAGCTTGGTGCAGGGCCCTGGGCCCTGGGAGGAGCAAGGGCAGAGCCGCTCTGGACCTCCTGGGACAGGCCAGTCTGAGCCACTGCCTCACGGGAGACCCGAAGAGCCCAGGCAGCTCTAGCCCTTCGGGATTCAGCAGGAAGAACACCTGCCACCCCTGCCCAGCAGCCCCTCTCCCATGGCATTGGGAACTCAGAGCTGTCCAGCTCTGTGTACAGCCCACACCTGAAGGGAAGGTGCAGGCCTTGGCCTCAGGAGCTAGGAGCAAGGGGCGCAGCACAAGTGCCCTCCGTGACCCGTGGGTCTCAAAAGGGCTCCAGCAGCATCTCTGCCACACAGATCTGCCTCGGGGCCCCTTCCCTGGGAGGCCCTCCCTCTGTTGCTGATGACACCCCGCCATGGAGTCCTGTCCCTCTCACAGTACCGTCCCCTCGTCAGGCCACGCTCCCAGAGGGTCAAGGAAACCCAGAGCCCAGCTCCAGGATTTCCCAGGGATTTCCTCCTTGTACCCTGGAGGTGTCTCCCTCCTGCACCCCGGAACAGGCGCGGCGGTGCTCCCCAGCGAGTCCTGAGGCCGCGTCTCAGCCTTCTGCTGGGCTGCTGCTTGCTTCTGCTGCCTGCACTCCTGTGCCCACTGAGCAGCTGTCCCCAGGCACCACGCGAATGGAACACACCACACCCTCTGCCCAGAGCTGTGGGTCCTGTGCCCTGCGGGCAACCGGATGCTCCTGTGACCCCTCAGGACGGTTGCTGGCTATCAGGCCCACACAGTCCCCCCCTGCAGGGACGTTGCAGAAGTGTGCCTGGCCCCTCCTTTGTGAGCCGACCTAGCCAGGCTGGCCCACGAGCGTTACCTGGAAGGAGAAGTGGTCTGTTCCATGGCACGTGCTGGCATTATGAACTGTTGAGAAACATGAGCAACACAGTTCATTTCATCTTGTTGTCTAATGTCCCCTTCTCTCAACAAGCCCAATTTACCAACAGAGTTTTACCCAGCCAGGGGCAGAGAGGCTGGAGGGCTAAGTTCACACAGGCTCTTGAATTTGCCCAGAGGGCTTTGCTGAGGGATGTTCCCATGGACAGCTGCAGTGCATTCTTGACCTATTGTGGGTGGGTAGCTCATTTCAGCCTCTGATTCTGAGATTCTTAAATGCAAATAGGCGGGAAGGAAAGGAAGCCACAACCCGTCTGTATTTACCTGAGAGAGGCGGGGAGGCCGCGCCCTGTCCCCTGCCTGGGACCTTCGGGAGCCCACACTCACTCATGGAGAGAAAGACCCATCCAATTTACGGTCCAGGCCATAAAGCACCGCCACCATTTACGATTTGGGACTTTATAAAACATGCCAGCAGATTTCCTAAATTGCTCCTGCTCATGAGAATTCGATAGCTGAACCTTGTAAGAGTTCTAGTTGCTTAAGGAATGAGGCCTAAAAGGTCACTTTTTCATGGGCTGAGTGATTAATAAGACCTTTTATTGCACTTGCTCAGTACTTCAGCTCAGAACCTCAGGCACTGGCGGAATGATGGGGCCTGGCCCTGGGGCTTCTAGTGGATCACAAAAGGCAGAGTTTGAGCTCTTCCCTGGGCATCCTGGGCAGGGGCTCTGGTCACCTGCTCTTGCAGCAGGTCAGGGTCTTCCAGTGAGATAGTTGCTCTGTTTCTATTTTGCTACAAATCCCAGTGGAGCTTTCTCTTAAGGCTTGGGTCTACAAAGGGGCACATTTAACTGAGTAGCAAGTTCTAACTTGATCCTGTCAGTCCAGCTGAGTCCAGCAGGGACATTTCCCTGGGAATGTTTTCCTGGGCAGCGTCCTTTGGAAGTTGGCAGTTCCTATGCAGGAACCAAGGAGAGAAAAGTCCGAGGACCCTAAAACCTGACTCGGGTCTCAGAGTGCCCCAGGGCCCTCTCACATCCCTCTGTGAGTAGCCCCTGGCCAGTTTCCAGCAGGAGGATCAGACTTGGAGACCCTGGATGACTCTGGCTAGCTTGCATGAGAGCCCCTGGACTTGGACCCACATCATGTCGCAGTGAGGAAGAAATTCTCAGGCCGTGGCCCACCCTGGCCTGGTCTAGTGCTCTCTACCTGCCCTGAGATGGCCTTCTGGCACAGGGGTGTGCCAGGATGGTGCAGAGAGTGGCCCCCTTCCGTGTCCCGGCTAACAGGGTGGGGTAGCTTTCCCAGGCAGCCGGAGGGACAGCCTGGCTCCCCTCTGTGCCCCATGGTTGGTCCTGTCTGGGCCCTCCCTGCCCCAGGCACGTGAGCACATGGCCACTCAGGGGCTGTGGCAGGTGCCAGACCAGGGCACCTACTGGAGGGCTGGTCCTCGTCCTGGAAGTGGCGTGGCTGACCTGTGCAGAGGTGGCTGTGAGTCCTGCCCAGCACTGTGTGCTCCGGGCCTGAGTCTGGGCTGGATGTTCATCTGACCAAGAGCCTGCCCGGGCTCTTCCGAGCCTCACAGGCGCTTACCGTGTTGCTGATGAGATGAGACGTGTTACAAAGGTAGCCCATGATGCACAAATCCCAGAGTGTGAACCCCAAATGTACTATCACATTTAATTAATAAACTGGTTATTTAGAAAAGATGCAATCCTGTAATGTGCACAATCAGAAAGACGAGAAGTTATACCCACCTATGTATGAGTTAACAAAATGCATAAATGCATTCTATTGTCATGTATAACTAATTAGAACAAATTTTTAAAAATTAAAAAAGAAAAATAGAAAAAAATTTAAGAAAAAGAAAACAAATCACCCAAGTCCCATCCTAAGTGGCAATTTTTACTATTATTTGTGGGGTCTGTTTTCCTTCAGACCTTTTATTCCTCTAAAATTAGGTTTTTAGGGGCTGGAAACGTAGTTGGTGGCAGGACACTGGTCTTGCAATGCTCAAGGGCCTAGCACTGCAAAACAAATTAAGATAAAAATACAGTTTGAAAAGTCAAAAGCAGAGATTGTTATCTTCCAGCATAACCAAGGCAGAACTGCCGGTGAGCACAGTAGAGCCAGCGGCTTGTTCAGCAGACAGCTTCCCGAGGTTGAGCCTAATTTATAATTGTAGATTACGCTCTTCATTAGCACAAACTGAGAAAACACTTTTGATGAAGGCGTACTGTTCTATTTATTGTCAGTTTAAAATTCCTGCATTTTAATTTATTCAGTTACTTCCCAATTTTGCTACTTTAGTGATACTTGCTGATCATATAGATAGGTAGTCTTGAGTATGCGTGAGTGTGTGCATGCGTGTGTGGAATTTGTTTCCTTTGGGCTGTAAACATTTGATCTATGTTACCAAATTGTTTTGAGAAGGTTGTTTAAATTCAGCTTATTCTCCCACCAGCGATGTTTGAGAATCCCTGAGACTGTGTTTTGCCAGCACTGAATACTAAGGGTGTCAATATTTACCGCTCGTCGCTTTAGAAGTCCCACTGTTCTTCCTTCCCTTCCTGTTTCCTCTGGGCTTCTGTGGTCTGCCTCCCTTTCTCAGTGGACCCTGGACTCTGGCTGTTAGCATGACGCCTCACTGGTAGCAGTTGTGCCAGCTCTAATGAGCCAGCTGCCCCTTTGGGGACCTGTGACCTGCCCACTGCAACTTCTGGATGGAATTGTAACTGTCCCTAATGTGAAAGTAATCCTCCAAAGCAAATGAAATCAGCTAAGAATGTCATGGAATAACTGTGAAATTTCAGGAAAAAAATGCTAAAATTGGTAAAATTTGGCAGTTCCTGTCCCCGCCCCCCTGCTCACTTCTGCTCTTACCTGTAGTTCCCCTGGGCTCATGGGACTTTCTGCATGCTGATCACTCCAGTCTCCAGGGACACCTGTACCCAAGAAGGGATGGGAGTTGGTAGGTAGGACCTAGCTCATCCCTGGTTAGACAGGACTCTGTTGATTGGGGCATGTTCTCTATGGGTCACCCACCTAGCTGGTGGTCCACTTAGGCCACCTACTCCTCTATGCGGGCTGCTCTGGGCAGAGCCGGGGCAGTGACCAGGGGCCCACTTTCCAGGATAAAGCCAGGCCTGACCCCTTGCACCAAGCCTGGTTGGTCCCTTTATCCTGGTATAGTCACCTTTAATCATCAGGACCTCGGAGTCAGAAAGAGAATAGCATAGCACATAGCACTGTGCTCCAGGAAATGGGCTGCTGAATCCTGGCATTGAAAGGAGCAAGGCCCGTTTCCCACTCTGAGCCTGCAGTGGAGCCCAGGGGTGGGCTTCAATGCTGGAAAGACATGGAGCAGGTCCCCTCCTCAGGGGACCCAGCCTCAACCCCCAGGTGCCTGGAAGCAGAGGCTGAGGGCTCAGGCCGAGGGAGAGTGGGGAACCCACTTCTGTGTGGTGGGTGTCACTTCCACCTGCCCCAGTGGTCTCGGGGACACTCCAGAACCCCCGCCCGCCCTCTGGAAGGAAGGACTACTGCATCCCTGAGCACGGTGACCAATTTCCCTGACACCAGGGATACAAGAAGGGGCAGGGGAGACAGGCGGCAGGAAAGGCAAGAAGGCCCAGCCATTGGCATGAGCTGGGCAGAGGCGGGAGGGAGGGGTCCAGTCAGACCAGGGCCCCGGGCTCTCTTGGCAGCTGCAAGAACAGGCCGAGAAGTCCCACCCTCTGCGTTTCTTTTCCTCGTGTTTTTAATGTGTCACAAACGCTGTCACGTGGGAGCCTCTCTCCTCTGTGCACCTCGTAGACTCTGAAGGCAGCAATGTCAATGCCCCGATCCCGTCCCCACTGGGGCGCAGGCTGAGGGAAAGAGCCAGCCCTGGAAGGGCCAGAACCTGGACTGGAGAGTCAGGTTGCTCTCTCTGCAGGATATTCACACCTGGACAAGGAAGCACGAACTTGACCTTGACCTTGACCAAGAGTTGACATCCCGGGGTCACTGTCGCCAGTCTAACATGCCAAGGAGGGAGGGGTAGACTCAAGCTGCTGTGTACCAAGCTTGGTGAGAGTCTCTGTCTGAAGTAGGGGCCTGTATCTGAGATGGAAACCCCCTGTGGAGACCCTCTGCTCGTGTGTGACCTGGCTGGAAAGCAGCTGCTCTCCCTGGGACACCCAGGAGGGCCCGTGCAGACAGACAGATGGATGGCACATGCATTTATACATGCACAGGAATGACTGTCCCCAGGTACTGGCCTCAGGTGGGAGCCAGGTGCCCCATGACAGCACGCGGGGCTGGGGCTGCCTCTGCCGGGATCTGCTCTGCTGGAGATTCACCCTCCAGCACGCGACCCGCGACTCTCACCCTCTCCCCTGACTGTTAGACTCGCTGGCCTTTGTTGGTCCAAGATTGAAACAGACTGGAAAGAGCTTCTGTAGGTGAGGAGATTAAAAAGTCGCACGCTTGCTCTGGAGGGCTGCTCCCCTGTCGCGGTCTGACCGCACAGTCACCCCGAGATGACTGGACTTCTGTCTCCACGCGTTTTAGCCACCTCTGAGCCCTCCCGACCACTTTACTAAATGGAATTCGTTTGTCTCGAAGCTGAATTGTCCCCAGGAGCAACGCAAAATCCTTTTACCTCTTTCTGGAAAGGCCTTGGTGGAGCTGGATTGAAGCCAGAGCAGTTTCCCCCGGCTGTTTTGTACAGGGTCACCACCCGTGTGAGGTTTCTTTATGCAGGAAACCTCAGTCACCTTCCAGTGGGTGTGGCAGAGGCTCAACCCATCCGTCCCCAGTGGGGGTGCCAGGCAGCCAGGGCTCTGTGAGGGCTCAGGGCAACATGGGGAGAGACTCACGATTGCTGGCACCCTGACCGCCTCTGCACGCCGCTGGGAACACCTGCCCCGTGTCCCTGAGCTCCAGGCCCGGGAGCCGCAGGCCAGTGTGCTCCACGCCAGCCCGCTCCAAGGTCTTGTAGTTCCCTCATCCGCCTTCTCCTGCACCAGGCTTCCTGATATCCAGGGGCCTTGAAGCGTGTTCTCTAAACTCTCAGCACCCAGCACGGGACTGAGGCAGAGTTTATATTAAGCCCAGGTTTTTGAACAAATGAATTGTTTTTAAATGGCTTAAGCAAGTATTTCCTTGCTTTGTCAGCTGAGTCCCGTAGCATCAAACCCACCTGGATGTGGTTCCTCTCACACCTCTCTGGGACAAAGGAGCCAAGGCTTCCTGCGGGAATGACTGGTTTGGGGCTCAGGTGGGGTGCATTCTTGCTGAGCCCGGAGCTCTGTGCAGAGCTGGAGAGCATGGGGGCTGGCAAAGCAGGGTCAGGAGCACACGTCAGCTAGGTAGGCATCCACAGAGGACTCCCATGGCTGACGCTGTATGCAGCAGAACTGGATCGAGACAGCAGGAGCTACACATCCACGTGTCCTCGTGGGGCAAAGAAACAGCTGCATGAAGGAGTGAACACGGAAGAATCCAAATTACTATGTAACCTCTGCCCTCAGCAGAGCTTGCCCAGTGTGGACTGACTGTCCATCGCTGTCCGTGGTGCAGAATGGAAAGGGCAGGTAACCTGGCGGTGGAGACACGGACACCCCTCAGCCAGGTGATCGGGTCCAGGCACCAGTGCTGAGTGCCATGCATGGCGGGGACCCCTGATGTCATGCACTGAAGTGGCACACCAGCTCTGTGGTCTTCCTCCCAAACCCGTAACCCCCAACGGTTCCCGCCCAGGGGATCCCGCAACACACCTGACCAGCCCTCCAAACAGCAGGTCATCAAAACCCAGGAAAGTCTGAGAAACAGACCCTGTGTGCAGGAGCCTAAGGAGACCTGAGACTGACTGTCATGAGTCCTGAGCAGGAGAGAAGAGGAGGTGCAACTGGAGGGTCTGCACGAGGAGCTGGACTTTGTCAACAACGGTGGTCCTGACCCAGTGACAACTCCAGACCTGGGAGTGGGGCACGTGGGAGCCCCCGCCAGAGTCCAGCAAATTCTCAGTAATGCCGAAGCTACCACAAAATGAAATACTTTGCCTTAAGCAATAACCCACCTAAAAGATGTTCATTTAAATACCAGCTGACGTTCTGCCAGCCCAGCCTTCTTGCAAGACATCACCTTGTGGTGACCTGTGGGTTCTGAGAAATGTCCTCTCTGTTCTTGAGACGGGGCTGCAGGGCCCCCTCCACGTAGACTAGGGCCTGCACACTGGGGCTCAGCCCTGGAGACTCCCGAGGAAGGAACGGTGTCACAAGTCTAGAAATTAAGTTCCCTGGTGTTCTGAGTATTGATTTTCTTGGAATGTTCTCACTTTCATACAATGCTGTGTCACTGAATCTGTTGCGCTCCGACGCTGCATTCTTTGTAACCATTGGTCACTTCAGCACGACTCCAGCTCCGTATCTGATGCTAATACCAACTCCATTGAATCTCTCTCTCCAGGTGTCAGCGTTTTCTACTTGGGAGAAAGAATTGCACAAAATTGTGTTTGACCCACGCTATCTCCTGCTAAACTCTGAGGAGCGGAAGCAGGTAAGGCTGCGTCAAGCAGGAAGATAACTGTAGACACAGAGCTAAAATGACTGCCTGGACAGCTGCCAGCTGGTTTGGCTTTGCAGGTGGGGAGGAGAGCCTGTGGTGAGGGCTGGAGCTCCCAGCTTCTGAACGGGAGTTGGAGGGGCAGGGCAGGGCTGTCCTGGGAATCGTTCTTACCTGACCATCTGGACATGACCCATAGGAAGTACCCATATTCAAAGGTAAAAATGCAAATTTTGGAGAGCATCAACCATATTCCAGTGACTGCACTCAATGTGCTAAAGTCACCAAGCACAGAAGGTGAGTCATAATGAGGGTGACCAGGCGAGGTCCAGGGCCCACTTCTAGAATACGCCATGGACAGCTGCTCTAGGAAGCAGGTCCCAGGAGAGCGAGGCTGGCTTGGAGATGGGAGCCTGGAAGCTCTTTCAAAGACAGATTGGCCAGGGCTCTTCCCTGGCTTGTTTGTGGATGAGGTCACTGAGCCATCCGCCTCCAGGCTCACCAGGAAGATGAGGGGCCAGCTTCGACGTGTGTGGGGTGTGTCCTAGCCAGGGAGAGGCTTGGGGGTCCAGGAGCAGGCCTGAGAAGGTCCTGGTGCCTGCTGGACGGCCCAGCTTTCTGTATCTTCTGTTCCTGTCCCAACCTGACGGCTTACGTGAGGCCACATCTTCCCTCCTTACGGCCTGGGCAGTGGGCCACTGAGACCCACGACTGGCTGCAGAGGAGCCTTGGGGTCATCCTGGAGAAGACAGTCCCTTGCCACGGCCCACAGGGTCTCCTCTGGTGCTCCCAGACGGCAGTCTGGTCAAGACCCAGGGGAGGAGTGTGGAGACTGCCATTCCATTTTCAGTCCCGTCACCTGCTCATGAGGTCCCGGTGAGCAGACGCCGGAGACGGTGGAGCAGCCAGGCAGAGTCTCGGCCCACTCCCGCCCTCTGGAGCCACCTGTCCCGGAGTGGACACAGGTGGCTCTGGGAGTGGGCGGCTCCTGGAAAGCCATAGGCCTTTCAGGAACTGGGAACAGATGACCTTTTAGCAGAGGTTCAATTTTGAGAAAGAAGCACGTTCCAGAACATGAGAAGTGCCGGGCCTGGCTCTGAGTAACGCTGCCACCGTGAGCGGAGTTCGGATCGTGCGTATTGTTTCCGGGGAAATCCTGGAGTTCCACACTGACTCCCTCTCAGTCCTTCTCTGCATTGAGATGGGAGGCTCACAGAGGAGGGAGCCTGCGTTCACGTGGCAGTCTTGCCCACGCCTGGTACAGCCACTGAGGTTTGCGGTCACCGCCCGGCAACTTGCAGGTGCTGCTGTCTGCTGCTGTCAGCTGCCTTGCTCTAAGTCACAGGTGTGTCTAGAGACCACCAGTCCCTCTAGTGGAATTTGAAGAAGGAAGGCCATCCCCACTCCTGAGAGGAAAGGCCTACGGAGAGGAGGCCCCTGAAGCAATTCCAGCTTGACGCTCAAGCCGTGTCTCCTGGAAGGCCTGGAAGGCAAGGGCCCGGCTGCCGGCAGGTGGAGCAGGGTCAGGAGCAGGGCCGCCATCTGCCCTCCAGACTCTGGAGATGCTCATGCAGCCCTCCTGCAATGACGGGCAGGGAGCAGGGAGGTTGTTCTTGGGTGGCCCAGTCGGGGTGTGGGGCAGGCCTGTGGCTCCCTGTGGCTCCCTGTGGCTACCTGTGCCTACCTGTGCCTCCCTGTGCCTGGTTGGTGGGGAGCCCTGCCTTGCCCACAGCCTGCAGACAGATCCAACGGGAATGTTGGCTCACACCTAGAGTCGTCTTTAGGGGAGAACCTTCCAATGTACCTGCAGGGCCTCCCCGAGGAACTGTGGGCTCCTCCTAACATCCTACCACAAGGGCCTAGAAGGCCCAACGAAGAGAAGGAAGCCACCAGTGGACAGATGCTCTGCAGCCACCAGGGCATGGCAGCCCAAGGGCTGCCACTGTGCCAGCAAGGAAGCTACGCAGCTGTATGAGCCGGGCACCGAGCTGGACTGTGAAAAGAAACAGTGTTTGGGCCTCATTCAGAAAGCACAGATTGACAATAAATAGTGCAAGCGTCAAGCACAGAATGTGCTGGGGACCTACGAATCCACTATCTCCATGGGGAGGCCAAGGCTTCGGGTGAACCTCACCACTCTCCCTCCACCAGGAGCTGCGGAGGAGAGAAAGCAAGCCCAAACAGAGAGCGGGGCCAGGGAGTGCCAATCAGGCCTGTTTCCATGGAAACGGGTAGTGTTCCACTTCATCTCCGCAGAGCTCACAGTAACGAGATAATGGCCAGTGTTATCTCTTTTAAAAAGTCATGCCCCACTTTGGATAAAACTGGTGTGATTTGTTAGGAGGAAGAAATCCTGCTACATTAAATTATAGCAGCATAAATAAAGCAACTGAGAAAAGGGAGAGACGAGAGAGAAAAGTCTGATTGGATGGATAAATGGTTCCAGGCAGAAAGAGGTGCAGGTGTTTTGTGGGGGCTCTGACCCCACAGCCGGCCAGCCTTTCTACCCAGATTTAAAATTAATAGAGCAAACTCTGGTCAACGATGGAGCCACACGCTTTTATCTGGGTGATAACCCTGCCTTCACCTCTTTTATTAGTTTGAATAATAAGGTGATTGGACACCATACCTTATTATTTGGCTTGAAAGTAGAATTAACCAGTCAGATTCTTACTTGATATATAGACACAGGCTCTAAGTTTAAGCCACGTGCGTGGACGTTTCCCTTGGCTGCTGTGACCTCAGGAGGTAGGTAACATTTTGTACTTAAATCCCGTCAGGGTTTACCATTAAAGGTGGGATCTGAACCAGTACGACAGGGTGGAAGAGAGCCAGGCCGGCTGCTACCCGCTGGTTCAGCTCCACTCACAGCAGGGCCGCAGGACCAGCAGCAGCCCTGGCCCTGGGGTCCGACTTCCAGCCTGCACGGGCTGGTACAGATGTGCTGGTTATCAGCCTTGAAGGACTGTGTGGACTTTTTACTGATGTTTTATTTATATTTGCATAAATAAATAAATTACCTCCGGGTTTTTTTTATATTCTTGAGATTTTGATAGCAGTAGGAATTAAATGACTTTGTCCCCTCCCTGCCAACTTTATAGTCTGTGACACTTTTCTGCTGTTAGCCAATGAGTGGCCTTATTTAAAAGGAGGAGGCGTCCATGGACACGGCAGAGGTGTTTCATCACTTCATGTGGCTCCTGGTTTCTGAGAGGAAGTACCTGCCGTCTTGAGTGGATTTGCCTGCAGACAGGATGGGCAAGGTTTCCTTGGTCAGCATCTGACCACCTTCCTGGCCCAGCAAGTGTCTGGGCAATTGCGATCAGGGCTCCCTGTGCTCATCTCCACACAGAGCCAGCCCAGCCTGGGCGCCCCTGCCCGCCTCAGCAGGGAGTGCTGGTCCACCTTGGCCTCCTCATGCCGGCAGCCCCCTGCAGGAGTGGGCTGCTCAGAGACTGGAGGCTGGGCTTCAGAGGGTGTAAAAGTCCTCTCTGTTCACAAGATAATGTCATCTTTGGAGATTCAAGGACCAGCAACCTTGTCTTAGAAGGTGACCACAGAATGCTCGGTGTCCCCTCTGTTACCGGTGCCCGTCAGTGCCCGTCAGTGCCCGTCAGTGAGGGGAAGGTTGACAGCCCATGTGCTACTCCAAAGAGAGATGCACGCTGAGGTCTTCAGAGGGGTCCACAAGCGGCTCCTGGGACCCTGCTGCAGGCCCAGCAGTGTGACCCAGAGGTGGGCATGTGTGTGGAGAAGCGCCCCGGGTGGGGCGCACCTGCAGAGCGCAGCGAGAGGCCGTGGCTCACAGGCCCAGCCGTGAGGAGGGGGTGGCCTGCCCGGGACTCCGTTGCTCGTGTGTGATTCCATGATGCTTTTGCATGTGTGTTTCAAGATATTCGAACAGTTTGTCAAGACAAGAATAAAAGAAGAATACAAGGAAAAGAAAAGCAAATTGCTGCTGGCCAAAGAAGAGTTCAAAAAACTCCTGGAGGAATCTAAAGTGTCGCCCAGGTAGGCGGGAGCGGCTCGCGGTGTCACCGGGGCTGGGAGCGGGTGAGGATCACAGGAGGACCTCAGACTCTGCTTGTCCAGCCTGGTGACCTAACCCTCGGGGACCCTGACAGTGCTGACTTTAAAGGCCTGTGGGGAGGGGCTGCCCCCTACCAGGTCATGGTGTGGCCTCTAGGCCTGTCAGCCTGTGTTCACCAGCTGTGTCCTCCCCACACATAGAAAGCCCAAGACCTGGGCTTCCCACCGGCAAGGAGCCTCGAGACCCAGGTGACAGTGCCGAGCAGCCCCCACACCAAGCCCCCCCTCCGTTCTGACCACTCAGCAGAGCCCATGTGAGGGTCAGCTGAAGACCCGCAGGGCAAGTGACCCGTGGAGACTTGGTCACCAAGGCTGCCTAAGATACAAGAAGGCAAAGAAACCCTCAGGAGAGTGGGTGACAGCACGGGGAAGCAGTCAGCTCGGTTCTTTAAAGGCGCCCGGAGCAACTCGTCTTTCAGAAGTGAGCCGGGCTCCTTTCAGAACCAGAGAACAGAGCGCTTAAGTATAAAGACTCGATTCCAATGCGTTTTTATTTTAGATTGGCAGACGTCGATTGGTACTTGAGATGTAGGCTCCCACGTTTGGGGTGGGGTCCACGGGGACAATAGCTGGGTGACTTGGGTCAGTGTTGCCTACACAGCCGCATAAAACGCCTCCCCCTGCGCAGGGCAGACACCTTCCAAAAGGGAGGTGGGCCAGCACGGAGCGCCATCCGAGCGCCCATCCAGGAAAGCAGAGCTGCCTGCGACCTGTGCCTCCCGGCTCCCTGTGGTGCCCGCAGCGTGAGAAGCCGGTCCCCCACGAGTAGCTGAGGGAGGGCAGAGAAGGGAGGCCAGCCCTGACACCCACGCAGCTGGCGGCCTGGCCCGGCCAGCAGGCAGGTGCTGGACCTGCACCTGCTTCCGTGTCCTCACGGGAAGGGGCGTGACCACACCGACCTCAGGATCCCAGGGACCACATGAGGTGCTGCAGGGCCCACCAGTGCTGGGCAGCAGCGGGCGCTCAGTGCACGGCAGGTCACGGTCACTGCACTGCTGCTGTGTCACTAGAGACCATCAGCAAATGTTAGCCGTAGGCCAGGGGGCACCTCTCCCAGGGCAGCTGTGCAGCAAGTGGAAGGATCACACACAGCACACACACGTACCGTGCATACCACGCACACACACCACAAATGCACCACACACGTACCATGCATGCAGACCACACACACGTCACACACATGCACACTGCACATACCATAAGCAGACTCACCCACACCACACACACACCATCATGTGTATGTTCAATGCACACACCACACACACACCATCATATGTATGTTCAATGCACACACCACACACACACCATCATGTGTGTGTTCAGTGCACACACCACACACACACCATCATGTGTATGTTCGATGCACACACCACACACAAATCACATGTACATACCATACACACACACCGTACACACGCACACATATACCATACACGTGTACCACACACACACCATGATACACATGCACAATGCGCACACCCCACACACATACCATACGTACCACACACACACACACACACACACACCATCACGCATAGGCACAATGCACATACCACACACACACACATACACACATATGCTGTACATACACATACCATACATACATACCACACATACACCATCATACACACGCACGATGTAGACACCACACACACATAAACACACACACCATATGCACCACACACCCTGCACACATGTATACACACCCCATGCACACCATACATGCACACATACATACACCATACACACACCACACACCGTACATAACACACATACCATACATGCCACACACATAGCACATGAATACACACACATACATATACCCCATACATGAACACTCACACTACACACAGACCACACATACACACACCATACTATATACCACACACAAAATTGGAACAAAGTGATGCAAATTAGGAATTAATCTTACTTTTAAAATGAGATTGACTTGTCTGTGGCTTTTAAATAAATTTTCTGTGTATGTTTAAAAGGCACAACTTGACCTATAGGATTCTTAAAAACAGTACGCAGGCTCCTATAGTGTAGCAAACCAACATGCCTTTCAACTGCACTTGGCATACATTGTCGGTATAATTAGAAAGCTGTGTTTTGACTTTAAAAGCAGCCAAGCCCTCGGTGTCCCCGGCCTGTCCTGGCTCTTCTCTACCTGTCTCCAGCTGTGTCATCGGCATCTCAGTGACACACACACAGGTTGCTGCTCTGCTGCTCTCGCTGTCCCCAGCTTCAGGTTCAAGCTGGCAGGTCAGACCCACTGCCCGTGAGCATGGCCTCGCTAGTCAAGGCTGGCTTCCTCAGGTCTCCCCCAGAGGACTCTGCCTCACGGTCTGGGTCCCCCGATCTCTGAGTGCTCCTACGCCAGCGTGCCACCCTCGGCATGTTCAGTGGAGAGCAAACCAGGCAGCAGTGCCCCACTGCCACGGGCAGGGCCGAGTCCGTCGGCTATTAAGGTCGAACAAGATCTCAACAGTGACCAAGGCCACACAAGTGGTTCCCAGCTACAGGGCCTCTGGAGAGGGGGGTCCCACAGAAGGCATGCTGACCCTGGCTTCTAATGAGGTGTGGGCAGCAACCAGGGGAAGAAAGAGGGAAGGGTGTGCCAGGCAGACGGAACAGCCTCTGCAAACCCAGCGGCGTGTAGGAGCACGGTGGGCGCAGAATGAAGCCCACTCGGAGGCACAGCAGGGATGGCAGAGCCCGAGCCATTCTGTGGAGACGGGGCCGGGGAGCCATGTCTGGGGCCCACTGGGTGACGCCCAGCGTGGGGAGCAGGTGCAGGAGGCCACTGCTTCTCTGTCAGGCGATAGCTCTGCAGCTGCCCTGTCCTGTGGGGCTCTCGAGTCAGGCTGCCTGTCCCTTGTCCCGTTCAGGGAAACCAGAGTTCATGCTCAGAATGGCGTCTCTGCAAACTCTTTCTTGCCGGGCACAGCAGCACTTGCTCTAATCCCAGAAAGTTGGGAGGCCGAGGCAGGAATATTGGAAGTTAGCAACTTAGTTTGCAAGGTCCTAAGGACTTGGCGAGACCCTGTCTGAAAATAAAACATTAAAAAAAGGGCTGGGGATGGGTCCCCGTTGGTCAAGTGACCCTGGATTGAATCCCCATTCCAAAAAAATAAAAAGAAAACTCTTTCTTTTTCAGGACCACATTCAAGGAGTTTGCAGAGAAGTACGGTCGGGATCAGAGGTTTCGACTGGTTCAGAAAAGAAAGGACCAGGAGCATTTTTTCAACCAGTTTATACTTATCCTCAAGAAACGGGACAAAGAAAACAGACTAAGGCTACGGAAAATGAGATGAGTCTGTGAAAAATGCACTAAGACCCCAGGCAACCAGGAGCGTGGCGAGGGGCCAGGCGGAGCGCGGCCGTCCGGGGCCTCCGCACCCCGGCCTCCGCGGGGCTCCTTCTCAGAGGATTACTGTTTCATATTGAAGCTCTCTCTTTTGTACAATGTTCCAAGTTTGACACATTTCTAATTGCCATGATACGTTGATTCCTTAATTGTTTTAATTATGCAAATTACTTGTAATATACACAAATTATAAACCCACTGCAGGTTTGTAACTAAGGAGAAACCATCTATAATAATCTTGGGGTGTTTTCTTCATGGAAAAGGTTATTTGAGACTGCTCGGGCACCTTTGCAAGTTGCTCCACCCTTCGGGGTCTCCCTGGTGGAAGGAAGTCCCCTCGCTCCAGTGCCCCTCGGTCTCTGTCTCGTTTATGAGTAGTAGAATAGGGTTTCATCACTCATCATAGTGACCAGAGAACATTCCACGCGTGGACCACGCACCGCCTGTGTTGGCCCCGGGTGACTGCCTTTTCCTCCCTGAGGGGCATCCGGGCCAGAGGAAAGGAGCCACGCTGGCCGTCAGAGGCCCTACGACAGAGAATTATTTTGTACAAAATCATCATATGAATATTTGAGTTATTTTTATTGTATGCCCAGAGTTTGCATGAGATTTTTCTCATCATCTTTGTATAAAAATTTTAAATTTTTTTTAATTAATAAATATTTTAAACCAGAGTGTGTGTGTGGCAGAGATTCCCATCGTAGTCTGAAGCAGGAAGTGTATCAGCTGAAGACGCCCATCTCGGAAGACCCGGGTAAGAACGGTGACTCACTGCAGGTGAGGGCTGCGTCACGGAGACCAGCAACTCTGCAGGCTCACCTGCGCTGGGCGGGGCGGTGAGACGGCGTCCGTCAGAGTCTGCACATCTGGTTATTTCCTGAAGATTGATGGAGGTTCTCTTGGTTCCCAGTGAGTGGCGACAGCCCCCTCGCCCCCTGCTCCTCAGTCCTCACAAAATGGCTTTCTGCCACGCATACCAGAATGTCTCTGGTTGAGCTGGGACCTTCCTGGGGACGTGCCCTGGCCTTCACTCCTGAGCGGTTAGTGTCGCCTTCCAGGTCGGCGACTCCAGCAGGCCCAGGGCCGGGGCTCAGGTTCGGGTCAGTGAGTGAGCTTGCCCAGGCCACAGCTCTGGCGGCGTGGCAGGAGCCAGACTTCCAAGGAGCCAGTGCCGAGGCAGGAGCAGTCGGGTCCAAGTGAACTAGAAACCGCCCGTCACTTGAACAGGGACTTCCTGACGGAAAGAAGTATCAGCCTCCCGGGTGAGAGGAGCGGGGAGTGGTGAGATCAGATAGCAGCACGTGACGCAGGACCGACAGACAGAGCGGCCCTCCCCATGGGGCTCGGCGAGCTCAGCAGAGGCCCCACCTGCCCACGCGCAGCCTTGGCTCAGCGTCGGTGCCGGGAGGCTGCTGGATGTCCTGGTGGGAGGCCGCCCTCCTGGTGCACTCCTGGGTGCCCCTGGCCCAGGCAGGGTGGCTGCCAGGGCCCGCAGGGTGGGCTGGAGGGGCTGCGGGGCCCCGGGGTCTGCACACAGGCGAGGCCCCTCCACCAGGGAGGGTGCCATCTGAGGGCCACTGCTGGTGAGCCGCCCCCACCAGGGCAGCAGCCTGGCCACAGAGCAACTGGCTGCAACCTGATGGGCTGTACCGAGCTGGAGCTCATCCACCAGCCTCAGGTGGGGGCTGCTCTACCAACAGGTGGGGGTTGGCATCTGCCAACAGAGGAGGGGCGTGCAGACAGATCAGCAGCCCAACCTCTCCAGAGCTGGCTCCACCCGCACGGAGCACAAGAGTGGCCTGCGGCTGAAGAGAAGCGGTCTCTCTGTGCAGGGAACCAAAGCAGTTCTGTGAGCCGTGTCCTCCGTCCTGTGGCAGGAGGCGCTGAGGTGTGGACAGGGCCAAAGGAGGCTGCTCGCGATTTAGAAGCCTGAGACCGGAAGGGCGGGGGCGAAGAGCTGTTTTCCATCCCTAAAACAAAATACCTGAGACTGGGCGATTATTACAGTGAAGAGGTTTATTAGCTCACAGTTCTGGAAGTCCAAGAGCTCTGGTAAGGACCTCATGGCAGACGGGATCACAGTGGCGGGAGAGAAAGGGACAGGGAGCGATGGCATGGTGAGGCAGGTCAGAGAGTGGGGAGGGTCCGTCGTGCCCGCCTGAAGCAGCTGGCAGCAGCAAGTACCTGGGTCCCATGAGCACTGCACCAGTGCCTTTTACGGGCAGGGCCTCAGTGACCTAATGTTATCAATTGGATCATGAGTGTCCCCAGAGTCCCCTGGGCTAAAGCTCTGGTCCCCAGTGCCTGGCACTCTGGGGAGGTGAGGGAAGCTGGGGTGCTTTGAAGGGGGTGTTGGGTCCCCAGCCCTTTCTGGTCTTCCTCGTTTGCTTCCTGGCTATCACGGGTGAAGACACCTCTTTGCGACCTGCCCCTGCCATGGTGTGCCGCCTTTCCCCAGGACCAACAGCAGCTAGCCTCCCAACCCGGGAGTGAAAGCTGCAGAACTCTGAGCCCAGATAACCTTCCTCTTGTAAAGTGCACCATTGGGTGTTACAGTGGTGGAGAGTCACCCTGCACGCCTGGCGGCTCTCCTCGGAGAGGCCCCACCACCTCTGCACTGCCCCCCGGGCCAAGCTCCCCACAAGTGAAACTCCTGGGGGACACGCTCAGCCACGTCCAGCAGAGCAGCTGGGGTGGCAGCGGGTGGATGGAGAGGTCGTGTCCGCGCAGTCGAAGGGTCAAATGCCAGGGCTCACGGAGAGGGGTCCTGGTGCCTTGGCCACTGTCTTTGCTCAACTCCTCGAGGCTCGGTTACTGACCAACACAAAGCAACCCTGGTGTCAAGGATGCAGGGACACCTGAGCTGGGCAACGCTGCTCACCAAGGCTGGTGTGGCTATGGCCCCTGGGCACCCTCTGCAGGCCAGTCACTTGGGATCCTCTCTTCACTGGTGGGACAGCAATTCTCCTAACTAAACACCCCTCAGGGTCTGGAACTGCTGCTTCCTCTCTACAGCCGCCACAGATGGAGGTAAAGGAGGCCTCCGTCGCCATGGCTCCCAGTCAGGGTCTTTTTCAACCAAGGACTTCATTATAGGAGAAAGTGGTCTCGGCAATGAGCTCATGGCCAGTAATGTCCCCACACACCCTGTCTCTCAGACACAGCTGGCTCCAGAGTCTGGAAGGGCCTGAAAGGTCCTGGACACAGGAGGCAGGGTGCTGTCCTGTGGGACACGGCACATGCCTTAGGCCAGTACAGATACTCCCCTGGACTCACGGCACAGGGCTCTGGTCACCACAAAGCACAGGAGTGGCCTCCTCATTGGTGACCGAACTCACCAGTCTGGAGCTTTCACTTCCATCCCACAAACGGGGGCTTGGTGACTTTGAAGAACTGTGCTGTCTTGGTTCCCCTGAGGTCTGGGATGGCTTCCTGGCCCCTTAGGCTCCTCCTGGCCCTGAAGCCACAGGTAGAGCCGACCACTGCTGCGCTGCTCGGGGCAGTGTGTGCAAGCTCGTTCCTGCTGGAGACAGAGGCACATCCGGAACCTCAGGGGTTTGCCAGCACTGTTGGCCGGGCTCTTGGTGCTTAGCGCTGGCCCAAAGGAGGCTCATGGACTCCTGGCGTCAGGAGCAGCAGAGACCCAGAGCATGGGTGTTTGAATCACTGCTCGGCGGAGCTGGGGGTGGCCAGGAGACGCAGGGTACAGGCTAGAGCTGAGATGTCTTCTGGGTTTTTCTGAAGTCTCTCCCTGGCCCTGGAAGAGGCCCTGTGGGTGACATTTGTATGGCCTTACCGTGGTCAACTCCCTGCACCCCACCTGTCCCCATTACTTTGTGGGGTCCTCGCCCACTGCTCTCAGTTTCCTGTGGGTGGCTGGGCTGCCTGAACTGACCTCACCTGACGGTGACCTGGTCAGGGCTGGACTTTGTCCTGTGAGGGCAGCAGACAGAGCCTTCCAGGCGGAGGCAGGCCACACTGCCATCCTGTCTCGGGTTTCTCTCCCAGCCCTTCCTCCCTGCCGGCTGCCATGGGGTCACCACACAGCGAGTCCGGGGCCCTTCGCTTCTGGCTTTCCCTGGGTCTGCAGCAGGAGAAGCAGCAGGAAGGGGCTGGACGGTGGCTCACCTGGAGGGGCGGCTGCTGCCTTCAGCATGGACCCCTCATCTGCCTTGTCACGTTGCCATCATCACCCTTGATGGTGGCCACCATGTGTCCACACTGCGCACAGCCATGCTCGGACTGGCACAGAGGGGGTCTTGGGATCTGGTGGCTGCAGGCTCTGCCAGGCCAGACCGTCTCAGCTCTCAGGACTGCGCAGGGCAGGGTCCCCACGAAGCCGCCCGCTGCTTTCCTCCTTGTCCAGGGTCCGGGGAGCTTACGTTTTTGTGCACAAAATCACGATCGTGGTTCTGAGCATGTAAAGCTAGAGGTAGAAGCTGAACAGGAGACCCTGAATCCACATCTCCGTCCACGTTCGTACCTGTCTGTGACCCGTCGGCATGCTGAGAGGGAAGGCGAGCTGGGTACAAACAGGCAAGCCCTCCCGCTGGAAGCCGGGCTCAAAAGCACAGCTTTCACTCCTATTCCTACTCTGAGGGTTGCAGATGCGATCAGACATTTTTTGGGTCTTCTGTACATATACAAGGCATTATCGAAAAACAACAGACCATTTGAAAGAATTTAAAATTACAATTTTCTTCGATTTTTGCATGCTATGTTATTTTAAATGCCGCTAATGTAATAAGGATATACTCAGTGGTAATCTCCAAACTGGTAACTAATAAATAATAAATATCCTCCCTAGAGTTAATCAGCTAGGACCACGCCCAGGCACAGGGCGCACGAGCGTGTTGGAGGAGGGACATCCATTCTGTCCTTGACGCTGTGTCCCCACCTCCCCTTCATGCTGCCTCAAGTGGAAGCCTCAGGATGTGCCCTGGACTGGGTCCCACCTGTGACCCCACCTCCGGGTGGCCTGTGGCTTTGTCTCACTGACCCTGACTTATCTCTGCCCTTCCCCTGGACTCGGCTCCTCTAGGTCTGCACCGGAGCCTCTGTTTAGAGTTCCCTAACTGAGGTGTCCCTCCTTCACGTCTGTCTGAGGGGTTTCAGCTGCACAGCGTGATGCCACCACTGTCCCTTCATAGTCACCTGGAGCTCCTCGCACAGCACAGACACCCCTTGGGGACCTCAGACCTCAGCTCAGGGTCCTGTGAGGACACAGTGCCTGAGTCCTGGGCCCTATGGTCTTGAGTGACGTCAGCAAGGATCGGGCTTAGGAGGCAGCCATGGGCAGGCTGGGACAGGCACTCCTGAGCAGGCCAAGCACTTATTTCCTCCCCACTGCTCACCGCCCACCCTTGTCTTTCCCGGTGCTGCTTCGTCATGTGATCTGCTCCAGCAATCCACTGAAATAAGAGAAAGTTGTTCATCTGCATTTTTCCCACATACTTAAACTTTATTCCGCTTACCTTTCCCTGTCAGGCAGGGAGCCTGTGATTCCTCAAGGCTCCTGGTGATTCACCAGGTGCTGTCGGATCCTGGCATGGAGTCCGTCTAGAGGCTGCTTCTCATAGTTGCTGGGCTCCACTTACACAGTAGGCAGGGCCAGCTGCCCACCCGGAGACCAGGGGCCACCAGGGATTGAGTGGTATGGACAGAGGACGGCAGCAGTGTGGGGCCCGGGGAAGAGAGGATCTGATAGCAGAGTCTGAGGCGAACAGGATTGTTTCCCTGCAAGGCTGGAGTTTCATCTGGTGTGAAGAAGGCTCCTCCCTGCTCCCCTGCTTCCCGAGAAGCAGTCACAGTACCCTGACACGGAGTCTGTGATCCTCAGTGCAGCACGTGCTCAGTGTGCCGGTGTGGGAGCCGCGTAGGTGACCCTCCGGGACACGGGGCTCTCCCCAGGGGCAGGCCGGGGAGCTGAGGTCACCTCATGTGCCACAGCACACACAGCTCTGCTGGTCTGTTGAGGGAGGGGCCTGCTCCCTGAATCTGCCCCGAGAGCGGAGGGCGGGTTCAGAGCTGCACGAGGTGCCAGGCCAGGCCCTGCTGCTCGCTCAGGACGCCTCTCTTGGGGCCACTGCGCTGTGAGGAAGCCCAGCTTCACGGGCCGGCCACATGCACACTCCAGTCCCCGGAACAAGTGGCACCAGTCGGTGAGCGGGTGTGAGACTGGGAGTCTAGTCCCGGTCTTCGAGAGACACCAGCTGACACCCAGGGCTCCAGAGGTCGGCCTGGCCCAGTCCCAGCTGTGAGCAAGCCAAGAGCTGCCACTGCGTCTCGGGGGCATTTGGTGTGCAGTCCCTGTGGCTGGAGCCCACCCCCGTTTCAAATGACCGTGACCCTTGATCTGTAAAGAACCCAGGACTAACCTTGGTCAGTAATTTCCCAGGAGCTCTTCTAGCAGACTGACTGAGTGCCCTGCCCTTGCCTCACAGGGTCCCTCAACTGTCCTCTGAGGTGACTTCCTTCACCGCCCTCTCTACACGGAAGACCCCAGGGTTTCAGAAACAGTCTGCCACAGCCGCTTGATCCAAAGTCTGCAAACCTCTGGCTACAGGATACTCGTGGGTCACTGCAGCAGCTAATGTCTGCATTCCTTTTCCATGGGGTGGGCCCTACCCACAAGTCCTTGGCCCCTGAGGCCCGTTGGCCAGTTCTTGCCCCTGGACAGCAGCTGGTACCTCTGTTGGTACTTTCCCTGCCCCCCACTCTCCCGCACCCCAGAGGGCCTGCTCTCCCTGGCACACCTCTTCTGCAGAGGTGTGGCCCCTCACAGTGGAGTCGAGTTGGACAGGTTGCTGGGCATTCTCAGCGTGACTCTGGGCATCTTATCCCTGATTGGTTACTGTAAGTTTATTTCATGTTAAACTTGGGAACAGTTATGGGGGCATCTCCACATCCGGCCCTGTGTGCCCTTCCATCCCACGGGACCCGATCCCATTGGTCAGGATGTCAGTAGCCACTGAGGCCAAGAAAGCCCATGAGTGGCCTGGAATGGCTGGGTGCTCCGTGTGGGAAGTCCCAGCTGGAATGTGCACTGTGGTTCCAGTCCTGCTCTAAAACCCCGTGCACTGGACAGGAGGCGTCAGGCCCGTGAGCTGGCCTCCTCGTGGACTTAGACATGGGTGCTGGAGTGTTTGGTAGTTTGTGTCAGGCGGTGCAAGAGCTTGCAGTGCTGGCCAAGGCCATCCTGAGTGATGAACGCCTTCCAGCCCAGTCCCTCACCCAGCGCTCGCAGCCCACTGTGACCTCGGCGTGCAACCCACAGACAAGAACAGCCGCCGTGGGCTCCAGGGCCTTGCTCCTCCATGCATTCCAGTTTCTCACCAGGTGACTCTTGCCAAAGCCCTGGGCAGGCACTCTGCTGTGGGCACGGGTGGGCTAACCCAGAAGCAGAGACCCAGCATACACAGAGCGCGCCCTGGAAATGAGCAGCTGAGCCGGCTCCCTCCGCCTCCCACCCCGCTGTCAGGCTCCGCCCCCAGTCAAGAGGCACCTGCTGCACCTGTGCCCCAGGATGCCCCCAGCCACCCTTCTGTGACACCAAAGTGGACGTTTTAGGAAAGGTTGAAGTTAGGAGTTTTCTCTGGGCCCCTGGAATTTGGGGAGTAGCAGAGGGAGTTTCTGGGGTGCGGTGGGGGTTTCTCCATGAGCAACTGCAATCTCAGGTTCCTATTTCGCCACAGCTCTCGGGAGCCCAGATGAATCCCCAGCTGTCTTGATCCGGGATGGCCGGGGGGGTCCCTCTGCAAAGGTCAGTCCTGGGTGTGCAGCCTCTCCGCTGCGCCTGCGTGGGGCAGGCTCTGGCTGGTACCCATGGGCAAATCGCTGTGAGCACCAGCTCCTGTGCCCGACGTTGCAGACACCCTCCTGGGGAGAGTGGGGCTCCCCTCTCAGAGCGCTGGTCCCCGGGGGCGAGGCCTCACAGTGGCAGCACTGTGCTCCACACAGCGCCGCCAGCGAGCTCTGTGCTCCTCGCAGGTCAGTCCTCCTCCTGGACGGCTCCTCCTCGGGAGGCTCAGGCAGGAGGTTGGCAAGTTCAGCCCCAGCAACCTAGCAAGGCCCAAGTAACTCAGCAAGACCCTGTCTCTAAATTTAAAAACATTAAAAAGGGCTGGGATGTAGTTCAGTGGTTAAGCACCCCTGGGTTCAATTCCTGGAACCCCCCCCCGCAAAAAAAAGACTCACTCCTGGGGATGTCCCCCGTCCTCCAGAGGTCCAGCACACTCATGGGTCAACCGGCCTTGCTCGCCTGGTGGGGAGGTCCCAGACTGCAGGCTCCCACTAGCGTCCTGGCAAAAACCAGTCAACTGGGAAGTAGTGTGCAGCCAGATCCCCCACTTTCACAAACAGACCTGGTGCCCGTGTGCTCCATGGTGGCCCGGGACCCTTTATGTCCACTTCATATACTCTCAATAGAGGCCAAGAGACTCGGGCCTCATGTCCCTGGACTCCTGGGCCCCATCTGAATAACAGCCTCATGCTGGCTCTTCCTGTGACCAGGTGGATGGCAGGTGTCCTTGTGTGGATGCCCACGTGGGGCCAGCTGTTCATTGAACGCTCCACGGGCCTACCAGGCTACAGGATACCTGCTGAAGGTCACGGGTGAGGAAGAATCTTAACCCTGGCTTCTGTCTTCTCCTTAAGACCGCTGTGCCCAAATCCCTCCTCTCCCAATCCAACACGGCCTCCTCCAGAGCTTCCGTCTACTGAGAGGGCTGGGAATAGAGACTCCCGGCCAGGGCCCTGTGCTCAGATCCCATCCATGCAGCCCAGCTTCAGTCCCAGCATGCTGCTCATAAGGCCACGTCCCTGCTGCTGGGGCACAGCATTGTCCCCCTGTTCCTTCCACTAAGCGGGCAGCTGCTCACCCCACCTCTGTGGGTGCCTGGCACAGACTGGGCATCAGATGATCCTGCAGGGCTCAGGCAGAAGGACCCTTGTGTCATGGTTTGTGCCTTTTGATGTCCTCTGCTTTTTGTCACCTGCCACATTTCCTGGGAGGTCAGTGCTGCAGGAGTGACGCTCGTTGGACCTGCACATGTCATTCCTGCACCAGCTGCCGTGGTCTGCCCCCTCTTCCATAATAGACCCGGCTTGGCCACCCCACCCATCCCAACAAGCAGGTAAGGAACAGGTGGAGTTGGGACTCAAGTCAGCCACTTGGAGTGAGAAGATGTTCTACATGAACTTTCCTTTGTAGGAAGGCTTCTCGGGTATCAGAGAGATAGCTATCCCCTTGGGGTTTTGTGCTGGAGGGCAAGGGCTGGGATCAAGCTCTGTAGGCCTCAGCCTGCTGGTTGAGCTTCTGCCACTGAGATAGCACCATTTACCCTGGGCTGAGCCAGCAGAGCCAAGCTCGGCCCCATGATGTGGATATGGTATATGTGTGGGGCCAGGGCCTGGGTGTGTGTGCACACTTGTGTATGCCCGTGTGCGTGCGTGCGTGTGTGTGTGTGTGTGTGTGTGACCACCCAAAGCTCTAAAATAGTCTGTCTCTGTGTTATGGTGGGGTTTACATGTGAGGTGTCCCCTGAAAGTTCATGTGCGAGACTGTGCAAGAGGGTTCAGAGGGGAAATGATCAGGTTACGGGAGGCTCAATCTAAGCAGCAGACGAATCCACTCGTATGGTGACTGTAGGCTGCTGGGGTGTGATGGAGGAGGTGGCCCCTGGGGCCTGCCCCTTTGGGGTATGCATTTTGTCCCTGGTGAGTCTCTCTCTCTCCCTCTCTCGCTCTGCTTCCTGATTGCCTCGTCCTGAGCTGCACTCCCCTCTACCCTCTTCCGCCATGATGTTCTGCCTCACCTCAGACTCAGCAATGGAGTCAGCCCTCTGTGGACTGAGGCCTCTAAAACCAGGGATGCCAAAGAAAATTTTCCTTCTCAAAAATAGTTCTTGTCGGGTCTTGTGGCCACAGAGTGAAGTCCACTAGACACTGCCCTCCCCCACCCCCTGTTCAGGGGGCCCTTCCCCCACAAGGGCGCAGCTCACAAAGGGAACCCGGGAGGCATGGCAGCTCCTGGCCTCCTGCAGCGCTGCCTGGAGGGGTCTGTGCTGCAAGCCCTTCCCACGCACGCTGCCCCTGGACGGGGCCTTGGCCCTGCGCAGCCGTGGTTGGGAGGATGATCTGTACCAGAGCAGACCGAAGTCAAGGAAATGAAAACGCACGGGAAGCGCCTTCCCAAGAGGGCAAATTGCTTCTCCATGCTTTCAGAGAGAGAGTGGGTATGGGCTTCAGTGGGATCTTGCTTGATTCATCTGCACGTCCATCCAAGATGGATCTCTCCATTTTAGTCCCCTAATTCCTCCTCTGAAGTCCCAAAATGTGGGCGTCCCAGATGTTCTTTACAATAAATCACCTCCTGGCGAAAGTGGGCTGTGGAGTGAATCATTTTTACTACCATCCCAGCTTCCTCCACGCTTCCAACACTCGCACTTAATAACAAACTCAGGGATCTGCGCCCTCATTTTTTGGTCGCTCAGGCTGACAGAATTGAAAGGCTCTCGATTCAAATGAGCTTGCAAAGGTGCTGTCTCTACTTTATCCTCCCTCACAGGGATGCAAAGCGGACAGCGAGCCACTCCCGGTACCAGGTGAGGATGTGCCTGCTGCAGGAAGCCATCCCCGCCGTGTGGACAGCAGCTCCTCCTGGTATCCGGGGTTCCTCCTGGGTGGGGCGCCCTCCAGGACACGCACCCTCAGGACAGTGCTGTAGAGGGGCTCCTGGGCTGCGTGCTGATGGCCGTTCTCCGTGGCTCTGTGCCGTGCAGGCCCCCAGGCTCACGTTCACTGCCCCTAAATTTTGGTTAAATCACAGACCCAGGACCATAATGGGAAGACATAAAAGAGGCCCACAAAATATTCTGAATTTTTAGGTTTTATTTAGGATATAAAAGAAATATTTATTACAGTCCTACACATAATAAATATCTCTTGCCATCTGCATCATCTCTGCGACCTACCCCACATTTCAGGGATGGAGATGGTCCATAAAGCCCTCAACTCCTCTGCCGTGAATGCACCGACACAGCTCAGTGCCCTGGAAGCAGATGAAGCTTTCTCTGCCCTTGCTTGGCAGCCGCAGGTGTCAAGGCGCAGTAAATTGTTCCTCGTGCTGATTCATTGGGTCCGCCCTTCTTAGCCAGCCAGAGCTCTGGCAGCTGGGACGTCATCTCAGGAAATCAGGCCGGCACACTCTCGGGGGAGAGCTGAGGGGTGCTTCCCTCCAACTGTGGACTCCCAAAGACCTGAGTCATGTGTGGCTACTTCACATGACCAACACGGGTGCAACCAAGTGCCAGAGTCTGTGGTGTCCTGGGGACAGAGACACCACAGACCCAGCCTCTGCTCTTGGAGTGCTCAGAGAGGAAGAGGCAGACATGGGCACGTCACGTTCTGTGGCGGGGGAGCCACAAGTTGGAGCCCGGTCTCTGTAGTGCCGCCTTCTACCCCACACTCCTCTGAAGCATCCAGGAACCACTCACGCAGTCCTCACCTGGACCCACCAAGGCACCTGCTCCCATCTCATGGCTGGGAAAACTGAGTCATGGAGAGGCAGTGAGAACTCAGGCTGGGCCCAGAGCGTGTCCAGGCCGACTGGAAGGCCTAAGTGCCCGGGCCCTCCTCTGCAAGGCCTCCAGCAGCAGGTGGATGGTGTGACCCACAGAGAGTGTCCGCTGTCAGGCACTGAGCAGTGTCCACGCGCCCGTGTCTCCTCCCAGAGCCCTCAGCGCCCTCACGGGCTGCTCTACGCCCCTTGGAAGTTCAGCAGAAGCAACTTGCCCAGGGCCATCTGTGCACCAGACCTCAGTTTCCCTCCTGGCCAGCAGATGGGTCGGAGTTGTTTAAAAGTGGAACTGGTGGGTCAGGGAGCACAGGTTTGCCGGCAGGAGAGGGCAACGTGTTCACAGAACCAAGCTGCTTCTCCTGCGGAGTAGCACTTGCCGCGTTTGGAGGCTGCAGGGTGAGAGGAGCCGCCGGGTGTTGGAACAAACTGGCTCAGGTGCTACAGGAGGGGCCTTGGAGGGTCTCGGCTCAAGGTGTCCTTGTCACCTGGGGTCGGGGGGCCTAGGAGTTGGCTGCCCTGGGCCTGGAGGTGCTGGCGGGTGGGCAGCTGGGGAGCTGGCAGGGGCGGGGAGGGAGTCAGCAGCCTTGGGCCACGGTGGCTGTGTTTAATTGCCCCTGCAGAGGTATTATTACAATCCCAGCCTCTTATTTTTCAGGCTGAGATAGGCCGGAGAATATATAACCTGATTATGCACCATATAATGTATTAAGCCAGGAAGGCCTTAAAATTAAAACATTTAAAAAGAACTATCTAGGGAGGTAGTTAAAATCCATTTAAATCCTTATCAAATAATGAAAATATCTTCAGGAAAAACATCAGCCTCTTAGCTGTGTGCTTACCTCCTGGACCATTTGTGGTTCCAGCAGGAGTCTAAAGATGAATGTGTGTGGAAACATTAAGAAAGAAGAAGTTCTCTTGGGCATGTTTGGAGGCCGGTGCAGGGTGGGCACCTTACAGGGTCTTGACCCCTGTAGAGGGTCAGAGCTGTGCAGCATCTCTGCCTTGGGTTCCAGAGTGCCCTTTGGGATCCTGGCCCAGCCCCACCCAGGCACACCTGAGGTGTCACCCTCTCCAGAACCTCGGGCCCTGCCTGGCTGGTGGGCAGCAGCCACTCACAGTCCATACAGCCTGGTCCACGCCCTTCTCCCTGGGGTGGGAGTATGCATCCAGAGTTCCTGAGCTGGCTTCTGCTCTGCTCCAGGGCTTCCCCAGCACAGAGAGAGGGGTGGCTCGGATGGTGCTGTGCCAACAGGGCAGAGCTGCAGTGGCCCAGGACCCCAGGCGAAGGCACATGGTACCTGGTGCAACCTCAGCTCCCTGAGTGTACCTGCTGCCCCACCCTGCGGGCAGGCGCTGAAGCCCAGCTGGCTCCATCCCTCAGAGTCCTGTGCTCTGCTGCTCCTGCCAGTGGGACCCCAACCCAGGGATTTTGCTCTGTTCTTCTCAGCTATCTGGACATCAGTAGTGGGTGGCCTGGACACGTGGACAGCAGCACCGCTGGGCCATGCTGGGCTGGGGCTGAGGGAGAGGCCAGAGCTGAGTGGCCCCTGGGGAAGGCAGGCACGCGGCCTGGGGCAGGGTGTTTTGAGTGCTCTCCAGGCACAGGAGCTGCGGGGACATGCCACGGTGAGCACAGCACAGGCTGAACAAGCCGCACAGAGGAGGCGTGCTGGGCAGCAAGCGCGTGTGTGCGTGTGTGCTCACATGTGTGTGTCCTGGGAGGAAAGAGGGCTGGACGGGGGTGAGGTCCCAGGTCCTGGCCAGCAGGACCCGGGCTCCCTGTCAGCGGGAAGAGGCTGTTTTCCTCCGGCGAGAGCCGCGCTGAGCCTGCTTCTGCCCACGCTGAAAGATGCCAGTGTTCCCTAATTTGGGACCCAGAAATTATGAAATCATAATATCTTTTTTAAATATTAATTTTATTTTGCCATAAAGTTCTGTTGTTTAATGAGCGCATGAACAGGGAACATCTTGCAGCTGTGGCAGGAGGGACCTCAGGCGCCAGAGCTGGTGTGGGCAGTACCACAGACATCTCCAGAGGAGCCGGGGGCAGGGCCCGTTCTGAGCCACACCAGCCCGGCCTGCAGCGGGAAGAGCCTGCTGGCAGTGAGCAGGCTGCCCACCCCAGGAGGGGTCAGAGGGTCAGGGGAACACTGTGCCCCACCTTTAAGGCCTCCCAAAGCCCGGGGTTCAGGCCAGCCTCCACTATAGCACTTCTCCCGAGGCTCTGACTTTCCTTTCTCTGCCCCTCCTCACATCAGGGGTCAATGAGGCCAGCGGCTCTGTGCAGACCATCGCTGTTGGCCAACTTCTATTTTGAAAAAGGCTGGGTTCTTTTTCTCTCTACCTTGGTTCACACACACACACACGGATCACTTAAAAGTGAATTCAACACCTCTTTAACCCTTGAAACCACAGCAAGTATCTCCAAATAACACAAAGCTCGTCCCCCTGCCCAAGTACATCATCCTGAGTACATTGCACTCACTCGATGACAGCATCCAATAGCCACATGCAGATTTTGCCCATTTAAATAAAGGTTTTTATGCTTTTTCTCCCCAGAATCCAAGCAAGCCTTCCTCACTCCCTGGGTTGTCAGGTCTCTTTGGACACTTTACAATCCACAGCTCTCGCCACCCCATCACCACGCTGTCCTCGTGGGCAGTTTGGGGCCAGCTTCTGTTCCAGTCGGTTTTTTGGTTGCTGTGACCAAAAGAAAGACAAGAGTAATTTTAGAGGAGGAAAAGTTCCAGAGGTCTCGGTCCACAGACAGCTGTGGACTCCCTTCCTCGGGGCTCGAGGTGAGGCTGAACATCATGGGGAAGAGTGAGCCGGAGGGAAGCAGCTCACGTGGTGATCAGGAAGCAGAGGGACTCCACTCGCCAGACACAAGCATGTACCCAGAGCCAGGCCCAATGCCCACCTCCGCCAGCCACACCCACCTGTCCCCAGTTACCACTCAGCTACTCCCATCAGGGACTAACTCACTGATCGGGTTGAGGCCCTCGTAGCCTGATCACCTCTCCTCCAAACCTTCTTGCTCCGTCTCACATGAGCTCTGGGGGCATCTCATATCCGAACCCGGGCAGCTTGGGGAGGCATCTCTGCCCAAATGTACAGCATAGCTGATTCCTCTGGGCCTTCCGGCAGGAGGCACAGGCCTCCCTGTGCTGCAGGGGTGCGGCCAGTTGGGCCACTCCCTCGGCCCCTCTCCTCTTCCTCAGAAGCCTGCCTTCTTCCCTTGCCTTGTCGTGCCTGCGCGTACACCTGAGGTGACCAGCTCTGACCCCAGGACCCTGTCTGAGCCCCTGCAGAGTGTCCCTGAGGTTATGGGCAGAGCTGGGGTGTCTCCTGTGAGCATGGTCACACGGGCACCCCCACAGCAGCCTGCCGCCCACTCCCTCCAGGGTCTCGTGGAGATGTGACAGTGTGCTATGACCCCTCACTGCCACACCCTCTGTGAGACCCGAATCGGGCCTCAGGGGGCGCTGGGGGCAGCCAGGTGTCTGCCTCCCTTGGTTCACTTTGGCTCTCCCTGTGTCCTGCAGGCAGGCCCCCTTGCACGCACCCCGTGCTGGATGATACCCAGCTCCCATCATGCAGCACCACGCACGGCATTGCCTACACACAATGCGCGTGTCATACACACATCAACACACGTCTACGTGAACACACGTGCCCACAATTACAGGCAAACATACCTACTTAAGTGCACACGGTGCATGATGAGTACTCGCCAGGACATTGCACTCACATACACGGGCACACAGCAGGCTCACGTCCTCACGTCCACACGGCACACTTGCAAAGCCATGTACGTAGCTCCAGACACACAGCCCACGCATGTCTACATCATGTACACACACACACACACATACACACACATCATTATTTAGAGAAATATGGGGGGGTGTCTATTTACATTTCATTTATTGTATTATTATTATTATATTATTTTGGCACCAGGGTGAACCCAGGGCCTTTAACAACTGAACCACATCCCCAGCCCTTTTTAAAACATATTTTATTTAGAGACAGGGTCTCATTGAATTGCTTAAGGCCTTGTTAATTGCTGAGACCGACTTTGAGTTTGCAATCCTCCTGCCTCATCCTCCCAAGCCATGTGATTAAAGGCATGTGCCACCACACCCAGCTTATTTATATTTTATAAAACACTGATACCTTTAAAGCCATGGGTTTATACTGCTAGAAAGCCAGAGACTCCTGCCTTCCTGAGTTTGTATCTCTCTTCTCCCAGTGTAAGAGCCTGTTCATCATGGAGGATCCTATCCATTCGCTCTATCCCACAACACCCAAGGAACATTTTTAGAATTATTACATCATTACCACTGTCAACAAAAACCTAATTAAAATTGAAGACTTTTTGTTAGAATATACCCTTTTAAGTTTAAACAAAGTATCCTGAAAGGTGTATGGATTATTTTTCTGTGTGGTTTTGTTATAAATGTGACGTGCACTTTGGTTCAAGTGTTATTGTTTGAATGTGATTTCATGGCTTGCCTTTTTCCTCATCCTTTCTTAGCTAATTTTTAAACAGGTAAACTATGTATGTGGCTTGACTCAGCTAACAGACGGGCCGGCGAGGTCTGACCTCCAGCCTCCCCGGCTGCTCCCCACCTGCTCCGGGGTCCCATCTCCTCCTCCTCAGCTCCTTCTGTGGCACTTCACTTTTCTCACACAAGAGCAAGGACTGGTCACCTCTCTGCTGGTGGAGTCCATCCATTCCTCCAGGGTGTGCCTGGCTGCCCATGGCAGGGCTACTGAGGCCTCTGGGCTCCTTCTGGCACCTTTTGGCCTGGATGGCGCCAGGCTGAGCCAAGCCTGGAATGCTGCTGGCCAAGGGAGGACGCCCCACCCCACCCAGGACTGCACCGCAGGAGGCGTGGGCCTGCCCCAGCCTGAGGTACTGCCCCGCGAGCAGCCAGGGTGTGAGTGGGCACGTGCAGGTCAGGGCTGAAGGCGCCAAAGCTGCTTGCTTGGAAATCTCCACCCAGAGGTAGGAACGCTAAGTCTGCCTCCCCGGCTGAGAGAGCCCTGCAGAGTATCCTGAGACCTCGTCAGCAGTGACACACGGGTCGCGGCACACCTGGCAGAAAGGAACGGAAAGTTCCAGGGGTCTGTGTGACCCACACGTGACTTGGCTTTTGTCAAGGCAGCTGGACAGGCTCAGGTGCCAGGGGGTGTCCAGGACCCCTGTTCCCTTGTTCCAGTGAGAACTCCGTGGGTGGAAGGTGCTGCGCACTGTCCCCTGCCCTGCGCACTGTCCCCTGCCCTGCGCCCTGCAGCAAGGCTGAGGAAGTGGGGTAATAAGTTCGCTTCCATCTGCTCTGCCCCCGAGTTGAATGCCACCTGAACTCACCCAGTGTCTGGGGCAAGGCCTGAGACGATAGTGACGTTGGCGTCTAGAGCCAGTGCTGCCTGCTGTCCCTCTGTGACAGGCTCTTCATTTTGGACTCCAGTGCTCTAAAAGTAGTGCAGGGTCAGACTGGCTGGGGAGAACCCCGAGGGATCCCACCACATGCCTGAGTCCTGTGCCTGCTGCTTGGGGGCCTGTGACTCTGGGGGGCTTCCGGGGAGCAGCTCTATCCCGACCTTTATGCCCAGCAGAGAGCCTGGAGCGAGGGGTCTCCTTAGAGCAGCCAGGCGCCTGCTGGACAGCACACCTGCCGGCGAGCTGTCAGCCCTGCCCAGGACCGACTGTGCCTGTGTTCGGCCTGGCCCTGGGGAAGCCCAGGGCTGGCTCTGAGGCTGAAGCCAGCATTGCAGATACGGGACCCACTCCTCCTAACGAATCCCACAAAGCTGACCGTGCACTGATTGCCACTGGGGAACAGGCCTTCTGAGAGAGTGGCTTCCCACTTCCCGGCCTCTCCTGTGACGAGGATGTCAATCTGCCCCTGGAGGCGTGCCTGGTGAGCGTGGGTGGGCGCAGGGCTCGGGGGCTGTCACGGAGCCGCGGTGGCTGGCCTCTCTTGATGACCTGCTTGGGGTAATGAGGCTCCTCCCACTTCACTGCTGAAAGCCAGAGGAGGCCGTGGGCCTGAGCGCACGCAGAACAGCAAGGGTCTGCGCTGCCCAGGGACCCCCGTCCCTCCACCATGTCTGCATGTGCGGGAGGGGGCCTCAGCCGACTGAGAGCAGGTCCCCACCCCACGCTACTGGGAGTCAGGCCTCGTTTCATCTCCGCTTATACCTCAGGCAGGAGGGCCGCACTTATTTATTTGTTTCCCTGAGGCTGCTTGCTTTCAAAATTCTCAACCAAATTCGTCGCATTGAATTATCACTGGTCAACCCTAAATTTTCCTTTTGTGAACTAAACTAAGGATGTATATGGAATACAGTAACTTTTTTAAAAAACAAACAACTGCCCTTTTGTATTTCCATCAGTCATTGATTTTTATCGTGTTAGTATTGCTAGGAGCTGGTGCACAGATGGACTGCGTGTCCCACTGTGGACTTAGAAGAGTGTCCCAGATTTCCTGATGAAAAGCAACACTTGGAGGTTTCTCAAGAGCGATTTCCTTGCCTGCCTATCATGAAAGAAAACGAAGTGATTAAAGCCAAGGCTTTCCGAAGTAGAGTCGACTGGAAGCAGAGTGTGCTGGACCTGCACAAGTCCAACCACGAGTGTCCAGCAGACCTGGAGGGACACCCAAGTCAATGTCCCTGGACACCCAGTCAATGCTGTTTAGTCGGCATTCTCCAGAGGAACAGGACCAATTATATGAATATATGCATATATATAAAGTTACACGGGGACTGATGAGATTGGCTCACGGTCAGAGGCTGCACAGCCCCACAATGCAGGCTGCAGGCAACAGTGCAGGGGAACCAACAGCCGCTCAGCCCCAGAAGCTGGAGCCTCACAATCGGGGACCAGCGGTGACCCAGCCGAGGCTGAGGGCCTGGGAGCTCCCTGAAGAGTGTCTGGAGAGAGCCCAGGTCCAGGGGCTGAAGCAGCTGAGTCTGAGGTCACGGGCGTAGTCTGAGGTCAGGGCCCAGACGCACCTGCTGGAGGAGAGGGGAGTTGGCACCCGGGGGGCCTCCTCGTCCTCCACCCAGGCCTCCAGCCTACTGGATGGTGCTGCCCACATTCAGGGTGTCTGCCCGCTCTGTTCGCAGTCCACACTCCAGTCATCTCTGGACACACCTCAGGGCCCCCAGAGCTTGCTTTACAGTTTCCTAGGCCTCTTGCCATCCAGCCAAAGGTCAAGATCAACCATCATGCTGGCCCTTGACATCTCTCAGCAGAGAGAATTCTAGTTAATTCATCAAGGGGATGGGTTTGTGATTCAGGGTTTCCGTCCGACCAGTGAACAACCTCCCAATTCACCCCACACTGCCCTGATTCTGCATACCCAGATCACAATGTTTTTATTTCCCAAATAAATGGTTTTTCTTCAACCTCTGCATTAATATTTATATTTTAAGTAAACTCTGTATTTAGTTGCTTTCTGATATCAGAAATCATGTCTTCCCAGCCCAGTTTGCTCCTCTGGACCCCCGGTGCACTGCTGAATGGAGAGAGACACTGTCCTTAGGATGATGGTCCCTTAGACTCTTCCTCAGTGGTCTGAGGAGCACTGGGTGTCCTCGGAACACGAGGTTCTTGCATCCAAACGTGCCCCCTCCTGCACTCTGCAGTCTTCAGACTTGGTCTCCCAGACCTTGAGACGGGTTCTCACAGAGGCGGGGTCCTTTTGCTCCCTATGGCTCTGCGGGGTACAAGCTGGGTAGGGCGAGGCTTAGTGTAGAGAGGACCCCGTAACCATGAGAGTTTCAATGCCAGAGTGCTGGACTCAGTGGGCAGAGTGGCCAGGGGACAGTCAACAACAGCTGTAGGCCTTGTGTTGGGCAGACCTTAAGAGCTGGCCAAGGGGCCCTGAGGAGCCACTTGTGCCCCTGTCCCACTCCCATGGGGTCACAAGTCTATTGTGCCAAGGCATTTGCAGTTAAGAGGGGTGGAGCTCTCTCCTCTCCTGGAGGCCTACAGGACCTTGGCTTCCACTTGGGTACTTGGAGCATGTGTATTTGAATAATGAACAGCTCAGAACATCTCAGATAATTATGAAAAAAAGTCTTAAAATGCCATAATCTTAGAATAGCTAGAGTCATGTAATACTATTGAAGGAACAGAGAGATCAGTGGAGCAGAAAAGAGAATTTAGAAATAGCCCCGACCGGATGCAGGCTTAATACCCAACCAGGGACTGCACAGGGATTAGGAGGAAGGCACCAGCCCCTGCAACTTATCCAGAAAATTGATTATTTGGGTAAAAAGGGGACTTGGGTGCTCATATCACACACACAGTTTAGTTTGTTAAACTAAAACAAAGCCCCAGGGGCCAGATACAACGGCATGCCAAGAGGAGGGAAACGCACCTCGACAGAAGGAAATTTGAGAGGTCTCCGACACCAGGAAGGAAGGATGTTTTGTCTGACTGCGTTGGCTCCTTTCAAGTGTACAGACAATAAAGTAGATCACAGGGCATTTATTGTCTCCCGGAAGTGACTAAAGGATGTGACTTGAATGATTGGTGACCCAAGAACTGAGGTTAGGGAAGAGGACTTACATGAATATGCCAAGAAAACATTATCTGGCATAAATAAAAGCTAATTTTAAGAAGTCTAAAAACTCAGGAGAAAGCAATAAATAATTTTGTTTTGCTTAACAGGAAAAGAAAGGAAGTGAATACATTATTTACAGAGGTTATTGACAAATTAACACAAAATTATTCAAATTTGCTGGCAATTAAGTGGAGAGTTTATCACAAAGTAATATACTCATTACTTATTAAATTAGGAAAAAATTTAAATAAAGAGAATCATCGTTGATCTCTAGGGAAAAGGAAGCAAGCAAGCTCTGCCTCTGCTGGACCCTCAACTGGCTCATAGTTTCTTGACATTTGCATTTTGATTCAAAAATCCCTTTTCTTAGAATCTATTTTAAGAAAACAGCCATATTAACCATCAAAGACTTCTTGCAACGATACTCATGACAGTATTATTCATAATAGTGAAAAAAATGCAAAAAATCGTGTGTTCAACAATAGGGAGTAATTAAATAGTACTCTATCATATAATAGATAATTACAAAGCCATTAAGATGCTTCTCTCAAATCATCAACGACTGGTGGAAAATTTTACAACACTATATTAAGTGAAAAAAGTCAGGATATAAAATTGCACATGCAGTATAATCTCAATTATGTAAATATATGTGCATAGACTATAGGAAAATGCAGATGGATCTAGCAGGCTTACCCCTGGGTTATGGCAGGGCGGTCTGATACAATGTTTCTTCTTTATATTTTCACATGAGTATGCATCACTCTCCAAAAATAATAGTAATGACAAGGAAAACCAATAAGAGAACTCAAAAATGAAGAGCTGAACTGGGCCATGCATACCAAACCCCACATCACTGTGTCAAGGATGCCTACCATTGCCAGGCTCCATCCGCTTCTGCAAAATCCCATATTTCTAAGCACATTCATAGATCTTGACCCATTTCTTCAGTCTAGTGTATTTTCCTTTCTTGGTTTATTGTTATTCAGTTGGTTTTATCCATCAAAGGATAAAACCAACAGGTTAGGTTTCTTTAGTTTTCTCCTTAGAAATTAAACATATCTGCCACTGGAGCTGGGGAGCCTGGCCTCTCCCGGAGCAGCTGTGGAAGCAAGGGACCACTGTGACCCCACCAGGGCTTTTGCCCTGTCCCTCTCTGGGGCTGGACTGTGCTCTCTAAGATATGGGATGCTGGTCATCTTAGAAGGAGGTGGTGCCCTGGGTCTCCCTGAGTGGCCCCTCTGGGCAGGACCCTCAGCTCTTGGGAGGCAGAAGCACGTGGGCAGACACCAGGAAGGAGGCGCCTCAGCACCAGATCTGGATCCGGGGCTCACCAGCTGTATGGCTGGGCCAGCAGCCTACAGTCTCGCCTCCTGCCTCCAAATGGGTAGGGCCACCACAGATTAACTCAGGCCCTGGGCAGGTCTCTGGGATGTGGCACTGGGACAACAGAGGGTGGCCTTGCAACTCCAGCAAGGATGGAGTGAGGCCACTCTGGGCACCTCTGACCCCACCCACAGCCCATGCCTCACAGAAGGGCCTGTCCTGCCCCACCCAGGAAGCCCAGCCGTTGAGTAGGAGGCTCCTCAATGGAACCTGGAGCAGAACACCTCTCAGGAGAAGGGTCCTGGGTGCCAAGTTCTGAAAGGGCTGCCTCTTGTCATTAAGGCTGCGTCAATTATTTTATAAGAACAGGGAATGCATTGCTGCATGAGAAAATGAAAGTTGAACTATAACAGTCATTCTGTCTTTATGGAAGGTACGCATTTCTAATGCAATAAAGCACAACTGTGCACACTGCTGTGAGTACGAGCAGCAGATTCCAGCACTCTCCCCCTTTTATTCTGGAATGGCTGTGCTTCCTGTGGCCATCTCCCTTCAGCCCTGCCCTGGGAAGACATCCAGTCTGTCCTTACGTCTGTGTTCGGGGCTTGAATGCAGTGTGCTTGGGGCAAGGCATGGCCTCTGAGAAAGGGGCTGTCCCTGGTGGACAGGCAGATGGAGGGAGGACAGATTCTATGGGTTTCCACGAGGGAGACCCACTGGTCAGTAGTGGCATCTGACTCCTGTGCCACTAAGAATGTGACCCGTTTCCACCGGCAGGGGACAGGTGGCACTGAAGACAGGGCAGACATGGCTTCCAGTCCTCTGGGCCAGGCCCATCTTCTCAGGGCACTTGGTGCTGCTTCCTGGTTCGCTCCAGGCCTCCCCGTCGAGGGGCAGAGTCGCCTCGGTCATGGTCAGAGCCAAGGTCTGATGTTGCTTAGCGAGCTGGAGAACTCCTGGCCCCTGCTCAGAAACACCATCACACCCTGGGGCTTGGAGACCTTGGTCATCGCCTGTTCCCGCCCCTCCTTTTACAGTTGAGGAAACGAAGGTCCTGACCTCACACTTTCAGGGGTGGAAATTGTCACCCAGAGTTAAAGCTTTCTGTTTTTCATGTTTGCCTGCCAGGTCATTCTCAAAGAGCCCCTGGTCAACCTGCTGGGACAGGAGTGTCCCACCAGGCCCTGGAGGGTGCCGGGGTGAAGGCTCAGACATGCTTTTGCCCCAAACCCAAACCCAAGGACAGCAGCCACCTCTCTCTTTTTAAAAGCACATAATATGTCGATGATATAAAATATACTCTTCGAAAAATTCCTTTTGGGAAAGTCATTAATATAATTATGAGTCTAGAAGTTCAGGGGCTCTTAACCTTTTTTTAAAAAATCATGGACCTGTGAGATTCTTCAAAAAGCTGTAATTTACCTTGTCATGTTTACAGTAATTTGTATAGCTGAGCTTTATTGCATGAGAAATAAATATTTTCTGATGCATGACTGTAACCCCAGGTGCTCAGGAGGCTGAAGCAGTAGGATCAAGAGTTCAAAGCCAGTCTTAGCAACTTAGCAAGGCCCTAAGCAACTCAGTGAGACCCTCTTCCTAAATAAAATATAACAGAGGGCTGGGGATGTGGCTCAGTAGTTAAGCACCTTTGGGTTCAATACCCAGTACCTCCTCACAGCAAATAATAAATAAAATAAATAAATAAATAAATATCATCCATAAAGACCCATGACTACATTTAGTGGGAAGTATCATTCAACTTTCATTTTCTTATGCAACAATTGATTCCCAGCTCTTTTAAAATAGTTGACACAACTCTTAACTAGGACAAGAAAAAACTGAACTTTAATAGCATACTGGAGGAAACATGCACCAGGAGTCTCTAAAAGCTGGGCTTAAATTTGAGGTCAAACGCAAGAAGGGGGCCTGGCTTGGCCATAGTCTCTCTGGACCTCTAATTGATACTGACTTCCATTTTTGTGGCCATAAATGCCAAAAACACCGATTTGCCAACTTTTCCATTTGCAGTGGACTTAGAACCCGTAGGATCTGATTTGCCTGGCAAGGGTCTGTTCTGTCAAGGGGAAGAGGCCCCTGGGCTCAGCTGGCTCAGCCTGCTCGTCCCCCCTGCCTCCCCAGGCTCCCTTGGGTAAGAGCGCTCCCCCACAGGCCCCTGGGAATTCCCCTTCCTGAACGTCCTGCCTCAGTGTTGTCACATGAGCAAATGGCTCGTCACAGGTGCCTGCAGAGATTCTGGGCATCTGCAGATCCTCTTGGCTGGTAAATGGATGGAGTTGGAGAATATTCTGCTAAGTGGAGTAAGCCAAACCCAAAAATCCCAAGGCCAGGTGTGTTCTCTGACATGTGGAAGCTAATTCACAATAAGGGACGGGGTGCGGATAGGGAAGAATAGAGATACTTTAGGTAGAGAGGAGTGATGGGAGGGAAGGGTCATGAGGAAGGAAGGATCGTAGAGTGGAACAGACATTATCACCTCATGTACATACACGACTGCATGACCAAGGTGATCCTGCGACATGTACAAGCAGAAAAATCAGATTACACTCCATTTGTGTATGATCTCTCAAAACATAAAAATGCATTCTACTGTCATGTACAACTAATTAGGACAAATAAAATTAATAAAAACAATAGGTAAAAAATTTTAATTAAACTTTCAATTTTGAGATAGCTGTAGATTCACATGCAATTTTGAGAAATAATGTGAAAAGATCCTGAGTGCCATAGCTGGTTTCTGTCAGTGGTAGCATGTCACGTAACCCTACTACAATGTCATGACCAGGATGTCCCTATGGATGCAGTTGAAACAGAACAGTTGTATCTTGTGTGGACACAGCTGAGGTCACCTGCTACGGCAAGGCCCACCCTTTGTCCTGCCACACCCCTCCTCCCACCCCTTCCTTAGCCCTGGTCCCTGGCAGACTAATCCGTCATTTTTCCCTTTAAGTATGTTAGATAAATGAAGTCGTGGCTCATGCAAACTTCTGGGATTGACTTTTTAGATGTCTTCGCTGCGTTCTCTCTGGAGAGTGACTTGGGTTGTCCAGTGGCTCAGTCGTCACTCTTCCTCACTGTGGAGTAGTGCTCTGTGGTGGGGGTGCCGCCAGCCCACTCGGTGTCCCCCCATCAAGGTCACCAGGGTCCTTTCTAGTTTCAGCAACTGCACACAAAGCTGCCAGCAGTGTGGGGTTTGGGGCTGTGAGCGCCTGAGACGCCGTAGCTTCGGGATGAACGTGGAGCGCGCTCTGCTCCGGGGTCGCCGTGTCCAGCTGCTCTGCCTGAGTCAGGAAGCCACCGCCGCCCTACTGTGCCCGTCCTCTCTGGCTTCCTTCCTCCAGGTCCAGCTTCTGTCTGGAGAAGCTCCTTTTCCCATTCTTCTGCAGCAGGTCCCCTGACGGCCAGCTGTCGGCTTTCCCCCGTCTGCGAGTGCCCTGGTCTCTCCTCAGGAGAGCCACGCGTTGCTGACCCAGATTCGGGACGCTGGCTCTTTCAACAGGGAGGCACCCGGGGGCTTTTCCTCAAGGCCCTAGGACTCCTATGGAAACGACTCCCCTTCCACTGTTTTCCCCATAACAAGGGGTGCGTTTTCTCTTGCTGCTTTTAGAACATTCTCTTTGTTCTTATTTTCCTCCATCTGACACAACATGGCTAGGTTTTTGTTGTCCATCTGCTGTCCTGGGATTTGCTCAGCTTCCTTGGCCCACAGTTCTATTCCCACCTTCAGCCACCTTTCCCCTCTCCCCTTGCAGGACGCTGGCACAGACCTTAGCTTTTTTATTCTTGCCCTATAGGCCCCCGAGTCTGTTCCATTTTCCCCATTTTCTGTTGTTCGGACTGGACGACTCTGTTTCCATGTTCACCTTGCACAGGATCCTCCAGGTGCAGTGTGATGTGATTCCCTCTTTGGTCCTCTCCATTGTTCACTGTAGTGATGAATTTTGCCAATGATATATTTTTCAGTCCTAAAATAGCCTCTTGTTTGTTCTATAAATCTTCTATTTCTGCACCCATAACTTTCATTTTTTAGCGTGTTTATAATTGCTCACGAAGCCTTTACGTGAGGCCTGACTTAAACCTTTGCTCAGCTCTCACATCACGGTCATCTCAAACTTGGCACCATCTGATTTTCCTGAGTTCAACTTGAAAATCTTTGGTTCTTAGAGTAAGTGGCTTTCTATTAACGCCTAGTGATTGGAGTGTGATGAGATGCTGGTCTTGGTTTACATCTTCTGTTGGGCTGGTCTGGCTCCATGGAGAAGGTGGAGGGGGCCCTCCATTCAGCCAGGTGGGGGTAGAAGTCCATTTTCCCATCAAGCCCAGTGACCACAGCTTCTGACCACCATGTCCACCCTGGGCAGCATCAGCAAGGCTCCCCGGCAGCCAGGCCAGCCACTACACCCTCCCTGGGGGCCAGGGGTCCCATTCTTCTAAAGCCAGCTCCTCTTTTGTCCCCTGAGAGCAAAGTTTATGTACAAAGTTCAAGCAAGCTTTTGAGAAGCTATTCTGAAGCAAAAGGGCTTCTGAGGAGAAAACCTGATCCTCCCATTTCTTGACAAAAATCTCCAGAGAAGCAGTAATTGGAAATGGTCTCTTGAGAATCTGGTGGACTCCAGGGTGGTGGGGAGACACCCTCTGGCTGGGCGTCCTTGAGCAGGATCTGAGAGCGAGCTCAGAGGACGCCGTGGAGTGTGGAGCTCGTCACACCAAAGCCGCCTCCAGACGCCTTCCCGGTGGCGCGGCGCACTCTCCGCACGCTGACACAGAGACCTCTGGCAGAGCTGCTCTCTGAAAAGAAGGTCCCTTGATTTCAGAGACATGAGTGTCCTTTAAAGTCAGAAGGCAGCAGAGGGACGGGAGGGACGGGGAGTGCAGGGCTCTGCGATGGGGAAGCCGGGCCACAGGAAGCAGTGCCGGCCGAGGCAGAGACGGCGAGAACCCGCTGGGCTCAGGAGAGACACACGCCTGCCTGGGGATGCCCGTGGCCCTGGAGAGCTGCCTCAGGGCACAGGAGCGGCTGCTAACCTCTGCCCGGGCTGCACACCCCGCACTTCCTCCCGGGATCCGGGACCGGGTGGCCCCTGGCTTGCAGGAGGTCTCGAGGGTGTGAACTTGGCCTTCAGCCCCTCTTAGTGCCGTCTGATCCAGTCTCCAGAGTGGCAAAGGAGCCAGGCTCTGCACCCTGCTCCTGCAGGGAGGGACACCCCATCACCTCCCTTCACCAGCACACCTGCTCCCTGGGGCGCCTGCTGCACGGGGCAAAAGTGAGTCCAACAGACCCTGACCACGCGGGTCCGTCCTTGTGACCACGCGGGTCCGTCCTCCTGCACCTCGGCTATGTTACAATAGGTCATCACAGGGCGGAGCAGCTTTCTTTAATCCCACCCAGTCCAAAGATCGCAGAGGCTGCAAAGTGACGGTAATGACTCCTCCACCAGGGTTCAGGAGGATCCCGGGCGTGGGAAGGGCACCACACATTAATGAGACTGTGTGACACTGTGCTGTGAAAAACCTCCAAGGGCAATGGTGCCTGTAACCCAGGAAACCTCAGAGGAAGAGCTACCCGTTTCCTGTCTGAATGTCCATTCACCAAGAGAATCTTCCGTTAGAATGAACGTCAAGTGAACTGGACCTTCAGGAAGCCGATTGGTTGATTTTCTCCCAAATGCCAAAATTACCATAATTTTTTATCAGCTTTCCATCTTAATGGCAAAACTTAAAACTGTGGTTGTTCTGAGGGAAAAGCCTGAGACTTCTGGCTCTGTGTCCCTCCACAGCCCTCCTGGCAATGTGGCTCTGGAAATGAACTGTTGATGGGTCACATGACACACAGCCTCACCCACTAATGCAGGGACAGCAATCTGGCCCGAAGCTGTGGCTCACTCTCTAGATATTGGTTTGGACAATTGTGGAAAACTATTATCTTTAAGCTTCAAAATAAACCCATCACCAGGATGCTCTTTATCCAATGACCTCCTGTTTGAAGAGGTGTGACATCATTCTTTCTTGTGGCCTTCTGGGGACTGATCTCTCCAAGTGACTTTGGGATTATTACTGCCAATAGCAGACAGTAAAATGTGTGTGCAAATTTTCCTTCATAATTTTAGAGAGAACTGAGGACTTAATAATTCTTGATGTACTAGCAATGACAGTGAACATGAACCCAATTTTCTATACATCTTGAAAAACTGCTGCATAATGAATAATGAATCTGGTTTTATCTTTGTTTCCTGCAGGGAGCATCGAAACTCTGGGTTTCCTGATTTTTGTGATTTAGATGTCCCTGAAATTTTCATGTGTGACACAGTGCAAGAATGCACAGAGGTGAAATGATTAGAATATGAGAACTGTAACCTAATTGGTGGATTAATCCACTTGAATGGACTAACTGGGTGGTGACTGTAAGCGGGTAGGGTGTGGCTGGAGGAGGTTGGTCACTGGGTGTGGGCTTTGTCCATGGTGAGGGAAGCTCTCCCTGCTTCCTGTCCATCATGTCCTGAGTTGCTTTCCTCCTCTAGATCCTTCCACCATGATGTTCTGCCTCACCTCGGGCCCAGAGTTACAGAGTTGGCTGACCTTGGACTGAACCTCTGAAATCATGAATCAAAATAAACTTTTCCTCCTCTATGTTGTTCTTGTTAGGGCTTTTGGCCAGCAATGCAAATCTGACTGAAAAACCAGTGAAGGCTGACTTTGGATTTTCAGGGTGAGTCTTTAGGTTCACCTTTGAGTTCATGCTGACTGGTGACCTGTGAAGAGCCAGTGCTAGGCTCACTGTGGGGACCGGCACTGCTGCAAAGACCAGCTGTGTGATTTTATGGTTGGGGTTTTGACCCAGGTAGTGTCTGCCTGGCTGGTGGGAAGGAAGAGGAGCTGGAGACAGAGTTCAATCCATCATGCCTGATGATGAATTAGTCTCAACCGATCATATACGTGCAATGAAACTCCAGTAATAACCTGGACACGGGGCCCCGATGAGCTTCCTGGTTGGGGAATGCATCCGTGAGCTGGGAGGACGGCACATCCGGGTTCCATGGCAGGAAGCAAACTGCACACCTGGGATCTCAGACCTCACCCTCTCTCTCTCTCCATTTGGCTGGTGTCAATTTGTACCCTTTAGAATTAGACTATAATCATTGGCATGGTATTTACCCGAACTCTATGAGACATTCTAGTGAATCCTCATCCCTGGGAGGGCTGTGAAACCCTCCTATTTAGAGCCAGTTGGGCAGAAGTGTGGGCAGCGGGGACTCTGAAGCCATCTGCAGTGAGGGCCATCGTGGTGAAGCTGTGCAGGGGTCTGTTAGGGTCAGAATCCCACTGCAGATTCTGAGTGCTCAGAGAGGACTACGGTGCTGGGTCCAGACAGCATCTCGGGAAGACTTCTCCTGGACAGCAAAAGTCATCAGCATCGGGCCACGAGGCATGAGCTGCAGTAGAGTCCCTGGGCGCTGTGAGCCGTGCAGGAACCAGTACAAAGAGCACGAGGCAGAGGGCAGACCAGGGGACTCAGTCAGGCTCCTTCAGGACCTTTCTGTCCTGGGCGCTCTAACAGAGGGAGGAAGACACATGTGGAAATGAAGTGCAGCGGTGGGGGCCAGGGCGGCAATGAAGTGCAGCGGTGGGGGCCAGGGCGGCGGGGCCAGGGTGGCGGTGGCGGTGGCCGGCTGGTGGAGAAGAGCACCAGCACACAGACGGGCCCTGCTGGCAGTGCTGAGGGAAGGCAGCTGGGCAGCATGCCCACGGCTTCAGGAGTACTCCTTGGAGTCCGTCCCATGCAGTGGGTGCTGGTCGGGTACTGTCACGCATGAGCAAAGCCTTGGAGATGTGGAACAACCTGGGGTCACCCATTCATGAGGAAGTAGGCAGGATTTGACCCACGTGGTCCGACACCATGGTCAGTCTTGACCGGAAGCAAGCATGGCCGCCAGATCCCTGCGTCGCCCAGGGCCCATCCTTCCAGATCCTCTGGTCTTTGGTCCCCCAGATCTTTAGGGTCTCAGGGCTGCTGGGTCCTTCCCCTTGACCACGTGTCTGCTCCTTCTTGGATGGAGACCTTCTCCGGCAGCACTCGGTCTCCCGAGCCTGCCTCCCTCTGTTGCCCCGGGAAAGCGGCACCTCTCCTTGCCTGCGGCACCAGCGCCAGGCTCTGTGGGAGGAGGAGCAGACCCCGTGAGAAGCCACGGGCCTGCAGGGCAAGCAGCCGGGACGGTGCCCACTGATGATGATGACAGCACACGCAGGTCGAGTCTAAAAGCATCTCAAAACGGCAAACAGACCCCTCGGTGACCCTCCGCCTGGTGCGGTCTGGGTGCGTGCTGCTGCCCGCTGGCTGGTCCCACAGCCTCCCCTGCACTCTAACGGGGCGGGACTCACTCGTCGACCTTCCTGCGTCTCATGCTGTTGTCTCACGTCCATCCTGCCACATATGCTTCTTCAGGACATGGTCCACCTGATTCTCCCTGTGACCCAACCACCAGCCAGCACCAGGACCGTGCCCTGCAGGGAGGTGATCCTAAATGGAGCCAGGGTAGACAGTTGGGCTCCTCTGACTCTTTACCAAATAAACGTGTGGTTCTGGGCAAGTTGCCTTCTCTCCTGGTGCTCACCAAGGTGCCCAGCCCACTGCACCTGCATGCTGCCCACCAGGTTATTCCCTGCAGGACCAGGTGAGCAGATGGACGGAAGTACGTGACGGTGGCTTCAGACGGGCCTTCCTGGGTGCTCCAGGCCACTTAAAGGCAGCTGCAGTGCTGTGTAGTTTCACATGTCCAGCACTTGGCCTGTTCACCCCAATGCTTACTCCCCAGCATCTGCTGGACCATTGGGACCCCCAGTAAGTAACCGCTGGAGGAGGTGAAGGCGTGTCCATGGAAACACTGTGCACACAGCCCTTAGCCTAGGATGGCGGGTCCTGACTGCTGCTGTGGAGCCTCAGCCTCGTGGTCCCCTGTCCTCACCCTAGCCAGTGTCCACCTAGGAGATGCCAGACTAAACCTCAACAAGTCGAGGAAGAGGCCAGTGAGGCTGCTGTCTTCACAGGATGCTGTCAAATGTGGCTCTCGTGCCTGCTAATCATGGTGGGTTGACCAAATAACAAGCTGCGAGGTGCCAGCTCCTTCCCACAGGCGGTGTGCAGGGACCGCTGAACCCAGGGGACACACAGAGAGGCAGGCGGTGCACCCTGGGCGGAGGTGACTGCGGGGTCGGGATCCAGCCCCTGCAGCCTGGCAGTGGCAGCGGCTCGGGCTGACGCCACACCATCCCTGGTCAGTGAGGAGGTCAAGCCTCACAGGCCCGTGGCCCTCAGCACGGCGCACACCCCCTTCCTCCAGGGCCTCTGCACCACACCCTTCTCTTTCTGCTGCCAGGTCTCTGGGCAGCTCTCTCTCCCCTCGCCCTTCTCTGGATTTCTCTCCCGGCCCTGGTCATTGAGGATGGAGGCCTGTGCTGGCTTCATACCAATCCAGCTGTAGTGTGTGGGGGACATTCAGACTCTGTGCCAGGAGACGCTGGGAGCCCCACCTGCCACCTCTGCCCTGGCAGGGGGACAAGGCTTCAGGGGAGCCGGGGGCCACTGGGGGCCGCCTGCATGCTCCAGGTCACCACTGTTCCCTCAGGCGCGGCCTGAAGAGTGCTGACGGGTTCCTGTGTTCCACCTCCTCCTGAGACCCAGGAGTCCAGTGAAGGGTCCTTAGGGCTATGACGGGGACCGACTGACGTCTGAAGTGTTCACAGAGGCAGCCAAAAGGTCGAAAGGTCGGGGGGGGAGTGAGCCAGGTGGACGTGGTTATTCAGAGGCATGTGGGTTCTCTCTCTCTCTCTCTCTCTTTCTCTCTCTCTCTCTCTCTCTCTCTCTCTTTCTTATTTTGCAAAAGGGTCTTTGGGGAGGCTGCCCATATTAAGAGATTGTGGGAGACCAACAGCAAAGAGAACCGGGCGCTTGGCTCTGCGTGTGGCGGGTCTCCTCCTCACAATCCCTGGGAAGTTGTCGGTGGACACTCACACTCGCTGGCCCTCCGAGGCTCTGGGAACCACGCTTACTTTCCTTGGGTGTGTAACGAGCTCCACGGGCCCCACAGCAAGGAGGAAAGCCACACGGAGGTGCTTGGGTTTCACGGTAACTTGAGACCCACCTATCTTGGTCTTTAGCAGGAAAACATTGAATAAGCAGAAAATCTGTGCCCTTTGCATAACCCTAGGAAGCTGCTAATTAACTGCATGTGTACCTACGGGTTGAATCCTCTCTTCTGCAGGAGTTCACAGTGGTGGAGGGCCTGGCTGTGCTGAGCCAGGCTGCTGGGGGTCTCCCCCGAGTCTGCACACGGGTCCCCCAGGCACGGCTCTCGCCTGCCCACCAAAGAGCAGGAATGCAGGAGTCTCTCCAGGTTGCTCCTGAGGTGATGGACCCTCCCACTTACAGATCTTCCTAGCGGGTCAAGCTTTCTTCTCCAGGCACACGACCAGGATGCCCAAGGGGCAGCCCACGGCGCCCCATCCAGCAAGGGGCCTCCCTCCTCCCTCCCTTGCGCCTCTCTCCATCCTCCCTCTGTCCCCCTCTCCCTCCTTGCTTCCCTTCTCCCTCCTCCCTGTGTCCTGCTTCTCTCCCTAAAGGGACCCTGCTGGAGGAAGGTGGTGGCCTTTGCTAAGCCCTGGGGATATGGGCAACATCGTCCCCGCCCACAGCACTCTCCAGCCTGGGGTAAGCCCTGGCCAGTGTGGATCAACCTGCCTGCCTTCCCAAGCCCGGCCCTGCCTGCTGGGGACTTGGGCTGTCTCCCTAGGATCCCCTCACCTGGTGTGGACCCAGCACTCAGGTGCCACCCGCGCCAGGCAGTGGCCTGGCTCAATGCTGAGGCTGTCTTTCCCCGGCCCTGTGGCCCTTGTCCCATGGTCATATGTAATCAACAGGACCTTAGGAATCAGTGCTCAAAAGGGTTCAGGCCCACCCTCCCCGGTGCTCTGAGAGGTGAAGGCGGAGGCGCAGCCTCTGCTTCTGTTGTCATGGCAACAGCCAGAGCCAGAGAGAGGAGGGGGTGGGAGAATCCCGCTGTGCCTCATGGGTGTCCCAGAACGTGCCTGCGGCTTCCTCACCTGGTGAGCAGGGCACATGTGCAGGTCTGCATGGCCCTCACCTGCACCAGCAGAAGCCCGGAGAGGCTGCAGGAAGGGGCACAGAGGAAGCTGAGGCCACTCCTGACCACCCCGTTGGCCCTTCCTGGCTCCTAGAGACATCTGTCTCCTCACAAAGAAATGAACACCCAGGGACCAGGGCACGGGCCTTTCTGCAGAGTGTGGACCTCGAAGGCCCAGGTGAGCAGGAGGGACCTGGCGCCTTCCCCTGCAAGGCTCCTGAACGCTGTGACATTACTCACAGGTGGTGTCAGCCCCAGGAGCAGGTCGACAAGCTATGGATTTGGGAGTCATGGGGCCCCCGGGTGCTGGGGACTCCCACAGTTCTGCTCTCAGCTTGGGGCAGGTGTGAGGCTTGACCCCGGGCTCCGGAAACCAGCCCGCTGAGGGGGTGCTGTGAGCACCCCGATTCCTCTCCCCGGGAGGCAGGGGTTCCCTCTGCTCCAGCCACTGGGAGACTCAGAGCCCGAGCAGAGTCCAGCCCCTTCCTCCATGAGACCCTACCCAGGTGGAGGGGCGGAGCTGGCTTTGCTGAGACCCAGCCAGCGTTTCCCTCGCTTGGGGAAGGGACCTCCTCCTCCCTTACATGTCACATGGCCACCAGGAAAGAAGAAGCAGTGGCACTGAGGCTGGGGTTCATCAGCGTCCCTGCTTCCAGAATTCTCACTCAGCTCCAGTCCAGGCACTGTGTTCGCCTGACGGAGGGGCAGCCGCCCTCAGAACACCCAAGGAGCCTCCCTTGAGGTGTGAGGCTGTGGCCGTGCTGGCCACCTTCCCAGCCTGCTGACCCTCTGGCACCCAGCTTGCGCATCACTCAGAATTCCTCACTAGCTCCTCAGGAACTAGATCAGCAGAGGAAAATGGACTCCCATCACCTGTCCTGTCCGGGCGAGAGGCATCGCCCTGGGACCCTGGAAGGACACGTGCTTCTGGGGCAGGAGGGTGGCCCCTGCCCAGTGTTGGGTGCTGCCTGCCCAGGCCTGAGCTGCATCTGATGGAGCCTGGCTCTGGGGCTCCTCCAGGCACCCTCAGCTCACCTCTGGCCCTGCCCCGGCCGCCTCTCCCTCTGCTCAGCAGAGCCCACACTCCTCCGAGGCTCGGGGCAGGGAGGCCTCCTTCCCAGGCCTGGCGCACTGGTGCCCTGCCCGGGGAAGAACGTGAGCAGTGAGACGCTCTTCTCCCACCTCTCTCCAGGCACGGAAGGGGACAGTGGCTTTTCACTGCTGGTCCTGCAGGGTGAGGATTGTCTTGCCAACCTCTTTGTCCTTCGCCCACCCTGCGAGGGGCACCCTCCACCTCTGCTGCCGCTCGCCCACTCTGCAGGAGAGCACGGCATGCCATGCTCCAGCGTCGGTAGGGTTAGGTGGGGTTCCACTCCCCTGGTGGTGCCCAGAGCCTGCAGTGGAGACAGGGAAAAGCATGGGCACTCAGGTAAGCCCTGGAGGCCCCGGCCACCCCATGCCCTGTTGTGACCCTAAAGGGCACCTCAGAGCCTGTGTCCCAAGAGCGAAGTGTACCAGGGCTCTTAGCCCTCAGGAGTTGGTGACCTCACCAGACAAACCACAGGGACCAGGAAAAGTGCCAGCCAAGGAGAGGGGTGCCCAGAGCAGGTGGTGAAGAGGGAGCTGTAAGGCCTCTGGTCAGCCACAGCTGCAGGGGCCTGGCCTCTGTCAGACAGGGTGGGCACCCTGTGAGGGGAAGTGGCCAGGCAGGTGCTCAGGTGCCCTGCCCAGTGCCTGGCTGCTGCACGTGTCCCCAGACGCTGGGGCCTGGCAGGGAAGGACGCCAGGCTCCAGGAAGCCCCTGTGCTCACTCCCTGCCCTCATCCTCTTGCTTCACCCCCATTTCTCGGGAGCGGTCTGCACAATGCGTCAGTGCTCTGCGAGCCCTCTCCCCAGCTCTGCTTCAGGAACCACGCGGGGTAGCTACGCAGATTTTGCAAACTCTGGTTCTTGGGGGATTTGTTAGACTGCTTCTTTCGCATTTCAGGATCTTACATCCTAATGCTCATACAAAGCCCTCCGGCTGCCAGCAGAGGTGAACAACTGAGCTGTTAGCCCCCTGCCAGGATGGTTTCCAAGGCCCTCCCAACCTGCTCCTTCAGAGACACACCGCTGGGTCTAAATTTAGGAGTGAGGAGTTGATTACAAACCTTCGACACCATTAACATTAATATTCAAAATTTATTTCCATCCAATCTACAAAGCAGTCTAAATTGCTCTGTGAAAGCAGGCCCCTAGTCTTTGGACGATGGCCATGCTGAGCTGAAGTCCCCAGGGCATGGTCCCTGGGCAGGTTTGCTATCTGCATAAATATTGGCATATGTCCACTACTTTCCAGTTAGCCACAATTAACCACTCAGCAAACTCAGGTCTGTGTCTCCAGAGCTGCAGCCTGATTTGAGCTCATGCTGGATCCTTTAAAGATCCATTATAATCGTGTCGATGAGAGGGATGCTGGGGTCCCACAGTGGCCTCCTCTGGAAGTTTGTGTTAGCCCTGCTGGATGTCTGTCGGCCTTGGTCAAGCTCAACCCCAAGCATGACCTTAAACACTAAAGAGCTCACATTGCAATAGAACAGGGGCTCTTAGGTCGGGAGCTGGGCCATCTTGAGCTCTGGTCCTTCCCCTCATCTGCACAGTGGGGGCTGGCGGCCAAGGTTGGCTTTTTTTGGGAAATGCATGAGAGAAGTTCCTCTTTTCCCTGCTGGGTTTGTGAATCTGGACTCTTGGATGGACAGTATGTCTGAGCACGGCGTGGGCCTCTGGGTATGCACTGACCTGCAGGGAGGAGGGCCCCCAGGAGTGTCCCAAATCACACAGCACTTGACACTTCGCAGGAGGCCTGCAGGCCCCAGGCCTCAGGTGCAGTAGTGACCCCTACACATCTGTGGTGTCACATTTCTCACAGGATGCTGATGTTGGGGCAGCTGGAGAGGGTGGCCAGGAACTCCTGTGCCAGTTGGCCACTCTTGGGAGTCTTAAGAGATTTAAAATATGAAACGTGGCGGAATACACATTTGCATATATTTTACAAAGTACCCTCTGACTTCTGCTTCTCCTGTCAAGCTGGCACCCGGCTGCCTCGGGCCCACTGCAGAAAGGAGAGAGCGGCTCTAGTACTCGGCGTGCTGGGGCTCAGATTCCCCCCGGCTGTGCGTGCTGCTGTGCAAACCCAAGCAGGGTGCCCTGGCGATGGGGAGGGGTGGGGAGGGCGTGGCAGCACCTCAGTGTCTGCAGGGCTGCGTGGACTCCTGGGAGGGCCTGAGATGGACATTGACGCAGGAAGGCGAGTCCAGTGCTGGTCGGGGGACCCGGTGTGCCTTCTGGAGGGAGCAGAGCTCCCACGGAGCATGGCTGCGAGTTCCTTCAGCAGAAGGCGGCATCCTGTGGAGCCGCGGTTCTCCCGTGTGGGGGCAGGTGGGTGCTTTTTGAGGCTTGGCTCTCTGGTGCCCAAGACCAGGCCCCCTGCAACACCCAGCACACTGAGGTGCAAGAGCCAGACCCTCCGGCAAGAGGCAAGGCGACTGACTCGTGGGCCCCTGGGATCCACGCTCACGGCCTGTCCAGAGTTCACCAGGGAGAGGCTGGCGAGGAGAAAACAGAAAGGCGCTGTGGGTTCCATGGGTCTGAAAGGCTAGAAGGGGTGTGGGAAGCCACAGCTGGGTGGAGGCTTCTGGGAAGACATCCCAGGAGGCGGGGAGGGCCCAGCGGAGGGAAGCAGATCCCAGCAGTGGTCGCCACATGTGTAGAATGAGATCTAAAGGTCGAATTTCACCAGCGCTGGAAGAGGAGCCACCACTGTCCAGGGCCTGAGGCCCTGGAAGCACCTAAGTTTGCGTTTGAGAGACGGTTACCTCTGAGTCTAGCGTGCTTCCTGCCCTGGCCGCTCCTGTCTTCTGAGCTAACCTGGGAGAGGAAACAGGTCTTCTGAACCAGCATTTGTGGAGGAGAGTTCAGAGGGAATACGCCATGCTGGACAAAGTGGACCCTGCTCTGCCAGTGCCTCATCTGTCACACGCTCCCTGCAGGCGGTTCCTGGGGACAGCACAGAGCCAGGGTGTGGGCCGTGTGCAGACACAGAACCCACTGCTTGTCTGTGATGGGCGGTGCCAGTGTCTGAGCACAGGATTCAGCCTGAGGACACAGGCAGCAAGACCAGTGTGCCCGAGCCAGGAAGAGGGCAAGTGGCCGAAGCACGGGAGAGCTCGAGGGAGGGACGTCTTCCTCACACCACCCAGCCCGCCTTTGTGCCTGGGGCTTCCTTTAAAGAGGCGACTGCTGAGGACAGGAGGAATTGCTGCAGCGAATCCTGCATCCTGATAGAGCCGCCCCTCTCCAGCAAGAGAGGGTCAGGGACTGGGAGGCCAGCTGGAGGGTCCAACACCCCACGCCCCTGAGCACACAGGCAGGGGGCATGTGCCCTGGCAGAATCCATGCTGCCTCTGCTGACCTTGGGAGTGACAGCGGAGGCCGGGGACCTGAGCTGTGGAGTTGGGTTCCCCTCAGAGGCCGAGGGCAGCCCTCCTCCGCCTCCCCACCTGCACTGCCACCAAGAAGCCGTGTCCTCTGGCCCGTCCCAAGGGCCCAGACCTGGAGCCGACTTCTGTACAGGAGGGGCTGTGGACCGGCGCTCTGCGGCACTCCATCAGCTCCACATGCAGATCGACGACACATAAAATATAGAAGAGGAAGCAAGGAGACACAGCCAGGCACAAACATGTTCCAAGACACTTCTGTGTGTCAGCAATAGAACCCAAAGATGGAAGTAAAAAAAACAGATTTACAGAGGTCTCGGAATCATTTTTAGGAATGAATCTTTGATTATGAGGGTGGGGAAATGTTTCTTAGCCAGAAAATACAAAGAAAAAGTCATGGACGAAGAGGTGAGAGTGGAGAGGCTGAATTTTACATCCCAACAACAGAGGACACCTCAGATAAAATGGAGCGGGAAACAGAGAGGGGACAATTGAGGCGCGAGCCGTCAGTGCCTCAGGTCAATAACAGCCACCAGCAGGACGAAGATGGGACTTGAGCAGATGAGGAGCCGTGCACAACAGGAACTCGGAATGCCCACAGGCCTGACTTCTGGGCCTCTTCCGTCACCAGGGAAATGCCCAGGACAGGGGAGTTGCCCACGCAGCCCACGGAGTCCCGCGCGGTGAGGAAGGGCAGTGACAGAAGCCGCCATTCAGGGATGGAGAGGAGCCAGCCGTTCAAGCACTTCTGAGCACAACTTGGGAAAAGCCAGAGGACTGCAGAGTCCCAGGCCGGATTCTGAACCAGCCCTCCTAGTGCACCCGGTGACCTGTGTCAGAACCCGGGTTGCAGCGTCATTGTGAGGAGGGACACAGAGCAGTCGACTCTCCATGAGTAAGAGAAGCTGTAGATGGAGCCTGGCCCCCTCCAGGACTCACCGCTACACACTGAAGCAGGACGCAGGTCCCGCGGTGAGTCTCCAGAACAAGGGGAGCATAGACAGCGCTGAGGGGCATTTGCGTAGACGCCAGAACCTGCAGCGGCGGCTGGATTTATATGTGAGTCACAGCTCCCCCTGGACCTGTGCAGCAGGCTGAGTCACAGGGACAGGGGTTCCTCTGGGCACTCAGACTCCTGTGGCCCCCTCCAGCCTGCACAGGCGCCTTGTGCAGGACACAGCCTGCTGGTCCCAGGTGGCAGCCCTGACAGGACCCTGGCCCAGGGCCCCTTGTGCATGGAAGAACAGGTTACGCAGGCAGCATATCTCTGTGGAGGGTCCAGAGAGGAGCCCAGGGCAGTCTCTTAAAGCCATACCACTTTACACCCTAAAAGCCTGTGGACTGTGGTCAAAGTGCCCAGGTCTGTTAAAGCGACTGGACAGCCCGTGTGTTTTCATCACGACATTCGCCACGGCCACTGGTGTTCAGAACACTGCGTACCTTAGTAGGACAAACTCTGAGGCGGAAGCCTGTTCCCCATGCCTCCTGCTGGGCCTGTCCTTTCTCCGTCTCATCTCCGCCATGTCCCTAGCACAGGGCCAGGTCCCCTGGGCTTTGCTTTCCCTGGAGCCCAGCGGATCCCAGCCCAGCCTCCTGGTGAGCCCTGGCCTCCCTGGCACTGCCTGTCTCCCAGGAGGACTTGCACAGGGCCGAGTGTGGGTGTCCGGCGTGGTCACTGCTGCAGGTTGCCTGTGGCCCCACCTGCCTGCTTACTTTGCCAGGCAGGGGACCTGCTGGGCACCGTGTGGGGGTCACTGGGGGAACGTGTCTGCCTTTGCTGTCCTGCAGATCTTCACACCTCTGAATCTCAGGGAGCAGGGAAGCAGCTGCCACCTGCCCCCAGCTTCTCCAGGCCCCTCAGGTGCGCAGACTAGCCTGTCCCTCTGCCTGTCACCCCTCACTGCTGGCTCTCACCATAGCTGTTAAAACATGCCCCGGTGTTCCCAGGAGAGAGCGAGCCCTCTGCCTTGTGGACTACGTCCTCCCCGTCCACAGTCGGTGGGACCACACATCTCTGTCCTTAGAGGAAATCCCTGGACATTCAGGGCTCAGTAATGTCAACGACGCCTCCTGGCTTTGTCCTTACACGGCTGCTCTTGCTGGTTGGTCGTTTCTCCCTGGTGAGACCCTGATCTCTGGGGACAGACTCTTTGGGAATCAGCCCAGTGAAGCCACCATGCCATGTGCCAGATTGTGCCATGAAGGGAACAGACTTGGGCTGGGGGACCCAAGCCTGTGTCAGTGTCTGAGTTGCAAATATCAACCGAGTGTCCTTGGGTGAGCTGCCATTGTCCCTGCGTCCCTGAAAAAGGAGACGAGGACCTACTTCCAAGGGTCTTTGAGAGGCAAATGAGTATTATGGAATCAAGGACATACGAAACGTTTGCTCTCTTCCACTGGACGAGCCAGCAGGAGGGCCGCTGACGACGAAGCCCGTGTCAGGCAGGCGCCGATGGCCTTTAGATTGTTTTTTTTTGGTGGAAATGAACAAGCATGAAGCAAATTGCCACTGAGCACTGGCGGGGACACTGGAGAGGACTCCTGTCCACACCCTCGGCTCTTTCCTTTCTCCTCACGCAGGCTCCTGGCTTAATTCGGGGTGCGTGTGTGACGTGAAGCCGGTCAGAAGAGAGACACGGCCAACTGCACTCCACCAGAGCGGAGGACAGAAAGACACGAGCACAACCACAAACTCCTGCTGCTGCTGAATGAGAACTCATGTTTTCAGATGGTCTTCAGCTATGAATTTTAAATAATAGGAATGAAGGTACAGTGAGGCATCAGGTGTGAGGAGAGCACCTCCTGGCCACACTCCCTGCCCCGGTGACCCTGTCCTCAGCTGAGTGACCCTCCTGGGTGAGAGCTAATCCAGACTCCTCTAGGCGACCAGGACAGGTCCAGGGGCACGGACGGGTAGACACTCCAGTGCTGCTCCTCTGCCACCTCCCTGCCCTGAGTCCACTTCCAGGTGGCCCAACAGCCTGCCTGGCCACCTTGTGAGCCATGGGCACACACAACAGAGGCCAGGCATGGACGAGTTCCAGGTGACTGGTGAACCCCGGGAAGCACTAGGCTTCCCATGAGGAGAGATTGACTCAAGTGGCCCCAGCTGTGTCCCCGATTGCGTCCCCGACTGCAGGAACCAGCCGGCAGGCGCTCAGCTAGGGTCTCGCCCACCTGTGCTCAAGGTCACACAGATGCTTCTCACGCTTCTTTACAGCTAGCTTTTCAGACGTGACTAACTGGACCACATTTGCAGGAACTCAGTGACCAGGAGAAGCTGGCCCTTCACAGGGACACCCACTAGCCACCTGTGCGGGTCAGTCATGAGTCCTAATCGTGAGTTCCCACTCACGGCCGACCACGTTTGCTTTCAGGGTGGAGCTAAGCTGCGTGTGGTCAGCCTCACGTGCGCCGGCTGCTTCTCCACTGTCTCAGCCAATGGCTGCTCACGCCTCACTGGCCCGTCTGCCCTGCCTCCTGGAGGAGGGAAGGTAAATGCGTCTGCTAGTGACCACCAAGTGCTGGGTCACAGAGGGCGACAGGAGCAGGGGCGTGTGATCCTGGGAAGGTGAGCACCGCTTGGCTCAGGTGTCGGCCTCCAGGAGAACGTCACCGACCCGATGCAGAGAGGCAGCAGTCTGGGGGAGAGTCGCCCTGAAGCCAGCTGGGGGTGCACACCGCCCGGACCTCATGAGGCCAGCAGAACAGCAGGGCTCCGCTCAGCCCGTCCCACGGATCTCTCGGGGTGGGCAAGGCCACTGGACTCAGCCTCCCGAGTCTCTCCACATGGATGTCCTGTGACACCCAACCAGCTCGGAGCTGTCCTTTATCCTAACAGGCTACTTCCGGGGGCACTTGATTTCATCATTCACACGGATGGCAAGTCCCAAAGCGCGTATTCCTTTTAATAAAATGAATTCAGATCTCTTCTCCACCACAGCTTCCATCTTTCAGAGTGTGTCTCCTCTCTGGGGCACCAGGACCTGCAGCCTGATGAGCCCTGGAGCGGCTCCTTCCCAGGTGGGCCAGCAGCCTCCCCGAGCCCCGTGTCAGGCGCTCCTGGAGTCCCAGAGACGGGCCGCGGCCCTGGCTGTGGCTCGCTATGTCCCTGTGTGGTCTCCCTGCCACACCCTCCTTGCTCAGGTGGCCTCCCGACCCCCATGCTGCAGCTGCTGACCTGCGTGCAGACGCCATCTGAGGACAGGCAAGAGGGCAGCTTCCCTACAGCCCCTGGTGCTCCCCCCACCCCGTGGCCCTGGCCTCCACTTTGGGGATGACCTCCCACCCTAACCTGCCCTGGCTCCTGGCTCCCCTTTCTCTGCACCTGGAGTCTGTCCTCCCAGAAGCAGGCAGGAGGCTATGGCCTCTGTGCCCTCAGCTCCTCATGACCCAGGAGTAGAACAGGAGGGAAAAAGAGTCACATTGTGGTGACTTTCAGCAGATTGTCACCCTCTGACTGGCCTCACCTGGCCACGCTCCTGCTCTGGTCCTGAGGAGAGGTCCCAGTGAGGGGCCCACGTGTCTGCATCCAGCACCGTTTTTGGGAAGGAGGGGAGAATGAACCCCACTCAGGCCTCCAGCCCAGGCCTGCAAGAGAGGAGTGGGCTGCCAGGAGCCCGCAGGGCCTGACCCCAGCTGGCTCTGAGGACACCCACAGACTTGCTTTACCACAGCTCCGGACACTGTGTGTCCCTCCTGGGCAGTGACATTGGATGGGTGGTGTGGGGCAGAGCCTGCCGGGACACACTGCTTCACGATGTCATTTGCCACTGAAATCGCTTTCTTTAGAGTTTATTGCCCTGAAACTGTAAAGGGAGAATCATATTGATAGCTACAATATTCTCTATTCACCTACAGAGAATCCCAATTTTAGTGCTCTTGACTCTCAAATCAATTCATAGGATTGCCTCTGCAGCAGGAAGACATTCCAGTTGTGACTAATTTTTCTGTCCTACCAACCAAGGCTGCCTCAATGGTGCCTTGGTCTGAATGTGACCCCCAAGGTCATGTGTCCGAAATTTGAAGTGTTGGTAGGTGGTACCTTTAGGTGACTCAGTCAGCAGGACTCTGCCCTTGGGAAGGGATTAAAGTCATGGCCTCGGAGTGGCTTCTGCAGCACAAGAGTTCATTTTCAAGGTGAGATTGGATGCCTCTTGCAATGTTCCCCACACCTTCACCCTGGGGGATGCGGGAAGGGGGCTGGAGTGTTCTGCCCTCGGAGGCCCCGTGTGCCTGCCTTGGTCCTCTGATGGGGGCCCTGATGTCTCCCACCCTGTCCTGCCTGCATGGCTCTGGGGGCCCCGACTTCTGGACAGAGGCTCACTGGGGGCAGAGCTGTGTGGATCCCTCCTCTGCTCACCTGGGGGCTGCACGTGTTGACACTGTGGTCACAGTGGAACATGCCCTCTGCCCACCTTCGTCTTGGGCCTACCCCACAGCTGCAGCCCTCACCCCTGTACTCCAGAGGGCTGTCCTATAGCAGAGTGTACCCTGCATGGGGTTGGCCTGGGGAGCAGGACTTGCCAACGGGACAGCTTAGGGTCCGAGGGCCCCACGCAGCTGCGTTGATCCACTTACAGAGTCTACCACAGCCCCACAAAGAGGATGGGCGGGGGTCCCCAGGAAACCAGGCACTCTGGTTTGTCCTGACACCCTGCCCTCCCCTCTGACCCTGAGTGGTGAACACAAACACACTCCAGGACAGGAAGACCGGATGGAGACCTGGGTTCTCAGGGAGAGTTTTCAGATGGCCCAGGCCAAGCTGCTTTCTGCAAGGAAGCACCAGGGCAGCCGGACAAGCCTTGAGGACCGTGTGCCCCTGTGCACTCAAGACCCTGCCGGGAGGGCGTCGCTCCTCACAACCACCCATGCCCACCCTCACAGGTGAGCAGAGAGGGTGTCTCCCTGCCCCAGGAGCTCTCGTCCCGCATGGTGCAGCTGCAGCTGCAAGGGGTCCTCAGAGGAACGTTCCAGAGCAGCAGTGGGCACGCCTGGAGGCAGACGCGGACATCACGGTTTGCAGGAGCATGTGTTCCTGTTCCAAAGAGGTATGTTCCCAGGAGCAGGATCAGGACAGAGCAGGCCAGAGCCCTGAGGCTTCTCGTACTGCATGGGGTGTGGTATGGCCAGGGACCAAGGACAGAGGGGCAGCAGGGAGGTTGAAGAGAGAGCCCTGCAACTGTCCTAGCAGAGTGGATGAGCCCTTGGGTACTGGAGCCTGCAGGGGATGATGGGAGGCAAGAACACACTTGACTCACTCAGATAAGACTAGGAGAAGGACTAGATTGAGGTCCAGGGAGCACTGGTCCACAGGAGGAGGAGTAGCTGATGTCCAGAGATCTAAGGGAGAGAAGAGGCCAAGGACAGCAAGAGGCCAGGCTGCTGGACAGATGCCTGCTGGCCCCTCTGTCCACACACCCTCTCCATTCTCTGCCTGCCCTGTCCTTCCCTATGTCCTGGAAGGATGGCTGTTGTCAACCAAAACCACTGGATTCCCCTGAGCTTGTCCAGGAGAGTCCCCAGGAACCACCCAGGGCGAGAGAGACCCAGGTGTTTGTCTCCATCATTGCTGGTCCATCCCACTGAGCTGTGGTTCCCACAATGTTCAGTCTTTCCATGGTCTCCATGCCTTCAGGGACTGTCTCCAGAGACTCTGGCTCTTTTACTGGTGGTCACACCACCGCCTCCTTTTGTACCTTCATGAGAGGACCACTGTGGTCCTGATATCCTGCCCTTGGGGCTTCCCTAGGCTTTACTCTGTCCACATCCCTCCAAACAGACTATTGATTAAACTGCCTTTGGCCCAGTTGTACATCTCAGCAAAGATAATGGGGCGACAAAAACTGATTTCTGGAAGGCATCAAGTTCTTACTCTTCTTACATATCTAACAAGGATATGTATTTAGCACTTAAGTGGATATATAGGGTATCTGATCTTAACATGTCATGGGGAGTAAGTTCAGAAAAATATCTGCAAGATTCCAGAAGGGATGATAATAATAGAAAAGAAATTGAGAAGCTCTTTGCATTAGTCTGTTTTCCATTACTATAATGAAATACCTGAGGCTTGATGACTTTCTAAAGAAAAGAGGTTTACTTAACTGACAGATCTGGAGGGTAAAATGCACTGGGCCAGCACCAACTTAGCCGGGCCTGGACCTCAAGGCAGATGACATCATGGTGGGTGTGTGTGAGAGGGAGAGATCCAGTGTGAGGCTGAGAGCCATGGTGGCAGGGAGGGACCTGTCTTGTTCTTTGGTAACATCCCCTCTGAGAACCAGCTCAGGGTCCCAGGAGAACTGCGTAAATCCCTTCTGAGGGCAGTGTCTCCCAAAGGACTCACTGCCTCTCAGGACCAAGTCTCCAGCGTGGGGCTACAATCAAACCATCTCCACACGACAGCCCTTCAGGAGGCCAGAACCTGCAGCTTTGGCATCAGGCTGAGGCAGAGGGAGCAAGAGGATAGGAGGCTCCTGACAAGCTCGGAGGCAGATGGGGGACCACCCCAGAGTCAAGTGAAGCAACAGAAAGAGACAGGATACCAAAGGGTGACCCGGGACAGTGAGAGGCAAAGGAAAGGACCAGCGGGAAGATTAAGTTGACCAGGCTTGGTGGAGGGGAGGGTTGCATGGCCTCTTCCTGTTTCTCCTGGGAGCCTGTCCCAGGGCCACCACTGAGATCCAGCGTATCAAGGAGCAAAACCACCATACTCCAATGTCCCTGCCCAAGGCTGCAGGTGACGCTCAGGGCAGGTGCACCTGAGAGCCTGGGCTCAGGGCTGTGCTGGTGAAGAGGCTCCCCACTGTGGAGGACTGAGCACAGGCCTGCTATCCAGCCCACGATGCGTCCGGGGAGAGCATTTAGGCTGCCCTCATGGGTGCCCAGTTGCTGGGGCGCGTCGCAGACAAGTGACTGCTCCTGTCAGACAGGAGAGCTGACTGGTTCCCTAATGGTCACTTTAAACGGAAACTAGACGTTCCCTCCTGGACTCCAATCCCCAGTCTCAGCAGCACCTCAGGAAGATAGTGTGAGAGTGAATTACCTCTCAAATGATAAAGAGGCGGCTGAGGCTATTTGAAAAATGACAAAGCCACAATTCAGGGCCTTTTACAGAGAACAGTTAGCACAGTGGAGCTGGCCTGAGAGATAGGAGAGAGCTGAGCCCAAGGAGGAGCTGGACTGAGAGATGGAGGAGAGCTGGACCCATGGTGGAGCTGGTCTGAGAGATGGGACAGAACTGGGCCCAGAGAGGAGCTGTCCTGAGAGAGGGAGGAGAACTGGGTCCACAGTGCAGCTGAGCTGAGAGATGGCAGAGAGCTGGGCCCACAGTGGAGCTGAACTGAGGGATGGGAGAGAGCTGGGTCCATGGTGGAGCTGGCCTGATAGATGGTGAAGAGCTGGGCCCACAGTAGATTGGACTGAGAAATGGAGGAGAGCTGGATCCACAGTGGAGCTGGACTGAGAGATGGAGGAGAACTGGGCCCATGGTGGAGCTGGTCTGAGAGATGGAGGAGAGCTGGGTCTACAGTGGAGATGGACTGAGAGATGGCGGAGAGCTGGGCCCACAGTGGAGCTGGAATGAGTAAAGGTGGAGAGCTGGGCCCACAGTGGAGCTGGCCTGTGAGATGGAGGACAGCTGGGTTCACAGTGGAGCTGGACTGAGAGATGGGCAAAAACTGGGCCAACAATGGAGTTGGACTGAGGGATGGGAGAGAGCTGGGCCCACGGTGGAGCTGGCCTGAGAGATAGCGAAGAGCTGGGCCCACAGTGGAACTGGACCGAGGGATGGGAGAGAGCTGGGCCCACGGTGGAACTGGCCTGAGAGTTGGGAGGGAGCTGGGCCCACCATGGAGCTGGCCTGAGAGATGGTAAAGAGTTGGGCCTACAGTGGAGTTGGCCTGAGAGATGAAGGAGAGCTGGGTCCACAGTGGAGCTGGCCTGAGAGAAGGAGGAGAGCTGAGCCCAAGGAGGAGCTGGCCTGTGAGATGGAGGACAGCTGGGTCCACAGTGAAGTTGGCCTGAAAGATGGCGGAGAACTCGGTCCAGAGTGGAGCTGGCCTGAGAGATGGGTGAGAGCTGGGCCAACAATGGAGCTGGAATGAGAGATGGAGGAGAGTTGGGCCCACAGTGAAGCTGGACTGAGGGATAGGAGAGAGCTGGGTCCACCGTGGAAATGGACTGAGGGTTGGAAGGGAGCTGGGCCCACGGTGGAGCTGGCCTGAGAGTTGGGAGGGAGCTGGGCCCACGGTGGATCTGGACTGAGAGGTGGAGGAGAGCTGGGCCCACAATGAGATGATCTGAGAGATGGAGGAGAGTTGGGCCCACAGTGGAGATGATCTGAGAGATGGAGGAGAGTTGGGTCCACAGTGGAGCTGGACTGAGAGATGGAGGAGAGCTGGGCCCACAGTGGAGCTGGACAGAGGGAGAGGAGAGAGCTGGGCCCTCTGTGGAGCTGGACTGAGGGTTGGGAGGGAGCTGGGCCCATGGTGGAGCTGGACTGAGAGATGGAGGAGAGTTGGGCCCACAGTGGAGATGATCTGAGAGATGGAGGAGAGCTGGGCACACAGTGGAGCTGGACTGAGGGAGAGGAGAGAGCTGGGACCTCTGTGGAGCTGAACTGAGGGTTGAGAGGGAGCTGGGCCCATGGTGGAGCTGGACTGAGAGATGGAGGAGAGCTGGGCCCACAGTGGAGATGATCTGAGAGCTGGCACAGAGTTGGGTCCACAGTGGAGATGGTCTGTGAGATGGCAGAGAGCTGGGTTCACACTGGACCTGGACTGAGAGAAGGCAGAGAGCTGGATCCACATTGGAACTAGCCTGAGAGATGGAGGAGAGCTGGGCCCAAGGTGGAGCTGAACTGAGCGATGGCGGAGCGCTGGGCCGCCCTCTGACTCTGGTCAGGGAGGCGAGCAGCTGCTCTGCTGGACTAGTGCTCTCCCACCACCACCTCCTTCCTCCGGTGGTAATACCAGCCGTCCTCCACCACTCCGCCAAGACTACTCCAGGTGGGCAGGCTGCAACTGCAGGCCTCCCTGGTCCCCAGAGAGGGAGCGCTGTGGTCTGTCACAGCCACAGTGATAGGCAGGGTGGCCCACCCCACCCCATCCCAGGATGGCCCTAGAGCCCAATCCCAGAGCAGCAGGGGGCTCTGGGCGGTGGCCTGTGCCTGGGCTGACCCGTGTGGAGCTGGGGCCTGGAGGAGGCTTCCTCTGGGCCCACCCGGCCTCTGCGGGAGGCGATGCAGATGGCACTCTGAGGAGGGGCACCAGCAGCCCCCGGGTTACGCACCTACTCACTCTCAAAGCCTTTTCATCTCATTGGTATAAACAACTTATCAGCTGTGAACTGGCTTGAGGGACAATGACTTGCAGCCTGTGGTGCTGGATAAATGTTTACTTTGAAGGGTTCTGGCCACCATCACCTCTGCAATGGTGATTTCACAGAGATTTGATGTCCCATGGGGCTGAGGAAGCAGGGGCTGGGCATGGAACACCAGGGCTGTGGTGGAGACCGTGCTGGAGCTGCTAGGTGTCTACTCCAAAAGCCTCCCTGCCTCACTGGCCTGCCCTAGACCTCCGGCCACTCCTGAAGATCAGACATTCATGAGGAGCGTTGCGCATCCTTGGAGGCACTGCTGGCAGGTGGTCTCGTCTGGCCTCCACGTCCCCTTGTCTGGAGGCCCTGGGCACTCCTGGCGGTGTGCAGAGACCCCAGCCATCGTGCTGACTCCTTATGCACGCCCTGAGACCTGCGAGGCACCAGCTCTGTGTTGTCCACTGCCGGGCACCCTGTGTCCATGCTCGGTGCTTGAGAGAGCACGCAGTACTGCCTCAGGTCCCGTGGGTCAGGCACACAGCACAGCAGGTGGTCTGCAGGTCCGCAGCACCGTGCCGCCTGGGCAGGGCTCTCACCCGGTGCCTCCGCGCTCTTGTTCTTGTCAGTAGGATTCAGTTCCTTGGTTAAAGGTTGGGAGCATCCATTTCTCACTGACTGATGACCGGAGGTCACTCCTGGGGCAGCTCACAGCCTCCCAACATGGTGGCTTGTTTCCTGAAAATGTCAAGGGACAGTCTTTGAGTGGGGCAGGTGTCTGGTCATCAGAATGCATCCCTCACCTTTGCTGGGTTGTGCTGGTTAGGAGCAAGCCTTACCCCATCTGCACCCCAAGGTGGAGACCATGAGGGGAATAGGGGCACCCTCCATTCTGTCCCCCAACTCTGTCTTTTAAGGGAACCTGCCATTTGCTTGAAATTAGGTTCAAAATTTGGTTTGTCAGCACCTGAGAGCTCTTGGGTTCCAGTCGTGGTGGGGCTGGCCAGGGGCCTGGGAAGGTGCTCAGCAGAGTTCCCAGTTGCTCACACTGACGTTGCATACCTGTCCCTTTCTGGCTCTCTGAAACGCCTGTCACTTCAGCACGGTGCTGACCATCTTTGGGAGCCCTCCAGAGGGGAGTCTTGTTGGAGAGGGGCTTTGTCTGTGCGGTGCCTGGACAGCTGGAAGGGCCTCCCCAGACAGCTCACCTTGGCCACTGGACACCTCGCACCTTAGGCAGGGACCAGAGCCACTGGCACAAGGACATGAGAAAGAACTGGTGGTCAGTCAGCGGATGGAGGGTGCTCACCCTGCCTCCTGCCAGGAGGGGGTGGCTGTGTCCTGCGCGAAGCCTGCAGGGCCCACTGGGAGCCCTAAGCCCGGCTCCCCGTCTGCAGTAGGTGTTCTGTGTCCCTCAGTTCCTGCCTGTAAGTCACATTTCTCTCACGGTAGCCATATCTTAGCTCTGCACTGGAAACTAAAGCACGTCACGGAGGGCACCTGGCTGGGTGACCTGGCTGCCGCTGGCCCTGTGGACTCGGGCACTTGGGCCTGAGCACGGCACGAGAAGCTCAGTGTCATGTGAAGTGAGGAGGTGGTCAGAACTGGCAGCACTGTATGAAGGGAGCCCGTGGACCTTGGGTAGCAGCGGGGCCCTGCCCTCTGCCAGCCTCAGCCGGGACAGTGAAGTAGGGGTTCACTTCATGAATGGGGGGCAGGTTCAGCCCCTGGCGGGGGAGCATTGACTCTTGGTCCTTGGTGGGACCATTTCCTCTTGTAGCTGTTGGAGACTGTCACACTTGGACCTGTCTAAGGCTCGGCTGCCAGCCTGTGGCCACTGGAGGTGGTGGGCACCTCAGAGGTGAGGCCTTCTGGGGGGAAACAGGCTGCTGGGTCGTGTCCTTGAAGGGGACGTCTGGTCTCCAATGCCACCCTCCCTTCCTGCCTCCCAGCCACCCTCAGGTGAGCAGCTCTGTCAACCATGACCCCCGCCATGTTGCTCTGCCTCACCTAAGGCCCAAACTGATGGGACCAAGTGCCCATGGAAGAAACCTCTGAAACTATGACCCGAAGGAGTCTCTCCTCCCGTAAGTTGTTTTCCTTTCACTTCATCACAGTGACGGAAAGAAAGCTGAGCGGCACAGGGATCTCCCCTTCCCAGCTCTTTCCTCCCTGGCCTCCTCAGCCCAGCGAGCACCGCCCCGGCAGGTCCTCCGAGGACCGGCCAGGGACAGCCTCACACTGCACCCTGCTCCTCCACGGGCCCCTCCCACTGCCCCGCTAGAGCCACGGGTTGCTGCAGCGGCTCCAGTCCTCAGGCCTTCCCAGCTCGCAGTGTCTGCCTGGTGTCCCGGGGGCCTGAGACCTTCTTCTGTTTGCGCTGGACGGGAAGCCACTCAACCACCCGAGTGCACGATCTCTGGATCTCAGGCAGTCGGCCTGGGAACGTTGTGCAGGCAGGAAGCAGAAAGTAGGTGGGTAGATAATTGAGAGGGATATGTGCAGATGTTTTTAAAGTTCCCCTCAATTCCGTGCATAGGGGGAGCTCTGAGAAAGCCCCTATCCACTGAATAGTTGAATATTTCAAGGATAAAAAGAACTGCACTCAGAGAATCTTTTTAGGTACATTTTCACAACATTCATCTCCCAACTTCTAAAGGCTGTGTTGTATCTTTCTTAATTTTTCTTCTAATCTAAGTTCCAGATTACCCAGTTGACAGTTTAGGGATGGAGACGGGACTCAACACTCAGAGCACACCGCCAAGAGAACTGTCCCTCCTGAGGCGCGTTTTATCCTAAATGCTCACGCAGGCGGTTCTGTGGCCACATCCTACCTGGTTGGCGATCTGGTGACTGAAACTGCCAGAGCGCAGGGTGCTCGCAATCAGCCCAAGCCCCATCGTGGCCGAAGCACCTGCCCCAGAGGCCACTTGTGCTGCCCCTGCTCAGGACCCTGCCCCTCCTCCTCCTCCGGTGTGGCTTTCTGGCTTCCTCTGGGGACGGCTCTGCTCCACCCCTGGGGTCTGAGAGGCTGTTGGCCCAGGTCCACACCCCTGGGAGCAGGGGTGGCCCAGTTCCTGCCCCCCTGGGCCTGCCCACCCTCAGGAGGGGCTGTCACCTCCCTCCAGTGGGTGAGCTGCCCGACTCTTCTAGGCAGTCCCCCTTTTCTAAACCAAGTCAAAGGATTTCCACTGTTTTCCCAGGGAAGCCACAGCTACCAACAGCCTTCTCCACCACCCAAGCTCCCTTGAGCCGAGGATAAGGGGTCCCTGTCTAGGTACACTGTGTCCAGTCCAGGATAGTAAGTCTGGTAAAGGAAGAAAAGTGTCCCTGGGTCACGTCCCTGCACACCTGCAAATCATGAACTCCTCATCCATACATTTATGAGTAATTTTAAAGTTGACATAATTTTAGAGGGTTTTTTGTTTTTGTTTTTGTTTTTTTTTGTTTGTCAAGTAATCTCTACACATAAAATAAAACTGAGGCTGAGGCTGAGGCAGGAGGATGACAAGTTTAGGGCCAGCCTGGGCACCTTAAGGAGATCCTGTCTTAAAATAAAAAGAGCTGGGGTGTGGCTCAGTGGTACAGCACCCTGGGTCCAATCCCCTGTAACATAAAATAAAAGCAAGCAAGTAAAAAAAATGAACGAATGAATAAAATTGCCTGTGATCAAATTATAGAACTTAGGTGATTGCATGATTTAAGATATAAAATTATCTTTTGTGAGTGAGAAGAAAACTGAATCCTGCATTTGCTTTTGGAATAAATTAGATTAAAATATTCACACTCCAACTTGCTCAGGACAGCAGTTGACCTCAGATCATCACATATTAATGGCCACACAGAGGATGGTGACTCTCTGAGAGTGGTTGAGATCTATGTGTGTCTCCCAGACCCAGAAGCAGCCTGTGCTGAGTCACAGGGAACAGGAGAGGTGGGAGAGGAGCAGTTAGGAATGGGTGACTGAGAGGTGGGAAGACCTGCCAGAGGCATCAGGCACACAGGGTCCAGGGCTGGGTGGGCCTGACCCCAGGATGTGCACCAGGGGCAGGGTGGATCCCAGAGGTCAGTTAGGACCAGTCCAGAGTGAGCAGCCTCAGGAAGCCGCCATGTGGGTAGAGCTTGCTGCCCGGGACTCTGGGGTGCAGACAGAGCCTGGAGGCATCCTGTCCAGGTGCACAGCAGCTTGGCTAGTTGGCCTGGTCACGGTCAGGGTTCTGGGTGTGACCAGGAACTGTGGTGGGTGTAGGCTGATGGTGGGGGTGCTGCAACTCTGGGCAGGCTGTCCAGGCAGAGCCAGGCCTGGGAATCCAAGTGACCCAGACCCAGGACGAGGTTCGGGAATCATGACCTGGACTGGGAGCACCCAGAGGCCGCTTGCCCACAGGATGGCAGCTGAGGGGGCACCCAGTGGCTTCACAGCACCCCAGGCTGGCTGTGCTTCACGTGTCCTGGGGAGGGTGGCTGAGCACAGGGGACGCGGGCCGCCCCCTGCTACCCTGTGGTGAGAGAGGGTCTTCTGCCCCAGGGTCGTGAGGCTGACTGTGCATCCGACCCAGGCGTGTGAGAGACGCGGCCTGTGTTTGCTGACGTGCTCGCACCTGGTGGGACGGCACACCACACGGGGTCATGGCTGCACCTGTGACCACCTGGGGAAAGCGCTGCCATGACCAGTTTCCTCTGCTCCTCCCGCAGGGTGAGCTGTGTGCGCTCAGGGTCATTATCAATGAGCGTGTTTCTGGGTGGGGTTGGGGGTGCCGTCTGGGGCAGAGACAGCCCCAGGATCGGGGTGACGACCCCGGGCTCACCAGCCAGCCTCTCCTGATGGAGCTTCTCAGGCCCCGCAGCCTCCGGGTTGTCTTTCCATGAGATCATGGGGTGCGGACAACCCCCCCTTCAGCATGACTCAACCTGGTGGACGCCACGCAAGTAAGAAGCCTTTCTCTGCCGACACAGTGCTGGCGACTCTCAGAGGCTCCTGGCAGGGGAAGGCGGAAGAGGTAGCAAGCAGCTCTGTGAGAGCGCTGTCCCTGGGACCTTGAGCCCAGGGCCCCAGGAGGAGCGCAGGGCCAGCCCGAGGCAGAGCCGGGTGGGAGCCTCTTCCGTGAAGCCAGGACCTGGAAGGCAATCCTCTCAGGAGCACAGGAAGCCTTGCCCTGGCGGCTGGGTGCCCTGGGAGCCCCTGCAGCCACCATCTCCCCAGAGTTACTGTCCTGAATTCACACTCCACACGGCCTCACAAGAATCTCAAGTGAAGACTCGGAGATTTAGCAGCAGGATAATCCATCCCAAGTGCCTGTCAAAAAGAGTGATTCCTCCAGAGCAAGGCGCCTTCCTTCCACCAGGCCTCCGAGGGTCCTCCCGGTAGAGCCCCCTCAGGCCCGAGCTCCTGACAAACGACTGAATTAAATACGGAACAGCTCCAAATGGTGGAAGGAAGTGGGATCCCAGGAGTAAGAGCTGACTAGCAAAGACAGGGGGATTGGGTTTGCCTAGCTCACTCATCTTAGAACCAGAAAAGAGAATATAAAGCCACGCTTTGTGGTTCCAGTGGGAAAGGGAGGGAGGTGTGAGCCCGGGAGCAGGGACCTGCATGCTGGGGCTGGCGAGGCACCCTCCACCGCCCGCCACCTCGCTGCCGTTCAGACAGCAGTCCTCGCAGCGCCAGGGAACCGCCTGCGTCTGAGACGCTCTTCTCTGACGGTCGAGCTGCTGAGCGCCTTTCCATCAGCCCTGGTCACTGACGCACCTCTGGAAACCAGTCCATTCAGGTCTTCTGCCCTTTTGTCAGTTTGTTGTTCAGTCATTCCCTTTGCATCTGGTGGATGCCAATCCTCATCAGATGTGCGGTTTCCTACCGCTTCTCCCCCCACAGGGAGCCTTTGCATACGCTGCTCGCTTCCTCTGCTGCCCAGGGTTTTCTCGTTTGATGCATTTCTGTTACCAGGGGAGAAACCCAAGTACTCCCTGGAGCCTCACTTGCCCTTAGCTGACTTACACCCGCTGACTTTGGCGGTCAGGGGCAGGCAAGGCATTATCAGTCACCTGCTCAGCTGTAGACCCCTCCGATGGGCGGGTCATGAGAATAACAGTGGCCTGGGTGACTCTCCGGGGACCTGAGGCCACTTCTGCTGAAAACCCCAACACCCCACTTGGGCCGCAGACGTCCCATGGTGGCTGGAGAGGGGTGCAGAGGCCTGGCCTCTCTGCCTTCATGTCATTCTGTCTCTGTGGCCTTCACCTGTGGGGCAGATTCTGTGCAGTTCTGCACTTAGACCGTCGATCACCTGAGACGTGTCTTGTCAGACTGTAACGTGGGGTTAACTTGACCTGGCCTGCCTAGTCTCTCTCCCCTCCTGAGGCTAGCGAGCCCCGCCAGCCACCTTGACGGGAACACCAGAGTGTGGAGGAGTGAGAGGGGCCCACGTTCCTGGAAGAGCCTCCTGTTCCCAGGGAGGACGGGCTGTCCCTCTGTCGGCTCTGCCCTCCCTGGTTCCGCCTGTGCTGTGTCTGCAGCCCTCCGCCTGCAGTGAGAGGCTGATCTGTGAGCCACCCCGCTTCTCCGTTCTTCTCCCTGAACAAGCCTTTCTCCCCAGCACTGGGCTCTGGGATGCTGGTTTTCCATGAGATGAGCCTCCATCTGGACTTGGCGACAGTGTCCCTGTCCAGGTCCACTTCTGTTGCTTGTGCTTCTGGGTCAAATCTACACAACCTTTGCCAAGACCAATGTCTGGAAGATGGTGCCTGCTTCCTTCTGGCTGCAGTTCCAAGTCCCACAGGTGCTCATCTCATCCAACCGGATCAGCGCTTACACGGTCCGGTTCGTTCTCCTGCAGGTGGATGAGCAGCTTTCCAGGCAGAGACCGTCCTTTCTCCATTTGCTTTCTTGGCACTTTGGTAGATGGGTTGTCACAGTTGCGTGGGGCTTTCTGCTCCGTCTTCTGCTGTGCTGGTCTAGGTGACTGTATCAGGATGGGACGACTTTCCCTTCCTACAGCTTTGTGATGTGACTTGAGATCAGGAACTCGAACCTCCAGCGTGGTTGTTCTTACTCAAGATTACATTGGCTCTTTGGGCTCTTTGGAGGCTTCCTGTAAATTCTGGAATTTTCCTTTTCTATTTCTGTGAATCATGGCATTGGAATTTTGATAGGAATTGGATGGAATCTGTAGACTGTTTTGGGTACTATGGGCATTTTAACAAGTGACTTAATATTAGAACTTTGAGTGATCTAAAATAAACTGAATTTCAAAAGCTCAACAAGTAGATGGATTAAGGTTTAAAGTGGGAACTACAGAAGAGAAAACTCAGTGAACTAGAAAACACATCCTAAAAATTACCAAGAATGTGCTCAGGGGAGAAGAAAATGGAAAGTCAGAGAAGAGGGAAAGAAACAGGGAGAGCAGAGTGAGGGGATGACCTGGATCCACGTAGGACAGAGACTGAAGGACGAGGAGGAAGGGCACTTGAGGACAACAGCAGCCACTCTCCGATTTATCCAGGAATGATCAGTATTAATAAGAGTAAGTCACAAGTGCTTCAAGGCAAGATAACTCAGAACAACACAACACGGTCCCTTCGAATCGCAGCGTAGTTAAAATCACAGCACGTTAAGAAAAGGGAAATCCTAGGAGCAGCCAGAGAGGAGCAGCCTGAGAGGACCGGCCGCCCCGAGAAGCAGGAGGGGGAGGGCGGCAGGTTTCGGGAACCTGGGGCCTCACCATGGGAATTCGGGACTGCTGGCCTGGGGGACAGGGTCTTGGAAGGTCTGAGATGTGCATGCTGTGTCAAGAGGTGACCATGGCGAAACCTGCATAGAGAGGACCAGGCCACCACGGCAGCCGTCTGGATTTCTAGTGGTCGTTTAGTTAAAACCAGGGCATCGCAGTAGCCTGTGAACAGGGAGGTAGGGGCCACTGATGCTCCTCACTGGCTTCGTGCTGTTCGGCTGCCGAACTTCAGCCTTTGCTTAACCTCAAGTTAACATTTCCAAGGTAACCATGAAAATCGGCACTGGGGTCCTGGAGGGGAAAGACGAGGTGGCAGGAGGCTCGGTGGCTCTGAGGACTGACCACCAGGCTGTGGGGGCAGCCTGAGGGTCCAGAAGTAGTCCCCACCCATGCGCAGCAGCTCAGGCGGGGCGCAGCCTCCACGCAGGCCCGCCCCGCTCAGATCCGAAGCGCTGTTTTCTCACCTTGACACTGTGGCCGGATTTTCTCTTCTACTAACACAGTAACGGATTTACATTATTCTGTCGCACATCACCGTCCCTAGGCTGTTGGACAAAATGCTCTGAAATCGTGATTTCCGCTCTCACCCAGACACAGGCAGGTGAGTCCCGCTTCACCTGTGTTGGTTTTGGATGTCATGAGGATGGAGCGGGCTTTGCATTCCAAGAGTTGGTGGACTTCAAGGGCAAATTCTCTCCTTTGTTCTCTGTTAGAATTGTCAGTGGTTAATAAAGAAAGTTTGATATAATAATAGTCTTTCACAGACCCTCGGTAGCGACTCTGAAAAGGATTTGTGTGTGTGTGTGTGTGTGTGTGGTGTGTGTGTATTATTCATATCATTGGAATTAGTCTTCTCCAGCTTTTGTGGCCCTGAAGTGGAATGTCAAACCCTCAGGATGACATTCTGCAGAAACTAAACCTCCTTTGTATTCAACCAGGAGCTAATCATCTTTAATTATTTTCAAAATTAATTTTCTCCCTAGAAATGTTATTTATTTCTTCATACATCAAGCTGTCAATACAAGTGATTTGGAAACGGGAGGAATCCAGGAGCCTTAGCTGGGGGGGAGAAGAGAGATGGTATAATGTGAATACAGACTGATTTTTGTGTTTGAGTTACAAGCCATGCTGAGACTGCAAACAAAATGTGGATGGGTTTCTAGGGTATGTCTCCACAGTTCGGTTATTCTCTCCACTGTTTTATCTTTGACCGGTAAGAAGCTCTCCATAGGAACCTTGTAGTTTTGAGAACACATTCCTCTCAGTGAAAAGGGAATGATACTGGCAATATCATAGAAGATTGTTATTGAGCTTACAAAAGCTAAGATAGAGGGAAAGATGTGCATAATTTAATTCTAAGTATCTAGTGGCACTTGTAAATCAATTTATTTTGACAATTTTTAACATGATCACTTTTAGTATCCAAACGCGAGCCAATTAAGTCTTTTATTTTAATCACTCCCACCATCAAATCATCATGTGGTCCTAAGTAGTGTCTGACTTCTCAACCCCAGAGCATCTCCCAGGAGGACGCGGCAAGTGGGTGGACTCAGAAGGACCCTCGGGTGCAGCTGGCAGTCAGTCCTGCCAAGGAGTGACCTCCCAAATGGGGTGAGGCCCTGGGCTTCTGCAGTCACCAGAGCAGCTGAGAAGCCAAGCTGCAGGGCCCCCACTCATGGGAAGAGCAAAGGCCCCAGCTTACCAGGGACAGAGACCCTGCAGAGAGTAGGGGTGGGGCAGCAGGACACTGAGCAAGACAGCTGACCCCAGCACAGGGTGGTGGGCCAGAGAGCCCACACGCCACAGAGGAGCAGCGGCTGAGGTTCCAAGGCCGGCAGCCCCTTCAGTACCCAGTGGCCAAGATGGAGGCGGCGGGGACGGGGCAAGTGCAGAATTAGGGCGGGGCAGTACCTGCGGTGCTCCAGGTGAGGCCAGCCCTCTACGCCACCTCTGCCTTAGTGGGTCAGAAACGGGGGTCTGTGAACACCCCTGTGTTCGTATGGGACCACTTCTTCCTCCACCACCTTGCAAGGGAAAAGCTTTGGGAGGGTCCAAGCACCAATGTCAGAATGAGGGACCCCACGCCAGGGCACTGGCTGGCTAGGCCCTGGGGTTGGGGAAGAGTCCTGGTTGAACCATTCGGCACGAGACCGCAGGACAGGGAAAGAGCCCCAGCCCCCGACGGAGCCCACCCAAGGCTGGGGAGCCAGGCTTCCTGCGCGGAGCTTCCACCCTGGGGGAGTGGGTCTGGGGTCCTGGGCTGGGTCTGAGCTGAGCCACTCAGGATGAGCACATCCTGACCCCAGAGGCCCTTGGGTCCACGCCTTCTCCAGACTCACAGCCCAGGCCCTGCTCCCTCCTCCACATTGGACTGGGCTGCCAGGACCTGCCCAAGGGCTGCTCCAAAATCCCGGCACTGAGAGTGCCAGGCGATCCCTGCGTGGACGTCCCTGAGAGGGGAGGGCAGGGGAGCGTCCCGCCTGATCCACTCGCTCATCTCTCCACGCCTCTCACGTGCTCCCGCGGAGCCAGGGCCCCTCCTCTTGTCATGATGTGACAAGAGTGTGCCCCAGCCCGGCTGCTCCATCGAGCTTCCTACGTCCAGGGGCGGGAGGACAATGAAACAACCCCGCCTGGCCCACAAAACCCTGCTCGAGTCTTCAGGCGCAGGAGCCCGGGGGAGGCTGGGTGCCAGGCTCCCCTACCCGCTGGCTCTGCTCTCAGCCCTCCCTGATGGAGTCTTCAGCCGGGGCAACACCTGGGGGTGGCCGTCTGCACCCCAACCCAGAGGCATCGCAGCTTAGCGGGTAAGGCCATGAATTCTTGGGCCACTCTGCCCAGGTTCAAATCCCAGCTGTCACTTACTGCTGTGTGACCAAAGGAAAGTTGGTGTCTCTGAGCCTGCATCAAACTCCACAGGTGCCTCCCCAGATCTGCTCAGCCTCCTGTGTGGCTGGACTTAACCAGGCCCAGATGGCACCCTGGCCTAGGGTGTGGGTTCTTGGCTTCCTGGGCAGGCAGCAGCCCATGGGGTGGACTCTGGCCAGTGAGAGAGGGTAGACAGGAGGACACAGAGCCAAGGTGTGTGTCAAAGGAGCCAAAGGACTGCCCTTTCCAGTCCATGGGTCCACTTGGCCACACACTGTCTTTCATGTTCCTCCCTCCCTGTCCCCATGTCCTTTGACCCTGTGCTTGCTGCCCTGGGGTCACATCCTCTCTCAGTCTGTGCAGGTCACCATGGCACTTTCTGCAGCCTGCGGACCTTGAAGAGTGTATGTGTCCTCACAGTCTGGAGGCAGGAAGTCTGAGGTCAGCGGCCCCAGGTCAGGTCTGCGGAGGCCCTTCCTGGCCTGCAGACGCAACCTTCTCTCCATGTCTCACAAATGGATGTGGAAAGCTTCCTCCTTTCCTCTTCTTTATAAGGCCACCAGTCTGACGGGCCTGGGACCCTCTCTGAACCCACTTCACCTTCATTTCCCGCCTTCGCCTTGTCTCCTGACGCAGTCACATGGGGTCCAGGGCTTCAACACCTCAAGGGCCAGGGGACAATCCTGGCCATGCAGTGAGTTTTTACTAGAACATAATTTTTCTCTCAGCTCTATTCGTGCCTGGCTCTTTATATCATCAGTACCAGTGAATCCATCATCCACAACAAAAATTAGGATCTTGACCAAAAATATCTCCTCCCCTGTGCTGACCCGGCTCTCCCTTTACCAAAACGATCGCTTCCAAGTTCATCGTTCTTTTGTTTTTCTATTACAGCTTGCATATTTTTCCTAAAGTTACAATTGTTTTTAAATTTTATAAAAAAAAATGGTGCACTGCTGCCTGTGGCCTTGTGGGACGGGGCTGCCCCCCGGCGCTGCCGCCACTGCGTTGGTCCACTTGGCTGCTCTAAGGAAACTGCCCCGAGTGCCGGGGCCGTCCTCGCTGGACCCACCCCACACGGATGGGCATTTGGTGACTCCGGGCCTAGCTCCTGCTGGCAGTGCTGCCGAGAGGTGATCTGTGTCTCTGATCGTTCACGTGGGTGTCTAGCCAGCGCCAGGCTGTGCGTGGCCTGAAGCAGGGGCATTTGACTTCAAGAACCTACATAGGACTGTTTTCCAAAGCCATTATGGTAATTACCGCCCTACAGCCCTGGGAACCCATCCCGAGGGCGCCTGCCCCCAGCACCTGAGTTCTCCCTGGGCCCACCATCTCCACCTGTCCACCAGCCGGGCAGGCCTCTCACCAGGGGTCACGTCCCAGAGCACAAGGCCCCTCCCTCTCTAGGTAAACAGCCCCCAGGGTCATCGGGATACTCAGGAGGAGGCTGAGCGCAAGGCAAACACGAAGGGTTTTTAACCAGGTCCGAGCGACACGGAGAGGGGATGTTTGTGTAGAATTTTTGAACAAAGCCTTGTGTTAGGGTTCAGCATTTAAAAATGAACACAATAGCCCGTACCCTTGGGGAACCAGCATCTCGTTCAGATTCATACCGTGTAAGGCCTGAGTCCGTTCACAGGACTTAGTACAAATCCTCGGGCTTTCCCCGTGTCCTTGGAAACGTGGTGCAGGCTCCGGCGGGACCTCTCTGAGGTCCTGAGCAGCCCCCTGAGCAGCCCCAGCCTCAGGTTCTCCCCAACCTGAGGTCCGCTCTGCTGGGCTGCCTAGGGAACAGGCAAGCTGCAACAGCAAACGCTGGTAAGCCAGCCCCACCTGGCCATCCCCTCCACATCAGCTGGGACAGCCTGGTTTGCAGGACACCGCTAATAGCACCTCATAAACACACTTGGTACAGCTGAAGTGACCGTCGGTCAGGTGAGCTGCTGCCACCTTGCTGTAAAGAAGCCTGGTGCCCTTGCCTTCAGGGTAGAGCAGGCGCCCCTGGAGGCAGGGCTCCAGGAGACACTGTCCCCCTGTCTGTCCACCTCCTGAGGCAGGGAGCCCAGAGTCCGCCGTGTTTGAGGCCTCCTCAGGGGCTCAGCTCTTTTTCTCTGCATCATAAACCTGATTTCTCCTCTGTGGCTGGCAACAAAGAACAGACTCATAATAGCAATAATATCAAATTAAGTTTGCTGTACTCATTTATCACAGAACTTTGATTTAGATGTGTCGCTTTGTGGGCCCCTGTGTTTCATTTCCAGTGTGAACAAACCGCTCTGTATTTTAGCACCTCAAGGTCAATGGACATGTAATTTAACATCCTAACATAATAACGTATTGATTAATGCAAAGAAAACAATCCTTCTCAGAAGAGGTTCTTATTTCATCCTGTATGGATGGCCAAATGCATAGAATTGCCTATTAGACTAGCCCGGAACAGGTTCAGCTGGAGCTGCGGGGGAAACACATTAACAAATGATCTCAGAGTGCACTTTACCAGCCAGGAGTCCCAGGGTTTGAGATGAATGGTAGATACATGCACTCCCTTTAGTAACTTCAGGGACCTGAATGTGCTGAGAACCAGGGCTTCCAGCAGCAGGTAAGTCCAGTGTCCTTAGCAACCACTCTCAAAGCCAGGGCCAGACTTATGTGACAAGATGGAGAGCATCTTAGGAACCAAGATGGTAGCTCTGAGAAACTCTATGAAGCCACTTCTGGGTGGTGTAAACTGCAGTCCACATCCTTGGTTGGTCTGCGACCAGACACAAAGGGCAAGACAACTTTGCGAGGTGTGCACTGGGGCTGTTTCTCACCATGTCCTGCATTGTTCAGAGTCCCCTGCAGGTTCCTAGCAGCAAATGGGGCCAGGAGAAACCCAGAGCTTGTGTGCACAGCACCTTGGCTAGGCAGCTGCCGAGGTGCTGGTCCATCAGCAGGACCGGCGGCACTGACCACTTTGAACATTCCCCAGACACGTCCACGTGGTGTGCTGCTCAAACGGGGTTTGCTGCAAAGGTGTGCAATTCAATGTGCTTCCTAGAGACTGGACTGTGCATCCAGATCGTACCTGTGTGTGACGTCAGGATGTGCAGGCTGCCGGCTGCCAGGCCAGTTGGGGAACTTGCACAGGCATCCCACGGGGAGTGCGAGAAGTCATTGTTAGAAATTTCTTGGACTCAAATAGCTCAACAGGTGGAGTCTGTGTTTCCATCAAATGCTTGGCCAGAATTCGCTCCCTGCTGGTGTCTGCCTGTGCCTAATAAGTGAAAACAAGAGTGTTTGCATGACTTTCCTCTCTGTCTGACAGAGCTGGCAAGGACACAGCTGATTCTGTGCGTGCCGAGTAGAACTTCACCCAGGACAGCCCGAGGAGCAGGGCCTCTCTCCCCAGAGCCGTCCTGCCGTTGCACCAGAGGCCCTCTGCCAACCCCTGGGAAGTAACTTGCAGCTGACAGGAGGAGGGTGCCCTGGTCCCACCCATACAGATACCTCTGGCTGGTTCTGAGCCAGTCAGAGGGGGCTGCTGCATGGGCAGAAATCACAGGCCCAGGAGGGGACAGTGTGGGAGCTCTCCTGGAGCCTGTCATTGCAGGGGACATTAACGGTGCAGGTGCTCAAAGTTGTGGCCCAATCCGATTGTGTCAGACACTCTGGGGTGGGTCTGGGGCATCAGTGTTTGTAAAGATCCTGGTGATTCCATGAACTGCCAAGACTGAGACACCAGGGTCAGAGCAGGTTCTGTTTAAATGTCAGCAAGCGAGGCCACCTGAGCCACAGTGTGAATGAGATAGCTCAAGAGCAGTTGACCCGGGATTGAGAGTAAGTGGGAGCACACAGGACTCGGCAGGGCAGTGAGGAATTTCAGGCGTCACACTTTGGTGTAAAGGGATACTTGGTGTCTTAACTTATTTTGTGTTACTATAACAAAGTATCTGAGACAGATAACTTAAAACGAAGTTTATCCGATGATTCTTGTGGCTGGAGGATATAAGTAGCATGGTGCTGGTGATCTGGTGAGGGCGCCCTGGCTGTGCCACACCTGGTAGAGAACTGGCTGCATGCACCAAGGGCAAACATGGGGAGACTGCTTCACAACAGTTGGCTCGCACGCAAACTCACTCACCCCTGTGAGACCTGCCATCCCTCCACCCATGAAGGCCAAGGCTCCAAGCCTCTGCACCTCCCACTGGGCCTGCCACCTCTATACCTCCACCCTGGGGACCCAGCCTCCAGCACATGAGTCACTGGGGACATGGTCAAACCACAGCAGGACCGCAGCAGCCGAGATCTGGCGCAGCACGACCGCTGTGTGTCTGGGAGATGCTCAGGAGAGGCCGTGATGGAGTCAGTGGCTGAGAGCTGCCCTCACCAATGTTGGCAGCATGGTCCGAAGCCCTGAGAATCAGCCCAGGACAGAGGTGGAGCGTGAGTCCTCCATGTGGCCTCCCGAGCTAGGACGGCCGCTTCCTCTGCACTCAGCCCTGGGGTTCCTGATTCTTGGCCTTCGCCTCAGGTTGGAATCTACAGCACTGGCACCTCCAACATCAGGCCTGGGACTCACACTGAGTCACTCCACCAGCACTTTGGGTCACAGGCAGCATATTGTGGATGTCTTGGCCTCCAAAATCCTGCAAGCGGGTTTTCACGACAACGTCTCTGGTGTGTGTGCATGTGTGTGTGTGCATGTGTGTGTGTGTGTGTGCGTGAGCGTGTGTATGTGCATTGTGTGCGTGTGCATGCGTGTGTGTGTGCGCATGTGTGTGCGTGCGTGTGTGTGCGTGCATGTGTGTGCGTGCGTGTGTGTGTGTGCGCGTGAGCGTGTGTATGTGCATTGTGTGCGTGCGTGTGTGTGTGTGTGCATGTGTTTATGTGCATGTACATGCGTGTGTGCATGTGTGTGTGCGCGCGCGTGCATGTGTGTGCGTGTGTGCGCGCGTGTGTGTGTGCGTGTGCGTGTGTGTGCGTGCGCGCGTGTGTGCGTGTGTGTGCGTGTGAAGTGTGTCTTTCCTGCTGGTCCTGCTTCTCAGGAGCAGTGCTCCAGCAGAGCTTGGCCCCAGGGAGAAGACCCACAGGCACTAGAGGCCACCTCACCAGGCCCAGGGCAGTCCTGGACGTCGCTGGGCTGCCTGCTGGCGCTGCGTCCAGTCAGGCTTCCGCCCTGCGTGTTTGATTCAGTTTGCCTGAGTGCAGGTTTCTTGGATCATCAGTTGTCTGAAGCGTGCTGCCAGGGACCCCACAGGCAGGGGTAGTGGCTCATCCTCAGGGACCCCCAAGGGCAGGGACAGTGGCAAGGCCTCAGGGACCCTCACAGGGGGGATGGTGGTAGGATTATTTTCCGGGCATTGTTTTGTTTCTTACTCATGCACAACATCGTACTGGAAATCAGGGTGCTGGACACCGTAGCTTTGCCTAAGAGTTTGGTAGAGTGTCTCCATTTCTGGCTTAGCACTGAAGAGTGGAGTCTGCAGCCTGCTGGAGGCTTGTTTCTTGACATTCGTGTCTTAATTCCTGTCTAAAGATTTGCGAATTTCTTTTCTTTTCTTTTCTTTTTTTCACTCAAGAATCTTCCAGAATATTTCTATGTCCCAACTCTTTCTGTGAATTTTCTCTCAGCATGGAAGCCCATCTTCTTCCCGCATTCAGAAAGTGCCGCTTGCCTGTGATGGTGACGATTTGCTCTGTCAGTAGAAGTGTCAGTCACAGATACTGGAAGACAAGTCTTTTAAGGAGTCGCCAGCGAGCTGCGTGATGTCCATCCATGGACACCTGGAGGGGTGTGGGCAGCAAAGGCCTCAGCCATCGTGCCGACCTGGCACCTCTGGAGGCTCTGCCTTGGCCCATGTGGAGGCTCCCAGGAAAGCAGCCTCAGCTCAGGCAATCATGTGGCAGGACCAACAGGCCTTTGTCAGACGCGTGCTTGCGCCACATCCCGTGTCCGTGGGCGGTGTCTTCTTCCCTTTGGCCTCTTTGTCCTCATTGTGTGTTTAAGAAAGCTGCCCGGACCGACCCACACCTCCCTGATTGCTTTCCAGTAGTGTCCTAACTACGGTTCCAGGGCCAGCAGCCTGGACACAACGCCGGGTGTGATTCATACCTCGTCTGTCTCCTCCCTGTGTTTCTGATTTCCTCCTCTCGTTTCCTCTAATTTTGTTTCAAAGATGTCTATCCTTTATTTTTCATCTCATGGAGGGTGTTGAACAGTTTTTAAGCTAGTTTCAGGTAGTTTATGATGTTTGATTTGTGGCCTGAGCCTTTTGGGTATTCTGTCTTTCTTTGGGCGTGGATGACTTTCCGAGGCGGGTGCGGGTGCGTGCAGTACTGTTTCCGGGGCTCGCTGGCTTCGGTCATGCTCGAGTGTGGGCCTGAGGGAGGTCCCGTCCACACTCTGCTCCTCTGCTCATTTGCTGTTCTGGTCACATCCTTTTTCAGGTCACGCCCGGGTGATGACAAATGTGCACGACTCCCAGGCGAGTCCCGCTTCTATTTGGACAGACCCTGATCCAGGACTCTTCGTGCTGGGGGAGGTGCCCGTTCTGCTCGTGCCTGGCTGTTCTGTCCCACCCTCACAGAGCTCACGTCCTAAGGGCACCTCCGGAAGGTCCCAGGCAGGGGTCACCTCCGCCCACCTCAGCACTTCATTCTGGGGGTCCGTCTACCAGCATGCCACGTCCTTCCCAGTGCTCCGGGAAGCACTTCTCTTCCGGCAGTTGATCATCTACCAATTCAAGGAGATTGGGGGTGGTGGGGACACAGAGCCGCCTGTGCACCCAAACCTGGCACAGGCTGGGCAGCACCTTCCTTGGCCAGATCTTGGTTCTGTGGATCAGGAAGCTGAAAGAGCTGTAGACCCCCCACCCCAGGTGGCGACGCGCCCCATGTTCTGGCAAAAGAGCATTCATGGGTTTTGGTGGTTTTCCCCCAATTGGTCAGAATTGACAGCCATGCAATTTAAGACTTGCTGACAACTTTATTTTCAGAGTGAGCTTTAGATGAACCTGTCATAAGTGCCTGGCATTCTGGATTTCTCCCGTCTGTGGACTGGCCCGAGTACTTGACAAGACCTGGTCAGGAGAGCAGCTGGCCTCCTGCATGGTCGCATGCTGTGGTTGGCTGTGCAGTACATCGCACACAAGGCCAGGGGCGGGGCCTGCGCTGCCAGCTCCCTGCACCCACAGATGGCTGCCTGCCCTGTGCCTGGGGTGTCTACGTCTACGTCCTGCATCTGGCTTTCTCAGTGGAACTGGGGAGTCTCCTTGGTGTCTGGCCATGGCCCTGAGCCAGACTGGCAGCCCGACAGGCCCCTGAAAGACACGGCAGCCCTGCCTGTGAGGACGTTGGGTGGTGTGGCAGGCTGGAGTGACAAGTCCAGGCGGAGTCCTGGGTGATGTAAGTCTGAGCTGGGGCACAGCTGGGGGACCTGGAGGCCCAGAGGCTGAGAGGGGTCAGAGCCGGGGAGAAAGGCCGTGCGTGTCCTGCAAAGAAGAAGGGTAATGCAGACCAGGAAAGCAGGGCCAGGCCAGGAGGGTCCTCCTTACCTCCATACAGGCACATGGGACAAGGAACAGGCCATGGGACGGAGATAGACATTCCCAGGCACAGACATGGGTATGGCCTGGCAAGGAGCCTCCCGGACCCCCAGGCTGAGCTCAGTCCACAGTGGCCACCAGCAGGCACAGGCAGATGTCAGCACGCACCCAAGGCAGGGAAGGGTCTGCTGTTTCTCTGGGGACCCGTGGCTTCGACTCTGCACCAGCAGGTGCCCGGGCATCATCCAGCTCCTCCTCACAGCCCCAGCATCTGGCTCCTGGACCCCACAGCCTCCCAGGCCCGAGCACGGTCACTTCCAGTGTCCCTCATGGTGTCTCTGTGCACTGGGATGCCGCCTGCTCTGTCACAGCAAAGAGGGAGAGAAGCAAGCCGGTGACTGAGGGCAGAATGTGGAAGGGACCCCCAGCCAGAGGTCAGTGGGAGGCGTGGTAGGGCGGGGTCACAACGAGCATGGGGTCCAGAGCTGGGCACCCAGTTCAAAAGCCCCAGGCTGGTCACGGAGCTGGCAAGCATGTTGAGGATCATGGCAGCAAGAGATCAGGGCACAGACCCAGGTCACTGAGTGGAGGTGTCGGCTGCTCCCACAGAGGACACAGTATCCTGGGTTCCAAGGAAGTAAACCCGCTTTTCATGGAAAGAGCAAAGGCCAGGGACTCTGCCTCACATGTCTCCCAGTGCCCCGTCCAATCCTCACCACAGACACGGCCCTCAGCACAGCCACAGAGAGGAAACCGTGGCTCAGACCCAGGAAAGAGGGACAGGAGTGTCGCCATCGATGGCCACCCACTGAGCATGTTCTGGCACTTAGAGGAAAATGTCAACTGCATGTGCAAGTAGACAGAGGACCTGCAAAGTGTCCAAAGTGTGTGAGAGAACAGGTGGCCAGCTGAGAGCCACACAGCATAAAGTAGGGACAGCTCTGCAAGTGGCCTTCAGAAGGCTGGACACAGAAGCAGTCAGTAGCCTAGAAGATGGGCCAACGGCGATGGTCCAACGTGAGGAGGAGGAAGGAAAAGGCCTGAGAATGTAAAGCAGAGACTTGAAGCCAGTTTGGAAAGAGCAAGCAGACTGATGTAAGTTGTTGGTGTCAGAGAACAGGACGCAGGAGAGGGGCCAGGAGCGTATTGGAAGGAACAACTGGACAGGCGTGGAGGGCCAGGGCTAGGCCTGTGCACCCCTCGTGCTGCCGGGACATGGGCGACCTGCAGGGGAGGGCTCCAGCTGGTGTCCCCAAGACAGCTGTGGACACTCCTCCTCAGGCTGGTGGACAGCGGGCGGAGGTCTGGGGTGGGATGACCTGGCCCTGTGGGGAACTGAATTCCCTGGCTACGTCCCATTCCCCAGTGCTCTTCACGGCCGAGTCCCTCCTCCTGGGTTCCCTCCACATGCGTCCCTTCCTTTTTGGTTCCCTGGGCACGGCTGTACCTGTGTTTCCTAGTTCCTCTTTGAATAGTTGCCTTTCTTCTTTGCCAATCCTTTGATGCTCCTTTTTTCCTTAATGGTCCACTAAAATTCTTTTTCGAAAGAGCAAGCAATAGATTAAGAGCTTTATGAAGGACTTTGGGTTCCGACGTTGACCGTCACTTAATGGTCGAGTAGCTTGAGGTGTGTCAAGTAGCCTGCTTGAGCCTTGGACTCCTCCCTGGAATGCGGGCAGTACTAGGTAGCCACTTCCTGGAAGCTCGTCTGGGACAGCCAACAATGCACCTGAGCACCTGACTCAAGGCAGCTGCTCTGCGCATGTCAGTTCCTCCCTCTCGTCCTGCCGTAACCCCACCTACCTCTTGGTTTCTCTTTGGTTGCCAGCTCAGCTTTCCTGTTCATGTTTGCTTTCTACCTTTTGATTCTCATTCCGCACGACCTTCTACCCCAGAGACCTTACATATTCCCTGGCATTTTGCAGCCAGCTCTGTGTGTTCCTAACCCCTGGCACTCCCAAATCCCTTTGTTTTCTTAGTGTGTTGACTTCCTGTTGTGTGCTCCAGATCTTCCCACTTTTCTCTTACAGATGGCTCAGTGACTTTTCCTGAGGAGGCTTCTGGCCTCCATCATCTCCAGGAAGTGCCCTCAGGGTCTGTGGGCAACCCTCAACTCCAAGCTCTGCAGACCGTAAAGTGCTGTTCTGGTGACCTGACAGTAACACCCAACCCAACCAGGACAAGCTGTACCACCAGAGTCTGCTCAGTGATCTTTAATGATCAGGATGGATCTGATCTTCAAGACCAAGTTGTCAACAGTGAGACACCAGTGGTTGTGGATTTCCATGCTGTGGTATGGCCGCTACAAGATTCTGGGGCCATGGTTAGAAAAGATGGTGGCCAAGCAGTGAAGGAAGGTGGTAATGGCCAAGATGAACATTGATGACCTCACCATCAAGTAAGAGGTGCCAGCTGTGCTGACCATCAAGAATGGGGATATGGTGGACAAGTTTGTAGGCGTCAAAGATGAGGACCAGCTAGAGGCCTTGCTCAATAGCTGATTGACTGACAAGCAGGGAAGGGTCCTGACTGCCCTTAAAAGCCTCCCATCCTTGGAGGGAGCCCAGTGGAACTTAGCTCTTCCCACCCCTCCCCTGTGTCCGCCCCCATGGACCCCTGCTTGAAGACCAGCCAATAGACATGAAGTCACCAGTGCTTCCCAACTGGCCCATTGGCAGGGTGGCCATCACAGGAGTGATCCTGCTGCATCTGGGGACATCGTCTCCACCCAGCTCCTTCTCTCTGCTCCCTGTAGGGCCGGTTGCTGCTCTCCCAAGATGCCAGAGAGCACCCCAGGGCCAACCAGCAGAGGACTGTCCAGGCGGCAAAGGTGGGTCCCTTCTGATCTGTGCCCCGTCCTGTCCCATCTGCCTCCTGCATTTTTCTTTCCTGCTGCTGTTTTGTAAAAAAAGAAAAAGGAGGAAACCAGAAGCCAAACAAGTGAGAGTAATATGTAATCCTCTCATTTTCTGTAGGTCTGTAAGAACTTTATGTGATCCCTTCTACCTCCTGCTATGAAAAATAGACCCTGGGTCCACACTGAAACCCCCTTAGCCGCCTGTCCCTGCCTCCCCTAGAGCCCACCCTTCTCCCTCTCCTCCCCTCCCAGGCGCCAAGGCAGAGGGCAGACCAGGCTGCAGGATCCCTGGAGTTCCTGGACTGCAGGCTCCAGCCCCGGCTTCCCTCTCTGGCAGCCCTGGGTTCCCAGCAGCAGGCAGCACTGCAAACAAACCAGACCAATAAACCCAGGAAAAGAAATAATCACCAAAATCGTGCTTAAATTGGTGAAGAATGTTGCTTTACAGACCAGGAAGATCAGCAAACGCTAAGTAGAGCAGACACAAAAGCACCGCCTGGGCAGTTGCTATAATCCAGTGAGAAGTGAGAAAACTTAAAAGCGACCAGAGAAACACAAGGTGTGCAAGGGGGAAGATCCGACCGTAGAGCAGGCTCCGCATCAGAGGTGCTCGGGGCCAGCAGACAGTGCAGTGCCCTGTCCACCGTGCTGGAGGAAAACACTCAAACCAGAGCTTCGCACCCAGTGAAGTGAACCCTCAAAACTAAAGGCTAAGCAAGTCCATTTCTGGTAAACAAGAAGTGAGATGATAGACTGTAGAGCTAACCTTCGGGGGAGGGAAAGGACACAGGTGGTAGGAAAGAGCCCCACGGACACGTGGGATGGACATGACTTCAAAGCCAGCAGCGGTGATCTCACTGCAGTGAAGCACCGGCATCCGAGGATGCAACGCCAGCCACCAAGGAGCGCGTGGGGCCCAGACTGGCACTGCCTCCCTTCCAGACCACACAGCCCAGATCCAGGTAAAGGAAGATCTGAGGATCATGCAAGGAACGTGCCGGGAGGGCTAGCAAGCCTAAATGCCTGTGTGCCCAACAAGAGAGCTTCCAGCTCTCCAAGCCAGAACTGGGGTAGAGCTACAGGGAGAGGCGGCACATCGCAACATGCTATTGTTAAATCGCAACACGCTATTGCTAAAGCAAACTTGTAGCCAACCTAGGGCGAGAAGCACCCGTCAAAACCCACCCTGCAGGCTGGGGCTGGCAGGGTCTTCCCCACACTCAGCCGCCTCCCTGGAGCGTGGGGAAGCCCACAGTTCTTGGGTTCCCTCTCCAGCCTCCCTCCCCATGCTGATCCCGGCTTTCTTGATGGCAGCTGTGGCCTGATGTCCCTGGCTCCCACCAAGGCCCTTAGCCTGGCTGTGGAAAATTCCTAACTAGAAACCGCCACCTACTCCCAAGACCTACTACTCCTTGCCTTGACTTTTAATATTCCAGGTTTATTTTCCTTCCAAGATGTTTAATTCTAAGTCCCATAAGCTGCCCTGCATTATTTGGTTTTTCAATGTAATAACATATTCTACTTTAATAATGAAGTGACACAGAGGAATGCAAATTTATGATTAGAAAAAGGGAATTGACTCATTTCTGGCGTTATGTTCTCGTTTTAAAATTTAACAAATGGAACACGAACGCATGCTGAGATCCTGCGAGCCCACATTACCGCCTGACTCCCCGTTCAGCTAGCGCCGGTCGTCGGAGGTGCGTGCTTGGCTGCAGAGCGCTTCTCGGAACGCCCAGGGCTTCCACTTTGAGGAGAGCCTCCTCCGCATGCACATGGGGTGCCCTCCACGGGCCTGGCCTCCTGGCTTTACTTCCCTGTGTCCACAGGGCTGGCAGGCATGGCTGAGGTTTAAGCATCCTCCTGTCTAGCACGGCCTCCAGTCTCTGTCCGCATCTGGGGCCTCCTCCACCCATGCCCTGGGGGCAGCAGGGTGAGTCCTCTCCCTCACACTACCGGCATTTTAGCAACCGAAGGGCCCAGGTAAAGGTGAATTGTCGGGCACCCCCACGTGATGGGCCCATGTCCTATCCCCAAGTCTCTGAATGCAACCTGATTTGGAAACAGGGTCTGTGCCATTGCAACTAAGTGAAGGGTCTAGAGACAAGTGCACCCTGGATTTAGAGTGAGCCCAAATCTGAGGACTCCTGTCCTTGAAAGAGGATCGAGAGGGAGATTTGAGACTCAGAGACCCCAAGGCCTCAGAAGACAGGGGAGATGAAAGCAAAACTGCATCTACACACGGGATGCCAAGGGTTGCCGGAAGCCACAGGAGCCAGAGGCCTGGAGCAAGCTCCCCTCAGCTTCCAGAAGCACACACTCTGCCAATGCCTTGGGATGGGGCTTCTGGACTCCAGGGCCATGAGTGAATGAATTCCTGTTTCTAACCCAGGCTGTGGTCCTTTGTTTGCAGCCACAGGAGGCCCATGCAGGCCACCGCAGTCCTGTGAACCTGTGAACAGGCTTCAGGCCACCAGGCCTCTCCTGAGAGAGCACTTGGCCCTTGTGCCCTGGTCACTTGTCACACCCCAAAACTCCTGGAAATAAGGAGCACCCCTGCTCAAGCAAACCCAACACTCAGGGACAGACAGACACCCTGCCCCTTGTCTTTGTCCTCTGTCGCTGGCAATCAGCTCAGCCACCCTGGGAGGAGAGGAATGCAGGCTGGGCCTGGGTGGCCCCCTTGTGGGGCTTCTGCCAGAGGCTGTGCTGGGATGCTGCCGAGGCCAGGTGGGGAGGGGGCTTGCAAGCCCCTGCCCACAGGGTGGGCATCCTGGCCCTGGGGACTGCTCCTGGCTTGTGCCTGACCTACTGGCCATGTTGGAGCCACCTGCCAAACTCCTGCTCATTTGTTTCTTGAGTGCCACCTGAAGGGGTTGGGTTTGCCCATCCTGGAGAGTGGGGTTCTCCTGCAGCTGTGCCCACCGCCTGGCAGTCCACTGAGAAAGCTCTTCCGGGACCAGGTGGCCAACAAGTGCTGGCAGTTAGAGGTGCCTCCAGCTGTGTGCTCCTCCTCCAGAATGACACCCCCGCCTGCAGGAGCAGAGTCCAGGGTCAGGGAGAACGAGGAGAGGAGCCCACGTCAGGCATCCCTGTGGACAGAGGGGCAGCGTGGTAGAGCCTGGGGGAGGGTCTCTGAGGCCAGGGAACCCCTGCTTTTGTCTCCTCTGCAGATGTCTGCCTGCCCTCCACGGAGAGGACAGCACAGAGAAGCACGCTGTCCACCCGCGGACACCTGTCAAGGGTACAGTGCAGTGAGGTCTTGGTGGCAGCAGCCTCGTCACGGCCCCTGTGCCAGATGAGGAGGAGGGGCCCAGGCCTGAGGATTCTTCAGGGCTGGCGTGGCTGCTCAGGCTGGGGAGAAGCCATTGACTCCTGAGGTGCCAGCCGCACCCAGTCTAAGGGAGAGTCTTGAGTAGTTCATTTTAGAGAGGATAAAAAGCATTTTCCAGGAGCTACAGAAGGAACTGGGTGGAGGAAACACCTTCCAGCATTTTGGGAAGTGTGAGCAACTTCTGCAGGTGCAACCCACTTCCGACACGGTCACATTTACAGGAGGCCCTCGGCGGAGCTCCGATGTCCGCCGGTCACAAGCACCAAATCCAGGGAAAGAATCGCCGAGTCTGACAGCGCTGGGTCAGATGAGCAAGCGCTGGCTTCCTTCTGCACAGAGGGGTCCTGTCGGGAGCTGCCTCGCCCGGCCTGTGCTCTCCGCAGGGTCAGGACCTGGGGGGGTTGCCCTTTCCTCTTTCTTGACCAATTATAACCTAAGTAGAAGACAGCCTGGGCCCGTGTCTTCACTAACAAGCACTCTGAGCTCACCCTGTGTCCACAAATGCCACAAGTTCCATTGAAAAGAAAGAAAATTGAAGACAGGGGACGGGACAGGCATTGCCCGTAGTGCCACTCTGGGTGTGTGTCCAGGCTGCTCAGTGGCTGCAGCCTGACTTGCTCACTGACAGGGCAGCAGTGGCCCAGGGAGCTGAAGGGGAGAGTAATGGTCCTGTGGCCTCTGGGGCCTCCCAAGGGGGAGGTGGGGTTGTGTGTCTGTGCTTCATATTTGACATGGGCTCTCTCTGTGCATCAAATAGACAATTAATATGGAAGCAAGTAACATACAAAACACAATATTTCCTCCAAATGTAGACAAAGAATCATCTCACTGAAATTACCTTGAAACATCGGGGAATGTCACCCACGGAGACCCCAGCAGTCACCAAGCTCGCGGCCAGCTCTCATGCGGGAGGTGCGCAGGAGCATGGAGAAGGGCGTAGCTCCCGTGGAGACCTGCCTGTGGAGCACTGGGCGATCCGGGATTGGGATGCTTTTCTGTTTCTTTCAAGAGAAACCATCCCTCCGCCCAGCCACGGGGGATGGTTCACCCTGGGCGAAGCCGACCTGCTCTGGAAAGCACCCTGGGTCTCTGGCAGGTGTAATCGACCTGGTAGAACTGCAATCAATGCTCCCAGTACTCGTCTCTATCTGGATGACAGAAATCTTTTCCCTCCTGGGTAAGTGCTGAACAGAACGGCTTCTCGGTGAGGCGTCATGAGCAGCCACATTCATCACACACCCTTCCTGGGACTGGAATCGACGTCCCTCTGGTTCCTCTGTGGAGGACGCATCCACAGGATGGGCAACTGCTCTTGCCATCTTGGGATTTCTTGCTTACCTCAAGGAGTTTTTGATTTTGATTTTTTCCTGTAAACTCTGTGTCCACCAGGAAGGTGTGATTCTGGAACTTTCTCCTAAATTGGCAAAGTTTTGAAGGTAGCCACTGTTGAGTCCAAACAATTCTGAGCAAGCAGCTGCTCTGGAATCACGCGGGATGACAGGATAATGAGCTCGCCTCATCCTCAAGGCCAAATGCACAAAAATTTGGAGGCACTTTGCTGGCCTGTTTATGAACCAGTGAGATGGCATAAAGCTGTCAGCAGAAAACAGGTGGCCTGCTGGAATTTGTGTTTTAAACGTGTCCTGAATTAAGCGGCATGCATGTTGGCCAGCACTGGGTCCTGATGGACGCAGCAAGGCACAGCTCTGGGGGACCCACGGTGCCCTCTGGAGAGAGCAGGAAGTATCCCTGCCCTCAAGGGTCTGTGTGGCCGAATTTCCCATTAAACTCTAATTCCAGTCCCAGCTGAGAGTTCCAAAGAAGCTGCTTCCCAGTTATGTTTGGCTGACTGTCCTTTGTTCCCGTTTCGTAGACGGGAGTTTTGCAGCAATCCTTGGGTTGCTTACAAATGTCTTTAATTAGAGCCCAGGGAGTCTGGGACGCAGGTCTTCCAGCAAACAGCTTGCCGCGTGGATGGACATCCCCACATGTTCAAGGAAGAGTTGGTGTGGTCATTTTATCCTGATAGGTGTAGAAGAGGGAAGAAAGGGGGAGCAACAGGGACGGAGAGGAGAGGACGGACAAGTGGGGAAGGCCGCGCCGGTGCCTGCGGGGCCGCCCCTGCTCTGAGCACGCCATTCCCCCGTGGCCACGCTGTCACTCCCTGGCAGTCCTACAGAGGCAACCTGCCCAGGTGGGCAGGCCGCAGACCCCTTTCCTTCCAGATCCACAACCTTGAAGCGAATGGCCTGGTCATTCCCCAGGTGAGCCTGGGGGGCTGGCACCTGCCGGTCTGTCTGGAGAACAGCTTGCTGTTTGGGTCTGGCTGGTCCAGAGCCCAGTCTGCGGCAGGGACTAGAGGCGGGGAGGTTGCTGGCCTCAGGGCCGCACGGGCACGTCCTGATGAAGACGTCTTGGCCGGCCCAAGGCTGTGGCAAGGCACCCTCAGTGACTGTTCTAGAAAGCATCCTTCTGGACGACGCCTTGCTAGGGGGCACCATCATCTGCCCAACACCTACCAGTTCTGCACTGGGTGTGAGGGGAGGCCAGGGGTAGCGTCCCTTCCAGCTCCACAGGGTCTTCCTGCTCGACTGAGGCCCAGCTCAGAACAAGACACGCAGGTGGAAGGAAAGCCGGGCTCCCACTGCCCAGGCAGCTGAGAGGCAGGTCAGGCAGCTGCCTGCGCGTCCTGACGCAGCTTCGCTGGCTCGTCTCTCCTGCCCTCCCCAGATGCCTGGCGAGCTCCGGGGTCTCCTTCACCCTCCCTCACCTGGACCAAGTCCCTCAGCAGAGGTGCCATGGGAGAAGCACCAGGAAACCTTGTTCTGGACACTGCTGGGCATGTGTTCCCTCCCTCCCCAGGTCCTCCCTTTCCAAAGACCTTGGGCACCAGGTCCTGGGGGCACCGTTGGGGCTCAGCATGGACACACAGCAGATGGCATTCTCCCTACACGGCCTGTCCTTGCTCCTGAATGGGCAGCACCCCTGGCTGTGCCTGCAGATAGTGGGCAGACGGTGGAGGGGCAGGCAAGACCGGGGTCTGGCTGCAGGGAGCACTTCCCACTCACTCAGATCCCTCATGCTGCGGGGCTATTTCTGACCTTGCACAGTATCTGTGCATGCTAGATGACTTCAGTCACTAGAGAAATACAAGACAAAGACCGGAGCAGGACAGGCCTCCCTGGAGCACTGACGTTTGGGGCAGTCTGCACACACACTCCGCAGCTTGCTTTGTACCTACTCCGCAACACAGGTGCGTAATGGTCTGCGTCCGTGACCTCAGGAGCCTGGGGGCGGTTCCAGGGAGGAAGGCTGTGGGGCTCTGTGGCCGGCTCTGTCATGCACTGCCCAGCTCTCGGAGGATCTCACCCACCCAGAGGCCATAGGGCCAAAAGGTCCATCACAGCAGAAGGTTAAGAAAGGGTGCTGCCCAGTGAGTTTGAGGCTGCCCCTCTAGGGCAGAAGCGTGGGGACTGCTGTGGGCAGCACAGCGTGACGGTCCCTCTGTCGCAGGAATGGAAGGTTGGAGGGGAGGCAAGTGCTCTTGTCTGAGCAGGTGAGGAGCTGGTGGCATGTGACCAGCAGCAGAGGCAGCCTGGCCCTGCAGCCCAGGAAGGATCTTATGCCTGTAATAGGCAGGTGCTGCAGGACAGGAGCCCAGACTCTGGGGCCAGAGGGAAACCAAAGGGATGCTCAAGTGTCTGCTGCCAGGGACAGCCAGGAAGCAAGTCAGCCCCTGCCTTCCAGAGGATTCTGGAGGCAAAACACCAACCCACTGAATCCCCAGAGCCCTGGTCAGTATGCTGGAAAGGACTGGACCTGTGTCACTGGAGCCATGGAGACCAATCTGTGTGTCCAGCCCCTGGTGGCTTCCTTGCAGAGGCTTCTGGGGTGACTTGGCCAGCCTCACAGATCAGGGGTGGCCACATGTACTGAGGGTGGCCATGAGGGGCATCCTTAAGGGCAGGATCCCAGAGGGAGGTGAGCGTGGGATTGGGAAGGCCTGTCCAACAGGGCCTTCCTGGCCAGGGTTCAGAGGCACCTGTGGGCACTGCAGAAAAGCACACTTGGGATGCGCTGCGTGCCGGGGCAACCAGGTGCGCCATGCCCTGACATGGAGGGCAGAGCTCGCAGGCCCTGAGTCCGGAGAGAACCCTGCTTGCAGTGTGCAGGCAGCTCTGGGCTCCTGGTGGGAAGCTGCAGCCCCTGGGCCTCAGAGCAGAGCCGGGACCCAACTGTGCCCACCCCTGCCTCAGGCAACCCTGCCAGCTGTCCTGTCACCTGCGAGATGGATCCCTGTGTGTAACCTTAGGAGTGGCCAGTGGGTTCCTCTAGTCTCCATAGCAACGGGGCTGCTTCAGAGGTAAGGGAGAAACGCAGACGGAGGGAAAAAGGAGAGGGAAGCCTCGCCTCAGGAGCCGGTGCCCTCGCCAGGCCCCCAACCCTGCTCTGCACCCACCGCACCCTGAGACCACCAGGCCAGGAGCAAGCCGGACCCTTGCCAGAGGACGCATCTGCTGATCTCTGAAGGGCATGGCATCCCAAAGCGACTCCGGGATGTGCAAGTCATCATATAGGGTGTCCATGCATATTTTATGCTAAGAATTAGAGGAGTAGAAGGAGCCAGGAAGGAAGGGAGGGGGCAGCAAAACAATACAGGCATCACCCATGTCCTAGCAAAGAGGTCAGAGAGGCTGTGGCAGGAGAGACCCAGGGGCAGCCCAAGGGGACGGTCATGTGGGCCTGTGGACAGCTGCCTCGGCCACTCATAAACATGCTCTGCAGATGCCCTCAGATCTGCTTCCACCACCTGCCACTCCTCAGCAGCCACGGAGTTGGGGCGTCCAGTGCATTCACCCAAAGTGAAGGCAGCCAACTGCACCGCGCATTCGCGTCTTCTCCAGTGCACAGAGGAAGAGCCACTGTCTCAGGACCAACGCAGAGGCAGTCCTAGGGTAGGAGCGTGGTCCCTCACCTTACCTCCTATGAGGAGGAAGAAGATGGGCCCTGCCAGCTCACTTCCTGTGAAGAGGAAGAGGAGGGTGAGCTCCTGTCATTCACCTCCTATGAGAAGGAAGATAAAGGACCCTGTCATCTCACTTCCTGTGAGGATAACAGTGGGCCCTGTCATCTCATTTTGTGAGGAGGAGGAAGGTGGGACCTGTTATCTCACCTCCCTGTGAGAAGGAAGACAATAGAATTACCGTCTCACCTTCTGTGAAGAGCAGAGTGGGTCCATCATTTACCTCCTGTGAGAAGAAGGAGGGTGGTGCCTGTCATCTCACCTCCTATGAGGAGAAGGAGGGTGGGCCTTTGCCATATCACCTCCTGTGAGAAGGAGGGTGGGTCCATCATCTCACCTCCTGTGAGGAGAAGGAGGGTGGGTCCATCATCTCACCTCCTGTGAGGAGAAGGAGGGTGGGTCCATCATCTCACCTCCTGTGAGGAGAAGGAGGGTGGGTCCATCATCTCACCTCCTGTGAGGAGAAGGAGGGTGGGTCCATCATCTCACCTCCTGTGAGGAGAAGGAGGGTGGGTCCATCATCTCACCTCCTGTGAGGAGAAGGAGGGTGGGTCCATCATCTCACCTCCTGTGAGGAGAAGGAGGGTGGGTCCATCATCTCACCTCCTGTGAGGAGAAGGAGGGTGGGTCCATCATCTCACCTCCTGTGAGGAGAAGGAGGGTGGGGCCATCATCTCACCTCCTGTGAGGAGAAGGAGGGTGGGGCCATCATCTCACCTCCTGTGAGAAGGAGGGTGGGTCCATCATCTCACCTCCAGTGAGAAGGAGGGTGGGGCCATCATCTCACCTCCTGTGAGAAGGAGGGTGGGGTCATCATCTCACCTCCTGTGAGAAGGAGGCTGGGGCCCTGTCATCCCACTTTTTGTGAGGAGGATGGTGGTCTTGGCAATCTCAGGGGAAGGCACCTCTCTTCCGTCAGGAGAGGTCTTCCTGGTGCTCCTCCTCACGCTAAGCTTGGTTTGGGGCCCTGCAGGGAAGCCTGGGTGGCCTCCTGTCGTGGAGAGAGGGAGGGCCGTCCTCTCCTTGAGCTGTGGCAGTGTTTAACCTGAGGAGGGCTTGAGGAGAGTTTGCAGTTCCAGGAACCAACTGATCCCACCACGCTAGGGAGGCAGGGCCTGCTCTGGCTTCACAGTCTGGTCAGTAGGCGGTTAAAAGCTGATGACCTTGGCAAGACGACCTTGACCCTAGAGGGGAAGGATCTGACGCAGCTCGTCCTCACCACAGCCCAAACCAGGCCAGTCGATCCCCTTATCCAAGCGTACAGAGGAGACACCCCTGCCCCGTCAGTTCCAGCCATGAAAGACAGAAGACATTTGTTACAAACGTAAAATTGATGCCAGGTGCAGAGGAAACCAACCAGAGATTTAGGGAAGTGCCTCTCACATCATCACTCACCCTGCACGGGCTGTTCTGCCTGGCCATTCTCCAGGGGAGGGCGAGGACAGACTTCACTTTGCAAATATCATGCCATAAGATTTTTTTATTGAGCAATCTTTTGCTTCTCACAGTATCACAGGCCTGAAGACAGCTAAAAAGTGATGTTCGGGAACGACTGAAATAATAAATTGATTTTTTTATCATGCTTGATTCCATACTACTGTGAATCATATTTTCTCCAGGTGTCCTGTAAATGACAAAATATGATCACCCCTCTTCCCCAGTGGATGCTAACACAGCCCATCCGTCACCAGGATGGAGGGTGGAATAGCATTAGAAACCCATCTCCTGGCTCTGCTGCCCCACTCCGTGGTCTTATGGGGCCCAAGCAACTTAGGAAGACCTTCTCCAAAATGAGATAATTCAGCTGAGCATGCCAACAGCCAGCCCATCATTTCAGGACCGAGGGAGGCAGGAGATAACTGATTAGCGTCTTCACTTTCCACCCATGCACTTTGCTGCAGTGTGAACCAGCCTGCAGGTGAGAAAGCAGGCACAGATTTCTAGAACCTTTCAAAGACAAGCCTGTCTGCCTGCTCAGCTCTGCAGTCCTGTTAGACTATCCACAGAGTGCCAGCAATGGGGTGGGCACTCACTGGTGTTCCCCAGGTAAGGCCACGCGCAGATGGGCGCTGAGCCTCAGCCAAGCCACCCAATGCAGAGCCACCCTGGGGGGCATGCCTCACCCGGGCCACCCCACCAGGCTGACCATGCATGGCTGGGCCTGAGGGTAGGTCACCTCCCTCTGCCCGCCCTTCTTTACATGCCATGATCCCTGATAGACGACTTTCACCGTAGGCTGTCTCAGCGCCTATTCCAAGGAACCCAACCTGTGATACAACTAAGGAGGCACGGCAGCCACCAGCCACCGTGTGCATAGATCAGAAGTGCTCTCTTTTAGGTCAGGAGAGGCTTGTTCACTGGAGGTGAATGCTACTCAGAGTTTCCAGACAGAAAGTAAAATGAGAAAAATTAAGTGGTAAGTCATGAAAAGAATGGAACGAAATTGTCAACATAGCAGATAAAAGACCTTCTGTGGGTAAATTTTGCAAATGAGTTGGAGAGTTCACCGAGGTTGCTAGATACAAGATAAGACACAGAGATTCAAAGCTCTCCCAGGCACAGCAACATCAATTAGGGACAATTTCAGAAGAGATCATGCCACATGGCAGTACACAGAGCACAGTACTTATGGCAAGCCTGACAGAAAGAACTGTTTTTGAAAAACATTTAGAGCTCCTTTTTAATAATAGAAAACTTAGCTTTAATAGCAGAGATGCCAATCTGGGCAAACTAATACTAAACGTTCATATGCAAGTTCAGGTGAGCAAAAACTGCCCCAGTGACTAAAAATAAAGAAAGAAGAGTGAGCCTGTCACTCCATCAGCCATCAGGGCTCATTATACAGTAGCAGGGACTAAAATTACAAGGTGCTGACAATGGTATGTAGACCATACGTACACATCTGAGGTCCAAAAGATGGACTTGAAAACTAACAAGGAAAAAAAAAGGACTCTTCAATTAATGGTGCAGAGACAATTGGTAAGATAAACTCCAGGGAACTTAAGAGCCAAATATGAAAATGAAACTTTAAAATTTTTGCTATAAAATGTAGAATCCCATTATAATTTGGGAGTAGTAATGATTTTTTAAAAATAAAGCCCAAAGACAAAGAAAAACTTTCAGGAAGTTTAAAGTCATAACTGTAAAATGCTTGCATTGGAGGAAATGATATATAAAATGTCTTTACAGCACATATAACAACACAGAATGCATATAATCCATAACTTATACAAAATAATGATTGTTCATAAAAGAATACCAATCCAACAGAAAAATGGACAAAAATATGTCAAGAAAATTAATATAAAAAGAAATCCAAAGACCCAGGTAAGTGAGGAGAGTCTCAATATTATTAGTATCAAAGAAGAAGAGGAGCAAAACCAAAAGAAAACTATCCTCAGATTGCAGACTCTGAAGCCTGAGTGCGAGGACTGTTGATAAAACCGAGCGGCAGGCCTGGGACTTGGAGCTGGTGCTGGGGACACTGGTGGGGCGATACCTGACCAGGTTGCAAACCCCCATACTGAGATGTCATTCCGCAGAAGTTCAGATGTGCGTTCACCAGTCACACTCAAGGACACGCACAGCAGCATGGAATGGAGAAGTGACACGTCTCAGTGTTTCTCAATGAGGTCGAGTGTACCTGAAATGACGGACTACTGTGTGGTATGAAGGAACAGAGCGGCATGACCAACACGGAAACAGACTCTCACCAGGAGAAGCATTCACCTTCTGCCGTCTGCAGTCTGCAAGGAGCCTGTCCATGAAGCAACCATTTAGCTGCAGACAATTAGAAACGAGACAGAAGGAGCAATGGGGACAATGGGGAGAATCATCATGGGGGCCACCGCCGAGTCTCAAGAAGAGAGCGAGGCCTGTCATGCGAATCACGCTTGCCTCTGTGGCTACCTTCTCTGTTCCTGTTGAGCTCCACTGAAGCTCAGCTTTGAGTGTGCCAGCAAGGAGACTCGGGAATGGACCCTGTCAGACCTACTAAAAGGGATGATAAGGAAACTCAAAACTGTATGCCACAGACTAGATGTGAATCAGATGGGCACAGACTGGAGAGACTCACCAGGGAAGAAAGAGAAGATCGTTTACAATAAGGCCAGCAATTGAATTCATGCTAAAAACTTTCTACAAACAAAAGCAGAGGCCCACATGACCTCACTGCTGATTTATGTCAATCAATTAGGAGGAATTGTCAATCCTTCACAAACTTTTCCAAAAAATAGAAAATAGGAACCACTTCCCAAGTCATTATTGAAGCCAATATTATCCTGACAATCATTTGCCAAGAAATAAAAAATACTGAGTAACATGCCTTATGGACAATGATGCAAAAATAGTCAATTAAAAATAGAAATAAAACCCCAAAAATAGTCCATAGCAAAGACTATATACCATGACTAAGTGGAATTTATCTCTAGAATTTAAGGTTAGTTTAATGTATTATAAACAATCAATCACTGTAATACTCCATATAGAAAGAATAAAAAACAAAAACCACATAATTATTTCAATCATGTATTAAAAATATTTAATGAAATTTAATACCCATTTTGATGAAAATACTCAACAAAGTAGGAATAGAAGAGAATATACTCAACATGATTTAAAAAACATAAAAGCAAGAACAAACTAATTCCAAAATCAGAAGATAGGCAATAATTAAGGTAACAGCAAAATTAATACATTTGAGACTAAAGAAATACAAAGAATCAATGGAACAAAGAATTTATTGTTTGAAAAGATAGGCAAGCTTGATAAACACTTAGCCAAACTAACCAAAAGAAAGAGCACAAAGATCCAAATTAACAAAATTAGAGATGAAAAAGGAGATATCACTACAGACATTTCTAAAATGCAGAGAATCATTAGAAACTATTTTGAAAATGTATACCCAATACACTGGAAAATCTAGATGATATTGACAAATTTCTAGAAATGTATGACCTACCAAAATTAAACCAAAAGGATATAGAAAAACTTAAACACAGCAATATCAAGTAATGAGATTGAAGCAATGATTTAAAACCTTCCAACAAAGAAAAGTGCAGGAACAAATGGATTCTCATTTGAGTTCTACCTGACCTTTAAAAAGAACTAATGCCAATCTTCCTCAGATTACTGCATGAAATAGAAAGAAGGGAAACACTGTCAGACTCATTCTACAAAGGCAGTATCACTCTGATACCAGAACCAAAGACACATCAAGGAAAGAAAACTACAGACCAATATCCCTGATGAGAATAGACTCAAAAATCCTTAATATAATATTAGTTAACCACATTCAAAAACATGTTAAAAAGACTACACACCATGATCAAGTGGGTTTCATCACAGGGATGCAAGTTGGGTTCAACCTACATAAATCAATAAATGTAATTCACCACATAAATAGAATTAAGGACAAGAATTAGATTGACCCTTCACCAAAATCCAGCACCATTCATGTTAAAAACACTGAAGAAACTAGGTATAGAAGGGATTTATCTCAATGGCTACATGTGACAAAGCCAACATTATACTGAACCAAGAAAAATGGAAAGCATTTCTTCTACAGTTAGGAATAAAACAAGGATGTCCATGCTCACTACTCCTTTTCAACATGGTTCTTGAGACTCTCACCAAATCAATCAGATAAGAAAAGGAAATTAAAAACTTACAAATAGGAAAAGAAGAAGTCAATTTCTCTTTATTTGTTGATTGCATGATTAAAGGTCTCTACAATTAAAACTATCCAACACTGAAGAAAGAAATTCAAGAACTTAGAAGATGAAAAGAACTCCCATGTTCTTGTATTGACAGGATTAACTTTTTTTTCAAAATGGTCATGTAACCAAAAGTGATATACAGATTCAATACAATCCCCATCAAAATACCAATGACATTCTTGACATAATCTAAAAAAAGAAAAAGTCCTACAATTCATATGGGAGAATAAAAGATCTGGAATAGCCAATGGAATGCTGAGCAAGAAGAACAATGCTGGAGGCAGCACAATACCTGATGTCAAATTATACTAGAGAGTTATAGTAACAAAAACATTGCTGTGTTGGCATCAAGCAGACATGAAAACCAGTGTAATAGAATGGAAGACACAGAGACAAACTCACATAGACAGAATCATCTGATCCTCCATAAAGGTGTGAAAAACAGATTGGAGTAAAGATAACCTTCTTAACAAATGGTGCTGGGAAAACTGGATAACCATATATAGAAGAATGAAAATTGATCCCTATTTCTCACCCTGCACAAAAGTCAACTTAAAGTGGATCAAAGACCTAGGAATTATACCAGAAACTCTGCAACTGTTAGAAGAAAATTTAAGCACAACATTCTAACACACTGGCACAGATACCAACATTATTAACAAAATAACAATAAACAAATAAACAAAACTAAGAATCAATAGTGGTATGGCATGAAATTCAAAAGCTTCTCACAGCAAAGGAAACAAGAGAGTGAGGAGAGAGACTACAGATGGCAGATGATCTTTGCCATCTGCTCCTCAGGGGATCAATATCCAGAATATATAAAGAACTCAAAAAGCTTAACACCAAACAGATAAACAAAAACCCAAATAACCCAAGCAACGAATGTGCAAAAAGAATTAAACAGACACCTCTTGAAAGAAGAGATACAAATGGTGAACAAATGTGTGAAAAAAATGATCAACATCCCTGGCAATCAAGGAAAGGCAAATCAAAACTACACTGAGATTTTATCTCAGTCCAGTCAGAATGGCAAACAGAAAGAAGACAAATAATAAATTCTGGTGGGATAGGGGGAAAGCTATACCCATACATTGTTGGTTGAACTGCAAATTAGTACAATGACCCTGGAAAGTAGTATGGAGACTCCTCAAAAGAACAAGGAATGGAACCACCATATTACTATCCCATCCTCAATATTTATTTCAAAAAATATGCAACATGCATATTTCAACATGCTCTAGTGATATAGCCACATTGGCGACTATAGCAGTGCAATTCACAATAGCCAAGTTATGGAAGCAGCCCAGGTGTCCTTCACCAGATGAATGGATCAAGAAAAAGTAGTACATAGTCATAATGAAGTTTCACTCACCACAAAGAAGAATGAAAATGTAAAATGGGTGGAACTGGAGAACATTGTTCTAAGTGAGGTGAGCCAGAGTTGGAATGTCACGGGTGGGACGATTTCTGTCATGGGTGGCAGCTAGAGCAAGGTAAGGGGAACAAAGGGGAGGGTCCCATGAAAATAGGAAAGAGATTAGTGGAGTAGAGGAAGGGAGCCAAGGAGGAGGAGGGGATGGGAAGGAGGAGCTGTGGGATGAGGTGGGACAAGGAAGCCAAGTAGGCCCGTGACCATGCCACACCAGTGAAGCCACGTAGGCCCGTGACCATGCCACACCAGTGAAGTCACGTAGGCACGTGACCATGCCACACCAGTGAAGCCACGTAGGCACGTGACCATGCCACACCAGTGAAGCCACGTAGGCCCGTGACCATGCCACACCAGTGAAGCCACGTAGGCACGTGACCATGCCACTCCAGTGAAGCCACGTAGGCACGTGACCATGCCACACCAGTGAAGCCAAGTAGGCACGTGACCATGCCACACCAGTGAAGCCACGTAGGCACGTGACCATGCCACACCAGTGAAGCCAAGTAGGCACGTGACCATGCCACACCAGTGAAGCCACGTAGGCACGTGACCATGCCACACCAGTGAAGCCACGTAGGCACGTGACCATGCCACTCCAGTGAAGCCACGTAGGCCCGTGACCATGCCACTCCAGTGAAGCCACGTAGGCACGTGACCATGCCACTCCAGTGAAGCCACGTAGGCCCGTGACCATGCCACTCCAGTGAAGCCAAGTAGGCACGTGACCATGCCACACCAGTGAAGCCACGTAGGCCCGTGACCATGCCACTCCAGTGAAGCCACGTAGGCCCGTGACCATGCCACTCCAGTGAAGCCACGTAGGCACGTGACCATGCCACTCCAGTGAAGCCACGTAGGCCCGTGACCATGCCACTCCAGTGAAGCCACGTAGACCCGTGACCATGCCACTCCAGTGAAGCCACGTAGGCCCGTGACCATGCCACACCAGTGAAGCCACGTAGGCACGTGACCATGCCACTCCAGTGAAGCCAAGTAGGCACGTGACCATGCCACTCCAGTGAAGCCAAGTAGGCACGTGACCATGCCACTCCAGTGAAGCCACGTAGGCACGTGACCATGCCACTCCAGTGAAGCCACGTAGGCACGTGACCATGCCACTCCAGTGAAGCCACGTAGGCACGTGACCATGCCACACCAGTGAAGCCACGTAGGCACGTGACCATGCCACTCCAGTGAAGCCACGTAGGCACGTGACCATGCCACACCAGTGAAGCCACGTAGGCACGTGACCATGCCACACCAGTGAAGCCATGTAGGCACGTGACCACACCACCATGAACAGTGAATAGATAGAGGAAGGGCCGGGAAGGGAGGGAGGCAGCCATGGTGGAGGGTGGCAGGGAAGTGAAGCAAATGGTATCACACACAGTTAAGATCATGTCAGAATGAGCGCCCTCCACGCGCAGCCACAGGGCACTAATAAACACATTTTAAAAATCCAGTAGAGAGGAGATCCAAGATGGTGGACTAGAGGGAGGCCGCGTTCCGTCGCTCTGTAACTCGGGTTTCAAGCAGAGGAAAATCTGTTTCTCCGTGAGGCAGTCTTTACTGCTCATCAATCCCCTGCTGTTTACCCCATTTGTCCACCTTGATCACCCACTGTCCGCCAGCATATCAACTACTTTTTGAGTGCAGATTGCTCACTGACTGCTGCCTATCATCTGCCATTTGCCCGTTTGCCTGCTTCTTGCCTGCTCATCACCTGCCTTTCACCTACTCATCACCTACCGCTTGAGGCCCACCTGCTGATCATCCACTGGTTGCCTACAGACTGCCCACAGACTGCCAGCGGATCACCAGCTGCCTGCTGTTGCCTGGAAGTCCACTGTCACAGTACCGCAGGTTTGGTTACAGGTAGCTGTCGCCATTTTGGGACAACAGCCAGGACCTGCAGGACCCCCAGCCCGACTGTGCCCCACCTCCAGGACTCCTGTACTCAATTGACCGCACCTTACATGGACTCAGTGTCCACACCCTGCTCTGCAGCTCCCCATTTGCCAAAATGTTTGGAAGCAGTGTAGCCATCTTGGATAATCCTGGAAGCAGAAGCTGCCAACTTTAGGTGGGGCAAATCCCATCCTGAGATGCCTGCTGCTCATTGTCAGGTACCTCTCATGCATCAGGCTACCAAAGACTGGGAGGTTTGAATAGTATATGACTGTTATAGTGTAGATTTTTTTCTTCTTTTTTGAAACTTTTTAAGTTTTTATTTCTTTACTCTTCTTGCTCTATTTTCCTTTTGTTTACTTGTTTTCTCAGAGTCTCTTTCTCCCTTTTCTCATGCTAACCACCAACTTCTTTTGATTCCACTTTCATTCATCCTACAATCTAGTACTTCTATATACACTTTTCTTATCCAATTAACAGTTACATCCTACACCTCTCCCCATCCTCTTTGTCCTCCATTAGAAACTGCAGATCTTATTGCAAATCTATTTGTTATACTGTAGATAATAATTGAAATCATCTTCTCTGTTTATTATGACAATATTGTTAACGTCTTCATAGGGCTATTTGGTTTAGAGCTGCATATTGTCTGAACTGGGTGCTGCTAATATTGATCTCCCCCTTAAAGAAGAGGTTTTGGAAACCTGCATGGTCACTAAAAGCCTATAGGGGGGAAACTGTAATACCCCAGATCTGCACTGCTAGAGGGGAAGATACATGAACAACATGAAAAAGCAAGGGAAGAAAGTGTTCCAAACTAACCAAGATTCTATAATAATAGAATCCAATGACAGCATGGTAGAAGAAATGTCAGAAAAGGAGTTCAGAATATACATAATTAAAATGATTTGTGAAGCAAAGGATGAGATAAGAGAGCAAATGCAGGCTATGAATGATCACTCCAATAAGCAGTTGAAAGAGCAACTGCAGGAAGCAAGAGATCATTTCAACAAAGATATAGAGATTCTCAAAAAAAAAAAAAAAGCAGAAATCCTTGAAACAAAGGAAGGAAACAATAAACCAAATAAAAAACTCAATGGAAAGCATCACCAGCAGACTAGATCACTTGGAAGACAGAACCTCAGACAATGAAGACAAAATATTTAATCTTGAAAATAAAGTTGACCAGAGAAGATGGTAAGAAGTCATGAACAGAACCTCCAAGAACTATGGGACATCATGAAAAGACCAAATTTAAGAATTACTGGGATTGAGGAAGGAACAGAGATACAAACCAAAGGAATGAACAACTTGCTCAATAAAATAATATCAGAAAATTTCCCAAACCTGAAGAATGAAATGGAAAATCAACTACAAGAGGCTTACAGAACACCAAATATACAAAATTACAACTGATCCATGCCAAGGCACACATTAAAAATCAATAAAAGAAAGAATAACATACATAAACTTATAGAGTTCTTCATATTATACATTTTATTTATCATTTCTATTTCTCTTCATTTGTGCCTGATTTTTAAGTGAACATTAGATATAACATATTTCAGTAAATCCAGATGCTGGCCACCAAAATAATACCTACAGCTAACATCAATTTAAATATTAAATGTTTTCCCCTAAGGTAAAGAACAAGTCAGGAGTGTCTGCTTCTGCCACTTCTAAGCTATCTATGGTACTGGAATGTCCAGTCAGGGCAATGATGTAAGAAAAAAGAAATAAAGCCCATCCATATTGGAAATGAAATAAAATCTAACCTTATAGCATATAAGATGATGGCTATTGAAAATTCAAGGAATTCACAATTAAAATCTAATAGAACATTGCAGATGTAAGATCAATACACAAAACCCATATTTCTTATCAGTATTATCAGGCAATTAAAATGAATTTAATAAAACAATTCCATTTGTAATAGCATTAAAAACAATAAAATGCTTACAGAAATAAATTTCATAAAAAGATGTTCATACTTATACTCTGAAAACTGTAAAATATCACTGAAGTAAACCAGAGGTCTTGGGAAGTGGAGAGACACGTTACGTCACTGTGGGAAGACTGACGGTTGTCAGAGTGCACTACCCCATGGCTGGGCTGTGCACTGAGGAGGCTCTGCCAAGGTTCAGCAGTTTGGTTTTTGCTTCTGTTTGTTCAATTTGCAGAAGCTGAAAAATCGTTTCCTATAAAATCTGTGTAGAATGCTAGAGACCCAGACCACACGCACCTAAAGATAAATGAACAAACTGGACTTTATCAAAATTTAAAAATTCTGAAGATTATACCTTCAGGAAAGTGAAATGACAACTCATGAAATGGGAATTTGTAAATTACACCTCTGATAAAAGATCTATAGGCAGAATATGTAAAGAGCTCTTACAATCCAATTATAAGAAAAGAATAACACAATTTAAAAATGGGCTCATAATCTGAATAAATATTTTCCAAACCAGACAAGGAAATGGCAAATAAGCAATTAAAAGTTTCTGAACAACATTCGTCTCTATGAAAGTGCAAATCCAAACCTCGACGTACAGCACTCCATCCCACCCAGAGTGCTACAGAGGAAAGCCTGGGAGCCACAGCCCTGGGAGGATGGGAAGAGACCAGAGCCCTCGGCTGTCACCGGTGGCCATGTGGACTGTCACCGCTGCTTTGGAAAACGATTTGGCACTTCCTCAAGATGCTGGACAGAGTCACCATGTGACCAGCAGACTGCAACTCTCACGGGCACACAAACACGCACAGCAGCACTGTTGGCCGAGGGCCAGAGCGGAGCACCTGAGGAACGGTGGCGTGCCCTGGAGGCTCCTCTCCCTGGCAGGAGGGAAGGAGGAGGGCAGATGCCCCTTGCGCACCACGCTCCCTGGGGAGCCTGAAAGACCGACTGAGAGGACGAGGAAGCCCCACAGACCACCCTGAGAGAAGTAGCATAGACCATAACTGTGTCTCTGGTCCCCGAGGGTCCCTGGCACACGCAGGTGTCTAATAAGCACAAACTGAAATGGAACATGAGGTGCGAAGCCCTGGATGATGGGCTGGGGACATCCCCCACTCCCCTCCGGGTGAGTTCATGAGCACGGAAGCGGCAGAGTCTGGGTGCTCGGGAGCTGGGCGGCACAGACGTGGGTGTGCAGAGCTTAAGTGCTGCTGTTCTCCGACACAGACCTTAATCTCTCACACTGAAGGGGGACCCGTTAAACAGAGGTGGTTAAACAGCAGCTGAGCTGCCTGGGGTTAGACACAGTTTATTCAGGATGGAAACGGCTTAGTCCCCTGGCTTCTTGTTTGAGGAAGCTTAGAATGTACTTTTGCAAAATTGAGAACTACTGTAGTGGTTAAACGCTAGATCTTTGATCAATTCTGTTTTATCTAGAAGCAAATGTATAAATATAATCATCACTTTGTTCTTGGATGAGTGTTTTAGTAGGATTCTGTTCACACGGGTGTTCTGGTCCCAGAAGCCTTCGCAGCAGGAAAGAGCATGTGTGCACCTTCCCAGGTCACCATGTTACGCAGCCCCCAAGGCAGGACCCCCAGGGCAGGACCCCGCCTCAGGATGCAGTGAGCCTGTAAGGGCATCGTCACTGCCATCTGTCCCCACGTGTCCAAAATGTGGAGAACAGGTCTCTGCTACACAAGCCAGCAATGAGCCCCGTGTCTCAATTCACAAAAAGATAAGGCAGGATTCAGGTCTTCCAAATGCACGAGCCTAAGGGCTACGTGGCCAGAAAAGACACTTTATCACAGAGAGAAAAAATTGTATGAGCAAGTTGCGACTGCCATTTGGTGTCCGCAACATCTGGGGGAGTCTGCAAGCAGATCCAGGCTCACGATCTTCCCGTGCAGCCACTCACACAGGACTCAGTGGATGATCTCTGTAGGGTGGCTTTTCATCCCACCCTTTTCTGCCACCTGCATGTCTCGGCTGTAGACGGGCAGCCATAAAACCCACCCCTCTGCCACTAGGCTGCTCTGTCTCCCGCAGCCCTCACTGTGGGCCGACTTAGGGAACTTGACTGAAACCGTGACGTGACACACCGTGTCCTCAAGGGGCGCCTTGAGGACAGGTCCTGAGCTCTCTCCACAGCAACCTGAGAGAGTGCAGAGGTGGTAAGGCAGGGTGGCTCCCCCAGCTCTGGTCAGCTGAGGGCACCTCCAAGGCTCACGCTGAAGCTTCTCCCTGGCCTGAAGGGCAGGCCACCTGGCTGCTGCACGGCCTGCACCCCTGTAGCAAGCCTGACCCTCACCCCAGCCCAAGGCTGCTACAGAGACCAGGAGGGAGGTGTCCCCTGCCCTGCCACCGTCAGAGACCAGGCCAGCGGCCAGCTTTGCCCCGACTAAGTCCTCCCAGTCTAGCAGGGAGATCTCCCGGAGCAGCTCTTGCTGGCCAAGCTGGCCAGAGTGCCCAGGTGGGTGCTTAGAAGCTCCAATCCCACCCCAGGAAGACCCAGAGGAGGTGGGTTTTACCAAACCAGTTCCTTTTGAGAGTGCAGGAGCTTCCAGAAGCCAGGCTGGGAAGCAGGTGTCAGCTGGGCCTGGGGAATAGCAGCTCCCTGCCCAGAAGGGGCCTGGCCTGGTGCCCTTCCGCCAGAACACTGACCACATGTGTGCAGAGGAGCCAGGGGCACAGGATGCCTGTGGTTCCAAGTGACAATCACCACATCACCAAGTACCCTCAAGGCACAGTTGCTGAAGGCACCCTGCCTTTACCTCCGTTCCTGGATTTTGAGGTTGGGAGTCCAGACAGGCCAGCGTTGGTCAGGGCTCTCCTCTGCTGAGACACCCAGGGGTGCTCTACGGCCCTCGCTCCTGGGATGCTTCCCTGGCAAGACACCCTCAGCAGGAGGGCATGGACAGCCTCTGCTGGACTTCCGACCAGACACCTGGAACCCCTGCATCTTCCAGGATCCCAGGAACGATGTTCTAAGAAACAGGAAGTGGAAGCCAGCACAGCCTCACGTCCTCCACAGTCCATTGCCCACCAGCCTCTCTGTGGCAGCCCAGGGGACCTGTCCTCAGCTGCACGGCACACAGGCGGAGAGCTGGATGCACTGCCACAGGCCTATGGGTGTTCCATGTTCAAGTCGGGTTAATGGAGGTCAGTTCACACACTGCACAACCCCCGCTCCAGGAGACCGTTGCCTGGTCCATTTGGACATAGCATGTGGCAGCACAGCCACCACCATGAGCCAGATGCAGAATGTCCCCAAGTTCCCAGAGCCCTGTACCCTTCAGTGTCGGGACCCTGACTGCTGCGGCACAGTGCATCTTGTCCAGGATACCTTCAAGGGCACCCACACGGTGATCCCTCAGCCGCTGGCTTCTTGAGGTCTAACCACCTCATGTCACATGCTGCGGTTTGTCCCTTTGATGGCAGAACGGTATTCCACCCTGTGGCTCTGCTGCCACTCGCTTGTCCCTTTAGCGAGTGGTGCCATTTGTGCTATTTCTGATTTTTTGGCAATTGTGTAAAAGGGCTTTTACAAGTGTTCAGAAACAGCTCTTGTTATTTCCTCTGGAGAAGCACATAGGAGCCAGATGGATGGCGTGTGTGCCACAGGTTTACTGAGGTATCTGTTACCCACAGGAAAATGCACCGAGTGGATGAGTACACGCCAACTCTATGCTATTTGAAGCTCTGGAGTCGTGCAACCATCACTACGATGTGAGTTCAGCGTATTTTCACCCCAACAAGCTCCCTCTCACCCATTTACGGTCTGGAACCCAACCTCTGCTCCATGCCCAGCCTTAGGCAAACGCTGGTCTGCCTCCTGCATCTATAAATTCTCCCTCTCTGGACATTTCTTACAGGAAGCAAACAGCATGGATTTTGGCTGCTGGCACCTCTCGGCACGTTCCAAGGCCATCCACACTGCCATGTGTGCCAGAGCTTGAGCAGTGCTGCGTGGCACCCAGGAAGTACGCGTCAACTGTCTGGTGCCAGCTTGGACCTCCGGGTGCCTCTGGGACTGAGCCCTAATGAGTAAAGCTGCTGAGGAGTCTCACATGCATCTTCACTGGACATGCGTTTTGAGACTTCTCTAGGTCGGGGTGGATGTTGGTTGAGTGGCCGGCTGGCATTTGATGGCTCAGCAGCTCTGCTGGGTGCAGCCGACGTCCACTGGGTTAGGTGGCAGAACAAGCAAGCATCCATCCCTAATGACCTGTCCCAGAGAAAAGGGCAGTGAGTCTCAGGACCAGTTCTGCTGCCCAGATCAGAGTCCTGGTAGCTTTCCAGGGGAGTCCCACCCCAGCCCCAGGTCCCCAGGGGCATTGACTGGCATTTCCGGGCAAGCCCTCCCTAGGCCCTGGCCTCAGGCTTCTCACCAGGGTCTCATCGGGGCCCAGTCACAGCCTTGGGGCAGAGGCTCACTCTTCCTCGCTGGTCCATTCCTTCCCAGTGCCCGTTTCCCTTCCCACCTCTGTGCCTCAGGGGCCTCAGAGAAGCTCAGTGTGAGAAGCCCGTGGAAGCCCTGCACACGCTGCACTGGACGGAAGCCCCTGCACACGCTGCACTGGATGGAAGCCCCTGTGCACGCTGCACTGAACGGAAGCCCCTGTGCACGCTGCACTGGATGGAAGCCCCTGCACATGCTGCACTGGACGGAAGCCCTGCGCACGCTGCACTGGAAGCGCTGATTGAAATGGCGTGTGCCAGGGAGGGCTGGCTCTGCAGTGCCCAGGCACCGCCACTCAGAACGAACACCCACACGCGCACTGGGGCACATGATCTTTGACTCAAGCAAATGACAGCCACCTGAGGCAAGTGCAGGGTGAGCGGGAGCCTCTGGGGAACATCAGGGTTGGCACCGTGCCTTCAGAGACGAGAGCCCCACAGGCCACTGTGGACAGGGCAGGAATGACAAGTGCACCTTTTGTTCCAGCCACCAAGATTTTGGGACCATGGTGACTACAGTGCGACACAGCCTGCCCTGGCTGGTCCCCAGGCTGTTTGCTGTAGAGATGATCACTGTGCTTCCTTGAAAGCCCGTGGGTGATGCATCCATGGAGAAAGGAGAGGCCAGGTTCGTGGGCGAGGAGAGGAGACGTGGCGAGGCCCAATGTCTCCCAAGCTGCTCTCCTCCGAGCAGTCCCAGCCAAGGCCGCCACAGGGCTGTACATGGAACTTTACTAACTGAACCTAAAATTTATATGGAAAAGCAAAGGGCTAAGAACAGCTGAGCCACTCTGGATGAAGAGTGAGCACAGGAAAGCGTCTAGCAGCACATCCAGAACTCGATGCTCTAGCTACACAACAGTGAGGATCTGAGCAGGAAGAAGCAACACACCAGCACGATGGAACATTCCAGAACAAGACCCCACGTGCATGGCACTCCCTGCAGCACCCAGGGGCTCTGCAGCAGAAAAGGGAAGAAGGGCCCTCGAATTCAGCACTCCTGAGGCAACAGATCCACATTTAGAAGAAAAATGGAATTGGCTCTCAGCCCTTCCAGAGAACTTATCTATGTTTTTATTCAATGCTGTAATTTTAAACCATTGAATTATCAATACCATTTTATTTATGACACGTACAGAGAAAGTCAAGGGCAGAATGAGAAACACCAGATGCAGGGGGCAGGGAGGGAGGGAGCCTGCCAAGCACCGGTACCTGGGTTGCACTCCTTTCTAACCCATGAGCCCGGTGGGGGCACGTGGCTGTTGGTTATAGTGTTGTTTACATCTCAGGTGCTTTAGCTTTATCTTCTTGCATGTGTGAAGCATTTAAAACAAATTTTAAAGGACACTCACCTACCCAGTCTCCTTGCTTTTGGAATGCTTTGTATTGGCTGCCAGGTGCTCCCGGTAGGAGAAGGGTGGGCAGGAGAAGCAAGCTCCAGGGAGACGAGGTGGCCTGGAGTTCTTTAGAGAACTCTGTGGCAAATGCTGAAGAGGGAGAAAGTGTCCTTAATTAGTGTCTGTTTACCCGCAGTTGTATTTCTGAAATTAGCAAATTCAAAAATTGCTTTGGAACATCATCAAATGATACGAAGCCTCCTGTCATGAGCGAGTGCCTGTCCGGGACTCTGTGCCTCTTATCACGGCTGCTTTCCCATGATCTCTATGATTTGAGATTCTCCACCTTGGGCATGGAAGGCAGACAGTGCCCTTGAGCCCTGTTGATGGTGGGTGCTGGAAATGGTGCTGAGCGGGGCGTGAGGCTCCTGTGTGATATCTGCAGGGCCCCAGGCAGCCACTGAAAGGCTGTCATTGGGTTACTGCAACGTCAAGCTGGAGGTGAACCAACTAGGCTATGCACAAAGGAAGTGGTTGAAAGAAGGGCAAGATGGTGCCACTTCCCAGGACAGCAGAATGCTTTTCTTTGTGGTGGACAGACCTGGGCCCAGAGCCCTCTTTAGTCCAGAACAACAACTATAAAACACAGAATAATTGAGTACCCAGCAGCCCTGGGTGGAAGGCCCAGGAGAGACAAAGCATATCAACGGGGACGCTGCAAGTCACTTTTCCAGCTCTCAGGTGATTTCCACTATGGGGACAAGAGCGAGATATTCAATACAATATAAAGTAGAAGATTCTTCACCAACAAACAGAGATCCTGCCTCCATAGTTTGTGGGATGTAGTCAAACCATGCTCTGTTTCCATCGTAGCTCCAGATCTAAAAGGAGGGCAGGCCAGTGCTTCCGCACACGCTGGGCCAGTGAACCCACGGAGCCAGGACATCGCCAGCAGATGGGTCCCTGGTTTCCATGGTCTGGTTGGCATCCTGCTGCCCATGTCTGAGTGGCCACCCAAGGGGTGCCAGTCCCCTCACAGAAGATGCATTTCAGCACCTCATGCCAAGATTCAAAGATGAGGAGCTGCATCAAGACAATGAGTAACGGTGGGTGCAGAGAAAGGCCCTCACGTGGAAATCTGGTTTACGGGGAGGGAAGGCGGAGGCTGGGATCCCTGAGGTGAGAGGTGAAGCTGGACACAGCCAGGGGTGGGAAGGTGGGGAGCACCAGTGTGGCCCCAAGGCTCCAGAAACGTCGTGCCTCGTTGAGGCATGAGCTGCATTTCCCCAGAGTTCTCCAGGATGGGGCAGTGCACCAAGGAATGGAGGGAAAGGTGCTCCTTGGCTGGAGGCTCAGGACCAGGAGGCTGCATCTCCCCCAAGTCCTGTTCCCCATGGGGGACCTCAGGAGATGCACTCATCATCCTGCTGCTTGGAAAAGGAGGAGACTCAGTCCCCTTCCTCCTCTGCAATGGGGAACATTGCTCCACACTGAAGCAAACACATAATGTCCTGCTGATTTACTTCTCTCTCCTTCGGGGCCTGGCCAGCGTGGGGAAGCAGAGATGAACCCACTCAAATGACAAACACATCACAAAGGCAACACACCACATCACCACATCGGCATTTCCAGCATCCCAGAGCACAGGCTGGGCTTCTGAAATAAATTCTGCCTGAGGTCATGCTGACTCGTTGTATCCACGTGGCTATTATCCCCAAGAGTGTGTGGGTACAGCGTCTCCTCCGCCTCGCAGGCTGACACCAATGAGTCCCTGATGCAGGGAGCAGCCAGGGAAGGAGAGATGGAGAAGGGGTGGTAGCTCACTGCTGTGCGGGCCTCCAGGCTTCCCTGCTCCTGGCATGAGTTAGCAGGAGGCACTGCAAGCGCACAGCCCTTGCTGGGGGACCTTGCTGCCTCCCTTACACCCCTCTCTGGCTGCTCCTCCTCCTGCAGTCTCCAACCTGCTCATCCCTCCTCTGCAGCCCTCCTCCTCAGCACTGGGAGAATCTGAGGACCATGAGGTGGCTCCTTCCTGTACAAATACACTCCCCACCTGGAACCCAACCACCCAACCTCTTCTGATCCTCAAAGCTTCCAACTGACTAGCTGCAACCAAAGTCACATTGCCTACACTTCTACAGGACTCAAAACCCCATGGGGGTTCATCTGCAGGAGCATGGCAATCACCAGGGAATGGCTGGAGATAGATGAGCACAGCAAGTCAGCCAGGAAAGGCATGGAGCAAAGGTGTGCTGGGTGGAGGAGCCACAGAAAGAAGAGCTGCAGAAGAGGGAGTCAGAAAAGCTGGCTTTGCTCCTGTTGTCTAATGCAGAGGCCCAATCTCTGACAATCACAAGCTCAGCGGGAGCCCTACGGATGTTTTCCAAAATCCTTGGCACTGCATAACCATGAAACCTAAAGATTGTCCCCATGGCTCTCCTGGACTATTATAACTGCTCACTGCCTATGGAGGAAAGGCTAGATGGATGGCTGAGGACAGCACCGGAGCAGGTGCACTTCAAACCAGATCACATGGCTCCAGGTCAGCACCAGGGTTGAGGCAGGAACCTCGTCTGGCTACCCAGGTTGATCACCTCTATGGAGAAAAGTTGATGCCAACTCAGTCTCACATCTGCTGAGTGGAATGTAGAGAGGAACGTCAGACAAACCAGATGTCGTTATGGACAGCTGTCTGGGTGCCCTGGAAAACTCAAAGTGCATCCTGACTTCATGGACATTAAAATATCGATTACAAAATTCATCATGCATTCCCCACAAATGGCAGGCTACAGGTGAGGCAGACAGTCTTCGTGTGAACTGCCCAGAGATGAAGACCCAGGTGGAGTTCCTGAGGAGCAGGTGGTGGCTGCAGAGGGAGCGGAGGCCTTGGCAGGAGCTTGGATCAGACAGTGCTGCCAGGAGACCACGCAGCGAGTGGAGATGCAGGAGTTCTGCTCCCTGCACCCAGCAGTGGGGCAGCATGTCAGGGTTGGCTGTGAGAGCCCCAACGCGCCTGCCAGTGCAGGGATGTTCAGAGGTGGGAGCACCGGGTTGTAAGAGCTGTGACCTAACCAGTCCATCCCAGCTGGAGTGGATGAAACTGGAAGGTAGTAGCTGTGGCAGGTGGGGAGTGGCGGGAGGGGGCGGTCACGGGATGTGCCCTGGAAGTGTGCCTTCCCTGTGGCACCTGCTTCCTGACCTACCATGAGCTGAGCAGCTCCTCCTCCATGCCCTTCCGTCAAGTGTGCTGCCTCACCTTGGACCCAGAGCAGCAGAGTCAGTCATCTGTGGACTGAGACCTCTGAAACCGTGAGCCCCCAAAACCTTTTCCTCCTCTGAGTTGCTCCTGCTGGGTGTTTTGGTCGCAGCAGTGCACAAGCCGACTAAAACAACACTTCACAACCTCCCTCCCTCCCACAAAGCCTGCGCCCTTGGACAGAGCCCAAGGATGCCGCATCCAGGGTGTGCCACACAGCAGGACTCAGCCGCAGGGAAGGAAGCTGCTCTACTGAGCATAGGCCGTTCCTTTCCACCCACACATGGGCAGGTCCCACCGCTGCTCCTCCTTCCTAGAGCCTCCGGGGGAAGGTGACCCAGCCACAGCACGGCCACCAGGCCACCACGCCCAGTCTGCAACCTCGTGCTTTAAGCAGAGGAAATGCTTCTGGAAGCAGGACGCGAGGGCTCCCCTCATGGCAGCCCCCAGCTGCCCCACCTGACCTACGTGGGCTTTCGCGGTGGACGTCACTGAAGCCCAGGCTTTTGTCATTCATCACATTCAGGCATCGACCACCAGTTGAGCTCTGATAAAAAATAAGTAAATGACAACACCAAGGGGCGGTCCTGGTCCCACGCACCTGAGCCCGCACAGGAGGCAGACGAGTCCCAATGAGCAGGGCCCCATTCTGCGTTGGCAAAGGCCAGGCAGCTGTGGGGGCAGGTAGGGGCCACAGAGCCTGGCTGGGAGATGGAGGCTGAACGCGAGTTCTCTACACAAATGGAGGCCAACGGCAGAGCTCAAGACCAAGGCTCAGGGCCCAGGTGTGAGGCATGAAGTGGGCAGGAAAGGGCTAAGGCTGGGGGAGGAGAGCAGGTGTGGGCTGTGTGGTGGGAGGATGGCCTTTAGGTCCAACGGGGCATGTGCCTGGTGTGCACCGACCTCCCTGAGCCTCAGGCTCCTGACCGGAAAACCACAACAGGAGCAGCTCCCGTCTACCTAGGGTTACCCAGTGACACTGCCCCTCCCCTTATTCCCACCAGGTGGACACCAGGGCCGTCTCCCCCACAGCGTCAGCTGCTGTGGGCTCCAAGAGCCCACATGTAGAGTTGTGATCTTCTTTACAACAGGTGGAGAAGCCCCCGGAGGGGTCACAAGACCAGACTCGTGTTTCGGGGTGATCCTACTGGTTCCCACATGAACAGACTGCTGGGACAGAGACGAGCCCGTCTAGACGGGGGTGGCTCAGAACAGAGAGAGGTTTCTGGTTCCAAACTGACAGGACTTGGCAAGTGGTCAAGCTTGGGAGGATGAGGGAGGGGACTAGCCAAAGCTCACATCAAAACTTGGGTCCAGAATGACTTGGTGGGCGGTGGGAGCCCTCAGGTGAGGAACCCCGAGAGAGAGGGAGCCCACAGCAGTGGTGGGAAGGCGCGGCTGCCAGGAGGGCGTGGGAAGGGCAGAGGTGCAGATGGACCAGGCTTCGGCTCGGCCGGGGGCTAAGGCGCTTGCCGGCTGACAGCGAGGGTCGCCAGCTCTGCCTGGACAGGTGTGACATCAGCATTCCCAGCAGCAGGCGCCTGACACTGACAGCTGTGGGCTTGCTGGGCACAGCGACTACCGCGGCCCACGCTGACAGCGTTCAGATGCCACGGAGCTCACTCAAGCCTGGCTGCCCACAGCGCCTGCCAGCGCCCACCTTGGCCTGCCCCACCACCAGGAGTGCAGACAGGTGGGGTCTCTCCACCCCCGTGCAGCCTGTTTGTGTGGGGAGAGGCGCACACGCACACGCACACGGGTGGCTCACCGCATGTCTGCGAGGGCTCCCGCTATCACAGGCGTTGCATTTCCCTCTCCTGCTTTAATTAGGTCTTAGCTACAATCACTGTCCCTCATTCTCAGCTCACAGCATGAATGATTCCTATAGCACCATTTGCTGGAAGCCCCCAATAACTGTGAGGGCACGGACTATATCCGTCTCCAAAGAAAATTACTAAGTGCTTATTTATTGTCAGCCCAGACAGGCCCACAAGATATCACCCCAGAGCGTGCCCCAGCAAAGAAGATGAGTCCCTGGGAGGGCTTCTATCCGTCACGCCCAGCTCTCTGCTCCTGATCTGCTGGGAAGCCAGCAGGCACAGGCTGGTGGGAGCTGCGGGTCCCCTGCTAATGACCTCGTTAGCAGCTCAGTGAAGAAATGCAGGGCTTGAATCGGAGGGAGGAACCCTTGCCTGGTGCACTCCGCTGTTCCCTGGATTGATGGGGCTGGAATCACTAACCTTTTGTAAAACAGTCATTGTTCTTATTACAGAAAACAGTCTATTTTTAAAAGCTGCAGAAGGCTCTTTGAATACAAAACAGCTTTGGCAATTCTTTTGACTACTTAATTTATAATGGAGCAATTTTTTCTTCTGTTGTTGTGCTGGGCCTGGCTGTCGAGCATCCTTGCAGCTCCAGGAGGTTGAACTGATTTACAGTAGGGCCTGAGGCTGCATGGTCCAGCGTAGATCCCCAAACTGACCCAGTTATTTCAAGGAAACAGTATGTGACATTGCATTGTGTGATGTTTATTTCAGAACATCAAATAGCTAGTGCATAACATCAAATAGTTAGTGCATTTGAAGTTTTCTTTAATAACGTGCTGTTTTGACCTGTCATCACTTAGAGAAACTTAAGAAAAATTTTGCACGTATGCTGATCCTCACTGTTCTCTAACTGAATGAGGACTTGAAATCCCACAGCCTGGGACTCCTGGAGTGGAGAGTGGAGGCAGCACTTCTCTGACCCCCTGGCCTGTGGTGTGCCTTCTCGGTGCCTCTGCAGAGCTCCACCTTGCTCATGTGTCCTGGAGCTGTCCGCTCCTCAGTGCTGAAAGTGGCCCTGTGGAGTGACCTCTTCCCCCTCCTGCAGGCCAGCCTCTCCTCACGCAGGACCACCCTGGGCAAGGAATTGTCACACGCTAGTCTCACAGCCCCTATCCTGGCCCAGTTGGTCTGACAGTGTTGCTCAAAAACCCTTCCCTGGAAACATGTGGGTCCCCAAACATGTAGGTCTGCCATGTTGATAATGAAGGTCAGCTTGTCTGTTTGTCAGGAACACTTCTGCTTTACCTTATCCATTTGTGTGCTTTTCAAGTTTTATTAGGCTCGACAAGGTGGTAATCATAGAAAAATAAGCTCTAAATGTGTGAACACTATAAGAGAAATCATCTATATCTAAGTGACTCAGGGTTCCCCCAAATTCCACGTGAACGGTCTAAGCTCTGGGCTTTCCCTTGCTCTTATACTCTGTTAAAAATGTAAATAGCGGAGACTGAAATGAGAGACCACACGCCCACCAGAAAAGACAATGCCGAAGAGATCGGCAGTGGCAAGTGGTGGAAAAGACGTGGAGCAATTAGAACTCATGTGTCACTTGGTGGGACACAACACGGCCCAGTCACTTAGGAAATCATGGTCAGTCACCTCCGAGCCAAGGAGCACTTCTCACCCAGCCGAGCAGATCCGCTCCTATTTGCCAACAAGAAATAAAAACAAAAACCTGCATGAAGATGTGTGCAGCCGCTTTAACCCTGGTATTCCTATCGGGAACTCCTGCCTCTTCAGCCTCATCACAGAAGACAAGACGCCCAAGATGCAGCTTCATTAAAGATCACACGTTCTTCATTAAGTATATTTCTATGATTTGTTGTCAGATATTTATTTTTAATTATTAGTTTTATAAATAAGACTTTTATCTTCCCTGCTCTGTGAATAGATGGCTTTGATGAAAAGCTCCTGACTCAGCCTGCAGTCTCTTTTCCAGAGGAAGATAATTGCTCCTCTCCGCTCTCCCCAGGTGTGGAAGCCGGTCCTTCCACGTGCCCGGCACAGCTGTAGGTTCTTCATGACGAGAGCCCCAGACTGGTGGTGGCTCCTGGCTGTGCTGCGCTCACCCTCCCTCAGCCTGGGAGAAACCTGCTGGGTCTTCCTCCGTGTCACCGCCCATGTGACCATCCCCCTCTGCGTGGTTTTCCAGCCAGGCCATGTGTGCCTGGGCTGCAGAATTAACAAGAGAAGACAGAAGCACTGCCTCCTGGCCTCCAGCAAGAAAACGAGAGGTTAAAAGATACATTTTTCAGAGAGTGTTCTTGGTGATGTGGATGTAAAAGTTCAATTTTAACTACCATTTATTTTACTTTTACAGCAATTAATCACTTGACAGCCTTTGAAGTAAAATATGAACATTTTCCATTAAATCAGTGAGCTCCTGCAGGACTTAGGGCTCAGTGAGACCTGCAGCATCTATGCGTCTGCCCAGGCCACTGACCGGGGCTGCTGCTGGTGAGGTGGGTGCACTCCTAGGAGACCTTCAAGTGGCATTGAACAGTGCCATGTCCAAGGCAGCTCTCGAAGGCTGAAGTGTCGGGGAATGTCACCTCAAGTCCTGGCCAGAAGCTGGGGAAGGCAGGGAGCCCCTGGCGAGGGCTGCAGTGTGAGCTGGGCTTTGACCCCTCCCCGCCTGCACCACCTCCTCGACAGTCTTCAGGCAGCAAGTCCAGAGGTCCCAGGTGTCCCCTCTCCTGTCACCCACCTCCATCCCCCCAGGACACTCCCAAGATCCTTCCGTTAAGTGGAGGCTGCAGAGACTGAGGAGCCCTCAGTGGCGAGGCCCAGGCTGGCCTGTGCAAGAAGAGCCACACGGACTGCCCAGCTCCAGCTCATTCCGGCACGCCGAGTTGTTAAATATACTATAATTGTGTGTTGGGAGAAGCGTTCTAAGATGTAATTTTCTTATCATGGGCTCAAGCTGGCTACCCAGCTGCTCATTAGCCAGAGGGTCCCTCTGTGCAGGCGTGGCGGTCTCCACTACGTGCTTTGTGTTGGCTGGGAACCGAGGGCGGTATCCATCCAGCCTGATTCAGGCCAGCATCCATCACAGTTATGCATTCTGCACCCGCCTCGGCCTCCCCAGGGAGCAGACTCAGACTCTCCTGGAGTCGCAGAGTCACAGAAGCGCATCCGAGTGGGGAGAGCAGATGCCACTCTTGAGCATGCGGTGGGGTCCCCTCGGCCTCCTCCTCAGGGCCTTCACAGTGACATCGCAGCCATGGAAGTCCTGTGACATGGGCTGTGCCGCTGTCTCCAGGGCAAGTTGCCCACTCAGGACAGGCTCTGAGGGCCGCCAGTGCCCTTGGGGAGCAAGAGCAGCCCCTCAGTAGCATGAGGGCCTCTGTCCTCCCCAGCTCCTTGGGACTTGCTGAGCCAGGTGTGCTAGCAGCTCCCAGGTGATGTGCCTGTCCCCTGCCGTCTGAGAAGCTCTTCCTTAGGTCTTGGTGGTCAATGCTCACTGCAGAGCAGTATTTAAATTTTCATTCCTGGAACTCTTGGGAAAGGTTTTGCTTTGTCGTTGGGGCATGGGGTCAGTCACTGGGTTTTGCAGTCCCACAGTATGAGCCAGGTGTGAGATCCCATTGCCTCCCTGCAGCTGTCCCGAGGGCCTATCCTAGGGACATCCTTTACTTCTGTCCAGGCCAGAGAAACATGCCCAAGTCAAGGAAAGGTTGTACCATCAAATAATGATTCCAAACCACTCTGGAATAATGGTGGAAGCTAACTGGTGGCCAGGCAGAAGGAAGATAAGCACGTACTCTGGCATAGTTAGGAAACGGGGGCCATTTAATTTCCCAATGTATGGTGATAAGATAAAACCAACAAATGTGACTCATCCCCTCCCTAACACTCTGTCTTGCAGCGTGGATAAATTTAATGTCACGGTGCTTTCAAGCCCTGATAGGGTTTATAACTATGATAAAATTCTGACATGAAATAAATTCTGATCCAGGTTTGGTTTTATTTGGAGGTTATAACTGCTGAGTCCGTGGCGTGACAGAGGGTGTGGGTGGCATTGCTGAGCTGTCTGCAGTGCTCACACAAACGGCGCAGGGACGCCTGGTGGCCAGGCAGGACCCACCGAGTGCACCCCACAGAGCATGGTGTGTGCAGGGGACACCGCCCAGCTTCCCAGCGCACCATGATGGGACCCAAGAGTGGCATTCCGGAAGGCCCCCACACGCCTTCCCATACAAGTCACTATGTGCCTCGCAGCCACAACCAGCGCAAACGGTTCAGGAGCCTCGGTGACGTGCTCGGCCCTTAGGAAACAGGCTCTGACTGACCCCGTCCTGGAGTTAGCAGCCTGCTGTTGCTTTAGGCAGTGCAGCGTGTTAAAGCTGTTGGTCAAGACTGCATGGGGCCCACGCAACTGCTAGCTCATCAGTCAGCAACCACTTATTTCCCCAAACAAGATTTATTCTTTCCATTGAACGGTGTGTTTAGCTTTGTGTTCAGGACATTGTCATGGTACGATCTTCGATGTCTGGCCCCTTGCCTGTGGTCTGTGAGGAGGTGCCGGGGCCTTCAGGAGGTGGGGACCCCAGGTCCTTCCTCTCTGTTTCCCAGCTGCTATGACGTAAGCAACCTTCTGTCCCACCTGCTTCCCACCATGTTCTCAGCATCACCAAAGGCCCAAAGCAACATGAGCACGGACTGAAACCTCTGATCCAAACAAAGCTTTTTCTCCCTTTAAGTTGATTTTGTCAGGGTATTTTGTTATAGTGACTAATGGTGGCTAGCACAGTAATAGACTCATGGTCCCCAAAGTCAGAACTCAGAAGGATAAATAGGTTGAGTATTCCTTGCCCCAAATACTTGGAAACAGAAGCATTCTGATTTCACACTTGTTTTAATTTTTGAATATTTGCATATTCTTAATGAGATATATAATTTTGTCACATATTTTGTTAACACAAAATTTGTTTGTTTCGTATTTATCTTATACACATGACTTAAAGATAATTTTATACAAGGTTCTATTATGCCTGCATTTGGACTGTGACCTGTCACATGAGTGTGATTTTCCATTCATGTATGCCAATGCTGAAAATGTTTCAGATTCTGGAGCATTTGGATTTTGGATTCTGGAGTATTTGGATTTTGGATTCTGGAGTATTTGGATTTTCATATTAGGGATGCTTAACCCATTGATGAGAAGTCTCCCTCCCAACCCCTGTCCCTGGCCTGAGTCTCCCCTGGCTCCTATGCAGGTACTACTGCTATGAAATCGTGAGAACACTTCCAGGATCTCATGTATATTCAAGAAAATATTAAAATTCCACACTCGGTTTGCACAACTAGAGGTGTCTCACACCCACCAGGACACACTTGGCCCTTCCGAGGCTGTGCTGTCCATCTGTCGGTTGATTGTGCACCCCTGTGTCCCAGGGCCAGCTGTTGGCACCAGGGTCACAACAGAGCAGCAGAGCCCTGCCCTGGGAGAGTGTATGCACCCTGCACAAAGAGTAATGAGAGGTGAATGGAAGATTACGTCAGTCAGTTTCGTGTGACTTGAAACAGCCCAGTGACAGGGGAGAGTGATGATCGCAGCTGGCCAGGGAGAATTGAGGGCCAGGACTAAGGCGCCAGAGGGTCGAGCAGTTCTGCAAAGCACCCACAACCCAGCCCCAGCCACCTGAGTGCACCTCGGCCGTCCAGGTCACAGTGCTGTCACACACAAGTCCAAGCAGGGCTCCCTGGGGCGGAGGGAGACACTCTCCTGTCGATGGCTCATCCACCTAACCCAGCCAATGCATTCGCAGGAGCCGTTTCCATCCTGCACTGTGCAAACGCAGGGTCTGGCCTCTTCCAAGACCCCTGAAGCCACCTTGAGATCTCCTGGGCCATGCCCTGATAGGCCCAGGAAGAGAGTGGTGGAGGTTGCTGGCCAGCAGCAGGCGCCAGGCTGGGGCACAGAGGGTCTCAGAGGAGCGTCCAGGCAGAGCTCAGAGGACAGTCAAGTCTGGCAGGATGACCAGGAGAGGACAAGTCCAGGAAGGCTTTTAACCTTTGATGGAAGGAGGAGGGCCCAGGACCCTGGCAACCCTGGGACAAGAGGCCACCACCACACTGGCCCAGGGCTCCAGCTTGGGCTCTTCTCTGCTCATTTTGGTAAGTCCTGCCTTGGCCCCCCTAGTCCAGCTGGGCAGTGTCGGGCCTGTGGGTGTCAGGTGTTGCCTGGGGAAGCCTCCATTTGTTGTCTGAGGATTCATAGAATCTTCGAAGTCAGCAAACTGCTATTGATCCACCAAATTGCATAGTGAATATTCTAGCAGACCAGATGCTCCTGGGCAGTAAGGGGAAGATTAGCTGGGAAGAAAGAGGTTCTGACTCATGGGCTCAAGTCGGTCAGCAGGGCAGACTCTTCTCAAGTCGGGCATTGCATGCCCACAAGGCAATGCTTCCAGAGACAGTCCTGCCCAGGCTGAGATGTGTCCACTGCAGCACCCCAAGATCCCTGGAAGTCAGGAGGGTCGTTTGCTGAGCCCAGCAGGCTGTGCGCAGGCAGACAGAAGACCTTGTGCAGGGTTGTTGCTGGATAGAGAGGTGAACGCAACTAGCCACTTCATCATGCTAGGCACAGGGCAATCCGCCCATGCCACTCAGCTGATGGTGACTTGACTCTTTTTAAAAAAGACAGTCATTTGAATTCTATTGGTTTTAGTTAAGGTGCACGGGATGCTGTTTTCATATATACACACACAGTGAAATGAACGCTAAAGTCAAGCAAATCAGCACATCCACCCCTCCACAAAGTAATTCCAAAAGTAATTTCTTTTTGTGTAAAACCCCACTTGGAAAGGACTTCTTGAGGTTGATTAAACCACCTTCCCATCAAAGCTTTGGCTCCCTCGTGACCACCCCAGTAGCCAAAGGTCCTCACGCCTGCTAGGGCAGGAAACTACACTAGCAAGAAAGGCCTCCGACACTTGTCAGAAAATGCATCCTTAGCTGAAGCAGAAATCTGTTTCCCTGTCAGTTCCACCATTAATCAACTGGCTTTGAATTGCAAATCCAACGATTTCCCCTCCTTCAGGTATCTGGAGTCAGGTCTTTGGTTTGCTCGTTGTCTCTTTGCTGAACTTACATTTTGGTCCCTTTACTTTCCTTCTCAGAGAAAAGAAGTTGTGGTCATCCTGGGGCTCCATGCCTGGCCAAGTGGAGGTGGACTTCCATGGTGCCCTTGGTGACCCAGGGTTTCAATGGCTGTTTCCTCAATGAAACAAATCGCATCAGAGGGGTTGGAGCCTCGCGGACTCCTTCCGCCCCATCCACAAGGAGCGCAGCTCAGCTTTCCAGAGTCGCTGTGGACTGGATCGGGCAGGTCTGAGTGAGTGGCAGCACCGGCCCCGCCCCCCGGCCCAGGCACAGCAGCTTCTTGCCAGGCAGTCCCCTCCGGGTTCCCGAGGTCTTCCCGGTACTGAGACTGGCGCTGCCTGGGAAGAGCTGCGTCCCCTGCTCACTCAGCGCGGGCTCTGGTTCTTCCGAGCTGTGTAGTTTCCTGGTTGTCATCCGCACAGTGGAGGAGGGACAGGGCGTGGGCCCCCGTGTCCCCCTACGCGCAGCCCAGACCCCTCTCGTGTGAAGCTTCCTGCAGTCCAAGAGGTGCTCCCGCCCGGGAGGAGCAGGCCCAGCAGCGCTCCTCGGCTTGCCGCTGCTCTTTCCCCATCAGAATGAGGAGCCCGGTGGTGCTCACCCTACCACCTGCCGCCCTGCCGGCACCCAGCCAGATGCAGGGACAGGAAGAGCACAGGACCTCACCTCGCCCCTGGCGGCAGCGGCCAGCTAAGACTGCGGAGGGCGGAGCCTGAGGCGCGGAGGGCGGAACCTGTGCAGGCTCCGCCCACCCGGGTTTCCAGGCGGCACAGGTGTGAGGAGCCCTCAGCTAGCAGTTACCAGGACAAAGAAAGACCCTGCTCACGCCAGGCTCTTCCCCTTAAATGTAAATAAGGCATTTTTCTTTTAAGAAGCAGCGTATAAGTGGAAGCTGCGGGGCTGGAGGTATAAACTGGCCTCTCCAATGCTCACCCGCAGGGCTGCCCTCGCCCTGCGCTTCTCCGTGAATAAAGCACAGGACAGAAGCAGCTGCACGCACAGGTTCCGGGGTTTCTCAGACATTCAATTTTGGAGTTCAGGGTTATTAAAAACCCTTTTGCCTGCAAATGCCATAATTTTATCATGGACTGTATAGAGGGAAAAGAGGGGTGAGGGGGGGAGGGAAAAAATAACAGAATGAATCAAACAACATTACCCTATGTAAATTTATGATTACACAAATGGTATGCCTTTATGCCATGTACAAACAGAGGAACAACATGTATCCCATTTGTTTACAGTAAAAAAAAAACAAACCCTTTTGATTGAAAAGTGCCAGGTGCAAGAGAATGTTTTTGCTCAAATATTATGACAAAGCCAGGGTGCCATTGGACCTGCCCCAGGGAGGACACCCAGCTAGATCAGCTCAGGTCAGCAGGCACCGCCGGAGCCAGGTTCCTCCCTCACCCAGATCCACGCCAGTCTCTGCTTGTGTCACACTTGGCCCTGAGGCTCTGGCTTCCCCAAACACCACGCATAGGCCACAGGGTGCTCCAGGATGCCACTGTGCCCACAGTGGCTGCCTCCTAGAGTCAAGGTTTGGGGCTGCTGCTTCTGGCGGAGCTCTGCTCTGGAGTCTGCAGGCCGTCTGTACTGCTAACGGACATATTGGGTTGAGAGAGGAGCATTCCTCAGATGCTTTTCATGAAGTCACCCATGTAGGTTGCTGCTTTCCAAATATCTGGGTGAAGAAAGGACTGCCAAGAATATGCTGGCATTAGCTAAGCTCTGCTTTAGGCGCAGCAGGATCCTGCACAGCCAAAGCTCATGATGGAAACAAGTCCCACTGGGGTCAGGGATGCCCCAGATCCCATCCTGGCCCTCCCATCACTGGAAAGGTGAGCTGGGGGATGGAGAGAAGTGCATCTTCCCTGAGCATGCCCCAGCCCTGCTCCTCTCTGTATTTCCAGGCTTGACTCTACCGAGAGAAACAAGTGCCAGGCCTCCATTGCCAGAGGGGTACTCGGATGCACAGTGGGCCCACAGAGTGCAGGGATCTGGTGTGACATTAGCGAGCATCTGCAAGTGCATGACGTCAACTGTGGGTGGTTGGGGAGGCTGTGGGGGCTGCGCTTCCGCAATAGAAGAAACCCATGCTCTTTTAGTAAAGAAGATAGCAGCAAAATCTGTGCTGTGCCCCCAACCTCCCATCTGGGACAAGGACATCCCCCAGCTTCGCTGCACTGCAGCCAGGCACCAGCAAGTCCGAGGATGAGCCTTGTGCAACTGGGACAGGACATGACTTGTCCTTGAAGAAAGCAAGGAAATCCCTCCAGTTTTGACAACATGGATGGACCTGAGAACACTGTGCTCAGCAAAATAAGCCAGGTGCAGAAAGACATGTCCCTCGCTACAGAACAGAGGGGAAGGGTGGTTGCCAGGGAACAAGGGTGGAGAAAGGTGACGCATTGTTCAAATGTGCAAAACACCAGTCAAGATGTGTGGGTCCTGGAGACCACAGTTACTAACAATGTATCACTTACTTGAACTTTGCTAAAAAGAAACATCTGTGATCTCCAATGTTCTCCCCAGGGAAAAAAGTAACTGTGAGATGGTGTGTATGTGTGTGTGTGTGTGTGTGTGTGTGTGTGAGAGAGAGAGAGAGAGAGAGAGAGAGAGAGAGAGAGAAATAACTTGATTGTGGTCATCATTTCACAATGTGAACACATCAGAATATCACATATATGATTTTTCCTTGAGAAAAATTTTAGAACGGAAGATAGCAGTGAATGCTCTGCTGTGTCCCCAACCCCCCATCTGGGACAAGGACATCCCCCAGCTGCTGGGGGTACTTCCAGAGCACCTGCTCCATTCTCACTCAGAGGTCGTTGGGCTGGGAGCAAGCAGCCTTGTGCAGATCTTTCTTCATTCTTTGTGAGCAGTGATGTTTGAAGCAGCAGGGATTTCGGAAGCCGGAAGCACAGCTGCACCCCTTATTTGCAACTGCAGCGCCATGAAGAGTTTCCACGAGTTCCCTCACACACTTGACTAGACGCAGCTGCACTGGATGCTGGTCTCCTGGTTCCGGGTCCCCCATGGCACTTCTATAAGCCCACCCCACTGCTTCCCCGAGGGGCACTCGGAGCTCTGGTGGCCAGAACACAAGACAGAACACTGCCTACAGAACCCCGTGGAACACCTGCCATTAGGGCGGGTTAATTGCTTCTTTTGTAGAAAGATGATCGTCCATGGTTACCAGGCAACTAGTTATAATTGCAGTGCCTCTTTCCATGATCCTACAAAATTCAAGGAAATATTAAAAGATGATTTACTAAATAGTCTTCCCACGTGCATACCCACCCAGCGCGTGTGCTAGCGCCACGTATCCTATGAAGGAGCAAGTCTCAAAAATACCGTAAGATTTTAAAAGGGCAGAGGAAAGTAGTCCCTGATCAAAGCCTGGACACTGCACTTGACTGCCAGGTTTGCAGAGAGGCTTCCCTCCTGCCGCCCGGCTGCCGGTGGCTGGGCACGTCCGGAGAGGAGGCCAGGCCTTGCAGCTTGGGCTGCCTGGGCTTTCTCCCTGACCACCAGGCCCAGGCTCCCAGCGCCAGGCCCTGGGGCTGCCGAGGACCCTGGGGTTGGAGAGCTGTTTTCAAGGCTACAGAAGCCCTCCCGCAGATTCATCAGTTCTTCTTGTTTGACCAGATTTTCCTCCCTCCTCCTTTCTCCCTTCCCCTCCCCGTCCCTTAGTCGCCACGTTGCTTTACTTCTCGTTATTTCTCAGTTTTCTGCTAAGAACAAGAAGCTCTGCTCCTTAACCTCAGGGCCTCTGAGTGATCAGACACGCTGTCTGCATTGCCCTTTCTCTGGTGGCCTTAGTAGTCGTATTCAGAGCTGTGCCCTTGGATTTGGGGTCTGAATTTCCCTGTCAGGTGTCCCGTCCCCACTAGGACAGCCCTCGAATTTCTCATGGCTTCCCATTGCTGCTTTGGCTCTGGTGCCACCAAGTCCTGGGGTCCCTGCTGGCCATCCTGAAGAGTGCCCAGTGATCTGGACTCTGATTCTAGGCAGACTCGAGTGGCACATTTTAGCAAGAAATGGGGATCCTGGGTCCTTCTGGGGTCTCCTGTGGGGAAGCCCTCATTGCATCACCATTATAAGTGATGTGGGTTTGATAACTGAGTTTAGGGATGCCATCATATTTCTCTAAGAGTACTTTTGTGTCACTTAAAATTAATAAGTAATTTGGGGTCTCCCCAAAATTGTGTGCCTGGGCTTTCTCACCCTCTGCGGTTCCTACCTGAGTCTGCCATGCAGAGTGGTGTGTGATGCAGAGTTAATCCCACTCTTCGTTCTGTACCCGGAAGCTGGCAACCCTCTGTGGGAAGGTCGTCCCCACTCCCTCCCTAAGTGTCACTCAGGACTCACTGTTCCCTTCAGGCTCCCTCGGGTCCAGTCGTGGTGGTCAGCATTGCCCTTGTGATGCTCAAATGGTCCCCAGTCCACCAGGTTCTGAGCTCCTCCTTCCCTGGCGTCTCTCTTCCAGGAACACATGGTGTGCCCACTTCTCTGCAGAGTCTGGTCCTTCTGGGAACACGGTGGCCTGAAATCTGCCCTGCGGATTCCCAGGACCGCCATGCCTGCTCTCCTGTGTCTTTCCATTAGTGGGAAACCCTGGTCAGTGTTTTATGCTTCCTGCTTTTGTTTTGACTTTTCTGAGTCACGTCAGTGTTTGTGCCACATGGAGCCAGGTGGCTCCTCTGGTGGGAGATCCACAAGCCTTCCAGCAGGAGCGACGTGCTGCTGGGCACGCCGTCGGAATGACCCAAGAGTCCGGCCTCTGGAGTGCGGGTTGCATTCCACGACTGGCCGGGAGACCTGCTGGGGTCAGCCTGCTCTTTCACGTACACGTGCTCTGGTGTACAGGCCTCCTGTCTGTGCCCGATCGCCCTGCACGCCTCTTCCTGCCCCAGACTCTCCAGGCTGCAGGCGCTTGGTCAGCAGTGTTCCAAGCCAGGCCCTTGACTCCCGCCTCCTGCCTCTCTGACTCTTTCCTCTCCTTTCTCCTCCTCTCTCGTTAGCAGCCTCTCTTCTAGCTGTTCCAGAACAAACAACAGGGCATGCTGTTGTTCTGCTGTGGTTCCTGAGGTGTCCTGGTCTCTGGATGCAGAGCCCCACGGTCACCTCCAGCCCTCTTGCTCGGGTTTGTGCCCCCCCTCTCTGTTGTGGGCATTGGTCTAAGCCATTGGTCATTGGTAAGAACCGTGTGTCCTGGGTCCTTGCTGGAGTGGCATGGGCTCTGTGGGACCGGCACCTGAAGTGAGGCTTGGCCCGCTGGGGACGTGGCCCCCACAGTCTTCCCTGTGCACCATGAAGCAGCGGGTCCTGGGGCGTCTTGCTGTCAGGTGTCTCCTGCCCTCCTGGTAACTTTTACTCGTAAGACCCCTGTCTTCGAGTCTGGAGCTTTGGAAGACTTTCTTCCTACCCTTTTTATCTCCATTTTCCTTCATTTTATTTTCTATGGTCAAGATTTCGATTGGTGCTCCTTATTACAGCCTAAAAGATCTTTCTTTGGGGGCTTTGTGACGTCCCTGTCCTTGGGAAGATCCTCCTTTGTTTCCATCCTGAAGAGTGCCCAGTGCTCTGGACTCTGATTCCAGGCAGACTCGAGTGGCACATTTTAGCAAGAAGGCTCCATGTCTGTCTCCACACCAGCCCAGCTCCATACAGAGCCTGGAAAAAGTCGCTGCAGGGTCAATGTCGACTCCCTGCGGGAACCTTGGCTCTTGCCCTTCTGCCTCAACCTCCCTCTCCTCACCCTAAAGTTACCCTGAGACCTGTGCGATGTTCTTTGCTTGCTTGAATTGAGCAGAGAAATGCCCACCATGGCTGGTCTTTCAGCTATAACAAAACACCTGCGTGCCCCAACCCAATAGGGACCCTCAGACGGGGAGCTGGTCTTGCACCCCACACGGTCACTGTACAGCTCAGCACCACTGCCGACTTCCCTACAGCACCATTCCCACTTGCAAATGTGGTGCTAGGTCATGGGTCAATGGAGCAAAGGAACAAGTGAGCAGGGATTTTGCCATCGGAGCAGTTGTGCCTGCCATGGCAGCAGGTGGGGGCTGAGCCATCCACCTTCATTCCAAACGTGGAGGTGGACAGGGGGGCGCACCTGCTCTGTGCCAGTTCCTGAATTGCGGAACTGGATTTTGCTCAGATCTGTTCAGTGACTAAGTCACTTTCTTTGACTTGTGTAAGGAAGTCCCCACCTGCTCTCAACAGTGGGGCAGGGCCAGTGGCAGAGCACTGTCCTCAGACTGTCTCTGGGCTGCTTTCCCAGGTGTCTTCTGCTCCTCTGCAAAGGTCAGAAGAGAAGAGAGCTTGGAGGGCATTATCCAGAGCTCCTGGAAGCCGGGAGAGCCGACAGGTTGGTCTCTCCTCTCTCCCAAGGGAGCCGGCCTCTGTGCTCCGAGGCAGGGACCCAGGAAGGGAAGGAAGGTCTATGGGCAGACTGGCATCAGCTGGGCTGCATTGGAGGCTTTGGATGAGGCAGACGTGGGTTTAAGTCCAGCATCTCTCTGTGTGAGACCTTAGACGAGTCATGTGACCACCCCGGTCTTGGCCTTCTCTCCTGCAACGTGAGACTCTCCTGGCAGACTCAGCGGGTCCCCAGTGCATTGGGGTGGAGCTCTGGGGGTGAGACCCATGGCCCAGGTGAGCACATGAGGGCGGGGGGCTCCAAGAGCCGTTCCTCCGGGGGTGACAACCACACTCCAGGTGGGCATGGTGGTGCGGGCCCTCCAGGTGCTGCTCCAGAGGCGTGGGGGAGGAGGGCAGGGGCCCAGGTGGCTCGGTGCTTAGCAGAGCCATCACTCACTAAGTGACCTCTTTATATTCCTAAAGTGTTTAAACCCCATCTGCTTGTTTGGCCTGTGGAAGAAATTTGTTTTTTATAGTTAATATCAATATACGGAAGCGATGTAGGCAGAGAAAATGATTTCCATATTTCAATCACATAACAAATGAGACCCTGCACCAGGCGCTGCGTCCCTGGAGGTGTGGCAGTCTGCATAGCAAACAGTAATCTATTTTGCTCGTGAGCATTTGTCAGAGCGCTGGAGGGCCTCCCTGCTGAAGCCCTGTCACTGCAGCATCCTGCCAGGGAGCTTCCTGTCCACACTCACTGGCTCCTCGGGGCCTTCTTCCCGACAGACCCCCCAGGACAAACTTCAGACAGGAGCCCCGGAGCCCACTTATGCTTCACCTCACCTTGGCTGCCCCTGCAGTGCAGATGTGGTTTGTCCCATAAGGGTTCACAGGCTGGAGACCCATCCCCCCAGGGTGGTGATGTGACAGGTGGTGGGTCCTTTAAGAGGCGGGGCCTAGTGGGAGGCAATTAGGTCTTGGGGACTCCACCCTCAGAAGGGAGATATGCCCCACACTCAGGAGTGAGTTAGGTCCTGCAGGACTGGATCAGGACCAAGGAAGCAGGATGTCATAAAGCAAGATCAGCTTTCTACTTGCTTTCTTGCCTCCCTTTATGCCTGTGGCCTCTTCTGGCTGTGTTTCCACTCATGATGTCATCCACTGTGTGACACAGTCAAAAACTCTCCCCAGACACTGACCTGATGGGCCAATTAATCTTGGACTTTGAACTTTCAAAACTGTGAGCTACATAAACCTCTTTGATTGATAAAGTATCCAGTCTCAGGTCTTTTGTTCTAGTAGTACAGAATGGGCCAGGATACCTGCACTGCCCAGTTTGGGCAAGAATCCTATGAGACCAGTGTAGCAAGAATCCCCTCCTCTTAAAGCTTCCTCTGGGTCATTTTGAAAAAACTAGCTCTGATCCTCGCTGCCTTTGCTGTTGTGTGTTTGAGCTCATTTCCCTGAAGCTGCTCTCTACTGTGACAGTGGTGCTAAATCAATCTCTTTCTCCCTTGGCAGGTATTGGTGCTATTTCTCTTTAACATCCACTTCTGCCTCCACCTGTGATGTGCTGAGGACACCACCTCTGTGACACTGCAAGATGAGCCCTCAGCCCCGACCCTGTGCCCGAGGCTCTAGGAAACCCCGGCACCAGGAGAACGGAAGAGGAGAGCTGCCCTGGCGCAGGAGCTGCAGTTCCCTGGGCGGCTTGCTCAGGGTGTGCTCACGTTTTCACACCTCGACCCAAAGGCCCAGTGTAGTCAGGAGCATTCCCCAAACCCTAGTGCAACGATGCATGAGGATTCATTCTAGCTGAAGTCACCATCCAGTGCGTGACACAGAGGCCTGACCACTTCCAGAGCCTCTGGGGATTCCACCCAGGCTCTGTGCCCACCAGCAAGGACAGGTAAAAAGCACACATGTCCCTGTGCTGAGCTCCTCTGTGCAGATGAGACCACCTCCATTCCACTTGCTCCCCACGGACAGCCAGTCCTGCAGAGCGGGGACCCCGCTCTGCTCCCAGGAGGGGCAGTGCACATGGTCACCGAGGGACCTCCCAGCCCTGCTCAGTGGCCCCAGCACACGGAAGTGCTCTAGCAGGGAGATGTGGCCTGGCGGTGCCCAGCTGGGGCTCAGGAGGCAGCCCTGACAAGACCTGGGCCAGGTCCATCCTGAGAGGCCCACAGCCCCTGAGACGGTGGCTCCTCCTCCCCGAGTCTCCTGGCACCCTAATGTGCACCTGTGGTCTGCCCTCAGATGGGGCTCTGACCCCGTGGTCTTCTGGGTCACCCTTCTCCAGCAGCCTCCCTCCCTCTCTTCTGACCTGTCACACACCCCTTGGAAGACCCGGCTAGTCCTGCGTCGAGGTCAGCACACCCCTGGGAAGACCGAGGTCAGCATCTTCAAGCCCCGTCTGCCTCCTGGCCCCGTGGGAGTCGTAGGCTCCCAGCCCTACTCAGCACAGGCCCTCGGGTGTGGACACTGGCCTCCTGCCTTGGCCCATGCCCCAGCTTGGTCTCCCTCCCAGCTGCCCTGCTGCTCCACCCCAGGGCTGTCCTGGCCACGTTCAGTGGCCCACGCCCCTCGGAACCCATCGCTGGGGCTGTGGCAATCAACCCTCTGATAAGACTCCACCTCGTTCACTGACTTCACGCAGACTCTGCCTCTGCTTTAAACACTGGCATGGCTGCCCTGGAACGGCACCTCCCCGGCGGCCACCCGCCACCCTGGCCTGTGTGCTGGCAACGTGCTGGGGTGTGCAGTGCTCCACGGGATTCTCCTGGAACGGCACCTGAGGACGGGACAGCACCTGAGAGCCGAGCGCACTCCTCGGATGCTGGCTGCCGTCTCTCACCTGTGGCTTGGCTCTGAGTTCCTTCGGTCAAAACCCACCATGCCAGACAGGAAATGGTGTGGCCGAGGATTTGGTTGTGGGCCACGACCTGAGTTGATTCCTGCCTGAGTTGACAGCTGCTGGGTGCCCTTGCTGGCTTTCCAGGGGCAGGGAAGCCGCACCCACCCCTTCGCATTTGAGAGCGTGGGGGTGGACTCCAGGGTCCACTGCATCTTGTGGAGAGCACTAGGGAAACACGGGCACTGGGAGGCCCAGGTGACCAGGCAGAGCACAGGGCTAACCAGCAGAGCTGGCCATGAGGGGCAGGACCTGGGAGGGGTGCTACAGCTGCCAGGGCCCGGGAAGCCATGACGAGAGCAAAGCCACCCCTGCCCCTTCCTCCTCTCTGGGCTACGTGGGGCCTCTGACATCCCTGGGGGCCTCACACACTGGGTCTTTCCTGGTTTCCAAAACCAAATGAGCACATTGGGAGTTCCTACAAAAAAATAGCACTTTGATCTTCTGTGGGGCTTCACATTCTCAAAGCAGTTTCACACACCGAGCTATAAAAATGAATGCAAACTTATCAAAATAACTCTATAAAGATGCCTGGAATTATGAATGTGCCATGAGTAAAATTAAATCGTAGTGATAGTAGAGGCATTATTTTTATGCTAGAAAATCTTAGTTACAGATTAACTATAGAAAGTACAATGAATCTCACATACTAGAAGTCTATATTAAAACAACTGTCAGCTGAGCATGCCTCCCAGTCTGGCATCCAGAAAGAAACTGGCCAAGGTGTTTGGTGGCCTTGGGTGCCACTGAGGCTCCTCAGACAGAGTGCCCAGCCTCCCCTCCATTGCTGAGGTTGTGCTTTAGTCCCCAGGCTTCCCCTCTGGGCTGTGAGCAGACACTGGTCTCAGAGCAGAGACTGGCTCTCGCACGCGGGAGGTGTCCTGGACCAGCAGGGAACTGGATCTGCCCCTGCAGGGCAGCACCCTCTGCCTCCTCCTGAGGCTTTTGGGAAGCCACAGCTGCACCTGCTTTGCAGATGCTGAGGGTTAGCCAGGCTTCTCCTGGGGCCTTGTCCCGCGAGCCTCTCATTTCTTCGGTTGTCAGCTCTCAGAAGTGGATGGGGCCCAGCAATGACCCCGACTTCCTCCTCGCCTGAGGGTCGGAGCCCTCCCACAACACCCTGAACACAGCCATCGCCGGCCCCCCGTGGCACAGCAGGCACAGGCTTCCTGAATGGTCCTTCCTTTGAACTGTCCCCAACCCACTTCGCCAGGGGGCTGGAGCCATGGACACTGTCTTCACTGTCTTCCGTTGTTCAATCTCTCCCATCTTTTGTTAGAGTCAGAAGTGAATCTCTGTGTCTCGTATTTCAGAAATGGTTATGGCCGACCTAGAATAGCTCCCACCCCAGCAGAGCCAGTGGGTCACGGGTTGTGGGAGTTCCGGTCAGGACCTGGCTTTCCTCTCCCAGAACACCGTCCGGGGCTAAGGACTTGTGGACACTGTGGGTGGCCCTGCCCCTGGAAAGGCCCATGGCTCCATGTTCCCTGAGAGTGTCCATCACGGCACTCCCAGGAAGGCTGGGCCACGCTGGGGACACTTTCAGGCAGGGGAACATCTTCTTGCCTTGGCGCACAGTGCCCAGCATAAGCCTCGTGCCTGCAGCATGCTCAGTAGAGCAGCAAAGAGGAGCTGATGTCGGCTGAGCCGCTGCCAGGACCCGGTGCCCAGCTCCAGCCCTGTCGGCTCCATCCCGCCAACGCCACATGGGCCCTGAGACAGTTTCTGCCTGCCTTGGCGGGGGCGGGAGGACGGCGAGTATTACTCAGTGCTGGGCCGCATTAGTGGAGAGACTCGTCTGTACTTCTGTTTCCAGGGAAGTGGAACAGGTCTCCATGTCGTGGGCAAGGACGGCCCCATCGGCATGTGCTGAAGCTACCCAGGGCTCCAGCACTAGCCCCTCTGGGAAGCAAGCAGGCCTCTGTCCTGCCACGCAGAGCTGCCAGCTGTCCACACAAGTGTGCATCAGGGGCAGCTGCCATGCGGGAGCCGTGAGTTGTCAGGCCTGGGGATTGACCCAGCAGCTGCCTGCTGCCTATGGCCCTGGGAGAATCCCCAGGTCAGCCATCCAGCCCTGCCCTTAGTGCCCAGGGTTGGGCCACTCGCCCCTCTCTGCAGCCCACCCAGGACAGGGCAGCCGCCAGGCCTGGGCACCACTGGCTCCTTCCATCTGGAAGCACCTGAGAGCACCTCAGTGCTGTGTTGGGCTCCTCCTGGGACAGTTGTCCCCGAGGCAGAGGTGGCCCGGCCCTTCCTCAGGTCCATGTCACAGAGAGGCCCAGGAAGTTCCCCAGACCTGCCTCCTAGAACTCGTCACAAGGCTCCTGTGTGTCCCTAGTGCTCACCTCTGCCCACCAGAGAAGAGCGGGCTGGAGAACCAGGACAGGAAGTGTGAGGTGCACCGCACGCACCCCGCACACCCGCACACGAGCTCGCACACCCACACTCACGTGTGCTGCCTCACATGTGGACACGCACAGGCACTCCCCTCTCACGCTCACGCACACTCCCACCAGGGCCACCTGAAGAGGCTGCCTCCTTTGATCTGGGTCAGGACGGGGAGAACTGTCCCGGGCTCACGGGTCACCCTGGTCAGGGTGGCATCCCCGGCAGTGTGGGACACCACCTCCATCCCTTCCGACGCACCCGTCTCCCGAGCCATGGCCCCTTGGTGTTCTACAGCTGATCCCTTCCCTGCTTGGAGGTGCAGCCTCACCAGGGCTGGGGCCAAAGGGTGAGGTGGAGTCCCTGACTCCAGGGAGTGCCCCTGGCTGAGGACTCGGGGCCCCGTGTGGCCCCCCAACTGGCTTCTCAGAATGTGCAGTAGCAGCAGGAGCTGCACACACAGGCAGGGAAGCTTCTCCTCAGGGGGTGGACCCCCCAGTGGCATGGGCCTCCACTGGCAGCTGGTGCTGGCCCAACCTGCGTTTCCCAGTAAGCAAAGGCTTCCACCTACACTGGAGGGAGAGGGTTGAGGCCCATAGACAAACCCCAGCATGGCTTCTGTCTAAGGAACAGGCAGGCAGAACAGCAGCTTGAAAGGCCAACACTGCAGCTCTCCCTGGAGAAGCAGCAGGCGAGGGCCCCAGGTGGACCCAGGAAGGAGCCGGACACCAGCCTGGGCCTTGGGACTGCACGTGCTCTCTGAAGATCCCTATCCTGCCTCTTCCCACAGTACTCAACCAAGTCTGAGAGAGGTTTCAGCAGCCCCCCAGAAGTTTTGGGAGGGTCCCTGCTTATGAGCGTAGGTGCAGCTGTGGGAATGGAGGCAGAGGGCGTGTGGAAACCAGGGCAGGAACGTGCTTCCTCCCACTGCCGACACCTGGCCCCCGCCTGGCACATGTCAACAAGCTGGGACCCACTGCAGGAACCAGTGCCAAACCAAGGAACCCCAGCTGGGGACGGGGCGAAGAGGTCATCCCAGTGATGACAGGCTGTGGGGGAGAGGTCCTTGTGGATGTGGCCTGTGTACCCCAGTGGAGGCCAAGTGGCACGTGGAGAAGAGCAAGCTCCACCCACCCTAGGATGCATTAAATATGTTCTACCTGTGTTCTGAAGGGTGGAGTCCTGGCTGTGCTGGAAACCGTAGGATGCTTAACTCAGAAACCTCTAAAGAACCGCTGTGGTTCAGGCAGCTGTGCTCCAGGGTTCAAGGGCCTTCCCTGGGCTCCTTTATGCCCCCACTTTGGCGCCTGGGTCCCTGCTCCGCCCTGTGGCCTTGGCAAGCATCAGCAGTGTCTGGCACCCAGGTATGGGGCTCCTGCTTGGCTCAGTCCCACCACAGCTGGACAAAGTCTCAGCGTCCCAGGCTGCCAGGGTCAAAGCACATTTTAAATGTCCTGCTGATGCGGATCCTGTGTGTGACACACGTGTAAGCTCTGCGGTGTGCCGTGTGGCAGGCACACCAGAGAGCTGAGCCCACGGGGAGCAGGCCACCCCCTGCTGGCACAGAACAAGACTGTGAGCTTCCCTGACGTGGGACGCTCCCAGCGGCGCGTTCCTGGGACGTCTGCACTGACTTGAGCCTTAGCTCCGTCACGTTCTGAGCTAGGAGGGAGACAACAGGATGTGCCCTCCGTGGCCCCTCTCTGGGGACTGCACACTCCAGCAGCTTTTCCAGGGGTCTCGCCTGGGCCCACGCTCCACCTTGCAGGTTGACCTGCTTGGCGGGTGTCTCTGGAGCCAGGGTGGAGACCTTGCAGCGGTGAGCCTTTGCAGTCAGACTGCAGGTGCTGAGGACAGGAGAGCTTGCTCCAAGAACTTGAACAGCTTCGTCCACCTTTTGGGTATTTGTTACTGATATTATTAATTCAGTTTTAAGTACTTTGCAGCCAGGTTAGATTAAAAAAAAAAAAAAAACCCACAACTTACCATATTTTACCAAAAATAAATCAAAACAAAATCAACAAAGAGGGATAGATCCACAAACAGAGGAACATTTTCTCTTTATTTCTGAGAATGTTAATACTTTCCAAGAAGAATAGAAAAAAAAATCACTGCTGCTTCAGAAAATGGAATGGTCTAGTAGTTTGGATAACTTCACATAGACTCTGCCTGTGATATACTTGACTTCCAGTAAGAATTTTCAGAGGGAAAACATTGCCAGTAAAGATGACTCTTCTCATACAGTGTGAAAAGTCACCGCCCAGCCTTTCCCGAGGAGCAGGCTGGGGGAGAGAGGCTGCCCTCTCCACCTGCACAGATCTAGCCTGGCTCCCTGTCCGCGGCACCTCTCCTTGCAAGTGATTCGTGTGCGTTTCAGCAGGCCCCGTCTGGAGACAGGTCTGGTTTAGAGAAGGACTAACGTGGAACCGGATCCCTTGTTCACAAGACACCGCTGCCTCCAGTTCCACAGAGTCGTGGTGCCTTTGCCAAAAGAAGTCCATATCTACCTGGATTTCTCCTGAGCCCCTCTCCACACAGCGCTGGGTTAGAGCCACCAAGGAGAGACGTTTGCCGAGGTCCTCAAGGTGCACTGAAAGGAAGGAAGGGCATCTTTCTACAAAGGCAGCTGTGGTCAGGACTCGGCTGCTCTGAGCTTCTCAGTGGCTCTAGTGGTTGGTGTCCTATACTGCCTCTTTGGGGTCCTGCAGCCTGAGATGGGGGCAAGTTTCCAAAGGCTCTTAAGATTTGCAGAGGGGAGGGTGGATCAAAACTCTCTGCAAGATGCCGTTTGTCCCTGGTGTCAGGGAAATGGGCATGAGAAAGTCACTCTTTTCAAAGAGCCCAAGGCTGTCATTGAGATGGACATTATCATGTGATGCTGCCACAAAGAGGCCTGGATCGCCCTGCAGGGTCACCTAGTGCCCTGAAGATGGCACGGGCTCCCAAAGAGCCCGAGCCATGATGGCAGGGCGGCTGTCACTCTTTGAAAGTCCCTGCAACAAGCATGGTGAAGCACTCACAGCATCTATTGCAGAAAACCACAAAGCCCAGGTGAAACAACCAAAGGAGAGCTATGAAGTTAGGAAGAGTCCTTGCTGGTGAGCTGGAAGACTCCTGGTGTTAAGACGCCCAGTCTCTCCATGTCCAAACCTTGAACAACTGAATAAGCAAACCACTCGGTTGTGGTGACTTAGCTCATGGTACACAGTGAAGGTGCAGGGTGCTCGCTGGTGTGGACAGGGAGGGTCAGGTGCAAGGTGCTTGGTGGTGTGGAAAGAGCGGGCCAGGTGCAGGGTGCTCAGTGATGTGGACAGGGTTCACGGTAACTGCTGTGACTAATTACCACAAACTTGGTGGCTCAGAACAAAACAAGGTTTGCTCTCCCACAGTCCTGCAAGCGGGAAGGCTGCAGTCAGTGTCGCTGGGCTGCCACGAGGTGTTGTTGGGCTGCACCCTCAGAGCTGGATCTGGGTAATCAGGTGGAGACCACTGTGACACAGGGCTTAGACGGTTCAAGAAAATTTTGACAATTTTTCAAGCAGGCCGAAGTACATTAAAAATACTCCTTAACTCCTAAAGTCATAAAAATGTGGCTGCCCAGGTCTGTTGCAAGAAGGTGGAAGATCTGCGGAAGCTCGTGGAAACCAAGACTGGCGTGGGATTCCGAGTTAAATGCTGCAGAACGTAGGAGGAATACAGGTGTCCCCACGGGAGAAGGGCCTCGTCCAGCAGCACCCTCCCAACACTCCTCCATGGCTCCCCCCAGGCTGCCTCCAGGAACTTCCTTCCTAAGAGCCCAGCTGGAAGGAGGGAGGAGCGCTGGATGGAGGAGGAGGCTGATGGAGGAGCCTCGGCCTGGGGCCCTTCAGCATCCACAGGCCTCACATAGACAGGACGGGCGGAGGTGCTGAGGGAGGAGCTCGGGCCCTGCCACCTCACCCAAGCCCATCGCTGGAGCCGTGCAGAAACTCAGACAACCCACCGTCACTCTTGCTGCTGTCGAGACTCAGGAGGTTGCTGCACCGTCCCGTCAGGAGGAGCCTAGGGCGGCGGGAGGGCTAGTGGGACTGCCGGTGGCATCTGCACGTGGAAAGGAACATGAGGCCAAAGCCCAGGAGACCTGGGTAGCTACGGAGACGGGCTAGCTGTGAGTTTCTGGTACTCTTCTCTGATTGTGATGAACACAAGATGTCCGCAGTAGGCGAAGCCGGGTACGGGGCACACGGGACTCAGCACCACCTTCTCGTTTTTCTTTAAATAAAAAAACTATTCTTAAAATTATCCACTTTAAAGGTCAGAATAAAAATGGGAAGCAAGAGGATCCCCTTCCATATGCATTTCCCATGCAGGGGGACTCGTCATTTTGGAGGGATGACGGCGAGAGACAGATGGCCGTCCTCCAGAGCTTGTCAGAGGCCAGTCCTTCTTTGGATGTGGTGTGTCCCCAGGAAAATCTGGGCCTGGTTCCCAGGGTAAGGTTGATGCAGGGCAGGGGTCTTCGAGAGGTGTGTGGGTCATGAGGGACCTTCCCTCTGAAGGGATGGATGTCATCCCCTACTCGTAAGTTCTCTGTCCACCTGTGCCTGTTTCTCCATTCCACATCTTGACCTTGAAATGACGTAGCATGTGTCCCTCACCGGAAGCCAAGCAGTTGCTGACACAATGCTCTTGAGTTTCCCTGCCTCCAAACCTGTGAGCCACCTTAAATCTTAGAGTATGAAGTGCCCATCATCAGGCGTTTTGTGATAACAATACAAAATGGACTGAAATATTCCCCAGCTCCAGGTTTTGATGTGGATTCTGGAAGGGATGGAATGGTTTTCTGAAATCTTCACATTACTAGAAAAGAAGTCATTGTTAAGTCACTGAAAAACTTAGCTAACTCCTTACCCTGAGTAGATCCAACGGCTTGTTATGAGGAATAAGAAGCCCTTCCTGTGCCCGCTCCCCCGAGGGTGTTCTGCCAGCTCATGCTGTGCTCCGCAGCCGTCTCCATCCAGACCCTCCAGAGGACGCCCCTCCGCCTGCTGTCAGGGACGCCCTCTGCACTAGCTGTGGCTTCTCCACCCGTTTGTCGCTCACTTACTGAGAGCTCAGAGACTTCCAGGCCCAGGCTAGGGGAGAAACAGCAGTGATGGCTCAGGGGTTTCCTCGTCTTGCTGGGAGCAGAGCCGGGGCCCTGTGAGGAGCACAGACCCACTGACACCACCCAGCTCTCAGCGGAGGCAGGGGAGTGGCACCCAGCTGGAGCAGCACGTCTGGAGGGGTCGATGCCGGCAGAGTCCTCACAGGTCTGGTCCTCAGGCACCTCCCAGTGGCCCATGCAGATGCCACCTCGAGGACCAGATGGCGGCGAGTTTGGCAAGTGTCAGCAAGACCAAGGCACAGCTTCCCAGGTGAGGAACGCAGAATATGTCCAGGTGCTGTGGAGCGCCTGGAGGGGTGGGGGACGTGCCTGTGGTGTTGCAGGACGTTGCAATTGACCAGAGAAGCCCTTTCTGCATGGAGAGCGCTCAGGTCCAGCATAAAGCACATTGATCGTGTCTCATGCACATGCTGAACAGGAACGTATTGATGGATTCGCTCACTTTCCCTCAAGTCTCTGAGGAGCCTTGGCACTGTGCCTGGGCAGTACTCACACATTGCACCCAGGAAGGGCAGGCCGGCTTCCGAGGAGCTCCTTCCAGGTCTCCAGGTAGGAACGTGTGAGCAGCTCCCTGGGTCAGGGAGGGCCTGACAACACAAGTGACCACTCAGGGACATGCAGAGGCATGTGGCCCTGCTCCTGCACCTGCCTGCCAGGCCCCAGGTCACTTGCTCACACAGGTTCTGCCCAGGAAGGTGACACAGCCTCTTCACTGGATTCTGCTCTGGCATCTGCATGGTGGACAGTCCTTCCCTTTGGGAAAAGCACAAAGGTGACTCTGCAGGCCCCTTGCCCAGTGTCCTCCCTGGGCCCAGTGTCCTGAGAGCCCAGAGCTGGGGCTAGAGGTGACTCCAGCCTTTGCCACGTGTGTGGTTGGAGTGTTTCTGTGCCTCCACATTTCCTGTTGGGATTGAACCCAGCGCAGCTATCAAGCAGTGAGCTTTGGAGGGTGACTAGGTCCTGAGGTCTCTGTTCTCGGGTGAGATCTGGACCCCGACAGGAGCACACTCTTCATCCGTGGCTCCTGCCACGTGAAGACGCACCAGTGAGGCACCGTCTTAAAAGCCGAAGCCAAGCCTTCCCCAGACGCCACCTCTGCTGTGCCAGAGTGTGAACTCCTGGCCTCCAGGTGTGTGCAGGGCAGTCCTGTTGTTCATACGCCACCCAGTCCCAGGAAGCTGTTACAGCAGGACGGACTAAGACAGCCACCTAGAGGGGTTCCTCCCTCCTGTCATGGCCTTGAGGCCTCCACCATCTCAGGAAGGGAAGGAAGATTCAGGAAGGCCCCTCATGGACCACTGCCAAGCATCAGTGCTGCCTCCGGGCCCTGTGTCCCTGACCACAGCTTACTCCCCACCCCAGGTCCCCGTGAAAGCCCACCCTGGGATAGCTAGAGATGCCGGGCATTTCTGAAATACCTTCTGCAGAGGCATTCCTGATGTTTTAGGGTCTATACCATCACTTAACCTAAGTTTTAAATGCTCCCCATAGCCCATCAGGAGACTTGAAGCCCCTCTGCCTCCCCCACCAGCAGCCAGCCGCCATGTTTGCACTGCTGTGATTAATCAGCTCGTCACTCACTTGACACCTACAGTGTGAGCCCAGCCCTGCACGGGGTGCCACCAGGGGACAAGGGGAGGGAGAAGGCTCAGACCAGGGTGTGTCTCCAGCCTCACCCGTGTGAAGGTAATTTGCTTCGCTGGCACGTGAACCAAACACATGCACCGTGAACAACACACTGTTAATTTTGAGCAATCTCTACACAGCATCAATCAGGAAGAAAAAACAGTAAAAGAAAATTAAACTATGTGTTTTAATCAGTTTTTGCATTGCTGTAACCAAAAGACCTGGCAAGAACAATGTAGAGGAGGAAGTTTATTTTTGGCTCATGGCTTCAGAGTTTCAGTTCACGGTTGGCCGACTTCATTGCTCTGGACCCAAGGTGAGGCAGAACATCATGGTGGAAGGTGTGTCAGAGGAAAGCAGCTCAGGAGTGTCAACAGGAAACAGAGAGCGCTCTGCTCACCAGGGACAAAAATATAACCCGGAAAGATACCCCTTCAGTGACCTTGCTCCTTCGGCCACACCCCACATGTTTACAGTTACCAGCCAGTTAACCCATCTCAGTGTATTAATCCACTCATCAGGTTTCAACCCTCATAATCTAATCTCCTCATCTCTGAACTTTCCTGACTTGTCTCACACGTGACATTTTGGAGGACTCCTCATATCTAAATCTACAAACAGGTAAAGGCAATAAAAGAGAGGCTGGGGCTTAGCAGATAGAAAGGGACCTGCAGAGGCTGTTTGAGAAGAAGCAGACCTTCTGGCAGGTTTCCGATTCAACCCAGGAGAAACTCAGTGCCTCTCACTCCAACTCTCTTGCAGGGTGCCTGGGAACCTGTGGTACAAGGGGCAACGCAGAGACTGCCCTGGCACCCTGCGTGGGCGAGAACTAGAGGGGCAGCTCGGGGGCCTCCTCACACGAAGCCCACAGCAGTTCCTCTGCGGTGTATGGAAGCATCTGCGGAATTTCATGTTAGTGTCCCACTTCTGCTCCCTGGAATGCCTAGGAGCCTTCTGTCATGCACTCACTCACCTTGCTGCAGGAAAGGAGAAGCATCCAGAAGAGGGGGCCGGGAATGAGGGGCAGGAAGCCCAGCACGGGGCAGCCTGCCTGTCCCCCAGTTTTTGTAGACCTCGTCCTGTGTTTGCCCATGTCAGAGGCCTTCTTCCCTGGTGGCAGGACTGGAAGTGACGGCCTTGCTCTTGGGAGGTCACTAGCATAGCAGGGGATGCCCCAGGTTGAGAACAGGGATCTGAGTTTGAGGTCTCCAGCTGCCACTTCCTGGGAGTGACAAGAGGTGTCTCAGATTCCTAGGCAGCAGAAGGACACGAGGTCAGAGTAAAACTGCCCACGAGAGTCGAGTTTTGCCAGGGTAGGCACCATGGTGATGAGCCACGATGTCTGTGCCACATGCCAACAGTCACTGGTCAGGGACGCCACTGAGTAGCTTCAGAAAGCAGCAATAAACCAAGCAGGTGAACCCCGTCCCTGCTGGACTCGCACCCTTGTGGCGAGGAGAGGCACAAGGAATACGTGGGATGAGGGTCCAGCATTCAAGTGCCAACTGCGTGTCCTCTCCTCCCTGCAGGGCTGCCTGGACAGCACACTTAGGAAATCAATGACACAGGAAACAGCAGCACTAGCAGGCCAGATGCACTGCACAGCCCCAGGAACATTGGGGCCTTCCTTACAGTCTGCCAGGAGGTAGGACTGACCCCACAGCACACAACAGCACTAACCCTGAGCGAGTGGCAGATACTGAGCCCCAGGGACTCAGAATCAGCAAAGAGCCTGAAGCCCAGCTAAGATCTTTATAGTTAATAGGGAGCCGAGGAAGGCTTTAAGCCAAGGGTGACCAATGAAACTGAAGAACGTGGAGTTTCTCGAAATGTTCTACGTGGGCTCCCCACTGCACCTGGAATCCACACGTCTGCCAGAGTCGGGACGTGTACCCACACACCCCACTTACACACCAGGGTCCAGAGCAGCATTATCGTAGTGGCCTAAGGAAGACAGCCTAGAGCCCATCAGCTGACGGACAGACAAGGCAGAGCCTGGGCAGCCAAGCAGGGAGTATTGCTGGAGTGGAAGGGAGCAGGGCTGGGACAGGCTGCGGGCGGACGAACTGAAAACCTTGAGCAGATGAAAGAAGCCGGCCACAAAAAAACCACGTTTTTTGTTTCTCGACATAAAATGTTCCTCACAAGCAAATCTGTTAGAAAGCAGAAGGCATTTGCCCCTGGCTCAGGTTGGGGTCGGGGATGGAAAGGAGCAGCTTTCTTCTTGGGGTGACAAAATGATGGTTCTAAACCTGGATTGTGATGAAGGTCGTGCCACTCCATGGCGGTGCGAGAAGCCCTGTGGGCCATGCTCTGTGAACAGGGAGCTGTGCCCTAGGGGACTGCATCTGGGCACAGCAGTGACCATGAGTGTAAAGGTCACGATGGTCATGGAAAACAGAGGTGTCAAGAACGAGCTCACTGCCATAAAGAAGGCAGCCAGGAGAGATGTCCTGTGAGTCCACGCTGTGCTGATCCTCGTCCACAGAAGCCTCAGTCATCTGTGACCTCAGTCGCTGGAGCACGCCATATGCAAGAGAGAGACCCACATGAGGCAGCTCCCCGGAACACAGGGCAGGGCTTCAGGTGGGGCAGGCACAGGGAGGCAGAACCTGGGTGACTCTCAGGCCTGCGTCTATCTCCCCACATCCAATATTTCAGGGACAAATTGTCTAACTGATTGCATAGGAATGTGCATCTAATGCTTTAAATTTGCATGAATGCTGGAATAAAAAAGAACTTGATGGCAGTTTCTTACACGGTGAACCACACTCTTACCATGAGACCCAGAAATCCCACTCGCAGGTGTTCACCCAAGAGGAACAAAAATCCATGTTCGCGAACTCTTTTACATGAATATTGATGGCAGCTTTATTCTAATCCTCCCGATCAGGAAGCAACACAAATGCTCATCAAATGTTCACCAGATGACTGATGATTCGTCCCCACAAGGAGATGCCACTTACAGTACAGGGGACTGACTGTGGATCTCCTGTGGCACCGAGGGGTCACCAGCACTTTGCTGGGTGAAATAAGCCAGACCCCAAAGCATGCTCTCACATGTAGGACTCCGGGTGGAGGGGAGACTGGCAGTAGAAGTCTGGCCAGCAGCTTCCGGCAGCAGGGGCGGGGCACCAAGTCCAGAGGGATGCAGGAGGGACTCGGGGTGGACTGGCTATGTTCTCACCGAGGGGACACCCTGTGGGCACTTGTGCAGCCATGTGCAACCGTCTGCTAGAAAGCGAGCATTGCTACCTGTGAAGTGGGCCTCAGTAAGTCAGACTAAATCAAAGAGAACTAAAGACAGGCAAAGCAACACCTCCTTTAAAGCACCTTCCTTCACCCGTCAGACTGGCGGAAATGAAAGATGGTTCATACAGAGGGAAACCAGCAAAGAGTGGAAGTACCAGCAGCTGGCTGCGTCTCAGGGTCAGGCTTCTAGAAAATGCATTTCCTGAAAGGCTGCATGCGGCCTGCCCAGCCGCGGTGGCCACCCGCACCTCCACTGGCCCTGAGGGAGGCTCAGACTGACTCTCCAGTCAGGCCCAGAAGGGTCTTATTAGAAAGGCAAATCCTCGGACTTCACAGGCGGACCCTGGGGCACCTTTGTCCTGAAAATGAAACCTGAAAGTGTCCGACCCTCATTAAGATGCACCGCGCGGGCTCTCCAGGACAGCCAGATCGCCTGAGGAGCGCCTGGGGCTGGGCACTCCTGCTTTGGCCTCCCACGCTGCTCGGTTGTGGGAGGGATGGAATCCACTTGGTTCCAGGCCTGCTCTGTCCCTGAGCTGGTGGCCAATCTGCTGAGAGCGGGTTGCCACGTTGCTGCACTGGCTTTAACAGGGACGTGAAATCACCTGCCCCGTGGCACATGCTAAATGGGGAGGGGTATGGCACTGAGGTCGGGCCTTTCTGTCCCCAAGTCCCTGCTCTTATCACCTCCCTGCCCCCACCATCCCAGTGAGAGAGGAGGAGGACAGGATGGAAAATCTCCAAGCCAGGCCCTGTGCTGCTGGCTCAGGGTCCTGTCAGACCCACAGGCCCTGAACCTCCGAGAGAGCAGCTGACAGAGGACACTTGGACAACCAGGCCAATTCTCAGCCAGTGAACAGCTTTCGCAGGGCCACCCCAAGTGGGCCCAGTCAGGAAGAACGGGACTCATCTGACATGGGATTCGAGCAGCTGCAGAGAGCGTCATGGCTCACGGAGGCATTGCTGGGAGCTGCCAGGGCAGACACATGCTCATCAGAAGTGTCCCAGAAGTGTTGCTGGTGGCAGGTCCCCAAAGACCGTGCAGCGTGTGAAGGCTCCACCCTCCTCTGCTCACTCACTCACGAGCTCTGGGGAGGAGGCAGCCTCTGCTGGTCCAGGGCACCCTCCAGGGCTGGGCGTCCGCTCTGCCAGGACGGAGTGGGTGCCAGTCCTGCGGCAGACATCTTCTGCCCCTGGTTTTCAACGTTCTACTTTGAGACTCCGAAGAGGCTAATAAAACTCCTCCGGCTTCAGGCTGAAATGCCTTGAAGTGGTCCGGGAGGATTCAGCAGCAGCAGAGCAGGAAACAGAGGCCCTGGCCTGGTTTTAAAGGATGTGAGAGGCTGGGCAGAGCTCCTGACCTGAAATGCCGCCTGTCATCTCCTTCAGTGCTGCCTCTCACAGCAGAGTGGGCCCTGGGGACTCGCCCTCCCTGTGGGCTCAGTGAGGCACTGAGGTTCTCTCGGACCCCTGGTGGAACCCACCTGTGGAGGAACGTGCCTGTGTCCACTGGGGAGGGGCTGGAGGAGCCATTTCTTACTTCAGAGGATGGATCAGCCTACAGAGCCCTGGTGCTCTGTAAGCTGTCACTTCAAAAGCTTCTTTAACAGACAAATGTCGTCCCACTCAGTTGCCTGAAAGATTAGAGAAGGCTAATGCCATGGTTTATCTTACCAGCCGTGACCCGCAGCCGAGGTGTAACAGCACCACTGACACAACATCGGAGAAGCAGCCGGGGGAGGGCGAAGCCACCCTGAGCACTAGGCACCTGCCGGCCAGCTGGGCGGAGTTGGCGGTGGCGCAGCCTCCTGGCCACGCACCCTCAGCCCCACTACAGTCCAGCTCGCAGGGGCTTCTGGTGGGTTCAGGACCCCACGATCTCATTAGAGCAGGGACAAAATCCTCCCTCTAGTTCCGACTGCGCTGGGTCCGAGCAGGTGGTCTGGGGAGAGGTGCGTGGACTGGGCCTCGGGTGGGCCTCCTCTGGCCCGGGTTCTCCAGGACTGCAGCGCAGAGGGCTGAGTCCACCCGCCCGCCTCCCGTACCCGCAGCCGCGCCTGCACACAAAGGCGTCTCAGTCTTCCGTCATTTCCGCCAGTCTAGAGAAATCACAGAGACCTGGAAAGTGCCCATTTTAGAATCCCGTTCTTCTCTCCCTCTTGCGTGCAGCGCACATCGCCTGACAGAAGACTCGAGAGCCCCCGAGCACTCTCAGCCAGAGAGAAGCCACCCCACTGACACCTGGGGCGTGGCCACCTGTGGTCAGTGTCCTTGGCCACGTCTCTCCCAGAGCGCTGGCCAGGCCCTCTGCCTCTCGGCCTCTGCTGCCCTCAGGCCTCCCAGCAGCGGATCCCAGCTCAGCTCAGAGCATGGCCACGCTCCTCCCAGGGGCTCCCTAGGCAGCAGCTAGGCTCCGTCCTCGCTCTCGGAAGACCCCAGGCCTGCGGGGACGACAGTCGTCAATAATACATCACTGCCAGCGTTCTCTCTGATCTGCCAGGACGAGAGCCGAGTCGCTCCCCAGGCAAGGGCAGGGCCCCCTCTTGATCTCAATCACACACCAAGGAAGTCCTGCAGGCAACTTCTGCATGCTTCCTGCTGACAGACAGCATTTAAAGGAGCCTGAAGAGGCTGAAAGAGGGAAAAGAGCAGCCCCTGCACAGCCACTTCAGACGGTGGCTGAGGACCACTGGCTTGACATTGGCTTGCAGGTTTGAAGAGCAGCGTGCACTCTGCACAGTTACATGAGATCAGGAACTCGGGGCTGGGGGGTGTGTGGAGAGACTCGCTTTGTAACACCCAAGTCAGGACACTTAGCTTGCTCATGTGCTGGCTGCAGAGTGGACCCTAAGACCTCCTGGCTCACAGCAGTTGGCCCCCAGGTCCTCTCAGAATGACTTTGATGGTCCCTGGAGATCGGTGGCAGGCAAGACAGGTAGCCATGGACCGAGACACCCCCATGGAAGCCATTAGCCACTGTGAAGGTGGAGAGGGACCTATTCCCACTCAGGAGTGAGGGACGGTTGAGGTTCTCGTCTATCAGTTCAGCACATGGGGAATGGTTTTTCTTGGGAGTACCAGGACTTTGTAGGAGAAATTTTAGCTAAATTAGTTCTATTGGGCATACAGACAGGTATTTGGGGATCACATTAAAATGAAGCATATTTCCAGGAAAAAAAATAAAATAAATTATTCTCTACAACTGTGCTTTGTTCTAAATAAAATTCAAAATGACAAGAGCCCTCCCCGAAGACTTCCAGCCCCACCAGTGAATTCACAATGGAGTCTTGTTTGGGCGGTGGCTCCTGTGAAGGCGCTGCAGCCCCTGGGGCGCTGTCCCGACCTCCTCAGGAGGTGGAGTGCTACAGGTCCTTAACTTACCCACGCTGGGTCATCAGCCAGGTGGACCCAATTCATCAGACGGTGGGTGCAACGTGAGTATGACGCCAACGTGGAGCCCGAGGGAGTGAGTGACAGGTCAACCCACAGGTGAAAGGCCATGCAAGGGGAGGTGACAAAGACATGCTCAGTGTCCCTTGAGCTGCTGAATGTTCCCAGGCGGCATGATCTCCACCACACACCAAAGGTTCAAGCTGAACCATATGGAAACTTGGGGACAGGCACCAGGGATGAGGCCAGTCTTCAGTGCCAGCAGCAGCCGGGCCCTAGCAGGACACACACCATGGCCCTGCAGTGGCTGGTAGATCTTGTTTGGGGACATTGACCATTCAGTGCACATGGTCAACTAAAGTTTTCCCAACAAAACAATCCCTGAAATTGTTTCAGAAGATTGCTATGAACCAGAGCTGGTGTCTGAGCACTGTGACCCCGAACACCTCATTGATGTCCTCCCAGAAAGTACCTCCTGACCCTTCTTCCAGTGCCCGGTCCTGCCACAGCAGCCCCGGAGCCCAGGGCTGCGCCTCAGAGCTGCACTTCCAGCCCTGCTCACGGGAGCTCAGCCCGGGTCCTGCACCGACAGCCTGCCACCAACCAGGCCTTCGCAGGTCTGCCCAGACCTCGCAGAGATGTGGGTCGCTCCAGGCAGGACACCCTGCCCTCCTCCCTGTTTGCTTCCAACATGGAAGCACATCTCTCCTGCGGACAAACACAGGGGTAGAACATTCTGGCCTGCGTTCCTAGCACTTCTCCCAGACTCCAGGCAGCCAACATAACTGCTCTTAAATCATCACCGAGACTGAAGGTGGAGGACTCAGCAAAGCTGAGATCCCTCACTGTGCGTGACAGTGATTTAGCAGAGACAGTTCTTCCCAGTACCACCGTGATCAGCAGCACAGCGTCCCGCACACGTTCCCTGGCAAGCCTGCCTCCTTGACCTGACCTTGGCCTCCCTATGAGGACTCCTCAGCCTTTACTCACAGGAACAAGCCGCACCATGTGCAAACCCCACCTGCAGGGGCTGCGAGCACAGAAGCAAACTCAAGAGCGCTTAACCCAGTTTGCTCACTCGCACGCAGGAGGTGTGCTGAAGGAGCCAAGACCTTGCTCCTGACGCCCTCTGAGGGCCCTATGCCAGTCTGGAAGCCACGCAGCACTGATATGATTCAGCATCTCTTTAGTCTTATCTTTTACAAGGACTGTCCCCAAAATTTGGTATCACGGTCAGCTCCCAGCACGGAGCTCATGGTGCTTTGGAGCAGACTATCGAGGTGTGGTCTGCACACCCTCATTCCAGGCCCCAACCCGTCGCATCAGAGCCGGCACTTGCCAGGATCCACGGGGGAACCCCTGTTCCGTGTGCCTCCCAGGCCGGAGCTCATCTATTGCAGCTGTTCAGACTTGCCGTCTGTCCCCAGATGGGCAGTCTCAGTGGCCCCTCTTCCCCCAGACTGGTGCCTCTGGGTGGCCAGTGCCCCTGTCTACCCTGGCACCAGTGCGCCGTCCAGCAGCCTCTCCTCCTGCAGGCCTCATAGCCAGCTTCCAGGTCTTCTCACACTGGCCAGGCGCGGGGCAGGAATGGCTGGTTGCCCCTCCGGGCCGTGGAACCTGGGTATGGAGAGGTGACAATACCATACCTGAGCAGGTGTACACAGCAGCCTACATCTGCAGTCCAGGAACTTCTCTAAGGAGCTCACCATGTCCCAGACTAGCCCCTGGGAAGTGTAGGCCCACTTGCCAACCGACCCAGCCACTCCACCCTCCACTGCCCCACCACCTCCAGGGAGCCAGGACCCTGAGTCTGAATCCGTCCTCTTCCCCCAGACCCCTTGCCCACCTACCCCAGCTTCCGCAGCCAAGGCCACTCCTGGGGGTGGAGGTTGGTCCCTAAGTCATGGTTCCATACCAGGTTGCAATCAGAATGAACTGCGAGTCTTTGAACCACCAGATGCCTGGGCCTCCCCCTAGGGATTGATTTAATTGGCCTGGAGTAGGTCATGGGCCACCAGATTTCCTCACAGCCTGGTGGGCAGTTTTGATGTGGGGGCCGGGTTGAGACCTTCCTCAGACATGCCCAGCAGCCAGCCTCCTTGCCTTTGGAGGAAGCCTCTGTGCCCTGGGGCTCCCGCCCTCGCCTTTTGATGGACCTGAAACTGACTGGAATTTGGAAATCCTTGGAGAGGCCTCGCTCAGGATGACTATAACTCTAAAAAATGTTTTTAAAAAATCTAACAGCCTGTCAATCGTCCTCCTTGTCTCGAGTGTTTAGCCCGTAAGCCTGGGAGCTTCATTGCCCTGGCCTGCAGAGGGCCCAGGAGCTGTTATTCAGAGGAAATGAATCCGCAGGTTGATGGAGACTCCCTCTGGTCAGGACCACGTCCCACGCTGGGGACAGATGGCCCTGGAGAACCTGGAGTGGGAGTGTGGGGCAGCTGGGCAGAGGAACCCTTGCCCTGTCCACTCAGCTGGGCTGAAGGCTCCCCTGCACAAGGCACCTTGGGGGGCCTGGAGTCTGAGGCGGACAAGACAGGACACCAGTCAGTCAGAGGGAAGACCTGGTTTCCAAGGGTGTCCCTGGACACCTGATTGTGCTTTCTTCAAACCTCAGCCTCCTGGAGCAAACCATGGACAGAGAAACCCAGGAACTTCCGGGACCTTGGCACCCCATGGGCCAGGAAGGGAAACCCCTGTGCCAACAGCAGGTGAGCAGATGGCAGAACCCCAGCGGGACCCAGCAGGACCGCGGTGGGGCTGATGCACCCCGAAGACAAGGAGAGGGGATGACACAGGACTGAGCCTGGCTTGGTGCAGGGCCAGCGGACCTGGGGGTTGGCCACTTGCATGGCCAGGCCTGCCAAGGTGAGAAGGCGCCAGGTGAGACAGGCAGAGTCCTTCAGAAAGCATCTCAAACCCCCCACGGCTAAACCCTCATCACCCTGGAGGCAGGAAGAATCTTGGTCTCTACGTTACTTGCCCAATACACGCTGCTCTGTCGAGTGCCTGTCTTCAGAGACAGGCCTGACCCAAGTCAGACCGTGGACAAATGGAAGGAGGGCAAGACCTTCAGAGGCAGGGGCGGGCGTCTTTCCTCGCCACGCTCCCGGAAGAGCCAGTCCTCCCAGTCGGCAGAACCTGACTTGTTTCTGATTGGCCTTCCTGCTCGTGTCCTCGCCCTCCCAGCACAGCCCTGTGGGTTCCTCAGGGGTCACATGACAGGCCGCAGTGGACCCGACCCCTGCGGCCCTGGGCGTATTCAGGGCTGTGTGCTTTCTGGTTACTTTCTTTTCTTTTCTTTCTTTTTTTTTTAACCATGAATTGATGATGAAAAACTTGTGTTGAATTGAAAGTTGTAAGTCAAAGAAGTAATTTTGAGAACATGCAGAAACTTTGGTTTATGTTTACAGAGAACAAAGGCTCGTCACCAAGAGTTGAGTTGTAGGTTGGCTCTACATAATCCAATAATTTTTTTCCTAGAAAATTGGTTCTCCATGTTAAGCTACTGAAAACACAGTATCAATCTCCTTCCCCCTCGCTGCTTCTCTGCTGCCTGATCTTTTTGCTTCTCCAATAGCCTCAATTAATCACCCGAAGTTTACTCCTTGTCAGCAGAGATCCCCCCAAGGGGAGAGAAATGCAAATGGCGCAAAGCTCACGGGCCAAACCTGAGGTCGGCAGTGGGTTTCAAATTCCACCCGGGAACAATTCAATCTTGCAAAGTGCAAGTCATACTTTCAATACTTTTTTCTCCAAAGTGCAGTCAGATTTTCAATCTTGCCATTCTGTATGCTGTGCACTCTTTATCTTAGATTAACTTTTAAAACACATTCTCTTTCCAGGAAATATAAAGCAATGTTTGCATTGCTTGTGCACAGCCTACACGAGAGAAGATGAGCCACGCGTCAGACCTCAGCAGAGGGCTTGTTCTCTGCAGCAGCTGTGTCAGAAGGCACAAGCTGAGGCTGGGAACAGTAAAAGCCACCTGTTCCTGTACTCTGTGACACCCAGTAGGATCCGGGCAAAGACCCACAATTACGTCATCAGTATTCTGCAAAGAAACGCATCAAGAGTCACACTGTAGGAATGGATAGCGGGTATAAACGGTTCTGCATCAGGTCAGAGAATATTTTGCAGCTGCATGAATTTTAGGCTCTAATGAAGTAAAAGCAAGTACCAGTTTTTTGCATTTTAGAATTGCAGTTAGGAGACTGTGACCCTCTGTTGCCTCCCTGTGTTCTTGTGGGTGCCGGTGACCACCCAGGGACCCAGGGAGACGACTCAAGGCCCAGCAGGGCATGGAGAGCACCGCTGGGAGCAGGTCCAGGGCCCACAGCGACTGCAGAGAGCCTGCAGCCCCTCGGAAGTCCCAGACGTCGGGTAAGGAGGAGGAGAGGCCTCCCCTCGAGCTCAGGGAGGGGCGGCCAGGGACATGAGCAGGTCCTGTCTCAGCAGTTTTGAGGCCCCCTCCATTTCCCACGTGTAAGGCTGCCTCTGGCTCCCCTTGAAGTGCCAACAGCCCCGCAGACCAGACCAAGACCACAAATGCCGGCGAGTCCAACCAGCACCAGACCTCGGGTCCCTCCTCACACTGGGTGAGTGCTCTGCTACGTGTTTGTCTCCCTTCCTCTTTCTCGCCAGCTGCTTAGTTGATGGAGACCATTTGTTCTCCTCAGGATCTGGTGTGTGGGCAGAGAAGGTATGCTCTCTGGGAGGGACACCAGACCCTCCTGCTGGTCCCCAAAGGGGAAACCAGTATCCTCAGGGACTCATGACCTAATCCTGGACTTCCCTGTCCTCAGCGTGAGGGAGGGAAGAAAGAAGGGTGGCTTCTGTCACCTTCTGGCTGAGGAAGTACTCTCGCACCCATTCCTGCCCATTTCTTCTCCTGGTAAGAGCCAAGACACACCAGTGGCATCAGAGAAGGCTGATGCAGAGAGGACAGACAGGCGCCTGGGGTAGCATCTCTCTGTGGATTGTGAGATACAGTTTCTAATTTAGTCTGCAGAAAAGCCAGAACATGCAAATATTGACTTGGTTCTCGATACCACCAGGCATCTGCCCAGTGTAAGAATCAAGCTACAAAAATGTCCCCATATGTAAACACAGCCATTCTTCCACAAGCGAGCAGCTCTATAAGAAAAATCTGAAATGTTAAAAATTCTTTATTTAATCAGTGGAGGAGATGAGAAGTAATACTCGGTCTAGAATCCTCCCGGGCAGAAGCCGGGCTTCCTCAGAGCGGCAGCACTCTGCATTGCCTGGGGTTTGGCCGTGCGACCTCTGTGTGCGTAGGCTGGGCATTAGGCAGCCGCGGCCTGTGCCGCTGGCTTCTGCAGCCCTCGGCAGCTGCATCAGCATGACGGCCTTTTCTCAGTTCCTCAGTGAGGGTATAAATTGCCGCCCGCTTCCTGGAGACAGTGTCAGTAAGATGTGTGTGGCCACGGGGGCCTGGGTGATCCACCACGGACCCGGGAACATGCAGCTTCTTCATGTCCCTAACACTGCGTCAACACCGTCCCCACCGTCCCCACCAGCCAGTCCCGGAGACCTGAGATAGAAGCCCACATGTGTGCACGTCCCCTTGTGCCCGGCTATGGGCAAGAGCACTGCTGGCCCAGTGAGGACGGCAGGCAGCGTGTGTGGCTGAAGCTGCAGGCGTCACTGGACGGGAGGTGGCGACACCGTCAGTCTAGAACAGGAGTGGCAGACAGACCCTCCCGTCCCGCCGCAGGCTGCCTGAGCGCGTTCACTACTTTGGGGTCACTCTAGACTCAGCAAATGCTGCGGAGTCAGGGCAGACTTCCACGTGCCCTTCCCGGCTCCCAGACAGCTCCCCGACGTGACATCTCACAGGACGGCGACGGCAGTGCGTTTATGGACGCAGGTGTTAGTGTGCGTCCGCTGCTATTTGAAAACCTGAAACTGCCCTGCTTCTCTGTTCCAGGCCTCCACCCTGCACTGAGGACGACTTGACTGTCACTCTGAACACATCTGCAGCGCGGGGCTCCCAGGTCACGGGCCCGAGAGGGACGGGAGACAGGACTGAGCCTTCCCAGGTAGCCGGCCTTCCTCCTGAGCCTCCGTCAGTCGGCCTCCCTGCGCAAAGGCCGATAGGCAGAGAGGTGGACACTGCCACTGCCCTGCTGTGATGAAGGCTCCCGAGCGTGGCTGCTGCCTCTGGCCACCCGTCCACCTGAGCCGCCATGGGTGCCGGCCTGGACCTCGCACTCAGGGGTCACACACAGGTTCTTTATGGAGTCAGACGGTGAGGTCCTTGTGCTCTGGCTGTCCCTGGGTGGTCACCAGGAGGGGAACGCGGGGAGGAAGACAGGGACGAGGACTGGGGAGCAGCCCTCCAGCCCCAGGCCCCGGGGCTTCACCTCCACAGTGCCCAGGCCAGGCATCCCAGGATGACCAGTCCTGCCCATCAACAAAGGCCACCTTGTCAGAAGGCAAAGCCCGGGCAGGAGAGCCCCTGCTCCACTAGGCCACGGGCTGTGCCGTGACCATTCCCAGAGGGTCTCGGGTGCTGCCCTCTGTTTGGCACAGGCTTGATGGCATCTCCGCACAGCTCAGGGCCACCAAGGGCCCTGCAAGTGGACAGGAGGTGCCCTGGGAGCTGCTCCAGCTCACAGCCCAGCCCACAGCCCGGCCGGACCCATCTTTGCTGGACTCACAAATGGCACCTGTGTGTCCCTTCATCGTCCACGTGGATGCTGTCCATCTGTCCACTTCCCCTTCCCTCAGTCGCCTGCCAGGCACTAAGTATAGCTTAGGAACCAGGGCAGCAGGGGGACTGTGCAGGGTCCTGCTCAGGGAGCATGTCCCTGGAACTAGGCTGTGGGGCCATCCACTGGGCATGGCTGCAGTGGAAGACAGGAGGGTGCAGGTGGCCCGCAGGGGCCTGGGCCCAGGTCAGACAGGAGCAGGGGCACCTGTGCTGGGCATGACAGCCCAGAGCCAGGTCTGGGCCCCAGCTGGGCAGGCACACTGGGACCTGGAACTAAGGTCATAGCACCTCATTCAGAATCAGACAGAAGTCCCCGTGCCAAGGAGACCCAAACCGTGCAGGAAAATTCCAGGTTAGAGAATGAGCAGCTCATCCCCAGTCCAGGAGACCCGACTTCCGGGTCCAGGGGCAGAGGGCAAGGGAGGGCAGGACTCTGCTGGCCATTTGGATTTCAGTGGCCCCGCGGTTGGGACCATGAAGTTCACAGCAGCATGTGCATGTGCTTGGCGCCCTCCCCTCTGCCCTGCCCCGCCCCACCTTCCCTGCTGGCTGGGGACCACAGAGGGCTTCCCTCTACATCCAGCCCAGCCTGGAGCAGTTCTGAAGGAATGTTCTGAACTTGCTGTTCCTGTGGGGGGCCTGATGAGTTACGTGAAACAGCAACTGCACGCGATGGACTTCATCGTCTCTTTCAACCTGAGGTCCCTGGACTCCGTAGGAGGATTCCTGGAGCAGCCCGGGTGATCGCCACCTGGTGTGGGCAGGCTCCTCTTTAGAGCTCCCCTCTGGGGCCAGGCACAGCAGAGGTCCTGGGACAGAAGCTGCCACAACACTCAGGGAATCACTGGTTCATGAAGCAGATAACAAGAAAGAAGGCAGGCATCGCCGGCCACTGGGGGTGGGGTTGTCGTTTCCCATCAGCACAAAATGTACAGTTATTACTTTAGTTATAATGGCTGGAGAATCATTTAGATACATCTTCCTTAGCTTGATTTTTAGTCTGTTATTTAGACAGATGTTTAAGTTGAAGGCTGGCTTATATTTTCATTGTGAAGCCCCAGACGCCCTCAGGCATCAGGCGAGCTGCCTGAGTAGGAAGACCTCCTCCCTCCTGTCCTGCAGCTGCCGTGGGTGCCCACCCAGGGAAGCAGCCAGCCTGGCTTACTCCCCAGGCCCAGCTCTCCGCAGGCGCAGAAGGGCCGGACATGCCCTAATTCCCGGGAGGCTTCCAGGCCCGCAGGTCTGTGAGCTCTGAGGGCAGCTGCTTTGGGCAAGAGTGGGCAAGCCTTTTCCAGCCACTGTCAGCCCCAACGCTGACTCTGGCTCCCACCTCTGACGGCTGGAGGCCCTTTCCTGCGTTCCCAGAGAGTCGTCCTCTCGTAGAGAACAGCAGCAGAGGGGCTGGGAGGGGCCATGGTTCCAATCCCAGCTGCTTTGGAGGCTGCCTGTGACCTTCTGGCCAATACCCAGCTCCATTTCTCCTATGCACAGGGAGCAGGGCCTCCCCCTACCCAGCACTTCTGCTGTCACGGGGCCTCCCGAGGACGCCAACCAGAGATGAGCCTCAGGCCTTGGGAGGGAGGCATGCACTAAGGCAGGGTCCAAGCCTGCTTCTGCTCTGGGAGATTCTTCCATGACCCACCACCTACAGAGAGGGGCAGGTCCCCTCTGGAAGGATATGATGCACCTGGGTCTCTGTGACGTGGCCCTTCCTTGGTGGGCAGGAGCAGAGGTTCACTGGTGGGGTGTCCAATTCAGAAACCCCAGTTCCCACTGGCTTCTGGGTGCAGCCCTGCAGTGCTGAGGACCTCAGGGGAGGGTGGACTCATCCGTCACTCCACCTGCATGGTTGGGCTGTCCCTTAACTGCTGAGACCCTCGGTTTCCTTTTCTGTAAAAATGAAGATAGGTTTGCCTCCATGTGCAGGCTCAGGGGGACAGAAAGAAGTAGTTCTGAGTGATTTTACATCCTCTGACACCCTCTCACTCCCGTCACGTTAGCAGGTGAGAGCTTGGGAAGGTAAGTTTGGGAAATTTGGGAAGCTGAGCCCGAGGTAGGGCCATGACTCTTGTAGCTCACTTTGTGCTGTGTGACTGTGCAGGAAGCAGCCCGAAGGCTCCCCAGTGACTCTGCCGGGGATCTGGGAGCACAGCAGACAGCCAGAGGGATGGAGGGATGCTGTGCGGCATGTAGGAGGCGAGGTCCAGCTCTCTGCCCGTCACGGGTCCTCGGGAGAATCCCGTTCCTCTCAGACCTCTGCTCTCCTCCTGGTGCAGCTCCAGCTGGGGTGTGGGTGGAAGCCTCACTGCCCAGTGCCCCAAGCCTTCGCTCCCATGAGCTCTCCCACCCCTACCCTTTGTGTCATGGTCTCCTAGCAGCCTCCTGAGCTCCCTGGCTACCGCTCTGGTGGCTCCCCATCCCCCTGCCCATATGTTTCTGTGCCAACCATGGGCTTCTGTCCTGCAGACCCCATCCCATCCCCTGCCTGCCTCCTCCTCTGCACCGGTGAGGTATCCAGGCAGGGAGAGCCTGGTGTGCATCTCGATTGTCCAACTTCCTACTGAGCTGCACATAGTAGGCCCTGAGTGTTTCATTCACAACCCACAGAAGCCGCTGTCTGGAGCCACCACAAATCAGAAGGGCGTTTCCCATCTGAGCTGTTCTTCCAACTAATCTGCCCATAACACAGGCCTTGGCCTCTCCTCCAGGCCGGTGGCCCTCCCTCCTGGGCACAGCCCTCCTGGGCTCCCAGCCTCTTCCTCCTTAGAGCTCTCACGGGGCCCCTGCACCCCTTTCATGGGTGAGATTTCTTTTCCTCAAGAAAGCAGAAATAGGGCTAAGCTGAGATGAATAAAAAAGCGAGATGTGTGCCACAGGCCCTGGGCCCGGGCAGCAGCAGGGCTCTGTCCACTGGCGTCCCCAGGGCTCACTCTCCCCCGACCCCGTGCGCGGTTTGAAGGAGCAGCACCCAGCATCTGCGGAGACGGAGACAGGCTGGGGTGGTGCAGGACCACACTCTGGTGGCTGGAGGGTCCCAGCGTGCCTGCCCAAGGAGGGAAGGGTCCACGTGAGTGCTGGAAGTCCCTCTCCCATTCCTCCACCGAAGGACCAGTCGTCCATCCCTTCACACACGTGCACACACACAGAGGCCCCTCCTGATGCTGACAGGGCCATGGCCCTCGTTCCCGCTGATGGATGAGGCTGTCCTGTGCCAGCCTCCCCCAGACTTCCAAAAAGGAGAGGCTGCTCCTGCCGGGCTCTGCGGAGCTCCTGGCTGGGCTCCTTGCGGGCTGATGGATGGGCCGTTCAAGTCACAGGGGATTATGTGCCGTAAGTACTGGCTCTCTGGCTCCTGAGCTTCGACAGGGCCATCTGTATATCAGAAGCAATTTTAACACTGGGATTCTTCCTGTCAGGCTGAGGGCAGCAGGGTTTCTGGGAGTTTCTGGGACCTCCATCTTTGGAATGTTCTGTTTTAATTTAACTTAAAGATGATGAATTGAGATGTGGACGTGATTCCCATTGATGTGGAAATTTGTGATATTTTATAAAGAGAGCCAATAGACGCTCAGCTCTCTATGGGTATGTACCTTGAGAGAAAGGACCTGGGAGCTGGCCCCCTGTCACAGGTGAATCACAAAGGCAGCTTGTAAAAGGGTGTGCGTGCAACAGGTCTGGTCCCTAATAAACACCAATTGTTAATTTTATCACCAGCAGCAACGTGAGTCGCCAGTTTGTCCACGTTAGCTTTTCATCATGGGCCACAAAGGGGAAGCCAGCTTAAGACCACTCCATCTGAAATGTTATCTTCCATAAAGGAACACCCAGGTGAGAGTAGTCAGGAGGGCCAGGGTTTCAACTGGCCCCTCGCTCCCAGCCTGACCCTGACCACCACTCCCCCATGTCCTCCCAGAACACGCCAGATCTTTGGGCTGCCCAGGAATTCAGTGAAAAAGGGAAAGCAACATTAACTCCACCTGCCTCTGCAGCTTCCTCACTAAGAAACAGAGATAAGATAAAAAGAGCCCCAAGATCATGACCGTGCACATTTAGCTGGTCCTTACCTTCTAAACTGAAATGCCAAGCCAGGGAAGGATCAGTGTCCAGAACAAATAAGGAACTCCCTGAATCTGTGAGGAAAGCACACACAGCCTGGTAGACCAACCAGCAGAGCGGCCAGTTAGCCAAGAGGAAACACATGTGCCCAACAGGCAGCAAGGGCAAGCCCCGGTCACCAGGGGCCAGGGGACAGTGGGCCACAGGAATCTGATAAGCCTGAACAGAGACTTAGGCCCAGTGACTGCAGGGTGCAGGTGTCAGATCACACTGAGTGCCGGACAGACGCGGCCCCCCGTGCCAGGGTACGAAACTGCTCTCCTACTCAGCCTGCGCCACTGTTGGAAGCCCAGGGGATGCAACCGCTTTGGGAAAGTCCATCATTTTCTCCTAACAGTGAAGACACATGTCCTGGCTCCGCAGTGCTGCTGGTAAGTGGCCCTGGGAAATTCTTGAACGTGCAGGGAGTCTTGGTCAAGCTTGGTCATCCGAGCATCGTGAATGATGAACATGATCAAATGACCCCAAGGAGAAAGACCGATGGGGACAGGCAAAGCAGAGCGTCACTCAGGGCTGGAAGGAAAGCCGCAGAGGCAGAACCCTGGCCAGAGTGCACCACAACTGCAGGTTAAAGAAGGAATCCCAGATCCTTCCAACGCTCGACTCCTCTCCGCAGAGGAAAAGCAAGGTAATTCAAGTGTGCTCTAGGTGTACAAGCAGAGGCAGTAAACTTGCCTAAAGGGGCCAGCTCTGGGCTGATGAGCAGGGACCTTGCAGGACGTCCGCTGGTACTGAAGAGGGGTGGAGAGGCTGAGATGGACCACGGTGCTTCCTGCCCATTGTCATCAAGAACCTCCTTTGCCCAGGAGGAGAGTTAGCAGCATGGTGCTGAGACCTTCCACCCCTCTCAGCCCAGTCCCACTCCTCCTCCTTCCTCCCTCTCGCCCTGTGTTACTTCTTAAAGCCAAAATAGAAATAAAGGGAACCTTAACACACCAAGAAAACGTCAAGGCAAGCCTAGCCATGCTAACTGGAATTGTTTGAGGCCATCAGCCAGACCCTGTGCTAAGCATTGACACACGAGCCACAGGCTGGCCTGGATGGGAACCCCCACCCCCAGTGTCCTGCTCTGCAGCACCAGGCTGGGCCTCCTGCTCATGGTCACAGCGAGGGAGTTTTCCAGAAACCCAGCCATGTCTCCTGAGCACCAAATGCCAAACTGGAAGGGGCTGGGAGGAAGGAAGAGCCCTGTTAGGTGGCACATGGGGACACACAACCCGGGTCTTCTGAGGAGGCCATGCACGGATGTTGCACTCTGCCCCTTTCATGCATCACAGCTGGGTGTCCTGATGACCTGGAAACTCAGAAGGTCATAGCAGCCACTATCCCGAAGACATCTCCTTGGAGGATGGAGGACCCAGGTAGGGGACACCCTGGTGGAGACCAGAGAGGGAAGCCCAAGGTGAGACTGAGCCTGGAGTCTCAGACTGGGCCCCTTCAGTGTCCTGTAAGCTGGCCCAGCTGCCCTTTCCCCTCTGACCTCCAGTTCCTCGGGGTCATGATCAAGGCGTGTCTGGGCAAAGCGTGAGGCTCCAGCCAGCACCCACCTGGCCAGCACCCACCCAGCACGCCAGGATCGCAATCCACTGCCCAGTGGGGACGGCCCTTGCATTCTTCTCAGGCTTCTTTTCAGTACCTGATTTGTTCAGGCAAAATTACATGGTGTAATGCTATTTCTCTGCACATACAAGAAGGAAAACGGTTTCAGAAGACAGGAGACGGAAGAGCATTTACCGCCCACAGCCCAGTTCTTTGGGTCATTACTGTGCAGCTACCTGAAGAAGTCCCTGAGTTGTGAGCTAGTGTCGCTGTAAATGCTTTTGTAAATGTGTTTGGTGCAATCCCTGTGGATCGCTACCTCTGCTGCTGGGCGGTTACTCTGTAATTCTTGCAATGACTTTACTCATTGTGCCAAAATATTAGCTGCTTATTACCTTCCATGTGGCTGTGAAATTGCTTACTATTTGCTTACAGGAAAACAAAAAAATACCAACCTGTGAGTAAAGAAGTTTATCACCAATGGTTGTCTCCAAGTCCAATGGGTGAAATTTCCGTCCTGTTGACCTATTCTAAATTTTAGAATAAAAATCTGTTCTCTCTTGGACATTCTCTGAAAAGGAACGGTAAGTGATTCTCACGAGCATAAATGTCAACTTGAGACTCCTTCCAGCACTTGGAGGGGACTAGCCTAGCAGGAAAACAACCCCAAACACGACCCAGGTCACCTGGTGGCATCGTGGAATCCTCAGTGACTGAATGCAATTTGTAAAGACAAAAACTTAAAAAGTTCTTTCAAATGCAAAGAGGAAAATGACCTGCCCTGAGGAAAGTGACAGGAGGACAGTGTGCAAAGAGACAGGGCATGGTGACCCGAGAGCTTGGGGTGGCAAGGACATGCCCTGCTGCAGGGCACACACAATTTCGGCAGCAGCGTGAGGTGGCCCACATGGCAGTTCTGCTGCTGGGCTGCCTGCCTGTTCCCCTGAGGAGCCCCTGGCTCAAACTGCTCCCCAGGCAGGGCCTAGGGTGCCCTCAGCACTGTGAAGCCCACCAGAGGCTGTGCATCTCCCAGTGGGACCAGAGCAGCACATCCTACGCATCCTGGACAGACAGACCTTCCAGGGCAGACAGGGCCTGGCAGGGTGATCCAGAGACTGTGAGGGGTCCCGTCGTCTGTGCCATTCTAGGAACATAGGCATCTGACAGAGTGGACACTCAGTGCACCATCACCAGGTGGCCAGTGAGGGAACCCAGTGTGGGAAAGGGTTCCTAAGAATAAGGAACACCTAAGAATAAGGGCACCTAAGAATACTTCACACAGATAGTAGTTAAAAACAGGCTCTCTGTGGGATTCTGGAGTAGGAAGAATGGGTCGATAAAAGGCCCAGGCCAGAAGGAAATGCAGAATCCAGAACGACGCAGAGCCAGGGGCCTCCTGAGCACCTGTGTCCTGCCCACTGGGCTCAACCTGGGATCCGCAGTCCTCACCAAGCTGGAGGACCCGCCACCCCACCCCAGGGAGACACAGGGAAACTCGGAGATAGCAGCTGGCACAAGTCTCCTGGAGCAAGATGACAGAAGTTCCTTTGAGAAATTGTGAAATTAAACAGCTTTGTTGAGGATAAACAGAGAGGCACCAGGATTTCCTTTTTATAGAGGGAAAAAAAGGTCTCAAATCCCACAGAAAAAAAGTTTTGCCTGTGGCTAAGAACATTCTATAAATGTCCACTCTGCCAGAAGTTTAGATTGTTCTAGGTGTGAGATGCAATTTATCAGCGTCGGTGTCCTCCGTATCCAAGACAACAGCTTCAAACGCACGGGAGAAAACCTCAGGCTACATGGCCAAGACAGCGCGCTCATGAGCAACTGTGGAAACGAGTTAGCAGACAGCTGTCTCAGCCGGGAGCTCTCGCCCTCCACCACGACGGGAGGTGCGGGGGGTCTCAGGAGCAGGCAGGTGGGGCGCCCCACAGACAGAGAAGTCAGTTGAAACCCCAGAATCAAGCGGTGTGTTCGGTGTGAGCTGGTAGGAGCCTGGCCCTGGGACCTCGGTGGGCCTCCATGGACACGTGGGACTCCACCATCATTCCCATGGGCTTTCTTTCCTCAGGAAGGTGCTCTTCTTAACTTCCCAGCTTCTCTGCTATTAACAGGGTTGGTGATGCCTCAAATGTTGCATCCCCCTGTGAGGTTCTCCATAATGTGTGATTAACACCCGTATCCCTGTAGACATCTCTGTCTTCTTCCACTTGGAGGGCTGCTCCGGCCTTCCTGCACCAGGGACATGCAGTCCAGCTTATTGAAATGGATAAAGGAGATTTAGACAGAGGGACTGTTTAGATAAAGCAGAGCACCATCCATCTGGAAAGAGCCGCTTCTGCTGTGGCTATGTGTGCACCGGGGGAGGCTGGCCCCACATTAAGCCTCGCCGTCCTATTTTGAAAGACATAAAACTGCCACTACTAATTCAGTGGCCGGCACAAAGCCTGTCCCGTGGGTTTCTGCTGCAGACATATTGGGCTGTATGTCTCCAGGAAGAGCGAGGACAACCCCAGTGCAGCACCCAAGTGAAGAGAGGCCTGGCCTGGCGTCCACCTTCGATGTGTGTGGGTCTCCTGCCATGCTCACAGAGGTGGAAGTCCGACCTCCGTGGAGACACATCTGCACCATGGTAAATCGTAGGCTGTGTTTCCATTGATGTAAGTGGTCCAGTCGTGACTCGAAACTAAACGTCTTTGAGGAATCCTTCTCCCTGCCCCTCCAGCTGAGGAATGCAAAAGGGAACGTATATTCTGATAGAACATGGAAATTTAAAAAATTCATCTCTTACAAACTCACGTAGATTTTTCTTTCCTGAAATTTGCAGAATTCTTAAGCCCCTCTACAGTTCTGCTCCCAGGGACAGTTTGTGTCGCCACATCTGGAGAGCTCTTACCCTGAGGGCATCCTGTCTGCAGGAGTGAGGGTACCCTGGGGTCCCACCAGCGAGCGCCCTCCTTACTCCGATGTTTCCTTAAATGGCGAGGCTGGATCCCAACACTTCTTGTGAGAGCACATACTTCCTTTCTTTGAAAACAGCACTCAGTATCCGCTGGCTCTTGCTGCTGTTGTACTCTGAAGCCACATGGGGGGAGCTGGTGGCCTCTGTTAACACCAGCATGTTTGGGAGTGGCAGTGAGCTCAGAAACAGGACCCAGCCGAGCGTCCCATTCTAAACTTCCTCTGTGGTTGTGATTAAGCAAGACGATTTTCATGTGTTCTTTCTACACGGCGGTAGGTCTCCTGTGCTGTGTCCCCTGGAGGACCTTCCCGATAACCAACATCTGCAGAGTCAGCTGGGCGTCTGGTCTCACCCACTTGACTCAGCCATGGCCTCTCCCGTGTGGGTGCGCCCTCCAGAGCACACACGGGGGACACATATCTTTTTATTCCCTGCCCACCCCCAAACAGCCTCCTGCACCTTTTCCCCAGAACTCCCTGTCACCAAAGTTCCTGTTCCAGACTCAGGTCCAGGGTCAGCCAGGAAAGGATTAACAAGTGCCCTGAGTGAGCGCTGCCTCCCACCTCTGGACACCCTGGGTCAGTACCCAGAGGGCTCAAGTCTCTGCTGACAGGAGAACTTCCTGTTATTGCTGCTTTCAGACTCTTTATTGAGCCTGTAGACATGTTGCTGTCCATCGCTGGTCAGTTCCTGCATTCCAGGCAGCACCATCTACATACCAGGCTGAGTTTCCCTCCTCAATCTCCTGGTCGAAAGGAACTCTGCAGGAGCCATCATGGGAGCCCAGGGAGAGGAGCACACGTGGCAGGAGTGGGTGGCGAAGGAGCAGGAGGCGTGGCCACGCCTGCTGGCCCTGCTGCAGTCTGACCTCCCACAGCCTCCTCGTGTCTCCACTTGGGACGCTCCAGCTGCACATTCCAGAGGGAGGTGAATCAGAACGTGCAATGTGCAGGAAAGATCACCTGGCCTCTGGCATCCTGCGGCGAGGCCTAGCTGACAAGTACTCCCTAAGAAGGTGGCCTTCCTTGGAAATGGAGGTATGGCGGATGCAGTTAGTTAAGACCAGGTCACACCGGAGCGGGCGGGCTGGGCCCTGCAGGCCGCGACGTGGCAACAGAGACACTCAGGAGCAGCCTGTACACCCACAAGGCCCAGATCAGACGCTCGCGGGAATGAAGCTTGTGCTCCCCCTCAGATGCACCTGCCGCCACCTTGCCCTCGCATCTGGCTTCTGACTGTGGGACCTAAGTGCCTTTTGTTTTAAGTCCCCCAGTCTGTCACACCTTGTTAAGGCAGCCCTGAGAAATCTCAGGCACTTATGCTAAGGAAATAATTACCATCAAGAGAGCATCTTTGCTCCAAACACCACAGCGGGGGCCCAGCATGTGGGCTCTGCCCGAGTGGCAACAGAGTCACCTGGGAACGTGTTCGAAATGCAAATTCGCATACTTACTCAGACCCACCGCGTCGGGAGCCCTGGGGACAGGCCCAGCAGTCTGTTTCAAGGGCCGGCAGGGATGTGGATGCGGGATCGCGAGGCCCTGTGGAGGCGCAGGCGCCCACACTGCCTTGTGCAGACTCCACACCGACGCCTCCCAGCGGCAGATGCGTGCCCTAAGAAGACGGGCATCCCAGACTGCCCCAGACCACCTTCCCGCCCCAATCCCCTCTGAAGTGGCAGTGCCACAGGGAACTCAGTGAACAGGTCGGAGGGTGTGTGTGCACAGTACCTATCAACACCCGCGTGATACCTACCGACTCTGAAATCCAGAGGAGCACATGCGTCTTCTCAGTGGCCGGCAGGGGAAGGCCCAGTCACCCCCCCTTCACAGTGCAGGACCCTCTGCATGCTAAGGACTCCAGGACTCAGTTTCCACGGGATTCTTCTCTCATCCTCTGGCTGACATGTACCTTACCGAGGCATCTCAAGTCTGTGCTGCTTCCTGTTCTCCAAATCCAATGAGCATCATTTTATCAACGTAGTAAACCAGCAAGGTTTCCCAGAGGCTCAGATCCACAAGAATCGCTTTATTCCAGAGAGCAGGAGGGCCGTGTAGCCCCGAGGCGAGACTGTGAAGGTGCATTGGTGACCCTGCCAGGTTGAGGCAGACCTTCTGGAGAAGCAGAATTGCAAATTGGTAGAGAGAAAAAAATAATTTCCCCAGTCCAATAGCTAAAACCATAATCCAGGGGCTGTATCGATTTGCTCCAGGAGAGAAACACGTTTGAAACAGCAGCTTCGATTCATCACCGATTGACTAAATTTATACTAATCCATGGTCAGTCTCCAACGTCCTGCTTTCTGGATAGGAATAAAGAAGGGTAGTTAAAACACTATTGAATTCCTATTAACCGCCCCTGCATCTTCCAAATCTTTGATGATGGATCTAATTCTCCCAGGATTTTATGGCTCTTAGTTTAATATCGTGGTAGGTAGGGGATGTTCAGCATCTCCCACGAGTCCTTTCCTACCATAACAACCCTCATGCCACGTTTCAGGACGGTGGGCATCTGCCATGGTACATAGTGCCTATTGTAATCCTGGAACTTGGGGGAAATCCTCAAGGAGGAGCTGAAACCCCTGAAGCATGGGGAGTCTAACTTGGTCAAAACACCTGCCTACTGTTGGCCGTGATGTGGACAGTGGATCACAGGGCTCGGCTTGGGGAGGCGCCTCCAGCCTAGAAACTCCTGAAAGAACTGACGACGTTTTCTCTTCCCCAGAAACGTCCCTGTCGGAAACGTCCCCAGGTCCATTTAGAAAGGGCTCCAGGGAAGAACGCTGTGACCATATGCTCCGGCCCTTCCTCAAGTGCCCCAAGCCCCTCCCGCCAAGGCCTCTGGTCCGTGAACTGGCTGAGCTGTGGAATCGGGGGCTTCTCCACCCTGACGCGGCCTGTGCTGGCCATCACTCCTGTCCTTCCTGCTGTAGACCCGGTCAGGCACCCCTGCAGGGGCTGATGTCCACTTCCTTCCCAGGAACACCTAGATCGACAGATAGAGCCACGACCTGTGTGTTGAAACCATTTGGCGGCCATCTGGTCCAGTCTCTCATCCCAGCAAGGGCCCCGGCCCTGGTTCTGGTGGGGACGTGCCACTGCCCAGCCTCTGTTGCTCCGGACCCCGGAGCCTCAGGGGAATCAGAAAGGCCGTCTCAGGGGCAGCGTCCCCATGGGCTTCCTCGTCTGCCAGGACGGCACCACAGAGCCCCACAGGGCCACGCTGCTTCTGGCGCTGACGCTCTTCTCAGGCCTTAGTAAAGGGCGCTCGTGGGGCTGTTGGTCAGGATGTGCGGTTGTGCGGAACACACATGATAAACCTCTCCCGATGTCTGCACCCTCTAAAACTTTGGATGCTTTAGTGCGTACTATGCCGCGAGAGTTCTGCCCTGCCAGCCACGGGAAGTACAAGTCCCTGCAGACTCAAGTTTCTGCCAGTAACCTGGACAAACTAGCAGAACCACCTCCCACTGCAGGAGCCGAATCGCGGTGGCCAGCCTCCCTGGGAGGTGTGATCGTCCCCATCGATCCAGCCCACTCCTGGACACGCCATCCTCTTGCTCTGGGAGCTTAGAATCTGTTTCTCCAATATAAACTAATTGTATCTCTCCTCCCTTGGGAGGTTAGCTACTTCTCCCCAGGTCAGACTCCATACCTTCCCCATCTCATGCTGAGGCCAACCCGAGTCACAATTTAGGGTCAACATGGGGTGGTTGGCATGGGACTTAATGGGATAGGTATTTCTTTGCATAGCTCTCCTGGATCAAGCCCTACAGAGCGACCAGTCAAGGATACCGCCATTCCTTCTGAAGTAGCCTCTGACCCAGGGTAGGGCAGGTGGGCTGTTTCCACTGGCAAAGCCATCTCAGAGCCGTTTGAGGGATTCTAATTTTCTATCTTCACGTGGGCCCCTCATGCATCCCCATTGCAAGTCCCATGGTCCCACTCCTTCCCACAGCGTCTCCCTTTTGCATGAGCAACCTGGGGACACTGTGGCTCCTGCTGGTGCTGTAGCCCCGCCACCTACACTGCTCGTCTCGTGCCTGACTGCTGGAGAGCTCAGTCCTGAAACTGCAGGAGTGGAGGCGGCTTCATGGTTACGTGGGTGCTGTTTTCTCTGGCTGTGGCTTGGTCCAAAGGTCTGAAGACTCGGGTCTGTCCCAGTCTCTCTGCATTTCATGGCACCCAGGAGAACTGGTCCTATCCACAGTCCTTGTGGTCATCATTAGTGCCACAGAAGCCCTCCATGTCCTCTGCCTGTTCTAACGACCTCGTTGTATGGGTCAAGCACAGATGGCAACTTGGTTATTAATGATGCCAGTGCTTGCTAGCGTCCCATTTCACATTTCCAAGGAACTGAGCACCACGACCCAGTCTAAGGACAGAACCAAACAATCCTCAGATCCATTCTGAGCATCTATTTCCTGAGGCCACTTGTGGTAATAATTTTTACATCAGTTGAGGTCCAAGAAACATTTGTCACACCACAGAGAATTTAACAGAAAGACCTTCTACCCAAGTACTAGAAAGCAGAAGAGGCCGGAATGAAACTCCGGGAACTGCGGAAGTCACACCTCCAGGAGGCAGTCCCCAGCCCTGGGGTGGAGCCGGGAGCAGGCGCAGAGCTTGTTGTTGGAGCCTGGAGCTGGGGAGCAGCCTCTAGACCTGGAGGAGGGGCTGCCTGATGGGTGAGGACTCACCCCAGCATCCGCCTGTGTTCCTCGGGCTCCCAGGGAAGGGGAGGGAACAGCAGGAACAAAGCTCAGGACTTCAGGAGGGACGGTCACTCAGAGTAAAGCAGCTCAGCACGTCAGGGACAGAAGAAGCTGGATATGCGGGGAGCTGGCAGAGTGTGGAACTGAAGGTCCTGAGACCTCTTTTCTGTCACGTTGAGGTTCGACTTACAGACAGGAGGATCACGGCAGGGGTTTAAGCAGGAGAGCAAAGAACCAGCCTTGCCCTGTAGAGACGGCAGAGACCCACCAGGGAGTGGCCGATGGTCTGGACAGGCTGGAGTGAGCACTGCTGGGGGCAGAGCCGAGACCAGGACCCGAGTCGGGCAGGGTTGGGACCGAGAGGTCAGGGGTGCCCCTGGAGTCCTGCAGGCTCTCAGAGCGGCCCACCAGAGCCTGGCCCGGTCCACTCAGGCCCCGGCACTTCAGCCTGCCTGCAGTCGGACCCCAGGCAGCAGCACAGGCTCGGTCAGGACGAGGTGCTGGCAACGCCTGCTGGAGGGCTCGGTGACGGTAGCTCCGAGCGGGTGACTCCAGATGCAAGGCCAGGCAGCCACGGAAACATCACACTGCCCGCCCGACTTCACTCTTTAGGAGACACGGAAGTCCGGATGGAAACTGAGGGTGGTGTCTGAACAGCACCACATGTTAAACAGAAACTGCTCCTGAGGACGCAGCACGCACAGCTCTAAGACCCAGCCAGGACTTCCATGACCGCCACATGCAGAGCGAGTTCGTCTTTGTCTTTCTCCCGCCTCGAAGACCAGGGCCTCGTCCACTGGAGGGCTGAGGAGCACTGCTGGTTGTCAGGTGACTGGCCACATGGCTAACTTGGAAAATGAACACTCCTCTCTCCCAACGTGGCTTCTCCATATAAGATGGTGCCGTCTTCAAGAGCAACATGGCGACTTTGGGAAGTTAGCTCCGGCAGCCACTGTGCCTTTGTCTATGATAAGTCAGGACTAGTTAAAAATCCTGTAACCAGCACTTTCTTGGCATAACCTACGCAGGCCACACCTCTTCAGCAACAAGAACTTTCTCTCCTAAGAAATTTGTATCAACTGTTACGCACACCGTGGAGTGGAGGCCGACTCTACTTTATTTCAGTTCAAACTTGTCCGTCCCATCTGCCCACCCGGACTTAGAGTAGCTCCTTCTTAGCTAGTCTTTCCAGGTGTAAGAGAGAACACACAGCCAGTTGAAGAATGGGCGTTTCTGGAATCGAATCCCATTTGCACTAATTCCATTCACTAATGTGTTTGTCCATATTTCATTTAGAAAACCATTACTGAATCACCAAGCTCTGTCTCTGACGCTGAGGAGCAAAGACGAATGGGCAGTCCTGTCCCTGCAGGAGCTCCAGGGAGGGCCAGCCAGTCCCTCCTGGGACCTGGGGATGTGGGAGCAGACTTCCTGCAGGGTGGTGAATCAGCTTTTCCAGACCAGGGGCAGGAGCAGGAGGTTCCAGGCAGAGAACCTGGGTGGAAAGCCATGGCTGCTTGTGTGAGGGTAGTGTGTTGATGGGCGGATGGATGTGTCTGGGAAGAGCCAGGATATTGGCGTGAGTGGATAACATGGCCTGGAGCATGTTCTGGGAAAAGAGAGGAAGCCCCGAAGGTGAGCTGCCACCAGGGCCACGGAGCATGGAAGGACTCTCCTCGCTCCTGGCAGAAGAAAACCTGCCAGCTTGCAAGTGGGGGTGAGAAACAGCAATTCATTAAGGAATCCTGAGTGAAGCAGGGACAGTAGGTTGGAGTTGGAGCTGGAGGCTAGAGGCAGGGAGGCCAGTGAGAGGCAGCCCAGGAGCGAGGCCTGAGAGCAGTTCTGCCTGCCTCCCGACTGTGCCACCCTTAGCCGCGTGGGCGCTATTGCTGAGTTCTTCACCAAGCACCCAGACCTTCTTGAGAAGCTTCCCAGGACACCTGTGCATTCCCACAATGGGCCCCTCACCCTGCACCACCCTGGGGATCAATGCAGGGGAGAGGCTCTGAGGACAAGGACCCTGCCTGAGAGCAGCCTACTACAGGGCCTCCTGCTGCACTTCCCCAGGCCTCGGATGGAGCTGGGAGGTGTGCACAGGGCACGGGGGCCCAGGCCAACACCAAGGCATGACCGTGGCCTGAACCGCCCCAGCCGGAGCGTGCTGACAGCACAGCTGGTGTCCGTGAGTGACCCTACAGCTGTGCCCTGCCATGGGTCTGCCAGCATGGAGGGGCACCTCGGGATGGTTCGGCTGGATCAGGAGGGTGGGTTCCAGACTGACTGGTGAGGAGAGAAGGTCTCTCCAAGGCCAAGGCTACAGATGGACCCTGAGGCTGAGGAAGAGTGTCTGAGGGTTGTGACTCCCGACCTCAAGGACCGCAGTGCCTGGGACTGGGGAATCAGCCCTAAGGGACAGCAGAGGCCTCCACCCCACCGAGACCTTGTGCCTCTGGCTTCCGGGGGGAGCAGGAGGGAGCCTGCTGGACTTCTCATGGATCCCTGAGCCTGGGCACAGGCGTGGGCTAGAGACGTGAGACTCTGCCACATGCTACTCAGAGGGGCCGGTGGCAGAGTGGAGCCTGAAAGACCTCTGCAAAAGATGGAGGCTCCGCGTGTGGTATGCCAAACACACTCTGCAGTCCTGCAGAACTAAAACAAACGCTTAAAAAAAAAAAGAATATATGGTTGTCTCCCACCAAACTATGCGACATTTTATGGTTTCCTTCAAAATACGTTTGATGAAAAGAAATGCACTCCAGAACGCGTCCGTTGCTGAACCTCCGGGCTCGGAAACCTCGTCCTGAGAAACAGCAGCTCGGCTCCCCGGCAGCCTCTGAGGAGGGCGCGCCTTCCTCTGTGGCCGGGCCCCGCTGTGCAGAGCAGGGGTGGGTGAGGAAGAGCGAGGCCCTGGAGGCCGGTGCTACCTCTTCACCTCCAGCCCCATGGGAAGAGCACATTTCCTTGTCCTGTGCCACAAGAAAAATGACCCATTCCAAAGTTCTTCACTAAATCCTTAACTCAGGCAGCGTAGACACCGCCCTTGAAGACAGAAAATATGGGTGAGGACACGGGATCTGAACCTTGGGAAATACATCAACGGTGCAGCTTCTCCTCCCGCTCTGGCTGGGCTGGATCACCACGGTGGCCGGCGCTAGCTAAACGCAGGGTCTGGACTGGCGTGGAACACTTCTGTGCTTCGACCCTGTCATCGAATCCGCGTTTGTGATCACATTTGCAGAGGTTGTCGTGACTCTGCCCAGGTAACCGAGGCGATGCCTCCTTTATTCAGTGCCTGTCTCCTGTCCTTTTCTTCTCCCTCCGGAGAGGGAGGCGCCAGGAGCGTGGGGCTGACCTGAGGACGCTGAGCTGCCTGGAGGAGATCGGCATTAGGGCGCTGGCGGCTCCCGTTCACATGTCAGCCTGTGGGGCTTTCTGTCCCGTGCTCACGGGCTGCAGCAGACAGCTGTGCGCCAGGCTTTGCTGATGAAGGGCTCTCCCTGCGCCCGAGGAGGAGCATCGCTGCCGCGCCCTTGATTTCGTTAATGCTGACATTTGGAGCTCAGGACGGAACGGAAAGGTCACCAGCTGGCTAATTCTAAAACAGCGCTTTGATCACCTTCCCAGTGCCCAGCCCTGCAGGGCTGTGGAACTGACACGTACTTATCACCACACTGGGGTTCCTGGAACCAAGCCGGGGAATCTGAGGGCCGGTCTTAGGCCAGCACTCGAAGGCTGTCAATCAGGAGCATGATCCTTTAGGAGGATTCTGGTCAAAGCCCCGGCTGCAGTTCTGCAATCTCTCCGCTGCCTGGGAAACACATCTTCCTGAAAGATGGTTTTGGGGGTCCTAGTGAGGATGGTGACCACAGTCGTGGTTCACTGCACACTTGCTATATATCAGACCACGGCATGAATTTCCCAGTTCCAGCAGGTGGGCTGGGTCCCGACCCCCTCAGTCACAGGCAAGGCTGTGGGTGGGGAGGCGAAGGAACTGCCCAGGGCCACCTGCTCAGGGGAGAAGCACGAGCCTGCGCAGAGATCCAGGAGAGGTGGTCCCTGCATCTTCTCCCACTGCCTCTACCTTCCCTCCTTAAACAGGGCAAGGGAAAGCTAGGTGGCTCTTCACATCACACAAAAGGAGTTTTACGTTATCAAAAGCAGAGGATGAACATGTAAAATAACTTCCTGAGCCCTTGCCAGGCCCTGTCACTGAGCCACATCCATCCCGACTCTCAGTCAGCCCTGAGGGTGAGCATGAGTATTCGGCCCTATTCTGAGCCGAGGACAGTGGGGCTTGGGAATGCTAAGGGACTGGTGAGTGGCAGAGTGTGGTCTTGCACCCAGGGCTGGATTTGACTGGACGCCCAGCACTGGGTGCCCTCCAGAGTCTGCGTGACCACGGAAGCCTCTGCTTAAAGTGCTCCAAGGCAGTCTGACTGGTTTTGAGTACCTTCCACCAAACTTCTCGCCTTAGCTTTTGAGGCACAGGCAAGAGTCAAAACCTCTGATTAGAATCATCATAATTAATAGTTACTGGCGGCCCTGCCCTTTCACCAACGGCAGAACAGTGTGAGGAAGGAGAGGCGATCACCCAGAGCCCAGCGGCTCCCGCTCAGCCTTCTCCTGTGCCCCGTGGGACCTAGGAGGCTCCCTCTGCCTGTCCCCATGGATGGCCCTCTCCCTGAGGCCCCACTCCTTCCAGCAGCCCCAGGCCCCAAGCCTCACCTGTTCTCCCTTGAGAAGCACAACCAGAGTCGCAGTGCAGGAAAGTGTCCACTCTCTCCCAGTCTGAGCTGTCTCTTGCCAAGGCATCGCCCTGCCCTGGGGTCCCTCCTTACCCTGGGTTTTCTGGGATCTGATAGTCTGAAGGAATTGACATCATGCCTGTTGGAGTCCCAACCCCTCCGGGGAAGCCCACGTCTCCATGGCCCCTCCTTGGGCCTCTCATTCTTGGTGCGAAGCCGCATGCCTGCCCCACGCCAGCGCTGGCCCTCCTCCTGGTTCTGGCCTTGGACGCCCCTAGCATTCAGGTGGGCCTGCCTCTTAAAAGTCACACTGTCCTGTTGTCTGATCCATCGTGATGATCAGCAGCCACGTCCCCAGATCCCAGCCCTCCAGCCCTCCTGCTTGGTAAAGGAGGGTCCTGGCCGTCCTACGTGGTGGAAAGCTTAGTTTTCCTTTGCATAATTACAGCTTTGATGATCACTTCTTGTCTCTCAGTAGGAATCTGCTTATTCCTTTGTGTAAACCTTTTTGCCTTGCTATCTAATTTCCATTCGTAGTGATAAAAGATAAAGTACATTTCATTTCACCCAATCCTTAAGAAATGGGTACCACTTTTGTTTCTTCTGAATTTTATTACCTCTGTGAATTGCATAATCACTTTCTCTTATTTCTTAACAGATGAGAAAGTGCAGTCTCTGTAATTAAGGCATGGGTCCCAAGTGCCAGGATTTCCAGTCACCCACCACAGGAGTTCTCTAGAGCTCACGGTCCCCCTCTGTCATCAGGGATGAGAAGACGTGTCGGTCAGGACAGACTTGGTTATGCTGCATTGACAGCAGCCCAGGTGGCGTGTGGTTTGAAGCCACAGCTATCCTTCCCCCTGCTGCATGTCCACGGTGGGTCAGCTGGGCTGTGCTCTGCATCAACATTGACCTCCCTCCAGGGTCCGAGTCAATGGGTACCTGGGCCAAGGCCAGGAGAACAGGGCAGAACAGGGTGATCCAACAGCTCTCACACCAAGGGACGCTGGTCATTAATTATGCCCGCAGTCCATTTGCTAGAACTAGTTAGGAACCCTAGGTCAACCAGTGGGGAGGCGGCCCAGCTCAGGACACTATGAATGGTAACATGACCTGTGACAGACTCAGCTGGCATTTGGAGAAACTGAGGCATGGGGAGATGACTTACTTGCACAGTCACTAGCAGAACCTGGACTACAGTGGACATCTTGTCCCTGGGCTGCCAGTGTTAGTCCCTGTCAGTTCACCCACTGGAAGCAGGAGAGGAGAGGAAAGAGACCAGGGAGGGAGGAAGAGAGAGAAAGGGAAATAGGGGGAAATGATACTGGTGAATCTTATTGTTATGTTGTGTGCATGATGAACATGTAACAACACATCCTACCTTTATGTATGATTATAATGCACCAATAAAAATATGGGAAAGAAAAAAAAAAGAGGGGTTTGTATCTGAGTCTGAGGAGTGCCTGGCACAGGCTGGGTAGTGCGCCTGTGTCCCAGCGGTGGGCAGGAAGTCCGACGGACCTTGCAGGTTTTCACGTGGGGAGTGTGGGATGTCCCTGTCACATGGAGGACAGCAAGCTTGCAGGGTGGAAACATGGAAGCATCTCTATGGAGAGGTGCGCTGGAAGTTGGGGCCACCCCTCCGGGACTCCATGCGAGCCACTCTCCCGCCCTCTGCCTGTGGGCTGCAGCAGGGTTCTGCCAGCCTCACCCTCCATTCTCCAGCTGGCTGCGAGTCAGGCTCTGCCAAGAGGAGGTGCCAGCAGAGGCCACTCTGGCAGGCAGGGACAGGTGTGCTTCCCTCTCCCTCTCCTCCTGTTTGCTCCTGAGATGCTCATCAAACCGTGGTTCCTGTGGACAGGTGCTGGCAACGCGTCTTTGCCCATGGCGGAAGCATCTTCCTGTAGATGAATGGAATTTGCTCTTCCTGACACTCAGGACCAGCCCATCTCACCCCGTGCCCTCCTCCAAGACCAGCACCAGCCAGGCAGCACCCTGGGGTCTGGCTCTATGGGAAGCCCCTCCTGGGTTCCAAGTGTCAGGTGACCCCAGCATCATCCTCTGCTCTGCTGTGCGCAGGGTGTGAGTGGCCTCAGCCGCTGCTACCCCGGGTGCTTAGTGTCTTCTGCTTGCCAGTCACCCAGGGACCACTCATGTCAGGTCAGCAATTCTCCCTACCGAATTATCTGTTTCGTGAACAGTAAGTTTTTGCCCCTTGACCAGCCCCCTGACTGGCACACAGCCTAGATGAAGATCTAAAGTGCCAAACCACCGTGGGAGGAGCCACCGGGCGGAACAGGCCCACCGGGGACAGCCCATATCCCTGCTGACACCCTGACCTACGAAGCTGGGCCGAATTCACAGGCCTGCTCCTGGGGTCAAACAAGGCCCAGCACCCAGAGTCCCCAAGTGTCCTCTGACCAGACAGTAGATGTTAGGGTCACTGTCACTGCAATAAATGCAAACAGAGCAGTACTTTCAGAAAGATAAAGACACGTATTTCCTAAATCTTGATTTCCAGTAATAATCACCATTTATATTGCATTAACATTAATGCAAATTTTTCCTCCTACACATAGATAGGATAGAAATAAGGAGTATGAGAGTAAAATTTTACTAAAATAGAATCATCATGTAGAATATGGTCTAACAAGTGCATTAAGCTTAATTTTACTAGAATCAAACAAAAAGGGACAGAAGTGAAAAGGGGGGATTGATTGAATTTTAGGTACATGTCCATGTTCTCATACAAGAGCCTTCCGAGAAGTCAGATCAGCTGGTAGAGATCCTGAGGTTCCAGGCTTGGCTTAGATGAAGTTTCTGTTTGCTCAGGGTGAGTAGCTGGCTTTTCTGCAAGAAGAGGTGTGGGAAGCACAGGATATCCGCATCCCATCTCGCTCCTCGGCCTTCGTTAGAGTCAGGGTTGCTATTTGAGTTGTTACTGGAGATTGTCAAGCGCTCTGTTCTGCGGCTGCCGGCCTCGCAGCTGTTTTTACAAGTGCCACTCATGCACATGGACTGGCAGTGCTCGCTGGCCCCAGGCCGCGGGTTTCCCAGCCCGAGGACACCACTCCCTCTCACCCCTCCGCTTTCAAATTCACTGTGCAGTCGCCCCCGGGAGGATGCGGAGCGGTGCTGCCTCCCGGGCCCCGCACTGGAGGACGGGGCTGCTGGCCACCAGCGTTGACCAACTCCACACCGGCCACGTTCAGGGCTCACTGTTGTTGTCTTTATCTGGCGACCAAAGCCATACGGAGTGAGTTCAAATGAGTCGACCTGAAGAGACTACAGAGCCCCACTCGGGGGATGGCCTTCTGGTCAGCCACAGTGTCCAGAGGTGCTGGCCATCCCAGCTCTGGCTATGGTCACATATGGGGCGCCCCAGCCCAGGCTGCACCTCCCACCGTCCGCTCTGGGGAGGATGTGTGTCCTGCAGGCTGCGCCTCCCATCATCCGCTCTGAGGAGGACGTGTGTCCTGCAGGCTCTGCAGTGAGGCTGTGCCTCCCAGCCTGACACCGCTCCCTCTCCCTTCCACAGATGCAGGCCCCTCAGGGGCACTCCCTGCCCTTGGCAGTGCCCTTGTGGAGCAGACCCGCTGCAGACCACTTCTCCCGGTGGTTCTTCTTTCTGAATGCGTCCTTAACTTTGCACATGATCGACGTTGATGTGGACAATAAAAAGCACCTGTGTTACATGCAGCTGAATGTCGGCCGGCAAAAGTGCACATCCATACAGCCACCTCGGCCACCACGATGAGCAGCCTGTCCACCGCCCCAGATGCTGTCTCTGGCCTCTCGCCTTTAGCCTTCCTGGCCACGACCACCCCAGCCCGAGGCAGCCCCCGGTCTGCTTCTGTCACTCCCCCTAGCTGGTCCTGTCCCAGAACTCTACATAATGAAGTCACACAGCTTCAGGTCCTGCTGCGGGGTCCTTGGGTGCTGCTGAGGTCAGTCACAGTTGTCAGCCATTCGTGGCCGTGTCCCTGTGGTACTCCATCCTGTGGACTTGACAAGAGGGCCTTGCCTTTCACCTCTTGCTGTCTGTGCTGCCTCTGAGGTTTCACCTCCAGTTTTGAACAGTAATTGGACTGGGCTTAAGTGTCAGGTCAGAACCAGGCCCTTCCAGCAACGCTCATTCCCAGGTAGTGGAGTCGAAACGGCCCCTACACTTGGATCTCCAGCACAGCCTCACATATTTCCTACAAGAAAAGTGAGAAGAAATGAAACCCTTCCCATGTGACCAAAAGGCAAAGAGCATGCAGACTTCCAGCAGCCTTGGGAGAAGGAGACGGCGGCTGGAGCACAGACGTCTCTAGAGAGCCCTGGTGGAAATCCAGGGCGTGGGAAAGGAAGAAGGAAGCAGCAGGCCAGAATGTTCCCAGACACTGCCATCAAAGTGGAGGGGCCATCCTAAATCAGAAGCTCTGAGAAGATCCCCCAACCTATGCAGGGAGACAGGGAGCCTTCAGCTCAGCGGGACTCAGACAGACATGGCTGGGCAGAAGCAGGTAAGAACCGAGGGCACAGCTCTGCAGGTGAAGGAGCAGGGGAGAGTCCTGCCAGATAGGACCGACCCCAGAACGTTAGCAGACACAAGGCCCGTCCACCCTTCCCTGCCAGACTCCACGTGGGTGCCACACTCGGTGCAACTGCAGAAGCCGCCTTAGGACCCGAAGCCAGGCTTGTCCTCCAAACCACAGTGCTGTGACTAACCCGCAGCCATCCTCTGAGCAACGTGAGTGCGAGAGCAGACACTCTTTCCACTCCTCCCTTCTTGCTTATTCATTTATTTCTGAGGACCAGGCGGGAGCCCAGGGCCTCGCACATGCCCAGTGCCCCACCACAGAGCTGCACCCCAGCCCAGCTGAAGAGCCAAACCAAAGCCTCAGGTGAAGTTTCCACCCACAGTCAGAAATAAAAAGATGGGCCCAGTGGAGGCTGAAGCAGGAGGATTGTGAGTTCAAAGCCAGCCTCAGCAACGGTGAGATGGTAAGCAACTCAGCAAGACCCTGTCTCTAAATACAGTACAAAATAGGGCTGGCAATGTGGGTCAGTGGTCAAGAGCCCCTGAGTTCAATCCCTAGTAACCCACGAATAAATGAATGAATGAATGAGTAAATAAATAATAAAATCCAAAACTGATATGATGCTCTGAATGAATTCAATACCCTCATACAAACATTTGAGGATATCAGAGATTCTGAAATTAATTATTTTTTAATTATTTTTTAATTATTTTAATTAATTATTTTTTAATAGAAAAGATAGCATGATATCAGAAATAAAGGCCCACTTACAAACTGCCTGAGAGATTACCCCTGGACATTTAGTAAAACCCATAAAAGAAAGTCAGGAAAATAAATAGGAGAACAACAACAAGAGGAGGAAGGAAGCAAAATGTCAAAGAAAAGTGAGACCAGGGGTAGGTGGTGACGTTGGTGAAGGACAGACACCAAAAGGAATCTCCTGTATGTGTGCCTGGAACTCCCAGAAAGGAGGATGGAGCACCTCCCAACCTGCAGCTCACAGGCACTGTCCCCAGCCGAAGAAGGGCCTCTGAGTGAGGCTGCCTCCAGGTACAAAGGAGGACCCACAGGGATTGACCCACTCCTGCCCCCATGTGCACCTGCACGGGCGTCACTGCGGGTCTGAGCAGCTCAAGGAAGATGGCTTTGAATGATTTTAAGTGGGTGTAACTGATGTGCAAATGTAAAGGGAAAACAGTGCATGATGTGAAAGAAGAGGAAATAAGAATATCTGGAGGCTCATTTTGCAAAAAGAAACAGTTACAGGCCTGTGGGCAACGGGTGACGGTGCCGTGGCCCTGTGTCTGGCCGTGTGTCTGAGCCTCACTTTTGCGCAGTGCTGGATTTTGGAACCATGTTAAGATCATGCTCACTCAAATCCTGAAAACAGATACAGGAGCTAATGAGCTCCACTTTGTTTGGATGGAGTAACCCAAACACCCAGGAGGGGCTGGGGCTGAGAAACTTGGAACAGTCATTTCCACAGTCATTTGTGTAGCCTGGTTATAGAGACCAAAGGAAGACTGCAGGCTGGAGGTCTTGTCAAGGTTTGTGTAGTGCTGTGGGTTCACCCCGGTAAGAAGCCTTTCCTCGAGTTCTGGCCCCGTGCATAGGAATGGACACAGCGAGGCCCTGGGTGAGCTTCTCATCTGGAAGGGGAGGAGCCTGCTGCCCTGAGCTAGACGGAGCCACCGGTGGGAACAGCCCAGCTCTGGAAGCACACGGTCTCTATCTGATCACCAAGAGGCCAGCCTCGCTGAGGAACACTTGGGAAACGACTTCCCTGTACCCTTCAAAGGCATCAAAGCCATGAATTGACAGAGCTGAGGAGTTGATTTAGATTACGTGGGACAAGGACATGGAAACTCAGGTGGTGCAGGGCCCAAGACTGACTCCTAGGCTGCACAACCCAAACTGAGTGCCAAGGACATCCCTGGAACAGAGGGACGGGCTGGAATGGGACCAGGGGTTAGGTGGTGACATTGTGCAGATGCTGAATTCCCTAATTTCGCAAGTTCTGTGGCGATGTACCAGACGCCCTTGTCTGAGCACCCAGGGGCATTTAGAGGCACAGGTACGCCGTGTCTGCCGCATGCTCTTCAGGGAGGGAGGTGCGTGTGATCTGAGCCGCACGGTCACCCACCGAGAGAAGATGCACCTAAGCCAGGGACGGGCCACGAGGAGAGGAGCAGCGAGCTGGGGGGGTTGTGCGGGGCTGGCTGCCCTCCTGCAGCCTTTCCACTCGAAACCACAGGCTGCCTCCGAAGCCGGCCTTGCAGTCCTCGCCTGTGAGAGGCTGGCCTCCAGTCCTGCTGCTGCTTCTCTGAAGGACCTGGCTCATGTTCCCTGGCCATTCTTAAGATCTTCTCTTTGACTTTGGCTTTCAGCAGGCGAGAACGGTGAGCTCGTTGGGCTCTTCCTGTTTGGGCTTGGAGAGTGCTTACCGTGGCTTGACATCCTTTATTGGTTGAGAGGCCTCTGTTGGGCACTGAACTGAGTCCCCCCCGAGGTTGGTGTGTGGGAGCCCTTGCTGGACTCTGGCTGTCTTTGCAGATGTGCCCTTACAGAGGAAGGAGAGGTGGCATGAGGCCATGGGGGTGGCGCCCCGGTCCACCCGATCTGGAAGCAGATCTCTCTCTCCATCTCTCCATGCGCACAGAGATGAATGGGGACTCAGGGTGAGGCGCCATCTGCAAGTCCAGGGGACAGGACCCAGAGAAAGCCAGCCCTGCTGGACCTGGCTGTGGGCATCCAGCCTCTAGGATCTGAGGAAATGATGTCCATCTGTGCAACTGTCGAATGGCAGCCAAGCTGACATGAACTTGGCTCATGAGGGGCCCCCTCAGCTCTGCCCCTCTGACGCACCAGCGAGGGCTCCCACACTTCCCCATGCAGATCCCATTCCCGCCTATCCACACGCCACTTCGGAAACTTCCCAGTGATCACATGGCTCCCTAATCCATTATTCTGATAAGTCTAATCCATTAAACTCATTGGTTAAATTATTAATATAATTCATGATAATTTTAGCACCAGAGTTTTTACTAATAGTTTTTGGGGGTTTACTTTGGATTCTAAGTGTTGGATTAAAGTTTTATCCTTTTTCTTCTGCTTTCAATTATATAAATCATAGCTATTTTAAGCTTCAAATTTCTAGTTATCTGGTATTGAATTTTAGCAGGCTTTGTATTGTTTACTGGACTTTGCAGTTTTGAAGATAAGAAGATATTTTAGAAGTTTCACCAAGGTGAAGCTGTCCTCCAGGGAGGTGAAGTCTTGTCTGAGGCACGAGGAGGGCCTTGGGAGCACTCGCTGCTGGGCACTCGGAGGACCACCATCGCACGGTGGTCCTGCCAGGTACCGACCTGTGGAGCCTGGTGAGCGAGAAGGAGAGGCAGCGGGTCAGTGAGACGGGCACTCTGCTCTGGCCCTCCTCTTCCCCCACAGCTGTGCAGGGCCACCTTGCTCCGTCTTGCCCTGCAACCTGTGGTCCTCACACCTGGGCTGCCCTGGGAGCAGCTCCCAAGCAGTGCCTGGCGTCAGAAGAGGCATGAGAGGGACCCCTGAGCACACACGGTCCTTCATGGCCTTGCCCTGCCTGGGCAGCATGTCGGAAGGGGCTGCTCCTCTTCTCCCTCACGGTGGCTCAGGTTACGATGGAGGCTTCTTCTCTGCCCCAGGCCCTGCCACCTCCCAGAACACAGGGCAGTGGGGCTGCCCACAGGGCAGGAGGGCAGTGCCAGTCCCTTGTCACAGGGTTGAGACAGGAGAGGGGGTAAAGCAGGGCCACGAGGTCCTGGCACCGAGGAGAACCAGCCCAGTGAACTGGCAGTGAGGTGTGCCAGGTGAAGGGCTCAGTTTAACTTAAACTCACGACTAAGCCACGCCAACCTGTGGGTCCAGAGGCTCCTCAGGGAAGCAGGACACGGTGCAGAGAAGAGCTCTGGACCAGAAGACAGGGCAGAGAGCTCAGCCCCCATGGCCATGAGCTCTGAGCCCCTGAGCAGGTCGGCTGGCCTCTCTGAGGCTGGGGTTCCTTGCCTCCAGAATAAGCCACTGGGCTCCTGGTTCCTCTGGTCCCCTCTTTCCTAACGTCCATGATGCCATCGTTCCCCAGACCCACCTGAGAGCGGGCCACTGTCTACTATTCAAGGGCGATGATCCCTCCTCTCTTGCCCCTGGCTCTGCTGCTGATGACTGCTGTGCTGGTTTTCCTGACCCAATTCTAAGTGGTTTCAGGGCACACTGCCAGTATGGACGGCGCCGTGATTAGTACGTGAAGTCTGGGCATTCCGACCCTGGCTTCACGCCTCTGTTCACGCTTTCCTCACTTGATGCTGCCTCCTTTGGGAAGTGGGGCTAATAGGTGTCAAGCTTGGCCTGAGGGCTGGACACGGCATGTAAAAGCCTCGGTACTAGGGACCCTGGCTGAGCCTCGGCAAAGCGCAGCGTCCTCACCCCGGCAGGGAGTGGCGGGAGACTTTGTACGGGTGGTGTTCTGCACTCTTAGAATGCTGCATTTGCTTCCTGGAGGGTGGATCTTCTGTACCAAAATTAAAAATAAAGAAACATTTTGCACAGAGCTTTATCTGTGTCCCAAATAGCTAACTAAATCATGTCTTCGCCTGCAGACTTGAGGCTCTACACCATAAGTCTAAGAATCTCTGCAGAAGGTAATCTCCTTTAAAATAATCATCTGCCTGGAGTCTGCACGTCGCCAGCCATCACGAGGAGAGCATTCGGAGACCCTCCAAGGGGACATTTCCCTGCTCAGGTCTCAGGTTGATTTACAGCTTCCCATTTTAGGAAAATAAGTCAAGCAGTTCCAAAGAGGCTGCCAGCCTGTGCCAGTCCTCGGTGCGTTCTGGAAGAGGCTCCCATCTCATTTATGAAAAGAAGAATGGAAGCAGACCCACTCCCGGGGGGGTGGTGCCGTGGACCTCCTGGAGGGCTGGTGGCTGTCCCAGCCCAGCCCAGCAAACCCCGGGAGGAGGCTGTGCTCGGGACCCACCGCTCTGACGGCTGTCCGGAGGCCCCTTCCTCAGGTCCTTCCACTTTGAAAAGAGGAACGTGGAGAGCTGAGAGTCACGGAGGAACCCAAAACGAGGCACCATTTGGACATCACAGCTCAGCATTTGATTTGCTTTGGAAACGAATGCAACATGTAGAATTATTTGGAAATTAATGCAGGCTGCCAAGGGACTTTTAAAATGTCTTTTCCAATTTAAACCTCGGGCCTAAACAAGGTCATAAAACTCCTGTTACTTTTGTTGAAGAAAATACTGAAAACATTTCCTTGTCCAGGCATGAGCCCGGCCTGCTCCCGTGTCTGATGCTCTGGGAGATGCTTGTTAGAGCTGCTTTCCCAAGTTCCACAAGGACAGAGTCCACAGGGTCCTGCCAAAGCCCCAGCTCTGCGGACTGCTGGGGTCCTGCCACCACTCACTCGCCGACTCGAACCAGTACCAGTCAGACCTCCTTCTCTGGCTGGGGATCTCTGCTCTAGTGTGTCACATGGTGCCGGCGCTGGCAGGGTTCTCAGGGATCGGGGTCCCAAATCTCAGGGGGGTGGGCAGACACCAGGCTTGAGTAAGAGGAAGGGGCTGGCAGGTACATCTCCCCAGGGACCCTCTCCAGGTCACTGAGCCAGCTCTGAGGAGCGATGAGGGCCAGGGTGAGGTGGGGGCACCAGCAGCTACTCCAGAGGTGCAGGAGCCTGGAGACCGTGCCTCCCGCCGCCCTCCGCCAGGCCCGCCGGTGAGGCGCTCTCCCTCCAGGTGTGCTTTTGCCAGCTCAGCTTCCGTGGAAGGGCAGGGGCAGGAGGAGGGGGATGCACTCCTGCTCAGACGCCCCTGGGAACGTCGCCAGGCCGAGTCTGGACCCGGTGACATCTCTGCGGCAGGACTGCCAGGGACCCGCTCCAGGTGTTCCTCGTGGACCCATCCGGGGCCGGGCGCAGAGCGGTGCTGGGCTGCGTGTTGTGCTTCTGTGCAAGGGCAGCTGCGAGCAATCCAGCATCCCAAGGGGCTCGGCCGGAGGGGTTCCATAGCACAACCTCCCTGGGGCCCTGGGACACAGGGATGCCAAGGGCCAGCCTGCCCGCAGGGAGCCCGAGTCTGGAGGAGGCTGTGTGGAGGCGTCGGTATCGACAGTATCTCCCTGCGAACGCACTGTGTCCGGGGGAGATGGTGGCCGACGATGGCCCAGAGCAGAGGCCAACAGCTGGGCTTAGGGCATTTCTCACCGCTTGCTGGCGTTTTTCTTGGGGATCTTTGCATTGGTGTCCCCGGGGACTTTGGCTGTAGTTTTCTTTCCGTAGTGACCTTGTCCAGCTTCTTTTAGATCAGGGTGATGCTGGTCTCCTAGGATGGGCTTGAAGTGTGCCCTCTTCAGTTTCTGTGAGGAGTTTGAGAAAGATTGGCCTCGATTCTTCAAATGTCTGGTAGAATTCAGTCACGAAACACTGTCCTGGGTTCTTTGCAGGAAGGCTGTTGACCGTGGACTCGGTCTCACACTCGGGGTCTGTTCCGATTTCCTGCCCTCCAGGACCCATCTCGGGGTGGAGGATGTACCCGCCTGCCCCACTGTCCAGCATGCTGCGTGTCATGGCTCACGCTGTCTGTCACCACCGGAGCTTCTGTGGTGTAGTGGTGCTGTCTCCTCCTTCACTTCTGACTTAATGGTTGGAGCTCTTTCTCGTTCTTTTCCTAGAATCTCTAGCTAAAATTTGTCAATTTTGTCATTAAAAGAAAACTTGGTTCTGTTGCTCTTTCCCATGGTTTCTCTCTCCTTTATTCTCACTCTTTCTATGTGATTCCCTCCCCTCTCTTAAATTTGGGATTAGCTGGCCCTTTCCAGCCATGGGCCCTGGCCTGAGCTCTGTGGGGATGCGGTTGTCACCTGCCATGAGCTCCATCTCGGAACTGCCCATGCTCCCTCCACCCTGGGCTGGTACGCTGGGTTTCCTTTTCCACTTGTCTCAGGACATTTTTTTAATTTCCCTTTTGAGGTCCTCATTAACCCACTGTTATTAAGAACAAAATAAAACATTTCTGATGGATAGATACCAAGCCCTATTGAGAGAGAGAGAAGAGCCTTCCAGGAGCTGTGGGGTGGTCTGATGTACAGAGGATCAGGCACAGAGGGGTGGGAACCGAGCAAAGAATCAGTGCAGAGGGACAGGGTGCAAGGGCAGGTCCTGGTCCACAAAAAAGGAAAAGCCTTTTCTAGGTCCAGCTGTGGCGTGCAGAAAAATCGCCCCCATCACACCCTATCCTAAGTCCCCACATTGAGACTCATTTTGTGTGGCTGATGGGACCTGGCAAATGCGATTAAGAATTTGGGATGAAGCTATTATCCTTGATTGTCCAGATGGGCCCCAGGAAATCACAGCTAAGAACTTTCCCAGATTAAACAACCAGACCATGGTTGCAGAAGGGGTACATCCAGTGTTATGGTTCAGATATGAGGTGTCCCCAAAAGCTCCTGTGAGAGACAGCATAACAATGTCCAGAAGTAGAATGATTCGATTGTGAGAGCTGTAACTCAGTGGATTAATCCACTTGAATGGATTAACTGGGTGGTAACTGCAGGCAGAGTGTGCTGCAGGAAGTAGGTCACCAGGGACGTGCCTTTGGAGTTTGTATTTTGCCCTTTCTCTTTGCTTCCTGTCTGCCATGAGCTGAGCCGATTTCCTCCACCCTGACCTTCCACCATGATGATCTGCCTCACTTTAGGCCCAGAGCAATGGAGCTGGGTGACCATGGACTGAACCTCTGAAACTATGAGCTCAACATAAACTTTTCCTTTGAAAGTTGTTCTTGTTAAGTATAATGGTCACAGCAATACTCAGCTGACTAAAACCCCCAATGCCAGTGACTTTGAGAATGGCGGAAGGACCAGAGACCAGGGAATCTAGACAGACTCAAGAAACTTCTAGAATCTTCCAGAAACTGCCAAAGGTGAGATAATGGATTTTCCCACACAACCTTCATAAAATGCACAGCCTTGGATGTATCCCAGAGAAACTCATGCTGGTCATCTGTAGTCCAGCACAGGAAGATAATAGAGGTGCTGGGTTGAGCTGCGAGTGTGTGGAGCCTGTGACATCAGCTGCAGGGAGCCAGCACTGAGGGGTGAGAGGAGCTGGGGCTGGAGGATCCTCTTCTCCTGCACCCTGTAGTCAAGACCCTAGGTGTGGGCTATGAGCAGTGCAGTGAGCAGAAGCACCCAGATGTGCCTCACGTGTGCTGGACCCCAGCAGGGCATGCACCCTGTGCCAGGTCATGCTGAGAACAGTCTTACTCTTGTGATCAACTGAGTCCATGCCTGGTCATCGAGAGTGTGTGGCCCCAGACCAGCATTGCAGGACCGTTTTGTCTGGATTCTCTCTCCTTCATACCTACATCTGCCCTTTGGTGCCTACTTAAACTGTTGGAAGTCAGGGGCACTGGGTTTGCAGAGGGTAATGCCAGAGTCTTCATGGATGGTGACTCCCCAGCAGATGGGAGGCATGTGGGAGAATAAACATGGCAGCCTTTGAGGAGGAACATACAAAGGCCCTGGGGTGGAAAACGCTCAAGAAATCATTTTATCCATAACCCTGGAGCCATGAGCAGTGCCCAACACAAGGTAGTAATCATAAACATTTGTTGAAGAAATAAAGTCTTAGAGTCCAAGTCATCTGCTGAATTAAATGAGTGCGCACTGCTTTCTAATGCTGACATCATCCAAGGAATGACCAGTCCCCACCTGCAGGTCCTCAGCCTGGGGAAAGCCACCACAGAGAAGCAGAGGAGACCTAGGTACAAGAAGAAAACACGTCCCAGGAACAGCAGCTACACTTTCCAGCCTCAGCATGCCCCGAAGCGAAGGGTAGTTAAGGTGAATAAATGAAGAAAAGACATTTGCAATCCTTCTGGGGAGGAATCCGCGCTCGGACAGCCCCCTCCACGGGCAGGCTCTGGGTGGCGCCCACAGCCAGCAGGACGCAGGGGCTGACACTTGGCGCCTGGCCAAAGCTGACCTGTGGTGGAATTGAGTTTCCTCAAGCCGATTTGAAGAACACAATTCAGAAAAGCAATCTCGGCAGCGTGTGCAGAGGCCAGCTGTCTGGTGGACCCCCACCCTTTGTCTCGGAAATAGCTTTGCGCCATGCGCCGAGGGGCTGGGATCTCAGGGAGGCTTTGCTCTCTCCAGGGCGCTCCCTCCCTGTTCCTAACCACACTTAGGAAGCCAGAGTTTATTTCAATTGCGTGACCAACGTTCTTCTAGTTCATTCTTCCTCCTACCTCCTGCCATACAAGCGTAGAATCACTACTTAGGAAAAAGTATGCTATCAGAGAGCTGCAAATTGATTTGCATAGGATATTGATGAGCATGGGAAAAACAGAAAGCGAGGAGAGATTAGAAAAGCACTGGTCATCTCCAGGCTGGTGGGAGATGGGAACTCTTGCCACCTGATGGGGCCTGGTTCCCGGTCAGCAGGTGCACAGATTCGAAAATGGATCCACACAAGGAAGCATTCTCCTCGTGGAGTGGGGTGCTGCTGGTCCGTGATAGAGATAGGATCTTGCAAGGGAGCTCAGAGCAGGTTGCAAGAAGGTCCTCAGATGGCCTCTGCTGCCTGAAACCCCTGTCCTCCTCTCCTGGGCTGCTGCAGCCACAGATTGGGTGGGCCACTGGTCGGAAGTGTGTTCAGAAGGCTGAGGTCAGCAGACGCTGCTGCAGGCTCTCCGCAGGGTCCCTCTGCCTCAGCCAGCCTCCAGTCTCGGGTGCTCAGTGGTGGCAACTGTGCAGTCTCTGCCTCAGACATCATGTGGACCCTCCTGTCTTCTGTCTCTTATGAGGGTTCTTGCCTTTAGATTCAGGGCCCACTGGGTAATTGAACACAATCCCATCATGAGACCCTCGAACTCTGCAAAGACCCCTTCTCACGGTGAGATGGCATTCAGTTTTCAGGGGTTAGCGCCTGGACCTGTGTGGAGGGGCCACCATCTGCCACTCCATGGTGTAACTATTCCTGAATCTCATACTTGTGCACAGCCACTGCACAAAGCGGCACTGGGCCTCATCCCAGAAAGGGTCCCAGGCTTCTGGCACAGAGCTGCTCTGCACAGACAGGCATGGACAGAGCCCCAGGGAGGCTGCTTCTCCCAGGCAGCACCAGCTTCTGCCTGCTGGGCTCCACCCCTCTGCATCAGTCCCTTCCTGGCTGGTCACGGTGTCCACTGGATGCTCCCAGGTCAGCTTCCATGACTGACTTAAAGACACAATTCATCCTGTGAGTGTCTTTCCTTCTCCTCTGTTAGTGGGTTTTCATTTCGTGAAGTGTTGTCTGCCTCCAGTCCCTGACCTGGAGAGGACACCGGAGTGGGAGGGACAGGCACCACCTAGGAGAAGCCAGAGAGCAGAATCGTGATGGGGAAGAAGGAGGGACAGGGACCCAGCGGGTGGCCAGGGAGCTCCACCTCAGAGCTGGGCCACGCCTCACAAGTCCCTTATCTGAAATGGCGTGGGGCCCCCCTGACAGGCCTGGAACCACAGCACAGGAAGGAGACGCCAGGCCAGGAAGTCTCCAGGGGCCAGTGCTGGACAGCGTGCAGGGCTCTGGTGTGGCAGAGGCCGCTGTGGGGTCTTCTCCCATTGCTACTTTCACCTGGGTTCAACAAGGTGCTCTGTGTGCTACAAAGTCAAATTTTGCTTTTCAGAACCTTCTAGAACTTAAAAAAATATTTTTGGTCAACAATCATATTCATGGATGCAGGCCAGGCTTAACTTGCTGGAAGGGCTCCTGGAACCTCGGGCAGTGGGCAGTTCCCGCCCTCTGCCTGTCCTGCCCTTGGTAGAGGAAGTCTTCAGGCGTGCAGTGGGGACAGGGTACCAGACCCCAGAGCCTCGCGGTCAGCTGTAGTCCAGGGTGAGTCCTGTGAGAGGGGGCCTGCTGTGGCTCCTGGGCGACCAAAGGGCCACCAGCTAAAGCCAGGATGTGAAATTTCTGAGTCATAAAGGAGACATTCTGAAACACCAGAAGCCCGTACTTACACTAAGACGCCGTGACCGCCAGGGCGTTGCTGAGGACAGCTGTCCTGAGTGCTGAGTGAGCTGGCTCTGCCTTGCCAGGACCAGGTCCCAGGGTGGCCACTGTGGGTGGGACGGGCTCTGCATGGGCGCCCCTCCCACGCAGCCAGGGAGGGCGGGAGGGATGTGCTAATTAGCACTTCTCGGCTGCGGCTGCGGAGGGAGCAGCCAGACAGCCCTTTCTGTGTTCTTTTCAAAGGGTTGTTTGCTTTCCTTTCAAATCAGTGCAAGTCTGTGCTTTTGGGGAAAATGTAGTTTGGAGCTATTCCATGCTGCAGGATCAGTGTTTTCTGCTTTTCATCAGCTAATTGTCATTCCGCGTTTGCTGGAACTGGTGACCCTCTGTACCTCCGCTTCACGCTCAGCTTCCGCACCCAGCGGCTCTCAGGGGGCTTTCTCTGCAGCTTCTGCTCAGCCTCAGGAGGCAAGCAGCTGCAGTACCTAGACCAGACTCTGGGGAGCCAGGCAGAACCCTCTGAAGGACTCCTGCGGCCATCGGGAAGGGACCTGTCTTGGGGCCTGGGGTCACCGTTCGGATCAGAGCTTCCATCTCCAGTATCTGCCACTCCTTTGATTCTTTTTGATGCTCACCGTGTGTCAGAGAACTGCACAACACTAATGGCCTCGATCTCTTTTTCTCATTGTGAGATAAATGTTGAAAATATCAACTTCCAAACAAAGTAAGAGTGATCCGCACCGTGTAATGCAACTGAGGACGTCCTCAGTTCATTATTTCAGTTGTAAAGTAGAGGTCACATTGTTTTTCTGCACCCAATTTTACTGCCTGTGGCATCTGAGTGAAGAAGAAATGCATTAAAGTGTGTGAGTGTGCGTGAGGTGGGCGTCCACTGGGCTTCAAGGACACATTGGGGGCGGGAGAGCTGCAGCAAGAACAGATGCACACTGGCGTGCGAACATAAGAACCCATCATTTCTAAATGGTGCCTGCCACGCCCAGCCCAGCTGGGTGCTCTTCCCGATCCCGAGAGCTAGGGCTGCCTGTGCCCAGATGGCGGGAACACACGTGGGCATGGGGTGTGGGCGGGAGGGGCGGGTAGCCAGGGCCCTTGGCACTCCAGCAGGCTAAGAGCAGGCAGACTGGGCTGGGCTGGGGGTGGAGATTTGCTAGACCTCCCCCAGACCAGGGAGGATGTGGGGACAGAATGGTCATTAGAGACAATGCTCCCATGGTTCCTAAAAGGTAGTTTGTGCCCAAGATCATGCTTGCAAACAGGGCAACATGACTGCCTCCTTCAATTCTCATCTTGTTCTGTTTCTCTGTGGCCAGAACTTCTAGTACTGTGCTAAATAAGTGGTGAAATGGGGCATCTTCAAAGACTCAACCAAGAAGGGCCAGAACTAATAAGGGCAGCAAATTGCAGGCTATGGAATCAGCACACGAAGATCAGTGGTGTTTTTACTTAGTAGCAGTGAGCTCTCCAAAGAAGTAATCAAGAGAAACATCCTAGTCACAGTAGCTGCAAAAAGTAAATCATCTACAGTCTTCACAATAAAAACTGGAAACAGGAATGAAAGAAATGAAAGGGATACAAATAAATGTAAAGAGATCCTGTATTCATGGATTGGGAAAATTAACTTAGTTAAAATGTCCCTACCACCCAAAGCAATCTACACCAAAATACCCATGCAATTCCCACAAAAATACCCATGTCCTTCTGTGTAGAGATGAGCGGGGGAGAAGCAGAATAACCAAAGCCATGAAAGTGAAGAGAACCAAGCCAGCGGCATCACTCTGGCGTCAAAATATACCGCCGCAGTCCCTGCAGGGATTGGCATGAAACAGACACACAGCTCCTGGGGTGGAACAGAGATCCCAGAACTGAGCCCCACACTCACGGTGGATCTTGACAGAGACGCCAAGGACACGCAAGGGAAAGACGGTCTTCACTCCAGGGAGACTGAGGCGGACACACGCAGAAGGGCCTGGGCCCCTACCTCTCCCAGCAGCAACGCCTACTCAAGATGGCGGAAAGCCCTGAGTGCCCAGCCTGGGAGGACGAGACCTGGAGAGACTGCAGGTGGACCTCTCGGGACCTTGGTCGGGGCAAAGGTGCTGTGAATGTGACCCGAAAACACAGGACACAGAAGCAAAACCAGACAAAGGGGTTATACCAAGACGCGTCGCCAAAGAAACATCAGCGACGCTGGGAATAAAAATGGACTAAACACATTTGCGTCACATTCTCACTGGTGGACCCGAGATGCAGGTCACCACCAGATTTCTCCTCACCCAGGTAGGAGCACTGTTATCAGAAGGACAGAACCACCAGGCTGCCAAGGATGTGGGGAAGGAGGACGTCGGCACACCGTCGGGGGGCAGGTGAATCAGCACAGGCGTTCTGGAGAACGGCCGGAGTGTCCTCACACACTGGATGCAGAACGACCCCGAGGTCATAGCCCCACGACTGGGCAGGGCCCAGAGCCAAAGCAGCCGCCTTCTGAGGAGCCTTGGCACACCAGGTCTACCGCAGCTGGGACGCGAGTTGCCCCAAGGCCCGCTGGGGGGGAGCGGGTAAGGAAGGCCGGCAGCACACACCGTCAGGGGTCAGCCTCCCGCAAGAAGACCTGAGTGGCCTGCAGGACATCGCAGGAAGTGGACCATCACAGAAAGGCAAACCCTGAAACCTTGCTCACACGTGGAAGCTAAAAAGTCCATCCAGGAGGAGGGGAGAGCAGCACGGGTTCCCAGGGATGGACGGGAGCCAGCAGGGGAGAAAGAGGCGTGTCCTGTGGCTCCATGGGGTGAGTCACATGCGCGGGGCCTGGGACATCTCAAGTCACTCACAAGAGTGTTGGGGGTGTTCATGGAGAGACGATAGCAGGGAAGGCCAGGAAGGTGCCGGTCACCCTGATTCTGTCACCACCAGCGTACACATGGATGGGACATCGTATTCTACCTCCTGGACGTGGACAAGTACGAGGTGTCCCTCAGCAAACTTGTAAAAGGCACCTGATTTCCCTTTTTAAGAATTCTTACATTCTTGCAGCGCTGGGGAGGGTGCAGGGCTTGCCCGGCCTGGGAACCTCCAACTCGGCTGCTCACCCGGGCCTGACGCAGTTTGCTCAGCAAGGCACAGCGCTGGACCAGGGAGCACCTCAGAGCTGGGAGCAGAGAGCCCCAGACTTCCTCTCGACCATGGCCGCTGGACCCCAGACAGGTCTTCTCGGGACTCCGCTCCAGAGGAGAGCAGGTGGACGGGTGCACACCGAGAGCCCAGCTCAAAGCCGACACGTGGTATTTCTAACCGCGCTCTGATGATGACTTTTAACAGATTTTATTGCATTTATGAGAAGCTGAGCAGACGGCACCAAGGGCTCCCGGCGAGCCCGGCTTCCCTGTGATCTACTCTCTCACAAGGCACCATGTCCCAACCAGTAAGCAGCACCACCGAGTTGGCACCAGCTGCCCGCAGGGCCCGTTCCCACCCACCGTGGGCTTGCCGGGTCCATCCCTGCCTGGGACGCCGTGTTGTTTATCACGTGTCCCTGGCTCCTCTTGGCTGCCGGCCTCTCTCAGGTTTTCCTTGTTTCTGATGACAGGAAGGTTTCGAAGCGTCCCAGACACATCTTGTGGGGTCCCCTGCCCATGTGCTTTGTCTGAGGTCATTTTCTTACCATGGTTCTGGGTTCTGGGGAAGAAGATCACATTTCCAGTTCCATGACATCGCCTCTGGGGCCCACGCCACCCACAGACTTCTCACTGCTGATGCTGACCTTGACCCTGGCTGGGCGGGGTCTCTGCATGCCCTCCCTCGAGAGCGGTGCTTCCCCTCGGCTGCACTGTGCACGTGGAGGAGGGGCTTCACACGGGGAGCGTCCTGCCACATCCGTGAGCTCCGGTTCTTCTGCAGTTCTAGCTGATATTCCTTCCGTCTCCCATATGTAACTAACTCGAGTGTCTACTTTCATGTTCACAGAATGGCGAATAGGTATTTTATATTTTTTGGGGAGAGTTATAATCCAGTATTACCTGATTTTATTGCTTACATTGTTCCTTCTTTGGGAACTCTTTCGTTGGCTCCTGTTCTGCTTAGAAATATCAGTGGGGTGTGCGTGTGCATGTGTGTGCGTGTGTGCACACGGGCTCTGATGTCTTGTTAAGCTGATCACAGGTTCTCACTGATGTCTCTGACTCACATCCTTTATCACAGGGTTGTTCTCGTCTCCTTCATTTAGCCTGCGTCCCAGTGGAGACGACTAGTGTACAGTGTAAGCACGGCTGCCTTTTCATCATTCTGCACTGTTTTGGGGGCGTGACAACCACACGTGGGGAGGCATCCGTGATGCTGTGTTGGAGGTGCACGTGGCGTGACGTGGTCACTTCCCTCCCCAGGACGTGCCTTCCTCCCTCCCTCTCCCTGATCCGCCTGCGCTCCCCCACTGACCGCCCTCTCTTACTTCGTTAGTTGGTGCCCTACAGTTGGTTACGTATGGGGCTGCTCTGCCTTTTCTTCAGACTCGGCTGCTTTCTAGGCCTCTCAGTGAGTCAGGCTCACACCCATCACGTTAGGCTCCGCAGCACATGCTTCCTACCCTCCCCAAACTCCTGGTGATCTTTACACATTTGTAGACGTTAACACTCACTGCCTGTGCTGTGAAATTCTCTGAGTTTTGACAAAGGAAGATTTCCTGTGCCATCCAGCAGTGCCATCCATAATGGCTTCTGGGCTTTTGCTGGGCCCTCACCGCCTCCCAAGCCCTGGTAACCACTGAAGTGCACGACCTCCACAGTTTTCCATCCCAGAGTATCATACGGGTGGAAACTCACAGCACATAGCTCTTCAGAAAGCCTTCTTCCACTTAAAAACACGCATCTGAATGTCCTTCCTCTCTCCTCCAGCAGGGTCATGCGCACTTCCTGTTATGCTGAATACTATCCCAGGTCACAGGTGCCCTTTCCCTTTCTTTTCACCCTTGGAAGGACGTCTTGGTGGCTTTGAGTTTGGGGTGATTGTGAATGAAACAGCCACAGCATTCCTTGGTAGACTTTGGTGTAAGCAAACATTTCCAGAATCGTCTGGGTGAATGTGAGGGACAGTTCCTGGATGGTGTGGTCAGAGAGCCTTGGGTTTTGTGAGGCACTGCTGGAGAATCTCCTGGTGGCTGCAGCTTCTGCACCCCAGCAGTGGGCACTGCCAGCTGCCCATGTTCTTGTCAGCTTTTGTTATTGTCCATTTCAGTTTGACCTGTGGGCGTAAGATTCAGGAGGGAATGGCCAGTGTCTCATGCTGTACGCCACTGTTGTTTTCAGTTTTACGTTCTTGACGCAAATCTGAACCTAATTTCACACAGCTATGCTATGTATATTTCATCTTTGGTGAAGTGTCCATGCAGATCCTTTGTCTAATTTTTAAAAACCGGATTGTTCTTTCTGTATTGTTCCATTTGGAAATTTCTTGGTACATTTTAGATCTGTCTGTGTCAGACACCTGCTTTGTGAATACCCCAGCCTTTGCCTCTTCTTGTCACTCTGAACAATGTTTTGCATGCCACTTGCTAATTATACTCAAGCCTAAGCTATCAGTGCTTTCATGGATCAGACTGCACATTTTACCTTACTTATTTCAAAACCCAGGTGACAAAAATCTGTCCCACATTTTCTTCCACAAATTTTATAATTCTTCCTTTTCTGTTTAGGCCTATGAGCCATTTCCAGTTAATTTTTGTGAAAGTCAGAAGATCTGTACTTTTCATTTTGCAGGTTGATGTATTCCTGCCTATTCAAAAGACCATCCTTTCTCGGGCGAGCGGCCTTTGCTCCCTGGTCAGCGTGTGCAGCTCCACTGTGGGTGCGTCCGCCAGGGCTCCTGCTCTGCCCCAGGGCATGCGTGCCTGTGCTCGCTCCAGCTCATGCTGTCTCCTGGATGTAGGGTCAGAGTGAGTCCTGAGGTCCCCCACTCCAGGCGCCATGCCGATCTTCTGTCTTTCCCCATAAACTTCAGAATCACTTTGTCAATATCCATGAAATAGCTTGCTGGAATTTTTATTGGGACTGTGTTGAATCCATAGATCAAGTTGAGAAGAATCGACACGTTAAGATTTTGCATCTTCCGACCTCTGAGCACAGCAGCTCTGCATTTTTGTGACCTTCGTTCTTTTCCCTTAATTAGAGTTCTGCTGTTTTCTGTGTAGATCATGTGAATAATTTGTTAGATTTGTACCTGGGTAAGTCATTTTTATCTGAGGGGAGCTCCCCTATTGCACGGGCTTTTAATTTTAGCTTCGGTTGTGTGTTGCCACGTAGCAATCCACTCTGTACCTTGATTTTGTATTTTATGATCTTGCTCTGCTTGCTCATTAGTCCCAGGAATTTATTATGCATTCGTTGGGATTTTTTACATAGACAATCATGTCATCGCTAAATAACGACAGTTGTATATCTTTCTTCCCAGTCTGTGTGTTTTTAACTCACTTCTCCCCTCTCCCTCGAGCTGGGACTTGCAGTACGAGGCCCTGTCAGGGCGTGGGGGCAGGCCTCCCTCCCTGCTGCCTCTTGCCTGCAGTTAGTACAGGCTTCCCCAGGTCAGGAAGCTCTCTCTGTTCCTTGATGGGACTTTGTTTTGTTTTATCCTATGAAGATGTGGGGTCTTTGTCCAACTCACCTGCTATTTGTTTATATTATATGATCTTTCTTCTTGGCCAGGTGATGGCGTGAGCTACATTACTTCATTTTCAAGTCCCACCAGCCCTCCACATTTAGAATGAATCCTGATCAGTCATGGTGAACAATTCTTTCTGTACACCATGGATTTGATTTGCTTTATTTTTTGAAGACTTTTGCATCTGTGTTGTTGAAAGATGTTAGTCAATACTTTTCCTTTCTTGAAAAATATTCATCTGGTTTTGGTAACAGGTCAACATTGGCTTCATGAGATGAGGTGGGAAGGTTTCTCTCCACTTCTCTTTTCTGAAGAATAGCTAAGATTTCTTAAATTTTGTTTGAATTTACACATGAAACCATCTGGGCCTAGTGCTTTATTTTAGGAAGCCATTGAACCACCTTTAATAAACTTAGATGGATTCAGATTACCAATTTTTCTTGTTTGAAATTTGAAAGACTGTCTTACAAGGGATTGGTCCACTTCATCTAAATCATCCTGCATGTAGACATAGTGTTTGTGATATTCTGTCCTTGCAGTGTCCACAAAGTGGGCAGCAGGGCCTCTCTTCCGTTTTTGGTATCTGTGGTTCCTGTTCTCTCTTTCTGTCTTGGTTAGCTGGTTGCAGGCTTACAGATTGTGTTGATGTTTTCAAGGAGTTAGCTTTTGGTTTCATTGGTTTTCTCCATTGATTTCCTGTTTCAATTTCATTGATTCATGTTCTAATTATTATGAATTTTTCTTCTGCCTGCTGTGGGCTGTAAGTTCCCTAGGAGGGATTTAGAGTACTGGTTGGAGAGATGTCCTTCTGATATTCTCTTGCTCTTCATTTCCTGCACAGCACTGCTTTTGAGGCACCCTGAAACATTTTACAAGTTGTATTTTCATTTCATCCAAAATATTTCACATTTCTTTCAAGACATTTCACTTGACCTATACATTACTTATAATGTATCACTTAATCTCCAATTATTCTGGAATTTTCCTTATATCTTTCTGTTACTATTTCTCCTTCAATGTTTTCATGGTCTGAGAGCATACTTCTTATGATTTCTAGTCTTTTAAATCTGTTAAGATATGTTTTGTGACCGAGACTGTGGTCTACCTTGGTGAAGGATCCCTGTGAGTTTAAAAGTCTGTTACTGGCTATGGTACTCTATAAATGTCAATTAAACCAAGGGGATTGAGAGTCGGCAGATTAGCTATATCCTTGCTGATTTTTCTGCTGACTTCATTTATCATTTACTGAAAAGAATGATGCTAGTCTTCAGCTCTGTAGTGGTCTTCACATTCTTGATCCATTTTTACCTCCCATATTTAGGTGTGCTGTTGTTAGAAGCACATACACAAAGACTGCTCTACCTTCCTTAAGACCCACCCTTTGTCATCATGTGTCATCTTTTCATGCCTGGAAATGTCCCCTGTTCTGAAGTCTGCCATGTCTAGACACAACACAACTACTGAGCTTTCTCTGGATCAGGGTAAGTGAGGTATAGATTTCTCCATTTCTTTATACTTAACCTACTGAGTTTCTATGTGTAAAGTGGGTTTCTTGTAGATAGTACATAGTTGGGTTTTGTTTTGTTTTAAACACGCTGAGAATCTCTGTCTTGTGATCAGTGTGTTTAGACCATGAACATTAAATACAATGAATGATATAGTTAGATCAATATCAGTTACTTGTATAACTGTTTTTTAATGCCCTGTTCTGTCTCCCTGGTCGTCCTTGGGTTCTCCTAGGAATTCCTTTTTAAGCAGAGTCCGCCATCGAGCTCTCTCAAGTGCAATCTCTGCTTTTATGCTGAGCTCTGCGGAGGCACCCTATCATCTTGTGACTAAATCCAGGCCTCGAGTCAGACTGTTCTCTCTGGGCTTCCCCAGGGCAAGTCTTTCTCTGCTTCTCACCACCCAGTAAATAGAAGATTGAGGGGACTGGAGTAGGGTGGTTGTCTCCCCAGAGGGGACTAGGCTCTGATAGTCTTTTCTCCTGGAATATAGTACCCTTTGCCCAGAGACCACTTGGGTCTATTTCCAGACCAGAGCCAGAAGGGCATTTGTTCCTGGTCTTGCCTGAAAGGACCTTGTTACTTTCCTGGAGGCAAAGCCCATGAAGCCCCTCCCTCTAGGCCCAGGGACCTCTGGCTCCCACCAGTGCACACTCAGCCTCCAGCAAGTCACCCTGTAGGTGCTCTTGCCACCTGTGGCTCTGGTCTTCCTGCTCCATTGTGCTGCTCTTCCCAGGACTCCCCAGACTGGGGTGGGGGCTGTTTGCCCAGGGATGGGTCTGAGATAAGTCATCAATTTCCCATTCATGCAGCATTTTCTTATTGTTGGAACAGAACAGTGACTTGCAGATTCTGTCTGTGTCAGAGCCTAAAACGAAGTCCCTGTCTACTATTTTAAATTATTTATATGGAAAGCACCCTCCCAGGGCACACAGGGCATCAGCTCCTCACCACAGCTGGGCTGTGCTTCTGCCTGCTGTGAGCCTCTGCCCAGAGCCTCTGCCAGCTCTGGCCTGGCTACAGCAGTGACGTGGCTGGTAACCCGTTTTCACAGGGTGATAATGATCAGAATTTACTGCTGACAGTGCCCAAAGGGTTGCTTTTAAAAATACAGTTTGATAAACTAGGTAAATTGCTGTTTATCAACTGAAAGATAATTAGGAAGCAATTATTAAAACAAAAAAACCCTGGGTACACCAGGAACTTATTAGCATCCAGTTCTAATTAGCGGTGATGCCCAGAACTTCTGTTGTAGCACCTGTGTGGCAAAAACACAGTAGAACTCCCAGGGTCGTGCCTGATTTGCACAACCTACCCATCCTACCCATGATAGAAACATGGCTGCATATCCAGCAGCCGCACACTATCAGAGGCAGCTCTGGATCGCTCCTCCTCATTACCATCCTAGACAAGGCAGCAGAAGAGTCCTGGTGCAGTTCCACCAGACCACCTGAGCCACGTCTCTTTCCATCGCTAGGGCGTGCTTTTGGGACAACAGCCAGCCAGTGAACAGGAGGCTTCAAATCATGCTGTGCCAGTTCTTTGGCTGGAGTGAGCAGGCTCCACGCTGCACCCCCACCTGGACCCTGGTATCAGTCCCAATACCTGCTAGAGCCACAGGCCAAGGGACCACTGGGCAGCAGCCTCTAGTCCTAGGTGACCTTTCTGTGGCCACAGAAGGTCCACTGCCTAAATCTCCACAGGCCACATCCTCCCCAGGTCCCTCTTTCCCCTGCCAGTGTTTGTTGATCCAGGATCCAGCTGTCTGCTCAGACCTGGGGCATGGCCCACACTGGGAGGGACGAAGCCTTCCTGTCACATGCAGGCCCATCTGGCATGGGGCTGGGTGGCCTCGCAGGTTGCAGGTCTGTGCTGCTGTGCTGCAGACAGGACCCAAGCAAGCGAGACCAATCTGGGTTGACACCCGCCTGTCCCCCGGCAGACAGTGGAACCATTCCCATGCAACTTCCATCCCTGCAGCATGGTGGAACCAGAGGCTGAGCTGTCACCAGAGCCTTCAGGAACCCTGAGTTCAGGCACCAGTCATGTCTGTTGGCCTGGCAAGGGTTTCTGAGCACCTCGTAAGCACCAGGCACTTGCTGAATTAAAAAGTGTAACTACTTATAAAATAGACTTAGGCCCTGTGTCTGCTGTCCAGTCCAGAAGGACAGGCAGTAAGTAATTAATCACATGGAAATAAATGATAGAGGTGGCAAGTGCTGCAGAGTGGCTAGTGCTCCGTGTCATGGAGGAAATGGTGCTCAGCCTGGTCTGCAGAGCTCCAGGCGTGGTGTGAGCGTACACTGCATGTGTGTGGGTGTGTAAGGACCAAAAGAGTATGTGCATGTGTTCATGTGGGGGTGCGTGTACACATACACACACACACACATATGATTGTATGCTGTGAGTGTGCAAAAGAATGCAGGTGTGTATATGTGGGGTGTGTGCTTGTGCAAGGGTGTGAGTGGATGTTTGTGCACATAGGTGTGAGCACCCACATCAGTACATAATTGTGCTTGCATGTTTATGTGAGCACAACTGTGTGTGTGCAGGTTTGTGTGTGTGTGAGGTGTGTGGCTGTGTGCATGTGCTTGTACAGGTACCTGCATGTTTGATTGTGGATGTGGTGTTTTGGGGTCTTTCTGGGGGAGGACGGTGGACATGGAAGCAGGGGCAAGGCCAGCCACACAGGGTCAGGTGCTGGTGAGGGAGGTGGGACTTGGCCTGGCGCAGAGCGGAAGCCCTCGGGTAGGAGTGTCTCCAGCTGCAGGTAGAGATTAGGCTGGGCTGGACTGGAGGGTGGGGCAGAAGCAGGAGTCCCTTAGCAGGAGCCAAAGTTAAGCCCTGCAGGGAATCTGCCCCTGTGGCAGGAGAAAGCTAAGTCACTGCTGTGCTGTGGCCTCATTTCTCATCAGGTAAACAGGCCATGTGGTCTTACTGGCTACGCACACGTGGAAATGGGTGAAGTTGACCCCACTGTTTTGAGATGGCACTGTTTCTTCTGCATCCTTCTCCCATGTGTGCACCCAGAGTTGGGATCACTGACAACTCACATACTGTGCACATATTTCCATATTGCAGTACTTTCATAAGTTATTTAAAAGAGAATCTGCACAAGCATAAGTATCTGCTCAATACAAAAATATCAACGTGATAAAAATGCACAATGCTACTGACAATCCAAAACGAATTTCTCTTTGTGTTTTGGAAAAGGCCCTTCCAGGGCACCGGACACCAGCCTCTGCTGGTATTCATAAAGTGGCACCGCACTGCTCACGCTAAACCATGCCACATTTACATGTCTATGCACACATGCATGACACACGGAAGACTTTACTGTGTGAAGACCTGTGCTGAGCTGTGACCACGTTCTCATGTACACTGAAGACTCCGTGATTCATTCAGTGAGTCACGTTTGGGGATGCTTGAGCTTTGTGTTTCCTCCTCCTCCATCCCTTCCCCTCCTTTCCCTCCTTCTTCCTTGCCTTTTGCCTGCTGTGGTGCATTGTGAGGAATGAGCTTGCAGGCTATGTCTTGGTAACTGTCCAATTATTCTTAGGGAAGACGGGGACTGGAATTGCTAGGTTAAAGGCTATGTACATTTAAATATTTAATACAGATTTGTCAGCCATTTGCAAGGCATTTGCAACAATTTACATCCCCACTGGCAAGGCACGTGAATTCTCCCATAGACTTTCCAAATACAGACAGTGCCAAGTCCATAATTATTGCCAACTTGAAAAGGAGATCCAGCTCCTGGTTGCTGAGTTTACACTCCAGCCAGGAGCAGCCCCTGCTCGGCCCAGGAAGTCTGGTTGTGCACGTCATCAAGCTGGTTATAAATGGGATGACAGATGTTCCAATTATTCATTTCTGCCACATACAGGTGTTCTGGAGACCGCAGCTCAGCCCAGCTTCCTGCCATCTCAGCCCAGGCAGGTGTCTCAAAAAGTCACCTTGCAGCTGGACCCTCCAATCCCAGTGACCCCAGCATCGGTCATCCAAATCACAGCAGCATGCGAGTCTTTCCAGGGGAGACGAGCCACCCATTCGCAGGGTGGCTTGGTGCTGCGTACTCAGGTGGAAAGCCCAGTGCTGGTGCCAAGTGCGCAAGGAGGAGCTGCCCTTCCCTTGAGTCTGTGTGGCCTGGGGAATCCTGAGCACCCTTGCTGGGACGGTCATAGCCTGTGAAGACTTGGGGGACGGGCGCAGACCTGCCTAGAGGTGAGCAATGTCAGAGAATGCGCATCCTCAGTATCCGCTGCTTCTCTCACTCACGCTGCATCTGCGCCCCCAGCCCAGGAGTGACCCGTGTGCTTACTCCGCTTGTGGTATAGTCTTGCTCTGCCTGCATGTACCACTCTACTGTCAACCACTACTACTGCCAGTGGGCATTGGGGTTGTTTCCAGCTTGGGGACACCGTCTAGAATATTCCAGTGCTGTCATGACCAGTCCTGTCCAGTCTTCAATGGGCACACGCAGTCATCACCAGAAGAGAATTGCTGGGAGGGATGGAATACATGATCAGCAAGCTCAGGTGGCACCAAACTGTTCTGCAAAGTGTTGGCACCCTTCACAGCCCAGCCAGCTCTTGCCCAGAGTCACTCCACATCCTTGCCGCTCTGCTGTGGCCTCCCTGGCTGTGTTTTGATATCTTGTTACCATTTTAATGGGAATTTCCTAATGACTTGAAGCTGAACAGTTTTTCATGTCCAATGTCCATTTGTATAATCATTTTTGCAAAGTACCTGATGAAATTTGGGGTCTTTCTTTTTTCTTTTTTAGTCAGGCTGGCTCTCTTTTTCTACTGATTGGTAGGAGTGATTGGCAGATCTGTGGATGGCTTTTTTAAATAACTGTACTGTGGAAGTCCTCATAGGTATTGCAGATTGACTTTTCACCTTGCTAGTGGAGTCTTTTGATGAAGTTTGTTTGAATTATGTGAATGCAGTCTAGTTTATCAACTTTTATTTATGGTAAATACCTATTACTTCTTTCAAGTTTAAGAAATCATTGCTCCTCCGACATCTTAAAGATTCTCCATTATCTTCTAAAAGTGTCCCACCTTTCACACTTCAATCTCTGACCTATTTGGGGTTTCTTGTCCTTGTGAATAGTGGGACTAAGGACCATGGTGCACGTTCCCATGAATATCAAGTGGAATTTCAGGGGCATTTCCATGATTGTATCATAAAATACGTGGTCTGAGGCTCTGCAGGCGCCTTCTCTGGTTTGGGAGAAGTAATTCTTCTTCCGAATAAAGAAAACTCATCCTGGACCATTAGCTTTGATTGATAATTTTCAAAAACCTTGTTCCTTAGTAACCGTGATTTATAATATATAAATCTAGCACTGGGGTTGTAGCTAGGTGTTTGCTCAGAGTGGGCGAGGCATGGGTTTGAGCCCCCCAAAATTTTAAAGACGTTTTAAAACATAAATCTAAGCATTACCAAAGAGTTTGGCAAGGAAAGCCTTCTACAAATGGACTGTGTTTTAAATAATGAAAGCCCGCAGGATGGCTTCCCTGGGCAGAGTCAAGGGTGATGCCAGATGGGCAGCGAGGAATTGTCTGCAACTTCTAGAACTTTCCTTCTGGTGTGGGAGATGCACTTGCACAGGCTGCATGCAAACACTCATGCACACTCACCCCCACTCAGACCTCCCCACTACACACACATGCACACTCACCCCCACTCAGACCCCCCCACTACACACACATGCACACTCACCCCCACTCAGACCCCCCCACTACACACACATGCACACTCACCTCCACTCAGATCCCCTACTGCTACACACACATGCACATTCACCCCCACTCAGACCCCCCCACTACACACACATGCACACTCACCCCCCCTCAGACCTCCCCACTACACACACATGCACATTCACCCCCACTCAGACCCCCCCACTACACACACATGCACACTCACCTCCACTCAGATCCCCTACTGCTACACACACATGCACATTCACCCCCACTCAGACCCCCCCACTACACACACATGCACACTCACCCCCCCTCAGACCCCCCACTACACACACATGCACACTCACCTCCACTCAGATCCCCTACTGCTACACACACATGCACATTCACCCCCACTCAGACACCCCACTACACACACATGCACACTCACCCCCACCCAGACACCTCCACTACACACACATGCACACTCACCCCCACTCAGACACCCCACTACACACACATGCACACTCACCTCCACTCAGACCCCCCAACACAACTACACACACATGCACACTCACCCCCACCCAGACCCCCCACTACACACACATGCACACTCACCTCCACTCAGACCCCCCAACACAACTACACACACATGTGCACACTCACCCCCACTCAGACCCCCACTACACACACATGCACACTCACCCCCACTCAGACCCCCCAACACAACTACACACACATGTGCACCCTCACCCCCACCCAGATCCCCCAACACAACTACACACACATGTGCACACTCACCCCCACTCAGACCCCCCCACTACACACACACATGCTCACTCACCCCCACCCAGACCCCCCAACACAACTACACACACACGCACACTCACCTCCACTCAGACCCCCCAACACAACTACACACACATGCACACTCACCCCCACCCAGATCCCCCAACACAACTACACACACATGTGCACACTCACCCCCACCCAGACCCCCAACACAACTACACACACGTGTGCACACTCACCCCCACCCAGACCCCCCAACACAACTACACACACATGTGCACACTCACCCCCACTCAGACCCCCCACTACACACACACATGCTCACTCACCCCCACCCAGACCCCCCAACACAACTACACACACATGTGCACACTCAACCCCACTCAGACCCCCCACTACACACACATGCACACTCACCTCCACTCAGATCCCCCACCACTACACACACATGCACACTCACCCCCACTCAGACCCCCCACTACACACACATGCACACTCACCTCCACTCAGATCCCCCACCACTACACACACATGCACACTCACCCCCACTCAGACCCCCCACTACACACACATGCACACTCACCCCTACTCAGACCCCTCACTACACACACATGCACACTCACCCCTACTCAGACCCCTCACTACACACACATGCACACTCACCCCCACTCAGACCCTCCACTACACACACATGCACACTCACCCCCACTCGACCCCCCACTACACACACACATGCACACACACTTGCCCCTACTCAGATCCACGCACACACCAGTAGACACTCACACACACATACACACTCACATGCAGTCTGGTATGCTCACACATGCTGGTACACACTCACACGCAGGCTCTCCTGTCTAAGGAGCGTGAGGGAGGCGCGTGGAGGGCTTCTGCAGGGTGCAGAACCGGAGCTGGCCTGCCCCTGGTGCCATGACTGCCGGGGGCACCTGTAAGCCTCCTTTGGAGGTCGCCACATAGGGTCAGCCACACTCCAGCCATCTGCAAACTGCGGTTTTGACAAGAGGCTGGAGCTCAGAACCCACCAGGCCCGGTCTCAGTTCTGTCAAGCCCTCGCTGGGCAGCAGGGAGCGTGTTGAACTTCTCTGATCTGTTTTCACGTCTGTTTTGAAGTCGATGATTTGTGGAGTCGCTGTAGATAGAACCTAAAGTCAAATGGAGGCCGTTTGCATGAGCATTTTGTCACTTAGGAAACAGGGAGAGATTCTTGCCAAACATGTGAATAGTGAATATAATGGGTTTTTAAACAAAAACATACAGCGATTTCACTGCAGGATGGAGTCTCTAATAGCATCCGTGACATCTGGCTGTCCTCACTGCCTTCCCTCACGTCCTGCTCGGCTCTGTGCCGGGCTCGGTTGCAGACAGCATTGCCGGGGAGCTCCCCGCATTTTAACAGGCTTGCTGGCTTGGGAGCAGCCTCCGCAAATGGAATCAGAGCATTTTCTAGAACAGTTGTGACACCCCTAACCAACCATATTTGGCCGGAACAGAAATCGGAATTGTGGTTTTCTCCCTGGCTGTGGCTCCCTCCAAGCGGAGCTAACAGGCAGCAGCTCTGTCCGGGAGCTGCTGTGCCCAGCTCCGTCTCCACCGCAGTGAGGGACGCGCGCCTGATCTATAGAGATTGGTTTATATGTTTATGCGCTTGCTGCCAGCACGCTCTAAATTAAGCCCATCTGTCTTCCCTCCTCCCCACACGGGGACTCGCATATTAGTTGCTCTGAAATGTTGATGCCTGACTTTGTGCAGGCTGGTGGCAAAGTGAGTTTCAGCTTCCTCCGTCATAATGTTTCATTAAAAAACACCATCTCGATTAAGAATGATGCTCCTGTCACCCTTTCTCCTACCAGGAAGTTGTCTCTACCCTGAGAAGATACAGTGAGCCACTCCCGGGGCTGGAACTGCAGGAGGCAGAGGGCACAGCAGACCAGCCCAAGTAGATGGAGCTGTGCTGCTTCCAGAAGCTTCCAGGGTGCACTGACCTCTTCGTTCCTGACCTCAGAAGTAGGCATCTGTGAAGGGCACATGCAGGCACCTTCTCCTGGCCTGGGGAGAGTTGCTGCTCCCATCTCCTCAGTGCCTGGGACAGTGCCACTCATAAGTGTGAGTGGACCCATTGGTGGCCCAGAGGACACAGGTCTTCAGGATCGTGCGCAGCCACTGACCTGTGAATCCCCACCTGGTCATTCAGACAACAGATATCAGCCAGGGGTGCAGGTTCCCCGCAAGAGACCAAGGGCAGACACAGCAGATTCCCATCCACCCGTTCACCTGAGCGACCTTCACAGTGACCTCTCCTGAAGGGCTGAGTCCAGAGCCGGCGGCCACCCTGCTTCTCTCCAGCAGGGCAGGGATTCTTCCATCAGGAGGACACTGCAGGAGAGGTGTGGTCAGCCTCTTGTCTGCCCCTTTCCACCTCCAGTACAGGGCCTGGCACCTTCCCCAGGCTACAAACCCATCAAGGCGAGCCCGGCAGAGTGGGCTGGACTGAGGCAGCGCTGCCCTGGCGAAGCCCATTTTGTGACTTGTCAATGAAGTTATTAAGCACTGTTTTCCATTTTGTTTTGTTTTGTTTTTGCATTTTTCATCTTAAATGAGGTATATTGGCACCTAAAAATGGCATGACATTTTGGAGTGTACAACACGGTGTTCATGTCTGCAGACAAGGTGAGATGAGCGCCACAGTGGAGGCGGTTAAGACTTCCATCAGCTCCCAGCGGAATCTTTTCTGCAGTAAAAACACTTATGATCTACTCTCTCCCACATTTCAGGGACACAGTGCAGAACTGTTTACTATAGTCACCTGCTGCACCGTAGGTCTCTGGAGCTCCTTCGTTGGTACCCACCTCCCCGGCCCAAATCCTGTGGCCACCCTCGTCCTCCTCTGTGAGTCTGCTACTGCAGATTCCAAGGTGAGTAAGACCACATGCATTCGGTTTTGTCTGGCTTATTGCACTTAACACAAGTCCTCTCTGTGCCACAAACGGAGCAAAGCTGAATGGTATCCCCTGTGTACACGCACCACCTGGCTCCACCTGAGGTTGTCTCCACACCGTGGCTGCTGTGAAGCCGTGGTCTGGCTGCATGACCTGGAGGCAGAGGGCCCCACAGGCTGCTCAGGCCCCTCTGCACCGGCTGCTCTCACTCCCATCAGATGCTACCAGTTTCACGCTCCCTCTGGACTTCCAGACCTGGAGAACGGGTGGCCGCGGCCGTGGTAGGGGAACATGGGAACCGTCCCAGCAAACGCTGAGTCCGCGACTCTTGAGAGAACACAGAGGCGGTCCAGGCACAAGAAGGCCAAGCAGAACCGGACGAGGGGCAGCCTTCCCTCCAGGACTGGCCCCAGACCTGTAGCTCTCACCAGCTTCTGTGAGGAGACATGACATTTTTGAAAATGAATGGTTAAAGATATTTCTAAACATCCTTATGAGCTTTGTCTTGGCTGGCTTTGATTCAAACTTCCTTTGATTTTTATAAGATTTCCCTTCCCTAAACAATAAGTGATAAACTGATAGTATCATTTACATGCAAATTAATGTGAAAACAATATCTATGACTTTTCATTTCTTGCTGTTTAAAGTTTTTTAAAATAAATTGAGACTGATGGCTTAAGTTATTTCATTTGGTTTCTTGGAAAATACAGGGCTCAAAAGGAAGTGAAGAGAAGTGTTTCCAGTCCTAGAGACACTGAAATGGGACCTTCCTATGTTTAAATTAAATTAAAAATAAATATTAAAATATAATTAATTAATGTATAAGCAGAGATAATTAAAATAAATGTGGTCACTGAAGACTTAAATATTAAAATAAATTGAGTTCATGTGAAAGTTGGGTACCATTGAATAGTATTGCATATTTAATCAGGGCTCAGTTCAAATTGATTAAATATGCCCTTGAAATTAACTATTGATCATTTTTTACTTATTGGATGTAACCCAATTTATTTTCCTACAGATGCAGATGAAATTTCATAACTTGAGCAATTTCTAGAAGCACTTGTTTACCTATTGATGTAAAGTGCTATGAGGTCAATGGGCAGCTGGCTGCTCAGCACCCGAGACACCAAGAGAAGCCCTTCTGGGAGGGATGAGTTTGGTAGAGCAATCAGTGTGTTTGGGGTCCGAGGGAAGAAGAAGGAAAGCATACTTCTGCGTTGTTCTTAACAGTAACTAAACTAACCAGCTCCCCAAACCCAGTTTCCAGGAGGGCATGACTGTTGGCCTGAGCCAGCGCTGGGTCTACGGCAGCAGTCGGATCCTTGTGGATTGTCACCCCTTCCGTTTGGTGTGCAGAGTGCTTTTCACTTGTCGTCTTCATGGTCTGCTTTTCTTTTCAGGAGACTTTCCACCATTGCACGAGATTCACCCGTTCCAGGACTTCCCGGAAGCCTGTGCTCTGTCGTCACCGAGGTCATGGACACCACGGTGAGGGTCGGGCCATGGGATCTGCAAGGCAGTCTGCGGTGAGCTGCGGCAGGTCCCCAAAGAGGGAAGAGCCAGAGGCTTTGGTTGGGAGCAGAAGAGGCACTTGATAACAAGTGAGTTGCCAATTACTGACGTGGGTAAAGTTAATCGCTTCACTTGGGGACAGCTTTCTCAGCACGATTGAAGCAGGGAGGGGAATTTAAAAGAGCTTATCAATAAAATCATACGTCCTCAGAGCATTTGCCTACTTACATTGTTAGCCTCTCCGTTTCTTGGGTAAACAGCTCTGTTGCTTGCAAGTGCCTCTTTAAAAGGAAAATGGGTTTGGTCCCTTCGTAGCAGAATTTACTGGAAGGAAGCCTTTGCACTCAAACGAGCTAAGTCAGGACGTTCCCAGATAGTCACTCAGGTTGTCTCCAGCCTCTGGGTAACTGCTGGGGCTGAATCATCGTCCATGGGACGAGGTGCTGGTGCGGGGAGCTTAGACTCACTCTTGTCCCTCTGGAGACCTATAATTTCAACCTATGGAATAACTGACAATAGACAAGTACAGGAAAACGTCCACTTGGAATTTATTACAATCACATCAGCGTGAGACTCAAGGGGGCAGCGTGTGGGCTGCAGGGAAGGGTGGCACAGTGAGCAGGGTGGTCTTGCTAGGCAGATGTGTCCCCCTCATCTGTCCAGGCCAGGCCTCCCTCTCTGCTTTCCTCCGACTGCCCCTGTTTGCTGACAGAGGTAGATGAATTTTCTTTTACTAATGGACAACTTTACCCTCTATTCCAAGCCTGGCTTCTCTGAAACCAACTGAAAATTGCTGAGGAAAGAAACACACTTGGGGTAGGATATTTGGCCCTCTCCTTGGGGTGGGAGTGCAGGTGTGGTTCTGGGTTCTCACACGTGGACACCAACTGTGGTCACAGGGAACCCAGGGGCAGGCAGAGCAGCAACCAGGCAGGTCAGGCCTACTGTGGTGGAGACACGAGGGTGGGGAGAATGACCACCCTTCTGTGCAGCAGGCTCTGATGCATCTCTGAGGGGCCTCCAGAGTCCACAAAGCCCGGGGATACCCACTATGTGACCACTGGCATCATCCCAGCTCCAAGAAATGATGTCCACCTCCTGTGCAGTGAGTCCTCCATCACCTCATTATTTCTCTCAAATTGCCTGAAAATTTGTCTTTGAAGTGTTTCTTTTCTGAAGCAATTATTATTTAGAATGTGAAAATTAATCCCCCAAATAAATGAACAAGGCAGGAGAAATGCTAATCAGTACCTTTAACTTCCAGCGCCTGGGGTGGTGTGGAGAGCAGGTATCTGGTTATCTATGGCTGTGTACGGAACTCTCCAAACAGGGAGGCTGAAAACAACCGTGGCGTTTTCCACAGGTTTCCAAGGTAAGAACGTGGGGTGGGCTCTCCAGTGTTTCCCTCTGTTCTGAGGAGCACAGATCGTCTCTCCCTGCCCCCTGCCCTTTGTCTCTCTCTCCCTCCCCCACCCTGTCCCTGTAGGACAGGCTTTGGCAACTTGGTCCAAGTGGTCACACTTCCTACGTGGGAGCTGGCTCTAAACAAGTAGCTATCCGTCAACCATGTGGCAGGCCCACCCAGATTCATGGGAGGGGGCAGAGAGCAGGAGCCCCTCACTCTGCTTGCTGACGGGTCCTGACAAAGCCAAGCCATGTCACAGAGGAGCACCTTTGATGGGAGACATCACTGTAGCCACATTCGGAAGATGAAATCTGCCGAGCTGGGACTTCTAAAGGTAAGTCCTCCCAGGAGAAGCACGGCGGAACAGGAGGCCTACTGAGTACAGACTGACAGCCCGGGAGGACAGACGGCAGAGACCCGAGATGGCAAAGCTGGTCCAGCAGCTGAGAGCAGTGTCGCCTGCCACCTGGGGACACCCTCTCTCTTGGAAGGAGCCCAGCCTGCTGGCCCAGGTGAAACTCACCCACCGTGGCTTCATCTCGGAGCCCGCGAGGCTGCCGCCCCTCACAGGGCCCCCACCTGGATCATGCTCTCCAGCTCCAGAGGCAGCCTGGGCCATGAAGCCAGCTCTCCTGAGGGTCTTGGGGAACTACGGTCCATCCCACACCGGTGGACTGTGTGGCAGCAGCAAGGGATGCTGGGAGTTTCTGCCTCCACACACATTAGGCTTTGGAGACCTGTCTGTCCTCTTGGGCTGTCGGTCTGCGCTCCAGTAGCCCTCCTGTTCTGCCATGCTTCTCCTGGGAGGACTTAGGTCTGCAGTCTGCCTGTCGTGACCTGGACCAGTGCAGCCAGGCAGCACGTAAGGCCAGGGTTGGAGCACACGCAGTGGAAGGGGCTCGGGCACCAGGCTTGGAAGGCAGTCACAGAGGCAATGCGTGGACTTTTACCGAGCCGGCTCCACTGCAGCTCCGTCCAGTGAGGCAGGACTCAGGAGACAGTGCACTGAGCCTCTCACGGAGCCTATTTTTGTCATAAAAACAGGACAGTGAGCTGCTTGAAGGCCACTCTTTCTTCAAGTGAAAACTGGAGGATTTTGCCTGACTTGAGCAAGGATAAGAACAGTCCTACCCAGATGTCCCAAACCGGGCAGGGAAGAGGTCTCCCTTGGACGGGTCTGGCATGCAGTGGGCCTCTGAAGGGGGTCCCCTCTGTGCCAATGGCTGTCACTCCAAACACCTCCCCTGCACTCTGCTTGGGAGGGAGGCTTCTCCTAGGTCCCTGGACAGAGGAGACTGACAACATTTACTTACCCTGAACTCCGAACTCCCAGTCCAGAGAAGTTCACAGTGCCATCAAAGGCCACGCAGGGTACCCTCAGGAGCGGTGGGTCTGTGGAAGGCGTGGTTTCGTGCAAGCAAAGGGTTGGGGTGCTCCTCGATCCCCAGCAGGACGTGCCAGCTTGCTGAACACGCCAGGGCTCTCAGGGAACTGCAGCCTGCACCCCAGGTGAGCGGGACCGTTGGCTATCCCTTGATAGGACTGGTTAACTACAGGATCTTTCCTTGGGAGCAGAGTTGAGAGGCCAGCTAAGGCGCCTGGCTTTCTAGGTGTCCAGACACTACAACACTGAGCCCCAACCTCCAGTGTCACGGCACGAAGCCCTTTGCCTTCCCTGGTCGAGGCTGCAGGGCCCCACCAAACAGCAGGTTGAAGGTGCTGTGGCCTCACTCTCCTGCCTCCCTGTGTGGGGCAGGAGGAGACCTAGTGCTCAGGGACGCCGGTTCTGCGGAACCACCCGACCTCTTCTTCCGCGTGGCTTTCTGCACCTGAGTCTTGATGACAGCAGCCAACCCCCCAGGGAACCCTGGAGGCTTATTAAGACTCGCACCTGGACCCTGCAAGGAATAGCCGCACCAGCCCTCTCCGCGGCCTCTGTTTGCTGGCAGAACCTTATCGAGCACAAGCCTTGCATTTGCCCTGGAAGATTAGCTAACGGCCATCACATGGTATGTACTGTGGCTTTCATGACTTAAAGAGGTGGAGAATCAGACAGAAGGCTCTGGGTGCCACACAAAGCTTTGCACTCGGTAGAAGTCCACGCATCGCCTTTGTGACTGCCTTCCCAGCCTGGAGCACCAAGCCTGCCCCATGCATGCGACCAGAGGGCATTCATGGAACTCCTGCTTAGGGATGGCCGTGGTCCTGAGGACGACCTGGCCCCTCCGCACTGCGTAGGAGTCCTTATCCCAGAAGGCCTCACCCGCCTCCTGGGAGCACCAAGCTCATGAGTGCTTGCAAGGCCTGCCCTGGGAGCTGACAGACCACACCCAGGCCCAGGCCGCTGGGACAGCGCAGGAAACAGCGGGAAATTCCTGGGGCCGGCCGGGCGCAAGGGCCAGGGGTGTCTGCTGGGGGGTGGCAGACCCTCCCTCAGCCCCTTCTCTCTCCACGCCTCTGCCCCCAGCCCCCAGCCCCTTGCCTGCACCCACCGGTGGAGACGAGAAGCAATGGTCTCACTGGATAGCTGTGTCCCCAAATGTGCCCAGGGGCTCTGGAGCACTGGTTTTTGGGGATTTGGAGGGGTCAGCATCTCAGTGGTGAAAAGGTAGCTTTGTGCAGCTCTGTCTTTCAGGGTCCCTTGGACTCACGTGACACGCAGCACCCCCACTCATCAGAATCCCAGAACCATCCCCCATGTCTTGGGGAACTGGGAGGAATAAACAACCCAGCTTTCTTGGCCTGACTCAAAAGTTCAGGAAATTGGAAGGGGCGCCGTGTGGACACCAGCACCAGGCCCAACAAGGGCAGCTCAGAAAGGCCACATGAGGAGACAGTTGCTGGGCTTCCCTGGCAAGATGGGTTGTCCCTGGGGCTCGCAGGGCCCAGCCCTCTGTGCTACTGGGCCAGGCTGCAAACAAAGCTTCGGGGCCTAAGAAGTAAATGTCCCTGCGACTCAGGGCTACTGTCACCTGTCCCCCAACGCACCCTGACTGTGCACATTGAACCAACAGGTGCTTTCTGTGTCCACCTCACTGGGCCCTCACAGGCACACTGACCACATGGATGGCAAGAGCTGGGCCCCAAGAAACCTGAGCGCTACCAAGACGTCAGCGTCCAGCTTCAGGACTGAGGCTGGGGCCCACCTGCCTGCACGAGTTCCTGGCTTTGACTTCACAGTGTCCCCTGCTCCGCGGGGACTCAGACCTCACAATCGCTCACGAACGCTCACGTGCAGCTCCTGTGCAGTCGAAGCATAGGCTTCCCCAGTCCCAGTGCTCACCAAATTTTCCTCCTGGTCAAGAAGTGCATCCGCATCATCCTGAACTCTCTGTGACGACTGGTGAGAGCTGTCCTTTGACCTCCCAGAGGCCTCTGATCTGCAAAGAGAATCAGAACACCCGGGTACTTCCTTACATAGCTGCAAGAGGCAACCAAGGGAAGGTTTTCTCACCTGCAAAGTGGTGATAACGATTGTTATCCTAGAAAGATATTGTGAGAATGAATATGAATCAAGACATATCAAAGCACTGAGACCAGGGACTGTCAGACACTGTCCAACATATTAGCTACATCATTAGGCCATGCCCCAACACTCCGGCAGTCCCACTGGTTGGGATTGCTGCTTCCTCTTTGCATTCCCAGTGCTAAATGGCTACATCTGACTTCCTCATGGGGCTACGTGGAGTTAGGATGACCTACATAGGGATGTTAGTTCTCCAAAGACAAGGACAAGTGCTGATACCCCGAGGCTCCTTCTTTCTAAAGGAAAGAAATCACACTACAGCATTCAAGTGTAAGGACACATCGTCTCCCCTGCTTCCCACCCAGCATGGTGCATCAGGAGGGGGAGTGTGGCCACATGCTCCCTCACCTCCACCGGCTCCAATGAGCGCCACCAAGCAGACCTCCACAGCCCTCAGCCTGAGACCCAGCCTCACCCTGCCGAGCTCCTGAGGTGCATGTGTGGGTTGGCATCCTCCACAGCCTGCTCGGTCCTCTTTTGCTATTTATCCATTGTCTGTTTCCAAACCCAGAACATTGGAAGATACCTGGGCAGGGCATTAAGACAGCAAGCCCCCTGGAGGACACACACCTGCTTGTGGGTTGGGGCCCAGCATGGAGGTCATCCTACGGCCAAGTTAACATCCAAGAGGCAAATATAAAATCCACCCTCACCTGTCTCAACCTTTCTCATGAGCGGTAACCATTGCTACAGGTTTGTAAATGTTCAAATCAATACATATGACTTCTTTAAAACCCTGCTGCTGTGATCCTACTGAGATATAAGATGATTGATAGCAAAACTATTCACATACTATATAATAAAAATTCAAAATAATTTAATATCTTTATTTTAATCTTTATGAACATGGAAAATGTCATTTATAAAATAAATCAAAATGCCTTTAAAAAAAAAAAGAGGCAAAAATGGAGCCGCTCCACGTGTGCCTTGGCTTCCAGCACCTGCTGTGTCTGCAGAAGACCTTGACGGCCATGGGACAGTCCAGAGGACGGTCCATGCGACAGTGAGCTCTTGTGGAAAATTCCACAAGTGCTAAAATAATCTCACAAGCAAAAGCTCCTTTCTGTGTGGAAGAGGGCCACCAGCAGGCAGAAGGGTGCCTCCGGGGCCAACTCCCGAAGGAGTGCTGATGGCTTCTCACCGAGTGGTGCTTCTGGAGAAAGAAATATTCTTTCCTTTCCAGAGACGAAATTTTTCATTGTGGTATTTTTCTATGATTTCTGACTCTGTCTTGAAAGCAAGTACAGGATATACTTAAGGGTTATTTATTATAAATGAAGTAAGCGAAAATGCTCTGGAGAAGAAGGAAATATGACCAACAGGAAGAACCGGAAAATTGAGCTTTCAACCAATGCACCTCTGGCTGGCGTTTCATCTGCCTCTGCTTCTAGTTTCTCTTCCTCAACCACTGCTCGAACTGACAAGAAGGTAATTAGATTCTGCTTTTTCAAGAGCAAAGGAGTTATTAATTTTAGTAGTTAAGGTTCTGCAGATCCTGTGCCTTTTCCTCTGTTCTCACCTGTGGTGGGCACTGGGCCCACAGCCTTCCTAGCTGGGATCCTCCACACCCTGTCCACCACCAGGAGGCCCGAGAGAACGAGGCCTGGCAATCCCACAGGGAAACCCCCGCCCCCACCTCCAGTGGCCAGGGCTCCCCTCTCTCTGCGATTCCTGGCCAAGACCCTCAGGTCCATCTCATGCCTGCACGGCCAGCAGTGTGGTGGGAAGCGGGCCTCAGCCCTGCTGGAGGCCCTGCATGGTGGCTGTTCCCTCCTCCCCTGCATCCGCTCTCTGAGGCCTTTCTTTCTTCATACACTGACTTACTGAGTGTTCAGTATGCTAGTCATTTGGAAGAAAATCCTGGGTTTTCTACCTGTTTTAGTTCACGTTTGATTTTTTCTATTGTCTTTCTAAATTGTTGTGCTAGATACCATTTTTTCCTTAATAAAATGCTACTCTGCCTGGAAGGGTACCAAATGGAAGATGGCAGGTGTGGCTCAGTTTCCTTCCTCCCCTGGGGCAGCAGGGCCAGCCAGCCTGATTAGAGGGTCAGAGTCAGCCCCCAGCAAGATGGCCTCTGCTTCCCCCAGCAGACAGCCAGGCCACTGACTCTCCAGGTCCCTGGGTGGCGGCGGGGAGAGCCTGTGTTCCCTCAATCTGGAGACCGAGTGCAGAGGTCCAAACTCAAGCCATGGCTCTTGGGCCCTTGGGCTCTTGAAATCATTCCTCTTGGAACTGGAGATCATGTGGGCACAGCAGAGGGCCCGACTCAGATATCAGTTAGTTAGCTAATCAGTTACTTCTGATTGTGTTGGTGGTCACTCTTGATAGAATTTGCCATTAAGCACGATTCTTGACAGCAGCGGCTGAGGTTTTAGGGCCACTGCCTACTGAAAGGGGCTGCTTGTGTGCCCGTGGCCAGAGCTAGCAGCCTCAGACTTCATACTGCAACGTCCCACCGAGATCGGGGCTTCTGCTTTACCAAGCCTGTATGTTTTGACTATCAGAGCACATTTTAGCTATAAATATTTAAAAACACTCAGAAAGGCAGAAAGAACTGCCTGAACAAGCAGGATGCTCCCTGCAGGCCACGAGGGAACAGCTCTGTTGCCTGCTGGGCACGCCCTCCACAAGTCCCAGGGGCCCTTGCCAGCACTACGCTTCTGCTCTGCCCCCAAACCTAGCAGACATACACACTCCTGTCTGCTGGGCGTGAGTCTGGACACAGTTGGGTTCTCTTTTGTCCAGGTGCGGAGGACCGCAGTCCTCTCCTGAGCTGGGGACCGTCATGCGATCTGAACTACTTTCACATCCTGGTCTGCATGTGGCTGGAAGAAGGCGTTCAGGGGCCCAGACGTCCCACATCGGCAATTCTGTGCACACAGCGCTGAGAGGGTCATTGAGCGGTTGCTCTGCCAGTGCGGTAGTGAGAGGCTAACGGGCCCAAGGGCTTCGCCCTCATTCAGAGCAGAGAGGCAGAGAAGTCCATTCCCAGGTGCCCGAGGCCCGAGCTGGTCCTTCCCCCGGCTCCCCTTCCCTGGAGGAGCGCTCTGGAGCCAGAGCAGCGGCCGCTTGCAGGGGTCTGCTGATTCACCCTCAGTGGGGCTGCAGTCTGAGGGCAAAACATTGTGGAATCCTCTTCACAGCGTACGTGTGAAATGGCTTTTTAAAAATCAATAGGGAATCAACTGCAAAGTCAATGAACACTTGGGATAAGTGAAAGGATTCCGTTACTGTGGTCTTCACTCCTCTTCTGGGAAGAGTGCCCATTTTTCATGACAACACGGTTGCCTTCTTCCTAAGTCTGGAAACTTCAGGAGACTCTCAGGCTCTGCTTTTTCTGCAATTCGCCAGCTTGCAGACCGCGTGGAGGATTAAACTCCCACTCCTCCGTGTGTCTCTTCGTGCCTGGGTAAAGTAGGTGGTCTCTGGGCCAGAAATGCCCAGACACAGCGCACGGGGTGGGGAAGAGCGCAGCCCCCATTTGATGACAGTCCAGAATCTTAAGGGACATTCTGCAGCAGCTCTGGAGCCAGCAGGCCCCAGCTCCTCACTCCAGACCCCTCCCATCTCCTGCATGGCTGCCTATAGCTGTGCTTCCTGGGGCTGCCCTAGTCTACCATGCTGGACATCTCCCCCGATCTGGTCCACTCCACACAGGCCACAGCCAGCACCTTCCTACACAGGATCCCAGCTTGAGCAACAGACCCAGTAAACAGCAGGTGCTGAATGTATACCAGGTATGTCATTGTGCAATATCAATATCAATAACCATTTTTATATGAACACAATCATAATTGGTAAGGAATACATAAAAACTCACTCAAGAATATACGTAGTTATTTGTTTATGGCAATCTTTTATTTTTGCTAAGCCATAGTGGCTTTCTCTGTTGAGATGTTGACATGCATTTTACTATTTATGTACAGATTGAGTATCCTTTACCCCACATACTTGGGACCAGAGGGTTTCAGATTTGTGATATTTTCAGATTTTGAAATAGTTGCATATACTTTACAAGAGGAGAATCCCTAGTCCCATAATCCAAAATCTAAAATGATCTGAAAGTTTGGGGTTTCAGATTGTGGAGTAGAGACGCTCATTGTGCACACACGTGCACGCACACACACACACACACACTTGACGTCAGCAATCATATTCTGCCACAGGACAGTTGCTCTCTGTGGAAGGTGTGGACATGCCCCTTACTGTTGATTCGTGCGTTTACACTGACACCATTGATTGACAGAAACCTGCCACCTCGGTGCTAATCCGGGCATCCCTCAGATGCAGAGAGCACCGGGTGGCTCTCACCATGGCTGCTGCTGGCCTTGGGCTGGCACATGCCCTGGGCAGGAGTCCACAGGGTCTTCCACTGCCTTGCTCGTCCTGTGAGGCAAACTCTCTTCAGATTACACACTAAAGAAAGTGGAGAGGAGCGTGCAGAGAAGCTGGGATGGGATCCTCCACTGAAGCCACGGGCAGCCAGGGTCTGAGTGGCTCTCCAGGGGACCTCGTGGTGCCTCCTGTGAATGCCACTGGTCACTAGGCCCCAGGAGGTGTGTCACCCCTCCAGGATCTCCATGGTGGGAGGCTGCTGGGGAGGACCCAGCCTCCACTACAGGACCCCTCCTGCCGTAAGCCTTCCGCCTTTGCTCAGCAGGAGCAGTGGCTTTTATTTAGTGCTGAGATCTGCCAGGCTGCGGTGAGAGCGACACCCTCACTTACGGAATGCCCTATGACAGGTGTCAACTCAGCTGAAACTCTCAAGGTCCCACGGGGTCGTTCTTATTATTACTGCCCTTCACTGAGGCGGGCAGAGGGGAACTGGCTGAAGATTTAGAGGGGCATCTGATCCGGCCAGGCACGTGTGACTGAGGCAAAACCAGGCCTGGTTAGCCAGCTGGCACACAAGGTGGGAGGCACGGGCCTGCTGCAGTGGGGACTTCCGGGGAGAAGCCCGCCCGGTGCTCGAGTCTGAGCCTGCCCTCCTAAGCTCTGCCATTGCCAGGCAAGGGAAGCCCTGAGCCCTGCAGGAGGGGGACAGCCAGAATCCAGGGGCCCCTCGACTCACACGTCCTGGAACAGCCAGTGTGTTGAAGTGCTCCTGCTGTGGCCGTCCGGGGTGGCCTCCCTGGCACCACACCCTTCAGGGAAGGCCGTCCCCGGCCCAGCCCTCTTCACCATCCACACCCTGTCCCCCCATGTTCTGGTCCCTCCCTGGTGTCCTGAAGCACAGGCATCCACACAGGCCTGGCAGAGGCAGCCTGGAGCGCCAGACACCAGGGCCATGGTGACCCCTGATGCACAGCAGACTCCAGGCTTCTTTCCCTTCGACAGCACCCTGGACTGGAGAGCCTCCTCAGCAACCCCACAGGGACAGGTGGCCCTAGACACAGTGGGAGGCAGGGAGGGTCCCCAACTGCAGCCCCGGCCCCTGCCAGCTTCCCCCTCCTGCATCGGAGCCATCAGACCAAGGTGGACTGAACAAGTGTGTGGCCAGCACCCTGCGACCTTGTGTTCTCTGGTCTGCAAGACCTTGAAAGAAGACCCCACGCAGGACTCCAGCAAAGCGGAGCAGCGTTTCTAACGTGGCACGGAGTTTAGACCTCAAGTGCTCCCTGACGGCAGGGGCCCTGGGAAAGGCTGGAAAGATGTGCTTGGAAAGGTGGGATGGCAGGTGGATCTGAGCGCCCCGGTGGTGCACTGAGTGTATAGGCACGTGCCCAGGAAGATGGCACATGCTGAGGACGGGGACATGGGCCTGCACCAGCGTCCGAGAGGCTGTAAGGCGAGCAAATGCAGGACGGGGAGGGCACTGGCAGCAGCCGGCACCCTGGTCAAGAGCCCCTGCACCTCCTGCTCCTTCCCTTAGAGTGGGAGGGGACTCCACTGGAACCAGGGCCAGGGCAGCTCAGTCTAGGTGTCCTCCACACACTGGAGGACACATGATGAGACCAGGCCACTTGCTCCCGGAAGTTCCTGGGTGTCTCACAAAGGCAGAAAAACTGGAGGGACAGTGTTTTAGTCAGCTTTTCACTGCAGTGACCAAAAGACATGACAAGAAAAATTCTAAGGAGGAAAAGTTTATTTGGGGCTCCTGGTTTCATAGTTTCAGTCCATAGGCGGCTGACTCCATTCCTCAGGGCCCAGGGCAAGGCAGAGCATCATGGCAGAGGGTGTGGCCGAAGAAAGCAGCTGGGAAGTGGTTTCAGACAGCAGAGAGAGAGAGAGCCCCAGCTCGACAAGGACAAAATGTAAACCCAAAGGCACAGCCCCAGGGATCCACCTCCGCCAGCCGCACCCCTGCCCACCGTTACTACCAGCTGACCCCTGCCAGGGGATTAACACGCTGATTATGTCAGGACCCAGTCCACTCATTTCACCTCTGGGCCTTTTCCATTGTCTCACACATGTGCTTTGGGGGTCGCTGCACATCTTCACCACAACAGACCGAGTCGAGGGGACGCCCTGGAGTCTGCCTGCACCCCTACTCCTGGGTGCTCCTTGGTTGGCAGCTCCAGCTTCTGTTACACCTGTTGGCACAGGTGTCCTCTGTTAGGAAAAGCCTGTCCCCCGTGTCCTGAAGGCACAGGCCACCCTGACAGTCACCCAGAGGGGCAGGCAAGGCTGCCTTTCGGCACCTGCCAGCACCTGTGGTGTAAACGCCCCCACCGCCAACTTCATGCTGCCAGTGGTGCCTCTGAACGCACAGTGGGAAAAGACGCATCGCGCTGCAGAGTGCAGGGGCAGCTCAAGCCCCTGCCTCTGCGGTACTCTGGCTTAAGGGCCTCCACCAGCAGCCTGGGCAGCAGCAGCCCCCAGGAGTCCCCAAGCGCTGTGACATCCCCTGCAGGGTGGTGCCCTCTGCACAGCCACCTCCCATCGCTCCTGATCCCTGGAGCCATCTGTCTCCCCTGGGGAGCCTGTGCATGGGCTGCAGACCTCCAACAGGTTAGTTTTAAATAAATCCACTTAGGAGAGTTTAGAGTGAGCCTGTTCTCCTGGGTCCAGTGACTACTGAAGTGGAGCCCGGCCTGTGCCCCTCTGCCTCACCAGGGTTTCCACGACTCTCTGTCCTGCCAGCCTCTCAGTTCTGGACCTGTGGTCATCTCTGATAGCCCAGCTTGGCTCCGGACACTGAGTGGCTGGGGATTCAGGCTCCTGGGCGTGGAGCACACAGAGCCTTTTCCCAGTGGTGCAGGGGAGGGACGTCTCCCACTGAACCACTCTCGGGTTGGTGGGATGGCAAGGCACCCCAAGAATCAAAGGGCAAGAGGGCAAGACAGCAGGACATGACGTGTCCGTTTCAATAGGCAGTTTGACAAAAACTTTTCTAAAACGATAGGCTTATTATTATTTAAAATAGTGTATACAAGTGGTGAAGAATCCAAGCAGATTCAGAGAGGGGCCTTAGCCCCGGTGTCCAGGGCCTGTCCACCTCCAGCCCTCCTACCTCACTGGCCTCTACCTGTGCAGGAAGTTGCTGGGGCCTGGTCTATCCTGCCGCCAGGAGCTCATCGCCCAGAATCACAATCTGTGTCTCAGGGAGGCTGTTTTTCATCCACAGTGGTGGTTTGCTTTGATTTTAAAAGGCTAATCTACTATCTTTTGTTTCATAAAAGTCGAGATTTGCCTATTTCAGGAAATACAGAGAATGCAAAGCTTTGGAAATGTAGGTTTTTCTGTGCAGGAGTCAGGGTGAGGGAGCGTCTGGGTGAGACTGACACTCGATCCTGCAGGTGGAGTCAAGCAGTGACCCTCAGTGTGTGGCCTCATCCAGCCCCAGGAGGGCCTCAAGAGGGCTGAAGGGGAGGAAGAATCCTGTCTCTCTGGCTGGCTGTCCTCAAGCTGGGACCCCGGTCTTCCTCTGGCTCTGCTCCAACTTGGACTGGGACCTACACCACTGTATAGGTGGCTCCCCTGGGCATCTACCTGCCCACCGGGGATCTTGGACTTCTCAGTCTGAAATGATTAATTTGAATTGTCAACTTCATTGGATTAAGAGATGTCCAAGATTAAGAGGCTTCTGGGTGTGTCCACGAGGGTGTGTCTAGGAATGATTGGCATGTGGGATAGCAAACTGAAGTGGAGCCCCTCCTTAAGCTTGGGCAGTACCATAATAGGCTGGAGGCTTAGATAGAATCAAAGTTGGAAAAACAAGGAAGCATCAGCAAATGCAAGCTCCCTTGGGTTTTTTTTTTTTTTTTCATTTCTTTTAATTGATTTTTTTATTTGTTTTGATTAGTTGTACATGACAGAAGAATGCATTTATACATTTTGATAGATCATTCATAGATGGAGTGTAATCTCTCATTTTTCTGTTGTACATACTGTAGGATCACATCAGTCACACAGTCATACGTGGACATGGGGTAATAATGTCTGCTTTGGTTCTCAAACAGGTTCTTGATTGCTGCTGTGCTTGCCTGAGGACGTCAGACTCTCGCTCCTTCACTCTTCCAAGGTGGACACTGCCAGTGATTTTTCCAGGGAGTTTCCAAAGCCTTTGGTCTTAGACAAGGGTAGCACCATTGATCCCTCTTGTTCTGAGGCTTCCATCTCCTGGACTACACAGCTACTGGTTCCTCCAGCTCTCCAGCCTGCACACGGCCATGGTGGACTGTCCAGCTTCTGGTGGTATAAGTCAATCTAATACGTTCCCCTTTTATACTCATGCCTCCTGCTCTTCTGTTCCTCTAGAGAACCCTGAGTAATCTCAGCCTCGATCACATGACCCAGCTCCTTATAGTAAGGAGCTTTCTCAGAAAGAGGCTGAGACATCACATGTTCTGGTTCTGGCACAACATCAAGCACATGGTTTTGAATCACTGAATGAATTAGTAAGCAAATGAAAATGAGACAGAAAAGGGCTGGCACGGGTGGCCGGGCTGCCATAGCTGCCCTGCCATGAAGGCTGGACAGGGACAGTCCAGGGAAGGGAAGCTGAGGAGCCAGCTCTGGGAAGGAGGAGCCTGTGGAGCAGGGGTGTAAGCAGCCTGGGCAGGCAGGGCAGGGCCGACGGTGCCCAGAGTGAGGGGCGCCAGGCATGAGCAGCTGTGACCTCACCTCTGAGCCTTGGGAAGGTGCGATGCTGTCGTCTGGGATTTAGTGGCAGGGCGTGTGGGAACCTGCTGTGCTCCTCCGTGGGGTGAACGCCCTGGCTGCTGCTGAACTGCACACCCAGAGGGGTTCGGAGGTGAAACCGGTGCCCGAGTGTTTAAAGAAGAGCTCAGAAGTGAGGGAGGGATTGGAGCGCCGCAAGCATCTTCAGACAGCAGGAGAAATCAGGAAGTCAGGTGTGACCTGCAAGTGGGACGGACCGGGCACGCTGCGCTCCCCGCTCTGCCCCCCGTGCAGGACTGAGCTCTTCTTCCTGCAAAGTGCGGGCTGTGCAGGGGACAGAGGGCTCTGCCTCTTGGCCTACCGGGAGTCCCCAGATCAAGGGCTCTGGATCCAGCACAGATTCCTTGGAAGCAAATTGTCCATGTGCCTTTGAGTGGGAAACTGGAGCAAACGGAACAGGGAGGGACCTCACTGCAGCCCCGGGTTGGCATCGGCTTCTGCAGAGTGCTGCCCTTGTGTCCCTGCAGACTGTGCCGGGAGCTGAGGGAGGTGGCGTCCCCACCGGCTTCGCTGTGTCAAGCCGGCACCAACAAGGCTGAGTTTGTAGAAGCATGGGTGCAGCTGACATCCAGGAGACAGACTGCACACGCGGCGCCCGGGACAGCTTAGACAGACATCAAGTGACAAAAAAGAGCTCGTGATAGATGAGGAAACCCATTAGTGAAATGAGAGGGGGTGAACTTTAAATGTAAAGTATCAATCATCCAGCACTGGGCTGCGGGGACATGAATAAATCACAGCGCATGAGGGATTGGCGGCTCAGGCCCACCCGAGGCCGCGTCCCTGGATCTGACTCCATCCCTGGAGACACAGACGGTTCATGAGGGCCACCAGTCATGCCCCCTCCTTGTGTGCTGCACCCCTCAAGCCCAGCCTGTGCCTTTTACAAGGAGTTGGAGGGAGCCACCCTGTCAGGGTCCTCAAGACCCCCAGCAAACCCAGCCACTCCGCCCACATGCCTGGAGAGCTCCGCTGTGAAGTCTGAGTGACGTGGAATAAGTAGCTCAAAGGTGTATGGCCACAGCCTGTGGCCAGCAAGCCTTTCCGTGCGCTGTGAGGGCCGCCCACAGCCAAGCCCCTCCAGGCCCTTCCCAGAATCCTCCCCGAACTTAGAGTTTGCCGCCAACCTGCAGGGAAACGGGGCGGCAAAGCCCGTGTGTTTAAACAAGCTTCGACAAGGGGAGCCTGGAGAATCTAGCAGTGGTGCGGGACGGGGATGCCGAGCACAGAGAGGGAAGCAGAGTCTGGGGCAGAGCCAGGGTGAGGGCAGGGCCCCAGGGGAAAGCTGCTGGGTGGTGGCAGAGGCAGCCCAGAGGCTGCAGGGCAGTGCTGGAGGGAGTCTGTGACCGGGAGTCCTGGGGAACAGGTTCTTCAAGGTGCAAGAGTGGCCAGCCCGTGATAGGGAGGGAAGACAGGAGGAGGGAACCCTGGTGGAGGGAGCTGGTTGAAGGGGAGGCTGAAGGCCCAGGAGGACCCTGGACAGCAGTGGAACAGGGCCGTGGAGGGGACAAGCGGCCATAGGCCCAGAGTCCTCAAGGAGAGGCTGGAGAGGAGGGTGAGGCACAGGCCTGGGGTCAGTTCCTACAAGGGGATAGGAGCTAAGCCTTCCTGCTGAGGGTGAGGAGCAGGTGCCCTGGGACCGAGGAGCCAGGAGGGGGCTGGAAACCACGCTTGGGGTCAGGGATTGGCTAGAAGCCCCCAGTAGAGGCACGCACCCTTCTGCTCAGATCCCGGCTTCTCACCCACAGCCTGGTGGGGGCGGAAGGGGCACCAGTCTAGAGCCCCACGGAGGCCTTGCGTCTGACTGAATGGAAAGCAGGACGAGGCAGTTGAGGAAGGAGAGGAGGGACCGAGGCTGAGTCGACAAGAGCTGGCGCACGGGTGGTGGCTGGCAGGCGCCCTGTGCCTGACACGTGTAGCGTATCGGTGTGTGTCCCCTTCCTCCAGGTCCCTCCTGCTTGGTGCTGGGGAGTCAGTGAGGCCTGGAGGCTGCTCTCAAGCCCCATCCTGGTCAGATGGAAAAAAAGCCGGGCTGCCCTGTCCTGTTACCAAGTACCACACACTGGACGTCCTGAAATAGCAGAGATGTCTCACGGCTCGCAGGCTGTCTGAAGCCGAGGTGTAGCAGGGCGAGCTCTCTGCAGACGCCAGGGGAGAATGCTCCCTTGCTTCCAGAGGCCCAGCAGTCTCCCGTTCAGTGACTCGTGGCCACATTCCACAGTGTCCTCCTCCTTCAAAACATGGCCTTCTTCCTGCGTGTCTCTGCTCACGGCTCTCTCCTCCTAAGGACCCCGTCACTGCATGCAGGGCTGCCCAGTCCAGCAAGGCCTCATCTTAACTGGGTTACATCTGCAAAGACTATTTCTGAATAAGGTCGCATCCCCTGCTACTGGGGAGGAACGTCTACATATCTTTGGGGGGTGGGACACAAACAAGTCAGCCCACATGCCACGAACCCAGCTTGGGAGAGTGTGTCCTAAGTAGCTGCCCAACCAGTCAGAAGGGACCTGAGCGGGCAGTGTGGTGGCCTGAGCTCTCTTCTCCCCAACACGTGGTCAGGGTGCTGGGAAGCCCAGGGTGCGGAAAGGGTCTAGAGATACACCACAGCGTTCGCTTTTCCTTGTCTCAAAAGCAGCGTGGGTGACCCCAAGGGGTGCTTTGGACTCTCCCGGATGCAGGAGGATACAGGGCTTCCTAGGGGAGAAGGATGGGCAGAAGCAGAGCCCCCGGGGGTGGCTCTCGCAGTGACTGGAGGAGGCGGGGGCCCAGTCCTCTTTGCCCCCAGGTGGTTGAGGGAGTGGGGGGGCATCTCCAGCAGCACCCAGGCTCCTGTCTTTGCCTGTGCACAGGCGACGTGAGTGCGCCACGTCCTGACAGAGCACAGGTTGCTGGGCACACCCGTCCCCTGTCAATGTCAGCGGCAGCTGCAGCCGGAGAGGAGGGGAGCCAGGAGAGGAGGGCTGTGGCTTGTGACCTTAGCAGCACTCTGCTCATCACGCACTGGAATAAAATTAACGGGATACTTGAGAAATCGAAGTGGGACCGAGAAATCAGCTCAGTGATTGCGCTGCTGCGTGTAATGGAGTTCGGGTTGCAGCGGTGGAGAGCCAGGCAAGACGGCACTTCCTGAGAGCTCACTGACGTTTCTGCGTCGTCCTGCAGAGTGGAATCCACATCCAAGAGCAAGACCGAATGGGGAGGACCAGGGAACGGCCAGCACGGGTGTCCGGCTGACGCAGACGGACTCCAAGTGGCTACTTCTCTATCCGTACCTGGGCTTAAGGCTGGGTGGAGGCAGTTCTCTCTTTTCGACTCAGCCTTCTCTCTTTAAATAACTCCAGGCTTAGGCTGCCCCGTCCCTTCTCCAGTGTCCTGTTAATTAGTAAGAACATGCTTTCTTCTGGGGCTGGCAAAGAGGCTTTGAAATTTGGTGGGAAAATCGTGTGACATTTCAAAATTCATTTTTAGGAATGACACCAACTTCCATGCCTTTCTTTGGTTTGGAATAATGTCTGGGGCCAGCACCTCTCAAGAGAGGAAGGAGCAGGGCAAGCCCCTCTCCCCAGAGAAGCCACAGGCCAGCGCATCCCCAGCTGGGTCCTGGTGGACCCCTGTGGCTGTGTGTTCCCTTTTCTTTCCCTGCCCACCATCCTCCATCCCGAACACAGACTTTGGGAAGGGCACACATTCCCCAAGCAGAGGAGACTTTCTGGGTGCTGCTGAGACCTGCAAGCATTTGAGGGCAGATCCATCCCAGACTGCCCAGGTCCTTGGGAATGCTGGGTCTTTGGGAGTGCTGTGTCCTTGGGAGTGCTGGGTCCTTGGGAGTGCTATGTCCTTGGGAGTGCTGGATCTTTGGAATGCTGGGTACTTGGGAGTGCTGGGTCTTTGGAGTGCTGGGTCCTTGGGAGTGCTGGGTCTTTGGAGTGCTGGGTCTTTGGGAGTGCTGGGTCTTTGGAATGCTGGGTCCTTGGGAGTGCTGGGTCCTTGGGAGTGCTGGATCTTTGGAATGCTGGGTCCTTGGGAGTGCTGGGTCTTTGAAGTGCTGGGTCTTTGGAGTGCTGGGTACTTGGGAGTGCTGGGTCTTTGAAGTGCTGGGTCTTTGGAGTGCTAGGTCTTTGGAGTGCTGGGTCCTTGGGAGTGCTGGGTCTTTGGAGTGCTGGGTCTTGGGAGTGCTGGGTCAAGTCCAGGCCGAAAGCATACCACACGTGAAGGGCTCACAAGTAGACTCAAAGGACAGTCCCCAGGCAGGCGAGGGAGCCCAGAGGGGACAGGAAGTGGAAGCCCAGTGAATGGTGGTCCAGAGGTGCTGCCAGCCCTAGGCCTGAAGGGCTGAGGAAAGGAAGTCACCAAACCAGAGGAAGCAGGCAGAGGACTGCACAGCCGAGCCAGGGCCCTGAGGAGACCAGGGCAGCCAGGAGGGCTCAGAGGAGCTGCAGGGCACATGAGACCCGCTCCTTAGGTGACCCTACTCAGAATTTGAAGGCGGGGGCCTGGCCGCTGCTGCCCTCCCAGAGCAGGCTCCCAGCACAGAGCCAGCCCGAGACGGGAGCAGTGCTGGGTGACGGATGGGCCACCTTGAGTTCCAACGTGTCCTGACACGTGGGACGAGGCTGCCCAGCCGAACGGGGAAGGGACTCCCCAGGTGCCCAGCACGCCCTGGGCTACCCAGTTCCACCTGCTTCTCTTCCAATCTCACTAAGGGAAAAATGTCACTGGGCAGTTCAACCTGTTGTGTCCACATGCCTGAACAGCGCTAGGCTCCAGGTTTTCTCTGCTTCCTGGAGGGCGCCTGACATTTCCTAGCAGTGGCTCATTTAGAAACATCAATTCATTAACGTACATTCTAACCATTTGTGCTGGGCCCCTCATCCGTCAGCTGTGACCAGCCATCTCTCATCATTAGTTACTGCTCTCTGCTTGGGTCCAAGTTCCTCTGCCGACACGACACGCCTGTCCCAGCATCTCCTCCAGCCTGCACTGGAGAGTCGGACACATACCCAAGGCCCCTCACCCTAGACGGCCTGCCTCGGGGTCAAGGGGAGGGGAGACGATCACACACTGGCCAGCGAGGGACAGAGAGTCACCAAACTTCAAGCGCAGTAGGAGTCAGTGGGAGAAGCCCAAGACCCTGAAGCACAGGTAGCATGGGGACCCCACTCCCACTGGGTCAGGGAAGCCGCCCCAGGAGTGTGGACTTAAGCCCAGCACCAAGGACAGCCGGTAACAGCACAGAGGGAAAGGAAGGAGGGGACGGCCCACCAGGGGACCCAGGGCACAGCACGGACAGGCCTGTGCTGGGGAAGACAGGAAGTGGGCGAGGGGCGCACCCATAGAGGGCTGTGCCATGAAGAGTGGGGCCTGGGCGGGACCGGGTCTGCGGGTGCCCGGGGCACCTGCCTTCATCTCCACGGGTGGAGCATCAAGGGACCGCAGGCTGGCAGTGCTGTGGCCCGTGCCCAGGTTAAGGCAGACCCCAGCCACAGGGTGGAGAGAGGACAGGTGCGGGCAGCAGGCAGGACGCAGGGCGGGGGACGGGCCAGGGTCAGGTCAGCCAGAGTGTCTGAGTGGTGGGCTGCGGGGTCTGGGGGAGCCAGGTGTCTCGAAGGCACAGGGCACATGTGCCTGCTCTCGTCTGGGCACCTCGTCGCGGAGGGGGCTCCTGGGTCCTCCATCTCTCCCACCCGAGGGAAGAATCAGCCATGAATAGGCCTGTCACACACACAGAGGCCCAAAGTTGTCATCTACTCCTTGGGGCCCAGAGCCCTCCCCAGGGTCTGCCCAGCAGGAGGCGCACAGTGGACACTCAGCCCAAGTCTGCCAGGAGGTGGAGGGGCCTCCACTGGCTCCTGCAGCTGGACAGTCACTGACTGAGCTCAGGACACGGACCCAGAGACCTTGGTCTTTGTGTCCCCTCCAACCACACCCTGCGTGTTCAGGAGAAGCTTGGGAGGCCACACAAAGCCACTAAGGTGAAAGGAGCTGCCTCCCCTGAGGTGGATGACCTGGAACGGTCACACGATGGCTGCAGACTGGAGGGCAGCGGGCAGTGTGGCTGCCTCGGGCACTTGCTTCCGATTCCCACTGGAGACGTGAATGGGGACTGACCTACTTTAGCCAAGGGAGGAACGGAGCGACCAGGAGGACTGCAGCGAACAGAGAAGGCACGTCACCATCCCCAGCGCACACAGATGTGCCGCAGCCTCCCAGTGCCCGCCCCCGTGAGGGCAGGACGGCCAAGCTCAGGGAGGCGGCTCCTGGCATGCCCCAGTTCCAGAGCACAGCTGAGCCCCGCACCCCGCGGAGCCCAGCACGTCAGGCTATTTATGTCTTATGTTCCTGCTGGGAATATCTACGTGGAACACTGAAACCTAGATTCGTTGGCCAAGAGGAGCTTCTTTTAATTTGTGGTGGCTCGGACCTGCCTTCAGCGGGAGCTGGGAGGAGAGCGGGAGCGGGCGCCCCTCCCCTTGCTCCCTTTCTGCTGTCTCCGTCTCCAGCCAGGAGCTGACGGCAGGCCTTTTTCTATTGATAGCTGGAATTTGTCATCAGCAGCCTGAGTACTCTGCAATCAGCGTGCAACTGAACGGTGTCAGGGAGAAAATGGGAACGAAGCTCGGGCCAAACTCCTGCTGCGTCCAGAGCTGCCCGAGACCTCACTGCAAGCAGATCCTGGAGCTACCTGCTTGGGAAAACCCTGGGGTCCTGGTGGCCACGGCCCAGAGCAAGCCCTGGTTCTTGTGGCTCTGGAGGGAACCAGCGCTCCCTACTCTAGAAAGACACGGAGACACGGCCTTACCTGCTCAGAGAACAGTGCAGGGTCTGGTCGGCTAAGGTGTGGAACAAAGCAAGAAGCCTGACCCTGAAGATGTGCTCGGGTGGCGTCCACTTCACCCACCTGCCCCACACCAGGGTGGCCCAGGGCCATCAGAGCCCATGGGATGGTTCCAATGTGGCCCTCAAAGTCCATGTGTGGAAACTCAGTCCCCAGATTCACATATTGATGCATGTGGGAGGCAGGGACCTGGAGAGGCAATGGGGTTAGACACGGTCATGCAGAGGGGCCCTGGGGTGGGGGAAGCAGCCTTCTAAGAGAGGAAGAGAGGACCGAGCCTGCAGCCACCCCTGCCCCCTGCCCTTCCCCTGTGCTGTGCTGTGAAGCAGTGGAAAGCTGCCAGATGCCAGCACCTGGGTCATGGACTTCCCGCCTCCAGACGGTGAGAAATGACGTTCTTTGTTTATAAATTATCCAGCTATTCTGTTATAGTAGCAAAAGAAACAGACAGAGAAAAGTTTTGACTCCAGCTGGCTTCAACCAAAGGCAAGGGAGGCATGGAGCCCAGGACAAGGCAGAGGGCAGTCAGGGCCGGGTCTGTGTCCTGCTCTCTCATGGTGGCCGCCCTTACTCTGCTTCTCCTGTCCAGTTCCAGGCAAGGGCTCCATCCCGACCCCAGGCCTTGTGCCAGCAGCCCCAACCTCCCTGCACGGGTCCCACCTTGGGCTTATGGCTCCTTGGGCTCCTTCCCTTCCCAGCCTCCCCAGTCCCGTTGGTGAGTGGCACTGTTCAACAGTGACCCAGTCCTCAGTCATGGCAGCCCATCTTTACACTGAAGTGTCAGCCATGCGCTGTTGGGAAGTGCCTGCCGGCGTCAGGCTGTGTGAGGAGCGCCTCTTGCTGCCGCCCCCAGCTTGTGCCCTGGTTCATCCAGAGACGTCACACACCCCTCAGGACACTTCCTGGTCTCCCCGCTGGGCTCCCCGAGACTGCTGAGGGTCGGGCCAGCATTCGCAGCGGAGCAGCCCCGGGCAGACCCAAGCTCTCCAGTGCCACGCACCCCTTCCCCCTTCCACAGGTGCACACTGCCCCCTGGCTCCGATTCTCTGGTGGGAAAACAGCGGCTTCCCAGGGGCGTGTCTCTCCCGCTCTGCCAGGCCTAGGGTGCACATTTCCGGCCTTCACCCCTCCTGTTTGAGGGGGCCATGCCAGGTTTCCTGGTACTTTGGCTGCACATGGAATTGTCCACCAGGGAGAGCCAAGGGACTCCCACCCCTGAGAGCTGTATTTGCTTCCAGTGGTTCACACAAAGAACTTTCCTGACTGTACTGACCTTGGGTCCCCCTCCTTGAAACTCCCTTGACTTTGTTTGGTCTCCCTTTCGGACTCTGAGAAGAGGGCATAGGAGCCACCAGTCCCCAGTGCAACAGGAGCATGGACAGCACAGCAGTGGCTGTTCTAGAGGCCCTGGAGCAGGGCACTGGATGGAAGGTGTCACCAGCTGAGCTTGGATTCTCTCTGCATCCTGGGCACAGTTCTCTCAGGCCTGCAGGACCCAGCCTGTCACTCAGGGGTCAGGCAGAGCTGCTGGTCCCTGGTCTGTGGCCTCTGGCTCCAGGCAGGATGGGCTGGGAGCCTGGAGCTGAACAGGATGGAGGAGTGATCACCGAGAGTTAGTGGGACAATGAGATGCCAGGCCAAGTCCTGTACAGGTCTGAACCTCCAGCTCGGGTCCATGTCCAAGTGCAAAGCAGCCGGGCCCATGCTGCCCTCTGAGCCGGCATCGTAGCTCCAGCCGTGCAAGGCCACGGGGCAGGTTGCCCAGGACCACGCTCTGATGGCTGGAGGGCTGCTGCCCTGGCATTCTGATTTTAGAGAAGGCTACTTTTGCTCAGACCAAGTCATGCTGAGTCTCATGCAGAGGCAAGTTGGGAAGAAGCTCATGTCAACATGAGCTCCGGGGCTGCCATTCTCGTGGACCAGGAGCCGATTATACTCTGACGCTTTTGGAAAGGTCATGATGGATTCTCCACTGGAAAGTACTCGCTCTCTTCCTTTTAGGATGGCAGCCTGCTGATAGCCACCAAAATAGGAAGGAAGACGGACGCAGTCCCTTTACCCCTCCTGCTGCCGCTTCCGCCATCTCTGCGGAATCTGAGCACCTCCGAAAGGATCGTTATGATGCCCGAGAAAATGAGCTGTTAAGAAAATGCATTTAGGTCCCATAAAACGAAAGGGTCATGTTTCTTCCTTGCCAGAGGAATTATGCAGAGGGACATAAACGGTGATGTGATGGCTGTGACCCTCCAGCTAACACCTCCTGCCCGGTAATGGTCTGAGGATGGTGAGGATGAGCGGAAAGATGAGTTGAGGACAGAGATGTGGCCACCCCTGGCTTCATCCAGGACAGCAGGTGACCCCTGCGCCTGGCCCAGGCTACTCTGGAAGGGAGGCTGGGGTCGCCTGGGGACAGACGTGCAGTGGCTGGGGTGGCAGAATGGTCAGAACTCTTAGCGTGGTTCATGTCTCTCTTTTCTCCACGGACGAGGAGTGAATGGGCTTTGCAGGAACGCCTTCCTACTGATTTGCTGGGAAACAGACAAACGGACGAGCCCACCTTGGCTGTCTAGCCATGAGGGTGATTTTTCTTTTTTGCCAGTCTTTGGACACAACACGCCCCTGTGTGTGGCACTGGAAGGGCTGGTATCAGAGGACGGGACCACCTGAGCTGGTCACACAGGAAGGACACTGCAGCAAGCCTTGGTCACAACTGACCTCACTTTTCCATTTCTCAGCATTTGCTAATTTGGACAAGAGCTTCCTCCTTGGAAGGGCTCAGACCTGGTGGCAATGGCTGGGCAGAGCAGCCTCTGCTGAGCACACAGCCCGGCGTCTCAGCAGCCTGCAGAGTCAGCACTCACTGCAGAGGGAAGCTGTCTTCACCACTCACCTCAGCACCCAACCAGCCAAATCCACAAGAGCACTCCTTTTTTTGATGGGAAACAGAAATTTCTGAAGAATTTATCCCAGAAGCATAGGAGAAGGACAGAGAGGAGCGGGACGGGGAGGTGTGCGTGGGAGAGCAGCCTCTGGTGCCGCTCCCAGAGGGCGGGACTCAGACAGCTCCTGGCGGGGACCTGTGCAGTTTGCCCTCCCGCCCTGCCTGACTGGGGTCCAGGCCGCGACGTCGGGATCCGCGCAGCTCAGGGTCCTCTGGCTGTCCCTTTTCCTGGGAGCCACCTTGTTTCTGAGTGCAGGGTCTGCCTTTCCGGCTGGCCAGCAGCAAATGGCCATGCAGCAGGACAGCCCTGCTGTTGCCATGGGGTGACCGGGGCCCACGGGGATACGGCGGAGAGGGCACTTGCTTTCCTCCCGTCCCTCCCGCTGATGATCATCCAGGAGCTGAGTTGGGGGACACAAGGACATGTCAGAGGCCATCCTGGGAGTGGGGTTCCTCACACACAGGCAGCAGAGGTGAGGAGCAGGCCGGCTGGCCCTTCTGCGGCCCTCCTGTTCTGACTGCTTGGCGACCTCAACAGGCTCACTGGCATCCTCTTCAGGTGGAGAGGGAAAGCAGAAGGATCTGCAGGCATGGCTGAGGCCAACCTCCAGAAGCCAGGCTTCACCTGGAACCCGCGGCCTGGGCCCTGGGCTCTCTGGTGCTGGTACCAGGTACCAGGCCATCTCCTCATCAACTTTTCCACTTACCAGAGGCACCAGGTACTACTCATGTCACATATGCCCGTCCTCACTGTGGGGTCTGGCGGTTGGGGAGGGGTTTGGTAGCGTGGTCTGGGTCCCCAGGTCCGCCCCATCTCTCACCTGCAGACCCAGGTTCACTCACTCGAGCTCCCAGGCACTGCGGCGCTGTGGCTTCCCGCCCAGCAGCAGGCTTCATGCACTGTGCCACCTCTTCTCTTCCGGTACCCAAGTGCTCTTCCCACAATGGTGCCTTTTTATCTCCCCTGGATTCAAATCCTCCATTATCAGAGTGTCGCAGGACTTCACCCTGATGGTGGCTTTAGATTGTTTTCCATCGGCTCTGAAGAGGCAGATGGGCGGTCACTGCTGGCAAGCAGTCTTCACGTAGGAGGAGGGGGTCTCTTTCATGCTCCCTGAAATCCTGGTGCTGGAAAGTTTGACCAGCATGCCGCCTGTCAGCGTGCTAATATTTAAAGCCTTGGTGCTTTCCTTTGCCCTTGTCAGTCAGGGGAATTTGGAGATAAATACTTGAGTGGCATTAGATGCAGAGCAACCCAGTACTGTGCCCAGTAATCTCAGCACCCCGCATGGCCTTCTCTGCCTCAAGATGGCTCAGAACAGGTCAAGTCCTACAGACAAACTGCAAGCTCAAGCAACTGCAGCCTGCCTGCCTTTGGCAATCTTCAAAACAGTGCCAGAGGAGACTTCAGCTGTGACTCTCCAGCAATGACCCAAGCCCAGAAGTGTCCCGCTGAATGCTGTACTATGCAAGCACACTGCTGAAACGGGTCAACAGGGTTGAGTGGTCACCAGAGAAAAAGGAGGATTTTCTGGAGAGGGGGAAACTCGTAAAGACCAGAGGGATTCTTGGCATGTGTGCTGGAAGAGAATTTCAGCACGTGCCAGCCAGGGCATAGACATTAGAACAGTACATGTGCTTTCAAGGCACAATAGGCACGATCTTAAGAGAGATGCCTTTGGGGTAAAGCAAGCTCTGCATTGAAGGGAGAAAGTGACCAGCTCCAGAGGGAAAGGCGGCAGCCTCCAAGGGAGGTTAGTATTTACAGAGGGGCTATTGATGGGGCTGGGCTGGAGGGGGAGGCGGGTGGCCGCACCATTTCCAGCAGGTCTACCCTGCGCTTGTGCATTGCCCTCATGTCACAAGGGCTTGGGCCGAGGGCATTTGCTCAGGAGTTTCAATTGTTCATGGGTGCTTTTTGCATTTTAATGGTTCAGGGTGTTTCCTGCATTTTAATGGTTTATGGGCACTTCCTTTGAGACTCAGTATCTTTACCTTTATTTCCTAATTCAAATCTCAGTCCCCAACCCCAGCCCTGCCCCAGACATTAATCCCTTAATCTTATGGGTTGGTGGGGGTGACAATCCATCTTCTACGGCTGCTTCAGGCTGGCAAGGGGTGATGACCCTGCCTAGTGAGGGATCGAAGTCTCATCCTGAATGATCTAAAGTAGATGGAGAGACCCTGGCCTCAGCTGTGGGGTGGGCTGGTGTGTTTGTGTTGCCGCCTAATTAACATTTGCAATCTGTAAGACAGAGTCGATGCCTCTGAAGCTCCCAGGACAGGCCACCAAGCCATGTCCCAGGAGAAGAGATGTCTCTGAAGAAGGGTCCAAGGAGTTCCCAGAGAGAAGGGGAAGCCTGATTGGGACCAGCCAGGTTCAAGGACGCAGATCTTGCGAGATATGAGGACAGCTCTCCTATGCCTGCTTTTGGCCTGGTTGGTGATGTTTTTCCCGCAGCCCTCTCATTGAAGGGGGTGCAAGGCCCTGAAGGCACGTAACTGCCAGAATAAGATGCCCACGTCACCACATTTGGGTGTTTCTCCCCAGGCTCCTCGGGGCTGCTGAGGAGGGCAGCGGAGAGTGCCCGGGCCCTTCCTGCCTGCATCTTGCTTTCGGCCGCTGCAGAGAGAGGCAGAGGAGCCGTGGTCCTGACACCGTAGCCACCATCTTCCCAGCAGCTCTGGGCCGACAGGAGGCTGTCGATCAGGGAGCCGCAAGCGTGGAGCTCAGAGTCCAGCCGATCGCCTTCCCCTGCAGAGCCGGCACCACCATCCACTGCCCGCTGGTCACCAGCCCAGCTGCCGGGGCTCAACACAGCCAAGATCTCGCTTAAGAACATTTTTTAACCACAGAATATGAACTGATCCTATGTGTTGTAAATAAACAGGAGGCATTCAACTCCTTATTTACTTAGCTCTGATTTAAGTAACAGCCGCTCCTTGGATGACGTCTTGCAACAATTCAATAGCTTTGTTTTTTCTTTAGTCCAAGAAACATCTCTAGAGGTAAACAGATCTGAATTCATCCACATTTGCAGCATGGATTCCTTTTATTTCTCTTTTTAAAAACCCAATGAACTGTGCACTGTAAATAAGGAGAAATGAAATCCTTTTTTTTCATGATGATAATGCTTAAACCTATTTCCCTAGATGAAACTTGTATGGTAATGCTCTGGCCCGGCTATAAATATATTCCTCATATTTTATGCATCCAGTTCTAAAGTTATAATATTTACAATGCACAAATACAAATCCCATCATTACACTCATGAGGAAGCTCAGTTACCCAAGAAATGGCACAAACACAAACAGAAGTACAGAAAACGGAGCCAGGAACAAGGAGCTGCAGGATGCAGAGCCCCGTACCAACAGCCCCAGCTGAAGAAACTCAGCACCCACGGTACAGTGGCCCCCTCTGCAGGGTGGGTGAAGAAGCCTGGTCCCCCCTCAGCCCCACGGTGGGACCCTCCAGACCTCCCCCGCTGCTCGGTAGCAGGACTGAAGTGAGCCCTAGTGGTCTGCACCAAGACTCTGGCTGGCCTCTCAGCCCGTCCCTCCCACCTCCTTGCCCCCCAGTCCCCACTGGGCACAACCCACTGGAGGCAGGAGGGCGGAGGAGCCTGGGCCTAGACAGAGGGTCAGAGAGGAGGGACCGCAGATCTGGAAGGCAAAGGGAGCAGCAATGATATCGCCCCTCCACCCTCCCCTGGGAACCTGTTTATCAGGTCACGTGACCCAGCAGGTGCCCAGAGCTTCAGTCAGCCCCACTGAGCACAAAGGGCTGTTGCCACACCCTCTGCCCTGGCTCAGGAGGATGCCCAGGGCTGCTCGGAGCTTCCTGTCCTATTCTGAGACCCCAGGATGAGCCCTGGACCCCCAGCCCGCTGACAAGGCCGACACATCCACAGGAGTGACACCTGCACATCCAGTGAGCCTCGGTGCCCGGGCTTCGCTCAATCTGCTCTGCCCCACTTGGCCCTGGAGCCCCAGGAAGGCCGAGTGGCAGAAGGACCCCAGCCTGGCCACCTGCAGAAGGCCGGGGCTGGAGGTGAGGAGGAATGGGGAGGCGGCGGGGCGCTCTGTGAGGCCACGCTGTCGGGCCTGCCGGACGCGGCCCCGGCTGCCTGGCACCCTCTTCGCAACTCCGTGGGTGGCGCAAAGAACCTGGTGCCTTTTCTTCCTGTGGCCTTGGACGATGACTCTGAAAACCCTTTTGAAGTTCGTACATCCTGGTTTGAAATGCAGAATCCTCTCTTCCTATCTCAGCCTCACCCTCCGTTTGACTTGTCATTTGTCACCATTCAGCACCTCGAGGCATGAGTTTGATCATTCCTGCGCAAGTCTCCTGAGTGTCAGTCACAGAGGAAGAAAACGCCCGCGGAGGGGCTTGCCAGGCCCCAGGGCAGTGGCGCCATCGCAGCTGGACCTCGCCCTCTGGCAGCTCTGCAGGATCACCAGGAAAGTCTGCCCAGGTGACCGTGGCCTGTGCCATGGGGAGATGGAGCTAACGATGCAAAGGTTCAGAGGTCATGGCTTTGTCCCACCTGTCACCCGGCACCACCCTGCACTGGGCTGCACTGGGCTCCACTGGGCCATGTACCTGCAACGCTAGAGTCATGGACTCTGTCCTACGAGTTCCCAGGTTCCTGAGGGAGGCAGAGAGGCTGGCGATCCCAGAGCAAGCTCCCCTGGGGTGCAGCCAGCTGAGCAATCGAGGCCACACTGGGTTCCGAGTGCTAACGGGGCAGCATCCGGGCTAACAGATTGCTAGTGACACACCCGTCCGAGCCCGACACACAAAGTAGGTGTAACCCTCTCCTTTGGCCGTTACGGAGAGCTGGCAAAATACCAACAACAAAGGGATGAACCCACGTGGCACCTGAGCCTGCGGCCACTGCCTGGTGGGGCCTCAGTTATAAAGCAGACACATCACGCAAGTCGAGGCCCGCTGAACCACATCGTCAGCTTCTAAGTGAAAAATGTGTATGCGGCAACTAAGGACGGTTCTAAAGCTGACATTTTTTAGAACTTGTATTTTTGTTAGTACTGTTAAGTAGGATTAAAAATAAAATTCAAGGACATTTAAAATGTAAAAGAAAAAGAATGTTCTATCAAAAATCTAAAAATACAAACTTTGAAAAAAATAAAATGCTTTTGTATAACATTCATTTTTATATAAAATAGTCAAATAACTATTAAATCAGAACAAAGTTGATAATTAAGGAATACCCAACTACTAAATGAAAATCCTTTAAATAAATCTGAATTTCCAAATGCTACCATTTTGAAAGCGACTTACAACCAACAAAAGCCATCGCGACCGAGCACCAGCATCGGGCTAAGCAGGCGAACGGGGGCCGCATTTCGCACACGTTCTGCCTCTGCAGGGACTTCACCTAAGACCATTCCCAGCATCTGAACTCAGACTGTGGCCCAGCCACACCGTGTGCTGCTGTGAGTCCCGCACGCCCCTGGCCTCTGCAGGAGGCTGTGCCACAGCATGGAGCATAGCACGAGCCCCCGACCAGCCTCCACGAGGAGCCGGCTTGGACTGGCCTGGCCTGGCCTCTGCACGGAGCTGCCTTCAGCAGAGTCCTAGGTGCAAGGGCTTGGCTAAAACTGCACCTCGACCTGTCCACCTTGGCCTGAAGACGGGCCCTCTGTGCAGCCAGCCCAGGGCGGGGGCGAGGCCTGGCGAGAGCCATTGGGCGGGGGGCGTGGAGGAACTGCCTAACGGTGCGGCTTTTTCTGTTTTGTTGTGCTGTTTGCACCAGGGATTGAACCCAGAGGAGCTTAATCACGGAGCCGCAGCCCCGCCCTTGTTTCTGTATCTGACTTAGAGACAGGGTCTTGCTGGCTGGTTTAGGGCCTCACTAGGTTGCTGAGGCTGGCTTCGAACTTGTGATCCTCCTGCCTCCGCCACAGAGCCCCTGGGACTGCAGGAGTGCACCACTGGCGTGCATCCAGCTGGACGTGCCGTTGCGTGTGAGCTGGGGGCTCCAGGCAGGGCCAGGCCGCAGCAGAGCGACGGCAGAGGGCAGTGCGGGGAGGTGGGATGGGAGGTGGGCAGGCGCTGCTGGAGCCCACGTTCTTCGTCAGGACGGTCACTGGAGAGCTGGGGTCAGAGGCCACGCAGGGTGTTGGCCGGCGCAGGGCCCTCGGGCTGCCCCTCTGGTCTTCGTTGGGTCATTCTGCTTTCCTCCCTCCTCCGCCCTCCCTGGCCTTCGCCTGCGCTCTCTCTGCTCCGTATTCTGTCCTGGATCTTCTCATCCTCAATGGGAGGAAGAAGCAGCGGCTGCTGCCCAGCACCCCCTCCAGCTCACACTCCCAGCCTGGGCCCCTGGCCAGGCCTAAGGCACAGGGTCACAGTGTCCTCCACAGCTACCGCTACCATGGCTCAGCCCAAGCAGGTGTCAGCCTTTGGGCCCTGGAGCCCCCAGGTCCTCATGCCCCGGCCCCTCTTCACCTGCACAGGCTGCCACACTCACGGCCGGTCGGCAGGGTGTCTCAACACTGCCGTGGCCAGCACAGGGGACAGATGTCCGAGGCCCTCACGCTCAGGTAGGGGCTGCGTCTGGGTGGGGAATGGGTGAACTGGGAGCACAGCTCAGGGGACAGCACCAGGGCACAGCGCAGTCCACAGCACATGGACAGGGCAGCCAGCGAGCAGCCACGCAGATGAGGCTGGGAGAGGCCCCCACGTCCTTCTCCCTGGCCCCCCCCAGACAAGCAGCGTCCACTGAGGCAGAGCCCAGGGGGTTGGGCTTCCTCTTCATGGGGAATTTCCGCAGGTGGGCAAATGATGTAGGTGTTTTAAAATCTTCCGTTTTCCTTTTCCTTTTGGCTGAATAAGCCCGATTCCTGAAAGCTGCTTTTAGCCTTCCCAAGGGTTTACTTGGCATTGATGGACTTCTCTCCAGGGTCATCTGAGCAGACCCCGCACAGGTGGAGTGGCCTGGGAGCGGTCGGTATCCTGTGGGCAGCTTTCCAGAGGACACCACGCTTGTCCTGCCGAGGGGACACTCAGGAATGCCAGGAGGGCAGAAGGTCTCACCAGCCCCCAAGCCTGGCCCTCAGGGCATCTGACCCCCAGCCCACCCGGAGTCCCGGCAGCCCTGGGGACACTCCTGACCTTCAGAGCCACGGCCCAGGACTGCGAGAGGGCAACCGAGGAGGAGGCCCCTGACCGTGCCGTGTAGGCAGGCAATCCAAGTCCCCGCCAGCAGCCCACAGGCAGGAGGCGAGGGCAGTGTGGACCCAGGCCTGCACAGGGTGGGTTGGTCCCTCTGTGGGCAGAGACTTCTGAAGTCTCGCTGCCCGGGGCAAGGCCCTGGGGTACCACACCAAGTTCCATTGGGGGCTCCAAGCCCCATGACCTCTCCAAGGGGTAGCCAGGGCCAGAGACAGACACAGCCGAGGGAGGCTGAGGGACCCTCCCAACCAAGGCACTGTAAACCTGGGCAGGTCTGAGGCCAGAGACCAAGTGCCCAAGGAGGGACCCTGTGCTGGGCAGACCTCTGAGGTGGACATGGGGAAGAGGGCGGGAAGAGGCAGAGTTAAGCCCGCCTATTCCCTGTGTGGAGCTGTGCCCTGAGGCCAGCTCCCCCCACAGACAAGGACCAGGGCTCATGCCAGGTAGAGGGCATGGCATCCTGGCACTGCCCTCCCATGCCCAGGGAAAAGTCCACAGACTCACCAAGCATATCACCTTCCCTGGACACTGTGACCTTGGTACTCAGGCCATCGTGAGCCTCAGCAGCAACCCACGGGCCTTTCTTCTGATACAGGATCGGGAGGGCCAGGCCCCAGCGAACATGGACATGGACACACAGCAGAGAGGGCCCGGCTCTTCCAGGCCTCCAGAAGGGTTTCCTGTGAGCCAAGTGGCCTCCCCAGACACACTGCCTCTGCATGGAGCCTCCACAGAACCAGGGTTGAAAGAAACAGCACTTCAACAAGGTCAGAATGCAGCTGGGAGCCAGGGCAGGGTGTGAAGGAGAGGCCATGGCCCACGGTGGTCAGACCACCAGAGCAAGTGTGGCCCTGTGCCAGGCGTACCCCCAGCTGCCCCTCCACTGGTGGGGTCAGGGAGGGAAGGACAGTTCAGCTCCTGGAGTCTTGAGGAGAGAGGAGAGGGCTGAGGGGATGCAGGAGGGACCACGTGGGGCCGCACACTCTCCCCTGGGCACCAAGAGAGAGATGCTCCCAAGTCACTGGCATGGAAGTCAGCAGGCCCCTGTTGGCCAGTCTGCCAGGACCGCATGGGCCTCTCTTGCCTGGGAGATGCGCAGACCCTGTCCGTGCCCACCCCGCCTTGCTCTCCCCCACGGCCGAGTCTGTGAGCACACTGCGGGGACCCAAGCTGTCGGAGCCCCTCTGCAATCTCAGACGGCCCACCACAGGACAGGGATCCAGGGAGGTCCCAGGAAGGCAGAGAGGGTCCCCCACTCAGCCTGGCAGTTTCTTACGCCCCAGAAAGGAATTTCAGGAGGTGTCAAAAGAGGCACAGAGGCCCATGTAGGACGGCGAGGGCGTGTCCTCAGGAAAGCAGCCACAGAGCAAGGGGAGCACAGGTGTGGGGGGTGAGGTGCACGCCTGGACCTTGGGCTCTTCTTCTAAGGAAGCTGGACAGTGAACTGGGAAGGCTGGGGAGCGACACAGCTCTTTCGATCACAGAGCACAGCTGGTCACAGTGGTTGGGTCCTTTCAGGGTCTCCAGGTTGACGTCACCCTGACAATAGATAACGTTTGGAAAATACGCATCTTAAGTCTGTACCAGAACTTTCCCTTGGCTTTATCTAGTCTGCAGAAAGCATGTGAGTGAGCTAGCTCTGCACGCAGGAGTAACCCATGCTCACGGTACGCAGGCACAGACCTCTTAAGAGGTCATGCCTGCACGTGGTGTGCAGTTTCACAGGTCAGGTATCCATACGTGAACGTAAGAAAGTCGTGCCCGATTCGTTCCACTGTCTTTCCTGTCCCCACCCCCTTCCTCGCCTTCCCCTTTGTCTCATCCAATGAGCCTCTATTCTTCCCTCTCCACCAGCCCAGATTGTGTGTTAGCATCCACATATCGGAGAGGACATTTTCTTTATCCGTTCATCTGTTGAAGAACACTAGGTTGGTTCCACAGTTTGGCAACATATACAACCACAAGAACAGGATTCTAATTGGGATGGGTTGTACTCCATGAATGTATAACATATCAAAATACATTCTCCATGTATGTATGATTCATCAAAATGTACAGATGCATTCTACTACCATGTACAACTAGTTAGTACAAATAAAAACATTTTAAATTTTAAAAAAGATTTCTGAATAAAAGGTCAGCACTGAGGAAAAAAATACATTCTATTGTCACGTATATCTAAAAACAGTAGATTAATTGATTTAAATAATAACAAAGACTTTGGGCATGGAGGGAATCAGGCCTGGGGAGGAGAGGTGATGCACGTGGAACTTCTCTGTTTCCTCCTGACCTCCCGTCCCTCTCGCCCACCTCACCCCCAGGGCCTCCCCAGGATCCTCTCCCAGGTTGGGACCTGCTGAGTTGGGGCAGGAGGTGGTTCCAGGAAAGTCCTGCCTCATGATTAAGCTGTGAAGGTCGAAGCCACAGGGCTGGTAGACACCCGGGGAGAGATGAAAGCCAGGCTCCAGGTCCAGGTCCCACGACCGAGGTCTGTGACGTGGCCCCACCCTCCCCGTGGAGGACAGGAACCCAGACTCATCAGTGCAGCTCTGAGATACAGGACACACCCGCCCCCGTCACCCTCAGCTCTGTCCACTTCCCTGCTCCGGCCACTGCTCACCCAAGTCCTCCCACGGTGCAGTCTGAACTGGGCCACCTCCCTGGCCCTGGGCCTGGCCCCTGCCCGCACTGCTCTCTGCTGAATCCACGCCTCCACTATTGCCAGCCGCTCCAGTCCAGCTTCCAATGGCAAGTCACCATCTGCAAGCGGAACACAGAGGCCTCTCCAGAAACGCCCTGCCCACACCTCACAGCTGGGTTTCCAGCTCCGGACTGCACGGAGCCCTTGATGCTGAAGCCACTCGGTGTGTGGTATGTCGTTACTGTGGCCGGAGCTGCCTGGGACACACGGCAACTGCATGTTTTCATTTTTCACATAGAATAGAAAGATGGTTCAGATTTTCCTCTAGCATGTTTTGCAGTTATTTCGAAGGGTGTTATCAAGAAACCTGCTTCGCAGCTCCTCGTGTGCAATGCTAAGGAACCAAATTTAGAAAAAACTGTGCAGTCTGTTTACCCCAAGATTCCGAGGCACTCTGAAGCTTGCTTTCTCTTTATCGTGAACATAAAATCCTCAAGCGAGTGGTTCCCAGGCGCCAAGTGACTGCCACCATGGAGCCTGGGTGGTACTGGAGTCTCTGTCAGCGGCATCATGTCAGGAAGACTCTGCAAGACCTGAGCAGAGGTGCTGAACCAGGCCATTCCAGGCCCAGGTGAAGGAGGAGGGGAAGGCCCTGCCAGGCAGGGAGTCCAGGGGACAGTGTAGCCGGCTGAACAATGTCCCCCAAAGAGACTAGCTCTAACCCCTGGAGCTTAGTTACTTTACCTGGCAACAAGTGTCACCAAGATCAGGATCCGGAGATGGAAAGATTGTCCTGGATGCCGCAGGTGGGTCCTAAATCACACACGTCCTCAAAAAGGGAGGCATGGAGATCTGGCACGGACAGAAGAGGAGGCCACGCGGCCATGGAGACAGGTGTGAGGCCGCCACAGAGCAACACCAGCCCTAGCAGGGCTGAGGAGGTGAGGACGGCTTCTCCTCCACGGCCTCGCAGGGCCTGGCCCCACGCTCCCCTGCCCTGGGAAGGGGCTTCTGGACTGGCAGTTCTTAGACTTCCATGGGCCGGGCTGTCAGGAAACCAGCGTGTGCTGTTGAACACCCAGGCTGTGAGTCAGCAGCTGCAGGAAACCACGCGGATGTGCTGTGGGCTGGCACAGCACAGGCCAGGCCGCGGGGGCGCGGAATGGAAATGCGCTGCCACAGTGGCGTGGCTGAGGGCCAGGGGCCACAGGGATGTAGTGACACGCGGCCGCAGGCAGACTGTGCACTAAGCACTGGTCACAAGCCTGCAGGGTCGGCTCCGCCATGACAGCTGCACATCGATGTGACCCTCATGGACGCGCTGCCAGGGACGGTCCAGGGCCTGGGTGGGGAGAGGGCTCACCCCAGCTTTGTCAGTCTCAGAGTAGGAACAGCCACCTGCACTCACCCAAAGCCCCACCAACGCTGCTGGAAATCTGGCTTTGAAGGAATGAAGGAGTGAATAGATGAATGGAAAACGAATTCCACGCTGCTTCAAAACACACTGGACACCCGTGCAGGGCCACGGACTTTCAGCAGCAGGTACCTGAACACAGGGCCACAGAGGTAAGGGAGCCTCACGCTCAGGTCCTGCCTGGCCATCATCTGTGCAATCGATTGCCCAGACCCTCCGGCTCCCAAGTGTCCCTGGGGAAGAGGACTCCGGTCACGCTGGGTAAGTCGGATTGAGAATTGACAAGACCTTCCCAAAGGCAAGCTTCATGTGACCTGAAGTTGCGTATCATGTTGGGAAATGATTGTTCTAATTAGGACCAGAGTTGCTTTGATTTTGCCATTAATGAGAAGGGTCAGGATTCCTAGGCTCTTCTCTCTGATTCTCTTATTCCCACAACCCTGTGTAGAGGTTTTAAAGTGGAACCATGTTATGCTTTAATGAGGCAAAACCATTTCCCCCCTTTCCCCGTCCATCTCTTTATTAAGTCTGGAATGACTATTTAATGAGGTTCCACCAGGGAAGCCCACGTTGGGGTCATCAATGCCCTTTGGCATTCTAAACCTGCTGGCACCTTTCTCCTGGAAACTGGGGTGAGCAGGTCCTCCAGCTGGTTGGGGTGTGGGGAATTGGACAAAAAGAGGTACAAGCTGCCCCTCAAAAGGGCCTGGAAGCCTGTCCAGAACCTTCTCATCAGAATCAGTCATCCAGCCAGCTTGAGGGTTTCCTGTGAAATTCGGAGACGGAGTCATGAGTGACATAGAGTTGGTCAGACTTTGTGGGAAGCAGCCCAACGGGAAGCACCACAGCAGTGGCTGACTTCAGTGATCACCTGTCAGGAAAACGGAAAACCTGGCTGCAGCACTCCTGGTGACCTGGGCAGGGCAGGTGCAGCAGGACGTCAGCGCCTCTGCCCAGGTCCGTGAGGAAGCAGGTCTGACGTGAATGCGTGTGTGCAGGGGCAGTCACACACGCACACGCACAGACTCACACGTGCCCTCATGTGTGCACACACAGGCGCACTCACACACCCATGCACAGGTGCTGCCATGGTCTGGGTAGGAGGCATCCCACACAGCTCAAGACCGTTAGACTAGGAGAGGAGCAACCTCATCAGTGGGCTCATCACGGGAACGGATTACCTGGGCAGTAGCTGTAGGTAGGGTGTGGCTGGAGGAAGCAGGCCATGGAGATGAGCCTTTGGCGTTTATATTTTGTCTCTGGTGAGTGGAGCTCTCTCTCTGCTTCCTGGTGCCATGTCCTAAGCTGCTTCCCTCCTCCACGACCTTCCGCCATGATGCTTTGCCTCAGCTCAGACCCAGAGCAATGGAGTCAGTCAACTGTCACAGTGTGTGAGAATTATGCATACTGAACCAAATTGAAAGGGGAAAAGTTTTCTTTAATGAGCAAGCCAGGCAAGCAGCTGCTGGAAGCAGGCTAACAACTTAAAGAACTCCCAGCACCTGGAATTCTGGAAGTACAGAGTTTATAAAGGCAAAATCCACAAGAACAATTGAGACACATGTAGGTCAGAAAGACCCTGTTGAGACAGGTATTTTGATTACATGAGAGAATTGTATTGATTACACATTTCAGAGTCATTTTGTTATACATCAGAGCCATAGTCAGGGATGAGGGAAGGCCCTACTGTACTGTCAACACAGAGGCAGCTTCAGGAGGCTGAAAAGAAAACAAGCAAGTATATGATGGAGTCAGGTCAGAAAAAAATGGCATTACTTGGGTTCTTTTCCATTTCACAACAACGGACTGAACCTCTGAAACCATTAGCCAAAAAAAAACAACTCTTCCTTCTCTACATTGCTCTTGCTAGGTCTTTGGATCACAGTGAAGAAAAAACTGCTAACCATGTACATATGTTCACACGTGCACACATAATGTGCTGCAGTATTTCGTGGGGCCTTTCCCATTCTTTGCCATTTCCCTCAAGTCTGTAGTCCTGATCCTTGAGAGCTACAGCTTAGGGAAAGAAAGAGATGGGAAATTCAGGCTTCCAATCACGGGTCGCTCAGCAGGCCCCACTGAGCCGGGTGCCAGGATGAGGTGGGTGTGCACTGAAAGGCGAGCTCCTGTGCCCGAGAGCCCTGGGCAGCAGGAGGGCTCAGCCTCCCTCAGGGGTCAGGGCGTTCTTCTCTGGCTCAAGTCTTTCTGCTGGAACCGGCCCTGTGTCCAAGCCTTCTGGCAGGAATGACTCCCAGGACATCTGTGGTCACACACTGGCCCCAGTCCCAGCTGCCCCTCATGGAGACTCTCTAATTCAAAGGAGGCCAGGCCTTACCTTTATATCATGTGACCTTGAGCAAGGATGTCCCATCTGTGCCTCTGCATCCAGTGCAGAGCAGAGGCGAAGCACAGTGGCAGGGAGGCCTCTCCCAGTGGTGATCTGGATGTCCCAGGGACTGAATTACATGGACATGCACTACCACAGGCCAGCATGTCATCCTGGACTCTCAGTAAGTGTGGATCCCCCACCTGATCCATCGGGGGATCGGGGATGACAATCATATGGTCACCCTGGATTCCATGCCTGGGAGGGCCCCAGGGCACATTGTCCACACATAGGCCTGGCCGGGTCCCAAGGGAGGCAGCCAGGGGCCAAGTCCAGTGCTTCTACCCCTCATCCCTGTGCTGCAGTCACAGCAGTTGGAAGAAGCTTCCAGACCCTGACGTGTGGCTCTGGGGTCAGGGACGCTCGTGACTCTGGAGCCAGAGTCAGTCGCTATGTCAGAGGACAATGTGGCAGTAATCAGTCTGCTGGGTGGGCAAGCTCTGAGCAGAAGGCAAGGCCATCTCCCAGGTGTGTCCTCCTGCAGCCACATCCTCCTGCCTTTGTGGAAGTTGTGGCTGGGCTGTTGGCACCTCTGGACCATCTCCAGGGTGGGTGAGAGGAGTCCTGCCCATCTGACCTCCATGAGATGGGACCCACCAACCATCAGAGGATATGACTGCTTCACACACCACATCCATTCCACCGGCCAGTTAGGCCCCTGGGAATACGGGACCAAGCAGGCCAACTTCAGCCATGCCCACTGCAGTGGAACATCAGGTGAGCTCAGCAGGCTGGTCATTGTGGGCAGAAAAATTCAGAGGCCAACGTGAGCAAATCCTACTCTGTTCTGCAGGACCACCTTGCCCCCAGATCCTGCTTCCTTGTCTGCAGGAACAGGGATGGTTTCTTGTCTCACTGCTGCTCCCTTCCAGTGAAGCTGTGTCCGGAAGATTCCGCTAGTGGATCATACATTGAACTCAATAGATATTGAAATACAACATTTAAAATTTGTGGGTGGCAGATAAAGCAGTGCTGGGAGGGAAATGTATAGTACAAAATGCTTTCATCAGATAAAAGGTAACATAGCAGGTCAGCAGTCTAAGCTCTCAGCTCAAGAAATTAGGCAGAGCAGGGAACAGAGAAGGCAAGAACAGAAATCCAAGAAATTGAAAACGAGGACATACATAATAGAGAACACCAACGAACCTAAACTTGGTTATCTAACAAGACTGATAGCAGGAACAAGCCTCCAACAGGAACAAGGCCAAAGAAGACATAATTAGTGGATCTCAGGAACGAAACAGGAGCACCACAATCCTACAGACACCAAAGCACAGTCACAGAATGCCCCAAGCAAGGCCAGCCATGGAAAATTGACGGCTTCCCCAAAATGTGCCAATTCTTTGCAAAGCACTATCCACCATAACTCTCCCAATACAGAACAGATCATTTGAAGAGCGTATAACTATTCCAGCATTATATTTATAACATATAATTTCATAAGAAGAAATCTCTAGACCCAGATGGCTCCGCTGTAGAATTCTATAAATGTGCAAGTAGAATTAACACCATTTCCATGGAGTCCTCCAGAAAATAAGCAGAAAAACTTCCCAACAAACTCTGTGTTGCCAATGTCACCTTGATGCCAAAACTATACTAGATATCGCAAAAAAAATACGGCTACAGGTCATAATCTCATGAATATAGATGCAAAAATCCTTCACAAAATATTTGCAAATAGAATTCAGCAATAAACAAAAATGATTATACATTGTTACCAAGTGGGGCTTGTCCATGGATGGCAGCCTGTCTCAATATCAGAATTAACATAATCATATAAGAGATGTAAAAAAATCCAACAAATTCACACTCGCTGATAATGAACATTTTCAGAAAGATGGGAGTAGAGGTGAGCTTCTCAGCCTGATGAAGACATCAGTAGAAGCCGAGCGCTGACATCATACTCGGTGGTGAAATGGACTTCTCCCCAAGATGGTGCGAAGCCCCGCGTCCGCTGGACAAGCTGTTCTAGGTAACGTGGGACGTTCCAGCCAGTCCATAAAGGGGAGCTCTATCCCCTGGGACAGGGCGACAATGGCAGGAGTCACGATGCCTTTTCGGGCTTGGACAAGGCCTGGTTAAGGTCTGGCTGAGGCCCACCTGCAGCTGTGTACTTAGAACTGGGGAAATGAGCCCTGAACTCAGCTCCCGTGTAGAGGTAGAGCCTGCTGTGAGCAGCTATGCCAGCTCTTGAACTCGCTTCCTGTGGCCACAACAGCAAATGTTTGGGCCACAGGCTGGGTGGCATCATGTTCTTACACAATCTATACCTCACAGTTCCGGAAGGGCCTTTCGGACCTGGAATCCCAGGGTCAGGCTCCTTCTGGGGGCTCTGGGAGAGGAGCCAGCCCCTGGAGGTCACCTGCAGGACCACTCTGGCCTTGCCAGGAAACTGCTCCAGACTGGGCACAGTGGGCAGCCCAGTTTCTCATCCTGCAAGGAGTGCACATAGAGCGCTCACTGAGGGCCTGGCCACTCCAAGGGCCTTCACCCTCACCAGGACCCCTAACGATTCACCCGCCATTTGTGCTATCATCCCTACTTTGCAGAGGAGCCAAGCCTGGCTTAGGGAGGGCACAAACTTGCCCCACCACGGAGCTGGGGCACACTCAGGCTGCCGGGGTGGGACCCTCAGCAGAGCCTCTTCTTCCCCTCTTGTCCCTGTGGACTCACTGAGAAAGGCAGCCATGACACCAGACTTCAGTCCACAGGTGTGCTGCAGGGGAGCCCCGGTGGTCCTGGCGGCTCAGCAGCAGAGGCCCTGATTCTCAGAGACTGCAAGGCCCTTTCAACAGCAGGGCCCATCCTGGAGGTCATGAGGGCTCCCACTCTGTCTCCAAGAGGACCTGGCTGACCCCTCATGCCACAGGGGCTGACAGGGAGCAACTGTGTACCATGGAGCAAACCCTCACCACCTCCTGTTCTCAGCTGCAGAAGGCTGAGCACAGAGCCGTCTGACTGGCTGCACAGCCCCAGCCTGGCCCTGCAGGCCCGAGGGTGGGAGGCAGATGCTTGGGGGGCAGCAGCGGGGTCTGGAGGTACATCTGGTCTGGAGAACAGAGGGAGCAGGGGTGGCCAGGGAGGCTAAGGGGACAGTGATCTGGGACACAGGGTCCCAGAAGGAGACTCCTCCCTCCTGCTCAGACCTCTCAGAGACCTCGCCGGTCACATTCCAGGGACACGGTGGTCATGACGGTTAGGCGAGCTCTAAGGGGGAGGCTCCTCCACGGCTCTTCTCCTCTCCAGCCCACAAATCCGGGCTGTTCCTGCACCACCTCAGAACTGCCCCAGCCTCTCCCCAGTTCCAAAGCCACTTCAGTGTCTGTGGGTGTTTGTCACAGCATCTGCCCCCTCTCTGTCCCCATTTGTCTGGTCTGTTCGGAGCAGTCAGAAACACCCGAGACTGGCTGATTTATAAGGAGCTCAAGCTTCCTCTCTGTGGTCCTGGAAGCCGGGAAGTCCAGCACCAGACCCTGGCAAGTTCCATGTCTGACGCGGGCTTGACCCCATGTCCAGGACGGCACCTTGCTGCTGCTTCCTCTGCAGGGAAGACCAGTGTCCTCACGTGGTGAACGGGCCATGCTCCCTCCCTACGAAGCCTGGTCCTCTCATGAGGGTGGAGCCTTCCTGCCCTGGCACCTCCCGAGGATGCGCCCCAGCACTGTCCCCTTGGGGACGAGAGTCCCACACTGGGTTTGGGGGACAGTCAGACCGCAGCATCTTGGTGCTGCCCTCGGCTGGTGGTCTTTCTTCTCCAAGCTGAGGTCCTCCTGGTTCTAGAGAGTGGTCTATCGAAACCTAGACAGTGGGCTTCACTTTACAACACTGTGTCCCCCTAAATCTGTTTGAGTAGGACTCTCTGCTCCTGCTCTGGTGGGGGTGTGGCAGCCCCTCTTCTCGCTGCTCAGGAGTGATCCCGATCTGGGGCTGCCTTACCTCGGGCTGGGGGGAATACGGCCCAGCCCTGCTGCCCACACGCCCTATGCCAACACCTGGTGGGGCTGGCCTCATCCCCCGGCTTAGGTGGAGCTCCTGGATACACTCTAGGCCTTTCTGACACCACCCCAGGAGCAGCCAGGGCCCCATTGTGCTGCTGGCGTGGTGACGGCCAAGTCCCTACTTCCCACGGGGTGGATCCATAGCCCAGGCAAGGTAAGGAGCCCAGCCTGGCACAGCGCCTCCAATCCCAGGAGGTGCAGCTGATGAGCCTACTGTGAGTCAAAAGCATCCTAAGTCACGGATGCGCATAGTAGGCCTGTTCCCCACACACCAGCGCTCAGCCTAACTTTCCTTCCAACGACATGCTCAGAGCTCTTGTGAGATCCTACCACGGCTGGAGCCCCCAACACCAAGCCTGCTCTGTGGCACAGCATGGAGCCCCCGGGGAAGCGCTGGACACCGACCTAAACGCAGAGTGACCGTGGCGTGTTTCCACCAGCCTCTCCGACCCACGGAGCCATGGGCAGCCAGGACTCCCGCAGCTGGCTCTAATGCTCTAATGCGCCTCATGAGGACTAGGCACCCACAGGACTTCTCGACTCCCTGCAGGGTCTTCACTGGTGGGGTGGGCCCCATTTTTTTAAGAAAAAGCACAGTTTTGGAGGTCAGAAACCTGAGATTGGACTGTCGGCAGGGTCGGTTCCTTCTGAAGACTGAGGGAGAATCTTTGGGGTCCTTTGGCTTGTGGACACATGACTCCAACTTCTGCCTTAATGTTCATCTGGCATTTTTCCCTCTCTCTGTGTGCATATTTTCAAATTTCTCCTTTTTGTAAGGGTATCAGTCTATTCCAAATGATGTCATCTTAACTAATTACATCTGCAACAGCCCTACTTCTGAATAAGGCCACAATCTGAGGTACACAATGCTGGGACTCCAAGAAATAAGAATTTTTTGGTGGAGGGATACAATTCAACCTCTAAGAACACATACACAGTCAGGTGAATATATGGGTATAATATTTTCTGAGGGACCATAAAGCGAAGACCCACTTGAAGGGCCCCATCTTTCTGAGTTGGGCAGGAGCAGAGCATTTACTGAATGTGGTTTACCATCTTGCTGGGCAGCCTCTTTCCTGCTTCACTGGCTGGAGGGAGTGGGCTTCCAGGGGCTTCTTTTGTCTGCATATATCAACATTTTGGGGTTTCTGGCTTCTCCAGTGTCCAGTCTTGCTCACAATGGTGTCAGTCCTGGGTCTCAGGAGTCCCTGCGTGGCCTCCTCCTCCTCTTCCCCCCACGTAGTCTTTGAGGCTCGTTTTCTATGGGAGGTGAGTCCAAGGTCTTCAGCTTTGCCTGGGGGTGGAGAAGCCAGAGGTGTGACTTCTCCGTCTGTCCAGAAGTGTGAGTTCTTCCCTCTGGAACAGGGAACAGGGCACCCACCCCCGGCGGGCTCTACCACCCGCCGCCCCCGGTCACTGGCGAGCAGCAGAAGAAACCCTGTGAGGTCAGTCTGCCTGCCTCCATCGCTCTCAACACTGATCTGAAGCGTGGCTTCCGTCCTTCGCATCACACGATACGTGTTTCCCAAGTTCCATCGGCAAGGCAGTCATTGCTGACATTTAGAGGAAGAATTCCATGATTATCAATACATATTGAAGGTGATAATTGTGGGTATTGATTAGTGAGCTTTACAGTTTACACTGCAGATCCCACATCAGGCGAGACTGGGTAGTGCCCCCCTGCACACAGGCGGCCATGGGCCTCTGTGTGTGATGCCCTCATTCCCCTGTGGACCCATTCACTCCAGCTCCAGTTCTGCGGAATGGACTCTTCTGTTGAGGAATCAGATTTCCCGTGAAAGTGGGAACAGCCCCTGCGCTCCCTGTGCACCGTCCCTCTGTGTCGGCATCCTGAGGGGGCGTCGCCTCCCCGGGGGCAGTCTCCTTGTGGCAGACTTCTGGAGTTCCTGCTGCTGAGATGACAGGGCAGCTGGGCAGGTGGGCCCCCATGGCTCCGTGCTGACACGCAGGAACACCCCTGCCCCAGGTACATGCTTTGAGCTGCTGCCGCATGGACTCCCCTTGCACCCCGGGGGTCAATCCAAGGTCGCCAACACAGCAACGGAGATCAGCCGATGCAGAAGCAGCACCATGGGGCTCAGCCCACCCAAGCCCAGCCTCTGGGCCTCTGAGGGTTTGGGATCAGCATGGCACTGCCCTGTGAGCTGCGGCGGCTGACGTGTGGTTTGGCAGATGCATATCAGGTGCCTGCACGTTGCTTCCTGGGAGCACATGGAAGTGCAGGCAGCACCGCCCTCCCTCCCTGACGCCCTGGGCTTCGGTGATGAGGGCGTGAGGTGGAGCTGCCCCCCGTCCTGCCACAGGCTCCTGCCTGGGCTTGCTGCTCTCCAGGCAACACGGCACTGGAGGCCCAGGGAAGCTGATCCACAGATCGGTGGGTGGTCTGCCTCAGCCCCAGAAACCCAAGGGAAACAGAGGCAGAGGCAGAGGGAGCCCAGCAGGGATTAAGCCTGCAGCAAGGGTTCCCTGAGCACATTTGGTGCTCAAGTGCTTGCTTCTGAAAGCCTCCATCTGCAGGTAGGAAACAGACGGTCTGTGCAAGGGCCAGAGGTCAGGCTGAATGCAGCCCACCCGTGACCCCAGTGCAGGCTCCCACGTAGACTGGTAAGAGCAAGACCACCAGCCTACCGCTGTTCCTAATGACACCTGGGAGGTTTAGGGAGGGAGAAGTACTAAGAGGTTGCCCATCCTCAGCATGTGGACTAGGCTTGTCCATTCAGGGGCCTGTGGCCCTGGAGGCAGGCCCTGAGAGCCAGCACAGCCAGCAGAGACGGAGCCCAGGAGGCAGGAGGGCTGCCCTTGGTCCAGCAGACACCCTTGCACCTGTCTGTTCCAAAGGGAGCCAGTGGATACTCCACCCCTGGTTCCCAGGTCCCCAAGACAGGAACTGGAGGAAGGCAGAAAGGAGGGTGCCCAAAGGGGAGTCAGGAAGGGGTGACTGAGACAGGGAGCGCAGGGCAGCAGCTGGACACAGGGACAGCCTCAGGAAGCCATGCCGTACACACGTGGGATGCTGGGGGCAGGCTGCTGCCCAGCCTCTATTGAGGCCCGAAGAGGCCAACACCCTGCTGTGGACAGGGTGGGGAGCTTCAGGCAGCAACTCCAGACCTTCTGCTGACCCAGGTGAAAGGTATTGAGGTATTTTGGGGCAGAGACTGAGAGGTGCGCATAGTTTTAACCAACTGGAGGGCAGGTGACTCTAAAGGAGGGGAGAACCTGAGGGGCCTGCCAGGAAGGGCTCTGCGGTACCTCACAATCCCTGAGCCCTGAGGAGCCGCGACCTTCCAGCAGTCAACCTGGGAGGACAGAAAAGAAGCAAGAACCCACACTCCCTCATCCACACAGGGTGTCAGGAGAACGGCATGGCAGAGGAACCAGTCTGACCTTAGCCAGCCTTCAAGCTGGCCAGCCTCTTGGGCAGCTCACCTGGGTTCTTGTCTTACCTGTGAGTATTTCAAAGAGCCCCAGAGTCATTGCAGAGTCACAGGAGATAATTTAAAAAAGAATTTGCTTGAAGAAAATTGTGTGTTTGTATGATATTTTTTCAACTATGAGGTTGACTAGGTCCTAATATTAAAATGTGTTTATCTTGAAACTTCAAATACATCAGATGTTATTTACTTGCTGCTCAATGTTTAAACGAAGAAGAAAAATTCTACCCCCAAAAACAAATCAAGACCAAAACAACAATCTTTCAAAGGTCAGATTCTATCACTTTGGTTAATTGGAACTGCTGTCAAAGTCACACTGTCAATACTTCAAGGGCAGCAGAGGGCACTGGGGGTTACTGAGAGTTGATGGGGCAGGAGGCCAAGTCACCAGGGCCTGGACTGAGGACCACCAGAGCTCCACATCAGGGTTTCCCGTCTTCCTTCAGCTCAGCCACGGGGCCAGCAGTACCCTCAGTGGGTCCCGGGGTGAGGAATTGACTGCTGTGCTCCAGGGATTTATAGCCTACCCAGTTTTCCTGCTTACAGCTTTCAAGTTTGATTCTTCAACTCCAGGAAGTCTGCCTGTCCTCCTGAGCTGGGGATGAGGCTGCTGGACACGTTCACAGGCCAAGGTGTGCTACAAGCCTGGCGGGGAGTCCACCAGGATCCCAGGGTCCAGGCCACAGCCCTCACTGGACGAGGAGAGCATCCTCACGGCTGGTGGGCTCTGTCTTTTCCTTAATTTTGTGCTATTCACTTGGGGCTGGAATTGCAAGGCCCTTTACAACTTGAAAATGTAAATGGGAAAATACGTTCGTGAAACGTACTCTGTGTGTTCAATCGCCTTCTGTTCCAACCCTCAGAGAGTTTCCCAGCATCGCATGGAAAGTACAAGAAAATCACAAAAAACGAAACCTCAAAATTGCACCTCCCTGGAGAAACAAGGCATGAGATGACACGGAGTGTGTATTCGTGGAAATTAAAGTGGCCTTTGGGGCCCTTCTGAGGTGTTGCGTGTTGAAGCTCAAAGAAGGCAGAGCTGTCAGGCTCATTCCCACGATCAGGGGCCTCGCCCGCCTTGCCGTCTCCCCTCAGAGAGAGTTACAGTTGTCACATTAATGACACATTAACAGGGAAGTTTTGCAGATCTCAGTCGTACGGGGTGTGGTCTGTGCAGCGTGATGTGGTAGGACATAATTGAAAGGGACAGACTTGTCGCACTAAGCCCGGGGATGGCTCAAGTTTCTCCGGCTCTTGTAAGCACAACGTCGTTGGTCCACTGATGCCACGTTGCCTGCAGAGCTGAGGAGCATCCGCACAGCCAGAGCAGATGGGATGCTGCGTGCCAGGGACTATGGGGTCAGTGGTGCGGCTGTCAGGCCAGGCGGGGCACTGTGCATATGGTCATTGTCAAAGGTAACCAAGTCCAGAGTTAGGTAAGGAGAGACTACTCACAGGATCACTGTAATACAGAGGGCCCGGCTGCCGTGGAGGGTCATTGCAATAGGAAACCTCAAGCCAGGAGATCTGCAGGAGCCTCCAGGGCCAGGCAGAGAGGGGTTGCTCACATGGGGAGGAGAGGACTGGTGGGGCGAGAGGCCCATCCATCAGGGAGTGTTCTTGGAGCAACCATTAAGGAGACATCTTCGCAGATTCTCATGCTCAAAGTCTGGCCAAATCTTAGGACCTGGGGAAGAAAATAAGCTGTGACAGGGAGGAAAACCCTCCTCCATGCTTCAAAGTTCAGGGTCTGGAAACTGCAAATTAAATTGACAGAAGGCAGATTGACTGGAGAAGACTTCCTTTCACAGGTGCAAAGCACAGAGGAGCAGGAGTGGTTGGTGTGGAGAAGCCCAGGGCTGCGGTAGAACCTGGTGTGACCCCTAACCCCCTAGGGGAGGACGGTAGAAAGGGCGTCTGTGAAGACCGACAGGCGTCCAGAGTTGCAGCAAACAAGACTGGTGAGGGTGCCGTGAGGCTCGCGAAGTGAGTGGACGTGAGAGGCCCCTGGAGGGAGGACACGGCAGGTGGACCTGGCCTCTCTCCCAGGAGAAAAGGGTGCGGCAGTCACATTTTCCAGGAGCGCCTGCTCAGATGGCAAGGAGGCTTCAGGGAGGCTTCCAGGCATCCGGTGGCCCTCAGAGGTGATCTTCACCCCGACACCAGAGATCCAGGGGGTCTCCACACCAGCTGTGTTGGGTCAGTTCACTTCTGGGCATTCTGTCCAGATTGGCTGGTGGAGACAAGTAGCTTGCTAGGAATTGGGAGGCCCAGGCAAGCAGGCCTCTGGGTCTCCTCTCAGCCACAGGCAAAGCTGGTTCTCTGCAGTGCGCCACCCCAGAACACTGAGCTGGGGAGGATGGACTGCTGCTGGCTTCCAGGGCCATGGGCCTGGGTGAAGCCCAACATCACCAGCATCACTCGAGCTGCCTTAGTGACCACGTGTGGTCAGCACAGAGCCCCAGAGACGAAGGTCTGCAGGTTCCAAGGTGAAGCCAAAGCCTGGGAGGATTTCTCCAGAGCACCCGTTCAGGTCCTCTGCAGGAAGCCTCCTCTCTACTGCCCCGGGGAGCCGCCCAATCCAGGTATTGCTCAAAGAGGTGGAACCCACGTAGGAAGTGCACCTTCCGGTCAGGCGTCCGATGAGGACTGACTTTAAGAAAACAGAAGAAAAACAATGCAGGACCTGTAGGCCTGGGCTCCCAGGGAACGGGGTGTGGCAGAGGGTCTTGGTCTTGCAACTTCCTTGGGCAGGATCAAGACGCGTGGGCTCTTCACTCACTGCCTTCACAGGAGCCCGCATCACCGTGGGCACAGGGACTGCAGGCTCAGCAGCTTCATGCCCACCACTCCAGCACTCAGACCTGCAGGCAGGGCAGACTCACCTGCGTCTCTGACAGGTAAGCACCCAAGAGGCACTTCCAGGGACTGTTCTGCCCAAGCCATATGATGAGCGATGTCTTTGGCATGGACACCAAGGGCAGCGGAGGGGACATTTGTGCACAATCTTGGGAATAATAGTGATTCTAGAAAATCTAAAAAACCTAGGCACCAGGCAACAGACTGGCTGGGAGTGGGTGACCAAGGGTCAGGAGACTAAGACAGGTCAGCACAGAGAAGGGGGCTGACAGAGGCAGACATTGCCCAAGAGCTTGGCTGCCCTTTTGCAATCCAGGAGAAAGGCAGCTGCAGAATGGTGTGGAGGCTGCAGCACCCCCGGCCACCCTGCTGGGTCAGAGCAGAGGAGTGGGGGGGATGAGGAAGGCTGGGGGACAAGGCGACGTCCAGAGAGATGTCCCCGCCCTCTGTTAGATGGCCTGTAGTGGGATTTGCAGATGACCCTCTTCTTGGAACATTTCCAGTACATTCCCCATGGCTGCCAAAGACCTGCTGTGCAGCCTAATGTCACCACAGGGCTCCTGTCTACAGCAGGCTGCTGAGTCCTCTAATGAGGGCCTTTTGAGCAGATCAGAAATTGGTAATTGTTGGTTTATGTTCCCAAATAATTACCACCATGCCTTAAGAAGAGTAATGAAGGCATCAGGCCCGAGTGCATGGCCTCAGGGGCCACAGAGCATGAGCTGGAACTTGTCTTTCTTATTGGATGTTTTCCACCAGGAGCTTTACTGAGCGGGTTGGCACTGGTCACTCCCAGGGGGTGGCAGTGGCAATAGAAACACTGTGTTATTATTGCATGGAGTTACCCGTGGATCAGGGATGGCAAAGCCCAGGCATCCACTCCTGCTCCTGGGCCCACAGGTGGCTTCCTCACTTTCGACTTGACAGTTTGACTTTGATTGCAAATTCTAGACTAGATACCAGGGAACAAAAAAGCAAAGGAAGAAAGAAAGATTGGATCACAGGAATGAAGCACAGATAACTTTTATCTCCACGGAGCACCAAATAGTTGATTTGGGAATGTTTTCTCTTGCAAGTCTCAGGAGCAATCACCGTTGGGCACAACGGACTTGAGTTTTCCACCTGCCAACTGCTGAGCTAGCTGGAGAGGCCACACCTGGCAGGACAGGGGTCCCAGGGTTCCTGGTGTACAGCCTGCTCGGTCTCAGTCCCTCCACCGTGGGCCCCAGTGCCAGGTGCAGGGAGAGCTTTGGTGGTCATGGAAGCAGCAAGAAGGCTGCGGAGAGAAGCCAGGGAGAGGAGGCAGAAAGGCCTCCTCATCCGCAAGAGGACGCAGAGGCCAGAATGTCCTGCCAGTGCCACCCATGGGCTGGACAGCAGGCCTCAGAGCACAGCCAGTGCTCAGCGCATACCAGTGACCCCTGCCTCCTGGGCGACTCTGTCCCACCCCACCATGACCCAGGCAGCAGGAGCTCCTGCCTCAGACTCCTCTCTCCAAGGGAGAGAGGGTTGCTGAAGACAAAACAGAGGCCGAGCTGGAGAGCAGGAGAAAACTGACCCAGCAGGAGCCCAGCTGGGCAGGAACCCAGACTGGAGTGCAGCTCAGCCAGGGGACTGGGGAATCCCTGAGGCCACAGCACCAGGCTCTGTACCCTGGGTGAGGTTGGTTTCGGGGGAGGCCTCAAATAACCTTGTGGTCATTAACACAGGTCATAACACAGGTCATCTATGAGGTCAGCTCTGAGAAGCAGGGTGACCCCTGCCCACGGGCTGCCCTGAGACCCTCAGGGACAGGTCACCACTGGAGCACTAAGGGATCCTGCCAGCGTTCTTCCTCAGCATTCTGGGTGTTTGGTTTGCTGAATCTGAATCTCCATGTCGTCAGCAAGCCTGTCCTGGAGGGGCTGTGACTCCTCCTAACACAGGTCCCTTCAAGCTTTCCTTCCTGCTTGTAGGGTTCCCGAGAGTGCCCTGTGGTCATGTCAGTAGCCCGAATTGTCCTTTTGCCTGTCAAAAATCAGCTTTCCAACTGATTTCAGCCATAGTGTGAAGACTGAGGGGACAGGCCAGGGTCATGGGCCAGAAGATGGCCTTATTTCCCGCAAGTCTGTTTCTAGAATCTCCTGAGACCCACCCATCCTGCAGCCGTTTTTGGTTTGAGTCCAACCTGCTTCGAGGGTTTGGCTTCTGGGATGGCCGCTTCCCAGTTCTTCTGTTTCCTCCAACTTCCTCCTGGTTCCTGGCCTCTTCTCTGGTTTGCTCGCAGGCCCTCTCTGCCCTTGGGCCTTGACTGCCTGGCGGGGGAACAAGGTGTGGCAGGTCTGACAGGATGGAGCCGAAGGGTCTGTGGTTTTCTCAGCTCCTCAGAAGCCCGTGGCTGAGGGAACCTTCTACTATACCGTGAAGTTCTTCAAGGGACTGGAGTTTAAAATCAGCAGGGGAACTTTCCCCTGAAATGTGGGCTTAGCCCCAGTGGTGACTGGCTGGCTGTGCCTTGCTGGAGGTAGGGGGACAGGATGGGATGAGGACCAGAGACTCTCCATGTGGAATTCTCTGGGATGGGATGGGGAAAGCTGAACACTGGGACTGGAAGACTGGGAAAGAGAGAGCTAAGCAAATGACAGGAGGGGACCAAGCTGAGTGTAGGGCTCTGCTTTCTCCTTGGCCCAGGAGCGCAGCCAGTTCATCCAGAGCCTCAAGAACCCCACGGCGCCCCAAAGCAGGTAGTTTCCTCCTTCAGCTCTAAGGTGCCACGGAGGATGAAGTCCTTGATGAAAGCGAAACTAGCCTCTGCAATTCTGGACGGCCCTCGTGATGTGCCTCTGAGCCATGTGCAGTGACATGGGACCTCACCAACATGAGCAAGGAGGCAGGGGGATGGCCGCGGAGATCTGAAGCACTGGAGCCCTTGAAAACACACCAAAAGGAGACTCAGGGCAGTGCAGCCGCAGGCCGGTCACGCAGTGCATCCTGGGCTCTCTCATCTGGAACCCCAGCTTGGGGTCTGGGACCACTGGCCCCACTGCCTCTACTGAACATGGGGTGGACCCTAATCACCAGCCTTCAGTGGGATGTCTTAGACCAGACAGGGACAGGCCTGTGGAGCTGATGCCCACTCCCCTGCCCTGTCCAATCCAGAGCCAGTCATCAAGGACAGACCCCGTAGCCAAAGCTGCCTTGTCCTCTGGTTTCTGCTGGGTCTTGACCCACAAGTGGCAACAGCATGAGATAAGATGGAGGGAGGTGAGGGAGGTCAGGTCTTGGCACCCCTGGCCTTTCACTGCCTGTCTTTGGCTCTGGCAATGACCGTGTGCTTCTGCCTGTCACTGTGGCTCCCCTGGTCACAATCAGCTCCTCATAGGTCCTGGTTGTACTGCCCCTTTCCCTGGCCTCCTTGAGCATAAAGATGTAAGCCGCTTGATGCTGTGTCCACCCCGGGGCGCTCCACTGTCCCCCTGGGCTCCGCGAGCTCCTCACACAGCTCTGTGAATAATCCCAGGCTGCTGGCTGAGGCCGCGCTCCCCTCCCGCCGGGGTCCAGGCCGAGACAGCAGCCTGCTCACGGCAGCGCCCCTGTGCCTGCCGGCCCTGCTTCAGTTTCTTCTACATGGTTTGTGGAGCTTCTCGCGTGCCCTATCACAGTCTTGCTTCCTCGTTTACCAGGAGGGCCAAGGCGCCTGGCAGCTGTCCTTGGTGCTGAAACACCTCTCCGTATCAGTCGGGGCGCGCCTCGCGCTGAGAGGGAGACGTGATGGCCTTATGAATAAAGTGATTAGTAAATATGGGTAGATGGGCTACAAAAAGCCCTTAGCAAAAACCAGACCCCTGTCTCTTCTCGCTCCAAGTGTGAGATGCCAAGAGCCAGACGCCCCTGGAGACATCTGAGTCACCACAGAGAAGCCACGGAAAGTGCCACCACTGCCCCTCAGGGTCCACTCTCATCTCCCTCAGGGTCACTGGATTCTCCACTAGCCAACAGGATACAAACTTTGGGGTTCAAATTTCAAGGGAATAAAGTTATGAGGTCAGATACTAACTCACCGTGGGATCCTAGTTAAGCCCCAGCAACCCCACTGAGCTCCAGGTCCCTCCCTGCTGAGGGGGCTGCTCAGTCGTGGAAATGGCTGCAGAACTTTGGGGAGCAACGTGGGTGGCAGGGGTGGTAGACAGTTTCTGCACTGAGTTATTTGAAAATACATGGGGATGTGCTACAGTCAGCAGATAAGCCCAGCTCAGCTGTGCTGCGTTAAATCATGGGAAGTAAATACCAACAGGAGGACACGGGCCCAAGAAGAGGCGCAGAGCAGGGGAGTGGCACTTGTCACCGCAATCCCTCCATAAATGCAGAGTCCTCTCTGGGCTGTGCCTGTGGCTCCCTCCCTCCAGCACCCAACTCTGCAGTTCTCCCCGGCACCAGGACCTTCAGTCCTTTGCTTTTAGCACGACCTCGCCAGCTCCTGCCTCCCACTGCCTTTCTTCCTCCTAGGGCTAGATTTCCTGGCTACCTTTTTTGATCCCTGCAGCACATGCTCCTGATTCCCTGTTTCTGTGACACTATTCAGCTAGATTTCAGCACAGGATAAATCCAGCCCTCTGCCTATCTTGAGCTGACCCTTTGCATTCGATGAAGGCACCGTGCTAACAGATCTGTGGGCTCAACCTCGCTCTTGTCAAGGGGTCCCGATGCCACCAAGTGCTTGTTCCTGGTGCATTGTTCTCCCGCCTCCCAGTGCCTCCTTCCAAACCCCTCCTGCCTCCTGTGGCTCCGCTCACCTCCTTCACCATGTGACACCCAACTGCCCTCACTCTCCGCTTCACCCAGGAAGAGAAACCCTCAGAATCGGGTTTCTGCTGTCCCCACGTGGCATCTGCCAGATCCGTGTCCCTGTACTTGACCTCCCTCTGGTTCGTCACAGAAGAGTCACACAGGGCTGCTGCTGCCCACGAGGACCCACACTGTCCTCCTCATTTGACAAGGCCATGCCCTCCTCCTGCACGAGGACGTCACCCCACAACTCTCCCTCCCCTGCGGCACTGTCAGCGTCCCCTGAGGGGGCCCTCCAGTCACTGCAGGACACGCGGCATCACAGGTGAGGGGAGCCTCCTCCCCCTGCCTCTGCCGCCGTCTCCTTCTCCTGGCAGCACAACTGCAGGACAGCAGCTTTGCCCTGACCGTCTCCTGAGCTCAGTCCGTGGAGGAAGGGGCTGCCACCCCCCACTGCTGCACTCGTCCCGGCGGGGCCGAAAGCAACGAGAAGCAGGGAGAGCTCAGGTCTGCCCTCCTCAGTACGCCGTCCCCATCACCCAGCCGCCTGAATCCGAGGGGCCGTCCTGGGTGCCCCTTCCCACCGGCTCTGCATGCAAGGTCCAGACGTTCCAGAGGTTTCCTCCCCACCGAGAGTCTCACCACTAGACCTGCCTCCCAGGCCAGTCTCCCAACTCCGTCCCCCCGGCCTCTTGACTTGTCTCCACATCACCGTCTCCACAGAGCAACCAGGATGGTTTAGTGAATTAAAAGTCTGAGCGTGAGTCTCTGGCCAAAGGCCCACTGCCTTCCCACCACCCTCCCCTCGCCCGCCGTGCCGGCCACAGCCTCTGCGGCCTCTGCTACTCACTCAAACTCCACACTGCCCCCTTCCTCGCCTTCCTTGAGATAAATCAAGCCCAAGGTGACCCCGGTCCACCCTGTCTGTGGGAGCCTGTTTGGGGAAGGCCCTTCACCCCCAGGGCACCAAAATCCCTCCTCAATTCAATTGTTCCATTGCCAGGAGGCCTCAGGGACCACCCAGCACGGGTGCCATTGCCAACTGCCACCCATCACGGAGCTCATGTCCCCATCAGGAACATCACTGATTTCTCCATCCTCCCTCACTGTCCTGTTGGAGGTCAGATCACCAGCACCAAAAACAGTGCCCCAAACAGCAGGTGCTCAATAGATGCAGTAATGAACGGCTAAAACAGTCACTACTCGGTGCACATCTTTGAAGTGTCTCTGCTTGAGTATTTCACAAGCACCAACTCTCAGTTCTCACAGCAACCCTGGAGGAAACACATTATTCCAATTATATACAAGAGAGATTTGAGCCCCCGGAAGGCCTGTGGTTTGTCCGTGGCCTCAGGAGCCCGGCAGCAGCAAAGCCACAGGGAGCCCAGGTTCTGCCATCCCCAGAACCCAGGCTGTCTTAGTAGATGACATCTGAAAGTAAGAAAGCTGGCAAGTGGCCGGGTTTAACTTTGATTTTATTTCTCCCTGAAGCATGGAAAATAGAGGACAGTTAAATGATCCAGTCACCAAAAGTGGAATGAGACAAAACTTACTGTGGGAAAATAATTGGAATTCTGCTCCCAGTGGTTTCCAGCGTGGCTACGAGGGTGAGCACTCAGACAAAGCACAACCAAGGGAGGCAAGCACATTTGATGGAAAAGGTGGATCTTCTGTTTAAAAATTCATGTTTAAGAGTTCTCCTTGAACTCCCTCTTCAACGCTGTGTGGCACCAGGACAAGGGAGAGTAACAGATCCGGGTCCCCTCTTCCTCGTGACCTAGAAAAGGAGTTGTGTGGGTATGAACCACATCCCCAGGGGCGGTCTGATTGCTTCCCCAGGAAGGTGTGTGTCCTGAGCTGTAAGATGCGTCCTGTGCTTTATCGTGCTAATCAAGCCACGTGTGCAGAGAGCTTTGGTGACTGGATACCGACTCCAACTTGCAAAGCACTGCAAACTTACAGCCTTGAAAACTCAGTGTCGACAGCGGACCATCTCTGAGGAGCTCAGCGACCTTGCATAGGAACGCGTCCCTCTCTTCTGTTTCAGTGTTTCTCACAAGTCGCGGCGTCTGTGACATGGGAGCGAGTGTGTCTCAGCCTCCAGGCCAGGCGGGTGGAGGCCGACTCCCCCCAGGCTTCTCTGTGTCTCTCGGCTGTTCCCAGCGCTGCCTTGAGAGTCCCGGCTGCACAACTCACCACTGTCTGTAAACAGGCGTGCCCCCGCCCCCACCTGACGGGGCCTGGCCGGATGGCGCAGGAGGGCTCGCTCATCTGATCCCCCGGGAGCCCTGAGCACAGCAGTCGGGTCCCAGGCTCTGAGAGCAGATCTGCAAGGCTTGGCCAAGACAAGTGCACCCTTCTAGACACCCAGCGTGGTGGTGGGACCACGAGGGAGTGGGTGGCAGGCTCGCTCTCCCAGGCAGGACCTCCCCACCTCCTTTATGAGTGTCCGTTCTTCCCCACAGGGCGCCTTGGGTCAAGTGCAGGGAGACAGCAGTCAGTGCTTCAAAAAGATAAATCAACACAAATTCCCTTGTAACCCATTTTTCTTTTTCCTATCAGAGAAAGTCAAGATCAGCCAGTGGCGTGGAAAGAGCGTTGACTTCCGCACACAGGCGCCCGCAGAGCTGGAAGTTCTCTGGTCACCGCTGCACGGGAGGCTGCCCAAGCAGCCGCGGCGTTCCTCGGCGCGTTTCTAGAAGCAGGCCAATTTTCTCTGAAGGCACTCGCGCCTTGATTGCAAGGAGCTTGCGATTTCTGTTCCTAATTACTAAATTAATTACTTCTAAATGTAGCAGCTTGTTTCCTCAAAAGATAAGCACTGTTGTTTTAAATAAGGTAATGGCATGCACACCTCCCCCCATCTGACAGCGAGCGCCGTCTTCCACTGGGAATATTATTTATTTAAAGTACCACTCAATTCCCTTTATTCGATGGTGCTTTTTCTCTTTTCTTTTGCCCCAATTTGATGTCCCTTTTATTCTGCTTCCTAACATGAAGAGAACATCCTGCATTTCATTGCAGTTGTTAAAGGGCTAGTGATTTACCAGCTTTTCCCCCTCAGCTCCATAGTTTTATGTGGTATAAAAACTGCCAAATCGCAACTGAGGATTCTTTGGACACACGTTGCCCAGTGAGCAGCTTCCTCGTGGTGCTGAGCACGGCCCTCAGGTCTTGCTCACGGAGGGCTCGGTACAGGAGCACAAGGGCCCACCTGAACCAGCAGCCCAGGACTGGGGGAGCCTCTTCTCCTGAAATCCACCTGGAAAGCCAGAGATGCCACGGGCAGCCTCCACGGCTCCTGAGCCGGAGAGAGGTGAGCACGCCTGTGACAATGTTCCAGCCACTTCTAAGAAGGTCAGCAGCCCTGGTGCCATTCTGCAGCCACAGGTGGCAAAGGGTGGAGGCTTGCCTGTGACCCTGAAGTGAGGCTCTGGGGGCCTCTGCAGGTCACCCACTCTCCCAAGACAACCCAAGAGGGCACTGTACCTTCCTCTGTCCGCAAGTAGCATGGCCCAGGAGAGGACCTGAAGGCTGAAGTCTGAAAACAGGGACCCAGGAAGAGTGTCGGAAGAGGGCCAGCACAGGCTCCTCCTCAGCCTTCTGCAGAGGGAGTGGCCGTGGAAGACCCCGGCTGGGAGCAGCATGTCCAGAGAACCAGGCTGCCTCCCACGGGAGCTGGCAGGTCCCTGCCCCACAGCTGAGGCAGGCCCACGTTGCTGAGGGCAGTGGGCAGGCACTGCAGCTGGAACCAGGTGGCTCTGCCACCGTGAGGCAGCCACCCCAGAACCTTGTCCCACCTGCCCAGAGCACGAGGGAGGAGCTGCAGACACTGCTCTGTCCTGTGCCGGCCCGACAACTTGAGTTTCTCAGGAGCCTCACACCGGCCTTGGAGGCGTGCTTGGCCCCCAGGGCACTACGCTGCTCTGCCTGCCCATCGCCTGCACCAGGAGGGACCGGGCACGTCCTAGGTCTGCTGCATGTTTTCATCTTGCTCATTTTCCCAGAGAGGCTGTAGGGAGCAGCTCCTGGACCTTCTCTGTGAGAGTCCTCTGCTCCCTGAACCAGGGGACATCTGGGGAGGCACTTGCCAACCACTGTAGGTGGTCGGCCTCTGAGGACAGGGCCCCAGCCCTGAAAGCCCACAGCAGTCAACCCTACACTGTGCCCAAGGCGCCCAAACAGGGCCCCGGTCCTCCGTCGGTCCTGAAGCAGTTGGAGCCAAAGGTTATCACACAGAGTCGCTTCCATGGGCGTGGGCTGCGGCCCCGCCCCACCCACCTTGTTCTTCCAGGGGCTCAGGACCCCCCAGGAACCCCCGCCTCTTCCGCTGGCCTCAGATAAGCCTTTGGGATCCTAAGAATGATGGCACGGCCCTTCCCATCGGCGTGTACCTGCGCCCTCGTCTGCGAAGGGCGTGAGGGGAGTCGTGCGGAACCGCTCTAAGTCCTGTGAGACGCAGTGGGACGTGTGGCACAGACGGACACTTAACCCACAGACAGGACGCTGAGCAGCCTTGCCACCTGGACCCCCCGAGCCTTGTCTCCTGCCTGATTAGACTCCCCGGGCAAGGGCTGGTGCCTGGGCTTGTCACCCATCCCCCAGAGCTGGGCAGCAGGTGCAGGACCACTCTGAGTGGAGAAGCGGACCCAGAGCTGTCTGCCCTCCAGCAGGAGCCTGGTCCTCCCCAGGGTCCCCTCCAGCAGTGCTGCTGGGTGCTGGAAAGGCAGCCTCCCCCTGAGAAAAGCTCTGCTGCCAGCAGATGAATGTGGCCTCCGAGCCCATCCTCCTGAGGGCTCCCTACTCTGCTTCCCTGGGGATTCCAAGTGCTTCCTTCCACTGGGGCCAGAGTGGCCTCTCTCTACCCCAGGCCACTCCCTGGGTCTGCTGATGCCCAGGGACAGCACCCTGCCTCACAGGAGGCAACGTAGGGTCTCGGCGGCCACAGTGCTCAGCGCTTCCAGGAGGATCTTGCTCTGGTGCCTGCTGTGTGCTCCACTGAGCCCCTGCTCGGAGGACGGCCCTCTGAAGAGCACTCAGATCCATCCTTAGAGATGTCTCTGAAGTCTCATAACGTCTCAGGTATGGGGTGTAGGGACGGCTGGGAGACAGAAAACAAACATCCCACCCTGGACCTGAGCCAGGCCGGAAGGTCAGAGTCTCCCAGACCCGGCTTTCCCGGTCCGTCAGTTCCACTGGCCTGTCCTTCCCTGACATGTCAGGCCCTAAGCGCCCATTTCCATGGTCTCCTGGGCTGCACCTGGTTTGGGTGCCACACTGACTGCGACTCTGCCTATGGCAGGAATAATGTGGGCGATGAGAAGTCACAGCCGGTCTTCTGCAGGCTCAGAGAAGCAGGGCGGGGCTGTGGCGTGGCATTGGCCACCTGGCCTGCAAGCCATTTCCTCCTCGGGGGTCCCACCTCCACTCCCCAGTGGACGTGGTGGGGTCAGGGAGCAGCAACGACTTGCTCCACAGTTCCCCGATCACCCCGGGCTGAGCAGGGCTGGAGACAGGGCCCTGTGGTGCTGCTCCAACCACCAGGACCCTGCCTGCCCAGGCCTGCTCCACAGTGGTCAGTGTGTGCTTTGCAGGTGCAAGGCCGACCTCCTGGAGAAGTTACTTTTCCAGCAGTACGTGGCTGAAGATGGACATTTTGAACGCGTCAGGTAATTTTGACTGCATTTTGCACTTTTCATTATTGAAAGAACGAATCATTGAAGTTGACAACCATGTAGACAGCCCTCTTCACTTTACGCACTGTGTCAGAGGGAAACTGTCACTCAGGCACCATCCGGGGCCTTCCTTGCTCTCTCAGAAGAAGGCCCCTGCTGGCAGCACGTGGCTCCCAGAGCCTGGAGCGGCCGGGAGCCTCAGCCCTCCACCTGGGACGTTCACTGAGAGGAAGTGGCTGGACAAGACTCAGTTCTGCTCAGCTTCCCAGATGGACCCACCTGGCAGTCAGAAAAGAGTCTGATGAGACAGCAAGCTGGAGCCCGACTCTCCCCGCTGCCTTGGGAGCCAACATAAAAATGAGGAACGGCCATAATGCTGCTCCGCTCTACTCCATTTTAATTGAAAATTATGTCTGAGATCGCTGCCTGTCTGGACTCTGCCCGTCCTCCTCCTTTCAGAGTGCATGGATTTATGCACCTGCTCATATTAAAAGCCCTGCTATTTCTAGTAAATATGCACAGGTTTCTGTTTGTTTGTACAATAAATATTACAAAGATCATAAGGAAATTAAAATGGAGCTTGACAACACTGTCCGCTGATGATCTACTGCACATGAATCATGTCCTCGAGAACTATTATCCCCAAACATCACGGTTCCTGTATAAATATTTTTACTCCTTGGTTCTAAATTGCAGAAGAGAGAATCTCCTAATGGATTTATAGCTTATCAGTGAGTTTCAGGGAAGCTGGAGATGAATGGGTCCTCTCCAATAGAGTATTCATTTAAAACGATCGACCACGGTTCAATTGTGCAGTCTATTTGTTTTGGTAAACTGGAGCACTCACTATAATTCACTTTATTTTTAAGGGAAACGTATTACCTGCATGCACACGAGCTGCTCTCCTGAGCGTAAGTCGAGTGGGATGTATTTGCAGAGATGTTTTTAGGTAAAAGTGTCAATCTCATTTCTTAAGCATTCAATTTCTCCCTTGAGGATAGGGACATTGGTCTAAAGATTCAGATTTGAATAAAATTAAGTTTATATTTTAAATTAAATGGCTTTACAGCAGAAGCATGACTTGAGGATTTCTTTCAAATTGGGCAGCAAAACGGCCAGTCCTCTCAGAAAAACCCCAACCCAAGTAGCTGTGACAGGGACAGTTTAGCCAGTGCCAAGGCACCAGGAGCAAGACCTCAGTGGGGGCTGCACATGCCGACCTGTACCTCCCAACCCACAGGGGGTCTGGAACGTCAGCCCACACCAGCAGAGACATTCTGCCCTGTTCCTCCTTGGTCCCCGGGTCTGGGCACATCCTGGTCCACAGAAGTTGCTCAGTGAACTGGCTGGCTGTTCCTGCTTCACTAATCAGGGCCAGGCACCGTCTTCCCTCCACACTGGAGGGAGATACTCAGAAACACTGGACAAAATGGTACTGGGAGATTCTGATCCAGCCCAGGCCTGGTCAAAAGGTGCAGAGTCAAGACCAGACGGGACAGGAATCTACCTCATTTTATGGAAAGTTTTGATTTCAAGATCTACATGCCAAAGAGTCAGTTATTTGATTACTTTTCCCAAAACAGCTAGATACAACATACATTTGTAGGCACAGCTCCACATAAATGAGACCAGGAGCCACCCACAAAAAAGATTCCCTCAAAATATCGCCCAGTATCAGGGAACAGGGATGCCGGCGTCAGTGACCAGGCTTGCGTGGGGCAACGCCCCCACGGGACAGTTACCCATTCTCATGTGGAGATGGATCCTGTGTGGACCTGGATCCTACCAGCAGATCGAGGCGTCCCAGGTACTCTCTCAGCCACTCCCAAGGGAGAGGCAAAGGCAGGCTCACAAGAGACCCTCGCCCAGGCTTAGATGGGGCTTGGCATCGCGGTCTCATGACACGCAGTAGCTGTGGTCGTTTAAAAGTAAGCTCGTTGTCAGTCAGGTCAAAAGAGCCCCCCTCACGTGGGGCTGTCCAGAAACCTGTGTGCAGGTGCCTGTGTGCAGGTGCCTGTGTGAGGTGTCTGTGTGCAGGTGCCTGTGCGCAGTTGCCTGTGTGCAGGTGTCTGTGTGCAGGTGTCTGTGTGAGGTGTCTGTGTGCAGGTGCCTGTGCGCAGTTGCCTGTGTGAGGTGTCTGTGTGCAGGTGTCTGTGTGAGGTGTCTGTGTGCAGGTGCCTGTGCGCAGTTGCCTGTGTGCAGGTGTCTGTGTGCAGGTGTCTGTGTGAGGTGTCTGTGCGCAGGTGCCTGTGTGCAGGTGCCTGTGTGCAGGTGTCTGTGTGCAGGTGTCTGTGTGCAGGTGTCTGTGTGCAGGTGTGTGTGTGGGTTCCAGGTTTCCCAACAGCTAGGACATAAGTGTAACTGAGCACATGGCTGAAACTCTTGGATCAGGAGAATGTCATTTAAAGTAAGTATCAGTTTTAAATAAAATAATATGGTCAATTAAAAAAATGAAAGAAACCAACACTGCAAATCGGTTGCTCCAGAGAATTAAGTTTTCAAGAGTCCACACCAAGCTCATATTTAGCTTTGGATGATGATTTCATTTGGAAAAAACATGCAGGCTTTTCCCTGAGCAGCTCTCCCTGCCTGGGAGGCTGGCAAGCACTTCGCGCTGGCTCAGCGGGTGTGAGGCGCAGCTGGCAATCGATGGCATTGACGGGAGCAGCAGGGAGTGAGCGCCCCGCATTGGTGTCTTGCGCTTAATCATTGTTTGCACGGTAGAGGGGTTTTCTTGGCACACATCAGAGAGCCGTCTGGGCCCAGCTTCTCAGGGAGCTTCCTGGGAAGGCAGTGGCGACACTTTCCATTCCAGAGCAAGGTCACAACCAGCCTGGAAGACACCAGCAGAGAGGAGAGAAACTCAAGAAAGGGAAACGTGTTAAATGTATGAAAATGAACAAAGGAACAAAAGGGCCCAGCTGCACCTGATGACGAAGCCAGCACGCGGAAATGACCACAGTGTGATCCTCAAGAGCAGGCGGACGCGCCTCCCTTGTCTGACGCCCTCTTGGGATTGAAGCTGCCCCACATCCTGAACCAGAGAAGGAGCTGGGGCTACAAGTGACTCTCAGCAGGAGCATCAACCACTGGGCTCTTGGGTAAAGACCATTTAAAATAAGAAGAGCTCTGGTTTCCTGGGTGCTGGGTCCTCCTAGGCCATCCACGAGGATGAGAGAAGACAGAGCTCGAGCTTCAGAGACCCACAGGCTCCTGGCCACTGCACACCCTGCTGGAGTCACATGCACACCTGGGACTCCTCCTTGGGACGAGGCTCCAAACTTCCTCCTCTGTCCCAGCCCCTTGTCAGGAGGGAGTATTATGTGTAACTTCATGGAACTGCTTTAATCCAACTGGAAATTAATGCTCCAGAGAGACTAACCCAGGCATGTTGTTGGAGCAGGAATCTCACCTCAAGGAAGAGAAGGAGAACGAATGAGTCTATCCCAGCAAGTCAGGCGATGGCACATTCGCTGGTCTCCACCGCCCCTTCGAGAAGCTCACTCCCATGTTGGATCTTTCTCAACAGATGCTTTTCCTCAAATGCGTGCATTCCCACTTGCCTGCTCCCCTCCCAGCCACGAGCGCTGAGGGGTGCTGCCTGCCCAGCCCAGCAGAACGCCTTTAGAAATCCTTACGTTCGGCCTGTTGGCCTAACGTTGTCAGAACAGCTTGTTGTTAGGACATGTGGTGTGATTCACACGCACACACACGCTTCCATCTTCCATAGACAGCACGTCTCCCTCCCTCCTCCCACCCTGGGGTTCTCACAGCATCGGTGACACCAACCCTCCAAGCACCTGCCCTTCCCGCCCTCCCATTTGTGTTCCCAGAATGTGCTACCCTCGAATGGGGAGGCGGAAGGAAGGCAGGCGAAGGAAAGCGTCCATCAAGCATGGGTTCACATTTGTCTGCAATTCTCCTAAATTCCACACCATCTTCCCTGATGTGCTGCAAGCAGGGAACCTCACACTGGTTTCTGTGGAATGTTACGCATATGTAATTTTTTAAAATGCAACTTTATGGAGGTGTAAACCATGTAACAAAATTCACCCAGGCTGTGAAACATTGCCACAACCCTCAGAGCCCTCAGGGACGATCACAGAGACTCTCCAGACCCCTCCACTCAAGCACTAATCTACTCTGCCGACCGGCCACTCTGCACACTTCCTGTCCACAGAGTCAGCAGTGTAGGGACTTTGTGTCTGTCTTCCTTCCCTGGGTGTGTGCTCCCCAGATTTGCCCTGCTGAAGCCTGTTGGTGCTCAGCTCCTCCTCACACAAGCCCTGACTTTCCACTTGTTCCCTAGAGGTGAGGACTTGGTCCAGCAGGCCTCGCACCCACATTGAGACCTCAAGGACTGGGTTTCTCCCAAGCCTCGCCCTTCGGTCTCGCCATCTGCAACAAGACACTTTTGTGTCCATCACTATTTCAGCCCCTTTCCACCCACACGGGGTTTTTAAAGAACTTCTAATTGCCCCTCAAGTTTGTTCCAAGCCAATGGGGATTGTTTGCTTCCCGCTGGGACCGCAGCATGCAGTAACGACCTCACTGCCCTCCCCGGTCACTGGAGGACCAACTGCAGATGGAGTGGGAACCAGATGGACGATCAAACACTGCTGGTAAACCAGTTAGGGAAGAGGGAGGACTAGTCCAAGGAGAGGGCACGTACTCGTGGGGGACACACACAAAGGGCTCACACGCACATCCACACGTGTCTTCCAGGGGAACAGGGCCAGGAGCCTGTTTTGAACAGAAGAAGTACAATTGCTGGAGCTGGGTGTCCTGCGGCTATAGCTGTGGTCCCTTGGACACTGCTGCCCCTCATGGAAAGGAGATAAAGAGCAGGGGGCAGTGGATGGCCTGGAGTCCAGGCCCTGATGACCACCCTGAGTGCACTGCTAGATAGAGCCCACCACAGGATTCCAGGGGATGGTAACTGTGTCCCTTGGGACAGAAAGCACAAGGCACATGCAGCTCAGCTGGCCCGACCAGGCATTGACAAAGCACCTGCCCTGCCAAAGCAGGTCCACAGGGAAGCCTCTTACTGGGTTCCAAGTCATGGCTCCATCGTGGCCAAGAGAATTGCTGATTGCAGTTTGTGTCTCCAGGTCTTGCAGGTTCCAGAGTGTCTCCCAGCGTAGCTGGGACGAGAGGTCCTGCAGCCTCAGTCTGAGTAGTTAGGACAGTTCTGAAGCAGTGCAGCTTGGAGGCAGGGCCCACGGGGTGGGAGGGTGTCCTGGCCTTAGGAGCTTCCCCAGCATGCCCTTCTTCCCTGCCCACGTTCCCAGGGCCTAGGCAGCTCCCTGGATTTCACTCCAGCAAGGAGAAGCTCTAGCTGGAGGGCCTGAGAGCTCCGAGGGGGGCCAAGGAAAGGACAGAGGGGCTCTGAGGCGCCCAGAGGGAGTGCAGGCAGCCTCTGGAAAACCTGCCCACGGGCGGAAGCCAGTCGGAAGACCCGATGTCACGGCAGACTTGCTACCTGTCCCACACGCAGCCCCACTACCCACAGGGCCCCGTCATGGACAGCAGCGCCCACCTGCCACAGGGCCCTGAAGAGGTGCGGGGGCATCAGACTGAAATCTGGACCCAGAGCACTGAGCACAAGCCCCTCCTCTCTCGGAAGCCGGTGGCTTGGCTCATCTCAGAGCAAGGCGAGGACCCGTTGCTGTGGCCCTGCACACCCGGTCCCCAGCGGGCCCCTCCTGATGGTGCCTGTGCACACGCGGGGAGAGCATCCTGCAAGGAGCCGTCGGAGGGTGCCCAGCTCTGTGCCTTGCGAAGCCCGCAGAGCCGCACAGCACAAAGCACAGCCCTGACGGAAGCTGTGTCTTTGGTGAACAAGTGTGTGCGTCCTGCTCATCAGGGGTGACGGGCGTGCCACGTTGATCCTCGTGCCATCAACAGCGGAACGGTGTGGGCCGCCTACACAGACCTCTCTGTGCAGTCTGCTCAGTTATTCTGCAAACCTAAAACTGCACAAAATGAAGACTTGCTCCCAAAAGAAGAAATAACTGCTGAGTGTCTGCGTGGAGAGGGAGCGTGGCTTGCACCTGCAGGGAGACCCGGGTCTTACTTTAAAAAATGCAGTCAACAGCTTCCTGTGTGCCAAGATTTGCCCCAAGGGTACTACAAGGTGATGTCTCCTATAATCCTCCCAATAACACTCGTAAAGAGGTCCTATTTTCAAAACGTTACACCATTCTACATTCTCCTTGGTGCATAGTAATGAGCAGAAGGGTAACTTCACTGCACAGGTGTTCGTAGGTGCGTGACTCGATCCAAGCCCCTCCCAGTGCCCGCTTCCCTTGGCCTCCCCCAGGCCCTTCCAACACCTCCTGGTCCCTCTTCCGTTTTCCTGAGACCTGGCTGAGTCTTAACAAAGCACTCCTCCTGGAAGGGCCGCACAAGGCAGCTCCCAGGTCCTGCTCTCGCCCGCTGAGGACGCTGAGCTCATTAACTGCCCACCCTCCAGAACATTAGGTCACTTTTCTGCAGCTCCATTTCCTCACCCCTGGAGGACTCCAACCTTTGTGGCCCAGGCCTGTTCGTAATGGCAAGAGAATCCCAGAGGAGGCTCCTGAGGTCACAGAACATCCTCAGTGTCTAACAGAACCTCTGGGCTTGGCAGCACCAATGTGTGGGAGTGCGGCCATGACCTTGGATCCTGCATGCTGAAGCCTCTTAGGGTATGGATAGGAGATGCCCCCAAAATCCCATGTGTGAGGCAATGCAGGAAAATCCCCAGGTGGAGTGATTAGATTGTGAAAGTTAAAGCTATGATGCGAATAGTGGATTAATCCATTGAGACATTCATAATTTGAAAGTACTCTGAACTGGGCAGTAACTGCAGGCAGGAAGGGTGTGGCTGGAGGAAGGAGGTCACTGAGGCGTGCCCTTGGGAGTTCTGTCTTGTCCTTAGCACCTCGCTTCTCTCTCTGCTTCCTGGCTGCCATGAGCAGCTTTCTTCTGCCACGATTTCTGTCTCACCTCGGACCCCGAGCAAAGGAGTCAGCCTTCCACAGACTGGAACTCTGAAACCATGAGCTCAAAACAAACTTCCAGTCCTCTGAGTTGTTCTTAGGTATTCTGGTCACAGAGAAAACAGGCAGACACAATCCCCACGGACAGAGACCGGAGCAGGGGCCAGGACTCCTGCCGCCATCGCCGTGACAGCTGCATCCCCTGCAGCTGCCTGCTCCCCAGCTGAGGCTGTCTGGTGGCCAACCTCAGGGCCGTCTGCACCCCTCCTCTTCAGTCATGACGCGGACTCAGGGGCTTGGCCAGGAGCATGGCCCAGCTGTGGTTATAACATGAATATTTGATAGGAATCTGCGTGAGCTTGTGGAAAGAGCGTGGACCTAGTAGCTTGGTCAGCTTGTCTCCTCTCCCTCTCTCCCCTGCCCGCTAGTAAATAACAACAATAATGAAGCGGCAGAGACTAATTGCTCTGTCACATTGTCTTGGGGTTGCCTGTCTAGTTGTCTCCCCACCAGTCAGAGAAGATGCAGACTGAACTCACTGGCCTGCTCCAGGCCTTAGCAAACCAATGGCCAATAATTTATAGAAGGAAGGAAGAAGACAACAGCTAAAGCAGAAAAACAGATTCCATTCAGGAACCAGTTCAACAGGGGGAGAGACTCGGCAAAGGACAGGACTTTGTTCTGAGTACGGCCAGGGAATGGGCAGGGGATGGAAGCATCAAAGAGGACTACGGGGGCCGCCATTTTGTAAAGACCATGCCCGAGCCTGCAGCCTCAGGAGGAATTGAATCCCTATAGCTTCACACCATCTAGAGACACCGACAAACATGGCCATGGAGTGTCTGCAATGGACCAAGGAACCTGTGTGGTGGGATCACACCACGACCAAGGCTGCCAAGCCCCTCCTTTCTCCTGCTGCTGACAGTGGGAGGGGCAGAGAGAACAGGGAGCATGGCTGCCAGGGAGCACAGCACACAGGAGCACAGCACCTCTGAGGCTGCCCGGCACCTCTGCATGAGCCACACGCCGCTCTGCCTCTGGGCCTCCACACCTGCACGTGGGCGGCAATGCCCCAGGCACACCAAAATCTATGCAGGCAGTTCACGCAGCTGGCACGTGGCGTGTGCACAGCTCTTCTGCAGGGGTCACAGCGACTGTGGTCACAACCAGGGAGAGATGCAACGGCCAGGCCACCACATCAGGGATGTTTCCTCTGACCCTCTGCAGGTCCACCAGGTCCTGGGCATCCCAAGGAATGGCAGGAGCCACCAAGGTGGGCTCCAGAGGAAGGGAGGGAGAGGTCTGTGAGCCCAGGGGCCCGCCCTGAGTCCTGTGCAGATTGGAAGCAGAAAGCTGCAGGAGAAGGGGCCACCTCAGCAGGCAGCTCCCCGACCCAGCATGGGGCAGGGTGTGGTTGCCGCCCCCACACAGAGAACCTTGGCAGATAAGGGGAGGCGTGCACAATGACTACACCCCAAAACCTGACGGGACCCAAGACTGGGAGCCCAGAAAAAAATTCCCTCCGTTTCAAACATCGCACCAAGGAATAGTTTAGGACTCTTCAATGGTAGATTTCTACTTCGCTGCTGTTCTCTCCTGTGTTGATTTGATAGGTTCATCCCCATTATTTGATATTGCATACTTAAAAGCCATTTCATGTATTTTAATGTTTTAACATGATAATTGGATTTTCCTTCTTTCCTTCTTCTTGCTCATTATTACACTCTCGACTCCTTTGTGTCTCTCTTGACAAATGATCTGCTTTTGCCTCTTACCACTCACCCTCTTTTGCTGCCTCTTCTTTCTGTTTTCTTTTCGTGCCCACATAATTTGGTTGTAATTTTATTTCTTTAATGCCTAATTTTCAGCCTATCCTAGAGTGTCATTCCCTTTTCCACTTTGGGAGGAGTGGAGTTGTGAAGAAAACTTTCAATAAGTTTTTCTGGTTTACCAGTATACGGCTTGCTCTGAAATGGCCGTCGTTACCCATGGTTTTCATCTCCTCTCAAAGTGGTGCTAGGGGTTGATCATGTTGAGTGGCTGTTTGACACAGAGAGTCCCCCCAGCCTGGGGCATGGACGAAGAGAAAGCCACTTGCTAAAACCCTGGCACAACAGTAGAAGAGCCGTCCAGCCCAGCAGACAGGCAAACACCAAATGGAAAGAGAAAGCAAGGTAATAAGATGCTTCCCAGAGTTCACAACTCTCTGACAGCTGACCCGAGACCCCCAGGAGGAGGAAATGCTGGACAAAGAAGTCAGGAGTCGTCATAAGATGGTCTGTGACTCAGGAGGTTTAGAAGTGAACCAAGGGAGAATAGGCAGGATATGAATGAGCGTTCGATAAAGAGAGATTCTGAAAATGAACCAAACGGGAATCTTGGAAATGAAAAGCCCAGCTAATCAAATAACTGAGTGGAGTCTCAGCAGCAGGTGAGACGGCTTCCTGAAGTGTCCTTTTCCTGGCTTGGTTTCAGGGTGATAGAAGTGTCACAGGACGAGTTCGGAAGTGTTCCCTCCTTTTCAATCTCATGGAACCATTGGAAAGGGCTTGGATTAGTCACTGCCTGGCGCTCGAGCTCGGTCCACTGCTGCCGGCCAGCTTTCTGCAGCAGGCTGTGGGCAGCCCGGAGCCCCGCTGGGCCGGGAGGACTCGCGTGCCTCTGCCCCTTCTCAGCAACTTGTCCCTGCACAGCCTCCTCCTGCAAGAGCCAAGGGCCTGACTGTGGTGGTCCAGCCTCCGGCTGGCTTGCCTGCTCCAGCTGAGTCCAAGGCTGGGCTATGCTGGTCCCCACAACGGACACTGACCCCTGCCGTCCCTCAGAGTAGAGTCCACCCTTGCCCCTCTAGTCAGGGCACACTCCCAATCAGATTTCTATTAACCCCAAAGGGGCCCTCTTGCTATTTCAGGTGAGTGTGTGTGTGTGTGTGTGTGTGTGTGTGTGTGCCCTATATTTCTGTGTATTGACACACACTGATCGTACATATTTATGGGATACATGTATGTAGTGTGTAATGATCAGCCCTAGGAACTGACGTGTCCTCTCCACTAACTATTCTGAAACACTTAGCTGCTGTCAGCAGTCACCTAGCCTCCTACACTCACATGCTCCTCCTGCCACCCAGCTGCCCCTGGGCAATACCCATCCCTCTTCTGGCCTCTCCCACACCTTCCCGGTTTCCGGCAACCACTTTCCCATCTCCTCTCCTTCATCTTCTGTGAGATTCACTTGGGTGCATTAAATCAGGCAGATGAGTTCAGTGGGACTCTGGTCTGCGCCCTGCAAAGGAGTGACCATGATCCAGCAGCTCAGGAGGGGCCTGTGCTGCCTGTCCCCAGCCCCGCAGCTCTGCTCTGCTCCGTTCTGACCTCCTCCTCTGAACACCTGCACTTCAGGACCTCTGCAGTGTGGGGCTTGGCTCCCACCCCATCTGCTGGGCGAGGCCCCAGACCTGGGCCTGTGGCAGAGTGGAAAGACGTCCCACGGTGCACTTGCAAGTTAGCAAGAGCCCACCATTGGACCAGGATTTCTGTGTGATTCCAACTCTGACTCTGGGACTTTGAAAAATGGGTCTCGGGCCTTCCGGATGGCAGAGGCCCACGTGCACCTGCTTCTCCTCCCGATGGTGCCTGCTGTGCCCAGCCTGAAGCACTGACCAGGGCCCTACAGTTGGAGGGTTGGATGAAACGATCTACAATGTACCTCGGCACAGCGCAGTTCGCCTGGCCTCCTCCACAGGCCAGGCAGCAGGGCTCCGAGGCGCCTCAGACCCCTCTCCACCTGCAGCCACCTCACCTGCCACCACAAGTGCATCTCCCAGCTGAAATCTACAGCCCAGGAAGTGTTGGCAGAGCTTGATGAGCCGTAGAAACTTAGGACAAAATGACTTGGTTGTTTGAAACTTGGGATTGGCCAATGCCACATCACATCTGTCCTTAGCTTGTAGTCCAACGAAACATGATTACATTTGGCACGGGGGGTGCACTTTGACGGCCAAGGTAGCCCCAGCCTCAGAGTCTGGACTTCCTCCCTCTGGGCTGACCACACCGAGGACCCCTGAGCACAGGGCCTCAGCAGAGCCCTCTGGGGCAGTGACCTGCCTGAGAGCAGGCTGGGCTACAGGCCCTGGGCCCAGGCAGAGCAGGCTTTGGCCCTGGCCTCCTCTGACCTCACCACCTGCTGGGGGCCCAGGAGGGTGGAGCCTTCCCCTGGTCTGTCTTCCTCGCAGATGGACACATCACCACTGTGCCACCTGTTGTCCTACAGTGCAGAGACTGGAGTCCTTACCTGGAATGGTCCTGCTGAGGCAGGGACCAGAGGCAATAGGAGGCCCTGTTCCCTGGTCCCACAGGCCCCATTTGCCCTTAGTTGGAACAACTGCCCACCAGCATCATTCCTGCTGGGAGCAAGAGGGGCCCAGCCAGTCTCTCCAGACACGAGGAAGAACCCGACTTGCAGATAACCCACGGGAATGGGGGTCAGTAGCTTGTACACTACGGGACAGGTAACGGCATGGCCACTGGAGTCCCCACGGCTTCCCGCCGATCAGTGTGGACAATGGTCCTGACACAGGTATGTGACTGTACATTTTGGTGGCACGGTGCCCATGGGTGCATTGCTAGATTATTCCATCTAACCCTCTGACTGGGCAGTGTAGATGTCGGGTCTCTGTTTATTGATGAGGGCTCCCAGGCCCAGGGGCAGCTGTCCTTGCCAGGCAGTATGTGGACGGCTGGAACTTGAGCCCTGTTTGTCCAGCACCATGAAGCCACCAGCCCTGGTCTAGCTGAGGTGCCACAGAGCTTGGACTTTGGGAATCACCAGCTCAGGCCACGGCCACCCAGGCCTTTCCTGTGCAAGCCACCGCCAGGCCGAGGCTCTCCGGGACTCAGATTTGGAAGCCTGACTTCTCAACAGCAAGGGCTCAGCTTCCCTACGCTGAGACCCTCTCTCAGGACTGCGCTCCTCGCTCCTGTGGATGCCTGGCATGAGGCGAAGACACCGTCCCTGCTGCCTCGAAGTCCCGATCACTGCGCATCCCTGCCTTTTCAAACCTGATTCACGTGCTTCTGCCCACGCCCCAGGCTTGTCTGAGAGAATTTTATCTGCTTATTAATGTCATATTTGGAAGAATTCACACCACTGTAATCTTGTGAATGTGCAAGTGGCAGGTGCCTTGGGTAGTGGCTCAGGGCCCAGAGGGTCCAGGTGTGTCATCCTGCTGCAGAAAGACCTCCATCAACAGTAGCCGGGATTACTCTGATTCATGCAACTTGCGTAATTGCAGCTTGAAGAATAAAACTTTAATTTTAATAGCTTAAACTTTGGAAAAATCAACTCTTTCCTCTGGGTTTGATGTGAGAATTTGCAGGTTTTTGGCGACCACAGAAGAGTCACAGGAATGCCAGCCGCTGTCCCAGGCAAGGACAGTACCACCTCCTCTGGATTGTAGGAAGCATCCGCCCTGTGGGGACTGGAGTTCAAGTCCACCGTCTGCCTGTGTGCCCCAGGGTGCAACAGAAAGCCTCAGAGCAAACAAAGCGGGCCCCAGCCCTCAGGCCCGGCGGCCTGCCCTGCGCCCTCACCAACATCTCTCCACTTCGGGAGCAGTGATCTGAAGATGCTGGCTGTCTCCACAGCTGCCTGTAAACCACCTGGGCTCCTCCTTCCCAAGGGGGCACGTTTTTCAACTCAGCTGTGTTTTCAGCTAAACAACAGAATGCTCTCAGGGCCAGATGGGAAAATCTTTCTCAGGGGAATTATTTAAATTTCCACAATAATTCTATGGCATTTCTGATCAGCCATTAGACAAAGGCAACTTTCCAGCCGCGGGGTGGGGGAGAAACAGGCTCACTTCCCAGATTTTAAAGAATACAAGAACACGGCAGGTGGCAGCCCATGGGGCAACGTCCGCAAGAGCCCCTGCAGCCAGGAAGCTCGGCACTTGCAGGTGAGGGCCAACTCACTGGACTCGGAGCACCTGAGGTGGCGTCTGCCCTGACCGCAGCACCAGGTTGACCAAAGGAATAGCACCCCACTCGCATCTTTCTGGAAGCGAGAACATTCAGGAATACTCTTTGGAAAACCAGGGGTGGTCACCTGGTTCCCCAGGTCAGGCCGTTTAAAGCACAGACCAGGGAGGACCATGGCATCCAGCCTGGACAGCGCTGCTCTGTGCTCTCTCAGACTCCACCCCGCTTGAATTCCAGAGGCTGAGGGGAGTGGGGAGGGTGCCCGCAGGCTCCAGAGCAGTCCCTGCAGGGACGGGGGCCCAGGGTGCCGGGTCCACACCTGTTGGATGAATCCCTTCCTCTAGAACTGCCCCTGGGCCAGAGTCCCAGAGAGTGGAGAGCACACCTGGGGCAGGTCCTTCCTGCGTCCCTCTGGAGCACGGCTTGCCTTCCCAGGCATGACCACATTTGCTATGCAGGATGTAAGTGACAAGCATGTGGGACTGGCCTGTTGGGTGGTGTTAGACTTTTCCACTTCATTGTGCCTCAGTTCCTGGGCTGTGGAAGGGGTCAATTGTGTGTCCACAGAAATGGCTGGCAGGTGCTGTCCCTTCCCTGTCCATCGAGGGGTGCTTCCTGCGGGGAGCCACACTGCCCAGACCCTGTGGTTCAGTGAGGTCATGTGACTGAGCTCCAGAGACCCCAGAGGGGAAGTGCGCTCTGCTGGGGTGACCCACAAACCCTCTGACAGCTCTCCTCCAAGCAGGGGAAAGGAGAGGGTTCCCATGGAAACCTTGCATGCTGCAGGAAAGCCTCGGGCAACCCGGGCCCCAGCGGCTGCACAGGGAGCCTGCCAGACGCCAGCCCGTCTGCCCACTGCTCTTGCTGAGTCAGAGCCCTTGAGCCCCTTCCTACTGGGGGAAGTGACTGCTGCTACCGCCAGCCCACCCTGCACGGCCGGCCCCCTACCCAGACTTCTGGGAAGAACATATAAACCCATGCAGAAGGGCAGGGAGCACAGCCGTTCACCGTAGTGCCATTTCCCGCCTCACCCCGCCCCAGTCCTATGTCCCTGCTTTGGTGTTTGCGGTCACATCTGAAGCTCAGGTTCGATGGAGAGGATTAGACTGGACCCCACCTGGGCACAGAGGTCAGTGTGCGTGGGAAGGGTTGGAGAAAGGTGAGTTTCCCTGGGGTAGTGCTTGAGGTCCTTTTAGGGAAGAGAGAGGCGAGGAGCGCTGGCTGCACTGTGCTGGACTGGGGACACCCTTGTTCTGGGTAGAGGAGGAATGGCCAGGACCAAAAGAGGGAAGTGGCTCCCAGGCCTTGTGGGCAGCTACAGCCGCACCAGGCCCCAGGCTTCTGGTTGTGGGGAAAGTTGCCCAAGCCCGACCTCAAAGCAGAAGTGCTGTAAGCCAGGCTGGCTCGGGTCAGCACCATATCCATGACAGCGAGGGGGACGTCTCCAATGCACTAGATCTCCCGAGTCTCGTGGGAGGCGGCACGGTGCTCCCAGGACCGCAGCCTCTTCCCCATCGGCCTGGCGGGATGGGCACTCCGGCCATATTGGTCTGACCTGGACGTCAGCTGAGGATGTTTCTGCACAACTGAGCATGCAGAAAGCAGTGAGGGTGACCAGCACTGCTGTGGACCTGGCCTAGGGGGCAGCCCCCAGCCACTGCTGGCTGGACTCTCCTGGAGGAAAGGCAGGAAGAGAAGCAAAGGAGAGAAAAGGGGAGTGAAGGCCAGAAGACAAGGATGGGGAGCCAGCCTGAGGGCCCCTGGCAGCTGTGGCTGCTTCAGAGCTGCTGGCCTGGTGTGGGGCCGGACCTCCGCACTGCCCTCCAGACTCTGGGACGTGGCGAAGCCACTGTGGAGGGGTGACAACCATCAGCACATGGCAGAGCATTGAGTACCAACTGCCCAGGTTCTGGAAAGCCGCCGTTAGCACCCAACAGCCTGCACAGCATCCAGCCTAAAGCACACCAGGAGGAAGGGCCTTGGGTGCTGACGTTGTTTTCAAGTTTTCATTACCAAGAGGGAAACCGCCACCAGCCACGACCTCAAATGCAATTGGAGCAGAGAAGAAAGTCAGGAAAGTGTCGCAGTTGATGAGCAGGTTTGCACAGGTGCTGCAGGGAGCCGGACTGGGCGTGGCAGGACGGGCGGGGTGCATGCAGACGCAGACGCAGACGCACGGGCGTGCTCTCAGAGGGCTTATTTCTCTTTTCTCCACCCCGAAAATAAATGCATGGTTTTTCACTTCGCTATAAACAAACAAACAAGCCCCAAACCCTGGCCACTAACACCTTTCAATCCCTCTAGTGGCCTGCAGGTACTTCCCTGGGCGCAGCACTGGAGGCAGCAGCTCAAGCCTGACTATGTGTCCCGGGGTGCTGTGGCTTTGGCCTCCTCTCATTCCCCTTTGCAGCCAGTGGAGACTGAGCTGCCAGGGGCACAGAGGGGACTGACACCTTGATTCTGCCTCCAGGCTGATAACCACGGGGGCTCAGGGAGGCTCTGCACCCCTGGGTCCTCCTGAGGAGAACTTGCCCTCCTCTTTCTGCCCCACAGCCCCTCCCTCTGGCTTCCTCCCGTCTCCAGGTCATCTGGGGGAGTGTCCAGCTCCTCTGGGCTGGATCCTCTCTGCCTAGTCTCAGCTAGGGCTCGGTCAGGGAAACAACTATTCGAGAGCAGCCTCCACAGCCAGAGGAGCAGGCAGCAGCAAGGGCCCTGCAGGGGACCGGATGCAATGAGCCCCCAGGCCCAGCCTCCTGCCATTTCAGAGTGGAGGCCACGGAGCTCTCCAGCAGAGGCCAGCTGTGCATGCATCTTCCTCCTCCTCCCCTGTACCCTCGCTTCTCCTGGCAGGGCCTCTTCCTGGCAGACTCTCAGGCCCAGCATGCTGGGAGCCAATTCTAGACACCTCCCCACAATGCAGAGGACGCCGCAGGATGGAGTGGAGGTGACCCCTCTGTGCAGACGGTAGCTGAAGACACACACGGCGTTGGGGAGCGTGTGAGCCAGGAAGGTCCAGACACTCACTGCAGACTCAGCGGGAACTTGGCGCTGGAGCTGATTGAAGTCCGTTATGGAGGACTGGGGAAGCAGAGGGAGATCCTGGTCTCCAAAATTCCTCCAGGCTGTTTTGACTCAGTTCATTTTTCCCCAAGAGGTGAATATTGTTAACATTTCTTCGAAACCCGATTAACACAAAGAGGCTATAATGACGCCGCCTGCAGGGAGAGGATGCCCCAAGCAAAAGAACCTGCAAGTGCTTACAAGTCGCCAGCCTCTAAGAACACAAAACCAGAGCTAAATGTACGTAATGGAACGGGTGCTGTTTTACAATAGATGAGCAGCGCTTAAAAATCAATAAATATTTCATCAGAGTCATTATCCCGTTGGAGAGATGTTTAAGGAACCACGCGGCACCATGGAGTGCGGAGGCCAGCATGAGTTCTCACAGATTGGAGGCTGGCACAGGGAGAGGGGCCTGGGGTGGGTGGGTGAGCCCTCAGGACCATGGCCAGTGGCGGCCACGGGGTTGGACCAGCACCCGAGACAGTTCTGTGAGGAGGGCCACGTGGCAGGCAGCCGGCCGGCCACTCTGCTCCTTCCTTTCAGCCCTGATTTTTGCATGAATGTCCTCTTCTTGGTCATCCAGAGGCTTCTCCCTGGGGTGGGGGGAAACCATGTGTCAAGAAGCTGCATCCTCAACCTTCCTAGAATCTGCTATGAGGAGTGTGCCTCAGAACAGGATTCCTGCTTGCCGTGGAGACCAGGATCCAAGAAGCACCCTGGAAGTAGACAGGCAGGAAGACCCCTTCTGCCTCCAGGGGTGCCAGCTGGGCTCCACCAGCCTGGCCTCCTTGGCCCCCTTGGCCACTCCAGGGCCACATCCTGTGTCCAGCACCTTGGCAGGCCCTGCAGAACACACCAAGCTCACGGATAAAATGCTGCCTCTGCCCTCTGCCGACTGTTATCGAAAAATCGATAACAACACACAGGAAGGCTGTAAGGACCCTCTTGAACAAGAGAGAGTCACGTGTAGAAAGCAGTTAACATTTTGCCCCCGAACAAGCTGAGAGTCCTAAGGGACCTGGGTTCAAAGCTAGCAGCATGGGAGAACTGCAGCTGTGCCCCTGACCCTGGGCAGGCTTACTGTTCCGCCCCCAGGGGTACAGGCAGGAGACCACCTGCAGTCCCAGGACCCAGGGCCTGCCTCAGCTGCCCAGAACCACCTTGGCAATAGCCACATACTTCAGTGGTGGCCACACCCATGACTGATGGGGGGCACAGGCAAAGGCCACAAGATTCTTTTCAAGGAGTGCAAACCTAACGGGGTCTAAGGCACGGAATCCTGAGATCTTCCTGCCACAGCAGTTGACCCCAAAGTGCTTCCCGCTGAGCATCCTGCATGGCGACTGTCCCAGAGTCAGCTTCCCAGAGGGCCCAGCTGGCAGTGCCACCTCTTTGCCTTCTGTTTACCTCCCAGCAGTCTTGCCTCTCTGCCTTGAAGACTGACCTTCTCCTTGGCCCTCTCCTCGATGCTCTCCTCTCTGGATGTTGATGGCGCCTCTTTCACATGGATGTCCCCACTTTCCATAGCCTCATGCTGTGGCTCTGTGCTGCCATCCTGCTGGCCTGTGTCCACGGTCATCTCTTCTTCCTCCTCTTGGCTCTTCTGCAGGCGACAGCCCTCTGGAGTCCATCCTGCTCTACTGGGTGTCCCTCAAGGTCCCATGTCACACCTACACCAGAGACTCCCAGTTTCTCTGTGGCCCTGATCTCTCTCCTGTGTCATCTAGTGCAGGGGTCCTTCAGGCAGCTTCAACCCCAGTAGGCAGCAAATGCCAATCTGTGACAAATGCATTTTGTCCCTCAACAATGCCACCTGCCATGTGACAATCATGGCATTCAGGAGGTCCGTGTGTACATGTGCAAATCTTTGGACTTTCATGCTTAAAACATGGCAAACATGAAAGTCTGCAGCTTCGAGAAATGAACCTCACCAATGACATCTCAGACACCAAGACACCGGGAGACCAGGAGGATCTGGGGTGGAGACCTTCCCCCCACTTACGCTTGCAGGAACAGGGTCTAACCCCCAACCATATTGTTTGCCATTAAAGCAAAGTCCCAGATATGGTGACCTTAACAGGCTCATATTTATGGTCCCGAAGATATTAAGACCCATCTCCACCCTCCCTCTGAGCACTGCTTCTCCTCATGTGCTTAGGACACGTCACAGGAGAGGCCCTAACGGTGGGCACAGGAGTTGAAGATGCAGTGAAAAGACCCCTCGGGCCGTGAGTGGGGCTCTGACCCCAGCCAGGCAGCCCTCCCCAGGGACCCTCGGTGGACCGTCATCAGATTAGCTTTGAGCACGGTGTGCACATTGTGAATTCAAAGCTGAAGGCGGTCTGAGGAAGCAGAAGGGTTCCGTGGTTGAAGAATGCCCTGATTGCATCTACTGAGTCTTCCAGAAAGCTCTATCTGACATGAGGACTTTCCAATATGCCCCTGAGCAAAGATGCGTTTCCACCAGAATGGGAAGGTTTGAGTTCAAAGGCAGCAGAAATGCTCTTCCACAGGAACACATCCTCTCTGCAAGGGAGGCAGGACCCTCCTCCTGAGAGTTGGCATGGTCACCAGAGGCCACCGCGAGCTCTGGAGCTCAGCTATTCCCCTAGCAGCCGGTCACTAGTCCACCTGTGTCAAGTGCCAACCTCGAGCTCACGGGATCTAACTTTATAAACTGTTTTCATAAGTATGAGAAGGCATCTGTGCCCGTGGTGAATTCACAGCCCGGCTCCTGAAAGATTCATCTCCGCCACGTTGTTCACGTGGGAAGATGGTCCTGGATTCATTCAGCAGATCTCAAGCTACGGTTTCTGTGGATGGACTGAGCCCCTGGTGTGCAGCCCAGGGCCCCAGGGCAGCGGGAGGGGCTGTGCAGAGGCGGCAGGCTTCATCTCACTGAATCCCGGATTCTTGAGAAAACAAAACGCATTTGATCCGATGCGCCTCAAAACATCCTAGCTCTGTAATGTACTTGCAAATCTGCTTTCAGAAGAGACAGTCTCCCGGTCCGAGCCACTTCCATCTCATTTAGGATGGCCCTCTGCCTGCTCTCTTTTTTCAGAAAGGTTTTTCACTCTCAATTCTTGTTACCCTGAGAGAACAAAGAAGAGAGGGAAACTCACAGGAACCTGGGAAGAAGTCTCTGGAGGGTGTGTGACGAGTGACCAGGAGAGGGTGGGTCCCCTCCCCTCCCTGCTGACTGTAGGGACTGCAGGTCGGGTGGAAACACCAGACAGAGTGGGGGTGCTGACTGGTGTGACGGTTAGTGATGCGGTGCCTCTGGGCCTGGAGCCTCTGGGCACCCTGCAGGGAACCACTTTACACCGTCACCACCAGCTCCTGTGTTTCACAGAACTCCTTAGAGCAAGGAGGGGTCTCTCCCACCTGAGGGTCCTTAGGTCTTTCCCTATATCGCTGACTCTCCCCAAGTGCCAGCAAAGCCCCCTCTGGGCCTCCCCCAGCCTCTGGAGTGCAGGCCTCCACAGGAAGGCTCAGAGGCTCCACTGCGGCTGGGAGAGTGAGGGAGAGGGAGCTTGGGCTTCCCCGAGGACAGCTGGGCCCCTGTGGACCACTGAGCGCGGCCAGGCTGTGCGGGCCTGCCTTCCTCAGGCAGAGAAAGGATGAGCTGAGGGACAGACACATGGCTGCCTGCAGTCGCCCCGGGTCTGCAGACGCCCAGGTCTTGCGAGAGCCTGGTCTCATCTACGCCCATGGTCGGCTTCTCCCTCCCCAGAACTCAGGAGCCCCTACAGTTCTCTGCCTCCTCCCCACCCTCCTCCTCCCAGGCAGTGCCGGGGTGAGGCCCCCTGGGAGAGGTAGAAGCGAGCTGTAGACGACACCCTGCCCTAGGTCGGGCTCACCTGCGGGTGGTGAGGCCTCCTGGGGTGATGAGCAGGCGACTGGCGGGTGGGTCCTCGGGACCCCAGGCCCTCTTGTCCCCTAGTCTGCCCGTCTTCTCCACTGCTGCCTCCTGGCGTCCTTTGCCCTCTCGGCCTGTCCCCAGCAGGGTGCAGGGAGTGGACAGTACTGAGACGTCTTCTGAAAAAGAGTCCCTGAAGCAGCAGCAGATGCTGTCAGTGGCCCACCTCGGAGGCCACTTTGGGAGGCCACCTCTCGCACTGCAACGGCGGCAGCTGCATCCTTCGTCAGAGCTCTGCTCGGGCTCCCAAAGGTGCCTGGAATGTGCCTCGGGGGCAGCCAGGAGAGCTCCTGGAAGAGCAGGAGATGAACAGCCCCGGCACTCTGGTCCCACGATGGAGCTGACTGTGTGCCCAGCACCCCTGCAGGTCTGGCCAGAGTACCACTGCACGGGAACAGGCCTGGGTGCTGCCCGTCGGCCTCCCCGTCCCACTCCCACCTCTCTTCCTAAGGACAGCTGGGGGTGCCCTTTCAGGTGGACCCTTCGGGTCTCTTTCTAGAGAACCCAAGGTGCATGCATTGACAATCCCACCTGGGTGTCCAACCCCACAGGACCCTCCCCATAAGCACGTACCCTCCTGTTTTAGGGGAGCGTGGTCTAATAATGCAGAGCACAAACATGGGACCCCAATTTCCTCACCTTTGAAAGAGAATAGCAGTAACTACATAACAGATTGCTTTGTTTTGAAGATCAGCAGGGCAACGTCTGTAAGTGACTGAGGGCAGTGCACACCTGTGGGCCGCATCCTGGAAACCTGCATTGAACAACTAACTGTGTGTGCACAGGCTAAGAGACTTTCTCCCAGCTTCCAATCATGACTCATTTCTGGAGCAGAGAAGCAGTTTCTCTGCATCTGGGTGCTTCCATGGCCATTTTGTGAGACCTGGGACAACAGGAGGTACAGAACCCTGGCAGGATCTTGCTTGCTGGCAGATTGGGTCATCCCTCCTTTTGGAATCCAGTCAATCGTTAAGGCCCCATTGAGCATGGGTTAGGTGAGAGGTTCCCGTGGGTACCAGGAGCCGAAGGGCTGCTTCTGGAAGCCTCACGGCCACTCCTGGGGAGCTCCCGGGGAGCTGCCCCCTCTCATGAACAGAAAGCTGCGTTTGCTGTGGGGAGCACAGCTCAGCAGGTCCCTGGTCAGCGTCTGAGCAGTGCCATCAGCACACCACACCAGCAGGAAACTCCCAGGACGGGACACCCAGGGCTAGAGCTGACGGCCTTGCAGCCAGCACGAGGGCTTTGGTCTGAAATGCTTTCCTGGAACCCAGGGTCAGCCTGCTGAGAGCAAGAACGTGGTGGAAGCCACCAGAAAGCACATTAGCTTCTTGATCAAACAATTAAACAGCTGGACAGCTGATCAACTCATCAATTAACCAATCCCCACCTTCCAGACAAGACAGGTACCACATAAGGTTGAATAAAATGTATTGATCACTTGGGGAGGATCCGTAGGACTGTGGGAATTAAGCCTGGGGATTCGGATTCATCAAATATACCTCATCTCAAATGGTTTCCTTTAAGTTGATCTAAGGAATATTTTTCTGCATTTGGCTCCTACTGTTGGAATTTTACAGCTCTTAGATTCATAGAATATTAATTGTATGTAGTAGGCTGTCAATTTCCCTTCTAATCTCTTTCATTTACCAAGATAGTTGTGGAATCGCCCACTGGATTGGGATTTTACTTCTGCCCTTTTAAGGAGACAGAAAATATTTGTATTTCACATGCCAAAAAATGAACTGTCTTAGCATCGTGTTTTCAATGGCCCTTAAAAAGTAAATCACTTTCTGAACTGTTGGACATCAACAAAGCATGATTTGCCTGAAATATTTCTGTGACCAAAATAATACCAAGAGATGTGTAGGTATGTGCAGGAAATAATTAACTCTTTCTCTTTCCTGAGAAGCATCAATAGATTGCGCAGCAGTTCTGGAAGGAAACACACTGTCTTACCAAGAAATCATCACAGAACGAAACTGCGTGAAGAGAAGAGCAATCCACTAGCATCGTTAAACCTCAAGAATCACCTCCATTCTTCTCTTAATGTGACCTTAATAGATCTTTAATCAACACTTCCTGACAGCAGAAGAGGTAGAATTTCTTAAAGACCCTCATGTGGGAAATAATTATTATCATGATTTAGACTCACTCAATCCAACACATTTTCGGAAAAAATAATTGTGCAAATCATTGCCAGTTAACACAAGAGTGTAGGAAGAAAGAACCTTGCACTCGCGACTCCATCCCGCCCGCCCACCCTGCTTGACAAGAAGGACTCCCGGCGAGCGCTTCAGAGCAGAGCAGACTCACCTTGGAATCGCCTTTCCCTGCTGACCCAGCAGGTGTCCCTTGAGGAGGGGAGGTCCACCCCACAGTTCTGCAGGTCCGGGGCCTGCTGGGTCGCTCTCTGCTCCCTTCTCCTGCACAGCCGGGTACTGTGACCTCTGCCATTTGCAGAGAAGAAATTCCTTTAAACGTCCCTGTGCGGGGAATCTTGCTTCAGCCTTTGAAATTAAATGCTCTTGTGTTTGTTCACTTAGAAAATAAGTAAAAAGTATACGAAACATAAGAAAATTATCAATTTTGTTGTACAAATATTCCTAAGATAGACAATTTCAATTTCCCAACATGTCATCATGGACCCAGAGCTGGGGAAAGATGCATGGAGTTGATTCTCATGAGCTGGTACTTGCCTGATCCAGCATACCCCTGAAATCACCTGTTCTTTTGTGGCTATGACATAAGATGATGACCCTACAAAGACATATGGCAGTAGGTGTCTGACCCTGAGGACCTCACAATAGACCCAGGAGTATGGAGTGTGGAAAGCTTTCTTCTTCAGAGAGATATCTTCTAAGTCATTAGAGAGGAATTCTCCTGTGAGTGTCATGGAAAGCATATCTAGAGATCCGGGAGTGGGGAGGTGCCTTAGTTCATCCCTGCTGCTATAACAAAATGCCTAAGGATGGGTAATTTATTTTAAAAAAAAACAAAAACAAAAACAGATTTTTATTTTCTTCCAGTCGGAGACTGGGAAATCCAAGATCGGTCAAGGGCCCAGTTTCTGCTTCTAAGAAGGTGCCGTGAGTGGTGTGTCCTCACACAGCCAAAGAGACAGAAGTGGAGATGGGACACAAGGAGAAAGCTCACTCCTTCCAGACCTTTTACAAGGCATTGTCCCATCCACGAGGGCAGGGCACTCCCAGCCTGACTGCCTCCTGAGGACTCACCTCCCAGGACGGTGGCACTGAGCACCAAGTCTCTTTGAGCATTTTGGACAGGACACGAACATGAAAACCATAGCAGAAGGTGAGGAAGCCGTGAGTGTCCCGCTAGGCTCATTTTCCTCAGGAAAGTATGGAAGTTGTCATACCTAAGAAAGTTAGAAGATGTTAGAAAAATCTGATCTTACTAATTTGGAAACAACCAATATAATAAAATGAAATGTTCGCTTGTAAAATCAGCACAAAAATTCAATTCATTCAATGAATGGAAAGTAGTAAAAATGAGGTAATAGGGCAAAGAACATGAAATAGGATGCAAGAAGTAGGCTTCACATATTCATATTAACTACAAATATCCCCACCACGAGGGAGAGTCCAGGTCAAGTAAGGACAAAAGAGCTGTAAGACGCAGATCGAAGACAAGCGGGAACAGAGGGTTAGAGTAAAAATGGGAAAATACCCTTGGAAGTCTGAATATAGTGGAAACTCCGCCTTCTGGTATGAAACAAAACATAACGAAAGACGAGAGCAGAATAATTGACAAGGAAAGTTATGTGTCCATAAAAAGGAAGGAGAACTGGAGGACAGAGCAGTCCTGAGCACGAGCCCCGTTCAAACCCAGGGCCCACGGGAGGGCGAGACTGGGCCCTGAGTGAACAACGGCAAGAGCTGTCGGAAATGGACATCTAAACCCAAGGGGAAACGGGAAAGTGGTTTTCAGTCCAAGAACAGAAGTTAGTGGAATCCAGGATCTACAGCAATGCAGGGCAGCAGAACCAATTCCTGTTTCTTTGACATATTAATGAGTAAAATTTTTAGTGTCTTTCATTCGCTCTGGAGCGTGGTTGGAGTCTAGAGGACTTGTTGCCGCCCGCAGCAACAATCCCACAGGAATTTATCAGAGGCGGACTGGAATGATCCTCCAGATAGCACTGCTCTGCATAGCTGTTTCCGATCAGCCGTAGCTGCCTCTTTAAAGTTTTTCTAATGGTCGATGGTATCTTTGTCTATTTTGGTCCTCAAATACGGGCAGGTTCCACGAATTTTGGGGTTCTTTGTATTAGATGTAGCTCTCCCCTACCTTTTCCCCTCGTTCTTAAGTTTTCTGAGTAATTGTTTTCTATTCCTCACTTTGTTCTCTTTCCCATTGTGGCACCTTGAGCAGCCTTTCCTCTATAAACCCTGGGCTTATTTCTGCTAGAGTTTGAATAAATGATCGTGCAGTGGTTTCCTTCACTGTCATGTCTTTTGTGACCTTAGTCATTTGGGTCTTTGACGACCCTTTTTCTTCCTACCATCCCCCGCCCTAAACCGCTCTGGCCAGAGACTCCCGTGAGGTTCCTCAGTTTACCCGCCGTGCTGATTATCGGAGGCAGACTGGGAATGACTTTCCCTCGCCCTATTCCTGCAAGGTTCCTCAGTTTACCCGCTGTGCCGATTCCTTCCCTGTACAGGCCACCATTTGTTGCCACCTTCAACAACAATCCTGCGGGAATTTATCGGAGGCGGACTGGGAATGAACTACTTCTATTTCCGGGCTGCTTCCTTGCTTGCTTGCTTGCTAGTTTATAGAGGAAGAGAAGCTTTCTTGCTTTTAGAGGTCCTACGCTTTCAGAGAGGCTACTCTTTCAGAGGTGCTACTTCTTAGAGGTCTGCTTCTTCTTCTTAGAGGTGCGTCTTAGAGGTGCGTCCAGAGGTGCATCCTACGTCCTATCAGAGGTGATGCTTATCAGAGGTGCTTCCTATAGGTGCATTCTTAGTCCATCTCCCAGGTGAAAAGAATGTCTTATATACACTAAGGCAGCCAATCAGCTTAGGATTAAGTAGCACGATTGGAGCATGCGCCACGGTACCAATTAAGAAAGAATGAGGAACACATGTTGACCATGAGTGCTGAAGAGACATCAACCAATCAGGCAAAAGGTCATGAGAGATCACGCCATGTTAACACTAATTATGCGTCACCTCTTGACCCAATGCTAGCCGCCATCCTAGAGCCACTTAAACATGTCTCCACAAGGACTCACCACAGCTCCATGATCCTTGAGGTACATGCTTCCTGCATAGTATCTTGTCTATTTTTGTATGCATTTGAAAACCTGTGTAATAAAAAGTTGAAGGTAGTTGTTCCTTTTCAATAATAACGTAGATGAGCCTCTGACCTAAAGGCAGGACACAAATAAAACACAAAATCAAAGAGAAAAATAACTACAAAAAGACCGGTATCAACTGTGTCCCAGTAAGCTAGGTGAGGGAATTTTGCAATTATTTTTTTAAAGAATTCAACTAACATTTATAATTTACATGAAATAGCCAAGGTTGGAAAATACCTGAGAAAACTCTGAGAAAGAAAAACAAATAGGGATGATCAACTCCAACAAATAATAAGACAGAAATCCATTTCCAGCAATACTGGACGAGGTAATTTACACCAAGTCTCCCACTGAGAAGAGCTATAAAGGTTGAGTATAGAAAACATCTCCTTCAAGGACACTCGGGAACTTCAGCTAGATGTACAAATGGAAAAAGATCTTCCTTTAAAACACAGAATTGGAAAGAGTACGAGATGGAGGCCTATTACACAGCGTAGCATAAGTAAACCAAGTCCATGCAGATGAGTGAAACCTGGACCAATTTGAGGACACACAGACCTAAGGGACAGATGCATCACTGTGTGCCTGTTGGGGAGGGAAATAGGAGTGTGGCTGGAGAGTGGACGAGGTAAAGCTAACACAGGGCAAAATAAAACTGAAACGAGAAGCCCTGCCTATGCCGACCACTGTGAGAGCCAGGGGTGTGAATCCCCAGTGCAGCGAGGCAGAAAATTAACTCTTAAAGAAACAAGGAAATGGAAACTGAAAGGTAGCCTGAGAGGAGTTTTCAGTAGTCAGAGAACCTGTGAATGACCGTGAAGTCCAAGCTAAGGCGTGGTGTTGGGCCGCTCCTTCCTGAAGGTCATCAGACCTCTCAGGGGAGAGACGGGAGGCAGCTGATCAGGACTCGCTACCCCACGTGTGAGCAGCTTGAGGCTGTCAATGCATTCGTGTGATGAGTGGGGCTGGAGAGGAAGGACAGATGGATTTCAGGAGGTGGAATCCCCAGAGACAAGTGGGCGGTTGACATCAGGGTATGGAAGCAGAAGAGGAAACGAAACTACCCCAAGGTCACCAGCCTGGGTGTCTGGGTGACAGGCCAGGGGCCGGAGGAGAGAGCCCATGGGTTTAGCTCTGCATGTGTGAAGGCTGAGGTTGGTGGGATCATCAGGGGCCAGGGACAGTGATGGCAGTAGTAGTCAATGACCCTCAGGGAGAATGTCCTTTGGGAGGACAGCGAGAGGGAAGGTCCAACTAAGTTATCTGCTCCACATGGACAGGAGATGCCTCAGAGCTCTTGGTTCTAAGGACCATCTGGCTACTTGCCCAGGGAATGAGAGCTCATCGTGTGTGTGTGTGTGTGCGCGTGTGCGTGTGCGAGGGTGTGCGTGTGCATGTGCGAGGGTGTGCGCATGCTTCCTGACCATGGATGAGATGGATGAAACAACAGAGAGGAAACACAAGGAAAAGAGCGAACGTCTTGAAGGGACTCAGGGCACTGCTGGACCCTCAGTGAAGCCGGCGTGTGGGCTACAGAGGCGGGAGGTGAGGCCACGTGCCTTTGGAGGCCTGGAGCCTTTGCTTCCGAGCACAGTCTTTATAAAGACGTAAACGGCTGTGCTCTCCTGTAGCTAGAGATATTGCTTCTGTCGATCACAGCGGAAACCTGTCCAACAGAATCTCTCACCTGTCAGGCTGAGGAAACTGGAGCCTCCCCCAGTGCTCTGATGACGGGCCTGCCGGGACGGGTGGCAGCCTGTACGTGGCGTGATTTGTGTAGACCACAGTCTCTAATGAGGAGTGAAACGCAGGCGGCGTCAGCAGCACCTGCGCTAAATCATTGGCTTTCCCGACCTCCCTAGAAAAGCCATTTGTTCTGTAATTATGTAATGCCTATATACATGTCACCAGAAGGCAGCAGGTTTACTAGTCTAAATTAAATTTTATTAGAACAAGGAACTTCCACAGCCAGGCCAAAAACTACCATGTCTTCATTCTCAGAGGGTACCTCGGAGCACGAAGCCCTCTCCAACGCACGGGACGCCTGGCTTCTCTTCCAAGAAAGACAGAGAGAAGGAAAGGAAGGAAGGAGTGAAGGAAGGAAGGAAGGAGGAAAGAAGAAAGGAAGGAAGGAGAGGGAGAGATGGAGGGAAGGAAGGAAGGAAGGAAGGAAGGAAGGAAGGAAGGAAGGAGAGGGAAGGATGGAAGGAAGGAAGGAAGGAAGCAAAGAAGGAAGGAAGGAGAGGGAGGGATGGAAGGAAGGAAGGAAGGAGGCAAAGAAGGAGAGGGAGGGATGGAAGGAAGGAAGGAAGGAAGGAAGGAAGGAAGGAAGGAGAGGGAAGGATGGAAGAAAGGAAGGAAGGAAGGAGAGGGAAGGATGGAAGAAAGGAAGGAAGGAAGGAAGGAAGGAGAGGGAGGGAAGGAAGGAAGGAAGGAAGGAAGGAAGGAGAGGGAGGGATGGAAGGAAGGAAGGAAGGAAGCAAAGAAGGAGAGGGAGGGATGGAAGGAAGGAAGGAAGGAAGGAGAGGGAAGGATGGAAGAAAGGAAGGAAGGAAGGAGAGGGAAGGATGGAAGAAAGGAAGGAAGGAAGGAAGGAAGGAAGGAAGGAAGGAAGGAGAGGGAGGGATGGAAGGAAGGAAGGAAGGAAGGAGAGGGAGGGATGGAAGAAAGGAAGGAAGGAAGGAAGGAGGAAAGAAGAAAGGAGGGAAGAAAGGAAGAAGGGAGTGGGTGGGAGGGAGGGAGGAAGTTAGTCCGGGGCTGCACAGCTCTGAAGAGCACCCTGGCTGCTGCTGGGCTTCAGCCGTGGGCTCCACCGTGCATGTCAAGCTCTGACCGACCACCTGGTACTGAGTGGTTCCTCAGGCCTGGTGAGGTGGGTGGGACAGTTTCCTGGTCACCCTGGAGGGCGGTGAGCGGGACTGTCTCTCATAGGGCACATCCTCAGCGTCGTCATCCTGTGACAGGGCTAGAGACTTGCCCAGTTTGGCACGTGCTGTGACTCTAACACTATGGGATGTGACCAAAGTGTCTGTCACCTCATCGTGTCTACAGATGGCTTGACATGAGGATTTCAATTTTATGAAGATGCAGAAGTGAGACCCATTCCCTGCAAACCATGTGCATTAGGAGTGGGGATCTTTCTCTGGGCTCACGATACTGGGAACGGACGTCAGAGCGAGCTGACTGGGCCAGGCTCCATGTCTTCAGTGAACTTTCAACTTCTGATTGGGTCACCTCATGATAAGTCAAAGAGCATTTGTCTTCTGTTTTGCTCCAAAAACACTCTCCCAGAAGAGAAAAAGGAAGTCTGGGTTGTTACTAAGAGCTGCGTATGACGGCACCCATATCTCCCTCTACCTGCACGTCCCCACCTGACCCTCGGCAGTTGGTGTCCCGTAGAGACTAGGGTGGGGCAGGGCACCTGTGGGACACCAGATGGTTGGGTGCCACTGGGAGGAAGCTGGGTTTTCCAGAGAGGACTGCCACACCAGCAAGGGGACAGTGGAGCAGACCGTGAGGCGGAGCAGAGAGCGGCAATGCCCCAGCCACACGGGCCCCAGGAAGACCTGCGTTAGCGGACGCTACCAACCAGCGCCCTCGGGTGGAGCCCACTGCAGGGGCAGGGGGACGGCTGGGACCCCGGCAAGAGGAACTGCAACCCGACATGGGGACAGTGATTCCAGGACCCGGAGGAACAGAGAGGGAACGCCGGAGTTCTCCTTGCACCCTCCAGTCTTCCCCAGTGCCTGCTACCTGAGAGGCCAGAAGCAAGAAGGCAGGGCCTGGGGGTCGGTCCAGCAGAGCAAGCAGAGGGTGAGCGGGAGCTGCTCCCTGCTCTTGGTGCGGCCCCTCACCTGTGACCCTGAGATGGCTCTTGAGGAGGAGGCAGCGGCAGTGCCCCCACCGTGAATCCGGGCCCACACAGGTGGCTTTCTTTGGCCTAATGAGGGAGGCAGACGTGGCGGTGCTGGCCTGGGCTTGGGCCGGGGTAGGCCTGACTGTTTCCACGCTCTGCCTCTGTCCTACCAGGAGAAGCACACACCAGGGCTGGCCCTGGGACCCGGGGGGAAGCGCGACAGACACACAGACCCGAGCTCCTCCAGCCAAGCCCTGCCTGGAGTGGAGCCATGGAAGGATGAGCAAAGCAGCCTCTTCACCAGTGATGGCTGATCCGGCAGGACCGGCCAGTCCCACGCTTCCACTCCGAGAGAAGCCAGCCCTGTGCAGAGGCCCAGGCGGAAGGAACCCAGGAAAGCCTCTTGCCAACAGGCAGGGAGAAACAGGCCTGGGGCCAAAAGTCCTGTGAGGGGCAGATCCTGCTAATGGCTGTGGGAATGAGCGTGCAAGCAGACTTCCCATCGAGCCTTCAGATGACTCCAGGGCACCAGCAAACACCTGAGCAACCCGGGGAGAGGCCTCAAGCTGCAGGCACCTGCTCAACCGCACCCGGATTCCGGAACCCCCAAACTGCAAGAAAGTCCTGAGATCGTGCATTCCATGGCAATAAGTAGGGCTAGGATTTGTGTGCATTTCCCCGGGATCCGGGTGTTTGGAGCTTGGTCCTCTGTGGCAGAGACGGCATGAGAACAGAGTCAAGCGTGTGAGCTGCAGGGCTCAGGGGAAATGAGCAATCTGCACATGTGAGCAGCCCACAGGCTGGGCCCAAGCTGTGCCAAAGAGGCTGGAAAACTCCCATCACAGGTGAGATGAAGGGTCAGACGGCTTCTTTTGAATGCAGGGCTCCCCCTTGAGAAGAGGGTTTTGATGTGTTTGCTTTCATGTCATGTTTTGAAGTGAGCTATTCCAGGAGTGTGGAGCAAGGGTTGAGGGGCGGGGGACCGAGGGAGGTCGCAGCATCTGGCCCACGTGGAGGGGCCTCTCGGTCATTCCCACCTCTCTCTGCTGGGTCCCAGTTTCCTCTGTGCTGGGTCCGGGCTCCCAGCTCCCGACTGCAGCCACTCCTATCCCGTCTCCACAGCCCACCTCCCCCGCCTACTCTGAGAGGCCAGGAGGCTGCAAAATGCCCACTTGCCTCTCTAGCCGCACCAGAGGCATGTTTTCCTTCTCATACCCTGATGCTCACTTTGCTCTGGTTGTCACTGGTCTTTTCTCCCTGGAGAAGCAGCCTCAGTCTTATTAAAGATGGTCGCACTGCATGTATAGATTTAAGAACAGTGAGATGCCAATTTGGGGAAGTGTGTCTGAAGTGGAGTTGGTGGTCTCCATGAATCATGAACTTGAATGGAATGTGACTGTTCACTCTCCCCTGTGCTGCCTCCTGTGGGACCCCTGTAGGATTTTCCTTGTACCTGGGACAGTGACTGGTGAGGGATTCAAACAGGTCACAGAAGCCCTTCCCAGTGGGCCGACGTTGAGGGTGGGACATCTTACACCTGCCTGCAGATCCACTGACCCTTCCCAGGGTGTTCTCATGCCTTCCAGGGCAGGGAAGAGAGGCACGGAAAGGACCCCGGGCTGCGTGGAACAGGGTGTGGCAGGGCCATTCCGGGGCTGGAGCAGCCTTGAGATGGGGGAGATCCTCACCGGTGCATCTCCCTCCGTCTGCACAGCAGCAGTGGAGTTGGAAGGTGGCCGTGGTGCCAGCTCCTTCCTTCTGCTTAGGAGTTGTAAAGTCTGAATCATTCGCTGTTTTTTTAAGCTTATTCTTATTCCAGAGCATTTTGGCACCACTGATGCTATAAATGAAACCACATTTAAATCTAAATAGAAGAATGAGAGCCCTCTTCCCGCCCTTGGGTCTGGGTGCTGAGGGGTGGGGGAGCAGCTCCTGGCACTTAACCCTGAGCCTCCCCACAGCCAAGGGACAGGCGCTCGTAGGCTGAGGAAGAGAGGCAGAGGTGACCTGTGGGTGCTCCTGCGGCTGTGGGAGGTGGTGTGGAGGGGCGTTCGCCTGAACATTGCCCCACCAGTTCTGTAGTGTAGAGGCGTTCCAAAACACGGCTTTTTAAAATCCTTGATTTAAAAAAATAAAACAGCGCCCTGAAAGCTGTCTTCAGCCTGCAGTCTGTGTCTGGCTGCTGTTTAATGTGTTTGACATCTCTCTGTTCCCACGAGCTTTCCCTCCAGTCTAACCCTCCAGATAGTCTAGACTTCTCTCTCTGTCCCGCGTGTTCGGTCTTCCCCCAAACCTCTTTGTGTAGCCTCTGCACCAGTCAATGAATCTCGAGGTGCCCAGCAGGAGTTGCTGTGGCGGATTGCTTTTCCCGGACACTCACTCCCCAGAGCGAGCTCTCAGCCCCTCCCCTGACTCTAGGTGGACCTGGTGTTGCAGCGACCAGAGTACCCAAGCAGGACCAGACCGCACCAAAGAAGCGTGGCTCTCAACTGCTGTCCCTTGGAGTGCTCCTCCTGGGGAGGCCTGCTGCCGTGCTAAATGTCAGACCGCCTGAGCCTCCACTCTGAAGAAGCCATTAGCCTCGGGAGAGCCCTGTAGCAAGAGAGCAGAGCCAGCAGCCCAGTCGTTCTGGGTACCATCTTGGACGTCCCAACTCTAGCCATACCCCTTGGGGAAGAATTGAAGCCACAAACACACGAGCCAGCAGAGCAGACCCATCACCCGCTGTGGCTGAGGCCTCAACTGCGCTCCACTAGATCCTGGACCCATAGAATTGTAAGTCTAGTAAAAGACTTGCCATTTCATACCACTAAATTCTGTTTCTTTAATGTGTGAACAGCTAACCAGAAGAGTTATGTGATAGAATGTATGTACCTATCCATCCAGTCACACTTGGAGCTACTTGAGGCTGTTGCACCCCCATGTCCCATTAGTCAGCTGGCACAAGAAGAAAAAAAATTATATGAATGGTGAGATGGAGAGCTAAGGAAAAGATAAAGAGAGTCAGAGAAAGACAGATAAAGAGGGAAGGAGAGAGAGAGAAAGATGGAAGAAAGAGGGAATGAGAAGTGAAGGAAGGCAGAAAAGGGAAAAGAGAGGTGAAGTGATAGATGATAGACAGATAATTCAATAAATTAATGAAAGGACAAATGACTGAAATCTAAGCATCATGGCCTTCACAATGTGAATAGAGGCACTTTGTCCCAGATGGGCTGACCCGGCCATTATAAAAATGTCAGCACATCCGAGATTGAGCAAAGGAGACTTGGTCTAAGGTAATGCTGATATATATCAACCCCTTCCCCCCCAAAACACCCAGACTGATTAGTTCAAATCAGCACTAAAACAGACCAGAAGCACTCTCCCACCACTGCGTGGCCCAGCAGGTGGGCCACAGTCACAAGAGGGTTCCTAAGTCACAGGCAGAGGTGTTTTATAACAAATCTCATAAACTAAAGCAAAGCAAAAGAAAATAAAGCACTGCTCTATCCACAAGGGCTTTCCCGAGGCAAAGGCTTCCTCAGAGCTGGCAACATGGCGGTGGCCTTCCCGGGAGGGAGCACTCCAAGGAACAGCAGGTAAAAGCTGCACTTCTTAAGGTGCAGGCTGGTCCTTCTCAGGTATTCTGGTCACTGCAAGGCCAGATCCCCCCTAGAGGTGGAGGGGCTGAGGACCCACTTCTCCGGAGCAAGTGTCAAGACGTCCTTGGCCCACCCTGCTCTCTGTAGGAGTCTTGCCCTCTGCAGGCTCATGCTGGGGCAGAATCGATCCTGCCTGGCCCATCTCCACTGCTGAGTGACAGCAGTTGCCACGGGAGAGAGCTTTCATCACAGAAATAAGATTCTTCTTTTTTTGGTAGATCTATTGCAAATAACTTTATATTCATTCTTGTCACACCAAGTAAACTTCCAGAGTGTGTTCAAGAGCTGCCACAGCCTGTTATGCAGAGTGGCACCAGCTATGTGATGTGCTATTGAGCTGCAGGACTTGGAACTCTGCAGAAATGGAATAATAACAGCTTCATAAATTGTGCAAGTTCCAGGGACTGGCCTGAGATGCGAGGCCAAGTATTGACAGACATTTTGCCTCCGAGCTGGGCCAACCCATTTCAGAATTCCTTTAGCTGCTTGTCCATTGGCAGTACAGGGTTTCCATGGAAAGTCGCATTAAGTCAAGCATATTAAGAGAAGTGGTAAGACCCAACTGTTTTAAGTTGGTTGCTCTGGTGTGGAAAGTTGCAGCCAAGGGACATGAGCAAACATCACAGGGAGAGCAGGCCCAGTGGGTACCAATCCACCTGCCCCTTGGGGAGGAGGAAATGAAGCAGCAACTGTTGATGGGAAGGTTCCGTGGATGGTTCACCAGTGGCCCCGGGGAAGTGTTCATATCATGTCTGCTGTTCACTTCCCCCCAGTGACAGTGACCTTGCCTTCTCACAGGGGGTCACAGAAGCCACAGTCTCATTAAAGATAGAATCCTTATCTGCAGTCATGATGACTCTGGTGGGAACAGATGGGAGCCAAGTTCTCGGCAGCTTCCAGGAGAAGCTGAGCCCTGTCCCTGTCTCACTATGGTCCTCAGCCTGGTGGGCAAGGCCAGCTGACCTGATCGACCACACCAGCTTTCCCAGATTCAGGCCTATTTTCTTTCCAAAGGCAATTGCCAAAGAACCTCTCGCAATCCTCCCGCCCCAGAGCCTGTCGCCCCCAATCCTGGTCTTCCACCATCCTCTTAGGCTCGCTCCCTGGTGGAGTTGTGTACGCCTGGCTCCGCAGTTAAATGACACACTGCCGAACACTTTAAAGTCTACACCACCCAGCCCCTTTTCGGCAGACCACCACCAGCTCCTAGAGATCCCAGAACTATTGTACAGCACAGTATGTTCTTCCCTGTCCCTCTGGGAAGGGCTCCTGGGGACCAGAGACGTGTCCCCAGGCCCCTCTGCCCCACACAGAGCACGCACATTAGAGGAGCTTGAGGAGCTTTGAACCACACGGAAGGACCCCAGGGGCTCAGTGTCGGGAGTTGGGACACTTACCGTGCTTGCCACCTGTCTAGCTGGTCTCCGCCGAGGTCCCTGCATGGTGCTCCAGAGCCTCTCAGAGACGCTGGAGAGCCCGTCTCTGAAGACGGGTCCGAGCAAACAGCCGGGTGGCAGAGACGACCTGGCTCAGGGGTCCCAGCGGTGTGTCTGTATGGCTCCACCTCCACCTGATTCATTCCCAGCTGGACCCCACCAGCCTCAGACCCCCGCACTCCACGGAAGCAGCCACATCACAGTGACGCCTCTGCTGGGTCCTCTTCGGAGCCCGTTGTCCCTGCCCTCCCGCAGCTGCCCCTGTGGTTGAGAAGATCCTCTGTAAGACTCTCCTGGGGTCAGACCACCTGCCCATTTCCTGTGCACCTCGGCTGCTCGTCCTGCTCTTACAAACTCTCCTCTCAGAGGAGACCCCGAAGACCCCATGGGTCCCTCTATCCATTGTCCTCTCTGAAGTTCTGTCTCTGTCCATGACCTTAATTGCTGCCTATAATCAGATTATAAATTCCTACCTCTGCTCAGACTTCTCTGTGCCCTGAGCCCAGGCACCCCAGCCTGCTGGGCTTCTCTTCCTAGACAGGCCGTGGATGTTGAAATTCAACGTGTGGAAACACTGGGCTTGTGACCTCCCCGCAGTGGTGCTCCCCAGCATTCCCTTTCCTGGAAACATCTCCAGCGTCCCATCAGATGGACAAACCAGGACTCTAAAATCCATCAAGCTCCTCTCTCTCCTGTATCCACCGCAAACACCCCTGCACCACACCCTGGCTCCCCACCCGCAACCTCTCTCCCAGCCCTTCACCTTCTGCATCCTGGCCCACGCTGCCACCCCACCTGTGCGTGACTGCTGGGTCTCCCTCCAGGCCTCCTGTGTCCACTCTTGCCACATCTCACCCAACAGAGATCTGATTAAAAAACCCCAAAAGTCAAAACTCACCCTGCTGCCTCCCTGCTTAGAGCTCTTCCTGTTTTCAGGGGATTTACACTGACTTCCCAGTGTTCTTAGGATAAAGACCACACAACTCTGCATGGCCATGAGACCCTATGTGGGCGCTGCCCTTCCCACACACCCGCAGCCTCCCTGGGGAGGCCCGGGGCCTGGACACACCACATGACATGAAGGACACAGCCCGCAGCACTGCCTTGGGTGACTGAGTCACTTCTCTTCCTCACGACATCTGTTTTCTCAAATTTCATTCCTGCAACTAGCATTTTGCCTGGTCTGAAATTCATGTTCAAACAGTACTCATGAATTAACCAATCGAGGTTATTCTAGACATTTCGCCATTCCAGGTGCTCACAAGCAAAAGCACGTCGAACCCGACAACTTCAGCCTCGCAGAAGGACCTCCAAGGTCGTGCTGGCGATGGCTCTGTGAACGCACGGCTCATCCCTGCTCAGTGGGCCACGGGAAGCCGCCCCTTCCTCCAGAGGACCCTGAGGACCAAGCTGGCCCCCCGTCACCGACCCACACGCTCCAGCCGAGACCTGAGAGGCACCTGCCTGTCTTCACGGGTCTCGTAGACTGCTCGCTGGCCTCTGGTCCGGGATGAACGGTCCTGTTTTGTGCAGTGTGCTGTCCTGCTCTGCTTCACTTTGTTTCCATTCAAGGTCAGCTGGATGGTCTGCCTCACCTCGAGTCTGGAATTGTGCTTTTCGATGGAACCATGTTTAGGGGAAGGACAGAGAGAGTTCGGCTGTAAACCTGGGGCTCAGCACAAGTGTCACTGGGTAAATCAGGCCCACACTGCTGTCATCGGAGCAGCCACTCTGCCACCAAGCCGCTGCTGTTTTCTTGACAGTGATTTGGGGCCCGGGGCTGAGAGGGGTGTGGAGCCATCGAGAGAGTGAGTGTGATGGGTGCGAATGGAGAGAAGAGGGCAAGTCCAGGATTCACCCTTGAGGCAGAGGGATGCTGGGCCGTCCCACCTCCTCGCCTTGAGCCTGAGGACCTGGAGGGCTGGCCCGTGTCCTCCCTGGGAGGAGCGGCTTGTCCCACTCATCCTCCGGAATAGCTGGATGCTTCCTGCAGCCCCAGGGCTTCCCCAGAATCACGTGCACAGAGAGAGTGCAGGATACCCGGGCCAGTCCTGGGCATCTGCTCTCGTCCTCTCTGCCCCACTGCAGGCGTGCTGGGAAGAGAGGGTGGAAGACGTCCCCACATCCCACCCTGACCAGAGCCTCTGCTCGGGTCTCAGAGGCCATCTCCAAATTGGACTGTCCTCTCTATTTCATCCGCACTTTCTTGCTAATAAAATGTGAGACAAATGAGTGGCAGAGGCAAACGCCCGTGCTCAGCTGTGCCACGGGACTCCAGCGATTCTCCTGGTGAACACGCTAGTCCCACCACACGTGAAAGAGCCGGCCGTCTTCACCAGCGGTACCGGGCATCCTGCCTCTCCTCCGAAGACTGGATTTGCCCTGACACGTGCAGTCAGCCTGGTTCAGATTCTCTTGCAAAGGTTCCCAGGCCGTAAGCGCATGGTAAGTGCCCCTCGGGAGGGCATCCTGAACCAGTTAAGGGTGTTTACCGTCCAATGACAGGAAAGCAGCCCGAGACAGGGCACCCTCAGAGAGACTCATCGGCTCTCCTTTGAGGAGGAAAAGGCTGTGAAGTCATTATTGCTGAGGACGCTCAGATCTTCAGATGCCATCCTAATATTATATTTTGACAGATATTTGTTTCCAAGGAAAGTAATGAAGCGCACAAGGGGAACAGATTGGGAAATGATTAAACGGACACAGTGCTTGGGAGTGCAGCTCCTGGGTCAAGTGCACCGAATCGCGATGCTGTCTGTGTGGCGCCTGCTCAGGCATCGTCGGGCCCAGCCTGCCGTCACAGACAGGCCTGGTGGGTGGGGACCCCTCCTGCCTGCAGCCTGGGCAGAGCACAGAGGGGCCGTGTGCAAGAGCTGCCATAGAACCGTGGGACCAGGAGAGCGTGGCATGGTTTTCAGACCAGGGAGGCTTCCCCTCCACTGAACCTCAGGCACCAGGCGGTCCGTGATGACGTGCCAGCCATCAGCAATCCGTTGTCCTTTATCTAGAGCTTTCTAAAGTTTTCTGAGTCCCCAGACCTTGTTTCTCTTAAGTGGCAAAAAGAGAGAGAATTCTGCATTGGCCTGAAAGTTCTTCTTGGTTGGTTGAGGATGTTTTAATAGCGTCTGCTCACTTGGCCCTCTTATTTATGAGGTCTCTTGTCACTCTGGGTTTGCAGAAGTTGCGTCTAAAGGCTGAGTCGCATTTGTAAAGAGACGAGGGCCTTGGCAGGCTGCTCTGGTTCTGATTCTCAGCTTCCCACATCTCCACAGAGCTCCAGCTCAGACCTCCTGGCACGCTGTCAGGGTAGGTGCTCAGGTCGGCAAGGTCCCAGAGCAGGAGTGTGGCTCTCCTCATGGCCAGCAGGACAGCTCTGGGCTAACTCAGTGGGCCTGAGTTGGGCCTGCACCCGGGTGGGACTTCATGAGGGTTGGTTAATAACCCGATGATGAAATCTTCCCTCTGAGCAGAATGAGGTCACATGGCGCATGGTAGACCCACACAGGGACACAGAGAAAGCACTAGAAGACACACAGGTCTGTGGCCATGTGCACAGCTGTGCCTGTGGGGCACTCACAGGTGATGGTAGCACCCAAGAGGAGGGGTGGGGACTGGGTGTGGGTTTGGCAGGAGAACACCTAGTAGATGAGGTCTCAGCATCAAAATTCTCCATTTAGAATGATGTTGGCCATGGGCTTAACATAGACAGCCTTTACATTGTAGAGGTATGTGCCTACTATCCCTATTTTCTCTAGTGTTTTGAGCATGAAGGTGTGCTGTATTTTATCAAACACTTTCTCAGCATCTCTTGAAATGATCATATGATTCTTAACTTTAAGTCTATCGATGTGATAAATTATGTTTATTGATTTCCAGATGTTGAACCAACCTTGAATCCCTGGGGTGAAGCTCACTTGATCGTGGTGCACTATCTTTTTAATATGTTTTTGAATGCAATTTGCCAGAATTTAGTTAAGAATTTTTGCACCTATGTTCATCAGGGATATTGGTCTAAAGTTTTATTTCCTTGATGAGTCTTTGTCTGGTTTTGGTATCAGAGTGATACTAGCTTCATAGAATGAGTTTGGAAGGGTTCCCTCTTTTTCTGTCTCCTGGAATACTTTGAAGAGTATTGGTATTAGTTCTTTAAAGGTCTTGTAGAATTCGACGGAGACTCCATCTAGTCCTGGGCTTTTCTTCATTGGTAGGATTGTGATGACTTCTTCTATTCCAGTGCTTGAAATTGATCTGTTTAAATTGTGTATGTGGTTTGGGAGGATCATATGTCTCCAAAAATTTTTCAATGTCTTCAATATTTTCTATTTTGTTGGAGTATGGATTTTCAAAGTAGCTTCTAATTTTGTTATGTATTTCAATGGTGTCTGTCAGATTTTTCCTTTTTCATCACAAATTCTAATAATTTGAGTTTTCTCTTTCCTTCTATTCATTAGTGTGACTAAGGGTTTATCACTTTTGTTTACTTTTTCAAAGAACCAACTTTTTGTTTTGTCAATTTTCTGAATTGTTTCTCTTGTTTCAATTTTATTGATTTCAGCTCTGATTTTAATTATTTGCTGTCTTCTACTACTTTTGGTGTTGATCTGTTCTTCTATTTTTAGAGATTTGAGATGTAATGTTAGGTCATTTAGTTGTTGACTTTTTATTCTTTTAATGTATGAGCTCAACGCAATGATCTTTCCTCTTAGTACTGCTTTCAGAGTGTCCCAGAGGTTTTGATATGTTGTATCATTGTTCTCCTTTACCTCTAAGAATTTTTTTGTTTCCTCTGTCTTCTGTTATCATTGCTTCATTCGATAGCATATTATTTAGTCTCCAGGTGTGGGTGTAGTTTTTGTTTAAAAAACAAAAATTTTATAACATTTGTTTTTAATTTAAAGGCAAAAGTCCTTATCCATGCATTGAATCAATGCAACAAATGAAGATCAACCTTTCCACCATTGTAGAATGTCTCCAAAATTCTGAGTTTTATGAATTAGCCCCCACTGTCTTTACAAATATGTTGAAGGAAGAATATCTCCAGGTTGTTGACCAGGCTTCCGGGCTTGCTTAGGCAGGCTGCCTTCCGTCTGACTGCCAATCAAGGCTCTCCCCATTTCAGGGTTTATTAGTACTCTCTGCTTAGGGTCCCCAGGAGGCTCCCTGGAATCTAAGACATTGACAGGTTAGCAAGTGAAACAGGCATTCATCTTTTGTAAGATTCAGCTTTTTAAAATGTATTAAAACTAAGAATTATTGTCAAATGCATTTAGTTTATGCAGCCATAAATTTATGCAGCCACAAATTTATGTAGACAAATGCCAAAGAAGCTAGATTAAATGTAAAGTGTGAATCTAAAACATGTGACCTTCTATAAGCAAAATACACAGATTCAGATGTGATAAAATTAGATCTGTGACCTTATTGACCATCTTAAGACAGGGACAAAACACCAAAGCCAGTGACTTACTTTACAAAGTTAGTAAATATATTCTGGGTGGAAACCCTGTGTTTGTTGTCGAAACCCACTCCCAGATCCCCAGAGCAGGGGCCTGGGGGCCACTGCAGACACAGCAACTGCCCAGGGCAGTGCCTGGGTCCTTCTGTTTGACATCCAAAAGGCAGAAGCGAGGTCAGATGCACGGCTTGCAGGTTCACACTCCTGCCCAGTACTGAGAAGGACGTGGAGATGTCACAGTCTTGCTGATGTGGAGTTGATGTGAGGAGGGAGGTGACTCCTGGAACTCTAAAGGCACAGTGGACCTGCAAGGCATCCATGCTGATTTCTCTCCTCCTCATCGAGCACCACAGAAGCCACGTGCTGGGGCCACAGGGGGATCCCATCCATTCCACTGGTCTTTCTTCTACGCTTGCTGTGTACCTGTTGGAGAATGCGACATGTTTTGGTATCTTATAGACCTCTGCAACTGACAGCCGGACAGTCCAGGTAAGAGCCGGCTCGCCAGCATTTGTCAGCACATTGTGCAAAATGTGTAACATCTTCCTCAACTTGGTTTTTCATTCTTTTATTCACAAATATTTGACATGCACAAAACACATGCTGGACAAAGGCCATATGCTGGAATGTTCTCGGATCCCAGAGCACATGGTCTAGTGATGAATGAAGACACACAGATGCCTGCCCCATTAACTAAGTCTGTTGGGATGGCAGCACCCAGAATGTGACTCCTCACTGACAGGACAAGTCAACACAGCAAAATGTTCTGATGGGAAAATTGCAAAACATGGAAAATGGCTGGTTCCTTTGGTCTAGCAATTTTATTTCTAAGTATTTATGGCAAAAATATTAGAAATTCATTTGATAAGTTCTATTCAAGATTTTCAAAACAGTGCATTTACGCTAGGAAAAGAAAATATTTGAACAGCAAGCAGTAGACTCCTTAAGTAAATTATGGAACTTGTACATAAAAGAATTCTGTAAACCCATTAAAATCATATTACATGAGCATGATACTTGACACAAGAAAAATTCACAGTGCAGTGCATTGCACCTATGTATTAGTTTTCTTGGGAATTCACATCTTTATGATATTGAGTCTTCCTATCCATGCACATGGTATACCTCTCTATTTACTTAAGTCATCTTCGATGACTTTTTAAATAAAGTTTCATAACTTTTTCTTACACATATTCCTCAGATTTATACCTTGATATTTCTTCAGATGTGTTTTCTACATGTGTATTGATGGTATTAGAAATGCTATTTAATCCAGTATATCAATAAAGTAGCCAGTGTCTTTCCTTTTGTTAATATTTTCCTGGTATGTCTTTTATCCAATCTAGAAAATTATACACACCATCATGACACTTTTACTTTGAAAAGGTAATAAGTAAAATTATAGTTACAAACATAGACTGCAAAATCTTAACCCTAAGTAATAAGAGCACATGATCCTGGACAGCATTACTATAGACAATTCTCTATTTATTTACTTACTTTAGTGCTGTTATTTTTGTCAAATTCTCCAAGTTTTCTGCTCCAAATATATATTAATTTTTTTATTTGAATAAACATAATATTTTTATTCTAAAATTTAGTCCTCTGTGCACCTTATGTAAACTTGTTATGGGGTGCAACTTAAGAACAGACCGAACACCACTGAGAAGTCCAAATTTGAGAGTCTTTATTAAGCTGGCCAGCTGACTGTCTCACACAATGCCCAAAAAAATGGCTATTGGAAGAACAGCACCAACCACAGCATTGTAGGGGTTCTTATACCAAAAATCACATCAATCATAAGTGTCTATTGCTATGATTCAAAATTACAAACTAACATCATGAGATCATCAACAGAGGGGGAAGTGGGTCAAACTGACCCTTACCTAGGTACAAACTAAAGAATGGTTGCTAACATCAACACAATTACCGTTTACATGGTACATTGGTTAAGAGCAATAGAGGTCAAAGGAGAGCAATTTTTACTACATAGGAGTTGCCATTGTATATTATTAAACTTGTCACGCTAAGTAACTGATGATGGGCACAGAGGCAGGGTGTTCCCATGGGAGAAGCTTATTTCCTACATAGCATGGAGTCTCAGAGCAAAATGGAGTCTATTTAGTCATTTCCCTTAGAGTCTGGTCTATAACATTCTCATGGAGCCAGATCTGTCAGCCCATCACAAATTCTTAGAGCAAGTAAGCTTATTTTCTTTTATAGATTGCCAATACCTGCATACTATAGTATTTATCCGTAGAGGGTAGGCCTTGTCTACTCTTCTTTGTAGTCCCTTAATTACAGCTTGATAAGCCCTGCTTCACTCAGCCTCTTTCCTCACAACTCCCACAAAACAACCTCTAATTTTGGGTGGGAGTTAAATAAGAACAGACACTGACCTAAGACAAAGAATCACTGACCCTGAGGGTCAGACTTGTCTTGTAAAGTAAAGTGGGGACTTGGAGCCATAATGAGCACTCCCCTGTGGCAGGGAAGCATTACATCTGTGCCGGAAAGAACCAGCACCAGAGCGGGTTCCTAGTGAAAGGGGTGTAGATAAAGGGAAACCTGTGAGAAGGTCCACGGGCCAACACATTTGAAGATAAAGATGCTCACAGTTTCACCCCTAACATCAGGATGATCAAAGGAGGTGGATGTTCCTCATGGCCCAGGGGACCACAGACTCTCCAATCTCCCCATTGGAATACTGTGCCCTTCTCTAAGAGGCGAAGGAGGTGACGAGGGGGAGGGACTGGAATGTGTTGCTCACATTGCTCCTTCAGGAACAGCGACAGAGAAATCTGCTCATAAAAGCATGAAGGCCTGGAGCACCCACCGAGAAGCCCAGGCTTGCTTTCTCTGGGTCCTTTGGGTTGAATCCTAGGCCTACTGTCAAAATGGTGGTGGCTGCTCCTGAGGGGACTCTGTGAGTCAGCTAGCAAAGTTCCATATGCTGGATGGTTTAAATGACAGAGGTCTTATTTCCCACGGTTCTGGAGGCTGAGAGGTCCCCAACCAGGATGCCTGCAGGTTCAGTTCTTGCTGGAGGCTCTCTTGCTGCTGCTGGCCACCCTCTTGCTGTACACTCATGTGGTGGAGAGACAAATAGCTGGTGTCTCTTCCTCTTCCTCTAGGTCATTAATCACCTCGAGGGGCCCTACTCTCACATCCTAAGTGCCTACCGAGTCTCCACCTCCTGATACCACTGCACTGTGGGTCAGGGCTTCAGAATGTGACCTGTGGGGACTCAAGCATTCCGCGCCTAACAGGAGGCAACCAGCAGGGCCTGCTCAGAGCTCTCACACTGCCCTGGTGGTGACAATCCTGCTTTTGCCTCCAGGGCCTCTGAAATGTTGGAAGAGGGTACAGATAATTAACTCCAAGTTCACACCTCAGCCTGAACGACAAGCCTGCGTGGCCCACTGAACTTTGCATCTCGAATTGCACCAGCAGTTACTCATTGCTCTTCAGCAATTAGATAGAGACTAGGGGACAGAATTTAAATGCCCCGAAAAGTGTTAATAATATAATGCTAATGAAAATTAGCATATTCTCAGTTTGTAAAATCTCTTCCATTATGAAATTTTGAAAATTGAAGGTCTCTCCCTGGTGGATTAAGGTCTGAGGAAGTTTGACTCTGAAGTGTCCTTTTCCTCCCTAGTAAATCTCCCAAGTGCCACCTTTGTGGGGACACATGAAAGACCTCTGATTCCTCCTGAGCCAAATTCTCTGCATGAGCCACTAGAAGTTGGTCAGGCCTCAGCTGCACTGACAACTGTCTAGTAGACCTGAACCCAGAACCTTAGGTATAAACATGGCCTTGGCTTTTCAGGCACTTGGCATGGTAGGAGGGAAGGCAGGCAGGCAGGGAACATGAGAGGGACGGAAACAATCGCCAGCCTTGGGCTCGCCTAAACACCAGCCAGTCTGCCTCTTGTCTGGAGGTCCTGACCTGTGAACTTCCACTCACCTGGAGACATCACCCACCAAGTGTTTGAGTTGCCATGTGTCTTTCCCTCACAGACAGGTGACCTTCAACATCTGTGCTGTGTTTCTGGGACTGCCGACAAACCACCTCCCTGACAGGCCGCCCTCTGCAGTGTTCAGTTCTTCAGGCCCTGGTTCACCTCCACCGAGCCTGGCCTCCCTGAGGCCCGAGCCTCTATGCAGTGCCGCCACTGCTTGCCACTCCTTCCCCAGTCCAGCCCCGCATGAGTCCCATCCAGTCGTACCCAGCGAGGCTGGAAAATCCGTCACCTACCAAGGGCACCACACGTCCACCACACCAAGAGCCCCTCTCCACTGTGCACAAGGGGACCTGGGGGGGGAGGGTGGACTCCGAGGCAGGGAGGCTCCCTGTGGATCAGGGGCCTGAGTCTCATACTTGTTCCTAATACTTAGGGGGTTCTGATCAATAAATCATAACTAGGAAGAGCTCAGGAGAGTACTGGGGAGCAGGGAGTGTTTGGGACAGGGAACCCTTGGCCAGAGCCGGGAGGAGGAGACAGGTCTGAGGGATGGGAGGGGCCCGCCCTGCAGCCCCCTGCTCAGCAGCACAGGGCCGGCCCCTCCCTCCTTCCACAGGTGCCCCGGTGCAGCTGGGACTTGCTCTGTGAGGGGCGGGGCCGAGCCGTGGCCATGGAGTGCCTCCTGTGGGCTGGAGCTGGGCTCCCGGCCTCCTGCACTTTGCTGCTTTGCTGGGGTGACAGCTCCTCATCCTCTTTGATAGCACGTCTAATACAGCTAACTTCTGTCTGGGTCTGTGGTTCTCACTGTTTTTATAAATGGAGAAATGATGTTATCAAATGCCCTTTCCAGCTCCAGCAATCTAATTTCACAATTTTTATTCTGAAATGATGAATCTCACCCTACTGATATAATGAATTATATTTATGAATTTCCCATTATTGAATCAATCAACCTTTTATTTCAGAAATAAACTGCTTGGCAGTCGTCCATTACTCTTCAAATGTGTGGCTTCCCTCCTGGTTTCTGGAAGGGCCACTCAGCTTCTCTGACTTTTCTGGTTGGATTCTCCGCCTCGGGGTCAGTTCTCTTCTGCTCCAAGTGCGCCCGTCACCTCTGCCTTTGCATTTGGATTCTGCAGCTGTCTTTCCAACTCTGCTGCTCCTGTGGCCAGCTGCCTGCCCCAGTCCTCTGTCCCTTCATCTGTCCTTCTGTGGCCCTGGTTCTGTCCTTTACGTCGTTTTATCTGAGCACTCTTAGCACATGGTGTCACGGATGTGCCCTTCCTTTGCCGTCCCTGGCCCAGCGCCATGCCCAGCAGGAGGGAAATGTCAGAGGGCAGCGCTCCACCCCAAGTCCCCATGGGCAGGCTGAGCAGTCGGACCTCGCTGGTCCACCTGCATGAGCCAGCTCCCCAGCCTCATGTCTGATTCGCCCCCTCCATCCTGCTGCTCTTGGGGCTGGGCCCTTCCTGATTCAGCATCTGGCAACACAGTCCTTAAGGAATGGACAGCTCCCTGGCCTGCTCCTCTCTCCCACTCTAAGCCTCTCTGACCCCTCCTCAGCCTGTCTCCATCAGCCAGTAGGTCACCAGAGTCTCGTCCCCGTTCCTTCCCCACTGGCTTCTCTCCAGAGGGCTCTGGTTCCACCTCTGTACCCACATTCCCGCCTGCTGATCCCCAGCCCAGACCACACACCAGAGCCCAGAGCCACACTGGCGCTGCATCCTCGACAGCTGGACATGGAGGCCCGCGGTCCCCACATCCACCCTGGCTTGCCCCCAGCTCTGCCACCCCCGGGAACTCGCACTCCTGCCCCGAGACAGCCCTTTCCCAGCTCTGGAATCACCTGCTTCTCAGGGCTCATCTGCATCTCCACGGGCTCTTTGGAAGGGCCCCAGACATGCTTTTTGCCTAAACTGCTGTGACAGCTGTCAAATCAATCACTAGACGTCGGATCCGACCTGTACCCCACAGCAGCCAGGGACATCTCCTTGACTGCCAGCCTGACCATGCTGCACCCAGCTGGCAGCCGGTGACAACCAGGTACCCTTGGGATCTGGCTGAGGGGCTCAGCCTCCTCACTGCCTCCTGCCTGCTCTCTGGCCCTGCACCAGCCCCTGCCGGCCTTCGCTGGGGTAGCCGTGGGGTGCTCAGCCCCGCGCTGGGTTCAGCGCTTTGCTTGTGTCACCCTAAGAGCGCCAAAGACTTCTCCATGGGGGCTCTGCCTTTACACTTTCCTCCACGCCCCACAAATTACAGGGTCAGTCTTGTTCCTGGAGAGAGGCTCTCCCCACTTGGGACTGTGCCCAAGCCAGCTCCTGTCTGGAATATTCTCCCCACCCACCACTACATTCCTCCTGAACTGCCTTCTGCTCTTGGGAGAAATACTTCTCCCCAGAAAACTTTCTCTGTTTCAGTCAGGTATTTCGCTGCTGTGACTGAAGGACCCAACCAGAACAACTGTAGAGGAGGAAAGGTCTATTAGGGGCTCACGGTTTCTGAGGTCTCAGTCCATAAGAGGCTGGCTCCATTCCTTGAGGCTCAAGGTCAGGCAGGACATCATGGCAGAAGAGTGTGGCAAAGGGAACCAGCTTACATGTTGATGAGAAAACAGAGAAAGTCCTCCACTTGCAAGATACAAATGTACACCCCAAGCCACACCCCAGTTCCCACCTCCTCCAGCCACCCCACCACTTCAGTTACCGCTCCGTTAATCCCTATCTGGGGATTAATCCACTGACTGGGTCAAGACTCACAACCCAATCATTCCTCCTCTGAACCCTCCTGCACGTGAGCTTTTGGGCAACACCTCACATGCAAACCATAGCACTGTCCCAGGCTTCCAGAACCCCTGAACCTTAGCCCCCATGCCTGAAAGTGATGGCCAGGGTCTGCTACCTGTAAGTTCCTGGTGGGGGACCGGGGACTTGGTGCATGGTGCTCAGTAGAGCCAGGCAGTGATATGGGCATTAAGAAGGAGAAGGCTTGGGAGACATCAGTCTGTACTCAGATTCTACCTGCTCTACTTCTTGGCTGCGTAAAGTTACTAAACCACTCTGTGCTTTAGTTCCTGAAGTTGAACTTGAATTTTAGACATAATAACAAATATTCAGTATTTGCAAGAGTGTTCATTGTTTGTTTGAAATTCCAGTAGTGCGGGTTGCTTGCAATCAAGCAGGCTGGAGTGGAGCTCAGCTCCCGGCAGGTATCTGTGGGCCACGCTGCTCTGGCTAGCTCCTCGCCAGGCCTGGACACACTCAGGGGGCAGGTGGTGAGGGGAAGGAGCAGGCCCTGGTGAGAATGGAGGGCTGAGGGGTGCGTGGACCCCAGCAGGGTGGAGCAGAGACAGATACCGGCTGTGGCTCTTGTCTTGCCTGATCAGAGCTCCATGGTGGGAAGTGTGACCAGCCCTGCTGCCCTGGTAGCACAGCAGGTCTGCCTGGGGTTCACTTCTGCTACACATTTGCCTCGAGGGTGGTGCTGTCCAGACTCAGCAGGACGCAGACTGCAGCTGGGCACCTGCCGCACACATGGATGCCCTCCCACGTAGCCTGACCGCGGTGTGCGCCCCCAGGAAGGGCTGAGCACTCCCGGAGACAGGGCCTGGGCTGTGTCCCCCACCCCGTCCTCCTGCCACCCCTCCAAGCCATCTGCCACTGCAGGGTCAGTGGGTGAAGTGCGGGGCCTTCAGTGAAAGTTGAACTTCAGATAAGGAAGCAGTTGGGGGTTTTGTTCTGTTTTTAGTATGAGCCTGCCCCGCGTGTCCTGGTTTGGATCTTAAACATCCCCAAAGGCCTGTGGGCTGTTGGGAGGTGGGGGAGCCCTAGGAGGCAGGGCCCAACAGAGAGAGGGTAGGCTGAGGGGTGCACCCTAGAAGGGGATGTGAGGACCCTGGCCCCTCTCTTTCACTGCCTGTGGCCACAAGGCGAGCAGCTTTCTTCCCCAGGCACTCTTCACAGGCCCAAAGCAACAGAACCAAGTGACCACGGACCGAAACCTGAACCTGTGGGCCAGAATTAACCTCTCCTCCTTTTAACTCGATTTTTTCAGGCATTTTGTCACAGCAGTGGAACGATGACGAGACACCATTTGGGGCGTGCTGACACTAGTTCTGTATGAGAGTCTGTATGAGGTTCAAATAAACCGGGTGCCCTGTGTCTCCCCGGCAGCCCTGCTCCCGTCTTCAGACCCACATCGCTTCCCCTGCTGGTGTCTCCAGGCAGCTGCAGGAAGGTTCTGGGTTCTGAGGATGGGAAGGTGGAGGGAGACGGAGCGGCGGGTCCTGACCACTGCCCGAGCTGGACAAGTCACGGATGGGAACGGCCACCATCCCTCCACAGGCCTGCACCTCCCTGTCCTGTGCAGCGGTGATGACGTCAAGTTTCCTCTTCCTCCCGTCAGCTCCGCGAGTCCGACGGCCTCACCGGCTTTCACGGCATGACGGGGTTCCCGGAAGTCACTGCACTTCCGTCACTGATTTTGTGAGCCTGGGGACTTCTCAACACCACGTGATCAGGAGCAGCTTTGTTTCCAACAATCGTACTATTTTTGAATCTTTTTCCTGTGAACCTTTGATATGAGGAGACTTTAGAGTCACAAATTAACTGAACGTTTTCTTGGAGACGGTCGGTGCACAACTACGTCTGAACCCAAGTCCGATTTCTCCTGGCAGTGAGGCGGCTGGCGTCCAGTGGGAAGGGCTCCCAGGGCCGTCTGCCTCCCAGGACAGCCGCTCTGCAGCACAGGTCACTGAACGGCCACCACAGTGCCAGCTGCTCCCACCCATGATGCTGGGGAAGCAACAGCTGGAGAAGCTGGGCCAGAGGCAGCGAGGCGGCCTCCTGAGGGCCCGGCCTCCTCTCACCCGCCTGCCCCTGCACTCAGGAGCCTGGCTGCTGCTCCCGAGGAATTTCCACAAGGCCCTTCCCTAGGGGCTCCCCGATCCCTTCCCAGGAAAGCTGGCCCTGCCTTCCGGCTGAAATAAAACCAGTCACATGGCGGCCATCGAAACGGACGAGTTTTATGTTCACATGTGTAGGTTTGAAAATGAATTCTATTAAAAAATAGATTCACATCAAACTGAAGGTTATTTAAATTTTATTGTGCAACAACAACAAAAAAACGGTTCACAAATCAGGGAAAACTCAAGCAGAAACTCACCGGAGAGGCCCAGAGTCTGGGCACCACCCACAGGCCCCTGGAGAGGAGCCAGCCAGCGACCGTCTCCCCGGGCACCACCCCTGCTCAGCCCGCGGCAGACAGCTCAGGCGCAGCTGAGCACAGACTCGGTTCACCTACGGTTAAGCCGGCCTCCCCGGGGACTCAGCCAGTCAGTTTCCTAACACCATCCACGGAGGGTTCTTTGAGCATGTTTGTTGTTTGGGGTTTTTTGTAAATTCCCCAAGTGAAGGATATCGTTCTATTTTAGTGAACGGGAAAGTCCTGATCTGCGTGCGGATGGACTCTCGCGAGTGGTACATGCACCATTTCCCTGAGATAAACTTGGACCCAGCAGCCCTCCTGGGGAGGTGACGAGCATTTGCCCAGCTCTCTGCTCGGGACTGGTCGGGCAGAGTTGGGAGAAGAGGCCTGGGTGGCCCGGCTTCCAGTCTGCATCCAGCAGGCCACCTCTGGTTTGGCAGCAGCCGGGCTCCCGTGGTACGACAGATCACCTACTGCTATCGAGCTTAGGGTTCTGGCAATGTCTGCCACTTGAAAGCAAAACCAGAGAGAGGGCCCATCCCTTAAGGATGTTCTGTGCCTTGGTTTCATCTGCGTTTTCTTCCAAATCATTGCAAAAGCTAACCTACGGGATGCCTTACAGACACTAGAACACCTTCTCCTTCACCTAGTGTGATCTGCAGGACACCTTCGCAGAAACAGTCCTGTTGCTGGCAACTGCCGGTGGGCCCGCAGATCAGGACCCTGGAGGAAGTGCAGAGCCCTGGGACGAAGCTGCACCTGCACACAGCTGGTCCTCGTCAGGGAGTCCAGCTGCAGGCTGGAGGACTCCTCCGGGTGCTCTCGTGGAGTCTGCAGTGTGCACTGCAGAGGTCTGCGGATGTCCCCTTCACAGCTTTGCAGACAAAAGTGACCTGCTTGTGCCCACTCAGGCAGAAAGACCAGATGTCACGGGGCACTCTTCCTGGCCCTGGAGTCCTATGAGGGTGGCCTGAGTCCAGGGTTGACCGTGACCACTCTTCCCAGTTGTGCCTGGACAACTAACAGCAAACCAACACCTGCAGGTCCTCAAACTTTTCTGGGATTCTGGGGCCGGAATCCTACATCTGTGCCTCAGATGGAGCAGCAGCGTGGTCACTAGACCTCACCATTCCCGAGAGTTAACCACAGTGCCTGGCACAGTGACGGACGTCTGCACAGTCTTGCTGCTCACAGCACCTGGGGACTCGCCTATTACCTGTCTGAGTAGGATGCCGGCACCCCAGAAGGCTTAACCACTCACTCGAGGTTGGAAAGCAACAGTAGCGGCAGTTGTGTTCAATCCAGAACTTGCTGAGCCCGAAGACCCTGCCTTACGAGGCGCCTTTTCAATAGAAGGACACAGATGGTTGTTCGTGGAGAACTAAAACCCCATTACCAAGTGGGTGACTGTGGACTCTGCTCACAGAGGTGTCCTCCGGCGGGGAGTCACAGGGACCTGTGTAAAGCAGGCTGCCTGCAATTCGGCAGCACACCCTTGACCTCAGCCCTCACGGAGCTCGGCTCTGTGTCCCAGAAGCGAGCTGGACATTGGAAACACACTGGGCCCATGGTTTGTAAAACCGTGTTATAACAGTTAAAAGCAGTTTAAACGGAGCGGAGCGTGTGTCTCCTCAGACCACTCGCCGGTTCTGACGACGGTCTGGTGGCATCCCCACTCAGCCTGTGCTGCGGGTCCCACCAGAGACCCAAAGCCCCTAACTTTTCCTTCCCCATCATCCAGAGATGCCCGAGAAGCCCTCAAGTTCATTTACTCGTGAAGGAGCGTGTACACTCTGCAAGCTTAGCGTCCTGCCGGGGGGCCTCGCAAACCCTGCCCCAGGTCCTCGGGCCCTCGACGCTCACCTGGCTCCCCGCACGTCCTCCCTCTCCCGTCCCACCCCCAACACACCACGCGGCTGCCCTGACCCACAGGAGGGACCTGAGAACTATTAATTGACAACACCACATGAAACTACTGGCATGACAGACTGTCCCACGGAGACCGCCGTTGTCCTCCTCTTGGCCACAGGAGCTTCTCTTTGGTGCTGCTGCCTGGGTCTCTGCATTACAGGAAATCGATGGCTCGCCCGCCGGGCCAGGTGGTTCAATTAGACGGGATCTCCTTCGGAAGGAGGCAGCGCTTGCTCAGAGCGATCCTGATCTTCAGCAGCCTAACTTCTGATGAGAAGTGCCCAGCCGCACAGAGTGGAACTTCCTCCGGAAGGCGAACCCTCACAGGAGTTTTCGAGCCACTGAACGTGCTCGAATATGAAGTTCAGCCTTGGCTGCAGCAACTCCTCTCGGTAGCTGCAAGAAGCCCCCGTGGAATCAACAGCTCTTGAGTGGGGGTCTGAGCCTCGGGTGGCGAGTGCAGAACTGTAACTGTGCCTCTCACCACCTGAGCATCTTCCAGCTCGTGCCTCCCTTCCCAGGACATGATGCATCTGTCAGTTCAAGGTGAGCTTTTTCCTTTCCATTTAACCTTCAGTCTCTTCAGCTGATCTGCAGGAATGACTCAAGATTCCGCTTGATCTGACTGGAGATTGCTGCCTTTTCCTCGAGATGCCTGGGTCCCGGCTCCACCCTGTACCTTGGTGGTCACAGTGCGTGCCCTTGCTGGCCCCTGGCTGCAGCCCCTTCCCATCTGGGCAGGTGGACCCCAGCCACCCCACCTGCATGTTCACCATACACCTCCTCCTCAAGCCCCCAGGGTTCTGTGGGCCCCTCGCCTCCTGCTGGTGGCACAGGAGACACCCGGACACTCCAGGACTGAGGGCGTGAGCTGGCGCCATCGGGCTGTGGCAGGCCCTCCAGCCAGGCCTCCCTGCTGGCCCCCAGAGGGACCCAGGTCCAGCTAGTCACAGCGCCCACATGGCAGACAGCCCGTGCTGCCCACCCGGAAGAGACACGGCTCCTTCCAACTGAAAGCCATCCGCCCTCTGTGGGACGGTGGCCCTCGCTGCTCCAGGACTTATGCTTTGAAGTCCCACACGTGATTTTCCCTGTACACACATGTTCTTTCAGAACTAGTCCCAGCCCATCTGAAATCCCAGTCGCACCGAACACGAATCAGAAGCATGTGTTAGGCTGGGGACAGGAAGCTGACCGCGGACAGCTTCAGGTCTGTGACGAGGAGGAGGGCGCACCTTCTCACCACGCTGCCTGCAGTGGGAACAGGAGAGCCTGCCACGGAGCAGAGCCCCGTCCTCCCCAAGCCCACCTTCCAGCTGATGAAACAGACAGCAAACAGGACAGCAGTAGGCTCCCTCAGGAGAGGGGACAGGTGGGGAGTGGGTTAGAGGCACTGGTTGGAGAAATGTCCTCCGCCAGGGGACCCTGCCCAAGGTCAGAGGGAGGCTTCGTGAGGACAGGTGCAGGTGCTGAGGAAGCATGGCTGGGAGCACACAGCCCCAGGGGGCACTCCCAGGACAGCAGGAGGGCGGAGGGCTGGGGGAGGGAACCGCTCCGTGGGGGTGAGGTCAGCGAGGGGCAGGGGCCACATCACAGAGGTGGAGGACCATAGCCGGGAGACGGGGCAGGGACTGAGCAGACCTGCTTCCACTCTACGGGAGCCCCAGAGAGAGGGGGGCTGGGCCAGGTGAAAGGTCAAGTGCAGGTGGGGAGCAGAGGCCAGGTGGACCTGGTTTAGGCCACAGTGCATTGGGTTTGCCAATGGAGTTGACCCAGGCTGTGGGCAAAGGAGGCTGCCGAGGGGCTCCCTGCACTTCAGCCCGACACACATAGGCACACACACTGGCCAAGTCGTGGGGAAGTGCACGGCCCTGGAGCCACACCCGGAGAACTGGCCGGGAGAGTGACCAGGCCAGGTGCTAGGCCTGCCAGTCCTCCGTTTGCAGGTATATACGGAGACACTGGTACCATCTTGCAGAAAGGGTTACCATAGACTTAAAGAGAAAGGCTCAGAAGAACCTGAGTAGGTCTCAGGAGATTCGCGTTTATAGCCATACACATGCATCTGTACACACACACACACACACACACACACACACACACACACAAAATGCATTTTCAAAAAATCAAGGGTCCAGAGGAACCTGAACTGGCCATTGGAAGCCTCTGTGAGCCCCTCGCCTCACTGCAGCTACCATAGCTCATGCAGCTGGAGGTCCGGATGCAGAGAGAACTGATTGCCCAATTAATGAGGAAAGACAGCACGAGGGATCAGTCGATAACAGTGGAGCACTGTGGCCAAGAGGGAGAAAAGCAATTAGCCTGGTGCTGCTGTCCGAGCAGGGCGCGGACGTGGGCCACAGCCGGCAGAGCGGAAAGAGACTTCCTCACCAGGCGACATCCACCTGTACTCCCTGGGCCCTGTCTGCGGTCTCCAGAAGGACAGGTTGGGGACTATACAGGAGTGTGTTCAGCTAATCCAAAGAGCCCCGTCGAAAGGCAGAGCTGTGGTCTCGATGGGATCCCAGGGCCGACAGGTGAGGCTGCCCCATCTTTACGCCAGCCAACTCCAGGGAGCAGAGGCTCTGAGCCACAGGTCCAGGTCTGGCCAAGGCGAAGGTCGACAAGCCAGCACGACCTCACGCACAGTCTCCCCGCCACCCCCAGCTCTCCTGCTGACGCCCCAGGTTTTCGTTTGGAGTTTTTTGCTTAGTGTTTTAATTGCTTATATTACGGCAAGATTTATAGTCAATTAGAATCACTCATTATAAGTGTGTAATTGGAGGACTTCTGACAAGTCCGTAGTTGCTGGTCACCACCACACTCAGGGCAGAGCACAGCTGCTCCAAGCCTCCTCTCCCTGCCCCCTTGGCACACAAGGGATCTGCTTGACCCCGGCCGCAGCCACGCAGCCCTGCTTTCTGCCACAGTGGTTTTCCTCCTCTGGGGCTCCATGTAACCGGGTCCTCCAGGGGGTCGTCATGTGCTCGTGGCTTGTGGCCACTGGGCACGAGGTGACTGAGTCCCCTGCGGGGTATGCCCCGACCTGCTCCTTTCATTGCTGAGACTATTCCTCCATTGGTGGTGTCCGTGCACGCCCACCGTGGCACCAGGTGCACATACCCTGCCGCTACCTGCCATCGAGACCCCCTTCCCCTTTCAGTTGAGGGTCACCTGCGGTGAGCACCCGCCAGCCGTGCCTGTGTGCACGCAGTGCTGCATGCTGGGTTCTGCCCCCGCGTCTGTCTACCTCCGCCAGCCCTGTCTGGTGGCTTCACGTCTGGAACTTGAAACCAGGTGGGATGAGACCTTGAACTTCCTCCTAGTGTGTTTAAAAATAGTGTGAACCCTTTGCATTTCCTTAGAAGCTTTAGGAAATGAAGACTGTGTGCACTTTAACTGGCTCTGTGGATCTGCAGATCAATTTGGGAAGAGCAAGCACCTTAGCAATATTCAGCCTCCTGTGAGAGGAATTTGGTATTTGTTTCTACTTGTTTTTTTTTTAAAGAGCATTTGCAGTTTTCAGCCTGAACCTTGTATGTATGTTGGTGGGTATGTGGATGTTTCATGTAAACATCACTTTACTCATTTTTATTTCATTTTTGTATCCTCTTCTAAATAGAATCTCTAAAGTCTAATTTTAAATTACTCCTATATAAAATATAAAAAGCACAGTTCATTTTCTTATAAAACCCAGTATCCTGTGACCTTGTTAGAATTAATTGTTATCACCTTTTTTGGTAGATGCATTAGGATATTAAAAATAATCATATACTACCTGGTTAAAAAGACTTTATTCCTTGGTTTCCAAATAAGATGACTAGTTTTCAATTTTTTTTTTTTATCATGTCTTATTGCACTGGAGATGTGGGCTGGGAAGCAGACTTTCACAAGTCAATGTGATATTTTCTATGGATGTTTATAGATAGTGTTAATCAGGTCAAGAAAGTTCCCTTCTAAGTTTCTGAGAATTTCTTTTTTTGCTTTGTCAAAAATGGATATTGAATCTTTTCAAATACCTGTTCTCCATCTATTAAGATAATCACACAGTTTTCATTTTTACTCTGTTTTTATGGTGAATTGCCTTGATTGATTTTTCCATGTTAAGTCATTCTTCCAGTAGTAGATAAAATTCACTTGATCAGGCTGAGCTGTTTTTTTGAAACAGTGCTAGATTCGACTTGCTATTATTTTTTGAGAATTTTTACATGTGTGTTCATGGGGCACATTGGCTAGTAGTTTTATTTATAATGTATTACTCTGATTTTGGTATCAGGATAACATCAGTCTCACGAATTGACTTGAAATATATTCCTTCCCCTTATTTTTTCTTATTTTTCTTGAACTTTCTTCTTTGACATACACACACATGAATAATGTCTAATTTCCAAAAATCTGGCTATTTTTCAAGAGATTTCAGCCATTGATTTTGTGTATAATTTGCTCATACTCAGAAAATATGCTCTTTGCTTTTTTCATCCTCTCAAATTTATTGAGACGTTTATGGCCCAGAATATGGTTTGTCTTCATGATGTGCTGGAGGGGACGCACACTGGTTCACAAGTGCCAGCCCCACACATCTGTTCCCAACTGTGCGTGGAGCGGCACCACATCCGTCCCTTGAAATCGGCCATGGCGGAAATACTCGCAGCGCAGAATCAGGAGCACGCAGGGGAGCCTTGGCCAGCCAGTCGCCCCAGCAGCCCCAGCAGCCCACCACTGAGCGGCTCTCCACGCATCGGTGATGCTGAGTGCGCCTGTCCCTTGACAGTTCTGTGCCTCTGCATGGCCTGTCCAGCCTCCCCTCCAGCCCCCAGCATGGAGTCCTTCCTCCTGCTGTTCTTCCCTCACTTTGAGAGCGTGGCCTAGAAGGGGTGGGCTGCCCCACAGAGAGTGGGCTGGCCCCCGGAGTGTGGTGTCGCCCCCTGTATGTGGCACTGATTCGGGGGACCCCTTCTCCCCTCGGTGTGGACGTGCCTCGCTCGTAGAATGCAGCTGCCTTCGCTGTCCCCATCTGCTTTCCATCTTGGGACCCTCACTTTCGATTTCATTTTTCTGATTTGCATGTGGTAAAGTTCACTGTTTGCAGTTCACGGAGCTCTGGGTTTTGAGATGCTCGTAGGGTGTTTACCATTTTTATGTTCTCCATTCTTTACAGAGCATCCAGCTTTCTACCTAGTGGCAGTTCCCTTCAGACCAAATAATTCATGTCAGCACTTCTGAAAGCAAAGGTTGCCTGGCAGCAAATTCTTTGAGCTTTCCCTTACCAAAAACGTCTTTATTTAATGTTCCCACCGAGCCCGGAGCCCTGGTGCAGCGAGTGCTCCGAACACGGCAGGGCAGCATTTTGTTTTCCTCCCAGCTCTTCGCAGGTGCTCTCCCTCCCTCGCCCCGCGTGGTTTCTGACGAGAAGCCAGCCATTAATTGCATCGCAGTTACCTTGAAAGTAATATGTCATTTTTCTCCTGCTGCTGTCAAGATTTGCTTGTTACATCCGGTTTTCAGCAGTTAGATGGTAATGCATTTCAGCCTGGGCTTCTTTGTGTGTTTTATTTCCTGATGTCCATTTAGCATCTTTCTGTTTTATGTCAGATGCAGAATATGTTTAGACGTTGTATCTTCAAACAGTTTTCTGTGCTGTTCTTTGTTCTTTCCTCCTGGCAATTCAATTACATGTATATTAAGCCTTTTGATAGAATCTAACCAACCACTTAGGCTCCATCTTTTAAAAAGACACAAACCCCTGCTTTCTCTGCACTTCCCCAGGCTCATTTCCATGACTGCCCTTTCCACTTAGCGATCATACTATTTCATGAATATTTTCACCACGAATTTATTTAGTGTAGGAATTTTCATTTTTCTCTATCAAGACTTTATATTTGTCTCAGAGATTTTCTTTAATTAAAAACATGGCCAATTTGAGAGTTGAAAACCCAGGGGCGTCTGGGAGGGGCACCGTTGTGAGTTCCGCTTCAGCAGCTCCTCCCCTTCCCCACGGAAGGCCACAGAAGACACCCAGCTGCCTTCCTCAGGGAAGCATCCTTTTAAAACACGACCAGACCTCTAGTACAAGGTCTCCCTTCGGGGGAAGTCTCTGCCAGAGTGCAACGCTGAACAACCCAGGGTGGAAAAGTCCTCAACTCAGGCTCCAGGACCTGAGCCTTACTACCTCATCAGCGGGGCTCCTGCAGGAAAGTGGGATTCCAGCTAGTGGGGCTGCAAGACTGAGACCCCATTTAAGAAATCCTAGGGAAACCCACAGACAATGGGGCAGACAAGAGAAAGAGCGCTAGAGGACATTTCGGCCTCTGGCACTGACAGCTGCAGCAGACAGGAAACAACCTGACTCCCAGCCAGAGAGACTCAGAACCCAAGCTGCAGGGTTATCTCCTCAGCTCCCTTCACCCAGGCTTTCTGAGTTTCAGCCCCCAAAATGCAAGGCTTCCTAATAGGCCAAAAGTGCAGGCCAAAGAGACAAACCGAGCATCAGAGTCAGACTCCATTATGGCTGAGATTCGGAATGAGCAGGCAGGGAACGTAAAGTAACTTTGAGTGACACAGGAAAAGCAGACGGGAGTGAGAGCAGAGTGATGGGAAGGATCAAAAAGACGTGCTAGAAATCAAAAGCAACAGAGCACAGCAAAGAAGCCTTTGAGGGCCATCCATGGCCTGGGACCCTGAGGTCCACCAAGTCTGAGGATGTGGCAGTAGAAACTTCCAAAACTGAAACACAAAGAGAACAAACAATGAAAAAGATGAACTAAAATGACCAGAAACCATGCAACAATAACAAAATGTAGAACATTTGCAGCTTGAGAATATGAGTAGGTAAGAAAAAACAGGAGAAATATTTAAATAAGAAGAACTGATAATTTTCTAAAATTAATAATAGATGCCAACCACAGATCCAGGAAGCTCAGGAATATCAGTCAAGATAAATATCAAAAAAAACTATACTTTGGCACATTGTATTCTAACTCCAGAGAAACACATATGAAGAAGAAATATGGAAGAAGTCAACAGGAGAAACCAACCTATAGAAGAACAAGGATAAGAACACACCAGACTTCTCCTCCAGCCCCATGAGAACAAGGAGGGCGTGGAGCAAATGTTCAGTGCTGAAAGAGCAGAATGTCAACGTGGAAATTCTGGATCCAGGGAGATCATCCTCCAGAAGGGAAGAAGAAAGAGATTCACCCAGACAAATAGCAAACCAGGGAATTCATGGCCAGTGGCCTACTTTGTGGAAATATTAAAAGAAGTTCTTCAAAGAGAAAGAAGATGATATAGACCAGAAAATCTGACCCACACACAGAAAAGCAGAGCATTAGAGAAGGAATAAGTGAAGGTAAAATGTATGTGTTTTACTATTGAGTATAGTCATGATAAACTCTTAAAATACAGTTTTAACATTTTGTGCATGCTGAGTTCTGGCTAAGTTTCTTGTCTTTTCTTCTTTCTTGAGAAAGCATTTCATCTTTCTGGTTTTCCATGTGATATGATTTTGGACTGTATTTTGGAAATTATGAGTTGTTGACATTCTGGATTTTGTCATCCCCCTTCTCCCCTCCAAAATAAAGGTTTTTAATCTTACCAGGTAATTTCCATGACTGGGTTTGAACTTTAAACTCATTCTCGGGAGATGGTTCAATGCAGCTACTTTGTTTCAAGCTGAGTTTACATAGTTAGCTGAACATGTACATTTTGAGTCAGTCAGAGGTGTGACTAGACAGAGACTACCCCTTCCTCCAAAATTCCTCTACTCTCTGAAGTGTGTGCTGCTTCTCAGCTTGACTTCTCTGATCCCCCGGGTCAGCGGGCTTACGGCTTTTCCATGGTAGATGGGCTGCCCCTGTGCATGCTGTGTTGCTGCATAGGGTCCAGGTCAAGCCTGGTGGGTGGAGGGATGGGAACTCGCTTCATAACCAACCTTTGCTCCTTCAGTAATGCTGCTCACCCACCAGAGCAATCTCCTTTCATGGAGAGAACTTCCTGTGGAGGGCACTGAATTACAGTGGTTTCCTGAAAGGGATGCTGATTCTGGGGCCCAACTCCCTCATACTCAGAAGTAGGGTCCCCTCATTGAAGGATGTTCTCCTGGGGACGTTCTGGGCGAGACATTTCCCTTCGTGGTGTGTCTTCCACTTTCCTCCAGCTCCCACAGTTTCGGAGGCGAGGTGAGCTGTCAGTCTCATCTTTGTTCCTCATCTGCAATCATGTGATGAGCTTCTGTGCTCCTCTTATATCAAATGCTCTTAACACTCTTAACACTCTTTCTAGCATTGTAATTAATAAGTGACCTGGCATAGTTTTCTTTATTATTATTTTTTTCTGCTGAAGATGGGTTGATTTTCTTGAATCTGTTAGTTTATAGTTTTCATCAAACTTCAAAAAATTTCTCAGCTATCATTTCTTCACATGATTTTTCTGAAACCCTTCCCTCTGCTCTGCATGAAATGATTGCACTTACTTTAGACCACTTGATGTTCTTTTGTGGGTTCTGATGCTCTGTTTATTTCTCCCTCTGTGATTAATTTTGTTTGACTTCTACTATTACAGAGGCATCCTTCAGTATCTGTGGGGGATTGGTTCCAGGACTCCCCACAGGTGTCAAAGTCTGTGAATGCTCGAGTTCCCTGTATAAAATATCATGGTGTCAGCATGACCTACCTACATCCTCCCATACACTTTAAACCACCTCTAAACTACTCATAATATCTAATACAATGTAAATGCTGTGCAAACAGTTGTCATGTTGAATTTTTCAGGAAATTTTTCAAGAAAAATATTTGTACATGCTCAGTACACATGCATTTTTTAAAAATATTTTGATCCACAGTAGTTTGAATCCATGGATGCTGAACCTGTGGATACAGAGAGTCAACCACATTTTCAGGTTCACTATTCTTTTAGTGTGCTTGGGGGACTGTTTCAGTTTATATCCACAACCCCATAATCTCTGTCATTTCTTGGCATGGTTATCTAAGTTTTACCCTCCTGGTGGGTTTTGTTTTCATGCCTATTTGTATCACTGATACTCTAACTGAATGCCAGTCATTGGGAATGAGTCGTTGGGTGCTGCATCGATTTCCTTGCAGTCTGACTGGTTCTTCTGAGGTATGTCGGGGTATTTTGCAGAAGGTCCAGAGCCGACTTTCATCTAGGGCAGCGTATTCTTACTTCTAAGGCTGTATCCTACTGAGGACTCTTCCCAACACCCCACCTTTCCATCGTCTTTCCAATCATGCTGGTGGGAACACATTTCCAATGCCATGTGAGTCCTAGGAATATTTGTGCTTCTTTTCCAGTGGGTTTGTTTTTTCAACCCTGTGGCGATTTACCTGTGATTTACACTCACAGATTAACATTGAGTCACAGTTTTGAGTGGTCCCTGCAGATCTCCAGAACTCTCCAGGAGTGTGCATTGCAAATTCTAGTAGTCAGGGCCCCTCAAAGCTGTCATCTGTCTTCTCAACTCATCAGAATGGCCAACTGAACTGTGCAATTGTGTAGATAGTCTAGTGTGTTCCCATCCCTCTAGGTAGCTTTTGCCCCTGTGCTGACTATTGTTTAGGTTGGAAATGGTTGTTTCACATACCTTCCTTCATTTTCCAGTCCTTCAAGGCAAGAAGCTCCTGAATGGGTGCAGCCGTGCTCAGGAGGTTGCTTTTGCAGTGAGCAAGGCAGAGCAGCAAGTCAAAGCACCTTCTGTGTTCATTGCCTCGGGCAATGTGGTAAGTGCCATGACGGTGCTGGGTGCCACCTTCTCACTGTGGTCAAAGGGAGATGAAACCAAGAGGTGCAGGCAGGTTGTGTTGGATGGAATGGAGTTATAAGCATGCACTCATGGCTTTAAATACAGACATGGATAAACCAGAAAGATAGACAGACACACAACTGTGCCTGCTTCCTTGTTTTGTTTGCTGAGACAACTGGAATCAAAGGCACTGTGTTGTTACAGAGCACATGCTGTGCATAGACCTTGGCTTTTAAATACTGCCTCCACTAAAAGAGGAAGTGACAGAATGACTGATTCCTGGCTGGGTCAGGGAAATAAGAGAATAAAGATGATATGACCAAAACAATGGCATGCATGCCAAAGCACAGAGGGAGAAGGCTAGAGGGATCTGTGTCAGTCATCTTTCCCTTGCCAAAATTCCTGAGGAAAATCACAGCTTCGGAGGTTGCAGTCCTTGGCGGGCTGACTCCATTGCTTTGGGCCTGGGATGAGGTAAACTTCATGGCAAAAGGATGTGGCAGTGGAAAGCTGCTCAGCTCATGGCAGCCAAAAGCAGAGAGAGAGGAAAGGGGCTGGCGGCAAGACTTAGTCCCCAACAGCACATTCCAATAACCCACTTCCTCCAACTAGGCCCACCTCTGACATTTCCCCCTCCTCCCAATAATACCAGAAAATTATGAAGCCATCAATGACTTGATCCATTAGTGAGCTCAGAGGCTTCATGGTTCAGTCCCTTTCCCCAAAGTCCCACCTCTGAACACCGCTATATTGGGGACCAAGGCTTCAGCACATGAGCCTCTGGGGACATTCTAGTTCTACACTATGACAGACTCTCACTGATCAAAGATGAAGCAATTTGAGCATCATAGGCAATTATAATACTAAAGCAATTTAACCCACCTAATAAAAGTAGATTGAATTATAAAAAATAATCTGTTGATATCATTATATCAGCAATTTACATTAGTACAGACTTATAGATTCTTTTTTTTAGATTCTTAATAAAATAAGTAGAGATGGTAATAAAATTAATAAGGCAAAATACTAAAAATTGGTGAATCTGGGTAAAGAGGAGACAGGAGCACTCTGTACTATTCTTGCAAAACTTTTTAAAATTTGAAATCATCTCAAAATAAAGCATTAAAAACACGTAGGTCCCTGAAATCAAGTCTCACTAACGAAACTCACCAAAAGGAGTCACTCTGGGACATCGTGTGTCAGTGGGCCTGACACACTCCTGTCTTTCATTGACTCAGTTCCCTTCCCAAATGGGCAGTGCCTGATCCCCACAGTGCTGGTAGCAGGTGAGGGCCTGGGCATCTATGACGTGGCCTCCCTGGAGGGGGACCTGACCAGGAGTTCACACGAGGACACCCCATGCAGCATTAAGATGTGGTTATCACCTACCATGGATCCGAGCTTGGAAATGCACCACGATTTCCTTAAAACTCTCTGTGGTCAGGCGTGGAGCATGCTTCTCCAAGTTCTCAAGGGGGCTCTTGGTAAGGACGTCTTCCTACTGTGCGCCTGGCTCCGCCTTCTGCCTCCACAGGTTCCCGAGAGCACTTACCAGGTGTTGTAAGCAGGCCTGCGGGTCACTCAGCACTCCAGCCGCACCTCCCAGTTTCTGACTCTTTTTTAAACACAGGACTAACTCTGTCAGTTGCCGCAGGACTTGTAAATGCAGCTTTTTGATATTGTCAACCTCAAGCTGAGCGTGTTGTCCTTGAAGGCAGTCACAGCTTTGATCCTGGGTCCCGCTGAAAACCCAGACATTTCATGTGCAGAGTCAGGCAAGGGCTGGGGCGCTCCGGGGCGGGCCATCTGTGTGCAGGGGCATCCGTCTGCAGGGCCTTGGGGCAGAGGAGAGCTACAGGAACTCAGGAACCCACAACACTCTTGAAAGGCCAGTTTTCCCCTCAGGGAAACAGATCCTTTCATAGCTCTGCAGAGAAAATCTGAAACTTCTGGAAAGAACATGGCCTGGATGAAAGCAGGGCAGGACCAAATGGGGTCTACCATGGTGGCAGCTGGTTCCTGGGGGTGCTCAGAGCCCAGGCTGCATGGTGAGTGACCTGGGGGTGCTCAGAGCCCAGGCTGCATGGTGGGTGACCTGGGGGTGTTCAGAGCCCAGGCTGCACAGTGGGTGAGCCTGGGGGTGCTAAGAGCCTAGGCTGCATAGTGGGTGACCTGGGGGTGCTTAGAGCCCAGGTTGCACAGTGCGTGACCTGGGGGTACTCAGAGCCCAGGCTGCATAGTGGGTGACCTGGGGGTGCTCAGAGCCCAGGGTGCACGGTGGGTGATCCTGGGGGTACTCAGAGCCCAGGCTGCATGGTGGGTGAGCCTGGGGGTGCTCAGAGCCCAGGCTGCACAGTGGGTGAGCCTGGGGATACTCAGAGCCCAGGCTGCATGGTGGGTGAGCCTGGGGGTGCTCAGAGCCCAGGCTGCACAGTGGGTGAGCCTGGGGATACTCAGAGCCCAGGCTGCATGGTGGGTGACCGGGGGGTACTCAGAGCCCAGGCTGCACAGTGGGTGAGCCTGGGGATACTCAGAACCCAGGCTGCATGATGGGTGAGACCAGGAGGAGGGGGAGGCTGAGGTTAGAGGCCTCAGGCAGCAGCAGCAGCTCTCTAGGGCTGGAGACCCTGCATTCTATGCACCTGGCCTGCTGCACTGCAGAGTCCCTCACTTCACCCCCTCGCCTGTCCCCTTGGTCATGTGGCCACCAAAGCACCCCACTCCTTTCCCACACCCCTGGGGAAGGCGCTGGGCAGACAGACCCACAGCTCATGAGCGGTTGCAACAGCGGTGACATTCCTGACCTGTCACCCAAACCCAATGCTCCCCTGCCTTTGGTGCTGACACTCAGGTGGTCATTCTGGGTGGGGCTGCTTCGGCTGCCTGCCGCTCCTGAGCTAGGAGAGTGGCCAGGCCTGCAGGGACTGTGCCTGGTGCTCTGCTGAGGAGTCGGGGCAGAGCCCGGGGCACCCGGACCACGTGCGCTAGGCACGCAGGCAGGCTCAGAGCCAGTTCAGGGGCCCGCACCACGACGCTGGCCCATCTGTGACCCAGCACAACCACAGGCACCATCCTGGGCCCGTCAGCTCTGAGAAGGCAGGAATGCTGGAGCTGCAGCTCTTGGCGGGCTCCCCAGGACACCCCACTCCCACGCCATCGAGCGTGCCAGAACTCGGGCCAACCACGCATGAATTGTTGAACGACAAAGGCTCTTTGTCATGGCCTTGCACGACACAGTTTGGCCAGGTTAACCCACTGTGTCTCTTGTCGGGGACGCTCTTGGGGGCTAAGAGTGGATGCGGGGACAAGGGGCCCCTGAACTGCTGGGGAGAAGGCCTAACTGCGTCAGGAGCTGCAGGGCAGCCTGTGCCTCGAGCACCATGCAGAGTGTCCCTGCGAGGCACAACAGACCAGGCGCCGCCACCTCTGCAGAAATGGCAGAGAGGATCAGCACAGGGCGCGACGTGCAGGGAAGTAACACAGAGGCGTCCACGGGCTGGGTGCAGCGAGCTCCGCCCTGCCGGTGTGGAAGCGCCCGGTGAGTCATGTCGCACCGCCCACCAGACACTGTGGACACGTAGCACTGCCCAGGAGACAGCAGGTCTCTAGAGCTGAGGGGACAGTCTTGCCTTGGGAAGAACCAGTGTCACCAGCACTGCCCCCACAACTCAGCAAGAAAAGCAGGGTGCCCACAGCACAGGAGGACTGCTGACTCACAGGGCCAAGGGACACCAGGGCCAGCACACTCTGGGCAAGTCCACCTGGGGCTTAGATCTGAGCTGTCCTGAAAATAGGGACACTCCACAGCAAGTGCCACTGGGCAACACTGTGTGGGGTGATCTCCCCACCTGTCCATATCGCCCCAATCCAAGGCGTGTGTGTGCAGGTATGTATACACCTGCCTCCGTCCATATAAATACAGATGTGTGTGTGTGTAACAGAGTGTTGACACGGAAGCCCTGCACTTATGGATATAACACACCTATACAGGCAAGCGTTTACGAATGTGTAATTAGAAGCACGCACGTGTGTGCAGCTGTGAGCACCCACACAGGTATACATGATCAGATCTCCTCACGCACCTGTCAGACTAATGTCAGTGGCTCCCCATAGCCACTGCAAGGGAGGGATGAACTCTCTCATCCAATGCACAACTGCAGAGTCACCTCCAGGTTCCCAGGCTGCAGCAAGGGGCTCGGAGACAGACGCCTTGCTAGTGATTTCACAGCCCATGGTGGACAGCTCTCTTCCTCCACCAGATTTATGGTGTTTTAATGAGCAAACCAGCAGAGAATGCCGTTGTCTCCCCTTTGAGGGCAAAGGAAGGGTGGGCCGCAGCCTAAGTTCATACAAACAAATCGAAGCCTTTGGCTCTGTTTGCTGCTCCAAAGCTTGGCTTTTAAGATCCTTCTGTTCAACTTCCATCAATCCCTGGAAAATCCACATTTGGTGCTGTTTTTCCTGAGATAATAAATGAGGGTATCCAGCCCTTGACTCCCCAGGCCAGAAGAGAGACCCTGCAGAGGCGTGGAAGCCATGGTGGTGACTCAGCAACCAGCTGCTCTGGGCAGCCCTCGGCCTGCACTGCAGACTGTGTCCCATAAATATTTAACATTTCAGCTATGTTTTCTTAAACCAAAAATTGACCCTTATTCAAAGTAATCGTATGAGCGATCAGTATTTGCACTGCCTGGGGACACAGGAAATTTGCATCTGGCTTATCTGAGCCCAAATTAAACATTTATATATTTTATTCACATTTCTTGTCATTAGGCCCAACTTACTGTGGCTTTCTGCATTTGGATGCATGCAGAAAAATGCTTCCTCTTTGAAACAAAATTACCCATGAAAATTGTGCTTGTTCTAGAAATGGCACTGTGGCCCTTCCAGGTCCTCCAAAGGGCTGCTCAAGCCGGGGAGAGTTTGTGGGGGGCATGCTGGTCCCCACAGAGAAAGCCCACACCCAAGGGAGCTCCCACCCCACCCCAAGTTCTGGATTTGGCATGATTTAATTCTTAAGGTAGTGAACAACTTTGTATCTGGACTACATTTTTCCTTTTCTAGGGAAAGGAAGAAGGTGAGGGGCCAGAGGGACAGGAGGGCAGGAACCGTGGGCAGAGCTGGCAGATGGAGATGCAGGCCAAGAGGAGCCAGGCCCACGGCCAGTTCAGATCCTCTACAAGAGCAGGAGCTCGAGTCACTCGGTCATTTCCAGCCTGGCACGGAAGTAAGCTCCTCGACGAGGTGCCAGCGGCCAGTGGCCTGCACCAGGGTGGGCTGCTCTTGGGGTCATCTCACTTTTGGAGTCTCAGTTCCCAGGAGAGCAGGTTTGATCCCTCCCATTCAGTGCGACCCCTAACTCCACTTAGCAACGCCCTTAGGTTCTGCGTGAGGGTCTTGGCAGGTTTCCCTGCAAAACGTCCTGATCAGTCACTCACTTGCCTGGGTTTTATTTTCATTTCATGACTTTTTTAAAATGTACTTTAAAACATCTCGACTGAATGAATCCTGATAAAGCCAATCTACGCGGGCATAGCGTCAGCACCCCACCAGAACCCCCGCCAGGATCCCCACCCGCGCTGCCTGCCCCTCCATCAACCCTGCTCTCTGCCCTAGTGTGTATCCATGCTGGCGCTCAGGGTCCTTGGGCGCCAGCCTTTGTCTGCAGCACCACCTACGTGCTCACTGCCGGGTTCGGGAGCTCAGCTGCACGTCCATCATTCACCGGCGTGAGTGCACCTGTCCTCCACGGGAGCTTTTGTGTCCGCTTCTCACACGACATTACGCCGTGAGATTCACACGTGCCGGGTCCCTGCCGTGGTTCCTCATTACTGACCCATCTTCATCTATGTTTGCAGGTTGTGGCTACTGCAATGGTGCCGTGCTGGGCATCCGTACCTGTGTTTCCAAGAGCAGGTGAGCGCGGTGTGCCTGGGAACACACCTACAGCAGATCTGCTGGGTCTGGCAGCTCACGGTCCACCCAGGGATGCGCTCACTTCCGAGCACACAGTGCGTTCCCGCAGCCCCGCGTCCCTGCCAACACAAGCGTGTCCCATCTTTCAAGGCCTCACCACTGGCCACTGGTGTCCCGCGTGGTTTCAACCTGCGTTTCCCTGGTCCCTTGTGAGGTAGAGCGCAGTCTGCTTCTCAGCCACTTCATCCTGTCCCTCTTCTTCCTAGGTGGCGCCATGCACGTTTCCTGAGGCCCAGCCTGCCTCCCTTCACAGTGCCCACTCCACAGGGTGACCTTGCTGACACCCAGCCACAGCACAGGTGGGAACGTTTGGGCTCGCTATTCTGCAGCGTTTGGGTACAGGTCCATCCTTGTGCCTGAAACACCTTCCCTCAACGACTCCAGCTTGATATTTGGAAACTCAAGGGCTTCTGTCTTGCAGGGCCTCCTGGAGGTGCCCAACGGAGGGCAGAGGCCTAAGACCCCTGTGACAGCAGGTGGCGACGCAGCCCCCTCCAGGCTGCACGGAGGAGCTACCATCTTGTTCCACCTCCACCGCCACAGCCCCAGCACAGTGCGTCACCCCGGCACCACACCCCTGCGCTCCCCGCCCTGAGCACCTCCTGCACCACAATCGTGCCAGGCCTCCTTCCGTGTGCAGGGCCTGGCCCACCTCACGTGGAGGACAGCTAGGCGGGGCGGTGGCTGGTTTCCCTCTGAGTTCCCAGCCCCTTTCTTTTGTTCTCGGTCAGTTGTTTGAGAGGCTGACTGCTTTTCATGTGCCTTTCAGAGATTCTGTCTCTCGTTTCAAGCTTCCTAAAAATGTGTCGAGGTGTAACTGTTTTATATGGGTAGTGTTTGAGGTCTGTACATTCACGTCACAAAATTCTGGAGAAAGCTCGGTTGTCGACCTTACAAATGTCGCTTTGGCCCCATTATGAAGGGAGCAGGCAAAGCCAGGAGTGTCTGGTCTCCTGTCTGTGGTCAGGGGCCTCAGCTCAGCAGGCCAATTGTCCACTGCTCTTACCCTTTTTCTGCGTGTTGGGTTCTCGTGGACGACAGGTCAGTTCTGGAGAGCTCGTCCCTCACACGTCCACGTTCGCTGCTCATCTCACACCGTCCAGCCAGCTGCTAAGCTGGTCCACTGCCTTTTTAATTTTCATTACTGTATTTTTCATCTCTAGTCTTTCTATTTGGATCCATTTTAACTCTGCTGTCAGTTGTTATATTTTCCAGCTGTTGCAGTTTAGATATGAGGTGTCCCCAAAAATTCATACCGAGACAATGCAGGAAGGTTGAGAACTGCAATGACTGGGTTCTGAGACCCTTGGGCTAATCGGTGAATTGATCCCCGAGAGCGAGTACCTGGATGGTGACTGCAGGCAGGTGGGTGTGGCTGAAGGAGGTGGTCACTGGGGGGGGCGTTGGGATTGATATTTTGTATCTGGTGGATGGAGTCTCTCTCTCTGCTTCGTGGTGGCCACGTTCTAACCTGCTTTCCTATACCACACCCTCCCGCCATGACGTTCTGCCTCACATTGTGTCTCAAGAAATGGAGTTCTCCATCGGTGAACTAGACCTCTGAAACTGTGAGCCCCAAAATAAACTATTCCTCCTGAAAATTGTTCTTTTCAGGGCTTTTAGTGACAGCAGCAAAGAAAGCTGACTAAAAAACCAGCTCTGTATATTTTCAGAATTTTACCTTTATTTTCGTGAACAAAGTGACATAGAAATTTTGAAATTGGTGTCTGATATTTCTGGTTACTTTTAATTTTTATGTACATGTTAATATTATTTATGTACATGATAAATCAGATTTCCTGACTTGATTATTATATACAGGCATTTCCTTGTCACTTTACACCCAGTGTTCCTCATCACTTCTCACCCACTGGTCTCTATCTCCTCACACCCACTGGTCTCTATCTCCTCACACCCACTGGTCTCTATCTCCTCACACCCACTGGTCTCTATCTCCTCACACCCACTGGTCTCTATCTCCTCACACCCACTGGTCTCTATCCATTCACACACACTGATCTCTATCCCTTCACACTCACTGATCTCTATCCCTTCACACTCACTGATCTCTATCCCTTCACACTCACTGATCTCTATCCCTTCACACTCACTGGTCACTATCTCCTCACACCCACTGGTCTCTATCTCCTCACAACCACTGGTCTCTATCTCTCACAACCACTGGTCTCTATCTCCTCACAACCACTGGTCTCTATCTCCTCACAACCACTGGTCTCTATCTCCTCACACCCACTGGTCTCTATCTCCTCACAACCACTACTCTCTATATCCTTACACCCACTGGTCTCTATCTGTTCACACCCACTGGTCTCTATCTCCTCACACCCACTGATCTCTATCTCCTCACAACCACTGGTCTCTATCTCCTCACACCCCTCACACCCACTGTTCTCTATCTCATCACACCCACTGGTCTCTATCTCCTCACACCCAATGGTCCCTATCCCTTCACACCCACTGGTCTTCATCTTCTCACACCCACTGGTCTTTATCCCTTCACACACACTGATCTCCATCTCTTCACACCCACTGGTCTCTATCCCTTCACACCCACTGGTCTCTATCCCTTCACACCCACTGGTCTTCATCTTCTCACACCCATTGGTCTTCATCTTCTCACACCCACTGGTCTTTATCCCTTCACACCCACTGGTCTCTATTCCTTCACACCCTCTGGTCTCTATCCCTTCACACCCACTGATCTCTATATCCTCACACCCACTGGTCTCTATCCATTTACACCCACTGGTCTCTATCTCCTCACCCCCACTGCTCTCTGTCTCTTCACACCCACTGGTCTTCATCTCCTCACATCTGCTCCTTTTTATCTCATCATCCCTACTCTTCCTCATGATGTTGTACCTACTTTTCTTGCCTTGTTGCTGTGCCTAGGACTAACCCTCCCTGGTTAAGTAGGCAGACTAGGAGCAGACATCCTTCCTGTGTTCCTGACCTTTGGAAAAATGTTCCCCTCCTCACCATTAGGTTTTCATGACTCCCATACCAGTGTTGCTCAGCCTCCCTTTTGTCCTTTCACTGCCACTTTCCCCTTGAGGACCGTCTTCTGAGTTGGTCCCCATTCATTTATCACTCTTTCTTGGCTGGACAAGTCCCTGCACCCTCAGTTCCCGGACCTCTTTTCTTCTGCTCTGAGCCTGGTAAACTCAATCATGTAACTTGAATCCCTGTGCTTAGCCTCCCACTCCGTCACACCGATCAATCGAGCCCTGTCTTGGGAAACCCATCTAGGTAACACCCTGTCCAAAAGTGCTTCAGCTGACAGCCCCTCCTGCTCCCTGAGCACACAAGCCCTGATTGCCTGTCCTCTCTCTGATTTGTGAGTACAAACAGTCTTCTCACCATCCTGGTCTGTGTCCTAACTGAGCTGCCCTTCAGTGCACTGGCCTAACTTACCAGCCTCCCTTAACAATTGTAAGTGTGTGTCAACTGCAGTTCTTTCTGCAGATGCTTTTCATCAGGTGAGCGGGTTTCTTTCTATTCTGAACTTGCTAAGAATTTGTATCACCAGAGTTGGTTTCGTCAAATGTTCCTTTACATCAGTTGAGATTGCACATTCCATCTCTCCAGTTTTCTTTTCATGTGGGGAACAACACTGAGTAGTTTACAAGCAATCATCAATTTTGCATTGCTAGGGTCCACATTTGTAGCCATGACAGGTATGTGTGGGCTTGCATGTTGGAGCATGTAGGTGGTGTGTGGTGTGGCATGCGGGGGGGGGGGTGTGTGGGGGGTGTGTGGTGTACGTGTCTGGGTGTGTTTGAGGACATGTGTTTGTGGGGAATGTAAGAGTGTGTGCGGTGTGTGTGTGTGTGTGTGTGTGTGTGTGTGCTGGACGTACCGTGCACACACATGGGCAGGCGATGCTGACGCACTGCTGAAATGTCGTGATTCACACGTCGCGCTTTCCTTCCCTCCTTTCAGTGATCTCCTGTGTTCGACTTCAGAGCTGTGCTAGGCCGTCAGTGACCTGGAGCATCCACTTGCCCCTTCACACTCACAGTGTGTGTGGATTGCTACGCTTTTTCTTTAGATATTTAACAGAGTGTGCTGGTGGTGTCTGTCCTTGCAGCTGAATCATGACTGTGTGACAGTGTGACTTGCCTTCAAGTCACGGTGAGAGTTCAATGGTGTGTTATTGCTCAGCAACACCCACTCAGCCCGCGCTGGGGCTGCCGCCGCTGTGACAGGCGCCGGGTGAGGCAGGGCCACTCTGTGTGGAGCTCTAAGAGCCCAACGTGGGCCACTCGGGCACATGCAGGAGGCCAGAGAAACTTCAGGAAGGAGCAGCATGTGAGCTCAGTGCTGAGGGGGTGGGAATAAGTCACCACGGTGGTGGGGAGGAGAAAGCCCTCAGACCCAGGACAACTGGAAAACAGGGCCGCAGGTTGAAAGGAATTTTGGTCACAATAAAAGCGTCCTATCTTAGCACTGTGGAGAAGTGGGGGTCCTGAGTTCCCTATGGCAATCCGAAAGCCTTCGTGCGTCTTTAACTATTGAGTTTCGTTTTCCGGATTTTACATCTATACTCTTCACGTCTCTAATTCTCTTTCCGTGGGTTGCTCCAGAGAGAGATGATTGGTCAATTCTAGAGGCAACAAGATCATGGCTGTGGGGACCTCTGAGCGGGTCTCCTCGCCCGAGTGCCAGGCGGGAGGCGAAGGTGAGGGGGACTGAAGACGCTGCCACGTCCAGACCTGCTCCCACCAGAGCTGGCCCAGGCTCGGGCTTCCTGGGAATCCTTGAGCTCTGCGGCAGGAGCTGGGCAGAGTCGTTCTGGATCCGGCTGCCGCGGGGGAGGAGGCTGGGCCAGCAGGAAGGGAGAAAGCAGGCCCAGGTGGCACTCAGGGCTGACGCCCCGAGACACCCAGCGGTCGGGACGTTGGGGACAGCTGGTGGCTGAGGAGAGACAGAACCAAGACGAGAAGTCACAGGCAGCAGGAATCCTCTGCACGGTGAGGAAGCTCCTGCCTGCCCCCTGCTCCTGTCAGCCCCGTCCCCTGACTTCCCCTCAACAGCTGGTCCAGCTTGGCAAAATACAACCAAGCAAAGCCAACCACCCCTCCCCCTGAAAGACTTGAAGCAGAATCCATAGCTCCACGACTGAACCCACCTCAAATCCAATAACGAGCAGCCATTGTCTGCAGCTCTCCACAGAGATGAATCAGCTGCAGTCCCCCGACGCGCACGATGATTTAGTAACTAAGAGAAAAGCAATAATCTGCACCGTCAGAGACGCTCTCCACTGACTCCGACTTACTCCACATCCAAAGAAAAATCTTCAATTCCCTATTTTGAGATTTTTAAAGAAGACTTCAGATGACAGTGCCTCTGTGATCAGGAACAAAGGACGATGGAGGGCGAGGAGGACGGAGGACGAGGAGGACGGAGGGCGAGGACGATGGAGAGCGAGGACAAAACTGAACCGGGGAATTCATCAGCGGATTCAATGACCAGTTGGAGAATTTCTCCTCAGACTAGAGAGAAAAAGGATAAAGAGAGAAATAAAAGTAAAACATAGAACAAAATAAAATGCCCGGGCCCTCTTAAAACCAACCGGTGGGAGGTGGAGACTGCGGGCTCCGGGGCCGCCGCTCCTGGAGTTCCAGCCCCAGCTCCCCAGCCCCGCACGTGCCTGCACGGATGACACACGCGACAAATAGTAGATTTTATGAACGTCATGAAAGCACCCAGAGTCACATGGGAACATGGGAAGAGATGCCACCCAGCACCTGCCATGCTAGGTCTGCAGGGGGCCCCACGGCAGGCTGCCCTGGACGCTCCAGCCCAACACCGCCTCCCTTCCCTGCACCTCGATGGCCGAGGTCTGAGGGCCGCCGTGGCTCAGCCACCTCCCAGGATGGAGGATGGACGGGGCAGTGATCTTGCTGCTGCCTGAGGCTGCACTCGGCTTCCTCGGTTGCCCACCGACCAACAGGGAGAAAGCCCACCATGGCGCCCACACACCCCTTAAATTCCTAAGCACGTCAAGGACGGCGAGCGTGCAGGGCGCTGGCTAACACGTGGACAATATGCCACTGACGCTGGCCTATCCCGAGGAAGGACAGGCCTTCCCAGGACAGCCGCCCCGACACTTTCACCCATGAAACAATAAAGAGGCAAAGCAGATGGGTTGTGCCCCTAACGGAGAGAGAGGAGGAGAGCACAACGGAGCTGAAGAGCGAAAGGAGCACAGCTGGAGAGGGAAGAAGAACCGAACCTGCCTCAAGGGCAGGACGCACCAATTTTGCTTGTGGGCTTCCAATTATGGCAAAAAAAAAAAAAAAAAAACTGATAATGAAGAAAGTTAAGTGAATTAGTAAAAAGGAAGCCTTCAAATCCAGCAGAGAAGAGGACACGGGAATATCAAACCCTGGGAATGAGAACAGAGGATCGCAGACGGGTGCTGCGCTTGCAAAGGCGGAACCGAAAGCCGAGTCTTCAAGCCCACGGTTGGGGACACTCCTCGCCCGGAGCTGGGAGACGCCTCCGCGGGAGCAGCACTAGGCCAGGCCCCAACTCTTCCCAGAAGTGTTGCCAAGTCCCTCAGAAGTACAGGGCCCACGCGAGCCGCCCCTAGCTGTCAGCAGAGAGACCGTGTGAGGAGGGTGTCGGGACCAGGCCGACCTTTCCATCCTGCTCGGGAAAACGCTGGAAAATGTAAATGAACCAATAACCCTGAAAGAAATAGCACCAAAGTAAGTAAACGAGGCCTCGTTCCATCATGGACCAAGGCCTGAAGCAGCCCGTTACAGAGTGAAGGTCACAGGGAAAGATGGCTAGGCTTTATTATCCAGAGAAGGCAAGAGTCACAGTACACATTCAGAATTATCCAAGTTCATTAAGAATAATGCACAGAGAAAATGCGTCCTGTTTCCTGAAGTGCTTATGCGTGCTCTCAGAGACAAAGAAGAAAACTTGTTTGTGTCTGCTCAGAAATGGGAAATGAAGCATGAGATAATCAGAAGAGAATTTGCTCTATCTATATTTTTAAACTTCTGCAAGGAAAGTATATTCATATATAGCTTATAGTAAAAAAATAATTTAAAAGATGAAATGTTTAAAGTCACCCAAGTACTAATTTCATAAGATAAGGCAAGTCCAGGCATTTTTATGAGCAGGTAATTTCAAATCTCAAAAAGAGATCATTCTTCTGTTATTTAAATTATTTCACCACATGGAAATTTGGATAACTTCCCAGTTCATTGTACATAACACTGATAGCAAAAAAAAAAAAAAAAAAAAAAAAATTTAAAGCAAAAATAAAACCATATAATAATTTTAGCTCAGAATAAATATTTTAAAATTCCAATGAGTATTGGACAATAAATTTTTTCTATCAGAATATCTAAAATTATGGGAAATGATCAAAATGTTTTATTCTAGAAAAATATGGTAAATTTGTTAGTATTATTTGTCTAAGAAAAACAAACCATATGATTATTTTAATAAATGCTTAAAAGTCATTTGGCCAAATTTGACATTGCTTCCTGATTTTTATGGATTATTTATAAAATAAGAATAGGAAAGTGTTGCTAGGAATGTGTTAAAATGCAATGAAGATGGAGTCATCTCGGACCACTGCCTTCCTTTTCAAATGTGTATGGCAGGAGAACGCACACCCCTTTCTCTCAGCACCCTTCACAGGACACTCCTGTGGCCAGCTCTGTGGGGTTTTCCTCATGCCAAGCAACCCACCAGAGGCACCAGCTGGCTCCTTCCACAAACTCTCCAAAGAGCAGACCCCACCATCCAGAGCCGCTCCTACCAGCCTCCCCACTTCCCAAGCCAGTGGCAGGCCCAGGCCACAGACCTCCCACTCCAGGGGTCAACACCCCAGCATAAGCCATTGTTCTCACTACCCGCCTCCTCCTGCTCAGTTACTTGCTAGGAAGGGTCACAGAACCTGGGAAGCACACAGTTGGCTTATTATGAGAGATATTCCAAAGAGTGCTGATGGACAGCCAGAAGGGAGAGACACACAGCACAGGCTAAGGGGCGCCCGCCCCGTGGCTCTCTGCCTACACCATCCCCAGCACCCCCTACCACTCGGCAGCCTGAAGCTCCCCGGAGAAGTGATGGAGGTTTCACCACATAGACATCATCCATCATTAACTCCATCTCAGCCCCCTGCCCCTACCCAGAGAAGGAATGGAGTTGGGATTTCCTATTTTATAATCCTGACTTGGTCTCCTGGTGACCAGGCCCCACCTGGGAGCACCCCAGGGGTCCATCCCCTCCTGAGAGCAGACGTTCCTACAACCTTGGAAGTTCCAAGGAGCTTGGGAACTCTGTAACAGAAACCAGAGTCAAGGACCAAATATCAGGACTAAAGATGCTCCTAGGTCCCCTTTGGCTCAGGAAGTCTCTGGTGCTTTAGTTCAGCATTTCTGTGGCAGAAGGGCAGACAAAGACCAAAATATATACTTAATATAAATCACAATATCTCACTATTAAAGCAGAAGGCTCATTTCCACCATTATTTCTGCAGTCAACGCAAACTTTTAAATATAAGAATTTCTACTACAAAGACTTTTGAGTTGGGGTCTCCCTGTGTTCCCCTGGCTGATCTTCAACTCCTGGGTGAAACGATCCTCATGCTTTAGCCTTCTGAGTAGCTGGAATTATGGCACATGCCACCGCACCAGGCGTTAGTGTAATTTTTTGTGGGTGATGTGAATTTTACCTTAGAGAACTAAATAAAATGTGTTAGAAGCATCTGAGTTAATATTCCTAATTTTAGTAGACTCTAAACCTATCTACTTCACTAGAGTCCAGTAATATCCAAATAAAATGAAAGAGCCCAAAAGAGCCCACATAAACTCACTCAAACACTAATAGGGATCCTAGAAGCCAAAATGTTCTGAATCGGACAAAATCCACCTAAAAGCAACTGCATGTTATGAAAATCATGAAAATGACTTGCAGAATGAAGGCTTCTCGTGTTCCCACGAGACCTCTCACGCTGTGTGGCTGACCTTTGCCACACTTCCCTCTAAGATTCTGCACTGGTGCCACAGAACTCACAAGTCGACGATTCAACTGAACAAAAGTTTCACAAATTATTTTGAAAAAGAAAATGTGTAAGAATATTAGAGAAAAAATAAAGCGTAATCAAGTCACTTGCCTGTAAAATATCAAATGACCCGTCATGTGGATACAGTCGCCAGGATAGCACAAGCGTCTCTGCGCACGCACACACAGGATTCGGGAAGGGGCACAGAACTCTGGGATGAAATCCGTCAAGGAACAGGTCCGCGTCCACACCACCCCTTCACCTGCCACGCTGGGAGGGGCGCCTTACTCCCTAGGTGGTGTTTTAAAGCCTGCAAGCCAGGGGGTGGTGTGGGGACCCTCCCTTCTCAGCCTACGGCCACATCCATCTATGGTGGACTGAGGACTGAGGTAAGAGCCAGTCAGATGACCTTGCAGGAAACACCCACACCCGCAGCCTCAGAGCGAGGGCGAGTAGACAGTGTCTCAGACCATGGCAAACTGCACCAGGGACCGTGCAAAAGCAGAGCTCCGTGTGTGAGCACCACAACAGGAAGCCAAGGCCCACGGGAGACGCTGAAGCCAGGCACGACCTGGGCTCTGTACCCAGCACACGCAGTTCCAACGAGTCCATGTAGAGGCCACCATGGAAGAGAAACGTGAGCAAAGCCCAGGCGCGGGGAGGGAGCGGGAAGAGCTCAGGAAGCCCCTTAGTCTGGAGGCCACGGGAGAACTCTGAACTGTGACAACAGCAGAGAAGCCGGGCTGCCACGCGGATCAGCTTCAGGCTTCTCACAAGGCAGATGGGTCTCGTATCTAATCTGCTAACGAAGACAATAGTCAGGACAAGTAACAGCCACATACAAAAGAAAAGCTTCCAGCACGTTTGCTGCTGTTGTTCACCCACTTCTGATTCACAACCAGAAGAAAACAACTTTAGCACACCTGGAGTGTGAAAATAGCTGTCACACACAGAGTCATGAGTAACAATGGGAAACTAAGAAGCCTTCCAGTGAAAATCAGGAAGAACAATACAGTCACTCTCACAATGACTTCAACTCTTTCAAAAGTGTGGCCAAATGCAGTGAGTTATGAAATCAAAAGAAATTAAAATGAGACCTTCAGTTTAAAAAGATTTTTTTTTAAGAAGACAAACATTACAACCAAATCAAGTGCTAATGCAAAACTTCATCTGGGGCAATTTTACCTCTCTCTATGATAAAAAGATAACACCTGAGAAGTACCCAGAAAAACCATGCCAGACGCAGGAACTCACGCTAGAGATTTTACTAAGCAGAGTGAAAGAGAGAGAGAGAGTGAGAGAGAGAGAGAGAGAATGAGAGAGAGAAAGAGAATGAGAGAGAGAGAGAGAGCAAGTGAGACAGAGAGAGGGAGAGAGAGAGAGAAAGAGAGAGAGCAAGTGAGAGAGTGAGAGTGAGAGAAAGAGAGAGAGAGTGAGAGAGGGAGTGAGTGAGAGAGAGAGAGGAAATGAGAGAGAGAGAGAGCAAGTGAGAGAGAGAGAGTGAGAGAGAGAGAGATGGAATGAGAGAGAGAGTGAGAGAGAGAGCAAGTGAGAGAGAGAGAGAGTGAGAGAGAGAGGGAGAGAGAGAGAGAGAGTGAGAGAGAGAGAGGGAATGAGAGAGAGAGTGAGAGAGAGAGCAAGTGAGAGAGAGAGAGAGAGTGAGAGAGAGGGGGAGAGAATGGCGGTGGAGCCATTCTTAAGTAGTGGAGTTTCACAGGGTAAAAACAATGGACCAACGACTGGCTAGGGAGTTCACGGGCGAACAATCAGGACCCTTGACTGCTGAGAATGTTCTCAGGCTGACGAGTGGACCAATGGCTGGCTAGGATGTTCGCAGACTGATGATCTGGGTTGTAAAATGGTGTGGCGGGGACAGAATACTGGCAGCAGCAAAATAGCAGATCTGATGCCAATATTCCTCCCTTTTTGTTTGTACAGATGCCGGGGGCGGGACGATGGTCTTTCTTCTGTAGCTTCTTCCTGCTGGTTAGGGGCAAAGAGTCTCATTCTGCCAGTAGAGGGAAGGTTGTCCAGAGTCGAATTCTGTGGTGGACAAGGAGGTCGGCAATGGCAAGAGGCAGAAACACCCTGTGGGGGGTATTGGCCAGGGAGGAGGGGTCACAGTCAGGGCGACTCGGATCCCCATGAGGGGAGAGCCAGCAGGCAATGACCGTGGATCCCAGCCCAGGTTTCATCACAGGAAGACTTTCCTACCCAGAAACATTTTCTTCTCCCTTCTACTAAATATATTTTTGTATCTAGACCCTTTTATTTTTCTTTCCTATATGTTGACCCCTTTTGGTTCACATTCTGAAACAACTCTTATGAAATTTCTGAATTTAGATAAATTGCTCCATTTTAATAAGATGAAATATTTTCTTATGTACAGTACTCTAATTGAAACACAGTTGACACTTTTGTATCCCTTTATATATAGAATTGTACCTGTTAGGCCTTAACTCTTAGTAACCTTGCTTTTAGTGATGACACAAAGCAATTTTAAACCCCTTTTATTTACCGATCTGTGAAAACACCAAAAATGTTTAAGTAGGTTACTCCTTGGAATTTAAGGAGTTAAGAGTACTCGATGTTATTCAACAGTTAGCATTTTAACTTTGTAAATTAATCAGATGTCTCTAACAAACACATTTGAGTCACGTGAATGAAAGGTAGCTGGATCCATTTTTTAAATTTTAATTTTATGAGTGCTCATTATGTCAATTTTGTTATCATGTACATATTTAGACAACACGACATACACATAACACAAAAGTAAAGGCCTTGTAGCTTTTTGTAGGTGAATCTCCATTGCAATGTAACAGATGTTCAAAAACTCTAGAGTTGAATAAAAATAGAACTGACCAAAAAAACATTAACCTAGGTATATAGGATCAAAATTGGGAGCTCAAAAATATAGCATTTAAGAAAAACAAAACAAGAGTCCTGGAAGAAAAAGTGAAAATGGCCATTAATTATAGCATGAGAGAGCAAGAAAGAGAAAGGCAGAGAGAGGGGGTAAGAGAGAGAGAAAGAGAAAAAGTTCGGTTTGCAGGAAGAGCAAAGAGCACAAGAAAGAGAAAACTTGAATTAGGGAAATCTCTTTCCATTTCCCTGAGCACTCTCAGATATTGAAAAGATCCCTAAAAATGTTGGGCTCTAAAGTGCCGTTTGGTTTGAGGTCCGGGGTGAGGCGGAGGGACTCTAAATTAACTAAGAGACACCCCAGGGGGTCTGGGTGGGGACTGAGAGTGAGCTGCCCATTGTGAGAGGAATTGGTGAATCGAGGTGAGGCGTCCCTCGGCCCCCAGGGAATCACCTGAGCAAAGGACAAATTCCCTGGGGAGTTGTCACCACTACTAGGTAAGTGTCCAGGCAAAGCCTATGGGGTAACTAGGTGCCCGGTGCCGGGGCTTTTGTAGAGACAAAAGTGCCCTAGAGAGAACCCAGGACCGGAGTAGATATGGCAAGAGGCAGCCCTCTCAGGGAAGACCCGTCAGCCCCGTCTCCCCTGCCATCAGTATAGGGATCCAGCTGTAGTTCCAAGTGCCGTGGCTGGGGTTCACCCCACCCGCCAAGAGCCTCGGGGTGCAGGACGCACAACGGTCACATCTCAGGTCAGCAAAGGAGTGTTTAAGTCAACGGGGGGAAGCTCACCAATCTGAAGCCAGGGGTGGATGTGGAGCATCTGGGCGAATGGAAGGTGAGACCAGCGTCTGGGGTGGATCTAGGGCGACAGATGGGATTCCACTCGCCTTAGTGGCAGTAGAAGAGCCCATCCGCGTCACGGCACCAACAAAAGCACCCAGAAACCACTCCAGACCCGGGAACCCATGCAAGAGATTTTATTAAATGGACAGGCAGTGTCTGCCCGCAGGGAGAGAGAGAGAGAGAGAGAGAGAGGGAGAGAGAGAGAGAGAGAGAGAATGGCAGGGGAGCTATTCTTAAGTAGTGGAATTTCACAGGCTAATAGCAACTGAACCAATGGCTGGCAAGGAGGTTCGCGGGCTAACAATCTGGACCAATGACTTGACTAGGAAGTTCGTGGGCTAGCGATCTAGGTTGTAAAATGGTAGGGGAGGAACAGAATATTGGCAGCAAAGTAGCAGAGCTGATGCCAATAAAACCTACATAAAATCTTAAAAGGAGCTACTCAAAGACATTTAGGAATCTGTGACCACGGACAAAGAGGAGGGGAGAGTCCATACTAGTCTTTAAATGCAACTGAAAGGAATGAGAATGGCACCTGGTGGCACCTGGTGGCAGAACTGCCCCTTTCCTCCTGCCAGGGCTGGGACCAGAAGTCAGGACTGTGTGCGTCAAGTGGGACTGGCAAGGGAATGTTCTGGGAGCCAGGGTCCAGCAGAAGGAGTGAGACTAAAGCATTCAACATGAACTGCACCCAGATCGCTGGCTTGGAAATCTAAGCACTTGTCGGGAGTCAGTCACTTGTCGGGAGGGGCTCTTTTGGGAAAGTAGCGCTGCACAGGTGAGACCTGGTTCCTGCTCCTCTGCTAAGGGAGCCCACTCCCCAAACACAAGCTCAGGTGGCAGAAAGTTAAGCCCTCAAGGGCCTGACTTGCCAGAAGACAGAGCCTCAGACGGCCAGAGCTGCAGGAAGTTGGGCAAATCCCGGGAGAAAGGGAACCTCAGAGAAGCTGAGCCCCAAGTCTGAACATAATCTCAGCCTGGATCCTTGATGGATTGATAAATTACTCAGTCACAGGTTAAGTACCAAATACATAAAGAGCTATGACAGATTGGTTTTAAAGGATTGCAATGAAATATAAATATTAGCAAGCATAATTTACAAAAGCAGACTACATAACAGAAGCGGGAATACCCCAAACAGCAGAGCTTTCAGCAGCTGCATGACATTAAAAAACCAAGCTCATAATTTGAGGCTAAGCAAGTTAACTGCAAGTTAGAACAAAAATAAATGCTGAGGACACAGCAGACTCCAGATCTCTGTGCAAACCATCTATCTAATTTTAAAACCCAAGTTTTAGACATGCAAATAAAAAGAAAAGTATACTGTAGACACAGGGAAAAACAAAGTCAGTAAAAGTGACCTAGATGTTGGATTTAATAAACAAGGATTTCAAAGGAACTCTTGTAAATAGAATTAAAGAATAAAAGGATAAGTGGCTTGAATAACTGAAAGCGTAGGAAATCTCAACTGAAAAATTATAACTATAAAAATGGAAATTCTAGAATGGAAAACTGTGATAACTATAATTTTAGAAATTCAGTGTAAGGACTCAGCAGCACTTTGGTTGGTGATGTTCTGAAGAAAAGAGCAGTTCACTTGTTAGTAGATGAGAAGAAATTCCTAAGCCCGAAGAATGGCAGGAAGAAGAGTCACTCAGAGACTCGTCGAGCATCCTTAGCACACAGCACCACAGTCTCGTGACGAAGGGAGGAAGAGGGCAGGAAAAAAGCCAGGAAGAAACATTACAGGAATGTCCTGAAGTTGGTGGAAAATTTAAACTACAGATCCCAAAGTCAACAAGCTCCAGCAACCTAAGCACAAGCCTCCACCAGGAAGGTGCCAGAGAAACATGACGCCAGAGAGGAAATGGCCGGTCACTCCCAGGGAGCAATGGCAGGTAAGAGCAGCTTCACTGGAGCCTCCAGGCTAGAAGTTCAGAAGATAAGGTGCTGGTAGAAGAGCAGGTGTCCACCCACGTGCCACGTCACTGGCAAAGCGCTGCTTCTCCAGTGCAGGCAGCATGAGATACCGTTAGACAGAGGATCACCGAGAGAGCTGGGCCCCAGGGACATGCACAGGGACTGTGGGGGAAGGAGCCTAGGGCCCCAGAAACGGCAGCGATGTGGGAAGGGAAAAGGCTGTTTTCCTCTTCTTTTCTCTGAAGACATGTGACTGAGCAGAAATGGCCAGGTTGGAAGGGGTCACCATGTGTCCGGCCATCCCACAGGACAGCAGCGATGAAGCTGCAGGAGACTCCCGTGGATTTGTGAGGTCTTCACACTTGCCCTCAGTGGCCCAGTGCCAACTGCAGGTGGGTGAAGGGAGGCGTGTTCTGATCTAAGAGCTTGCCACCTGCGGGCAGGCAACAGGATACAGCTAGGGAAACAACAGAAGAACCTGAATGGAAAATTCTAAAGTTCTTCATTAACACAAAATATGGCCAAGTGTTTCAAAAAGAGGAGATGAATAAATGACACATGGAAAAGCAACTCGGTGGCAGACCAAATAGAACTGTCAATCACTCAGGGAACGTAAATGAACTGAATGTCAGTTGTGCTTTAAATGCAAAGACACAGAGAGATTGGAAGTAAAAGCCCAGGAGAAGACACAGCACGTCACCAGGAAGCACAAGAAGCTGCAGCTGCTGTTGATGGACTTGTGGACGTGGTGTTATCAGTGACACAAGGTGCTGCTCAAGGGACAGAGCCCACAGACCAGAAGGGTTCAGTGACAGTACCACGTCAAGACGCACTTGTCCAAGTCCGAGAGAACCACGGGGAGAAAGGAATTCACAATCGAAATGGAGGCCTCCACTAAAGATTGGGCACGGATATAGAGGGTTTGACGCAGTACTGACAAGCATGAGCCCGTAGCTACCCCAGTGAGCACAGAACAGCTTCCCCTGTGTTGTGCAGGTGGGACGACAGCAAAGCAAAGCACGTCTTCAGCGCCCACACAGTGCTGCATGCTATGACCCCGGCCAGCCTCAGCCACTCTGCAAGGCCCTCTCTAAAGAAAAAATAGAGGGTGGGGATGTGACTCAGTGATTAAGCACCCTGGGGGGTTCAATCCCCAGTACCAAAAAAGTCTCTATGCACTTCAAACTTTTGAAATCCCCTGGAAAACACTGACCACAGCAGAACCAGGCTGGACGTTTGTAGCAATGAAACATCTTTATGTCCCAACATCTCCATTAAACAAAAATAGTGCACAAAAAAAAGAAGAAGTTACAAATCAATTGAGAAGGAAAATTTTGAACTAAATGAAAGTTCAAAAGGCAACGTATCAAAATTTGAGAAGGCAGCTGAGGAACTGCTGAGAAGAATGTTCAGAACTTTAAATGTCAGTATCAGAAAACAAGGAAAGATTAAAATTTAATAACCTAACTTTCTGCCTCAGGTAGGCATGTACAAAGAGTTATTAAACCTAAAGAGAAAGAGAAAGAGAAGAAACAGAGACAGGAGTGAAAATCAATGAAATCAAAAATGGAAAAAATGAAGGGAAGTTGGTTCTTTGAAAAGGTGTGTTCAGTTGAAAACGCTGCACACACAGAGAAAAGGCTGGTCCTGTTGACAAATACCAGGAGTAAAATGCCAGGTGGTAAAACGGCGGATGCTCAATGGCAGTGAGGGCATCACTGATACAGCGTTGCAGCAGCAAGTCTGATACCTGGGGTTAGAAGTCAGACCGTAAAGCGGACACGAGCCTGCGGAGGAGGAGAACCCGGCAGGGCGCAGCCTGCGCAGGGCAGCTGGCACGCAAGCCTGCAGCTGCCACCTGAGCCAGGAGGGGCGCACCCCTGCACCTGGTGGTGGGAGCCACCCGGGTCACCACACTGACACCATGCCCTCAGGACTTGCCAGGACACTGGGGTTGGAACAAGGATGGACAGAGGCCTGTGCAGCAGAGTCCAGAGGTGGACCTGCCTGCATGTTTTCCATTGGTCTTGACAAAGGCGCCACCACAGCTCAGTGGAGAAGGAACCTGTGTCTGTGGGGGCTGCCGGGCGTCGGGTGCTCATGTGAAGGGAAGTGAGACACAAAGAGTGTCTGGGGGCTGCTCAGGCCTGCAAAAGAGGAGGGTAAATACGACACTTCCAGAAGGAAACCTAGAAAAATGTCTTTGCCATCTTGTGCTGGTGACAGATTCCTCAGAGAAGACAGAAACACATAGTGTTTATGACGACAATGAGCATAAGCCACGCATCTCCACGCAAATGTGAGGGTGCACGCTCACACGCAGGAGCCCGCTCACACCCAGGAGCCCGGCTCACACCCAGGAGTCCCGCTCCCACCCAGGTGCCCATTCACACCCAGGAGCCCGCTCACACCCAGGAGCCCATTCACACCCAGGTGCCCACTCACACCCAGGTGCCCATTCACACCCAGGAGCCCCGCTCACACCCAGGAGTCCCGCTCACACCCAGGTGCCCATTCACACCCAGGAGCCCCGCTCACACCCAGGAGTCCCGCTCACACCCAGGTGCCCGCTCACACCCAGGAGCCCCGCTCACACCCAGGAGTCCCGCTCACACCCAGGTGCCCATTCACACCCAGGAGCCCGCTCACACCCAGGAGTCCCGCTCACACCCAGGTGCCCATTCACACCCAGGTGCCCATTCACACCCAGGAGCCCCGCTCACACCCAGGAACCCCGCTCACACCCAGGTGCCCATTCACACCCAGGTGCCCACTCACACCAGGAGCCCGCTCACACCCAGGTGCCCATTCACACCCAGGAGCCCTGCTCACACCCAGGAGTCCCGCTCACACCCAGGAGCCCACTCACACCCAGGAGCCCACTCACACCCAGGTGCCCATTCACACCCAGGAGCCCACTCACACCCAGGAGCCCGCTCACACCCAGGTGCCCACTCACACCCAGGAGCCCTGCTCACACCCAGGAGTCCCGCTCACACCCAGGAGCCCACTCACACCCAGGAGCCCACTCACACCCAGGTGCCCATTCACACCCAGGAGCCCACTCACACCCAGGAGCCCACTCACACCCAGGAGCCCTGCTCACACCCAGGAGTCCCGCTCACACCCAGGTGCCCCACTCACACCCAGGTGCCCCACTCACACCCAGGAGTCCCGCTCACAACCAAGTGCCCTGCTCACACCCAGGAGCCCAGTTCACACCCAGTTCCCCACTCCCTCCCAGGAACCCCACTCACACCCAGGAGCCCGCTCACACCCAGGAGCCCCGCTCACACCCTGGTGCCTTCTGGATTCCGGCCCAGGCTTCGTGTCTTCCTCAAGGTCTCTTATGACTTTCAGGTGCTGCCTCAAGTCAAAGCAATCAACACCAAGTTCAGGCAGAATCCCACAAGACTTTTCTTTAACCATTAAGTTAATCTAGTGGCTGGAGGGAAAACAGACATTAATGACAAAATAAGATTAAATGAGAAGACCAGCCCTGTGTAATTCTAAAACATGTTGTAAAAATACCAAGATCAAAAATGTCATACTAACCCCAAATTAGCCACAATCTGTTGGCGCATCCTCAGGGGGCGCTGACACAGAAGCAGCTTCTACAGGGTGAGGAGAGCAGCCCTGGCGAGGAAACACTGGAAACAGGCGCGGTCGGGTGCTCCTGGGGCGAGGCGGGGAATGGCGTTCTGCTCGGTTTGCTTTCCAGAGCGAGGCGTCTTTCCACTGTGAGCCTCGGAAGAGAAACGGACCCGAAACCCTGTCTCCACCGGCGTGGTCGGACTCAGCCTTCGTCAGAGGGGACAGGAGGCCCCGGCTGGGGCAGCAGGTGAGAGAGGATGGGGTGGCACCTGCACCCAGGCCAGCAGACCCTGGCAGGCCCACCACACAGCCAACACTTATCTAGGAATGAGAGGGTCCCAGACAGAGCAAGCCCCCAGGCCAGGCACAGCCAGGTCCAGCCAGCGGAACACTGCGGTAGTCAGAGGTGACCCTCTTCCTCCCGATCCCCGCCCACATTGGGGTAGGGACGGGAGAGAAGGCAAGAGACAGAGAAGGGCCCTGAGGAGAAGGGAGCAGAGCAGACAAGACAGCTTCTCACGCCAGCTTCGCCGTTTTCTCTGCTTCAACTTAAAAGAGGAAGGGCAAAGGGTGGAGGCTCCTGGAGGGGCAGCCTGGCCTGGTCCTTGGAAAGCAAATGAGAGCCCTAGCCAGCCTCAGAGGCACGGGGCAGGTCCGTCCTCTGGCTCTGGGCCTCACCCCTGAGGTAACGGTCACTTCACAAGGATGCAACCACCACAACAGAGTGACGGCAGCTACACGCTGGGCTTGTGGTGTGACAGCTGTGCTCCTCGCTGTCCAGCCCAGGGCCTCCAACAGGGCCTCCCCACAGACATCTGCACCTCGCTGAGCTGGGAACTGGCAATGGTGACTTCCTAAGGCCACACGTCCACAGGTGGGGAGCTGGGACTCCCACCAAGGCTCCGGACCCCAGGTGCTCGCTTCCTGTGTCTCCAGGCCTCCCTCCGCCAGCCCCTGGGGGCAGCAGACAAGACAGGAGACACATGAAATCACTCCTTCTCCACCAAGTGCCCTGGACAAGCCAGAACAGCCCTAGGAGAGCCTGCGGCTCCATAAAACAGGCAATGCTGGGGCTCTGGTGAGCATGACAATGCACCAAGTTCAGAATGGCATTCTCTAGAAGCGCACCCGGGAAGGAGGAAGGGAGCCCCCAGGGCCTGCCGTTCTCACCCCAGTGGGCACCTTGTGAGCTCCACTGCTCTTCCAGCCTCTGTGTTTCTAATATTTTCTGCAGTACGATGTGCTGCTCTTTCTCAGGAAATCCACCACCTTTCCCTCAGCACGGAACCGATGGCAGAGTGTGCCGTGGGGCGTCCAGGTGTCAACGGCTGGTCACAGGACCACCCAAGAGGGTGTGAGCGTCCCAGGGTCCCAGACCTTGGCCACTGGTCTGCACGAGACCAGGCTCCACCAGGTGCAGGGCCCTTCTTTCTCCAGCGACCACCAAGTGGTTGGGAGAGGTGGTCCCAGAGAGGCTGGGCTGGTGGCTCCCGGAGAGGCGGTGGGAGGAGAGGAGCGACGGCGGCAGGAGCAGCCTGAGGAAAGCGCAGGCCCAGGGCAGTGCCCGAGCTGCTGGCTGATGACAGGGAAGTCATAATGCAGCCGTCCCTTCATGCCTGTAGGACTGTCTTGCCTGCTGGTCTGCTAAGTGTTCAGGCCTAAATCACGGCAAAAGTGCAAAATTGCTAACAGCAAGCCTCTTCCGCATGGTGTTGAGTTCCCAGAGGATCTGCCAGTGCGTGTCCTCGGAGGACGCGGCCGGGAGGACGTGGTTCACACCTCCCTCAGGATTCAACCCAGATGAACTTAGGGTTCCCGAGGCCTCGCCCGGCAACAGGTTCTTGTTTCCAAAAGGAAAGTGGCATCCAAGTTAAAAAGGGCTGAATGCCGAGGTTCCCTGCTCCAGAGCAGCTCAGGATTCACGGGCGTGACTGTCATTCCCTTGTTACATGTGAGAAATCTCCCCAGGGAGGAAACCCCCAGGCGCTCAGGAGCTGGGGTGGCAGCCAGAGCCTGAAGCTTTGGGGAAGCCTTCTCCAAATCTGTGCTCCCCTGCCCAGAATCACGCCAAAGTTAAGACCAAAAAGAGTTATCCCTCTGCCAAGGTTGTCCAGTATCTTCACTACCTGCAAAAGGCACATCTCCCACCAAAACAAATTTGCAAACAGAGTCCTGAGCCCACTGCAGTGACAGTCATCAGGCAACAGGCAGCCAGCCACGCGAGGAAGACACTCAGGTGCCGGTAGGAATGGCTCCCCGTTCCTCTGGCAGGACTGAGTGTCCCCCGCACCCAGAGGGTGAGGCATTGCCTGGGGCACATCTCAGCCGGGACGCAGCGGATGCGCAGAAAGCGGGCGCGGGCAGCAAGCGCATTCGAAGGCGCTGCGACTTGAGGAAGAGCACTCCGTGTGGTCCCAGGCCACTGCCCTGACAGGGAACCATGGTGGCTGCTCAGGCTGCAGCTGCCCCACATGTGCCCTGGGACTCCAGTGCTGGCCCTCGGCCAGTGCTGAGTGAGGGGCGGATAAGCACGTGGACCTGCCAAGAACTCCAGGCCAGGGCTGTTCCCGGAGCAGGGCGAGCCCAGGGCCCAGTCCCCAAGGAACCCCATGACCTCTTCTGCGAGCCTGGACGTGCCTGCCACTCACTCCTTATCCCCCACTTCAAAGCACAGCCTGGTAAATGTGGGGCTCTGCTGGGCTCCCTCACTAGGGTCTCTCCAGCAAGAGCCACCTGCAGCCTCACCCTAGCCCCCAGGAGAGGGCCACACGGCTCTCGTGGCCACCAGCTGGTGCCAAGGGTGCTGTCAGGGGTGTGGGGACCGGCTGTGGGACCCCTCATTGCTAAGCCATACTGTGGCCCCTACAGCCAAGGCCCTGCCAGACTTGGCCCCAGGTCAGTGGCCTGCTGACCACGGCTGCTCGTCTGCAGGGTGTGGAGAGACTCGGGGATAACCGTGGGCTGGCCATCTGCACATCATGGAACATGCCCCAAGCACCGGAAGACACCTGTCCTGCAGCCTGGGGGCTGGGAGGTCAGCGGCAGCTCTCTTTTCTCCCTCTGTGCTCCCTGACGACTTGCTCTCGCTGGACATCACAGGATTTGACTGAGCCATCTCCGAGCCCGTGTGCATAGCCCACAGGGCCCTGCTGTGCAGGATTGACACCTGCTGCTTTTCCAGGGATGTCCTCTGTGCTCTGTGGGAGAGGCAAGCAAATGGTCCCGTAGGGGAGGCCCTTCAATGACCTCCCTCCAGCGGGGTCACCCTTCCCCACCCTGACCATCAGAACGTGAGGGGACACATCCTGAGGGACAGCAATGCCCTGGGGACCCGGGACAGTCCTGAAGGACAGCTCACAGGGCGCCCCCTGCGGGAACTGGGCCACTGTGGGCAGCGGTCCAAGGCACCTCGCACTTCCCAGCCCCCAGAGGGTGAGCAGTGACGTCTGCTGTCCATGAGCCACGCAGCCTCTGGAACTTCACCACAGCAGCCTGCGCAGACTAGGACGGTCCCCACGTGCTGGCAGCCACCAGGAGACGGAGCTTGGGTCACCTCGCCTGGAGAAAACTGTCCCTCCAGGGGCATGCCTCCTCCCTGGACATAACAAAGGGAAGGGCCCCCGTCCCACCTCAGGACAGCTCCGCCCTTCCTGCAAAGGCGCTGGGTCTCTGCTGGCAGCCTCCCAGCTCAGCTGCCAGCTCAGCCGGAGGCTGGCCTCCCTAGAGTCCTGCACACTGACTTCCATCGTGTGCACACAGGCGTGTCTGTGAGTCCCTGCTGCCTAGAAAAGCCAGTTGAGACACAAGTATCTCGGCCTCTGAAGCCTCCCTGAGCATTCCCTCCTTGTCTTTTCAATGAGTTTTGAGTTTATTTCTTGTGTTTGGTTTTAATATCTTAACTACATGTAACTTCAAACCTGCAAACAGCAGTCTGTGGGTTTTTAACTGCACACAGATGACGTTTCTTTCCATGGCGGTCTCATGTTCAGCACTGCTGCCAGGTCCGGCTGTCAGTGCCTCTGGAGACGCATCCTCGACGCTCAATCATCTCACTGCTACCGCAGTCTGTGCTGTAGATGGCCCTGCGTGCTGACGGCTGCCTGTGGACGTGAAGGCTGTCCCCGTGGCTCATCACTGCCCACAAGACCATGACCAGCAGTGCTGTGCGCGTCCTCTTAGGCCCCCCGTGCCCAGGAGCAGAGCTACTGGGGTGCCCTTCTTGCTGTACTGTCTATGTCACCTCTGCTGAGAGCCCTTGGCCATTTGTCCCCCATCAGCAATGTCCCCACCCACCATACCCTCACCAGCACGCAGTTTGCTTCACTAGAAAGGCATCATGGTGGCTTGGCTCAAGCCTGCAGAATCAGTATTCATGAGTTGAGTGGTATTGATGGAGGGAGAGAGGAAAGGTAGGATTGCGCCCACGGAGTTCAACAGAACTCTCCTTCCAGGTTTCCGGTGTGAGTTAGTACAAACTTTCCTCTAAGCAGTGACTTCGCTGCATCCTCTGGTCTTTGCACAGGTGTTTCTATTAGTACCAATCTTGTTAACCAGCCCTGTTGTGTGCCCACTGCCCATTGGGCATCATTCTGGGTGCCCAGGGTAAAAGTTTGTAAATGCTTCAAAATTACCATAAGCCATAATGTCCAATCTTATGAGCATCTTTTATTTATTGTCCTAAGAACAGAGAGCAGTTGTATATAATATCAACTCTTTGGAATACGTGTAAGTCTCTTATTTCCTAGTGCCTAATGACGATTACAAATTTACTTTGAGTAAGATAAGAGGATATGCATTGTCTACTTGGGGGAAATAAACTTCTGTGTCTATATCACCAAAGTTTAGTCCCTCTTCTAAGTGTTTGTCCGATGGTCAGATTCCTGAGGAAGAGGCCCACCCCACGCTCCAGCGATGTGATGGAGACTCCTGATGATCTCCTCACTGTTCGCCCGCTACCTTCTGAGTCTATGCTGTCTCAGTGCACATAATTTCATCATTATTTCATCTCTTTGTTGATTTCTTCTTTTATTATAGCTCCTCAAAATTAAAAATAGAATGAGGTTCAAGTCAAAGGGCTAAGTGGAGTATTGAAGGGAATTCTCAAAGAATTTCGAACATTGTTGGCACAAATAACTCACCAGTTTATTATGTGGGAGGCAGGGTTCCGTCCTGCCCTGTGCCAGGCACTGCTGGGTCTGGATATGCGTGGATCAACACCAGTCCTGTGGCTCCCTCACCCCAAGCCTCAGACAGACAGACATCCCTCAGATAACCCCAGCCTCGTGTTCAACAGGACAGAAGAAGATCAGAAGGGAGCACAAAAGAATGGGGCACCTGGGGATCAGGGAGGTGGTTCCATGCAGGTGAAACACGGTCTCCAACCTGAAGAACATGCGGAGCTCAGCCAGGCGAAGGGCAGGTGGGAGAAACAGACAGGGTCTAGATGGTAAGCAATGGAAGAAAACTGTTCTGGAGATAATATGCTTATATGAATGGAAAATCCAAAACATTCTACCGAAGAAGCATAAGAAGTCGTGGGAGACGAGGCTATCCAAGGCCAATATGTCAGGATCAAGTGAATCTCTGTATCTCCAGCATGTAAATACACAACACAAATACGTCAAAATACTATTTATAAGATAGAAAATAATCAGGTACATTGACTTCAGGTAAATAACAAAATATTGATGAGAAGTCAGTGGAGGAAAATGTGTAAGCCTTAAGTCAACGGAAACGTGAAGGGGAGAATTCTCTCCAAACATCTCTTGATGCCGATCCAACCTCGACCTAAAGGTAACATGTTGATAGAAAAGGCAGGGAGAAGGCAGAGTCCTGGCACAGCCCAGACTCGGGAGAGGCGGAGCTGGCCCAGATTGGAGGTCTTAGCAGTGAGCAGTCATAACCAAGGGAGCGCAGTATTGGTAGAATGGAAAACCCACGGACAGACCCACGTGTCTATGAACATGTGTCTCGAATCACAACAGGCTGCAGGGGCGGAGGCTGCCTCCTGTGTCTGGTGGGGTGCTGGGGATTTGATCCAGGGGTGCTCTACCACTGATCTGCATCCCTGGTCTTTTTTATTTCTGTATTCAGACAGGGTCTCCCTAAGTCACTGAGGCTGGCCTTGAATTTGCCATCCCTATCTCAGTCTCCAAGTCCCTGGGATGACAGGCGTGGCCGCCATGCCCAGCCCAGCTTGGCTCTTAAACAGCTTGTGCTGGGGCAACTGAGTACCTGTGTGGAGCAGCGTAGGCTGGACCAGCACCCAGACCTCAGTCTCAGGGAACTGGAGAAGTGAATGCAAAAATAGGAGCAATAAGAGTTTCATTAGAAATGTAGGAAATATTTTCAAGTATTTGGGTAGGAGAAGCTTTCATAAACAGATTTAAAAATCTCACCATAATGAGAAACACTGATGAACTTGATGCTACTAAAATTAACAGCAGCTATGGCATCTAAAATCACTACTAATTAAGAGAAAAGACAATCAGAGAAGAGAGACATTTTCAGCGCACATAGGGACTGGAGGGGTGATAGTCGGTGTGTAGAGGGTTCCTGTAAGTCACTAAGGAAAAGCCTAGAAAATGGACAGGCCCTGAGCAGGTGCTCCACACAGGGTCAATCCACCAGCACTGGACAAGTGGGGCCACCTCACTGGGAGCCAGGGGACTGCCCACTACAAACCAAGGGTGTGACCAAAACTAAAGATACCAACACCCGGCCTGGGTGAGGACACAGAGCAACTGGCCCTAGGTCGTTGCTGAGGGAGCACAAACAGGCCCAAGCCATCCAACAAAGCTCCGTCGACCCTCGTGAAGCAGATGCACGTGCTCCATGAACCAGCAGAGGCGCAGAGGCGTCTGCTCTGAAGAAGTTGCACCTGCACATCCAACACCGATGCACCAGAAGGTTCCGAGCAGCACTGTTCCCCCTCGCCCCAACCCGCAAGCGACAAAGTCTGCCAACACTGCAATACATCAGCAAGCCCTCCGACTGTGGCGTCCTTCCTCGATATTCTACCACCTCACAAGGAAACTGGACAAATGACAGTTACACACAGTGGAGGTGACTCTCAACATCGTTTTGAGCAACAGACACCAGACCCAAGTGAACGCCCATCATCCCACTGAAGTGGCCTTCAGCGCCAGCCAGACCTACTTCCGTTGATCAGAGGCAAGCCTGAGGGTAGAGCTGTAAAGAAAACCAGGGAAGGAGGTGAGTCAAGTTCAAGAAAGCGGCCCCAGGACAGGGCGCAGCAGGGACTCAGGACCCGGTGTCCCAGCGCTTCGCCCAGGTGGAGGCAGGGCAGGATTTGCCTTCTACAGTACGTTGTTCTGCACGTTTCCTTTTGGTCTCATTTTTATCTGTCTCCCAACACAGAGGGAAAGTAACTGCCACCCTGTATTCATACATTATTCAAGTTTAAAGAATGAAAAGAGCACAGAAGGGAGACATTCTAGTGCAGAGACAGAACCCAGGCAGGAAGGACCCCGTGTTGCAGGAGAACCAGAGCAAGAACCGTAACCTACCTGCCAGGGCTGAGGGCCCAGTGCCAGGGCAGAAGCAGAGCTTGGAGTGTGGAGGCCCAGGCATCACGGGAGCCCGTTCCCCCAACTCATAGCTCAGGGAGCACAGAATAGATTTTCAATACACCTGAGATATTCCAGTTATAAAGATATTAAAGACATATTCTGCTTGTGGGTGTAGCTCCATGGTAGAGTTGAGCTCTAGCATGCATGAGGCCTTGGATTCAAACCCCAGCCCTGAAAAAAAAAACTATATATATATATATATATATATATATATATATATATAGTGTGTGTGCATATATATTCACAGGCACACATTTATATATATATTCATTCTAAAAGCACAGTAGGTAAAGCCACCTGAACTCACTCATGGAACCTGTCTTCATTTAGTAACCACCATATGCAAGCATGTGCTCTGAATACTGGGGTTGAAGCCTGGAGCTTATATCCAGAGAGCAGAAAGGATGATTGGTAATAATTACAAATTCCCGTAAAAGGTAGGATAGTCCCAAGTGTGGCTAATGCTGTAAGGAGCCAGGCAAGGGAGAGAGAACAGGGCTGCCTTGGCTGGGGCAGCCCGGGAAGGTTTCAGGAGGAGCAGATGCACAGACTGAGACCTGAACACCCTCAACGCACACACCATGCAGCAGAGAGCAGGCCGCCCACGACACAGATCCGCGAACTCAAGGCATGGGGGAACTTCAAGCCTGAAAGGAGCCACTTTTCAAGGCATGTGAACAGTCCACCGGGCATGGAGGGTTGGGGACATCAACTGGCAGGTAGACACACAAAGCAGTTTCTCCTGAGCTCCACACAAAGTACCTGGGATAGGCAATCACAAAGAGAAAGCTCGATTTTAGCTCAGTTTCAGAGGCCCCACCCAGGTCGGGGGGCCCGCTGCTCTGGGCCCCCAGGGAGGCGGCACATCACGGGATGGTAGGAGCGCAAGCAGCAAGGAACCCCGCTTCATACCAGGAAGCAAAAGGGGCAGGGGGGACCAGGCCACAGATCCCTCAAGGCCCCAGGGACCAAAGTCCTCCCTTCCGGCCCCTCTTGAAGGTCCTGCTACCTCCCAGAGGTCCCAGCTTGAGGACCAAGTCTTTAGCACTCCTGGGCTTCAAACCACAGCAGAGGACTGGGAACGGCTCCGTCAAGAGTATGTGGGTCTTTTTTTTCTTTCCTTTTTTTTTTTTTTTCTGGTAGCAGGAATTGAACCCAGGGACACGTAGCCACTGAGCTATATCCCCATCCTCTTCCTAAACTTTTTTGTTTTGAAACAGGGCCTCATTAGGTTACTGAGGCTGGCCTTGAACTTGGGATCCTCCTGTCCAAGCCTGCAGAGTTCCTGGAATTACAGGCGTGCGCCACAGTGCCTGGCTGAGAGTATGCCAACCGTGCCTGGCTGGTGTCCAACAGCACCACAGGGGAGTCTGGGGAGGGCCTGGGAGGGACCTTGGAAGCTCTGTCCCTGGGGTCAGACTTGGACTTGCAAGTGCCCAGGAGCTGGCACAACAAGAAGCAAATGGTTTTATTTGTCTTTTTTCAAGCCACACTTTGGATCTATGCTTTTAGATCCAGTTCTTTAAAAAGAAATGCTGCTTCTGAGATCTGAAGTTTTGGCAAGAACCCACGTCTGTCCTTTTAAAAGCAGCACCTCCAGACACACCTTTGTGTTGGAGGCATTGATTTTTCTGGGCCTTTCGCAGTCTTGCCGAGGACTTTCCTCCTGCAGCTAGCATTCCCACTCTGATGTGCCAACAGGAGATCAACAGGTGTCTCACTGGGCGCTGCTTCTATCAAGAGCAATAGACTGCAGGCACATTCCTGGCTAATAGGAGCCGCCCCCAGCCCAGCCCCAGATTGAGATTCCAGACAGCGTGCAGTAAGCGTCTGTAGGGCTCCAGGCTGCAGGCTGTGGGAGACGCAGCCCACGCTGCGGTAGTGGGCCTGCCTCCTGCTCTCTGGCTCTGGGGAGCATCAGGCTGGCGGGAGGCTGGCTGGGCTGTGCACCTTGGGCAACGGCATTGCCACGCCTTGCGCTCCGCTCGTTAGCCACCTTCTTTATTGAGGGAGATATTTATGGCTCCACAGGATCGTAAATGTTATGACAGTGGGGAAAAAAATCAAGCTGAGAATTTCTTATCTGACCTGGTGCCATTGACACATCTATTTAGATCTCAAAATTAAAATTGCATGCCACAAAGTCCTCAAGAATATAGCAAAGGACACCACAGAGCTACCTCTCATGACAGAAGAGCATTCAATCACGAATACAACACGTCGCATTAAAGCAAGCCCTTTGTTAATTTGAGCCACTGGAATTTATTAATCATTCATTGTGTGCAAAGCATTGTTCTGGGGACGACAGTCACCCTGGAATGCAGAGGAAGGACACACAGGCTCTGCTGCCTATGGCAGCCAGTCACAGGCCAGCAGAGGCAGGTGAGCAACTCAACTCCAGTGCAAGATGAGAAGACTCAGGGCGAGGTGGGAGGTGATGGAAGCCAAGGAAATGAGCGACGAGCTCCCCAGAAGGGCAGACGGTGGGAGAGAGCAAAGCAGCATCTTATCTCCAAAACTGCACCTCCTGGCTCCCAGTGTCTAAGGCAGGCCTGGCATCTGCCCCTCGCCCTCCAGATCCTAGACACTCTCCTGGACAGCTGCTGTCCCCTCCAGCCACGGGGAGCCCTTCCCTGATGGCACTGTGCAGGCCCTCTCTAGCCCTCTGTTAGAAGGTGTTATTCCCCATTGTGCCAAGGTGGGAGTACGCTCCACACAGGCAGGTTGGACCACATCAGCCCTGGGCTCAAACTACAGGACACTCCATGCTGCCCGGTCCAGGCTCACAGGAGGCTGGAGAACTCCCCCTTCCTGCTCACATCCGGATCCTCTGGGCCAGCCAGCTCCTGGCATGCGGCTGCATTACTCTGTGCCAGAGCCCCCGGCCCCCTCATTCCTGTGACATCTACTCGTCCTTCATGTCTCACCATGGAAAGTACTTGTTCCGTGACCTGAGTCTGCACAGTGTGGCTTCCTGCTCATTGCCATCATGGCCACTGCCACTGGACTTAGCATGTGCCTCCCACAATGTGTCACGGCCACCTCTTAACTAGACCAGGATCCCCACACTGTTATGGTGGCCTGTTAACTAGATCAGGATCCCTACACTGTGTTATGGTAGCCTGTTAACTAGACCAGGATTCCCACACTGTGTTATGGTGGCCTGTTAACTAGACCAGGATCCCTACACTGTGTTACAATTCATTGTCAACTAGACCATTTCCCAGCAGTCAGAGACATGGAGGAATGGGTCTCCATGTTTGTCTCAAGCACCTGAAAATGCCTGACCCATAGTAGGTGCTTGGTGCACGTGAAAGTTTCTACTGCGATGGAGACGTGGACATGGGTCGTGAGGCATCACTAACTGGTTCCTGGAAGGTATGGGGAAGGACATTCAGTGTGCACGGAAGCTCAGAAGCAGAAACGCCAGCAGATGATGAGAAGTCATGCTGGAAAGCCGGGTGAGCCAGACCACAGGGAGCCTGAGAGTCAGGCCGAGTCAGGAGTCAGGAGAGGGGAGGTTTGCTACACCCAGAGTCGTGTCAGGAACGGGATTCACTGTGCCAGCTGAGACAAAGAGGAAAGCAGACCAACCAGAGTGGCCACTTTCAAGACACCAGAGACCAGGCGAGGAAGACTGGGGTCTGTGAGGGCGGGTCCATCAGCAGGGTGAGCCTTCCTGAGATGGCCCTGCTGCTGTGACAGAGCTCCAGCCTGGGCACGGCAACGGGGAACCCAGGGGGTGCAGCCCGTGGAGCCTGAGTCAAGGAGACAGGCTCTGGGGAGCCAAGGTGGCAAGGGTTGGAAGCAGGGCACCAGCAGGCACAGACAGAAACCTGACACTCTGCCAAAGACTCCAAGAAGGCTCAGCATCCTGGGGGAGGCCGCGGGTCTACATGAGCTCGTGGAAGAACTCTCCAGGATCAGAAGCAGTGCCTCACGTGGGCTCACAGTGGTGCTGCGTCCCCATCCAGACCGCGACATCTCCTAACTCACGGGGCACGGGCAGGTGCGCAGGAAGGTCTCGCCTCCAGGGCGGATGATTAGCTCCAGACGATAATACGCCACACCCACCGCACAAGTCAGAGGCAAGACGGAAAGAATCAAAGGGTCTCCCTATTATCTGTGCCCCAGAACAAAGATCAGCAATACTTAGGGGAAGACAGAAACATCCAGCACCTAAGCCCACATCTGCATCTGACCAGAGACAAACAGATGGACAAGGAGGTCTAGCCCCACCCAAGAGGAGGGGCACAGCGACTCTCAAAACCAGCCCTGGTCCCAGGCACGCATCAGCAGACGGGGACTCTGAAAGCCACGGCCAATGCACTCCAGGGGCTCCAACACTGCTCGGGATGTGGAAGATGCAAAAAAAGGGAAAAATAAAACAGATTCTAAAGCCAAAAACTCCAGTGTCCAGGCTGGATGGACAATCAGGAGGAGGAGCGACCCCAGACATAGCAACAGAAACCACAAGGTGCCACAGAAAGATGTGAGACGTCATCTGAAGCAAAGAGCCCCTCTACCTTCGAGGGGCAGGGGCAGGAGGTGCATCCTCCACACCGAGCGTGAAGGAACAGAGGGCGGACGGGGCAGCCAGTGCGCACAGGCCCAGAGCCCTTCAGTCTGATAGACTGGCCTCTGGTTCTGCGAAGCAGAAGTTCCACGGCACAGCATGGTGGAGAGGGAGAAGCCCCGGGGCAGGCCGTGCACTGACGTCCAGCCCTAGTTTCGCTGATGTTTTATGGGGGGTGGCCCATGTTTCCTTCTGGCGATGCACCGGAATTAGGAGAATGCTGGCTTCAAGGCACAACCGGGTCCGACACTCCTCATTTTACGCACGTGTCCATGGCTCCTGATTTACTTCTTGTTTGAATGTCTGACGTGACTCACTGGTAAGCCATCTGGTTCTAGGATATTCCGGGTGCGTGCGTGTTCACTGGGGCAGTCCCTGTTTCTTCGTGGACACAGGGCTGTGGGCGCTGCTGGCCTCGTGAGCCGTGTTGGCAGCTCACTCCACATTTCAGGAGCTGGCCCATGTCCCCGTGGTTCTGAAGGTGCTGAAGGTTCGAGTCTGCTCACGGCACCTCCTGCTGCCTCGGAACACTTGCTGAGTCTGTAGGGACATCACCTCTCTGTCCTGATGTTGGTAGCTGTGCCTCTTGGTTTCTGGATCCGTTTATCAACTGCACTTTCTTCCCAAGAGCTAGCTTTGGTTTTATCCATTTTGTTTCCTGATTCGTGGCTTTCTATGGCTGTTGTTATGACTTCCTTTCTCCTGCTTGCTTCGGGTTTGATTACTCTTCCTTTTCTTTTCTCAAGCAAAAAGCCTCTTCCCTCTGACGGGTCAACTGTGGCTATGCAGCCCACTCTGGTTCCTGCGTTAGCTGAACCCACACCTGAGACCGGACCTTTTCACCTCCACTCAGTTCAAAGTGCTTTCTTACTTCCCTTTGGTTTCTTCTTTGACCCACAGGTTATTTTAAAGTATGTTACTTTGTTTCCAAATAGACATTTTACTTTAATTCCATTCTGTCAAAACCCTGCTCACACCTGCCTGGCATGGTTTCTGTTCCCCCCTCACAGTGCAGTGGTGCTAGACTTCTGTAAAAACCTTCAGCTGTAGCATCGCTTTTTTTTTTTTTTTAATTTTTTTTTTTATTTTTACAGACTGCATTTTGATTCATTGTACACAAACGGGGTACATCATTTCATTTCTATGGTTGTACACAATGTAGATTCACACCATTTGTATACACATACATAGGGTAATGATGTCTGTCTCATCCCACAATTTTTCATACCCCGCCTCATTTCCTTCTACATATTCTAAAGTTCCTCTATTTTTCTCTCACTCCCCACACACCCACTCCCATTACCAGCTCAATTCACAAATAGCTAGATTGTGTAACCAACCTAGATGCCCTTCAACAGATGAATGGATAAAGAAACTGTGGTATATATACACAACGGAATATTACTTAGCCATAAAGAAGAATAATATGATGGCATTTGCAAATAAGGGGATGGAATTGGAGAATATCATGCTAAATGAAATAAGCCAATCCCAAAAAACCAAAGGCCAAATGTTTTCCCTGATAAGTAGAGGTTGTAGCATTTCTGCACATGTCTTTGTCTTGCTTTTGGTTTGAAGGACACTCCGGGCACAGAACTGTGGGTTGATGACTCTCCTGTCAGCATTTGGAAGATGTCACCCTACTGTCCACTGCAGTAGTTTCCATGAGTAACAAGCTTCACCCTTCCCTTTGCTTTCCTTTGCCTTATAAAGAATAACCTACCACAATGTGTCTGTCTTATGCAGGGTTCATCCAACATTTGACAATCAATCAGTGTGATTCACCTTACTAACAAATGGAAAAAAATCAACACCTCTATGATCGTCTCAACTGAATGGAGAAAGCGTTCCACAAAACCCAGCGCCTTCTTCTCTTAAAAATTCTCAGCAAACAAGAAGGAAGTGCAGCTCCTCCCCTGATGAGACCCAGCCCTGACACATAGCTACTGGCAATGGAGTGAAGGGTCTTCCCCGAGACAGGACAGGCCCAGGAGGCCGCCCCTCCCCTTCTGCTCAGTGTCAGCCATGCTAGAGAAAGAAAGAGAAGACATGAACCGGAAAGCGAGCTAACTACCCTGGACGGCAGGATCGCTGGGGGCAGCGTGCCATGAGAGCCATGACAGTCCCCAGGACGGATCAGGGACCTTGGCGAGGCTGCAGGTGCAGCGTCAGTGTTCAAAAGCTGCTCTGTCTGTATCCCAGCAAAAATCAGAAACCCAAATTAAAACGATGCAATTTAAGATAGTGTAAAATCATGAAAAAGAGAAATCTAACCAAAGAAGTGAGTGAACCAAACTATCCAATACTGTTAATAGAAATTAAAGACTTATGTGAGTGGAGACAGACACTGCGCTCATGGCTTACAAGGCTCAGTGCTGTTAACAAGCCAATTCCTCCAAATTGTCTTAGGGATCCAAAGCTATGCCAGGCAAAATCTTATCAAGGCTTTTTGTTGAAGCTGATGAACTTATATTCTAAAATGCATGTGGAATTTCAGAAAGGCCTAGAATAATGCAAAACCATGTTGAAAAAGAAGAGCGACCTTGGAAGGATAACTCTACTTAACTCAAAGCCTTATTATAAAGTTACAGTAACCAAAAAAGTATAGTTTTCCAAATAGACAAATATGTCAAAGGGACAAAGTAGGAATTCCAGCAGTAGACATAAACATAGACACTGCCTTTGACTTTCAGTGGGGAAAGAATAATTTCCAACAAATAATCCTGAAACAACCAATTTTCTATATGAAAAAAGTTAAACACTACCTCGCACCATACAGAAAATGTAACTCAGAATGCTGCAGAGACATAAGGTGGAATCTAAGCTCCAAATCTTCTAGAAGATACTTCATCAAAGATTGTTCACCTATGAAGACACACGGCCACCAAGCAATCACATGAAAGCGTCCTCCATAGCATCAGTCATTATGAAGTGTGAGCTAGACGGTAGGGAGAGTCCACCACGGGCCTGCTGCCCTGCAGGGTCATTGAGATGACCTGTACCCGGGCTGTTGAGGACATGGGGAATGGAGCTCCCACGGGTACTGCACAGGCAATCGCCTTCAGAACAGCTTCCCACACCCGAGCTCGCACTGAATGTCTGCCTTGCAACCCACCACGAGGTGTTTACCTGACAGTCAGCAGCGTACAACCAGCAAAGACGTGACCATCAAAACCGGGGCGGGGGGTTTCCACCCAGAGGTGAGTGGACAAACACCCAGCGGTGCCCAAGGACACCACTCGAGTGACACAGAGTGATGGGCCATCCACACGGGCAGCGTGCGAGTGAATCCCAGAGTAAGTGTGTGAGTGAGGGCGGCAGGTCAGGGAGGCGTGCCCTGTGATTCCATCTCCACGAAGCTCTAGGATCCTGGAAACCGGAGGCAGACGAGGGGAGGCTGGGGTGTGGGAGGGAGGGTGAGGGATGCAAACGGGCCGCTGCTGCCCAGTTTGTCGGTGCAGATTTGCCAGTTGGCCCTGCTGCCTCTCCTTGGTGTCCACACAGGGAGGTGAGAACACACGTCCGCGCAGACATCCGTGCAGCGCTTTGCTGGGTCCTTCACAATGTCTCCCCATGGGCAGCAACCTGAGTTCTCCGACTGGCGACTGCGGAGACAGTGGACACTACCCTGCACACACCGGAGACGGCCGGACGGACCCAGGACACAGCGCACAGTGGGGAAGCCAGACAGAAGAATCTGCAGAGAAGAATCACGATCCAGCCTAAAAGAGCAAGTCAGGAAGCGCCACAAGGAAGTAGGCCAGGGCCGGCTGGGGCGGACCAAGGTGCAGGAGCCTGACGCAGGTACAGTGGGTGCACAGCCTTGTTCGCCTACGAGAAGTCACTGAACTGCACATTTGAAAATGTAAGACACACGGTACTCAGAATATACCTCAATCAAGATACTCAAAACAAAGAAGGAGTGGTTTCAGAAAGTGCTAAGGAGATCTCAGGGGCTTTGAGAACTTTTGACGTGACCCAACCTGAACTTTAAGAGGCTAACTCTGAACAGTCACATGGAGGACCAAGGGGACAGGCGAGGGGCAGTTCTGAAGTGACAGAGCCACGGAACGTGCCGCCTCTCGGTGGACTGGAGTGTGGACTAGCGTCCGAGGGCACCACAGGTCCAGTTTAGAAGCTCGAGGGACAGTGTTGGCACAGGCTCTCCTGGCTCCTGAGTCCCCCAGACTCCACCAGACCCAGCAAGCAGGGTCGAAGGAAGTCGGGCGGCTCTGCGACGGCCTCCCTCCCAGAGCCACCTGCTCTCTGTGACGCTCAGCACGCGTGGAGGGAGGCTCAGCACCACGCTTCCTCTGCAGCAGAGTCTGACTTCCGTCACAGCACGTTGGGGATGTGGCAGTGCTGATGTCCCGTTGAGCAGGTGACTGATCTGCCTTCCCGGCCAAGGAGCAGCCATCAGCCACCTGCAGGTGGAGTTGGAGCAAGGTGATGCCTGTGGCCAGCCAACCTCTGACGGTGACAGTACGTCTCCTTCCAACGCAACGCCTCGTCAGAGCCAAAGGTGTGACGTGTGCAGCAGCAAAACTTGTCCCAGCCTGGAGGGAGGGAATGTGCCCTCCCGCGAGCGTCTCGCCTAGGGGTCTAGATAGAATTGCCACTTGAGCTTCACTTTTAAATCTGTCCTGGGGGTCCTCAGCATCCCCACCCTCACACACCCTTCTTATGCACCGCTGGGAATCGTCGTTCGGAGTTTGTTCTTCGTTTCCTTTGGGCTGCACTGGGTTTGACGCAGCGCATCACAGCGAGGCAGAACCAGGCTGTGTTAGTCAACCTTTTCACCGCTGTGACTGAAGACCTGACAAGAACAATTACAGGAGGAAAAGTTTATTAGGGGGCTCACGGTTTCACAAGACTCAGTCCACAGTCAGCTCCATTCCTCGGGGCTCAAGTGAGGCAGAGCATCGTGGCAGAGGAGTGTGGCGGAGGGAGCAGCTCACCTGGTGCTCAGGAAGCAGGGAGACTCCACTCGCCAGGTACAAAGTACAGAGCCCACGGCCACACCCAGGGCCCACCTTCCCTGCCACACCCTAACCGCCTTCAGTTACCAATCGGTTGATCCCCTTCAGGGGATTAATTCACTGACTGGGTTGAGGCTCTCACAACCCGATCATTTCTCCTCTAAACCTTCTTGCATCGTCTCACACCTGAGCTTTGGGGGACGTCTCCCATCCACGCCATGACACAGGAATCTCCCTGCTCCCTCACGGCACTTGGGATCGCTCTCTCACACTTGTCTGAAACGTGGCCAGTCTCTGTTCAGGGTATGGTTAAGGCTGAAATAAGGAAGAAGTGATTTCCTCATCCGAGGGTCCTGGGTGGAGACCCGCATTGCAGACAAGCTGTTCACAAAGCAAGAGGCAATCAGGGGAGAGCAAGCTGGCCTCACAGAAATAGAGGTCAGTTCTAACTTCCGAACACAGGTGGCAAGGAAGCTTGAGCCTCACACAGGGTGGGAGCCTCCTGCCACCATCCACAGAGAGTCCACTGAGAGTCCACTGAGTGTCCACAGTGTCCACAGAGCACCCATAGAAAGTCCACAGAGAGTCCACAGAACCAAGACAGGTGGGCAGTGCAGCAGAGAAGATGGGGCAGACGAGGCGGTGAAGGAAAGATGTTCAAAGAGTGATTAAACTTCAAACAGGAGCACACGGAAGTTCCCAGTCTGGAAGGCAAGCTGAAAACAGCACGTCGGTCAGATGGCAGAGCAAGAGACCCATGGCCCCAAACGCTGGCGAGGACTGGAGGAGGGGTTCCCACGCACCGTGGCAGGGTGTGAGCTGGGCCAGCAGCCGGGGATCACTGGCATCTCCTACCAGAGCTGAGCGAGAACCTCCCTCCCGGAGCGTGCCCCACAGACACACCACGCACAGAGCCCGCCTGCACAAAGGCCACAGGGGTGGCCGCAGGAGTGGCCACACGAGGCTCCCGCCCTGGTAGGGATAAGCTCCAGCGCCTCACCACGCCACGTTGCATGAATGTGGCCAGTCCACCCGACAACGCTCTGCGGGGTCGGGTGAACGCGGGCTCGTCTCCACAGCCTGCTTCCCGCCTGCCCCGTCGGGAGCCAGGCCCTGATGATGGTGGACCTCAATGTGAAATAAAACTACAAAACCACAGAAGAAAATTAGGAAACTGTCCTGATAAATTTGAAGTTGGAAATAATTTTTAAACAAGAGAAAGAAGCACAGCATGAAGAAAACGGTAGATAAGTTTGATTTTATTAAAATAAAAATGTCTGCTGATAAAGCACTATTAAGCATGTGACTGTATTGTCAATGATTGTTTTAAAATCACAGAAAGTTATGCATCTACGTTTTATACTGTTTTAGGCAGCTTTTTTGTTGTTGTGACCAAAAGATCTGACAAGAATAATTTTAGTGGAGGAAAAGTTTATTTGTTGCTCAGTTTCAGAGGCCTCAGTTCACAGATGGCCGGCTCCATTGCCCTGAGCCCAACGTGAGGCAGAACTTCATGGTGGAAGAGGAAAGCATCTCGGGACATGGCAGCAGGAAGCAGGGAGCGCTCTCTCACCAGGGACAGAACGGGAACCCAATGGCACGCCTCGTGACCCACCTACTCCAGCCACACCCCACCTGCCTGCAGTCACCACCAAGTGAATCCACTGAAGCAGATCAAGGCCCTGGTGAGGTTCTCGAATCCCATCAGTCTACCTCTAAACCTTGCTCTGTTCACATACCAGTTGCCTAAACCATAACGTGCACTTATGAAAACGTCAAAATGAGCCCCACTATTATGTACAACTAACACTAAAAAGTAAAAAGCAATTGTAAAAATCACAAGGGGTGTCCAGAATATGTAAAGAGACCCTCAACTCAACTTAAAAAAAAATTAAAATAGATAAAAATCTCAAACAAATCTTTCTCAAAGAAGGAAAAGAAGCTCCGTGGCCAGTAACCCTAAACAAGAGGCTCAGCTTCTCCAATACTCATGGAAGTGAGTGGCCAGAGCCGTGGCAGACACCTCGTCACTCCCGCTAGGTGAGGAAGCACCAAGACCAAAGCCTCACAAGAGCATCTCTGACCCGTAGGAGGAGCTGAATTCCGGGTGGGAGTGCAAAACAGCGCAGCCCATTTAGGGAGAAGAGGTCATGGTCTCATTAAACTGAAAGATTTGCACATCCCGCACCCTGAAGTGTGTGTGTGTGTGTGTGTGTGTGTGTGTGTGTGATATCCATCACTTTAATCCACCAGGAGACAAGTTTAAGAATATTTATAGAAGCATTTTGTAATGGCAAAAGCCTGAACATAATCTATTGACAGATAAATGGCTTTATCATCCCATCTCCATTTAGCAGAATGTTATAAAGCAATAAAAATGGATGAACTATGGTTCCTTCCATTCATTTGTCACCATGGATGAATCTCACAAACTTAATATTAAGCAAGAAGGCGAACCACAGAAGAACATGTACAGTGCAATTGTGATTACGGGAAGTCCAGAATTTCTGCAAAACTAAATAAAACATTGCTTAGGGACCAGTATGCATGCAATAAAAAAATAAAGAGAGGCAAGGGCTGGTAACACTTAAACGCAAAACTCAACTCGGTGCTGCTCTCCGACAGGACAGGAGAATAGCCGGAAGAAGCGACCTCGCTGGGCCCCTGAGGATCACAGGCTGCCTTCCACAAGCGGCGGGTGTGCACGTGAGCGCCTGGCTCTCTGGGCTCGCCTTCGATCCCGCGTACTTCACACACGATTTCATCCAAATGCGATGCTCCATGAAGCATGCCCCTGTGATGCCCCTGTGTGACGCGACCCTGCTTCTCCTCTTGCTCTCCGAATTACTCCTGTGCTCCCTTTCCCCATGGGGGCCTCTGACGCCAGAGCGCACGTCCACACTCAGCTCTCAGGGGTCGCCCCTTCTTTCCCGCTGCTGTCTGGGCGCCTCACAGTTAACCTAGGCCAGTGGAGCCCCTCAGAACCTTCCTAGGCTGCCCCGTGCGCACACGCTGCCAAGACCAACCCAAGGGAGACGTCAGAGACGTTCAGTGAGGCGCGGGGAACGTGAAGAAGCACGTTGATGGCGGGACTCTGGGTGGCAGTGTTCACTTCTGTTGGTCCTCGCTTGCTGACAGCAATGCTGGACGCCTAGAATGGTCTCTTCCTCGACGTTGGACAACACACCTCGAACTCTGCAGGACCTTCCCTCCCACTCAGGCTCAGACTCACGCAGAGCTCGCCCCTCCCATCGCTGACGTCAGAGACGTTTTCAGAGGAAGTTAGAAGTCACTTGCTCCTTCGCGGGGCACGCGGAGAGCCTCGGAGCCCGGGATTTCTGTGAATCGCAGAGAACAACATCTCTTGAGGGAAAAAATAGTCAAAGTTTCAAAGGGTGCATACGTCCCAGCCAGTAGGCAAAACTAAACTCCCCGTTCTCGTTACTGGAAATAGCAGGATCTAGAAAAATATACCAGGGCAAAGAGTGAGATGATACAGGGAAAACAGCAGGGAGGGAGGGAGGAGGAGGGCCGCCACGGGGAGGACAGGCGGCTGCAGGCCAAGGCCGGCCAGGAAAGCGCTCAGCTAGGTTTTGATCGCCCGCTCAGGAAGCAGGGCAGGTCTGTCCTGTGTAGGGGATGACTCTGCAGGGCACTTGGCCCTGGGGCCACCAGCTCTCCAACTCTGCACACCAGGTGGCAGGAGGGGCGTGTCTGGGGGACAAGGCAGCCCCGGCGGTTGGGCAGCACTCCATGTCCGTGGGTGCTACTGGCAAGCTTGGAAGGTGTCTTGTCACTGATCCCGGAAGCTCCGTTGTGGTACGTGTGCCGACTGTCAAATGCACAGACTTCCACACGGGTACACCCGGGGAGCCCCGACTGCTCTGCCCTCGCCAGCCACAGAGAACCTGCTGGCTCCCTCGGCTTCTCCGGCCCCTCACTCTGCCCTCCTCCCTGGGGTCTTGAAGCCACGTCAGGCTGGGCAGATGGCAAAAGCAGGAGAGGTGCACTGCAGGCCGGGGGCCCTTCCAGGACCCGTCGAGAGGGTTCCGGAAGCAATAGGCTTGCAAGAAGAGCGGGTGAGAGGAGCGGCGCCCTCGGGCAGCTGGGCCTGGGCAGGCGCGGAGTGGGCTGGGCCCACAGGTGACTTCCCCTGCACTGATGGGCGCAGGCCTCTGGGACGCTGGGGTTCAAGCCACACCAAACGGCGTCTGCGCCTTCATCACATTTTCTTCATCACAGACTGATTGGTGGAGTTCCTGGAGAAGATAGATGTGCTTCATTAAACGCTCATTTTGGCCACCGCAATTATGTACACTTTATTTCTCAACCTGAAAATTGCAATAATCATTTTTTATTTAAGCACTTCCTTGATGGAGCTATTGCTCTTGAAGGGTTTGCAAATGCATCTGGTTTGTAATCATTTAAATATATTCCTACTTTAAATATACAAACATGGCAACTTTTTATTTTTCAGAAGCACTGAAAAGCCCATCTTTCTAAGAACTCGGCGAGTTAGTGAAGGTTTTCGCTCTTCCTACAGGCTTCTTCCTGTAGTGCTGGAAGACACAGTAGTTCAGTTTACTGAAGCACAGTGTTGAACAGAAAGTTGGCCCTTTACAACCTGCCAAAGGACAGAAGTGGCATACAATACCTGGGCCGCGGGTAGCACAGGAAGCTGACAGCAGCTGGGCTAAGTCCTGCGCCCAGGAGCCCAACACGGTATTATCAAAGGGCATGGAGAACTCTAAGCAGGATGTACAAGAGGACAAAATTAATTCCAAAGAAAACGAGAAATCAAATGAGACTTCATAGCTAGTAAATAGGCAGGTCCGTGTCCCCAGTGAATCATCCTACAGTCTCAAAGATTCACTGAAAGCTGCCAAGATACGCCACCTTTTCATGGTTGGAAAAGACTGACAACTTTCCCACCATTAAAGAAGCTACCCAGCAGCAATGTCTGATGAATCTTGGTGGCAATTAGGTGGACAGAGACAGAGTGGGTGGGACAGGAGTGGAAGGGAGGCAGCAGGTGGCAAGGCGTCACCTTAGGGAGGGCATCTGTTTTCCAGCTGGGGTCTTGGAGGAGGGGGAGGACAGAGTGTGGACAGCAGCCCTGGAGCAGGACCAGGGCAGGGACAGGGACTGGGAGAAAGAGGTGTGGGGAGAACGCAGATTTGTGTCCGGATGTCCAGTGGATGCCGTGATGCTGAGTGCAAATCTAACTACCAGAACCCAAGGCTGAGGACTGAGGCCTGGAAGCCTCCGGCTCTCCCATCTCCAGACAAGAGTGGGGCCGGCACCTGCCAACCTCCACTGTCAGCCCAGGGGTCCCCGCCCTGGCCCTCAGAGATGGGCAGGGGCACTTCAGAGCTCTGTCCCTGCTGCCCGGGGTAAAGGCAGTTAGAAGGACGTGCGTCCTGGGGTCGGACGCCTAAGGGCCAGCCCACAGCCTCGGGCTCCTCTCAGCACAGGTGAGGAGAGAAGACGGCAGAGCCGGGTGGTGGTCAGGCGAGCCCCGGCCTCCACCCGAGGAGTGCCCTGGCTGTCGTGGACACTGCTACAGGAATGGGCTTGAGCGATCTTGCTGATGTCCAGCAAAGGGGAGGCCCATAGGCAAGGGGCTGCCTTGGCAGAGCCAGATGGCAGGAGGGGGCTGGCTGAAGTGACCGGAAGTCCACTCTGAATGTCGGCCAGGAGAGGGCACGGACCAGCCGCCACAGCGCCACCAGCTCAAACAGGCGCTGCAAAGGCGAGAGAACTGCACTGGGGTCAGACAGATCTGCCCGAGCTCTCCGAGGAAGCTCAGACCGCACAGGCTTGCACAGGGAAGGAGACGCAGAGCACAGAGATCCCAGGAGCTCTGCGTGAAGGCGCCTGGCGCCCAGGAGTCACCCGCCTGGGGCTGCCGGGGCTCAGACAGGACGGACAGCAGCGCTCACTGAGGGACGGCCCGTTCAAACGCTGTTCACGTTCACCATTCAAGCTTGCCCAGCCCGGGAGGGTGCTTCCTGGGCAGTCGATGACCTGTGTATGAGTCCTGATCCCCGATGGCTGCCGACTCCATTCTGAAATGCCCACCAGGGTGGCCTTTGGTCCTGGTTTTCTTCTGCATTTCACACCACCAAGTGTCCTCGACAGCAGCCAGAGACTCAAGTCCCTTTTCACATCTGGTCTCCCCACCCTGACACACCAGGGACACAAGGGCCCAGGAAGGGAGGGGAGGCCATGAAACTTGAACACCACCTTCCTCACTGCAAGTCTCTGAAGTCTCATGGGGCAGGGGAGAAGAAGAGACTGGAGTTCAAGGTGTTTTTGCCTGGACTTGTTCCTGAAGAAAAGTGACCAAAAACCTGTGGAATCCTCCAAGATGCCATCAAGAGGCAGGAGCAGGCCACAACATACAGCTGAGAGTGATCAGAAAATATCAAGTTATTTCTTCCTGGACCCCACTGAGCTGGTAAACCAGATGTTAGTGCTTGGGTCAAAGGTGAAGGGATAGAAAATAAAGAAGACAGGCTAGCGGGAAGTCCTCCAGGTGAGAACACCAGCCACAGAGCCGCCGACCTTCTCCAGCAGGGCGGGAAGCTGCACGCCAGTGTCCGGTGAGACCCCCAGACACACAGTGGGAGCCAAAGCCCCCGCCGGGCTCTGCGGTCCTGAGGGACTGGTTGGCATTCCGCCCGCTTCTGTACAGTGTGACAAAGCAGAGCTTCGAGCCCCGCCCCCAACCTAGACTGCGCCATGGAGAAGTCCTGCTGCCGCCAACGGCCCCAGCATTCCCGGGCACAGCAGGAGAGCCGGTCGTGGGAGGCAGCAGGGTGCAGGACGGGCTCCTTGGCTCCAGTGGCCTCCTCCGTTCAGGAGAGAACACTTGGGCCCCTTCCCTGGCCACCCATGTCTCTCCCAGTGCTACTCAGCAATTAAGGTGCACCGTCTGGTGCAGCGCGACCGGGCTTCACGGTGAACGCCATGCTCCCACACCGATCAAGCTCAGTGGAGCCCAGACTCCAACTGGAAGGACGTGCGTCGGGGAGAGGAGCACATTGGCGTCGGGGAGAGGAGCACATTTCCTGAAATTGGCATGTCTCAATGGCTGCAATCAAGTCGGGCAGCCCTGGCATCCATTCGTCAGCTAAAACCTGCAACTAAAAGGAAAGACAGGAGCTGTTTTGCTCAATTTAGAGTCTGCTTGAAATTAATGGAGAATAAATGCTTGGAATTCAAACCTTTCAAGGGACAATTTCCATTAAGCCTGAGCTCGGCTTCATTTCTGATCCACTGTTGCAGGGAGTAACAGCTGTTAGGGGCACTATAACTGCCATCGAACCACTGAGGCCATAAACTCTAAAAAGAAAACTCTCCTCCTGATGGCCACCAGGAGAGGAGGGAGGGAACAGCACTCGTCAGAGACCTCGCCACCCTGCCGGTGCCCCCCGTCCCCAAAGCCACACTAACTCTGCCTGCACAGATGCCAAGCCACCAGCACGGCCCCCAGCCTCCTGAGCAAGCCAGACAACTCCACCGAGCGGCCCTGAGGAGAGGGCAGCAGGAGGGTGCTGGACACAGGCCCCGGGCTTCCGGGGTGCAGCAGGCAGTCAGCGCTCGGGGTGGCCCCGGGCACGAGCTCCTCCAGCTCTCAGCCTTCCATCACGTGGACCCTCTGCTGGGCGGCTCTGGGGGCCAGACCAGCCCCAGCCTTGGGAATGCTCTAGAAAACAAGCCCCTCACTTCTTTGTGTGCGTTTACAACCAGCGAGTGAGGCAGAGAGGGACGGAGCCTCGCTCTAGAGGCGACGTGCCCTCTGTGGCGATGCTCAGTGTCAAAAGCAGCAGATTCCGAGCGGGTCCTAGAGACATCCCACTCTGCCTTCAGACGCGCCCAGCAGGAGGACAGCAGGGCCAGCGTCCCGCCTTCCCAGCAGAGGACAGCGCTAAAGGAAAGTCTCCCAGGTGAAGGGAAGCAGGGAGAACTGCTGGCACTGAAGCTGATGCACACGGAAGAGGGGAAGGAGAGCCGGGCAGACCAGGGGGCAGGGGCCTGGGGAGGCCTCGCCGGCCACGTCTGCAGGCCTTCTGTCCGTCAGAGCAACCTAGACTCACAGTTTCAGCAGGACAGCGCCCAGCTCCAACCAGGACATCAAGAGCCTATCTGAGAGTGTCGCAGGCCAGCGTGGACGGGAGGAAGCAGGCAGGACTGTGGACTGCAGCCAGTGGTGGGTAAGGCTCTCAGGACTAGGACACAGCTGGCTGTGGCAACGGCTGCTGGTGTCAACAGTGTCGCTTCCTGTCACCTGTGCTGAATCAGGGTGCGGGAGGGACCGGCAAGGAATGCCGGCCCACACTGCACCTCGAGGGTGCAAGACGCTTTGGCACCAGGAGGCGGGACGACGGCGTTGGATGGTTGACTGTCCTGCACCAAAAGCTCTACTTCCTCTTGGGTCAGACTCGTGACCTCCTTGCTATCGCCAAGGCAAAAGCACACATGTTGAGCATGTGACCTAGACTCGCTTTCCAGCCTCTCAGGGGTGTGTCCCTGAGACGCGAGCAGGAGGCACGTGCAGAAGTGGCCAGCCAGGACCCGGTCAGCCTGGGCGCTGACCACTCATCTCCTCAATCTGCCATGTTTTTCCTGAAGAAAAGTCAGATTAAGCTTCACTTAAAAAATAAAGAGAGGCGCTTTCCAGAAGGAGGCAGCTTAAAGTGTCTGTGCGCAGTGGAAAAGGGAAGCCGCTGAGCCGGCAAGGAAACCTCTGGACCAGCCCCGGCTTTTCTGTTCTGGTTCTCAGCTCCCTTGCAAGAAGAGAGGATGGCAGGCAAGGACCTCAAAGTCCTTCCAGCCTCAGACGCTCCCACAACTGCGCTGCTCTCTAAGGAGAAAACTCAACTCATACATCAATTACAACGTGCTTTAAAACGTTCCTGGTTCTTCCAGAAAAAGCAGCAGGCCCCCATCACTTGGAAGAGGCTAGTAGCCCAGAGCCAGCTTCCCTTCCCCAAAGGCTCTGCTTCCACATCAGGTGTGGGGCTGGTGACCTGGCCTGCCCAGGCTCTGATCACCCATCAGCCACCAGAATCCTGTTTGGAGCCCGGCTCTCCTCCCACCGCCTCCAGCAAATTCAAGCACAGCCCCACTTTTCGCAGAGGGTGTAGGATGAGGACCTTCTCAGATTATTTTCCGAAAGAAATTGCAATGGAAATAAACGTTCTTGCTGCTATAACTTTATGACTGTGATTTTGAAGCAGGTGGCAATCAGCTTGTATTTATTTTTAGAGAGCAGCTTGGACTCGATGTCACCTCCTAAGTACGTGGTGCTCCCCAGGGACACATGATCAGCATGGAGGTGGTGACGTGGTCTACCTAAAGAGCCAGCTCCTCACTGGAAGCTCACCAAGCTCCATGTACCACACACTCGGGAGACCTCTGGTGCCACGTTGGCAAGTGTGTAAATTGTCATGCCGCCCCAGGGACACATCCAGGGCAGAACCACAGTCCACCCTCAAGACACCCTTGGAACACCTGTCTCTCAGCCACTGTGCCCGACGACCAGATAAAACTGTCCCCAGCACCCTGGATCCAACCTGCCCTCAAGGTGGGCCTTGCCCATCTGCCTCTCTGGGACTTGGGTGCCCAGGGTTGGGCCTCCACTTTAAAATAACAGAATGATATCCCAGCTCCGTTACATCTTCATGGTATTTTCTTCTGTTGGACTTATTCTAAATATAACTAAACTGCAATTCATACAATTTCTTGATTAATGTCTGGCTCCTCCCCAGATGAAACTCAGATGTGGCAGGGACCACATCTGTCTTGCTAATCTTGTCCTTGTGCAATCATAGAGCCCGACATGTAGGAGAGACCTGACGAACTTTGGGAGAACGAGTGAATGAATGGATCAATTGACCAATCAATCAGTTGATGTTCTACAATGGTATCTGTTTTTTGCTTAATTTTGCAGAATCAAGTTGCTGGTATCCTCAGAGACAACAGAAGATGATAGGAGCCTCTCTTTCTCTCTCTCTCTCTCTCTCTCTCTCTCTCTCTCTCTCTCACACACACACACACACACACACACACACACTCACACTATTCATGCAGGTCAGAGTGAGATCACACTGAATTCTCCTCGCAACTCCAATATGTTTGAGACCCTATGGGCAATTGACCCCTCCCAGGTTCTGCAGCAAGGTTTCCAGGTTGATCCTGAGGAAGGATCCACAGCCCAGTGACCTTCACCACATCAGATGAGGAAGAGTCTTCCCAGAGGTCACCTCTGTCCCAGGAGCATCCACAGGTAGTCACGCTGCACGATGCCTAGGCCCTGGTGGACAGGAGAGGAAGCGCTTCCAGTTGCTGGAGGTGAAGGTGCCGCGAAGTCAGCTTCCTTGCCCGGGCACCTTGCTGCCAGGCTCTGACCCCACGTGGGATGAGGAAGGAGCTCAGAGGCAGAGATCAGATGCCACAGCTGCACACAGTGAGGAAACCCCATGCGGTGGACTCTCCTGTCACCACACCTCAGCTCACATGCGCCTCTTCTGTGCTGTGGCCACTACGTTCTCACTCTGCTCCCTCCATGTGCACCACCTAAGGGGGTCCCCACTGTCCTCTCCGTGGGCTCCAGGGGATGAGAGAGCCTTTAGCCCAACTGACCTTGTAGACTCCTGCATCCCTGCAGATGGTACGAATCCGCCCTGGTCTGCCCCAGAGGACCCCAACAGCCATGTTCCCTGCTCCAGCTGCTCAGGACAGGGGGTTTCATAATGCACATAAAAAGAAAAATGTCTGCAATAAGAACACACTTAATATTCACAAGTAAGAAATCTCAGATGAGCAGCACAACAGTGTTGAGAACTTAATAACAGGAGGTTAATAAGAATAAAATACCGGATCCTTTCTCCCGCAGGACCGGGGAAATTCCAGCTGTCACAAGTGATACCCTGCCCCCAGAAGAGACTCAGACAGAGCAGAGACACCCAGGCACTAAGCATGACATGTGCTGCTGCAGGACTATGCAGGGTCAGGTGTGCTGAGTTCTTCAGACGGGGTCTAGGCGGCACACCAACAAAACAGGCCACACAGGACAGGTGCAGGACGACAGTGCCACACTGTCACACTCCAAAACCTACGAAGTGGACTCATCCCAGTGATGATCACTCCTGGAGAAGTCAGCCGTGTGAAGCTCTGTGGTTTCTAGGTTCCTCCGTCCTTCTACAAGCCTGGACTCCTGGGGATTCACAGCTCTGACCACTGCACACCCAGCCTCCAGGCGGCCGGGAGGGCCGGGCTTCCTTTTATCAGTGAGAAAACTTTTCAAACCCTCTAGGTCAGCCTGCTCTGCCTACCCCACACACTCTGGAGAAATTAACGCGAACTACAGCAACAAAGAAGCGACTGATCTTCCCTCAACCTGCCAGGATGTTGACCTAGCCCTCCTGATGGGTCACTGGGGAGCCACGCCCACCTTCCCTGCTGGCAGGCAGTGGCCCTTCAAGATGGCTTGGTGCTCCAGGCACAACGTTGAGCATGGCCACCAAGGCAAGCAGGTGTCCCGTCCACCACACGTGGGGCCAGTTATGGAGGCGAGGTAGGAGGGTCCCAGAGCCCACGTCCCTGCAGGAAGACGTCTGCCACACGCAGTGCCTCAGGAACCCTCTCAGCTGAGAGGAGGTGTGAAGAGTTCCGTTCTGTACTCAGTCACAAGGTCGTGGACCTTGGCACATTTTCTTTGCAAACACACACTCTCCAAGTAGAAGCTTAAATGGAAGATGTTTCCCAAGCAGAATCCTGAAATACTTTGAGCAAACGTTTACAACAGTTTCATGCGGACGCTTACCAATAGCGTCCCACTTGGCATCTCTTCACTGTACTGGAAGTCACCGTGTCTAAGAGCGGAGGTCCATGGGTCCTGCTTGTCCCCCAGCAGTGGGCAGAGCCACAGGAGGGCTTCAGGGACACTCCTCCCTGCACCGACAGGTCATCTTCCCTGGGTTTCCTGCCACAGGAGGACACAGGGTCCCTCACTGTCGATGCTGGGCAGTTGGCCACCCTGTGAGTCCAGAACCCTAGAAGTTCACAGCACAGGCACCTCTGTCCCCTCCATTTAATGCACAGTCTGTGAAGGAGCAGGGCTTGGAGAAACCTGACAAGCACCACCTGGTCAAGATCAAGGTCAGAAGGAGCCGTGGCCAGTCGAACTGACAGGGTCCCCCTCACCACGACGCGAAGCACGGGCACTGTGGTCTTCCTCCCAAAACCCACAACCGCAGGCTTGCCACGAGGAAGACCTCTGAAAATTCCCAGTGAGAGACTGCAAACTCCCTGCTCCAAACCCCTCAGCCATGAAGGTCTTCAAGAGCAAGGAAGGTCCGAGGAATTCCACAGCCGGGGAGCCGCAGAGGTCCGGAGACTGGATGCAGTGTGGGCTCCTTGGGGATCCTAGGACAGGAGAAGGACACAGCACAAAACTAAGGTGCATGAGCAAAATGTGGACCTAATTAATAACAAGGTATGAGTGTCGGTGCACTTGCTGTGACAAAGAACTCGCTCGGAACTGTAGGACGTCAACAGGGGAACAGGTTTCAGGGACCCTGGAATGCCCTGTATGTCTTGGCAAAATTTCTATAAATCTGAAGCTATTCTAAAATTTTAAATAAAAAATTAACCCCACCAAGCTCACCATGGTGCCTCCCGATGTCACCCCCCCCACACACCACTCAGTCAGGCTGGCTGCAGGGCCCGTGGCACCCAGAGAGCCCCGAGAGTCTGCAGGTGGACCCTGACATGGTGGAAAGTGTGTTGCTCCTAAGCTGGTGATGAGATCCGGTTCCTTTCTAACAGCATCAAGAGGCAGACCTTCGAGGGGTGAGAGGTCATGAGCGCCACATCTCCTGACGGAAGGGCCAGTTGGCCCCTCCTGCTCCTGCACATGGCCTCACCTGCAAGGGCGCCTGGCCAGGCACCAGCACCTGGATCCTGCACAGGACTCCGGAACCACAAGGCACCAGCACCTGGATCCTGCACAGGACTCCAGAACCACAAGGCACTACATTTCTATCCTTCGGCACTACCTGAACCCAGGTGTTCAGACTGAGGCAAGCTTCAGGCGTGGTATTCCAAGGGTGGATTCTGGCACATGTCACGCTGGCATCTATGCATTTATTGAGGTGCTGGGATTTAACCCAGGGGCGCTTAACCACTGAGCCACACGCCCAGTGCTTTTACATATCTTGTTCAGAGTCAGAGCCTTGCTAAGTTGCTGAGGCTGACTGAAGTCACTAGCGCTTTAAAGTGAAGCAGACTCCTCAGACGGACATGCGCCAATGGACCCAGACCGCAAGGCCTTTGCGCCCACCACTGCCTGTCCTCCCTGGCAGAAGCTGGCTCTTCTCTAGCACCCTTCCTCTCAGACCTGCGTCCCCGCTCTTCTCCCTGTTCCCCGCAGAGGAGTTGGTGCGCATGCTGGAAAGTGTGCTCCTCCTCACCTGCCGTGCTCCTCCACATGGGCACCGATCCCATGCATGTGAATCACACGTACACACACATCATACACACACACACACCTCACACACACAAACCACACCACACACACACAAACCACACACAAACACATGAATCACACACCACACACTGTGCACACATACACACACACCACACACACTGCACATACTCCACAAACCACACTCACAGCCCACACACCATATGCACCACATACACAAACTAGACACAACACACACACAACTGCACACACACCACAAACACACCCCATAAACCACACACACGCATACACACTTCCAGTTTCCAGTGAGTATGCCTCTAATTGCTAAGGAAGTTGCTCAGGTGTAGCCGTCCACACTTCTACCATGTGACATCCACCAAACCAACTCAACGTGCCGGCTGCCTTTCAGGAGAAGGGGCCACTTTCCCACAGGGTCCCTGGTCCTTGACCACGCCTACTTTCGTGGGCCTGGGTCAAGCGTGGCCATGATTCCTGCTGTGTTGCTTGGTGCTGTGGATGTGGACGCCGAGAAGGCTGCTGAGCGTCTGGGAGGTCCTCCTGGTCACCCTCAAACAGGGCAGCTCAGTCGGCCGTGAGCTGTGACTGTACCTCAGCTCAATGGCCAGACCAGGCCTCTTCAGTCCATCCTGAGGCATCCGAGCGGTCGCCCACGCGGACTCCCCGCCACACTGCCCTGGGGCGCCTGCTCTGGAGCAGCAGCTTTACTCCTGGGCCAGGTCTGGCAGTCCCGGCCAGCCAGGGGTGGAAACAGGCCCCGAGACTAGGCAGGAAGGCGCCCGCCCCGCATGAGTGGTCCCCTGGGAGGTGCCCCACTCTGGAAGAACCGCAGGGCCACTGCCTTCCGCAGGGAAGATCAAGCCTTGCGCTGCAGCTCAGCAAACCCGAGACCTGCCCCAGCTCTCTGCGGAGTCAGGGGACCAGTCAATCGCTCAAGGTCTCCCTGGCTTCCAGGAACAGACCAGCGAATCCCCCTGCTCATTCCTTCACGTCTTGAGGAGCAGCCCTGAGAGACCAATGTCCAAACTCACTCACTGAACCTGTAAAGCGCCCTCCGTGAAGCGGGATGATCACCAGGTGCAAACCTCCCCCTGCCAGGCTCTGCCTCTGGGTCAAAGAGAGAGACGTCTTCAGGAAATAAGGCTGCCATGACCGAGCAGGGCCTGCGAGGAGGAGGCAGGGCGCCTGGGGAGAACAGCAGCCAGGTCTTCATGACCCACACACGCCCAGAGGCCCAGGCACGATTCAAGCTGCCGAGGTCAGGGAGGAGATGGCACGGCATCCCCCAGCTCCTGCCCACAGTACCAGCAGGGCGGACACGGATGGCCCAGAGGAGCCGAGGCGCCACAGGAAGGAGCAGGGATACGCAGTGGGGGCCTGCTGTCCCTGCAGATGGATGGTCCCAAAGGCCACCGACCAGAGCACTGGAAGGCAGAGAGGCAGCATACCACCCACTTGGGCCCTGAGGTAGACAGCCATGGACGCCAACCCCTGCCCCGTCTCAGGCCAGGCATGGGGGCCAATTACCTGCTCTGAGACTCCTCACTGCCATCAGTCCCTGTGCAAAAGACCTGGCAGTGCTCAGATCTCATTGGATAGAGTGGGCACAGCCCCGTGGGAAGTGTGGCGTGACCAGCAAGGACAGCGGCACCACCCGCCCTGCCGTCTGTCCTCCATGACCTCAGGGGCCAGACAGGGCTGCTGTCAGGTGCAATTTCACTCAGAGCTGGAGCTGCTTCCTGGCGCCCTGCCTGAGACGTGCCCAGCAGGCGTCGAATGCGGTTTGACAGACGGTCTCTAGCACCAGCTCTAGGCAGGCTTGTGGCGATGCCAGCCCCGAGGCAAGCGCCAGGCCCCGGGGCCAGGGTCAGCCACTTCCCCGCGCAGACGTGGGGCTCGCGGCTCAGAGGTGGCTGTGGTCGGCTCCTGCCCTCCACGAGGAGCTCGCAGGCAACAGGTGGCAGGACCCAAGGCCTCCTCCTGGAAGCCTGGCATCCATAGCCAGCCTGGTGAGAGGACGCCAAGAGATAGGATTCCAACTGTGTAAATGGCAGTTCCCAGATACTTACAGCGGCAGCCAAATAATTACCACATAATCACGGTTTATGATCAGTACATTTGCTTCTGAAAATAAAATGGAGTCATGGTGCTGCTTCATATGACAAGAGGAGACACGTCTGCTCTGTCAAACACGGGCTCCAGTGTCCAGCATAACTGGTCCCAGGCCTGGGGAGCAGCGGCCTGGCCTGACCCACCCAGGGGAGCAGGGTGCTCCAGGCTTCTGTGCTGAACCACGCACATCTGCCACTGGCGACAGCAGAGCGAACCACAGGGATCCACGGGCACCAAGGCCAGCATGTTCCGGAAATTCTTCTAGGCTCGTAAGTAATTGCAGCCCAATTCTGTGACATTTTATGAGCTTATTTTTGCAACTTGAAATAGCCAAACACAAAAATGCGCTTTGCATTCCGTCCAGGTACAAATCCCACCACTGCTACTTTAAAAGGTGCTGCGGCTCTGGGACTCTGCCTCCAAGAACCAAAGGACGAGGACAGCTGGAAACACCGCCCAAGTGCGGTCTACGCAGAGCAGTCCCTCGCTGCAGAGGTCTCTTGAAGAGGCAGAGACACAGGGAGAGCTGCCGGGCGCGCTTCCTTTGTCTGGCTTCCAGTCCCCTGACGCGGTGCGACCTCCGTCTGTGCTCCAACATGGCCCTGGACCGCGAACAGCGCAGGCTGCTTTGTGAGGCTCCCTTTGAGTTGAGCATCGTAATTAAAATTCACAGCAGATGCTGCTGAAAACATGTAATCTATGCACAGAGGAAAAACAGTGAAACAAAGAAATATACCAAGCCCACGAAATTTCTAAAGAAAATTTCAAATACTAAAACAAACGCAGGGAAAGAACAGTGGTACCGAGTGGTTCCCGCAATAGAATAGGAATTGGTCCTCCAGGACCGGGCTTAGCCGCCCCCTGCACCCGGCTCTGCCCACCCCCCGACACCCCCCGGCAGGAGGTGGTCACCGCAGGACCTGCTTGCTCTTCCCATGGCAGCTGGCTTGCCCTGAAAGCTCTTAGTCTTGTCAGCCTCCACCTAAATTCTGGAAGAAAACTGAGGCCTGGTGTTCTGCTCCCTCCTTCCACCCAACAATAGGCACTCACAGAGCAGCTCTGCGTCCATCCCCACTCGCCTGAGTAGTGAGGGCCCCACGGCAGTGCGGACCACTCCCCGTCACCCCCAGTGCCCTCTCCATCCTGAGTCCCCACCTGGATGCAGTGGGCCTTGGGGCTGGTACTGCCTGTTACAGGGGCCTCTACTCTCAGCCTCTACTCTGACCCCCAGGTGGTCCCCACTCCGTTCCACCCCTTCAGTGGTGAGTTACACCAACAAACTCCACAGTGGATGGCGCCCGAGGCCCTGGATGACCACGCGGAGCAGCCCCCACCACACGCAGGGTAGTGGCAGGGTAAGAAATATGCATTTATTGGGTGAGGTTTGTGGTTTATCCGTATGAACAGCTGGGGTCACCATCTGGACTAGAACGCCATCTGCTGCCCAGCTCTTGGGAGACCTCTCTGGCTGGAGCATATCCGCCTTGCTGGTTGGTCTGTCCTCAAGGCCTGGACCGGCGCCTAGTCAGAGGAAGCGCTGGCGCCATGTGTTGAATAAGGGACACTGAGCACACAGGAGGGCTTATTGTCCCCGTGGAGAGGGGTCGGGCACAAGCTGGATGAGCCCCAGCAGGCACACAAGGATGGACACTGGCCTGCCAGAAGTCCGCCTGGCTCATCTGGCTCTGTGGAGCCACAGACCCCCCTGCCTGTTCCCCTCTGTCTGTCCCTCCAGGCAGGCCTGAGCCCACAGGTAAATGACTCCTGCTCAGAGGGAGTCAGAGTGAGTGACCATGCAGGGACAGGAGAGAGGTCAGGAGGCCAGGGGCTCATGCAGGGTCTCAGAGGAAGGGAGCTGGATTCCAGAGTCCCTCCTCCCTCCAGGAAGGTATTGAGGAGGCTACTCCAAGCTCAGACGAGCTCAGTCTGAGATAATCAGTCTTCCCAACTAGACCAGGAGCCCAAGTCCTGAAATCTGGTCCCTCCCTTGTCCTGACCCCAAAGACCAACATGTGCTGCCACTGAGGGTTGGCCTGCCATGGGCTGAGCAGGTGGCCCCCGCAGCCCAGGGCTACCATGGGTTCCGCCCCTGCCCTTCATGAGCCTGAGAGCCAGGCTGTGCAGGAGCAGGAGGTACGCGTGCCACCCTGGACAGAGGACCCCCTCCTTCCCCACACAGTGTCTTCAGGACACTGAGCAGGAGGAACACAGCCCCTCACCACTGCCCATTTCCCTGGCCCCCCCAGGGCTGGCCACAGGAGGCACCAGGCAGCACCAGGCTCACAGCCCTCTGGGAAGCTTCCCGAGCGGGCTGCCACCCTGGGGAGCCAGGGCATGAGGGAAGCAGCACCAGCCACACTGCAGCGGCACCTGGCCCTGGGTCCCCTGCTCCCAGTTCACAGGCAAAGGCCGTGATCTGTGTCTGCTTTGTGTGAAATTCTCTAAGTCACTGCTAAATGCCAGCAAGGAGGACCCTGATTACCTGATAAGGGGGCAGATTTTGAGGCTCGCGAGAGGAAGAGTGCATTTCAATGTTCCCTCCAACCAACATGTTACTCTTCCATTGGTGACAACGCGGAGGCCAGAGGCTAAAATTGCTGTCCATGACCAAGTGAGAGCTAAGTGTCAGCAGGGAGGCAGCTAAGTGTCACCCCACGGGAGCCCACCAGGCCTCTGTCCTGGTCCGTCCTCACCTGTCTTGAGGAGAGACTCACGATGGTGAGGGGCCTGGGCATCCTCGCCTGGCAGCACGGGAAGGGACCAGATTCTCCTGAATCCAGACCCTGCAAGACACCCCACCTTCCTCTGGCTCAGGAATGGAGAACCAGGCTTGGGCAGGGGGGCCCCCAGAGTCCTGCCTCTCCTGCAGTCAGCAGAGCGACCTCCAGCGCAGCTCCCCTGTCTCTGTGCCCCCACTGGATCAAAAGGAGAAAACACCATGGCCCGCCTGACAGGGGTGGACAGAGCAAGACAGACAGACCCTCAGTTCACGCGCAAAGCAGGCTGGCGCCAGGTGGGCAGTGAGTGACTCAGACACCCACCTGGCCTCACCAGTCCGTCTCCTGGAGCTGGGCACCTGGGGTGCCGAAGGTGCTGCGGGCTTGGCTCTGCCTCGTGCCTCTCTTGGCTCTGGCCCCATTCACCCCCTCCCCACAGAGGCCCTGAACGCACGGTGTCTCCCGTCCCAGCTGGCCTCTGGAGCAGGCTGGGAACTAGGGGGGGCTCTGCTGTTGCTGAAGAGCTGCGGGTGACGTCGCCCAGAGAGCGCTCGGCCGGCAGCGGGCCTCCTGCAGGGCGGGCGTGCCTGGCAGCACCCGCTTGGTACTTAGCAGTCCACTGGGTCCTGGGCTCCCCTGAGGAGAGACAGCCACACCACGACTGAGGCGGCTACCTGCCTTCCTGGGCCACGGTCCAGCCCCGAGACACCTGGAGGGAGATGGGGACGATGGCACGCCCAGGAAAGCAACTTGAAGGCCCCTCCTGCAGGGACCCTCCCCTTCTCCCTGGACCCTGCACCTGCCTTTCCTCTCGGCCCCCAGACGCCGTCAGCCTGGCGAGGACACCAGACAGATCGGCCTGGGCAGCACTGGAGCCAGTGCTGGAAGTGCTGGGGCAGGGAGACTGCCCAAGGACCCTGCAGGTGGCTGCACGCCTGCCAGGTCACCTTCCTTTGTGGCCAGGTCCTCAGGGCAGCAGCCGCTCCTTCCCTCCTCCCTCACGTGCTGATGCCCTCTGAGCACCCCAGCCCACTCCAGGGAGAGGCTGCTCGGAGGTACCTCCTGAGAAGGGAGGCTGGGGAGACAGTGCACCCGAAGTCCCGCTCGGGCTCTGGAAGCGACTCCCAAGGATTCATGTGGCCTCTGCCATCGGGCTGCTTATGTATGTTCATTTGGGCCAAAGTGTAACCATTAAAATTCACCAACGTTTGTCAAACGCCTGCCCCGAGATCACCGACCTCCATGGCTCAGCCCGCAAGGACCTCGAGGCCAGGTGCAGGTCCACACCAGAGCTGGGCTCGGGCCCCGGGACATGCAGCGGGCTCCTCCAGGGCCTTGCTCGGCAGCCACGCTCCTCCGGCTCGCTGGCGGAAATGACTCCTCTCAGGAGAAGGCGCACGGACTCCTGCTGGAGGTTCAAGTACCTCTCCTCCTGGAGAGCCTCTCTGCTTCCATCGGCAGTCCCCGCACGCAGACTCCACCGCAGGCAGACACCATCGCGGCGGGGAAATTGGAATTTCAAAATATTAAGAACTTAGAGTTTTAGGGATTTGGTTTTATAATGGAAACAAATAAGGCTTGCCATGTTGGCAAATAAAAGCTGACAGTTACAAAATTAGATTTGCATAACAAACATTTCATACTGTGAATTAACTCTGCTCCTGGTCTGCCCAGAACTGGGGGAGAAGGGAGAAGCCCTGGTCCATCAAACTTCTACCCGACGTGGCCACTGGGTGCGGAGCAGCCCACCCAGCTTCCTGGAGGGAGGGGCTCGCTCACCTTCTAACTGAAAGGCACCTGGTGCTTCCTTCTCAGCGAAGTCACTGGAAAGGCACAGGCAAAAACTGCAGTGTGACTGCCTGCCTGTGGCTCTGGCCCCGCTGCCCACGGCGGCCTGTCCCCCCGGCCCTGGTTGCAGCTGGGAACAGAACCACAGGACTCTCACAGGTCCATTCTGGCCCTTGTGTGTCAGCACTGTCCCCTCCTTGCACCCAGGCAGCTTCCTGGCTTCAGGTCACCCAAGAACAAACCCCTCACCCCCCACTGGCCCTGCTCATGGGTCCAGCAGCTCCTCCCTCCTGCCCACCTGCAATGGCAATTTCATGTCACTCCATGGGCTGCCCAGGTAGCTGGTAAAGGGCCACTTCTGGGGTGTCTGAGAGGGCGTTCCCAGGAGTGGAGAGCATGAGAACCAGTGGACTGAGTGAGGAGCATCTGTCCCGGCCAAGCTGAGTGGACGCCATCCACAGGGGCCCAGGTAGAGCACCAGGTGAGGAAAGGCCGATCCTCCCTCGCTGCTGGGATGCCGAGCCCTACCCACCCGGGTCCTCAGACCTCCCACCTCAGACTGAACTGCGCCCAGCAACCCCAGGTCTGCAGCTTGCATGCAGCAGACCCTGGTCCCTTGGCACCTGTCACTGCACAGGCCACTGCTGCAATGAACCCGCTATTCCCCTCTTCACATCCTACTGGTCCAGTCTGCTGGTAACCCTGACACCCCTCTGCAGCCCCCAGTGCAGAGCACGGGGATCAGCTCCCAGCAGGTGAACGAGGTCCCCACCCTACTTCCTCAGGCAGAAGAATTGGTCAGACCTGGCCAGGGTCAACACCCCTTCCTCACACAACACAGGACCTCTGGCCCCGCCACCACAGAGGACCGGCATGAATGGTCACTCCCAGGAGAAGGGAGCAGGGCTATCCTGGGGCGGGAGGGGGGGCAGGGAAAAGAGCAAGGGCGAGCAGGTTGCAGCAGACGAAGACTGAACCTGGGACAGCACGCCCCATCGGAGACGGACGCTTGCTTCTACAGGTGTGGAATCGCGCCACACAGCCCTGGACCTCGACGCAGGACAAGTCTCATTTTGATGTAGGCACAAGGTGGGGATTCAGCGTCCTCACTCCACGCTTCCCAGCTTTTCCCTCGGCCTTCGCGGTCTGTGGCGTGGTCTGTGCGTGGTCTGCGGTGCCGTCCCTGGCAGGGCAGGGCTGCATGGGCTCCCGCAGCCTGGGGACAGTGGGGTGGACTGGGTGGCAGAGCAGAACCGTGGGCTCACCTTGCAAAACAGATTGCTGCAGGTGGATGCCATGTGTCCTGCGGAGGCCAGAAGCCCCAGAGCCAGCACCGAGCCTCTCATACGAAGCCCTGGTTCATGCCCATCACCTTCAGTGGGAAGGGCAGGTGGCAAACCTTGATGTGCCCAATGGCAAGAAGCACTGTGGGAACCAGAGCTGGGAGGGGACACGAGGATTGTGACCGGGCTGAGTCTGTATCAGATTTCTTTACTTTATTGTCCACATGCAAGGTACACATGATCTGGGTACAGAGAAATGAGTCTACGGCCAGCTGCCATGACCTCACCTTCCATGGGGACCCTCTTCAGTAAGAGCCCCTGAAACCTAGCCTCCTGGCAAGTCCCAGCTACAGTGCCCCTGGTTCACCAGAGTCCTCCCGCTGCACGTTGGCCCTCCAGACTGTCATGCCCCATAACTACCGGGCTGTACGCTTTGACCCCAGCCGGCCGCACCCCAGCCCGGGCGACCACTGTTCTGCTCCTGTGCTTCTACCTTCTTCTGACTCCACCTAGGAGTGAGGTCGTGCAGTGCCATCTTGTACACGGAGCTCATTTCACGTAGCGTGTCCTCAGGGGCCTCCACGTTGTCAGGATGGCCAGACCTGCTCTCCTGAGGCTGAAGGACAGTCGTAGCTCCCACTCTCCTATCCACTCACCTGTCCAGGGGCACCTGGACTGTGTCCACATCTCGCCTACCATGAAAAGTGCTTCCATGAACACGGAGCTCAGCTACCTCGTCAAGGAGCTGGGTCTCCCTGGCTCCGGGCACAACAGAGGCCATCGGCGGCTCCCTTGGACCCTTTGAGGACCCTCTACGCTGCTCCCTCTCAGCACAATGGTGGGCAAGGTTCCTCTCCCCACCCCTCCACTGTTACCTCTGTTTCCACAGCAGCCACTCAAGGGTGAGGCAACGCTGCATGGTGGTTTCAACTTGCATGTCCCTGACGACATGGCAGGGTCACCTTTCCATCTACCGCTGGGCATTTGCACATCTCTTTGAGAGAACGTCTCCTCGGGTCCTCTGCCCATTTCCATCGGGCTATCTGGGTTTTCTACCATGCGCTATGGGCGCTCCTTCCATGTCCTGGGTCGCCTCCTGATCAGAGGTGAGGCTGGCCAAAGTCCTCTCCAGCCCAGAGGCTGCTGGCTTGTCGGCTGTTCCTCTGCTGTGCGGAAGCGTAGTGTTTGATGTGGGCCCACCTGCCCGTTTTTCTTTTGCTGCCTGAGTTTTTGGTGTGAATGCCAAATACCACAGCCAAGGCCCCCCTCAAGAGCTTTTCCCCTTTTCTTGTGGTTTTACAGATCTGTGTCTTACATTTAGGTCTGTGATCCATTTTAAGGTGAGTTTTATGTTTGGTCCAATTTTAAGTGTCCAATTTTTTTTTTAAATAATAACTTTATTTTATTTATTTACTTATTTCATGTGATGCTGAGGATCAAACCCAGTACCTCACACGTGCTAGGCAAGCATTCTACCACTGAGCTACAACCCCCAGCCCAGGGTCCAATTTCGTTCTTTTGCATGTGATCACTAAGTTTCCCATATTATTTATGGAAAAAGCTATTCTTCCCCATTTCTAAACACTGGTGAAAAAAGGTGTTTTAGTTTGTTCAAATGGCTGTATCAAAATACCTATATTATGGGGGCAACTTCTAAGCAACAGAAATTTCTCTCTCACACCTCCAAGACCAGGGCAGCAGCAGGTCAGTGACCTGTGAGGACCCCTGTCCAGGTCACAGCCTGTTCTCACTGCCCTGCTCTCGTGTGGTGGAAGGAGAGGATCGGCTCCCAGGCTATTTATCAGGGGGCTAATCCCACTCGGGAGAGTCCTCTCGGGAGGCCCCCTCATGGCCAGTCACCTCCGAGACCCCGCCCCCTAGCGCCATCACCCCGCGAGGATTTCCAGACCTGAAACTGGGTGGCGAGCATTCAGACCACAGCAATGGGACCGGGCGGGATACGCTCCTCGGCCCAGCAGCTACAGCCTGGCGGAGCTCTGCCCAGTCAGTAGCAGGCCTCCAAATTCATAGTTGACTAATTCTCTGTCTTTAAATCTGAAATCCAAACAACTGCAGGCAAAGAAATTGAGAAATTCTCAGCAATTGTGTGAAATCTGCTCCCAGGGCGCTCTCCTTCCAATCGGAACCTCGTAAGCACAGGGCTGGGGGGATCCCGCAGCAGGAGCAAGGACATCAACAGGCCTGGGGAGGCGCCTGCGTGGCCCACGACAGCCTGGGCAGCTGCCCCCCTCGGAAGGCCATGGAATAGGCTCCGGGCCACGTTTGCTCTCGCAGTGGCACCTGTGGCTGTGCGGGCTCTCAGCCTCTCCACCGCTGCCCGCTCCATTCCATTTGTGGGCTGGGTGGTCCCCGGGCATCCCGGTGATTATACCAGGGAGACCCTCCCCTGGTACTGCTCGGGATGGGGGCTCCCCTGAACAGAGCAGACACAGAGGTGAGTCTTTCAGCAAGTGGCTTATGGTGTGGCTGGGGCTGGGTCCAGCACGGAGAGGAGGATTTGGGCTAGGGCAGGGGCCCTGGGAGGGAAGGGACCCTTCATGAGGATGCTGCCCAGAACCCAGCACAGGCCTCAGGGAGCCTCCTGAGGTCAGGCACAAGATAAAGAATGAGATTTTGCAGAGAACTGAATGGCAACAACCTGGGCTCCTTCCCACCTAAATCGTAATTCCTTAAATTCTCCTTGTCATAATCTTTTGCAGAGCAAAATTTTATATGCATAATATTAATCACCTGTTAACTTAATGCAGAGGCAATTAAGATAAAGTTGATTATCACTGTTTAACACATATTCAAAATATTTGGCCAACACCAAAATAGCCTGGCTGATTTCTCTCCATCTAATTATCTCCGACGGCAGCCTGGGACTTCATCCCCATTAACACCACGGCTCTAAAGCCCACCAAGTAAAGCCGAATCATAATTTAAGCACTTTGTGGAAATAGTGCATGAAACCAGAATTGGTTAGCTCAGCCAAGTGAGCTCGAGATTGGAAATTCACTTGAGTTCTCATTCTCTGAAAAGTTGTCGAATGCCTTTAATTAAAGTGTATCCCTAGGATTATTTTAGAATAAATGATTTTTTAAAGCATCAAACTTGAGCCAGGATCTAACTCTGACCTCTCTGAGGAAGGAGAAGCCACGGTCACTGGCTCAGGGAGACGGCAAAGCCACAGAAGGGTCGACCCCCTGCTCCCCAGCCCAGTTCCTCCACGGTCACCAGAGACCTACCCTTCTGCGAGGGCACTGTCCCCCAACAGAGCGATGCTTCAGACGAGGCAGAGCCCTGGTGAGCTGCATTCGTGGTTGCTGAGATGCACCTGCCAGCCCATTCCGTCTTCAGTTAAGCTGCGATATATTGACCATGACAGACCAAAGGTGCCACCATGACCAGCATGGGGAAAGCAGGCTCTGTCACATGGCAGAGCTTCTCAGTTTGCCCTGGGCTGCCCACAGCCCTGCCTTCCACTGGTGTCCTGAGCACGTAGCACCCAACCCGAGCCTCCCATCGCTCCAGAGTCTCCTCCCCAGACGCCAGCATCAGGACCCGCGGGAAGGAGACCGCGTGGCCAGCCAGAGCGCGTGGCACAGCAGCCCGACGCCCCCCTTTCTGAACCAGCCATGACCCACCTGCACACGTGCCACCACCGTGGGTGCCCTACAGAGACCCAAGGCCCTGGCAGCTTCTTCCCAGGCTGGGGAAACCCCTTGGCCCAACAAAGAAACAGATCGTCAGGGAGCACTGGAGTCTCCCCAGGAGGAGGGTCAGCTCAGCGAGCTCTCCAGCCTCTGCAGAACCTGAGGCAGGTGAGTCTCACCAGCCCCTCTGCAAGGCCCGGGCCGCCCCCAGGTGCAGGAGCCGGCTGTGAGCCCGAGTCCAGCGCGCAGCTCCCTGACCTCATCCCTCCACCAGTGACGGCGGGGTGGGAGGCCCAGGGCATCTAACCAGCCACCGTCCAGCACAACCACCCTCCAGTGTAGCTCTTTCTGCACCCTAGCAGGTGCCCCTGGGGAAAGCCGATGGCCGTAGGCACGCCAGCCACACCATCACTCCGCCCTGAGTTCTGGGTGATTCCCGTTATGCACAACTGACAGGAGCTGCCAGGCTCTCTGTGGCCACTTCATGGGACTTGGACATGGAGCTGCTAGTTTGATGTTGTAAAATGTGTGGTTGTTTCTATGCATTTACTTCACATTACTGGTCAGAGTTGGTCTCTGGGGGGAATTTTGTCAAAAATGTGATTCCCAATGAAAACAGTGTGTTCAGACCAGAAAACACAGCGTGTGCCGTGGAGATCCTCGCACAGTGGAGCAGTTCTCTGTGGCTCGCTAAGGTGAGAAATGGGGCCACGTGTCACTTAGCTTTCATTTTATCCAACAACATTTTGCCTTTAAGTAATCTGTTTCTGCAAATACGATTGTGTAATTGGAGCATCTGTCTTGATCATTATTTGGCAAACGTGCCTTTTTAGCACCAGTCCAAATGAAATTTGGGAAATTTGGCTAATCACAATTTAACAGATGTTCTGTCCAGTTCTATGCAAGCTTAATTTTAACAGACATGAATCCCTCCCCTCCCTGAAGTCCTAATTGGACTCCCTCCAGGCCTACGGAGAACTGTAAAGGTGAGAAAATAATAATTTTATCACATCTAGTCTTGGTCTTGTAGCTGTAATTAATTTAAGTGAGATCTCATTTGACCTTGATAGCAGCAATTACTTAAAGGGAGCCTTGACAAAGTGATTCACGCAGCCTGTGTTTCTCGACAGTACATCTCAACAGCCTCACAAAGCTGGCATCTTAAGCAGCCTGCAGTGGGGGCAAGGGCACCCCCACGTGAGCACACGTGAGCGCCCGTGGCCATGCCCTCCTGCGCAGGAGATGCAGGAGTCCACTCCAGCAGGCAGAAGACGCAAAAGGCCACTCCGCCAGGCGAGGTCACCTTGCAGCCCTGTCAGAGACATGGGGCCGTGACGAGGATATGACGAGGTGGACCCCCGCCACGAGGACAGGCAAGCCCTGGCCTTCCAAGGACCCTTCCTCATGGAACTGAATCACAGGGGCTGCTGGCCCGGATCCCAGGAGCTTGCTCTCACCTTAGGTGGCCGGCCTCTCAAAACCAAGCAGACAACTCGTTTACTTTGAATAAAAGCAAGACCCTTTTCATGGGAAAAATGCGAGAGAAATTAGAGGAGTCAAGATAGATTATTGTCTCCTGGCTAATAGATGACTGTTACATCGAGAAATGAAAGGAGACATTCTGAGGGAGAAAGGAGGTCACTTGGCTGGTCGGAAAGCCCCGCCCCGCCGTCTGCTCATCTTTAACAAAGTCAGGCCTCTTCTCACGCATAAACTGGCCGTGTGCCCATCGTTTTGCAAGATCCCTGGTTCCCCCACTTCAGTAACAGAAGTGGCACTTGACCCAAGCCATTCCCTGGTGACTGCAGTGGTGCCCCAGGAGTCTGAGGCTGGAGGCATCAGGCATCTGCTGACTGGCCGTGGGACTCTGGCAGACGGTAACCTCCGCACCCGCAGCATCTTCGCCCCAAAGACGAGGACCCCCTCTGCAGACGCAGTAAGAGCCACCTTCTTTTCATGGAGGCAGACCCGGGAGCGACCAGGCTGGCTGCCAGACCTCGGGGCTTGGCAGTGCCCACACCCTCCTACTACACCTCTCTGCATCCCAGAGCCACTCACGATCTACTGACCAGCCCACACACTCCCTCAGCCACAAGGACCAGGGACCCAGCACTTCCAGGATCACAAACCAGAGGGCCTTCCAAGGGGCTTTGCTGAGTGGCACTACCACCTCCCACAGAGGTGCCCCATCAGCCCCAGGTGTGTCTGTGTCCCTCTAGAACCAAGCACAGGTCTGACCCAGATCAACACTCGCTCACACCTGGGGCCTCCGGCTCATCCTGGAGGAGAACAGCTAACCAGAGGTTGACACAACCCAAGAGCGTCTCTGTTCCCACGAGATCCCAGAAAAGACCCTCAGAGCCCCATCAAATCCACTGCATGGGAAGCATATTCTAGTAAGGGCTTTGAAACCCCATTTCTTAGCTTCCTTTAAATCGCAAACACAAACAGGGAAAAAAGGAAAGTGATTCTACTCTAGAGCCCAGGAGGCACCTAGTGGAAAGCACCCTCGGGGGCCAGACTGGGCACCCTCGGGAGTCCTGACCCCAACCCCAGAGGGCTCGTGGGGCAGCACACTGAGCCTCAGCTGGGCCAGCTCCCGCCCCAGCGTCTGCCAGGACGAGAGCACCAAAGGCACACAGAGGAGTGACCTTCTGTCCCAACACCCCTCAGGGTCACACGCAGGACAGCAGGAAGAGGCTTCGGCTGCCCTGCTCCCTGCAGCTAGACCCACTGCACAGAGCGGGAAAAGCCCCCTCCTGAGAAGCCATGGCTCCTGGGACTCTGCCTTTCCTCTGACTTCCTCAGCCTCCAAAACCAGCCTCAGCCTCCAGCTGCCAAGAGCACTTGCCTCCATGGAGCCACGTTGAGGCAGGACGGAGGGCCAAAGCCAGGGGCAGGAGTCCTGGCTGCCTCGCGCCCAGGGGGCAACCCCAAGGCAGGTGCCAAGGACAGAGATGTACCTCCCTCCAGTCCAGGGAGACCCAGTGTCCCCCACGAAGGAGCGAACCTCAGACCCTGTGAGCCAGGTTTCCACCTCGGCCTCCCGCACGCCGTGGACTGCTGAGGGGGCCCCAGGAGTGCTGCGGAAGGGGTTCCCCTGGCTCCCCAAGCTCGCATCCCTGAAGTCTCCTGGAGCCTCCGGGGAGCAGAGTCAGGTTGGAACACAAGTGCCCACAGCCCCGCGCCCTGTGCAGTGTGCACGCTGGGCTGTCTCCTCCACCCGCACCCTGGGTGCTCTTCTTTGAGAAACAAATTATGAAACCCTGCAACCTAAAGGCTAAAGAAACTGCCCGAGGGGTTTGGGAGATTCTGTTGAGCTGTGTGTTTGACAGTGAGAGTCAGGATGCTTCGTAGAATGTCCCTGGGGTTTCCAGTGAGATCCAAGAGGGTATTACAATAGAGACCAGAACAGCAGGAGAGAGAGGAAAGAAAACGCGAACCCCAAACTGGAGCTGAGGCGGGAGGCTGCCCAGAGCCGTCTCCACGGGCAGCCAGGAGAGGGACAGGGCCAAGCACCTCGGAGTCGGGCAAGCAAGGAGGAGGCCAAAATGAAGATGAGGGAAACTGACCCCAGACCCTCAGACTAGCACAGCCGGTGTTTCCAGAGGAAAAGCGGCGGCATCTCCAGCTTGCGCCACCAGAAGACCCACTGGGCGGGAGGCCACGGCCGGCTGACAGGGGAAGCAGCGGAACACCAGGCCCACCCTCGAGGTCCCCGGAAGCCTGTTCTGCCAGGCGGTGACCAGGAGACAAGCCAAAACCCAGCACCAGAAACACAGGCAGGTGAATAAACATGGCTCTCACAGTGATTCTGCCTTGTAAGTCTGCAGGAGGCTGGATCACGTCTGTGACCACCTTGTGAAAGCGCAGTGTACGCAGAAGCATGATAAAGGAGGAAGTTGTCTTCTAAAGAACCCCAGTCTCCCGTTGGATTTGTGACGTCGGCAAGGACAGCAGGCGCAAAGAGGGAGCTACACGACCAGCCTCCCACAAAAGGCGCAGCAGGAACCGACGTCATAAAACTAGGTTTCACAAAATTATAAAGTTAGCATAATTTAAGCTTGACACATCATTTGAGGAGATAGAGGCAAATGAGGCATATTCTCCATATTCAAAAAAAAGAGCTAACACCCTTAAGGAACAGAAATCACAAATCATAAGAGAAAAAGATGGTCAAGCAGGAGTGAGCTGCCGGAGGTGACAGAGCGAGCAGCTGCAGTCTTAGGGTTCTCATGTTTCCTGGGTCCTGGGGGTTGAACCCCGGGGTTGCTACACTGAGCTGCACCCCCTGCCCTTTTTATTTTTTGTTTGGAGACAGGATCTTGCTAAGTTGCCCATGCTGGCCTTGAACGTGCAATCCTCCTGCCTCAGCCTCCCGAGTCGCTAGATTGACAGGCGTGTGCCACCGTGTGTGGCAAAAATGTTACAGCTTCAAAGGGTAAGTCAAAGCGGAAGGCTCCAAGCCACTCATCTACAAGACGCACAGCCTATTCCTGGGCGGTCCCCCTTCCCAGTGCCCTTGGCCTCTGGGTGTGTCTCTCTTCCGCCCAAGGACTGCCCTTGGGTCAGCGGGTGACGCTACTGTGGTCTTTAGCCTTTGTCTTGAGAGCCTGTCTCTGTTGGGCATGGAGACCTTGGTGGGCAGCTCCCTTTCTGGACTTCCTCTCTGCCTCATCCTGTCCAGGAACTTTGTGTCCCCTGGTGCCTGTTCCTCGGATACCACGCTTCTGTCTGCTCTGGTCACTGTGAGATCTTCTCTTCTCGCTGCCGTCAGCCACTCTGGTCATCCTGCGTCTTCTGTCTGCTCCTTTTGAATGTGGCTTGCTGAGCTTCTAGTCTGCATCAAATTTGAAAATTTTCATCCATTATGTCTTCAAATATTTTATTGTCATCCATCCCCCGATCTACTTAGGGGACTCCCTGTACGGGGCTGCTTTAAAATGCTCCACAGCTCACTGACACTGTTTTCTTTTTGTAAACCAGCAACATTTCTAATGGGAACACAGCATTGCAGCCTAAACATGCTTTTGAATTTAGTTAACCATCTTTGTTTCAGTTAGACATAAGGGTGGTTTTATGTTTTATTGATCTACTATTGTTGTGACTGAGAAGAATATTTTGGGGAGGAAATATCCCAGTTTACCAAAAGCACAAATCCTGAGGTAATTGGTCTTGCCATCTCCTTTACAAGCTCACAGGTCTCCTTCTGGAAGGGCTTGCTTCCGTGCCCCACGCTGTGGGAGAAGGTCCATCTCAGTACCTGTTGTTCATGGTACAGGTTTTCAAGGTTACTTTACTCAAACGTGTTCTCCCCTGGAATAAGTGTGTGCATACTCATGTGTGTTCGTGCCCATGTATGTATGTGTTAACAAGATGGAGAATTCTGTGCTTATTTGAAAAAGTGCACCATGAGAAGACTTGACCAGTGGGGGTTTCTCACATCTTCCAAGTTTATCGATTGACTGGCATTGATGGCACTTGTGCCCCCACTTAAATGACACTGGGGTGACACTGGAATAAGAGATAACGTTGAAATGTTCTAGATGAAATATCAGCAACTGCCAAGATGATAACTGTACCTGCTACAGCTTTGTACGGTCCCGTGAGGTCAGATTTCAGTGACTTTGGGGGACATGTGGCATTGAGTGTGTAGCGCAGTCCTCTTAATCCACTTCCAGTGGAGCTGAGCGTGCCTCTGGATTTGAGGTATCAGAGAGGTTATTCACTTTGTTGGGCAGTCAGATAGCTCACACTCTGCTGTAGACCTGATTTGTTTCTTAATAACATTTCTGCTTCTAAAACTTTTAATTTCCTGGGTACTGCTTGCCCAGCTTTCCAAGATTTTTTGGGAAATATCTTTATGATAGTTTTGCTAGTGACTTTTAAGTTAGCTCATTTTTTTAAGTTAGCTAATTTTTTTGCTGAAACCACATTATTTTCCTGATAATTTTTTTTTCTTGCTAATGATTTTTAGTTTTCCAAATGTGAGATTTTCCTCCTCTTTGTTACCTTTTGTCGCTGGGTTTTTATTTGCATTCTCTGCTGGATCCAGCAGTTTCCTGGATGGCTGGAGGTTGGGCTTTGGCTTCTGTGCCTCTCACACAATCTTCACCTTCAAAGTTTGCGGCTGACAGCACCACTGGCCTGTTGTCCCCTGCGTTCCATTGTGGCTTTGACTTCTTGGCCTGCTCACGCTTTCCTCTCTTCATCACGCTGGGTTTAATGGTTTTTATTCTCCATCTTTCTCTCCTTCCTGGCTGAGCGGTGGCCTCATTGAGGGGCTGAGCAAACCTGGCTGCCCCACAGACTAGGGCTTGGCTGTGAACCTCACCTTGGACAGTAGAAAGGAGGGACAGCCATGTCCATACTGAGGTTTTCCATGTGCTTAGGACACTCGGGGTGGCCTACGACACGTTCTTACAGGGGATCATCACTACTTCAACCACGGGGAGCTATGGACACGGCCTACATGTCATGAGCCAACCCAGCTCTGTCTGGTCAAGTTCAGCAGACCCACAGACCCTGGTAAGAAATACTGACACTGTAAGCCACTGAAATGTTGAAACAGTAGCATGGAAACAGCTGATTAAAACTATATTAGTATATCTGCAATTGTTAATTTCACTGAAATATCAATTTATTTTCCTCCCTCCATCTCTTCCCGGAAGCATTTATTCTATGGATTTAATGCCAGGACATGCTTCCCAGTGGTTCTGGATTGTGATATTCTTTGCACGTTCTACACAATCTGTGTGGCACTTTACTTTCTTCTTCTTTATTCTGATAATTACTAGTTACTTTTTTCTCAATCCCTACTCATGCCATGCACTGAAGTGATTCTGATGGGATGGATAATAGACCTCAGCAGAAAAATCTAAAATCACAAAGTTTCATAAGAAAACATAAAAAAAGAACCTTTGCCCTTGGGTTAGACCAAGATTTCCTCACATATGACACTAAGTTCAGTAAGAAATCCACAAGGAATAAATTGGTGAGTGGGGCTTTATCAATCAAAACTTCAGCTCTTCAATAAACATTCAAGCAAGGCACAGCTTGGAGGAAATGGTGGCAAAGCACATACCAGAAATAAACCAGGACTCACATCCAAAATATACATGAAATCTTAAAACTCAACAGTAACAAAAGTCAGAAAAAGAGTGGGCAAAATAAAGCCACTTCGTCACAGAGTATAGACTTGGGTGGCAAATCAGCACACAAAAAGATGTTCCACATCATCAGTCGTTAAGGACAAATTATGGCCACAGCAAGAACTGTTCCACACCGACTAGAATGACTGAAATTAAGGAGGCTCCCCACTCCCAGTGCTGGAGGAATTCAAGATGGCGCCACCATGGTGGAAAGCACTGGGCGATTTCTCACACACCACAGGATCCAGCTGCTCTGCTCATGGGCATTTCTCACAAGATATGAAGTCAGTTTTTGTGTTTTCTTAGAAGAAATATTTGCACATGAATGTTGACAGCAGCTTTATTTGCAATAGTCAACAGTGGAAACAACTTGAATATCCTTGAACTGTGGAGTGGATGAAGAGGCAGGACAGACACATCAACTCCACAGAACACTACTCAACAAGAACAAAGAGCCAACTGTCCCTACACTCGACTGAGTGAATGAATCTCAAAATGAATATTCCGAATGAAAGAAGCCAAAGAGCATGTACCCTCTAGTTCCATCTACCTGAACCCTAGAGAATGCAAAAGTACATCCTCGGAGAAAGCAGGAAGGGGCTGTCAGGGAGCAGGGCCCTGGGGCAGGTTGGGTGAGGGCTTGGGGACCAGAGGAGGCTTTACAGGGGGGACCCTGTTACCAGCACAGTGTGGAGCTGGCCTCACAGGTGTGCCCACCTGTGAGAACTCACCGGATCGTGCTTTCTAAATGTGAGTTTATCGTATGTCACTTGTACTTCAATGGAGCCGTTACACTGATGTGTATGAAAATAATAGACATTTAAAAAATAACGGTCTTGTAAGCTCTTCAATAGCACTGCGAAGGCTCATGATGAAATGCTACAAAATAAGAGCAGAAGTCTAAATAGGGTGGAAAATCAGCTCATAAAAATAATGATTTTTCTTACATAAAAAATAAGAAAAATAAAACAGCTTTATATAGTTCATCATAATTTATTTTAAAAATACTGAATTATCTGAAGGTGTGGATGGTACTGTATGAGTAGGGGTCTTGGGGACACTCCCCACACGCTCCTGGCTGCTGCTGCTGTGTGGACCGGCCTGTGCCCCTAGCCAGGCTGGATGTGCTCTGTGTCACCATCAGGGCTGGGCTCTGCACACTGTGCTCCATCTCTCTGGGTGTCACCAGCAGGGCTGGGCTCTGCACGCTGTGCTCCACCCTCTCTGCACGATGTGCTCCACCCTCTCTGGGTGTCACCAGGAGGGCTGGGCTCTGCACACTGTGCTCCACCCTCTCTGGTGTCACCAGGAGGGCTGGGCTCTGCACACTGTGCTCCATCTCTCTGGTGTCACCAGCAGGCCTGGGCTCTGCACGCTGTGCTCCACCCTCTCTGGGTGTCACCAGCAGGGCTGGGCTCTGCACACTGTGCTCCACCTTCTCTGCACGATGTGCTCCACCCTCTCTGCACGCTGTGCTCCACCCTCTCTGGTGTCACCAGCAGGGCTGGGCTCTGCACGCTGTGCTCCACCCTCTCTGGGTGTCACCAGGAGGGCTGGGCTCTGCACACTGTGCTCCACCCTCTCTGGGTGTCACCAGGAGGGCTGGGCTCTGCACACTGTGCTCCACCCTCTCTGGGTGTCACCAGGAGGGCTGGGCTCTGCACACTGTGCTCCACCCTCTCTGGTGTCACCAGCAGGGCTGGGCTCTGCACACTGTGCTCCACCCTCTCTGGTGTCACCAGCAGGGCTGGGCTCTGCACGCTGTGCTCCACCCTCTCTGGTGTCACCAGCAGGGCTGGGCTCTGCACGCTGTGCTCCACCCTCTCTGGTGTCACCAACAGGCCTGGGCTCTGCACACTGTGCTCCACCCTCTCTGGGTGTCACCAGCAGGGCTGGGCTCTGCACGCTGTGCTCCACCCTCTCTGCACGATGTGCTCCACCCTCTCTGCACGCTGTGCTCCACCCTCTCTGGGTGTCACCAGCAGGGCTGGGCTCTGCACGCTGTGCTCCACCCTCTCTGCATGCTGTGCTCCATCTCTCTCTGGTGTCACCAGCAGGGCTGGGCTCTGCACGCTGTGCTCCACCCTCTCTGGGTGTCACCAGCAGGGCTGGGCTCTGCACACTGTGCTCCACCCTCTCTGGTGTCACCAGGAGGGCTGGGCTCTGCACACTGTGCTCCACCCTCTCTGGGTGTCACCAGGAGGGCTGGGCTCTGCACGCTGTGCTCCACCCTCTCTGGTGTCACCAGGAGGGCTGGGCTCTGCACACTGTGCTCCATCTCTCTGGTGTCACCAGCAGGGCTGGGCTCTGCACGCTGTGCTCCACCCTCTCTGGGTGTCACCAGGAGGGCTGGGCTCTGCACACTGTGCTCCATCTCTCTGGTGTCACCAGCAGGGCTGGGCTCTGCACGCTGTGCTCCACCCTCTCTGGGTGTCACCAGCAGGGCTGGGCTCTGCACACTGTGCTCCACCCTCTCTGGTGTCACCAGGAGGGCTGGGCTCTGCACACTGTGCTCCACCCTCTCTGGGTGTCACCAGGAGGGCTGGGCTCTGCACGCTGTGCTCCACCCTCTCTGGTGTCACCAGGAGGGCTGGGCTCTGCACACTGTGCTCCATCTCTCTGGTGTCACCAGCAGGGCTGGGCTCTGCACGCTGTGCTCCACCCTCTCTGGGTGTCACCAGGAGGGCTGGGCTCTGCACACTGTGCTCCATCTCTCTGGTGTCACCAGCAGGGCTGGGCTCTGCACGCTGTGCTCCACCCTCTCTGGGTGTCACCAGCAGGGCTGGGCTCTGCACACTGTGCTCCACCCTCTCTGGTGTCACCAGGAGGGCTGGGCTCTGCACACTGTGCTCCATCTCTCTGGTGTCACCAGCAGGGCTGGGCTCTGCACACTGTACTCCACCCTCTCTGGTGTCACCAGCAGGGCTGGGCTCTGCACACTGTGCTCCATCTCTCTGGTGTCACCAGGAGGGCTGGGCTCTGCACACTGTGCTCCACCCTCTCTGGTGTCACCAGCAGGGCTGGGCTCTGCACACTGTGCTCCACCCTCTCTGGTGTCACCAGCAGGGCTGGGCTCTGCACACTCGTTTTCCACCGAACCCAGTCCCTGCACCTCCCGCCAGGCCTCCCGCCACCGCTGCCTGCTTCCATCCTGGGCCCCGTCTCTGTGATGTGGCCCAGACACACACGCCTCCTTGCCAGCTGCCTTGTGAGTGCCAGGCTGTCACCGCCTGCAGTCTCCCACGTGCCTTCTCGTTTAGCATTGTGAGATTGATGCCCTCGGGCAAACTGAGCGTCACTCTCCAAAAACACCATCATCCGGAGTCCCGCTCTCCGACCTCCACAGACACCTCTGCTGAGATTCCCAGCGTCCTGGAGCGGCCCACTCAGGACCAAGCGGCAGCAGCGTGCTACAGACAAGCCGGGCAGGCGGGGCTGCAGCTCACAGCACCTGCTCCTGCTCTGGAGTGATCAAACACATGGCTTTTCCTCAAGAGCCCCTGGAGACGTGTCCCTCGGCCAGGCAGGCCCACCGCGTGACGCTCATCCACTCTGTCCTCACTGCGCGCTGGGTGCACAGCCAGAACCAGACAGGGATGCTGGACGTGGAAAGGCAGACGCTTCCCTTCCCTGCAGTGGTGGTTCTGCAGTGGAAGGGCTCGTGGTTTCTGCTTCTAGTGCCTCGAGAGTCGTCAGTGATGTTTCCCTCTTGGCCCAGTCGTGGTCAGTTTGTGCCACGTGCCCTGTGTGTCTCACTGTGGGTGGCAGGGAGTCAGCGGGTGTCCATTTGACATGCCCACCTGCCACACCTGTCCACCCAGTCACCAGCCGGGACACCCCGGTGTTCCCGCCTCCTGCTGGGAACAGTGCCACCGACACGCGCACTCGGGGTGGCAGTGGACCTGGCCTTGTTCTCTTGGCCAGGGACCTGCCCCCAGCTCCTGGGTCTCGTGACGCTCATGTGCTTGTCCAGAACGCCTGCATGCGCGTCCGCACAGCGGGTTACCGCCGCAGCCTCCTGGGACTTGAGCTTGTCTTCCTGGTACAGCAGCTCACTGTGCGGAGGCCTGCGAGTCCCCGACTGCTGATGGACTGTGTTCTCGTTGCCCTCGTACGTCCACGTTGGAGGACAGTTGTTCTGACCTCTGTCCTTCCTTAATCGACTGCTCCTGTGTTACAGGGTGGTCATTAGTCCACATGCATTCTGGACACAAAGCTCTGGTCAGATGCATGATTTGCAAAAGCTTCCTCCCGCGGTCGGCTGTCCCCACACTGTCTCAGTGACATCTTTCTAAGTGCTGAAGGTTTTAATTTTGATGAGATCAATGGTTGCTTTCCTTCCTGGATGTACCTGTGATCGTCCACCTACGTCCCTGTCTACCTAACGTCCTTCTCATTAGACAGTTCTTGTAAGAAGTTCAGAATATTAGTGTCCAGTTTAGATTTGTGGCTCCTTTGGGGTCAGTTTTTGTGAGCCGCTTGAGAGGGGACTGCCCGTCTCCTCTGGGGAGCAGCCCGGGGCCAGCTCCGTGCAGCACAGACAACCCACCCTTCCGGATCGTCCCTGCGTGTGCCTGTCTGCTGTCTGTTTCTAACCTCTGTGTTTTCCTGCCCTTCTATTTGCATGCCATCTCTTTGTGTTCACAGCATTGTGCTTTTGTCCTGGGGCTTACCTCGTGCGGAACTGTGAAACAGTCTTGTTCTCGTCTTCTCTCACAAAGGTCTGCTGCTGCTTCGTCTCCAAGAGCATCCTGCCTGCCGGTCGCAGCGCACACGGCCGTCCATGAGCCCACCCGCGCCCTTCTGCCCTGCTCTCTGTCCCTCTGCTGTTCGTGCATCACACACACACACACACATCTCACGCATCTCACAAACACACAAACCCATGTCTCACACACACACATCTGTCACACACATCATACATGCACAAACATCTCACACACACACACATCTCACGTATCTCACAAACACACAAACCCATGTCTCACACACACACATCTGTCACACACATCATACATGCACAAACATCTCACACACGCACACACCTCACACATCTCACAAACACACATCTCATACACACATCTCTCTCACACACACATACATGTCACACACCCACCACCCACACACATCTTATGCATTTCACACACATCTCACACACACACACACCTCACGCATCTCACAAACACACAAACCCACATCTCACACAATCTCTCATACACACACATACATGTCACACACTCATCCACCCACACACATCTCATGCATCTCACACACATCCCACACACACATCACACACGCACACACACGGGAGGACAGCCCGTCCCTGTGTCTCCACCTGGCCAGCCCCGTAGGTGCCTTAGGCCCACCACTGTAAACACAGAGTGGAGGGTGCCCAGTGATCTCCCGGTGGGACGAGTGGGCCTCCCCGAGGAGTCCTCCAGGAAGCCTCGCCTGTAAACCGTTGAGAACAGCTTTCCGTGCGAGAGTGCGTGCAGGCAGGCCGAGTCCGCGGCTCACGTTTTCCTGCTTGGAAGTTCTCACCGAGCCTCGCTCTGGCCTGCTTCTGCCACACGTGTGCTCGTAAGCTGCTTTATCCGACGGGTCCCTGGGCGCAGGAGGCAAGGCTTCCGTGGTTTTCCACGGTCCCCCCGAGGCCCCTGCCACACGCGGCTCGGGGCCTTCTCCGGGGAGCTCCCGGGCACAGCCTCTCCAGCGGCGAGTGCTGCGTGGGCCGAGGTCTGCGCACCTTCTGTGGTGTGCACGGCTCTTTCTGGCCCGTGTCCCACCCACCCCCACCTCCAGGACCCCACTTCTCCTCCCTGTGGTCGTCAGGATGTCCACCTCCCCGGCCCCTTGCGTGCTGCTGATGGTCTGCCCTGGGGCTGCCCCTGCCTTGGGCCTTCGCTTCCGGCGTGCCTGGGCCTCCCGGGTGTTCTGCCCTCCTCTCGGCTTTCTCTCTTCTGCCGTCTCTTCCTTCCCTCTGCCCTCGGGTTTTACACTTGTCCTTGGGTTTCCTCGTCCCTCTGCGCCCCGGGCTAGGCGTGCCCAGCTTGCTCTGGATTCCACAGCACAGCTTTCTTCCACCTTGGCGCTCTCTCCACGGGAGGCCTGAGGGTCACAGCTCAGCCTCTGAAGTCCTGCCGCGTTTCCTTCCCACGGCAGTTTTGTGCAGAGACGAGCTGTGGCCCTCCCTTTAGTTCCGCAGGGCTGGGTCCAGGGTGGTCCCTGGACAGTCCAAGGCTGCCCTTCCTGTTTCCTGTCAGGGCAGCAAGCTTCGGGCTCTTTGCTGAATGGATCGTTTTCTCTCTTTGCTTTGGAGGGGCAGGGGAAGGAGAGTGCGGTCCTTGATTTTCCCTGCGCTCAGTCCCAGTTTCCCGTTCTTCTCCTCACAGTGTGGCCTCCAGGGCCCCATGTACGACTCCTCGGAAGGCTTCCCAGGGCCACACTGGAGTCTCACGTTTAGAGTCCGGGCGTTGAGCTACAGCAAACCTGGCCCTTCCTCACTCGGAGGTTCTTCCCGTTCCCAGCGGGGGCTTTAGGTCCACTGCAGACCCACCTCTGGGGCTGCTCAGCTCCTGCACTGACACTGGGGAGTCTGGGGTTTTGTCCTTTGTCTCTGAATCAGGCTGAGACCCTGGTTTGCTGTTTCATTATTCTTATCCGGAAGAGATGTTGCAAGTTTCCCATTTTTGCAGCCGCCATTACCTGAGTGCCATGGTTCAGGTCTGGGATGTCCCCCAAGCTAGTGTGTGGAGGGCTTGGTCCCCACAGCAGCAGTGTGCAGAGCTGGGGTTCAGAGGTGAGTGGAGCCGGAGGGCCTGGCCTCATCAGTAGATGGAGGCAGTGACAGCTGACCATGACGGTGGGTGGGCCCAGGGGGAGGAATTAGGTCACGGGGGCTGCCCTGGGAGGGCCGACCTTGTCCCCAGCCCCGCCTCTCTCTCTCCTTGGCTGCCAGGGACTGAGCACTTTCCCTGCCATCCTTCACCAGGACGCTCTGCCTCACCTCAGCCAGAGAGCAGCGGAGCCAGCTGACCATGCACTGAAATCTCTGAACCCGTGGACCAAAATAAGCCTTCCCTTCTCTTCCTCTTGATCACAGCAATGAAAAGCTAACTAGCACTCAGCTACCCAAAACTCCCTAATAAATTTAATTTTCAAAGTTCAACTTATATCAGAAAGGACACCATGTATCTCTCTAATACCTGGACGCGAACTGCAAATTCTCAGACTGAGATTTGTCTGTCTCCTGCCGTCCTCCCTCTGACCCTGCAGGCCTCCCTCTGACCCTGCAGGCCTCCCTCTGACCCTGCCGTCCTCCCTCTGACCCACGGTCACTGCTGCCATGGAAACCAGCCACGCTGGTGCTCCAATTCCACAAGCCCCAGCTCCCATCTCACCTGCACTTACTGAGGCCAAGTGTGTCCTCTCAGGTCCCGTTGGGTGGCCACGTCCCCCACGAGTCTACGTGGCGTCCTCCTCTGACCCCGCCCCTTGCCTGTGGTGCTCTCCAGCTCTCAACGCCTTCTTCCTGCGTCTCTCCATCCATCCTGCAGCCAGGCCCACGGTGACCAGTGGGGATCACAACCCTGCTCGGCACCGACAGCGTGTGCACAGGACACGGCCAGCGTGCCACGGGACTGCAGCTGCATGGGGATCTGCAGGCGTCCTCCAAAGAAGAGACAGACCCCAGCTGAGCAGACTCGACTCAGGGAGTGGCTGCCCCAGCCCCGACCCTCAGGCCCCGACCCGGGAGCAGGCCTGCGTCCTCAGGGCCAGAAGTGGAGCTGCCGCCCTCGCAGGCCGCGGGCTGGTTTCTCTGCCTGTGCTGGCTGCTCCATTTGTCCAGAACCTTCCTTTCTTCCGCCCTTGAGCTTCATCACTGCCGCAGACGACCTTCCGGGCAAGAGGTTATTTTCCTTCCGCTCTTCACCACGCCTCTGTGCCGCCTGGGTGTGGTGGCTTTGCTGAGGAGCCAGCTGTCGACCCTGTTCCTCTGAAGGCCACACGCGGTTGGTCTTGCTGGTTTCCTTTTGGGCTCCTCTAAGATTTCCTCTTGGGCTCTGACGTCAGTAGTCTCATCAAACTTTGCTGGGAAGTGGTTTTCTTGATTTTATCCTAAATTGCTCTTTGAATTGGTTGTTTTGTGTCTTTTTTATTTTCATTTTATCTTTTATCTCTCAGAGCCCATTTATATATGAAGTTGGGTCACAAGAAATTGTCAGTTTTCAATTATTCTGTCGTGGTTTATCATAAAATTCATGTAGTGCCTCCTAACATTGTCCACTTTTCTGGGGTATTTGTGTTTGTGTGTGTGTGTGTGTTTGGGTTTGGGTTGTCTTTTTCATCCATGTCTCTCAATAACTAGATCTGGAGAATCTGTATCTTAAGAGTTACTGAATCTCCAGCTTGCCTAATCTGCTGTTAAACTTGGCTGTTGAATGGCTAAAATTTTGGTTATTGTGCTTTTCAGTTGCAGAATTACCATGTTAGTTTTTTCATAGTTCCAAGTTCTTTGTCAAATTTTTACTATCTTTCATTCATGTAAATATATTATGCATGGCTATTTTAAAAGTCGTATCTGATTTCATGTCTGGTAATTCCACTTTCTGGACACCATGTGCATCTGTTCTGCTTCTCTAAGCTTTTGATTTGGGGTTACATAAGGCTCACCTCCTCACATGTCCAGCGCTCTGTTTTAAGTGAAATGCAAAACCTCACGTATGAAAAATGGAAGAGAGGACTTGAGGGTGTTGATGATACCCTTCCTTCAGAAAGCAGGTGGTCTCCTTTCCTTTGAGGTGTCTGAACTGTAGGGACCAGTGACTGCAGACCCCTAGTCTAGTAGGGGCCTGAGGTGATCAAACATAGTCCACCCTGGCTCCTCTGTTTCTGGTCCATCCACTCTTTCAGCCGAAGACCTTTGATGTCCCAAGAAAAAGACTGAGGGCTGCCAATGACTTGAAATTGATGCCCCGTTGTCCGGCTGCTTTCTGTCTGTGATAACTCTTCTTGTTCCTTATCTCTGTGCTCACCATCTTTTAAATGTATTATTTTTTTATTTTTTAGCTTAATAGCTGTATTTCTTTTATAATTCCTTCTGCATTTTTCCAAAACTTGCATCCTTTAATTACCAAATTTCACTTAGATTTTGGGCTTTCCAGTTCTCAGTTCTACTAAAAACGTACTCAGTGTCTTAGGTACTGAGCTACCACTTTTAAAACCCCCAAACACCATGAGGGTAAAAACCACCCTGAACTACTGAAATCTTTGCATCTCTCTCCCGTCCCAGATCCTGAGAGCTCACCAATGCTTTCAAACAGAATTTTCCATTCTTTCTCCAGTTCTTCTAGTTGTTCTCAGTGGAGGATTGAATGGTCCAAACCACCCAGTCTGCCAACAGCAGGTGTGGAGACACGGTAGTTACCATTTTGTTTGTTGTGTGGTTCATCTCCAATTTTTTGAGTCTTCAAATGTCAAGAGAGATCAAGCTTCATGGCGAGTTTGGACCCGCACAACAGTATCAAAGTTCATTAAGTCCTGTTGGTTCTCCGTTGGTCTCAGAACTTCAAAGTGTCCTTACTGGATCCTCACAATGAGTGTTCCATCTGGGACAGCATCTTTCCCCAGGTAGGAAGTAGGAAACGTGGAGGAGAAGTGAAACCCAGGAGCAGCGTGCGGCCCAGCTGGGCAGGACGGGAACGAACCTGCAGATGCGGCGAGGACAGGCAGCGTCTCCAAGCAACGGGACTGCAGAAACCCACTTCAGAGCTAGAACTGTCCCTCACCCTCCACGCTAGCACACGACTGAGGTGACTGCCCAAGGAGCCGGTGAGGTCAGCCACACAGACACTGCCAAGGACACCACCACAGCCATCCTGACACCCCCTTCACATCAGCCTGAGACTACGTTCGACGCTTTGCCAAAATGAACAATCGGAAAATGAGTTCTATGAACTCCCATAAGGATAAACAGAGGGCCAGTACCCGCTCCCATGAGCATGGTGTGGGAGGTGGCACTGCCCGGGACAGGCCTGAGGCTGCCGGAGTCTGAGCAGGGGGGGCCTCCAGGTGGTGGGGCCTCCAGGAGGTGGTTACGTCGCGGGGCACTGTCTGGAGGGACTGGAACCTGTCTACTGGAGTGGTTAGGGTCTTATGTGATTGGATTAGTTCCTGCAAGAGTGGGTGGTTATAAAACAAGGCCACCCCGTGAGCTTGGCCCCTGCTGTGTCCGGTCAGTTCTCTTCTCATTTCTCTGCAATGTCATAATGCAGCCAGGGGCCCTTGCCAAGACACCGGGACCCTGCTGTGCGGATCCCCCAGCACCATGATTGTGAGCCTCGGGTATTTCGTTACAACCACACAAAACAGAAAAAGACCCCTGTCAAGCCCTGGCCTCTCCCAGCAGCATGGCCAGCTCCCCACAGCACACAAGGAGTACACCGTCAGGAGGGGCCCAGAGCTCTGCCAGGACTGAGGACTTCACCCCTGTGGTGGAGAAAGGGAAGAGGCCAAAGGAGGCAGATTCCACGATGCGTCGCTGGCATGACTTCTCACACTCGGCTTACGTTCAACCTCACTTCTGTGTGGTCCGTGGCCACACAAGCTCCTCTTCCCCTGCCGCAGGCCCACGGAGCAGAGGGAAATGGCGCCCAGGCCTGACAGTTGTTCCAGATGCAGGGGCGGAGGTCTGCCTTAAGACCTGCCAGTTCTTCCACCTCCGAGTCCACCAGGGGCCAGGGTCACCCCACCACCAGCGACATGCCACCCGTGGGAGCAGGAAGGACGCTGCTGTTCAGAGGTGAACTCAGCAGATGTGAGTGAGAATCAAGAAGATCCACGTGGTGTGGTTAGGCAGTAGCTGAGAAGGCAGGCGCTCAGCAGGAGTTAGTTACTCTGTCCTCATCGGAGGATGTGGCTGGAGGTCAGCACGTGTTCCCAGGGTCTGCAAGAGCAGGGGCATGTCCTCTCAACAGCAGCGACACAGGCCATGTCCAACCCTGAAGGCAGATGATTTCCAGGCAAAGTGCAGGCTGAGGTGTCCACCCTGTCCATCTAAGACAGGGGCTCAGACCCAGCAGAGGTTTGCAGGCAGGAAACCCCGGGAGCCTCGGTGGGCCATCCCACCTGCTAGTGGGCAGGGGCTTCCATGCTGCTTGAGCAAACCCCTCACACTGTCCAGCTGTCCAGCCTCTTTCATCCCTGGACGGTGGTGATGCTTGCCATGCTTGCCACTGCATGAACTGTGGCCCAATTAAGAGGCTGTGGCTGTGGTCAAGGCCTAGCACCAGCCTGACCTTTGGATGAGTGGCTTTCAGCCTTGGCAGTAGAGGGCCAGCTATTCTGCTCAGCACTTGGGGCCAGTGTGACAGGCCCTGGCTACCTCAGGAACAATCCCAGCAGCCTGCACCCAGCCTGCACACTCACCTGCCCTGGTGTCTGCAAACAGGGGCAGGGCCCTGATGGGCTCCGTGTGTGCTGCCCACCCCCACAGCCAGCTTGTCCACACTGAGCAGCCCAGTCAGGCAGCACCTGGGAGCTCATCCGGCAGGAGGAACCTCTGAGAAACAGGCTTTGGGGATCCACTGGGCCTCTGCCTAATAGCCATGCTAGGAAGTCACACCCCATGATGGGGTCCCAAGTCACAGTGAGTGCACCTTTGCACACCACCTCTGGGCCGATGGCAGCTCTGCCAGGGCATCAGTGCTGCCAGTGGAAGCAGGGAGGAAGGCCGGGACTCAGCTGCAACCTGGGCCCCACGGCTAGGCAACACCTGAGCCAAAGGTCAATGCTGACCCAAGCACCCCTCCTCCTACAGCTCCACCTGCCCCAGAACAGGTGCACGGAGCTGATTACGTGTCCACAAATTCATAAGTAGAAGCCCTGCCCCTCTGTGGGGTGGCATCCGTCACAGGGCCTTGGGAGGAGATTAGCTCACAAGGGTGGAGCCCGAAAGGGTGGGGTTAGTGCCCTTGTGAAAGACGTGGGCTGTCTGCAGCCTGGAAAGGCCTCACAGAACCCAGCTCAGGGCACCGGATCTCCAATTTCCAGCCCCCAGAACTCTGGGAAATACTTGCCCATGCTTTAAGCTGCCCTGAATGAGGGACCGTGGCAGCAGCACAAAAGACAGTCTCGGAGCCGCCTCCCTGGCTGGTCACAGCCCTGTCAGCCTGCCTCTGGCAGGGGCCACGGCCCACGCTCCCAGCACCGATGGGTGGAGTTAGACCACTTGCACATGCCGTTTCCTTTACCCATTCATTCCCTCCTCCACTTCTTCCCCAAAATAGCAGAAGCAGTTCCCACCAAATGCATCTAGGAAGATGCAGAATGGAACAGAAGGTCGGGACTCTGCAGAGGAGACACCAGCATCCAAGCAGAGAGGCCTGTCCACTGCCATGACCGTGAACCAGCCAGACGCCTAGGTCCTGGAGACCAGAGCGAGGAGGGGACAGGCGAGCAGCTGAGCTCACCAGCAATGGCCTGGAGTGAGCATTTCCCAGGACCCCAGGTATATCTGATGAAAGTAATGAAGTGGGTCTGACTGGCAGAGAAAGGGCCCTAAGACCCTGCCTACAGCCAGGTCAGCTCATGGCAGACAAGGAAAGAGAAGGCGGGCTCGGGAAGCAGAGAACCCTCAGGCATGGCGCTGGGCTCAGCAGGGCGGCCGGGACCCTTCCTTCCTACCCTCAGTAAACGCTCTGAGCACCTACAGGACTGGGGACGATGACCTTCATGCTGCTCATTCTCTCCCTGCTGCGAGGGCAAGACTCCAAGACTGGAAGAGAGGCTCGAAACTGAGGCCTGGAGAGAAGGCTCAGGGGACCCCCTCCGGGGCAGAAGTGCTGCTTCGGCCACAGGGACCAAGCAGTGTTGCTGGCACCTCATGGAGGCCCGGAACCCACTTCATCCAGGGCTTTGAAAACTGCTATCACTGTGAGATGTTGGGCAAGATCTTGAGTGGAAGTGCTTCCCAGCGCTCGGCCCATTTGCTACCATCGCAGCCAAACAGGCAGGTCCATTGCCTGCTAACGGGGCCCGTGTGGCCAGTGACCCAGCTCAGGCAGCTGGTGAGGTCACAGTCAGTTGCCCATTCTGCAATGGGCAGATGGCCAGACGCCCACACGGCCCTGATGGATAAGTGCATGTGGACGGTCAGGAACTGAATTTACTGAAGGGTCCAGGGAGATCAGACTATCTTTAACCAACTGTTTCCGTGTGTCTGTCCCTCCGCACACATGGGCACCTGTCCAATGTGATGGGTGCCAAGGAAGCAGAAAGAGGCCCCAACCCATCAAGGAGGCTCCGGCAGTGGCATGACCCCAGCAGTCCCTGGCTCCCTAAGAAAGAACCACCCACGCCTGCTCAGGGTTCTCTCCACCCTACAGGGAATAGCAGCTGCATGAATCCTAGCCCACAGTGACCAGGTCCCTTCAACACCCACACAGGAGGGGCTCAGGCCCTTCTTGGCCTCACGCAACTTCTGGTTTCCTAAGGTCTTCCTGAGGGAAGAGAAAGAGGACATGGTTTTGCCTGGTGGGTCTGCTCTCCCATGGAGGAGTCAGGAAAGCCAGAAGAAAGCTGGTCCCAGGATCTGACAAAGATATTAAAAGGGAGGAGTCCAATCCTAGATCCTCCCCAAATCTCACACAAGTCCCCACTGACATAAACTGAAAGAGAAGGAGGAACCAAACACCTACCCCAAATCCCTCCCACAGAAGCAGGTGTGGGCAGAGGGAGGCACTGACTGGGCCCTCCACACTCTGCTCAGAGGAAGGGAGCATGTGTGTTGCTGAGGGACATCCAGGACCATGCTCCACCTTGGAGACCAGGCCTATCTACACCTGGCCACCCATCTCCTTCCACAACTCTCCAAGGATACAGGGTTCCTACGATGACTCTTTCCAGGACCTCAGCCCTTGACACTCACTCTGGAAGCTCAGGTACATTCCCACAAGCTCATTAAACCCAACAGCAAGGCCCACCCCTTCCATACATTTGCAGAACTAAGTGTGCCTCCCACCTCTCGCCCAGACGGTGTCTCCTCCAGTTTCTCTCCTCTCCCCCAATTCCTGATGGTCCCATCAGATTTTTGGGCTGTTCCCAGCTCTGCCTTCAACTTCACTCACATGTGGGATCTCTGGCTAAGCACTTGAAAAATGCCTCCTACCTCCACATCCCTTTTTGCTGAGTTCAGCATCTCACCGGCTCCTGCCAAGATTATATTCCCAGTCTCTGCATTTCATACCCACCTCCATTCAACCCACACCTGCCAGAGCTTCCCAATCCCTACAGGTATCATTTTGGTGGGTGTCCCTTCCTGTGGGAAATCTCCAGACTTAACCTTCCCCGTATCTCAATCAACACCATCCCAAGGAGTTGCTCCAGTTCCCCAGGACCACACCGCGTTTCCTGATGCGTATGGCTCTGCTGAAAAGTCCATTGCACTTGAAATCCCACCCACTTCTCATTTCACCAGTGCGGCAGAATGGACACCTCAAATTGTCCTGTCGATGTAAAGAGTTAGAAAGACGCGTAAGCTCTGTATCATTTTAATGTGTTGGCACAAGTATTCTATAAAGACAAAACCAAAATGTAAACAGGAACTATGGGAGGGAGGGAAATCCTAGAAAGTGTGGCCCGGGGGTCTCTTCAGAGCTTCTCCTTTGGGAGCTGCATAGGGAAGACATAGGGGAAGGAGATAAAACCCATGAAACACTCAAGGATGGGAATCTCAAAGGCGTTTCCCACACCAAGTCAAGACTCCAGAGGGCTACATCTACCTTTAAGTATAAGCAAGAAATAATCCCCACCATGCAGGAAGAAAAATATTGGTTTTATACCTACCGTGCGGGAAGGAGAAAAAACCTCCCTGGCAACCCACAGTAGTCCTCTTGGCAGGTCTGCTGTCTGAATCACACTGTTGCAGATCTAGAAACCTTCAAGCTGGACACCAGATTTGCCAGACCACCTAGAGTCAAGGCTTGGGTAGCAGAATGGTGGCCTCTTGGAGGAAACCAGCCTCCAGCCTATCCAGGAGGCCACGGGCAAAGACAAGGGCACAGAGCAGCTGCCTTCCAAGTGAGGACTCAGTGGCTGCAAGTGTGGAGCTGCAAACCCATTGTGATGGATGTTTTTAAAATATAAAATTGAAACACACAGACAAGGAGCAAATCAGGTGAAAAAAAGGAATTTCTAGATATGAAAACTATGAGAATTCAAAGAAAAATGTCAATGATCTCCTTGTCCAGAAGATAAAACAAATGTACAGTTCCTCCTTCTAAAAGTAACTAAAGACCCTAAATACTTTTTATAAACTACATAGGATGATTCTGGAAGTACAGAGAGGACAGAATGATAGACAAACCTGAGGTCTGAAGAGCAGCACTCTGGTGAGCTCTCTGGGCTTTCTCAGACATGGAGTCAAATAAGCCAGCAACCCAGAAACAATAACAGGTGCAGACAAAAAGCCCCAAGAGCTGCTTTCTCTAGTTGATGATCCAGGAACAAGGAGTCTAGCTAGTCAGAAAATGTTTAGGTAGAAGCAACAGCACTTCAGCCCATACCACAAAAAGAATCTTGTTCACTCACGGACATCAGCAATGCTGAGTGGGCAGCCTGGATGTCCCCCAACCCTGCAATGACAAGACCCTACTCTCCTCCTACTCTGATGGGGGTAGAGGACACCTGAGAGAAAGTCAGGAAGTTCACCAGCATCCAGGGATAACAAGGGCAACTTTCCTTTCTGGGTCACGTGGAAAGAGGTACCCACGCCCCACACCACAGCTGAGGAGTTGGTAGCAGTGTGGGTGTAAGTGGAGCTAGGGGCACTAACAAGCCATTCACACCCCTCCAGCCAGAGGGGATCACAAAAAGCCAGTCAGACCTCCTGTCCCAAGTAAGAACCAGAACCTCAATGTCCAGAGTGTCCAGGAGTCAATGAAAGGCATGCACTATAAGAGGAACCAGGAAACTCTCAAAGTGAATGTAAAAAGGTGATCAATACTCAGCCGACACTGAGGTGGTAGAGATGTCACGGCTACCTGACACAAAGTCAGACCAGCCATCAGACTTCAAACATTCTGAAATAAATGAAAAAGTGGAGACTCATGAAATGAACGGAAAACCCCAACAAACATAAGATATAAAAAAGGAGCCGAATGGGAATTCTAGAACTGAAAATAATGTAGTAACTGAAAATTTAAAAGTACAATGATTGGACTTACCAAAAAAATGGTAGGAACATAGGGAAAAAATGAGTGGAATGGAAGATGGAAAAATAGAAATTATCAGAATGACAGAAATAAAATAGATTAAAAGCATGAAGAGAGTGTCAGGGGCCCATAGGACAAATGATCTCATGGTAGTGTCAATGGCAGACTAGAAAACAACTTGAAAACAATGGATGAAAATGCTCCACATTTGGCAAAAGACATTAACACAGAGGTTTCAGAAGTTTAGTAAATCCCAAAAATGATAAGTGTGAAGAAAGGCACATTAAAGCATGTCACTGTCATGCTTCTAAAAACTAAGAACCAGAAAGAAGTCTTGAAAGCAGAGGAGAGACTCCCTACCAAGAGAAAAATAATTGGAATAACAATAAAAACCAAGCAGATCAGAAAGGAAGCATCACACATTTTTTAGTTCTGGAAATTGTGTATCCAGCTAAAATATCCTTCAGGAATTAAGCAAAACCAGTCCTTCTCAGACAAAGGAAAAGTAAGAAAATTTGTTACCAGAGGACATACTATAAAAGGTATAAAAGGATGACTAAAGGAATTTGTTCAAATGTGAAAGAAATAGTAAAAGAAGAAAACTTGGAACCTCAGGATAGAAAAACACAGTAAACAAAAACAGAGATACACATACTAGAGTTCCTCTGCCTTGAGTCTTCTAAATTATGTTCAATGATTGAAATAAAATAACTCTGATATGGTTCAAAATGCATGTAGAGAAAACTTTTGGAAAATTATAAGTGGAGGAAGTCAAAGGGACATAAAGGGAGGTAAGATTTCTACATTTTATTCAAAGTGATGAATGAACGCCACTATGAAAACTTATGTCTATACAATTCTATACCCAGCTTAAAAATACTACAGACAAACCAAGGTAGAATTCTAAAATATTCAAGGAACCCCTGGGGAGAGAGAGAAAAGAAAACAAAACCAAAAAGCAGAGAGAACAAACAGGAACCAGAAATTTTAAAGACAGATTTTAACTCTATCATTTTAATAATTACAATAACTGTAAATGGTCAAGGTACATCAATTCAACAAGGGAAATTATCAAAGGAGATTTAGGAATATATTGTCTAATGGTAATTCACTTTAAACGTAATGATAGAGGCAGATTGAAAAGATATATCAGACAAAAAAATCAGAGGAAAGGAGTGGATATATTAACATAAGATAGTCTTGTAGACTTCAAAATAGTGAAAATTATCACAGAGAAAAAAATTATATAATAACAAAACAGTCAATCACCATTAAGATATAGCAATCCTAGATGCATCTTTGTCAAACTGTAGAACTACAAAATGTGTGAAGTAAAAACTGAGAGTTGAGAGGAGAAATAAACAAATGCATAATTATAGCTGGAAACTTCAATATCATTCTGTTAACAATAGATGGAAAACTAAGCAAGAAATCAGCAATAACATAAAAGAGCTCAAAACACGAATAGCCAATGGCACGTAGTCAATATTTCTGAACACTCTGCCCAATGACAGCAGAACACCCACAGTACAACACCAAGGTAGACCACATCCCAGGCCATAAACCAGACTTAACGAATGTAAAAGTCTGCCTTCTTTACCTACAATGGAGCCACACTGGAGAGACAGAAGACAGCACAAAAAGCCCCAAACATGTAGAAACTGAATGACACACTTCTCAATAATCCACAGTTCAAAGCCACACTCTTGAACAAATTAAAACTATGCTGAACTGAAAAAAGGTGAAAATACAGCACATCAACTGCTTGGAGCCCTGCTGAAGCCGGACCGAGAGGAACTGCTCAGCACCAGCTCCACATGGAGGTGTACAGCACCAAAACTCACAGTAGCTCAGCTGTGGAACCTGCCGAGGTGCCCTTCAACAGATAAAGAACATGGTATATATGCACAAAGGAGCATTATGCAGCCATTAAGAATGACTTTATACATTAGCCAGCAAATGGATTTGTAGACCATCATGCTAAGTGAAATTAGTTGATCCCCCAAAAGAACAAAGATGGGAAGCTAACCCACAATGCGGAGCAGGACGAATAAAAGATCAATAGATTAGACAAAGGGGATGAAGGAAGGGAGGGGAACAGGAAAAGGAAAGACATAAGTGTCCTACATACACATGTGAACACACCACAGTGAATCCCACCATCATGTGCATCCACAAGAATGGGGTCCTAATTAGAATAAGATTATTCCATGGTCGTATGAGCATATTAAAATGGTCTACTGTCACATAAAACTAAAAAGAACCAATTTTTAAAAAAATGGTGTCTCACATCAGCAATCCAGGCTCCCCCAGTCCCAGGAAAAGAAGAACAGAGAAAACCAAAGCAAAGGGAAAGAAGAAAGGCAGTGAAAGATAAGAGCAGAAATCAATGAAGCTGAACACAGAGAAGCAATAGAGAAAAACGAGGCAAAGAACGTGTCCTTTAAAGATGTCTAAACAATCGACAGGCTCTACAGACTGACAAAGAGGGAAGATGCAGAGTCCATCATTGGGCAGGAATAAGACAAAGATATCACATGGATAATTTCAAAAGAATAAGGAGATAGTGCACAGAATGCTCCACTAAAGTAATTCAAACTTAGACAAAACGGACCAATTCAACAAAAAACACACAGAAAAAATCTCACCCAATATGAATTAGATCATTTGAAAAGTCCAAAATCTCTTTAGAAATTTGAAATCGTAACTTTGAAAATTCCAAAGAGTCTTCTCCAGGCTCAAGAATCACATCAAGGATGAAAATTTATGCTCATACAAAAAATGTGTTTTATCAGCCCCAAACTGCAAACACCCAGGTGCCCTTGTGGGGTGAGCGGACATTAAACTGGTGCATCTGGGCTGGGCACAGGCTCCGCGGCGCACGGAAAGGAACCACAGCGCACACAGCAGCCTGAGCGAATCTCTGAGAACTGCGGCCAGTGAAAATCCCAGTCCCAAAAGTCGCACCTCACACATTCCCTCGGGGACAGCCCTGGAGAGCAGGCTGGGGGTCGCAGCAATAGGGCCGTGGGGACCAAGGGGCGAGGGCCCAGGGCGGCCAGGTCCTGCGCTGGGGAGACGCTCATGCCCTGGCTGTCCACCAGCACCCGTCTTCAGATGCTGACCCTGGGCAAACTGGGCAAAGGACCACAGGCCTCCTGAACTTTGCTCCAGCTGTACAGGTACCTCTGTTATCTCAAAATAAAAACCTCATCAAACACAGCTCAGTGACCTGATTAATCAGTGCGTTAGATGCAGATGAGATAAAATTAGTAAACAGAAGAGAGATCCAAAATAATGATCTGACTCCTATTAGATAACTCAATACCCAAAGTAGACACGGACCCCAAGGGAAGTCACAGGCTGGTTTCACGCGCGCGAAGATCGCAGCACGTTTTCAAAGGGAGTCAGCGGTGGGTGAAGACACAGAGCAGCTGGGCCTCCCCAGGACTCCCCACACCCTTACAGCTGGGCGGCTGGCTTCCCCGGAGTGAGCACCCAGGGCTGGGGAGAAGGAACGAGAGGAGGAGGAAGAACAGAGGAGCAGAGGACGAGAGCAGGGTGGAGGACGTGGAGACAGGGAAGAAGAAAAAGAGAGAGAGAGTGGACTTTGACCCAGGGCAGCCAGCCACGGGCCAGAGCAGCCTCCGCCTTCCTGCAGGGAGCCCTGCAGCTGGCCCACCACCCCGCTCCCCTGCGGCTCTCTGCAGCCTTCCAGGGCAGTCGGCCAGGGTAGCCCTGCCAGGAGGTGGGAGGGTGGAGGGAGAGTGGACTCACCCCACCACCCTGTCCTGGCCCCCTCCCTGCAGGCTCCCTCTGCTGGGTGCTTCCTCCTCTTCCTCTCTCCCCTGGGCTACCTGCTCTAAAGCCCCAGGTTGTCACTCTCCAGAGCAGAGCTCTGGGCTGTCTCTACACTGCCCGCCTTTAAACTTATCCCCGTACTCCATTTCCTCAACTCGAGGATGCGTCTGTTTCCACCAGGACCCAGGCTGATCCAGTCCTGGAAATGTTCTCCAGGAGGACACAAAGCGTGCAAGGCGTATTAGTCAGGATTCTCAGGAGGAACAGCATCAGTGAGAAGTGTGATTATAAAAGGGGATTTATTAGATTGGCTTACAAGACCAGAAGCTGGATAGTCCACAGTGGCTGTCTGCAGCTGGAGAGCTGGAGGAACCAGTAGCTGCGCAGTCCAAGATGCAGACGCCCCAGAACAAGAAGGATCAACTGTGCTACCCTAGTCTGAGACCAAGGCTTCTGGAAACTACCTGGAGAATCACTGGCAGAGTTCACTCTGGAAGAGTGAAGAAGCAAGAATCTGATATCCTCAGAGGATCAAAGCAGCAATCAAGAACCAGTTCGAGAAGAGCCGAGCTTGCATCTGTGTCTGCTTCCTTGTTCTTCCTGCTTTTATTCCATCCTATTGAGCAGTGCTGCCCATGCTTAGGGAGGGGCTCCACTTCAGTTAACTATCCCACTTGCCAATCATTCCTAGACACGCCCTCATGGACACATCCAGAACCTCTTAATCATTGGCCTCTCTTAATCCAATCAAGTTGACAATTCAAATTACAGGAGTGGTCGACCAGAGCTGTGTGAGCAGATGGCGATGTGGGAATGGTGCATAGCAAGGGAAGTCTGTCTGTCCTTGAAAGAGACCAGAGCCCCAACTAGCTACATCCCCAGTCATGCAGGGATAGCCCTGAGCTGGCCACAGACCCTGCCTGGACAGGTTTCTTAAGGGACTTCCTCCCCACCTGTCAGTCTCCACACCACTGCAGACCCCTGAATGTTACATGTGCTTCCACTCGGGAAACCCAGATTCTAGGAAATCACTGACAGGATGTGGTCCCTGTCCCCACAGCCCATTCCTAGACAGCCTACTCAGAACCAGGGAGGCCTCGTCAGGAGCAGGCTACTCTGCCTTCCAATGGCATGGGCCACCTGTTTCCCAGCACCTGCTACAGGGGCCTCTAGGTCCCTCCAAGCAACAGGAGGGGAAGATGGATCTGGATCAGCTGTTCAGAGACTGTAAATGCTTCCATCTCTGCACCCAAGGCCCCCCTTCTATACTGCTGATCCAGGAAGACCAGACAGGGCAAGAGACTTTGCTGTCCTCCTGTGCTGCCTGTCTGTGCAGCACACTGTGAAATCCTTGGGCAACATCAAAGCGTTTGCAAAATGGAAAAGAAACGAACTTTAAGTCTGAGTGAACCACCATCATAAACAAATCGCAATGATTTGATATGTTTATTGAAGCTAAATTTTCTGCATTTTCAGCCACTTCTCTGCCCTCTGGGATCTCATACAGCTCAAACAACCAGTGAGCTGTCCCCTCCAGCAACGAGACGTTAATAGACTGACACTGTCGGCTCGTGGGCTGTGGGAGTGAGGCAATTTGCTTTCATAAGATGCCATCAATAATACACAGACGGTATTGTATAACACGACGTGATTGCTGTAATTCCTGGGCCCAAATCTGAGGCTGCTCCCAGGGAGGCCTGCGGGCGTGCCTCTCGCATGGAGATGCCAGAGTCCCTCAGACTCAGCAGGCAGCAGGTGGAAATGCTGCAAGTCACTGGCGGGAAGTCCTCCTCGTCCATCTCAAGGTCTTAATTCCAAAGGTCATTGACTACGTGGACTCGCTCCATCCTCTCTGTCCTCCATCACAAACTGACTGTGCAGATCACAGCAGACTTGTGGCAGCAACTGGTCCCAGAGTGGCCTGGGGATGAGCGTGTATCCTGCCAGCCCAGGCACGGCCGCCCTCCCCGCCACAGTCCACAGGGTGCTATTGGTGAACCGGAGCCCAAGGCTGCTCCTCACCGCTGTCCCCACTGATCCTAAAACTGGGTGTCAGGAGAGAAGAAGAGAGAGTAAGGGGCTGGCCACTCCACCTTCGGGTTCAGAGCGCGCATGACTCGCGCCTGACGGGCGCAGGAGGCCCTGCAGCTGCTGCGTGCCTGTGAGGGGAAGGGCAAGGTCCCTCCCACTCAGCTTCCGTCACTCCCCCATGGGAAGGGTCCCAGAGGGCAGCATGATGCTCTCGGCCACCCTCCCGAGCCAGGGGGTTGGCCACCTGGGAATCCAGGCCCCGGGGGCACGGTGGGTCCACCCTCGCCTGCAGGTCCCAGTGTGGGCACAAGCACTCACGTGCCCAGCACGGTCAGGCTCCCAGGCTCCCTGTCCCCGCCACGTCTCCCTCCAGCTGCAAACAGTAGGTGCCAGTCCCCACCCTGTGCCCACGGACCCCTGGCTGCTGATGACCTGGGCTCTGAAGCAGGAGGTGAAGGAAGGGTCCACCCTCAGTTCCATGTTCCTGACGGTCTTTGCAAATCAGTCAAGGTGGCCACTTTTCCTGGAGGCCAGTGCAGGTGCCTGGCTCCCCTTGGGAATGAGCGGTCTGAACACCTGCCTGCTGACCCCCCCTGCCTCTCCTGGGCCATCTGTCAGGCTTCCCTTCTCCCAGTCCTCACAGGGGAGGTGTCGCCACCCAGAACCTCCTGGTGCCCAGCAGTCGAGCCTCCTGGATGGTGGCCAGCAGCGCCAGGTAGCACCAAAACCCAGTCTCCCCGAGCTTGGTGCTTGGGGTCACCTGCCACAGCACTGCGCTCCCCAGGTGGAGGCCCCGGGCTGGCTCATTCTGGGTCCTGCACTTGGCGCCCAGCAGGTGCCCAAGAAGCTCTGTGTGCAACGTCAGGCAGGCTTGCGCTGAGTGCTACCTGTGTGATTCTTCACCACCATTGTGTGTGAGGCGGAAAAGAAGGAAAGAAAGGGGACAAGAAGAACAGTGGCCGCCACCCTCTACAGTTGAACAGAGGCTCACTCTCAGCTTCTCAGCAAAGCGCCACGTGCAGCACTGAGTGGGTGTTCCTGTCTATGGAGCACCGTCGGGCACCGGGCCTGGCTTGCTCTTTGCGTAACACTGGAGAACAACTATTTTCCTACCACATGCACACACACAAGTACACATGCACAGGCATGTCCACGTGAATGTAGGCACACTGCGTCCATGTAGTTCACATGTACACAACTGCAAACCTACGTAAATTAGGGGTGCATGTAGGCACAAACAGGTGTGCATTGCAAACACACGCACGTGTGTATTACTTACACAAATGCCAACATGAACACATGCATGCACCCATACGTGCCCATACCCAAGACTCTGGTAGCAGTGGCTTCTTGTGGTATGATCGCTAACATTTCTCTAGGTCTGTGTGTGTGTGTGAGAGAGAGAGAGAGAGAGAGAGAAAGAAAGTCTGGTCTCCACAGCTTGACAAGTGAGAACCCTAAAGAAATACTGGCCCTATCCCCAGCTGAGTCCCAAAGCCAGGCCCTCTGACTCTCCCCTCTATCCTAGGAAGAGGGACGTGTCCCCAGGTTTGGCTCACACTGTAAATACTTGTTTGTCACCCTCAGCCCATGGCTCGCATCTCCTCATCTATATGGTAATATTTCTCAACGTTGCTTCTTTCAGAAATGTTCAAACAAGCATGAAAGTAGAGAAGCCATCTGCCCAGCCCACACGCCGGTCCGTCACCAGGGTCCAGCCCCACCCAGTCAGTCTGTGCTCCCATTTTCTTCCCTGTTACCAGGTGAGGCAGGTGGGGAGTGGCACTGGCCAGCCTGGACCCAATCCTACCACCACACCAGCACCTATCAAGCTGAGATCCACTTCCTTTCTGTGAGTGTCAATGACAGTGTCCACACGCAGGACCGTTTTGAAGATCAACTTTTAAAACACACACTAGCACTCATTGCGATGTCTGGCACCTTGAAAGCATGTAATTAATAGTAATTATTAATTGGTAATTTTATTATCGCTCGAACGTCCAGACACCAGTCTGCTCTTGGTCAAGGAGCCAGGCCAAGGTCGCAGAGCCAGCAGTGGCGAATGGGCCAGGCTGAGTTCTACTCCTGCTCCCCAGGCCTCCCGCACTGGATGGCCAGTTTCGTCCTGAGGCCCTTGAGACCCCCTGGCCATTTGCACTTGAACGCCACCTGGTTCCACAGGACCCAGAGAGCTCTTCTCATTTTGTGAGAACATGTCATAGAGCACCTGTGGTCTCAGTTCTCAGACTTCACTTAGCATCTGGACTTGGCCTCTCAGGGGTCTCCCTGTGGTCTGCCTGGAGCCGCCCCCCAACCCTTCTCACCTGCAAGTTGGCCTTGGCGCCATCTGCTGGTGACGCAGAGAGGCGTGTGGCGAGAGCAGCTGCCAGGATCCACTGGCCCAGCACCCGCTGAAGGACCCTGCAGTGTGACCTTCCCATCCCTCCCCTCTGCTTTGCATCTTAACAGACCAGGCCACGCTCTCGACTGGGAGCAGGCAGGAGAGTGGGCAGTCACACCTCCAGCGCAGGGTGGGCGGGCAGAGTGGGCAGTGGGCAAACCCACCAGGGAGGGCTGCCCGTTGGCAGCCGAGAGGAGGAGCCCAACAGAGACCTCCAGAGGACTGATTTCTTTCCTTTTCTTTCCCTTCCCTCCTCTCTCTTTTTCTCTTTCTCTCTCTCTCCCTCTCTCTCTCTCTCTGTCTCTCTCTCTCTCCGTCTCTGTCTCTCCCTCCTCTCTCTCTCTCTCTCTCTCTGTGTCTCTCTCTGTCTCTCCCTCCTCTCTCTCTGCCTCTCTCTCCCTCTCTCTCTCCACAGCACTAGGGATCCAACCCAGGGAGCCAGGGCCTTGCTCAAGCCCAGCCAGGGCTCCACTGCTGAGCTGCCTCCCCAGCCTCTACAAGAAGAACTAAACAAGCTCAAAACCCTGGCATGGACGCCAAACCCCAGGATGCTGGAAGGGAGATAGGGAGCCACCAATCACCTCATGGATCGGAGTCCAGGTCAGGAGCGCACGCTGCAGCCAGGACGGGCAACAGGGTGCCCTAACTTGCCCCATCACCCACACTCAGAGCCCCCCGCTCAGCCCCATGCTGGGGGCCTCACCTGTATTGGTGCCAGCCTCCCACTCGGGCTGCAGGTCCCTGGGAGCCAGGAGGCAGAGGCGGAGCCAGCGGCTCATGTAGGGGCGGCACCAGCATCAGGGCCTTCTCTGGGGCACTTCTGCTCTTCCTGCTCCGAGCACAAACTTCAGGGATGAGCTGCTCTGTGAGCCATTTGTAAAACGTGACAGCCGCCGGGACCTGGTGGGAGGGGGCACGAAGCTGGGCACGCCTGGACTCCCAGCTGCCCGTGCTCCTCAGCCTGAGCGGAGGCATCTACAGCTCTGGCTCACAGAGCTCAGGTGATGGCGAGCGGCAGGGGGCGCACCGCCAGCTCCCATCTGTCCCCCCAGCAGTAGTGGGCTTGTCGGTGAGCCAGGGCCCACCACTGAGCATAATTCTTGACCAAATTAATATTCCATAAATACTGGCGCACTGGATCACCGTGCCGTCCATAGCAGCGGGTTTCACCGGCTCTGCAATTGTTCTTAGCCATAATTCATCTCCGGAGACTCGTCGGGGAAATTAGCATTCCGCCCGTGGCTGGAGATCTTTGCCAGGCGCACGGCCCTCCCACACTTAATGACACGCTCTTTAAAAGATGATGGCTCTAGTTGAAGTTGCGAGGTCATTTCATCCCAGCTCTTCTTTACAGCTTTCAAAGAATGTTTAAAATTCCTCCCGCCAAGCCTCAGGCTAAATGTGAATTTTTTAAGAAAGTAAACAAAAATCACGCCTCCCATTTGGGAATTAGCGAGGAATGAGCAATTCACAGCTTGGTTTCAAAATGATGGCTCTGGCTTTGGCAGAAGATAGAAAGTCTGCAGCCTGGGCTGACCGTGAGAAGGACTTCCCCAGGTGACTGGCTGCTGGGCAGCAGAGCGTGGCTGGGAGCGCCTCCTAGGTAGACGAGGCCAGGGAGGCCCTGGAGGGCCCGCGGGAAAGCAGACCCGGCCTCACGCACCAGGCTTCCAGGAGGAGCAGAGCCCAGGCCTTGGGGACTGAGCCCGGCTCCTGGCGCCCTCCCTCCAGAGGGTCGCAGAGGTGAAGCAAGTCAACCCCCGCTGCACACTGGGCACAGCCAGGGAGAACCCAACAGGCAGGCGCCTGGTCTCCCCCAGGTTCCCAGCTGGTCTGGGTGGGCCAGGTAGGAACGGGTGACGAAGCGAAGCTGCAATGTCAGCTCTGACGGCACTTGACTAACAGCTGACAGGGCGCGAGGTCAGGGAGGAGAAGGAAGTGCCCCGTCCCCTCTGGCCTCGTGGAGAATCACCCGGGTGTGGAGGAAGGACGGCGGCCGTGTGAGAGGGATGCCAACCTTCCCGCTCCTCGGGTGCTCTTCAGGACCTGGAAGCATCACTGTGTCACGAGCGTCTGTTCCTTAGAAACGAGAATCTCAGGTTCAGCTGCCCCTTCAGCTCTATGCCATTATTCTTGCTGTTTTCAAGCAAAATTAAATTGCACACACATTTTGAAATGAGCACGTGTCTTGCAGCACCGTCTCGTCATCCACGAGTGCTGCCTGAGCCAGCCGTCGGACAGGCCTGGCTCCTCCCTCCACGTGTGGAACACAGGGGTCCCAGATGCCCAGCAACACCTCCAGGCAAGATGCCCGCCGGTGAGTGCCTCTCACACTCCTGACACACAGCCTCCTCCTCACATGGCATTTAGGAAGCACGTATATGATCGTCCCAAATGCAGAGAAGTCCAAAAAAATAAAATAAAACTTTCTTTGGACTTCTCTGCTCATCTGGCGCCCGGAGCAATGGAGTTGGCTGTCTATAGACTGAGACCTCTGAAACCATGAGCCCCAAATAAACTTTTTCTCCTTCAAAATTGTTCTTGTCCGTTCTTTTGGTCACAGTGACAAAAAAGCTGAGCAAAGCACTGTGAGTGCTTTAGTAAAAGTCAGTTTAAAAAGTACAAGGTGGGGCTGGGATGTAGCCCAGTGGAAGAGATAAGGCCTGAAATAAACAAAATAAAGAATGCAAAGTGAGGTTTTGAAAATGCTGTTCATGCATAGGTCAGTGCCATTGAGACTGTATTTTAGTAAAATTCATAAAACAAAATTGATATGGTGAATGCCTGCTAAGAGTGATCTTTTTTTTTTTTTTTTTTTTTTTTTTTTTTTTTGGTACCAGGGATTGAACCTGGGGCACTTTACCAGTGAGCCACATCCCTAATTCTTTTTTACATTTTATTTAGAGACAGGATCTCACTAAGTTACTTAGGGCCTCATTAAGTTGCTGAGCATGGCTTGGAACCCACCATCCTTCTTCCTCAGCCTTCTGAGCCACTGGGATTACAGGTATATATATATATATATATATATATATATATATATATATATATATAACTCCCTGTGAGAGTTTATTTTCTTGAAATGGAAGGCACAGTTACCTTAGTCAGTTCTGGAATACTTCCCTGCACTGGATTAAACATTTTCCTCCAAAAGTCCATGTCCACTTGGAACCTCAGGCTACAATCTTACTTAGAAATAGTGTCTTAGCAGATGGATTTGGCTAAGAGGAGGTCACGCTGAATTAGCCGGACCTTGAATCTGGTGACTGGTGTCCTTGTAAGAAGTCCACATGAGATGACGGCGATGACCGCGAGGTCATGGGATAACGGATACCCAGGAGACAGGGGTGACAGACGCACAGGGAAGCCCATGAGAACAGAGATCACAATGAGTCCAGAGCAATGCAGCCAGAAGTGCCCGTGGACACCAGCAACACAGGAGCGAGATTCAAGGAGGCCCCTGCCGTGAGCCCTCGGGGGGCACAGCCCATGGTCACCTGGACCCCCAGCACTGGGCTTCAGAGCTGTAGGGGAGCACGCTTCCCTGCGGCACTGCTATGGAAATACTGGGCACTGACGCAGGCCCGTGTTCTCCAGCACTGTCCCAGAGGAGCAAAGTCTCTCTTCCCTCCAGTTCCATGCTCGGGCACTCAACTAGTGGCCCTCGCCAGCCACTGTTCTCTCCTGTTCCTCCCCAGTCACCTCGGGAGCCCCAAGTCCTCTCCTGGCCCTCTGAGTGTGTGGGGTGCAGGTCCCCACCCTCTTCTTCCCAGCACACTAGTGCCCATGCCAACCTTGCCCATTGGGTGCAGCCTCTGCCCTCAGAAATCACCAGGGAGGGGCAGGCTCGGGGCTGAGCACATGCCCTCTGCTCTGGGTGAAAACGTCAGTCAAGGGCGGCCCAGGTGCAGCCAGTGAGCTCCCACCAGGGTCGGGAACCTCGGCCCCCACCCAGCTTCTCTAGGATGCCCCACCTGGCTCAGGAGCCCCCTCCCCCCCCATGTTGGAGGGAAAAGATAATCCCTCACTCCTGTGAGTCCCACAAGACCAAGGACCCCCATCCTTTATGCTGCACCCCCGACCTCCCACCCCCATTGGAAAGGCGCTGGCAGACATGGACTCTGCTGCAGGTCAACACCCCCAAGCTGCAGATGCCCCTTTCTCCATCTGTCTCTGAGCTCAGGGGAAAAGGCTCCAGGTTCTCTCGTGGCCTGGCCAGGCGAGGGACGGAAGGGTGCACAGCATCTGTGCCTGCACCAGAGGGTCCCCCTGTGCCTGGCCCCTCGTCAGGAAGACGCCTGTGTGAAGAGTCCCGCCAGCGGCCTGTTCTGTAGCTCCTCCTTATCATGGGTGAGCAGATTGATATAAATTGAGGGCAATGAGCCTCTGAAGAGCAAGGAAGCGTGCCAGCAAAAGTCGGGTGTGTGCCGAGCACTAGGTTGCCCTGCGCTGGGGTCCACAGCAGCCACCCAGCGCCCACCTGCAGCCCATGGCTGCGCCGTCGCGGACCCATCATGGCTGCCAGGTTACGGCACCACAGCCCTCAGGCGTGATCAGGCCTAGCACGCCCTGCCGGTAACTCTCTTTCTCGGAGGAGCCCCGCCGTTGGCCCCAGAGCTGAGGGTACCACTGGCACCCTAGCTGACCAGCCTCTGCTCCTCATGCAGCTGGACACCGTAAGAGAATCGCAGCCAATGGGGCAGCTAGCAGGGACAGGAGAGTCACTGTCACGCGAGTCACATTATCAACCAGGACCTGCTGTCGGGACGCTGCATTGCCCCCTCGCCTGGGAACCCCGCCCAGCAGTGCGCCACGGCCACTCCGGCAGGGCCATCACCATCCAGGTGCAACATGGGAGGGAAGCTCCTGGGCTCCCCACGCCCACATCACGCAGGCGACACTGAGGACGGGGCACACACAGGAGGGCAGGTTTCCACTGTCAGAAGGGGCAGGGGGACGTTTTGTTGGGACATGTTCTGAGGAAAACAAATGCTACCCCTACAGGGGATTATTTTTACGAAACAGCAATCCGATAATCTTGCTCCAGGAGCAACTTGCACGACCCAGGTTCAGAGAACGTGCATCACGACCTGAGCTTACCAGCAATCCGACCCGAGGGAGACTGCTGGGCCGGACGCAGGGCCATCAAGTCTGGATCTGGCCACAGCTACTGCAGCCAGCAGGCTCCACTGCTGCACAGGGAGTCACTTAACATGGTCCTTTATGAGCAAAATGGATCAATGACCAAGTGCATCGCCACGGTTGGTGACTGATGATACAGAAACGCTCGACCCACCCGCTGCGAAACGAGTAAAATCAACCCCAGGGGGCTGGAGCCACATCAGAGACAGAAAGATGCAGGCCCCTGCCTGGGGCTCCCCGGCCCCAAGCCCGCCCTTCCCAGACTGACTCCTCAGCACCCAGGCCTTTTCGATGACAGTGGACCCAGGCCCTGTTCCACTGGTCATCCCTCTGCCCAGGGTCCGCACCTCCAACCTGCCCCGTGCTGAACGGTGTCATGGGCACCCTGTGCTACTGGCCCCAGGCTCCTGTTAGAACTTGTACTTGATCACAGACCTGAGCCCACTCTGGATCTTAAGCTACAAGCCGAAGGGGCAAGCTCTCATTAAATGTGTTTGTGTCTCAAGTTATATCCACTGTGACATTGAATAAATATTGTTTATCTGCCAGTTCAGGGTAGCCCAGTCCACGCCCACGGGACATGTGTCAGTGTTGTGTCCAGCTCTCCCAGGTGTACTGAGGGATTCCTGGCTGCAGCTCAGTCAGACTTCCCTCCCAGAGCATCTCAACTTGGGTTTGGAAAGTCAGAGTCTGAGTCTGCCTGTTGAGCCTTCCCTTTGGAGCAAAGCCAGGCCCTGCCCTACAGGTTTAGCCGCTCCTCGGATTTTATGAGTGTCTGTGTCCTGGGAATACACCTCCTTCACAAGAGCTGCCTCAACTGGGTTTCTGTCCTTGTAACCAAATAACTCCTGGCCGAGAACTAGCCCTCCGCAAGCTCAGACTGTGATTCCAGGCACCTGGTTCCATATGGTTCCTGCAACATAATCAAGTTTTATGATCCTTCACAAAGGAGGAGTTGGTCTGCTTTGCAGACCGGACACTAAATCAGAGGTGATCAGATCTCTGAGCACATAGTCAAGCAGGAGGAAATGAGGACTGATCCCTCCAAGGCCAGCTAACCTGGAGCCGCGCCTGCCTGGACAAACAGGCAAGGTGCCCAAGCCCCCAGGCAGGTGGGGGCCTCCATTCAGAGCTCGCTCCCCAGTTCACGGGTACTCAGTGCGGCCACCTGCAACCAACATCCATGGTCCCTGCACAGACCAGAGAGCCTGGCAGAAACAAGCCTGCTCAAACCAGCCCAAGCCTGAGCAGGGAGAGCAGCTTCCAGAGACGGCCCTGCAGACACTGGCCTGTGCCTCCCAGCCAACAGAAAGTGGCCTTCATGTCCCAAGACATCGCACCTCAAGCCATTCCAGCCGGTTGACTCTGTGGCCTTGGGGACAGGCTGTCCCTGATGACTCAGCAGCCCTGGGGAACCACGGGGACCTGCTGTCTGCAGGGCAGAGCTTCCAACCATCGCAGGAGCGCCAGCAAATCCTTCAGAGAAGCCGGCTGAGCCTGAGGCAGAAACATCCGGCAGGGCCTCAAAGACCAGCAGAGCCACCCTCCAGGAGGGCGCGAGCCTTGGCTGCCAGCCTGGCGCCCGTAGGGCTGGGATGTGGCTGGAGTGTGGCTGATGGCGCTCATCAGTCCCTGTCACTCCGGGAAACAGATTTGTCACCGTGTGCCTCTGAGCCCTGGGCTAGCAGGGTGCCCGCAGACAGGTTTAGAACCTCTTCCCCTTTTCTCCCACCATATTTCTTTCACTTTGGTCACTGTTTCTAATGACAAATGCCTAGTTCTATTAAGCAACTTCAGCGTCTGGAAGCAGGAATAAAATCACCAGGGAGGAGCCTGTCCTCCCTGCTGGAGTCGCACCTGCCAGGGAACCATGGGGACCAAGCCTGCTCAGTGCAGTGACACTGTGTTCTCCAGAAAGCAGGAAGGAACGCCAGTGGATGGGACCACAGCATTTTCTAGGTGGAACTGGGGAGTCAGCCAGGAAATGGCTGCACTAGGGCCAGAGGACCTTGTCCACACCCCGCGGTTGGTGACTGTGGCCAGGTGGCTTGTGCTGCCTGCCTTTCAGTTCCACAGAATAGGATGAGGCAGGACCTGCAGCCTGCAGGGAAACTGGGCAGGCAGAGAGGACCCACCTGTCCGTCGAGATACCCATCGGTGGTTTGTGCAGGGACCATGCTCTCCACGGAGCAGGTGAGTGCCCACAATGGCCAACCCTGAGGGGAGCGGAGGGGTATTACTGAGTGTCTGCCAAGGACCAACCACCACGGAACCACACACGCCCCTCAGGTGGCTTCCCTCTTGCAGCCAAACCTTAGGCAGGTGGTCAGGTTACCACACTGAGCACCTTGAGACTCAGAGAGCCTTCATGACTTGCTGGTGGCCACGCAGCAGAACTGGAGCCAGGACCAAAGTCCACGTCACACTAAGACCAAATCTTGGTTCTTTGGCTTTCAGGAGGAATCCACGTAGATTCATCCTTTGATCACGGCTAAGCAATGGAGGAGACACCACGGCTGACAGTGTGAGCTGACAATCCAAAGTTTCACTCTAAATCCAGCCTCAGTTAATATTCACTGAATGAAGGGACGAACAGAAGAAGAGGTGTCCTTCGTCATGACGCTGCTAACCAGAGGAGATTTCTCCAGAACTCAGGCACTTGGAATCCCCGGCAGCACAGCCCTGTGCCCGGGACTTGGTCTCCCACAGCCACCTCTGCTTCCAGGATCCAGCTCCCACAAATCAGCCACCAGAAATAATTTGCTTCAGTCCTCCTGTAATACTAATAAAAATGCAAAGAACTGCTATAACTAATAGTTTAAAATTAAACCAAAGTAAGTTAAATTGTTCCCATTACTCACATAATTGTTTCAGGATGACATAAAGGATAATCTTTACTAACTAGCAGTCATAATGAAAATCAATCTTTGAAGTACTTGGTGGAGTCTCTGACACAGCTCGGCTCCCAATTTTCCTCCAGCAGCTGCCAGTGAAAGGCTCTTCTCATGTAGGTAGATCAGGACATGGGGAACTCCAGGCAGCACCTGAGGAGCTGAGGCTCAGGACCCCTGACAGGTGGCAGCTCAACAGCTTCACCTAGTGATGGATGCTCCTCCACCACCTGGAAGCAGCGTCCTAAGGCCGAGCCAGAGTCACCATCACACCTGCCTCCCACCCTCCTATGCACCCTGCCCTGGTGCCACCTGACACTAGTACGTCCCCACACTGCAGAGACACCACACCCCTCTGTGCCTGTCTTTAACAGATCCGCCTGCCAGCAGAGGACCACACAGTCACCTCTGATTAAAAACACCCATCTTACCTCCGATGCTAATCAGGACAGCGCTGGGGGGGAGCCAGGACTCCCCTTGTGAAAGTCCTCTGAAAACTGGAAGCAGCTGACCCCAGCCACAGACCTGCCTGGGCCCCAGAGGGCACGTGGGCTGCGTTGAGCAGGGCGGGTGCATTTCAGGGTTGCTGTCCCATCGTCAACTGTGAGAGTCCCAGCAGGCAAGAGGACAAAGCCCGGGGCTCCCAGCTGGGAGGCCCGCGCTCTCTCCTCCAGGCTTGTCTCAGTCACGCCGGCTAATTCTCACACTGAGTCCCCTCAGGGTCCCTCAGGGACAGCAGCCAGATGAGGCTCCAGAGATATTTCTGAATATGAGTTCAAGCTCAGAGCTGTGTGCCCAAACCACTCCCAGGTTCCCTAAGAACAGGGGCAGCTTCCGGTACCTGAGGGCAGCGGCAGCACGGATGTATCACTGCAAGGAGACCATGGCTACAACAGGGTCTGTGGTGAGGAAGACAAATGTGCACTTTAAACTTGGGTTTTCCTTTAAATGCTCAACAAGCCTCCAAATTCACATATTCTAACAATCCCATCTCTTTCCCAAATCTTGTTTTCTTGTTTTTCTTTCAATTACACTTTGCTAATGGGACTGGCTTCATTTTTGAAAAAGCACAGGTCACAGGAAGCATGGGTCACAGGCAACCACACAGGGTCCTGGGGCCGCCAGAGGCATGACCCTGTGCAGTTACCACCACAGCCAACACCCACCCACTCAGTCCCCAAAGCAAACCATCAATGCCCATCACTGCTCAGCGATGATATTGATTCAAGGGATTAAGGCTGACTTTTGAGGCTCTATGGTTTCATCAGGGAATTTGAATAAAACCTCAGGACCTGCACCTCACGACTCTGCATTCACATAAGTCAGTGTTTCCAGCTTGTCATGTTTATGGGTTAGAAATCGAGTTGGAGGTAGACATTGGGGCATAGCTCAGAATCAAGCACCTATTTTTAGAAAAGTAAAGATGCTGATGGCTCTTTTTTAAAAAGAGGCTGTTTTCCAAGGCAATCAAGCTCTTGAGAAACAGTGAATGCCCAGTGCAGACACAGCCTGGCCTCTCTGCTGGGAAGGTCTGCTTGCCTGGCTAGCTCTGGGCCTCATTGGCATCTGGACTTGGGAGGTTCCTCCAGCTGAAGGGGTGGCTCCCTGTGCAAACATGAGATTTGTTTTGGATACCCACTTTCCTGAGAGCCCGGAGGTGCCGGGTGACCAGGCCCAGTGAGAACCTCAGGCAGAAATCTCACGTGCCAGTCAATGTGTTTTTGTGCAGGGGAGTGAGCTCTGTGGGGCCTGTCCTAGGAGGGAGAAGACAAGGAAGCTGGCACCTGGGTGCCCCTCCCACGCATCCTCCCCTTGCTGCTAATCAGCCTTGGCCACAGCACAACACATGGAGAGCTGGGAGAGGCCTAGCCAATCTGCACAGGGTGCATTCTGGGCCCCATGCAGTCCCCAGCCCCTGACTGGGGTCCGACTCTGTGCAAGTGAAGATCCTCTTCCTGGCAGCCAGCTGGAGGTCTTTGTTCTGCCATTTTTGAGGCTTAAAAGTTCGCCCAGCATGAGGCCAACACAGGAGGCCTGCCAAAGAGCCCTGCAGACAGTGGCCACATCACCTGCAGGACTCACCGTGACACCGTCCTCAGTGGCCAGGGTGAGGACATGTTCCTGGATGTTGGCCCAGATCACCAGACATGGGCAGAAAGTGGACCTGGGCCGCAGCTCCAAGTGCCCACGGGACGCCGTGCTGGTGTTGCTCCTGCACCACAGGCTCCTCCTGACCACACGCGGCAGCAGGGCTCACAGATCCCTCCCGGACGCCCTTGAGAGCAGGTCTTGGTGGAAGCTGGGGTTGTGACATTCCTGAAACCTCAGAACTGTGTCAGTTTTCACAAACTAATAAACAAGCCTACAAACAGTCTCAGCCACGACTCGGAGAGGCCTTTGCCGTCCACTTACCCACAGCAAGGGTGTCAACCGAGAGCCTCTGCCACCAGCCATGTGGGATGTCCCACGCTGTCACTACAAAAGACAGCAGAGGACAGGGTTGAGCCCCAGACGGGTGTAACATTGCCATTTCCCTTTATGAAGACCTCCAAAGGGGGCTAGAGCCAGGACAGAGCACAGGGGCTTGTGCCAACACCCAGCCCACCCGAGGATCTTCAAATCAAGCCCAGGGAAGTCCCTACCTCATAGGGTTCCCTGAACTCCTTGGCCTCTGAAGACAGCCCTGCACTGAGCGAGGAAAAGCCCCGTGGGAGCTCCCCAGAGGGATGGGGTGCAGGCCAGTCTCTGGCTGGAGAAGAACCCAAGGCAGATGGCTCTGGCAGGCTCTGGGGAAGTCATTCCCAAGGCAAGAGCAGGAAGCGTTCCCACAGGTGGCTGGAGGAGACTGAGCGGCAGACCAGCCCTTCAGAAGGCTGAGGCCTCGGTGTGGCCCTGATTACCAAGGGTCTGGACCAGGTTGGCAGGCAGCAGCCCCAGATGGGAGGTCCGCCTGCTGCTTCTCACACCCCGTAGTTCTTCCCTGTCCACTTCAAGCTCGTTAGCAGAACAGAAGGAAGGATCTGGAGAAAAGCGGGGAACATGGACCCTCCCAAGAAGATCTCCTGCCATGGAAACTGAGAAGAGCTGGAAATCAGTGACTCTAATGAGGTTGGGGTGACGGGTGGGCTCCCTCTGCCCCGTTATGGGGACTGAATCCCTAACAGCTAGAACCATGTGATAGAGAAATAAGGACAATTTTCTTCTTGGGTACTTATTTCACTATTGCACTCTGAGTATGCTGTTTATTTCAGAATCCAAAACTTGGTAATCCGTGAGTCAGACAGGTCCACACGCCAGCATGGAAGCAAGATGAATGGGGTGGCGTGGCTCGGGGCCAGAACACGTGTTGGAGGCTGGACGGACGGCTGAGGCTCCACTGCCTGGACTCCCGTGTCACCTCACGAGGGTAGATTGACAAGTATGTGTGAATATCACATAGCACAAAGCGATCAGGCTCCTACGCCCTCGGAACAAAACACTCCCCCACCACGCTGTGTAAGGAAAGCATAAGGATCCAACGCAAGAGCCGTTATGAGAAATAACGTGTTTGCAGTTAGACTTGGATCTGGGCCCTGTCACTCACTAGGGACTGTGCCTGGCCACACTGACCTGTGCTCCCTCCTCAAGGCCCTACCACCAAGGCTGTCAGGCAGGGACTTTTGGGATGGAATGTTCTTAGGAAGAGCTCAGCACAGAGTGGACATTCATCACAAGGGGAGGTGGTATCTCTTCTTTGAAACAGAACAGCAGCCCTTCATTGAGACGTTGGGCTACAGTCTAAACGCCCCCTTGGGATGAGAGTGGAGTCCTTCTTCTTTTATCAGCATCCACCACTGAGCACCTGTGCCTCTTCCAATCCAACGTGATGGAGTCTGCCTATAAGTCTTCTCAAGAGGAGCATTTGCTGGCCAGTCTCCTGCCGTGGCATGAACCCCAGGCCTGGGCCCCACCCGTGTCCCACCCGTCCCGTATATACCCAAGGCTCTGATCCCAGTTGCGAGCAGGCTGGTGCTGGGGCAGAGGTGGCACTGAGACCCGATCCTGTCCCTGCCAGAGGCTTGATGGCTACTCAGGCAGTGAGGTGCCATTCTGGGAGGTGACTCCGTGCCCTCAGTGCAACCTGTCCTCTCAGATGGGAAGGAGGTGAATGCACACTGGGCATCTATTACCTGAGTGGGTCCTGTTTGACTCCTGTGTGAGAGAGAGAGGAAAATGCGTTGCCTACTACAGATGTGTCAGAAAACGTGGAAGACTCTGCCCAGAAGGCAGGCGCTGGGCCTTGACCTTGGCGCCCTCCCTGATACCCGGGGTAATTTCCCTCCTGGAACTCCACGAACCCTCTTCACACGTGTGTGGCCCTGGGTGACTCCCCTCCCGTGTCCTGCTGGAGATGGCGTGCTTCGCCTGGCCTGAGGCCTCCTGCAGTCCTTCCCTGTTTACACAAAAGCAAGCCCCTCTCCACACTCAGAGACAGGAGAGGAGAGCAGCTGGACCCCTGCGGACCATACCACAAGCCAGGCACATCCTTATTTCCCACCAGGATGGCCTCTGTGCTCTTTCTCGCAAGCCTCTGCCCAGCATGTGGCCTTTTGTCAACTGGACTTGCTCTGTGACCCTGAGCAGTCTCATCTTCCTATTGCCACGTTGGGCAGCCATGCCCCTCCTGGGTGGCCCTTTCTCCTCTGACTGTCCCTCCGTTCAGGAAAGGATTGTCTCCTGACAATGGAACTGTGTTCCAAAGCTCCCCTTTTCCTCTCCTGCTTCAAGATGGCAAATACAGTCAGAGGCTCCCCAGGGAGTGCTGGTTACCTCTATTGGGAAACGGTGGTGGAGCCAGGACCTGGGGAGGGGCCGTGCCTGCCTGGAGGTGGGCAAACCCACCGGGCTCTGTTCCCCCATGGAGCCGAGCGGATCTGGACTTTTGAATTCACCGTGATGGATCCAAGGTTGCAGGTTGTGGGCCCTTCATTTCACACGGTGTGAGACAGCATCGATGACCAAGAACTGGCCACACTCACAGCATGAAGAAAATACAAGCACGGCACCCTGGGGCCTCTGGAGGGACGCGGGCTGTGCCCACAGGTGCCAGCCAGGCCCACCCGGAAGGCCAGGCCAGGCCCGCATGTCACCACCTGTCACCCGCAGCACCACTCGCTCCTGCATGTCACGCGGCAGGTGCTGCCGAGGCGAGCTCGGCCCCAGCCCCACGTCCCCAGGCAGCACTGCACAGGACCAGGGGCCTTGAGCAGCCGGGTGGCAGGAGGGGGAGCCAGCCCACTCTGCCTCCCACCCTCCCGCTGATCCCCGCTCTGCATCCCTGCTCCCGCGCCTCCTGCTTTTACAGAGGAGACATTTAATGAGTCATTTAATCCAGTCTAATTCCCCCCATTTAGGTCACTGTCCCCCCAGGGAGGCTGCTTCACGCTTGGAAACAGCCAGCGCAGGCTCGGGCGCTCTCCCTGGGGACCCTGCACGGCCGTCATGCCAGCTGCCGTTTATCCTCGCTTCTCACGGAGGCCCAGAGCAGGGAGTCTGCCTCTCCAGTGCCCAGGCCACATCTGCAAACTTCCCAGAGACGCTGAGCGCAGCACCAGGGGCAACTGCAGCCGCCAGGTGCCTCGTGGCCGTCGACCACTACCAGGCCCACAGAAGGGGACAGACCCCCAACCACGGCTGCCTCCAAGAGAAGCGCCCCGCCCGCCTTTGCCTCTGACAGTTCGTGGGCATTGGCACGTCCACTCAGCAAGGAGCTGCCGGTGCTACCCAGCAGGGCTCTGCTCCCCTCTTCCACCAGCAGTTCCCATGAGCCGCACCGTGAGCAAGAGGCATTCTGGAGACAGAAGCCACTCCCAGCAGGCTCCGAGCCGATGCCCTCGGATCTCCTAGCACCCAGAAAACGTCAGCAGGCTGCTGGGCCTCCTTAGTCCAGGTCCCACGTGCCCACATGTGCACGTACATATCCAAGCCCAGGAAGAGCTACGGTAACGCCGTCTGCTTGTGGGCGCGCACGCAAGACGGGTCATTAAGATCACTCCGTGACCTCAGAGAATGCACAGCAAGTACACACCGCACAATCAGACAGGGATATGTCTCTTTTTCTACATTATTCACTTAAAACAAGTCACACATGTCACATCTATTACAGAATTAATAGATTTCAATGGACATCAGAATCCAGATATTCACAAAAACACACGATTCTCTTAACCAGCCCCAGGACAAGTCACGCACTGTGCTTCCCCAGATGAGCGGGTCTCTCCCTGAGCCCGAGGCTGAGAGTGGGCAGGGCAGGAATCCCGCAGGGGTGGCCCTCACAGGTGGCCATTCCCATCTCCCACCTAAGGAGGAGGCACTCGTGTTTCCCAGAGATGAATAAATGGTCTATTCCCTTAAAAGCTCTGCTCACCCGGGAGGCAGGCACCCCAGGGGCGCAGATGGGAAACCTGACAAATGCCCAGATCAAGAAATCAAGAGCACTTTGTAAAGTCGGTGCTGATTTTCTGCACTGTGTCAGCCCAGCGCAGGCTGAGCCACCATCAGGCAGAACACTCCACCGCTGCTAATGTGACATGGCAGGGCTATTTTCTCTCCCCCAATCAGCTACTAGCACATGCAAGAGACTGCACTTCCCAGCATAAGCCAGTCCACTGGAAAATAAGTATTAAACAGGGTAAAACAAACCTTGTCTTAGGGGGAGAGACACATTTTCAGACAGAAAAAGAGTTGCAGTGAAATAGCTTCAAAGGGACTGTGTGGGTTCAGACGGCTGCAGCCCCGGGTGGACACAGGGTCTAATTTCCTCCCTTCTGTGCCTGCGCTCTTTCCAGCCCTGCACAAAGGCAGAAATGCTCTCAGACTAGCCACGGGAGCCCCCAAAGCACCCACCCGTGGGGGGCTCTGCCTTCTACTCCAGACTTCACCTGCATTTTGGAAGATGGGGAGTAACGTGTCCCCCTCTCAGCAAGTCGAAAGAGAGCTCAATCAGAAGGTGACACTCAAATCCTCAGCATCACCTGGGGCAGAAACAGAAATGCAAACTGGTCTTCCCACCACTGCCCACAAGACTGGCTACTGAGGCGGCCAGGGGACTGAGGGCGACTGAGCACAAGCATCTGCGACACGACCGTGCGCCAGGCCCCCGGGTACCGAGGCAGATGAGACGCGGCCCCTGCCCACAGAGCTCCATTCTGAGACACGGGCAGCCTAAGACTGGCACACACACCAGACGAGGTTCCGTCAACACTGAAGGAGGACAGGAGAGGTGACACACTGTCTTCCTCCCACTGAGCCAAGGCACGTCACGGATGCCCACAGGCCAGAGAGAACGGGGTGCAGTTGTGTAAGGCAGGGCAGCGGGGTGAGGAGGGCAGCTGCGGAACAGTCAGCCAGGCTTGGACTCTCGTTCCAGGGACACCCACCTATCGTGGGATGGCGGCAAAGACGGAGGCAGAGGAAAGGATGGGACCTGCCACTGATCAGATGAGAAGGGAAGGGAGAACGCAAAGCTGACTTTGAGGATGGGTCTTACCGAATGTGATCCCTCCGTCTGAGACAGGAAGTCAATGAGACAGGCGTGCGTGAGAAGCACTGGGTTTGAGGTGTAGCAAGCAGGGACAGGGGCGTAGCCAAGAGCTCAGGACACAGGTCTCAGGAGGAGCCGAACCTGGTGTAGGTGTCAATCACCAGGGCCAGCAAACAATAGGGTGTCCAAGTAGAAGTGGACTGGGGGGTCATCTGTGGGACACCAGTAACCTCGGAGGGCAGGAGTGGGCTGAGGGGTCGGGAAACCTGAGAAGGGTGTTGGGAACTTCAGGGCGCCGAGGGTCAGTAAAAGTAGAGTGGAGTTGACGACAAGCAGCCGAATGGCAGCGGCCTGCTCCCCCTCCAGCAGCCTCAGCACCCTCTGAGAGGGGAGGCCAGGGCTCTGCCGGCCTCAGATTTCCCTCTGCTGGTGTGTGGGGAGCCTCCAGGCTCCAGGACCCGCCACCTACCGGGGACACACTAAGCATATGGACAACAGAGTGCAGGTAGTCTACATTCTAGAACATCTGAGAATGAGCAAATTCTTCAGGGAGTCAGAAAGACACAGGGTAGGAAAGAGACTAAAAAAAAGGAGGTAGGCTCTTCCAGTGAATAGCACATTAAGATAGCCAGAGGCAAAAAAATTAACCACAAGCAACAGGATAGTTTTAAACTCAACATTATCAAAAATTATCCATCAAAAATGGAAATGGTATTAAAAAAAAAATTGAAAGGCAGAGATGGCAAGGCTAAATAGAGAAGGAAGATCGAAACATACACTATCCACTGGAAACCTGCTTTACGGACAGGTGCACACGCACACTTAGGTTGAAAGGAAATGGGTAAAAATATATGCTGTGTCAATATTAAGCCACTGGAAGCAAGTTGGAGTGATTTCAGACAAAACAGACGTCAGAGGAAGGAATGTCACCAGAGGTGAAGAGGGACATGTGCCTGAAGGAATGACTCATGCAGAAGAGGGGACAATCCCAAGTGTTCCTGCACTTAGTCATGGAGCTTCAGAGGACATTAGGCAGAGCTGAAGGAACTGAAAGGCAGAAATAGCAAAGCCTACGAACACAGCTGGAAACTCCAACAGTCCTCTTTGAGTAATTTAAAAACAAGCGGAGAGGAAATCAGCAGGGATGGGGAAGATCTGAACGGCTCTGTCAATCAACTTGACCCTTTTGGCATCTACAGGACAATACCTACGGTGATAATGGACACAGACTCTCTTCAAGAGTAAGCCAAATACTCACTGAGCCATATTTGCCACCTTAAAACAAATCACAACAAATATGAAATAACTAAAATTACACAAAGTATGCTATTTGACCCAAATTGTGTTAAATTAGAAATCAATAATAGAAAGTTATCTTAAAAAGACATGCCTGAATGTCGAATTAAACAGCACAATTCCGGAGAACCCAGAAGTCACAGAGGAGGTCAGAGGGAAATGAGAAAGCGTTTTAGCCTGAATAAAAATGAAAACACAACATGTCGAAATGTGTGGGACGCAGCCTCCAATCAGAGCTCTGAACTTCGCCACAGAAAGTGATGAAGGAACAGTGAAACCAAGGAGAGGAAACCACCCAAAACAGGAGGGCACAGCGGGGATCACGGATCCCCGCTTCACCCGCAGGGCCGCGGGGTACCTGCCCCGAACCTGGGGCCCTTCGACACAGACCGCCCTGGGCCTTTCTCTGCACCCGCCCCTGGTCCCACATCCCGCAGCCGAGTCCTGGGGGGCCTCTACGTTCCTCTCTCCAGCCTCACACCCAGGTGGCGCCAGATCCCACTCTGTCACCTCCTGAAGCCCCCACCCCCCCATCCCTGCGCTTCGCACAGCAGCCCACCCCGTATCTCCCAGAACTCCAGCTGCCCCTAGGTGTGCCCCATCCAGTGCTGGCTCACACTGCAGCCCCAGGGACCCCCAGACGGCAGATCCAACCAAAGACCTGGACTGTTGGCGAGGCCAAGCCTGGCATAGGCCAGAGCCGGGTCTCCAGGGGTAGCGCACCGACAATCCCTCAGCTGCTCTTCCCAACAGAGCTGCGCTGCGCTCTGATCCAGCACTGCAGAGCTGAGCTGTGAGGAGTGGCGCACGTGTCTTCTTAAGCCCAGCATGCCGTCCCCCGAACAAGCCCCGGTGCAGCAGCTCCTGGTGAGGAACCAGAGAGCCCTCTTGCTGTGCAGGACCGAGTCAAAGAAAAGCACCGCACAATGGATGGCACTTTAAAACACCTACCAGCATCCCAAAACCACTGAGGTGCAGAGCCAGGTGCAGCCACGAGGGTGGCTGCAGCCAGCGGGAGCCTGGGCACGCGGGACGCGTGGGCTCTTACCAGAAGAGACGGATCAGGCTGGGAACGCCTGAGTTTTCATCTTAACTCAGTTAAACAGGGTATTTAGCTGAAGGGTCCAGGGTTGTTGCGAGCTAGCTGCAGCTTGTCTGTGTGAGGGGGAGACAGACTCGCTACCTCAGCCTGGGTGCGGTGGGCAGGTGCACACTCAGGCTGGTGAGGAGCACACTGCAGCCTTAGCCAGGCCCTCCGCGCCCCTGGGACCGAGCGGGCGTGCAGACCCAGAGCAGCCTGAGGAGGCCCACGTGGCCTGAGAGCGGAAGCCCCTGTCTAATTATCCAAAACCTATGGAGTTTTAGAGAAAAGGCACAGAAACCCGAAGGGAGAGGACCCTGTGGCGCTAAGAAAGCTTGGTGTGGCCAGGAGCTGGCCACGCCCACCCCCTGCGAGCCAGCTCATGGACATCTATCTAACCAGACCGTTTGCAAAAGGCGAAGCTGCTAGGCTTAGAGCTCCGCTGCCCCGTGCCTAGGCCTTCATTCTAACCAACGTCCAGGGCCATCGTGGGAGCAAGGCTGGCACCTGAGGGGGTCACACTGGGAGACGCGGAGCCACCACGGAGGTGGGTGTGCGGCATCCTCTCCAGCCTCCCTGGGAGTGGACAGGAAAGGAGAGACCATCTTGCCTGCACCCTGACAGCACCACCAGCTAAAGCAGCATTTTAAGGTTTGGAGAGACATGGAGGCGAGTCCCTACAGCCCCAGGAGTCTCTCTGGATCACAATGGAAGCTGAAAACAGCTTACTTGAGCAGTTTGCAGCGGGAATGTGTGTACTGCCAGGAACGTCAGCTCCCCCACCGGCTTCCCGCCTCTCAAGTAATAAAACAGACACTGGGGAGCCCCAGGCTGCCAGGGACAGACCCCAAGCCACTGAGCTCCTCTCTGCTGCTCCACAGGAAACGCCCGTAACGTGGCTCAGGGGCCAGACGGGGCTGCCACCCCTCCAGCCTCGGGAACTAGAGGCTGCAGTCCCCCTGCATAGCTGAAAACCAACACCACTGGAAAATACCACACTTGCAACTTATCAGGTGGCTTTTAAACTTCAGGGAAAACATTCAAGATAATCTCTGTAGGGCCACATGAACTGCACAATACTGGGGTCTGGAAGACCAGTTCATAAAAGGCACCCAAATCTACTTTTGTACTAACCATTTCAGTCTTGACCTTTGTGCATACCAACCTCCCGGCTGAAATCCGTCTCCCTTTGGAGGCTGCTTCTGCAGTTTTAAATGTTTTCAGCTGGCACGTGTGAGGGTCCTTGACTTTTTTTTATTTAGGAAACTAACAAGAGTTGGGCAGCCTTCTTGTTCACTCAGGAGCCACAGACACTGTGGAAGCTGCAGGCCACGTTCTCCACGTGGACCAGTCAAAGGTGAGGCAGGAGCCAGGGGCCACTCCTCCCCTCACTGTCCCGGCCAGCACAGCCCCACTGTGCCATGTGGCTCCAGCACCCCAGTGGCTTCTGTAAACAGCGCTGCTCTGGAAATGTGCGAGTGGGTTGATATCCTCGCCAGTCTGTCTTCCCACCATGTCCACTCCATGCTCAGGGGACTATGTATTACCTCAGGAATAACAAAGCACACAATTCTAACCGCTCACATAATCAGACGGCATTCAAAAGCCTGCATGGATGAGCTGCATGCTCATCTTTCTTTATAAACCAAGTTTCAAAATGGAAAAAAAAGAAAATCAATCCTCTTCCAAAAGAAAACAAAATCAAAAGGTTGCATGGTCTCATGGAATGTTTTAAATTTTCCCTTCTGAGGGAATTTCTCCAAAGAGAAAATCATTTGTGAGGTTCTGTGTTCGCCATTAAAAGGAACACCAAGTTAATTGGCTCGTACAAATCTCCGAGCCGCCACAGGAAGCTCCTTTATAAAGCAGAGATTGACTGGCACCATGCGTCTCTGTCCCCAGCCATGGCACCTTGCTTTTCCAGGAAAGCTGAGGCAGTCCGGGAGCCTGGGGTGTCTTCCACAGCGACAGCCTCTGTCAGTCTCCGTTTCCAAGGTCTTGGTGGTTCTGCGGTTTCTGACAGGATCTGCTGGAAAGCTCCCTCCACCCGAATGCTGTCGTCTCAGGGGGCAATGCTGGCGCCCGCCCCCCAGGGCACCCAGGCATGCTGCTGGCCTGGGTCTGCCCCTGGGGTCCTCCGGCCCTCTGGAGGCCTCGGCTGTCCCTGGTGGCCCACGGCCATCCCAGCGACATCCCCCACCCTGCAGTCACTGAGCTCGAGCCTCGCCACATCCCAGGGACACCTCAGTCTGGCTCTCAAACCCGGAGGACACCTGGCATTACCTTACTTTCACTTTCCCTTGTTAGTTTCTGTTAATTTCTCTGGATGCTCTGGACTAGCCCTGACATTATCTGCACAGAGAACTGTAAAACGCGGTTTGGCAGAGAGCACAGGCTGGCCCTCCCTTGCCCCTACACCTCCCAGAGCTCAGGGAACAGCCCGCCCCCTCCCATCCACCCGTATTTTAAATGGAGCCTGTGCTCTACTTCGACCTCGGTGACCTGCGGGCTTTCGCGTGGCCTGGATTCTACCCCTGCTTTTCCCAGGACAGTTCACCCAGTAGGCATCCCTCACAGAGATCAGGACATTTTTCTTCAGCTGGAGCAAATAGGTGGGTTTCAGGGTGTGGTCCCCTGCAGTCCCCCAAAGGTGTACAGTATGTGTATCTCCCAGGAAGAGGGTCCAGGGCCTCCGACACACCCTCAGCTGAAATCACGGGCCATCAGTGAGATGATTCTTCCCGAATGGACAGCCCCAACCCCGGAGCTCAAGAGGGGACACCACCCTGGCAGAGAGGCGTGACTGGGCTCCTCCACGCAGCAGGAACTGCTTCTGTCCTTTCTTTACCACATCAGGGCCCAGTACTTGGGGTGCTGTGAGCCTTTTAAGGCAACAACAACAAAACAAACCCTATGGTGTTTTAGCAAACATCGTGGAGTTTAATGTAGCTTTGTTCTCTTGCCAGTGCACAAAACATATCTGCCTGGTGCTCAGGAACCCCGCCGAGATGTGAATATTAAGGATGGCGCTAAAGCTCGTGGTGTTCCGTGATTCCGCTTCTCAGGAGGAGCTCTCAGCTTCCTGCAGGAGGGAAAACCAAAAGCATCAGGAACCCAGGGTGCTTCAGAAGCCACAGCTGATTTCAGAGGGTGCAGCCCACCTCAGAACCTGGGCTGGGCAGGCGCAGGGGGCCACAGTCCAAGGTGCCACAAAAGCGACTTCCCAAGAGCTGCCGCCTCTGCTGGACCCTTCTTTGACATAAGTCCTGGGAACACACGTCTCTTTCTCATGCAGGGTCTGTGCAGTGGGATCTCAGAAGGTTGAGAGGGGAAATCTGTCTGTCCCCAAGCAGGGTGCTGTCTAGCAAGCCCTTGGCAGGCAAAGCCAAGGTGTGTCTGGGGTCCCCAGTCACAGGAACCCTGCCATGTGTCTCTATCCAGAAAGAGGTAGAAACTGCAGGTATCTCTGCCCCAGGAGGATCAGCAAGGAGGGGCCAGGAGGTTGGTCATCTCAGACAGGAGCCTGGCCTCCCAGTGAGGACTCCCCACTGCTACACCACCCCCAACTCCTTTGGAACCTGGAGCACCCATGCCCTCTGGAAAAGCCCCCAGAGTGCCCCCATCCCCAAGGTCACTGTAGGAGCCCACTCCTGTTTGGGGCATTCTCATGAGTCAGTGTCTCACTCTGGAGTCCTCCAAAGAAAGGATGGAGACAGGTCCTTGGGAGTGGAGCCCAGGATGCAGGGGAAGGGTGGAAAGGACCAACCAGAAGGGTTATGCTCAAGGACCCTCCATAGGGCAGAGGGAGAGTCCCCCAGAACCTCCTGAATTGCCCACCTGGAGGACAGGTGGCCCCAGCATTCACCTACCATCTCTGCCCCCCACTGGGACCTCCCACAATTCTGGGCTATACTTGCTGGCTCCCACGGTGCTGAGAAAGTCCCAGGAGCCAAGATGGAAGAGTATCCAGTGCACTCAGGGTGGGACACAGCCAGACACGGGCAGGCGCGAGTGCTCCTGGAACACCAAAGCCAGAGATGGCCTGGGAGTGACAGCGGCACCTGCCATGGCCGGTGTCCGCTGACCACGGCTTGTCTCACCTCCCAACTCGCAGGTTACCAAGCACACCCTGGATGTAACACTCAGAAGAACGAGGCCCCGCGAGCTGGGGAAGCAGACCACCACCTCAGAGAGTGACCATCAGTCCAGGTCACACAGCACTGTCTCAGCTCTGAGGTCACCAAGAAGCAGCCCATCAAAACAGGGCCTGGAAAAGAGCAGCGAAGAGGGTATGGAAGTGACCGGGGGGGTGGCAGTGGAGGAGCACCCTGCTGCCTGCCCCTCCTACAGCTGAGGACCCTGGTCAGACAGAGCACCCCAGCACCTCCGGTGCAGTGAGCCCCTCGCTTGCTGCCCAGGCGCTGCAGCCCCAGCAAATCCGCTATGGAGGGCATTCAAAGAACCTGCTGCCCAGGGCTGCTCAAGCTCACAGGCCTCTGCCAGGCCAGCTCAGGGCGGCAGTACCACCCCTGGCTGGTAGGATGTGCCAAGGGGTCCAGGAGAATGGCAACAACCCTAAGGCAGAGGACCCGCCTTTCACACCTGCAAGGCCCTTCACGTGGACTTCAGGACAGGACCCAGCTGCACCTCAAGAGCACACGCAGCCCACCACCGGCCAGCAGCAGGGACTCGGCCCGTGACTGCTGGTACCCACAGGGGCTGGCTCCCGAGGGGGGAAGGAGCAGAGCGCCTGGCAGCTGAGGGGCGCACACCTCTTTCCGCAGCAGGGTCCCGGGGGCTGAGCAGCCTCCTCTGTCAGCAGGAGGGGCCCGGCGCCGCTGGATCTGAGCATTCCCTCTCTGATCCAAACAGCCGAGAAGGTCTGTTCCTCTTCAGAGTGAGCGGCAGCACTGGCCACCAGGTGCTGGGCCTGAGCTGTGGGGACACTGCACACCTCCAGCTGTGCGAAGGCCTCCCGTGGGGAGCAGCAGCCCCCGTGGGCATTCAGACCCTCTCCAGCCCTGGAGATGAAGGAAGCAACAGAGATCCCACGCCAGAGAGCCTGCGGAAGCACCCGGAGGGCCTGGAGAGGAGCGGCTCCCCTAAAAGACAGAGGGCCCCATGCCTGGCCCTGAGGCCCCCAGACCTTGAGAACACGATTTGCTCAAAAGTGTCACTGTAGGAATACATGAATATCTGAATAAAATCAGAGCAGATCAGCAAGTTCCGAGAGGCTGGAAAAGCCACAGGTCACCACTGTGGTCATGCTGGTCAACCTCCCACAGGTAGAGAGGCTGGAGACTGGGGTCACAGCAGCCCTCTGCCCCCACACATCCAGGGAGCTCCGGTGGCCTGCAGGGCAGGCAGCAGGTCAACAGGGGCTGTGATCACAGCACACACCACTCCTGGAGCTGCCAGGGTGGGCAGGAGCGTGGGGACCACACCGGGAAGGAGGGCCACCTTCCTGCCAAGGCCAGAAGGGCTCAGAGAGAGTGCTCGGGAGGTCACACTGCTGGGGCCAAGGACAGCAACCCTCACCAATGAGGACAGAAGCCATCCCCATGCCAGACAAGAAGCTGCCCTGTGCCCGGTGCCTGGTCACAGCAGCCCTGGGGTAGAGTTGGTGCCGCAAAGCCCCCGCCCACCGTGAAGGAGCCAAAGCTGGCACAGGTTGCTGGCCGAGGCTGTCAGCTCGCGCCAGCCTGCAGAATGTGAGCCCATGACTCACGGAGTCCTGCCTGGCCACCGGCTGCTCGGCCTACATGGAAGTGACGTTCTCTGGGCCCGCTGCTGAGGAGTGGCTCCCGAGGAGAAGGTGAGGGAAAGGCAGGCATTGGGCAGTGAAAGGAGGTACCAGGGGTGGGGAGGGAGCGGCTTCCATTTCAGGGCGCCACTGAGAAGCAGTGCAGACCACTAGAGGGCTCGGGAGAGGGGAGGGGACCAAGGCCTGGCCTGGAACCTCCTGCCTTCAACAGGAAGGAGACAGAGGACAGGGTGGCAGACAGGTTTGGGGGAGAAGGGGTTCACGTGGCAGCTTATTTTCTGCATCAAGCAGGGGTGACAGTTTAGCCGGAGTGAGTGTAGAAGTTGGAGACATCAGATTTGGAGAGGATGAAACAGATTTGAAAAAGCCATCGCTGTGAGTAGGAGGGGAAGCTGGCTGGAGAATCGAATGGTGCTGTTTGATGCCCGCTGCGGTTAGTCATGGATTATGATGACCCTATTATTCACACCACCACCTGCTGCAGTAAGAGATGTGAGGGAGGCACGGATTCAGCCGAAATTCACCAGGAGAATCAGAAGCGGAGGAGGGGAGGCAGGGAGCGAGGGGTGTCAACAGGGATGACCTTGAACTGGACGTTGAGCCCTGAGCCTCCTGGTGCTGGGACAGACGAGCACCGCGTGTCTGCTCAGGTGTGCGCCTCCTCGGCCTGGAGCACCGAGGGCAGTGAGTGCTGCGAGGGGCTCCTGTTAAGACGCTGGCTATGAAGGAGCAACACCGCAGACGCCCGGAAGGGAAGACGAGAGCACACCCAGGCCACCTCAGGACACAGCCCTCCCCACAGGCCCGTGTTCCTCGCGTTGGCCCTCCACAGCCCAGCCTGGCACTACGGAGAGGACCGCAGTCTGAACCTGCTCCAGGGCAAGAGGCAGAGCGGGAAGGACGGCCGGTCCTTCAGGTCTCACAGGAGAGGGAGTCGCCCCCAAGCCAGGGGTCACTCCGACACAGATAAGGACAGCAGCACCAGAGGGACACTCGGGATCAGCTCAAAATAGACGCTGGCCCCTCCCAGAGATGGTTCCACAGGAGGGGACAGAGGTGCGAAGATAACAATGACCTCCCAAGTGCAGGCGCTACTGAAGGTCCTCACACCCCCGCAGCAGATGGATACTGAGCACGTGCTGGTCAGGAGCCCGCCTCCAGGGGAGCTGGCCACCACCAGGGCCTGAGCACACCTGCTCGGACTCCTGCCCCTCACACTCCTCTAGCAGCCACGCCCCTCTCGCAGCCACGCCCCTCTCGCAGCCACGCCCCTCTCGCAGCCACGCCCCTCATGCTCCTCTCGCAGCCCCCCCACCCCAGGCTCTCAGCGGCAGCTGGGGTAAGAGGCGGGCAGGAGGGACAGGATAATCCATGAGTCGGATGGTCTTGGTGGTCAGTGAAAGCAGCCAGCAACCAACAGAAAACAAAGAAGCTCCTGCTGCTCCTGTGGAGAACAGAGGGCCGCCAGCGCCAGGTGCGCGCCACGCCTTCCTGCGGAGGAACAGCCACCATCCCAGCGCAGCTCCACGTTCTCCCAGAGAAGCAAACTCGGTACGGGGCAGGCGGAGACCCGCGTCTCCTCTGTGCAACAGCACAAGGATGGAGCGGTGGCTTCTCCAAGCAGCAGAGATGCCGGGAAGCAGCTCTAGGCAGTCCCTTTCTCCTCCAGCTCTAAGGGTCACTGCAAGGTCGAGGATGGGCTGGAACCGAGTAGGGCATGCTAACTATCCAACAGCAGAGGATAGGTTGAAACTGCACAGCTCTAAGAATAAAGTTACAGAAGTGGCTTAAGGGCATCAGTTTGCTAAGGGGGAAATATTTCATAATATAGAAGTAGGAAAAAACAGCTTACAAAGCAAGACGCAGGACTTCGGGTCCGCGTAGGATGTGACATCGCAGCCAGCCAAATGGCCTGAGGCAGCAACCACAATAAAAACTGATGAACTACAGAAAGCCAGATTGGAAATCACGAGGGAGCTGTGGCTGCAAAAATGTCTCCTCCAGGGAGGAGAGTTCTCGAGAGCTGACAGCCACCAGAGCCTTCTCCTGCAGGGCACAGCACGTTTGGGGCAGTCTGAGACCTGGTTTGGTCTACACTCCAGACCCCAGCACAGCTGCTGACAGCCCTGCCCCCGGCAAGAGGAAGCCCAGAACTGAAAATTAAGCACCTAAAATCAAAAGGCAGTGGGTGTATCAAAGACAGACTGTCCACAGAAGGACACAGCAGGTGACCTCACAGAAATATCAACTCAAAGGCCCACATTAAAACACAGAGGGAGACACAGTAAAGCAAAGAGAGCCAATCATGGGAACGTGGCATACTATTACATGTCAAAAGACTTGACATGCATGGAACTGAAGTCGCAAAGAAATGACTGGGCGGCACCACTACTTGAAAACAGCTGAGATCATACAGAACTGGAGAAAACCACTAATCCACAGGTTCACAGCTCCACCGAAACAAGAACAGAAAGACACCTACAAGCAAAAGTGCACTCAAAACACCATTGTCCAGCTCCCAAACCAAAGATAGAGAGGAAAGTCCTGTAATCAGACCGACAAAACAACCAGACAACCTTCAAAAGGATGCAGACTGGAGCATTAATACTATTAAAATATCCACACTGCCCAGAGCAATATATGGATTCAATCTCCCAAAACTCCAAAGGCATTTTTCATAGAAGTAGAAAAAACAATTCTAAACTTTCCAGGGTGCCACAAAAGACCCTGAATACCAAAACAACTCTGGAAAGAAAAAAGTGGAGGCACCATACTTTCTAATTTCAAATTAAATTAGAAAATCAGGGTAGTCAAAATGGCGTAAACCTGGAAAAAATCAGACACACAGACAACGGAGCAGAGGACCCAGAGGTAGCCCACAGTGGCTGTCAACAGATTTCCCATAAGGGCACCGAGCACAGCATGCCACGCTGGGGCAGCTGGAGGTCCACGGGCAGGAGGAGGAGTGGCACCCTTACCTCACACCATACACAGGGGTCAGCACAAGTGGGGAGAAGATCCAGATGCAAGGCCTGGAATCACAGAGTCCTGGGGGAAGACGGAGACCATCCCTTGACATGGGTCTTCACAAAAGTGTTTTGATCTCAGTCCGAAGTTCAGGCAACACAAGCAACAATCACTAGGATGACATGAAACGCAAAGCACCTGCCCAGCAAGGGACACTGGTGGGAGGAGCCCCAGGGAGGAGGATGTTCAGGAGCCATGTACCTGGTAAGCGTACGTCCAAAGCTTGTAAGGCACTCACACAACCCTTCCTGCAGAACAGGAAGGGAGCCATGAAAAATGGTCACAGGGACCAAACAGGCATCTTCCGAAGAAGACACACCAGCAGGTGTAGGAAAAGGTGCTCAGCACCAGTAACCATCCAGGAGATGCAAGTCAAAGCCACAGGAAGTCACCTGGGACCCATTAAGATGACTGCTATCATGTAGACCAATGGTACAGAACAGATGACACAGAGACAAACCCACCCACATACAGTTGTCTCACACTGGATAGGCAAAGGCACCAAAAACATCTACTGGAGAAAAAATAGCTTATTCGACACATGGTGCTGGGAAAACTGGAAAGTCATGTAGCAAAATGAAATTAAACCCCGATCTCTCAACCCAGCATGAAATTCAACTCAAAGTGGATCAAAGACTTAGGCACTAGAACAGAGACCCTGCACCCAATAGAAGAAAAAGTAGGCCCAAATCTTCAGCCTAGGACCTGACTTCCTTAACAAGACTCCTAAAGCGCAAGAAGTAAATCAAGAATCAATAAATGGATGAATTCAAACTAAAAAGCTTCTTCTTAACAAAGGAATCCATCAACAATTTGAAGAGACAGCCTACAGAGTGGGAGAAAATCTTCACCACCCACACCTCAGAGCACTAATCTCCAGGATATATAAAGAACTCAAAAAACTTAACACCAAAAAAACAAATAACCATACAATAAATGGGCTAAGAAACTGAACGGACACTTCACAGAAGAAATACAATCGATCAACAAATATGCGAAAAAATGTTCAACATCTCTAGCGACTAGAGAAATGTAAATCAAAACTACTCTAAGATTTCATCTCACTCCAGTCAGAATGGCAATGATCAAGAATACAAACAACAATAAGTGTTGACAAGGACGTCAGGGACAAGGTTCACTTATACAGTGCTGTGGGACTACAGAATGGTGCAGCCACTCTGGAAAGCAGTGTGGAGATTCCTCAGAAAACTTGGAATGGAACCACCATTTGACCCAGCTGTCCCACTCATCACTTTATACCCAAAGGACTAAAATCAACATACTACAGTGACACAGCCACATCAATGTTCATAGCAGCTCAATTCACAATAGCTAAACTATGGAACCAACCTAGATGCCCTTCAGCAGATGAATGAATAAAGAAAATGTTATACACATACACACACACACACACCCAAGATATACCCAAGATATTACTCAGCCTTAAAGAAGAATGAAATTATGGCATTTGCTGGTAAATAGATGGAGCTGGAGAATACCATGCTAAATGAAATAAACCAATCCCCCCCCAAAATAGGCTGATTGTTTTCTCTGATATGTGGGTGCTAATTCACAATAATGGGGTGGGGACTAGGGAAAAATAGAGTTACTTTTGATTAGGTAGAAGGGAGTGAAGGGAGGGGAGGGGGCATAGAGGTAGGAAGGATAGTAGAGTGAAACGGACATTATTACCCTATGTAAATATATGACTATATGACCAATGAGATTCTACGTCATGTACAACCCGAAGAGTGAGAAGTTCTGCTCCATCCATGTCTGATGTACCAAAGTGTATTCCACTGTCATATATAACTAATTAGAATAAATTTAAAAATATGAGAGAGAACAGAAGTCAGAGAGGGTGTGGAGGAAAGAGAACCCAGACACCGTTGGTGGGAATGTAAACTGGTGTGTTCACTATGGAAAACAATAACAGTATGGGGGTCCTCAAAAAATTAGAAATTAAGCTACTAATGATCCCTCTTCTGGGAATGTATCCAGGGGGATGGAATTAGCATCTTGTTGAGATAGCTGAGCTCCAGGCTCACAGAAGCACTATCTACAACAGCCCAGATACAAAAACAACCCAACTACCCATCATCAGGTGAATGAATAGAGAAAGTGTGAGCTAGAGGAGATGGCAGACAGACAGAATATGGACAGGGAGAACAGAATATTACCCAGCCTTCAAAAAGAAAGAGACTACAATTGCAGCGACATGGATAAACCTGGAGGATGTTATTCCCAGTTAAATGAGACAGACAGAAAGGGACATGATCCACCTGTGTGCAGAATCTGTGAAAGTCCAAACCCAGAGAGCAGAAGAGGGATCACCAGGGTCGGGGAGCGGAGCAGGAAGAGGAGGCCAAAGGGAACAAACTTGCAAGTCAGCAGGAAGGATGAGTCTAAAGATGGACAGTTGGGCACGAGGACCCTGCTTGATAATATTGCATTATAGCAGGAACCTGCCTTGGGAGCAGATTCCAGGAGCTTCAACCACAAAAAAAGGAACCAAGTGAGGAAACAGAGATGTCAATCCACTTGCCGAGAGGAATCATTTAATTATGTCTATATACATCAAAACACATTGCATTCCTCAAATATGTACAATGTGAAAGAACAATGACGAGAGGAATAGTCATTCCCCTACGACACTGAGGAGCAAAACAGGCGGGGGGGCCAGCGGGACCACAATGGAAGGGTGTCACTAGGCACTGCAGATCGCAGACAGAAGAGGAGACCATGAAAACCTCTATGCCGAGGAATTTGAAAACTTAGGTGAGAAGAACGAGCTTTTTCTAGGACAAATCTTTAAAAACACTGACATGAGGAAAGAACAGAAGATTTAAATAGCCCTGTATTGGTTTTTAAAAATTAGACGAATAATCAGAAAACTCTAGGGCTGGGGCTGGAACCCACAAACTCCTGGGTTCCAGGCCAGCACAGCAGGAAGGGAGGACAGGAGAGAGAGGGGGAAAAAGACAGGGAGAAGGCGAGCCGGGCCCGCCGACTCACTGGCAAATTTCTGCAGACCTTCCAAAAGGGCGACACCCATCTGAAATCATGCTTTCGAAGAAAAAAGGGGAAAGTGTCCCAGTTAATTTTATGAACCTGATACCAAAACAGACAGTACAAAAAAAAAAAAAAAAACAGGAAATTATAGACCAATAGCATTCATACATGTACACACTAAAATCCTCAGAAAAGCATTATGGATGTGAGTTGGGGGTTGTAAAAGGTGCTATGTCACCACCAAGGGGTCCCCCCTCGAATGCAGGGTGGAGTTAACGTCTAAGTACCCACAGCACAGTTCACCACCTCAGCAGAGGAAAGTCAGAGATGGAGGAACGCTCTTGGCGACCTTCAGTCCACATCACGATGGGGATGCTCAGGAGACTGGGGACAGGAAGCGTCTTCCCCTCCGCGATGGGCAGTCTGGCTTTCAAAAGCCTGGCACTAATAGCTGCTGGATGCAAAGCAGCAAGCGTGCTTCCTGTGGGTTTGGGAAGACCACGGTCATCAAGTCTGTTAGGGATTATGCTGGAAATACCACGCCAGAGCAGTAGACAAAATAGACAGATACATAGAGAGTAGAAAGAAAGAAGATCGACATGGCTCAGAGGTGGCATAGCTGCACAGGTTGGTAATTCAAAATAATCCACAAGTACACTCTTGGAATTCTCAAGGGAACTCAGAGGTTTCATTGGAAACATGGTCAATAAAGTTAATTTTTTTTAACCTTCTATCAACAAAAATTAGAAAAAATTTAAATACTGTTTAATACAGCAAAAACGTGTCAGTACCTTTGAATAAATTTACCTTTTAAAGTGCAAGACCTCTACATGAAAACTATAAAACTTTACTGACATGAATTCAAGAAGACATAAGTGAAGGATAATTATTCAGGGATTATAAAATGCCAATTTTGTCCAAACTGATCCCTAGAGTGGTGCATTCCCAATCAGAATTCCAGCAGGTCCTGGCGTGTGAGTGACAAGCCTGTGCTCAAGTGGTTGTGGAAAAGCCAGCTGAGAGAATGGCCAGGGACAGACCTGGGACCGCTACCAAGCTACGGCCATCCAGGCAGGTGGCATTTATGGTGACAGGCAGTGGTCAGGCAATGGACAGCAGGAAATGCAGACAGATGCAGGCCCCCTGAGCAAAGGCCCGCACTCTGTGGGAGGGGTGAGCCCCGAGCACCTGGTGACCAAGCAAGTGAAGCCGCAGGAAAGGAAAGTCCTGATTTCCACGCCTGCTTCCAGTCACACCCAGGAACCATCTCCAGACTTACAGATGATCTCAGAGCAAAAGGCAAAGCGTGAAGTCTCAGAGAGCGCTTCTCGTCATGTTGATTGGGCAAGGTTTCACAACGTGAGAGGCTAACAGAAAGGCGGATTGACCAGTCGGATTCATTCACACTAAGAACTTCTGCCCGTGGAAGACATGAAACAGAGAAACAGAGAAAGCGCTTTTTATCACCACCTGTGGGCAGCTCACGATGAAGTCCGTGAAAATTCCCAAAATGTATATCCAAAAATGAACTCCTATCCAGAATACATAAAGAATTCCTACAAATCAATAATAAAAATCTTCCTGATTTTTTTTAAATGGGCAAAGACTTGAACACCTCAATCATAAAAGAGAATTCACGAGCAGCCAGTAGCATATAAAAGTTCCCAACAAAGTTATTTATCAGAAAAAAAAAAACATACAAAAACCACAACCAAATGCCTTTATACACTCACAAAAAGTGACTGATGTTAAAAAGGTGAGTTGTGGAGATGGAGAGACTAGAATGTTCTAAAGTGCCATTTCCCAGTACCTGAGCTACCCCCACACTGCCAGGCCCCAGATCCACGGGGTCTGCATTGCACTTTCAGCCAATCATGGATTATAATTTAAAAAACATGTACAGACTCTTCCTTTTGTCATTACTTCCTAAACGATATAGTAAAAAAATAAATAAATAACATCATTTGCATTGTATTAGGAATTGTAGATAATCTAGAGATGATTTGAGGAGAGGACTGTGTGGGCTCCATGCAAACACCATGCCAGTTCACACAAGGAAGTGAGCAGCTGAGCAGCTGAGGGCCTCCCAGTCCAGGAGGTCCTGGGGCCACCACCCTGAGGACTTGGAGGGATGACTATATGCATTCCTGGACTGTTCCCCAAGGAAAGGAACGCGTACACCCCCAAATGACACACTCCAGTCATGTGAGGATGTTCCCAGCACCTCTATTCAGAAAACCACGAAGTGAACGGGTAGCAGGCCGAGGTGTCTGCGGGGCGCAGTTCACGAGGGAGACCCTTCGGCAGACACCCAGCCACATCTGGGCACGTGCCGCGACTCCACACGGGAAGCCCTGGAACAGGCAAACGGAACCTCCCGGCCTGCAATCCGCACAGTGAGGGCTCCCGCAGTGAGTCCTGCTTCCTGGAAGGCCTCCTCCAGGGCCGTCCGTGCTGGGGCAGTGCCGGCCGCCGGCGCCCTTTGCCAGGATCCGTGGAGTCCGTGGCGAACCTATCCTAGTTTGATCAAAAGCAAAACCAGGTGGAGTCGACCCCTTTCCGTGAGAACACGAGATCTGCGTGCACACGTCATGGAAGCCTGAAGGGCACAGGAAGATGAGAACCAGCCTGTACGTGCTGGGCAAGTGGGGGTCGCGCATCCATTTTTAAATTTCTGCATATCCCTGTTTTCAGTTCCTGTTGGATCACTTGTGTGAGTTTCAGAGAGATCTACCAGGAGGCGGTCCAGCCTGCCTCTCATTTGATCATGCTCTGAGGAGAATGTGCGTCCAAGCTCAGGGACCATGCCGTTCCACCTCAGGTGTAGGCACAGAACCAAACGCTGCTCGAGCCCAGAGCTGCTCTGCACACCCTCAGTGGCTGCTGTGGGCCCGTGAAGCACAGGACGTTCACAGTGCTTGGTCCAGCGGAGCTCGGCAGAGCAGAGAGCCCAGCCCACCCTCCATCTACTCTAACACACGTCCTTCAGAAGCCACCCCCGGTGACCGGCCAGCTCTGAGGTCTCGTCGTTAAGTACGGTGTCATTTTTATGGCAAAGAACAAAGAAAGCCCTTTCATTGCCACCCAGGGGCGGCCCCTTCATGGCCCGCTCTCTGCTGTCTGGCTCTGGTTTATTCTCCACACGGGGAGGCTGTCCCCCGGCGAGTTAGGTCCACTTCATGCTCACTAAAGCAGATCATTCTCCCACCTCACAATCTACTCACTCCATTTGGATCAGCAAGGTTTCATAGACGTCTCCTCAAAGCCATAAGCAATTATTTCTACACCTCTCCCGTTACGACTCACCATTAAGGGACTCAAAAGCCATCCTTGACCTACGAGTTGGAAATAATATTCTCAGGCTGGGAATTCCAAGGAGGGTGACGTATGGTTCACATCAGAAAGGGCAGCTTGTCCCGAGGACTTCAGTTAAGGTTGCTGAATTATGCATTTTCTGAAGCACTTCAACAAGAAATCTTACCCTGCGATGCGCATTTGAGTTTGATAGAGGACTCATGCCTCAGAAGTCTCAGAGGGTCAGAGAACTGTATTTATTGACTCTCCATAAAGTACCAAAAATTCAATGAATCAGTCCCTCTGATCTTATTACAAGCATCAAATTTAGGGTCTGTACTTTCCTTATACAAAATCTAGTTGCAAAACCTCATAAATCTTTGAAGAAGTCATACATTAGGCCTTTTTTTAAAAATACAGTATTTATAGGGTTGTAGATTTCATTTTGAAGCACAGATCAATAAGGACCAACACTACAGTGAGCTTTCATGTAAGTCGCAAATAGGGAAATCAACACATTTAAAGAGAAAACATGAGCTTCATCATTACTTGCTAATTTCAGATGAAATTAAGAAGGCAGTAATTGCCATTCTGCTGGCAGCACTAACACCCTATCCAATTCACTCCACATCGAGAGCTAAGATAAATGCAAAACCAAAAAAGCAGACACAAGACAAATGGATCATACTCTATCAGGCCTGTAGTTAATCACCGCTGCCCCCAAAGCTACTTCATTATGGGAACCAAGAAAAACAGTGCACAATTATGCAGTTTAAAAGGTTTCAATCAGAATGATGAATGGTGGTCTTTGGGTAGCTTATTAACATGTTTAGAATCTTATTTGTTGTTGTTATTTTTCTCAAGAGAGAAGACCTGGGAGAACAGCCTACCTCTAAAGACCTCTCCACTGGAAATCGCTAGGTGAACGGAACAGATATGCGTCCCGTTAAATTAGCCCTCAGATGGCACGGAGCAGCACGCTCCTGGGACTGGTCTAATTGGACCCTTTGCTTCACAGAAGAGAGAGTCGAGACCAGGCAGGGAAGGGACAAACCCGGTCACAAGCCACCTGCCACCCAGCCAGGACCTTGCCACCTTCCTGAAGATGTGTCTGGCCCAGTTCATTGCCATGAAGGCCACATGCAGGACATGAATAAAGGACGTGCTGAGATATAAAATACAGAGGAAACATTAAAGGACAAAACATCCTTTTAAGCCAAAGGTAAGCGTGTGTCTTCAGTGGAGAGTTTGAGAGCCAGGAAAATGGTGCCTCCAAACCTCGGAGAGTCTGCTTGGCTCTGCTTCTTTCTTACCTTTTCTGGCATCTTTGAAAAAGATGACAGAGTGACATCCTTACAAATTTTACTTTAAACACATCATGGAAGATTCATGAAAGGAACCCTGAAGTTTCCACTGAGTAGCTGTTTTCCTCGGTGCTGCGATTGTTAGTCAACGACCACTCTTAACCACGGTTGCCCGGTGCATGTGAATGTTCTGCTGGGGAGCAGGAGGCCATAATGGCCTTCATTTCAGAGGAGACGGGAGAGGGATTGCAGCAGCTTGTTAGCACTCGGTCCGATACTGACTTCACACGAAGCCACACCTGCCCTGTCTCCCACCGAGCTGCACTTCACTCAAGACTGGCCTGGTCAGGGCCACTCTGCTTCCTACAGCAGCTGTGACCAGTCACCACGAGCTCAGTGGAAACTCGCCCTCTCTGGAGGTGAGACACCAAGTCCAGCTGTGGGCAGGTTGACTCCTCTGAGGCTCCGGGATCCCTTTCCATCTTCCCAACTTTTGGGGTCCACCATGCCCCACGCTCGCCACCCTGTGTCCGTCTTCACAGCCACCCTCCAGTCCAGGGTGCTTCCCGCTCAGTCCTCACCCCTCCTGCTCTGCCCTGGACCTGTGGGGATGCTGGGCCCAGCCAGGCAACTCAGGATCTCTCCCTCTCAAGCCGTGAAAGTTCATCACATTTCCAAAGTCGCTCTTACCACGTGCTGTGGTTTAGACATGAGGTGTCCCCAAATGCTCATGTGTGACACAGTGCAAGAGGTCAAAAGATGGGTCATGAGCACCTCGACCTATCATTGCCATGATCTGCCCACAGGGATTAACTGGGCCATAACTTCAGGCAGGTAGGATGTGGCTGGAGGAGGGTATTTTGTCCTTGGTGAGTCAAACAGGCTCTCTCTTCCTCCTGATCATCCCGTCCTCAGCTGATTTCTTCTGTCATACTCTTCTTTTTGGTTGGGGAGTATTGGGGATTGAACTCAGAGGCACTGGACCACCGAGCCACATCCAAAGCCCTACTTTGAATTTTATTTAGCAACAGGATCTCACTGAGTTGCTTAGCATCTCCCTTTTGCTGAGGCTGGCTTTAAACTCACGATCCTCCCATCTCAGCCTCCCGAGCCACTGGGATAACAGGCATGTGCCCCCACAGCCTGCCTCTTCCACCACACTCTGCCACCATGATGTTCTGCCTCACCTCAGGCCTAGAGTAATGGAACCCATCATCTATGAACTGAGACCTCTAAAACTGTGAACCAACAAAAGACTTTTTCTCCTTGAAAATTGTTCTTTCTCGGTTTTTTGGTCACAATGGTAAAAAAGCTGACTAAAACACCATGTAATGTTGTGTGTGCTCAGTCCTCAGGGTTTAGGGCATGGGTGTATTTGGAGGCCTGTCACCATGTCCACCACAGGTACAGGGCTGTAGGAGAGATTTGAAGCTAACATGGGATTCTTGTCTTTCTGGGAGTTGATTAGCACCCAGGTCAGATAGTTAAACCAACAGTGACAGAAACCATGGGTATGGTGGCCATGAGAGAGTAGTTGAAGAATCCAGGAAGGAGAGGGAGACTCTGTACCGGGGGCCAGGGCTCCAGCAGGCTGTCTTGCATGGTGCAGGCCACCACCACCTGGCTCACAGTCACGCAGCTGTGTTGAGCTTCCAGGGCCTGCTTCACTTAGTACCAAATCAAATTGAGCACAGCACATCAAGAAACAGCGCACCCTACTGCTTTCTTCTCAAGAGTCTGGAAGCAACCTCCAAGGGACAACCCTCTGCATGAGTCCAAATCGGGAACCCTCAGTCACCCTCTGCATGTATCTGAGGCTACTGAAGGACAAATGTAACAGGATCCAGTGGGCCTGGAAATCAGGGCATATTAGTCAGGGTTCTCTAGAGGATCAGCATCAACAGGAAGTGTGATTATAAAAGGGGATTTATGAGATTGGCTTACACGACCAGAAGCTGGATAGTCCACAATGGCTGCCTGCAGATGGAGAGCTGGAAGAACCAGCAGCTGTGCAGTCCAAGGGGAAGAAGCCTCAGAACAAGGATATCAACAGTGCTAACCTAGTCCAAAACCAAGTCTTCTGGAAACTACCGGAAAATCAGTGGCAGAGTCCACTTTGGAAGAGTGAAGAAGAATCTGATATCCTCAGATGATCAAAGCAGCAATCAAGAACCCGTTCAAGAAGAGCCGAGCTTGCATCAGCGTCTGCTTCCCTGTTCTTGCAACTTTTATTCTATCCTTTTGGGCGGTGCTGCCCACGCTTAGGGAGGGGCTCCACTTCAGTCCACTATCCCACATGCCAGTCATTCCTAGACACGCCCTCATGGACACACTCCAGAGGCCTCTTAATCATCTGAATCTCTTAATCCAATCAAGCTGATAATTCGAATGAACCATTACACAGGGTGATGTGTTTTCATTTCCCAAACAGCCTCATTTGACTCTCATAATTAACAGTGATGGTAACCAAACAGAGGAAATCCAGAGACCCTCCCACACTGGACCTTTCACACTGTAAGGACAGCCCTGATGCCACCAGAATACAGGATCCATCGCCCAGGCTGCAGCATGGGAAAATGAGGTGCAGACGTGAGACATGCAGTTGTTGGATACAGGCCAAGAGTAACAACCCGAACCTCAGGATACTAGGCAAAGCCTTCCCTGGCTCTTGGGGCAACTGTATTCAGGGAGGCGCTCTTAGCCAATGCCCTAAAACTCCCTGGTAGTAGGCATATGTCAGGACAGAGCACCTGTCCCTGCCCCTCACCTCTGAGGTTACATGTGCATTTCACAGTCACACACGGTGGAAAGCTCACTTTCATGGTCACCACGTGGAAACAGGTGGAGACAGATGCAGGCCCAGCAGGGCCGTCCATCTTCTACTTGTGTCTTACAGAGCCAGATTCTTTCAGGGCTCACTCTGGACCTTGACATCATGTGCCACAGGTGGGATCTGTTGGAAACCTCTAACTCGAGTCACCAATGATCAGAAGCACAACCTGTGCTAAGGAGCAGTTATGGCCCAGGGACCATAGGCCCGGAACTGGGCTCCCCACCCTGGGATTCCAGCAAAAGCCAGCTGCGTTTCTCTGCCCACACTGTGGTGGCTTTCCTGCAGTTTGGAAGCCCTCGGCTTGGAGAGCTGGGGCTTGCTCACTGAGGGAACGGGCTGAGACGCGCCGTAGGGAAGCATCCAGCTGACAGCCAGGCCGTGCTTGAGGGCTCCTGCTGATTAAGTAAACTGCAGCTCAGAAACACGTTTGAGGAAGTGATTTTGCCAAGTTGTTGTTCTTGTCTCAAAACTCACAAGTTCAGAAGATGCCTTGAAATGTCTGTTCATTAAATACTGTCACCAACAGAGGTCTGAGCAAGATAAATTCATCCCTGTCCACATCTGAACTCGCAAGGCAGAGATAAGGGTATTGGAAGAGGGAGCAACACTGCTCCCAGGGCCCCCAGACCTGAGCAGGGAGCTCCCGGGGCCCGAGCAACCCGCCACAGGCCAGCCCCATGCTCCTGGGGGACCATCAGGGACCACTTTGCCCAGCTTCTCGGGGGAACCCACTCACCTGGGGCTCATGCAGGGACTGGACAGAACTGCTAGCAGCATGCGTCGTCACTGCCTGGCACTGTCCACCAACACACAAGTGTGATACCAGCCACGCTCACACCATCTTCAGCTCCTGAGAGGCGCGTTCACTGGAGCGTGCTCAACTGGAGGAGGGGTGGCCCACGAGGACCCCACACCCAGGTAAGGAAATCTGAGCCTGCAGCGGGGCCATGACAGCAACATCATCTACCCCTGGCCCTGAGTTCCCAGCCCAGCTCTTGGCACCTGGCATATCATGAGCCTGAATCATGGTCACTGTGACTGAGGAAGCAGGAAACACCAGGGTCAGGGCTCGCAATGGTCACTGGAACCCACGCATAGTGCCCACAGGGTCCACGCTGCAGTTTGGGGTATCGTAGCCCCCACCCCACTCCTTGCCCAGAGCCAAAGCTCTAGCCCACTTGGCCGCGTTAGCAGACCCTGGTTTACTGTGTCATGGGATCTGACCTCGGAGCCTCACTCCCTTCCAGAGAGCGTACTCCTGACCCGCAGTCTGGGCGCACGACTTTGCCATAGCATTGACTTCAGGGGTGCTCCATCCAGGACACGCCGAGAAACAGAGAGCAGGATGTGTTGGGAGGGGCGGGCCGGACAGGAGACCCTGGCTGGGCTTTCTGCACCTCTTCCAGAGCGGGATCCTGGTGGGGAGAGAGGCCAGAGGCGGGCCTCTGCAGGATGTCTCCGCGACCTCGAGGGCGGTCTGTGCCTGCAGACTGCAGTCATGAGATTCCAGGGTGGCCATCTGAGACACACCCATGACCCTGCACCCCAGAGGGCAAAGACATGCGGCCGCTTCCCCTTCACCAGGCTCTCCTTGCCTCTGGTGCACATGGCCTCCCTGCTCCCAGCTCTTCAGCCTGGTTTGAGGGCTTGAGTCTAAGTGGCGTCAGGTGGGCACCCGGGAGAACCACACGCTCCTGCTCCCCATCATGGCCCTCACTTCCATGCCTCCAACCGCCCGAGTCCCCACCCTACTGTGTTCTGCGGTCACATGGCCACAGCCACCAGGGAGGTCACCCCAGGAGCTGCTTTCTTTAACATTTTGGGATAAGAAGGTATTTCTAAGAGAAGTATCGCCGTGCCCTTCACGCAGGTGCCTCCAATATCCACAGCCGACCACCTGCCCTCTGCGAGGGACAATCCCATTCAGCCTGATTGCCTGACACAGAATCAAGTGTGCCAAGCCGAGAACAAACGAGTTGCAGTTTAGCCTTGGTGTTTGTTTCCCCCTTATCTTCTATTTTGACCTCTCTTCCAGACCATTAAGAAAATGCTCCTGAGGCTATGGCCCAGCAGACCCTGGGGTAGGCAGGGTGGGTCGGTGCATTGGGAAGCCTGGTCATGCACCCTCAGCTGCAGATGCACAGTGAGGCCAGAGAGGGGAGGGCAGAGGGAGGAAGAGAGAGCTCATCATGCAGAAATCCCAGGCTGCAGGCCTGCCTCCGAAGGACGCTGATAGGGAATCCCGTTCTGAATCCTGCTCCTTTCCGTTGGATACACTCACCTTTCCAAGATGCAAAGGCAGGAGGCTTAGCTTTCTGAGGGTCCCTGCAATGACGAGGAATGGTAGGCAGAAAGGCCATCTGGGGACCAAACTTGTCCTGCAGCAACATTTTCCAGGTGGACAGCCAGCAGAGCGGGCAGAGCGGCAGAGGAAAGCCCCAAAGACTTAAAGGGATGTATTTTAGAGGGGGTAACCCCACTAGTTTTAAAAAGGCAGGAGGACATGCAAATTAAAACAATAAAGTTCAGGACCCTGACAGCAGCAAGCACCGGCAATGAGAACCCTCGGTCATTGCTGGAGGGAATGCAGAGTGACCCAGCTGCTCCGCAAGAGCTGGGCAGTTTCTTAGAAAACTAAACCCTGCTTATCATGCAACCAGCCATCGTGCTCTTGGCATTTATCCAGAGGAGGTGAAAACGTAGGTCCTCACTAACACCGGCACACCAGGTGTGCAGCAGTTTATTTGTACTGGTCAAAATCTGGAAGCAACCAAGCTGTCCGTCAGTGGACAGCTGTAGAGGAAGCTGTGGCACGTCCAGACAGTGGAATGTTACCCCGTGCTGTAAAGAATGTGTGGTTGAGCTGTGAACAGACTCTTCAGGATCGTAAGTGCAGATTGCCAAACTAAAGACCCAATCAGGAAAGGCCAAACTGCAAGATTCCAACTGTGAAGTCCTGGGAAAAGCCAAACTGTGGAGATAATAAAGAGATCTCAGTGTCCAGGAGTTGGGGAGCAGAGAGGGATGAGTAGGAAGAGCACAGAGAAGCTTTAGGACAGAACTCCCGTGTGATATTACGGTGGCGGAGGCTGCCATTGACATTTTCAAGACCCATGGAACACATTCCTCCAAAAGTAAACCCCAGTGTGACTGTGGGCCTGGGTGTCATGATGTGCAGGTTCATCCGTAGTGACAATGTGCTTCCGGTGGGGGCGTCAGCTGTGGGAGAAGCAGCCTGTGCATTGTCAGGAGTGATGAGACATCTCTCTACCTCCTTCTCGGTCTTGCTGTGAACCTAAGCTGTTCTAAAAGGCTTAAGTCTGAGAAAAATAGGAAGGAAACCAAAAAAAAAGAGACAGACACACAACCAACCTCAAATCAGACCGTCCACATTTGGATATGAAGGCATACAAGTTAAAGGCCACAGCCAGGCCCAGCGCCACCTCACAGTATGCTGGAAATCCCACCCGAGTCCTTGCTGGCACCTCGTCCCTCTACCAAGCACCTGTTGCCAGGATCTCAGGGGCTTGGTCAGCACCTGGTGTGGCAGTGTGTTCGCTCCTATGGCTACTGTGACCAAGTACTGCTCAAAAAGAAGTGTGTTCTGTCCATCCGAAATCAAGCTGTGAGCAGGGCCCTCTCCCTCCCGCAGCTCCAGGGGACCCCTCCTGCCTCTTCCAGTGTCTGGTGGCTCCAGTGGTCCTTGGCTTGTGGCCCCATCACAGCAGAGCCTTGTCACCTGGGCGATTTCAGGGTGTCTTCCCCTCTCCTGGTAAGGACTTCAGTGGTCAGTCAGATCCGGGCCCACACTATTCCCTAGTGACCTCTCCTCACTAATTTTCTTGGCCCTCTTTCCAAGTGAGGTCACACTCAGGTCAGGCTTGAGGGAACCTTTGTGAAGGACACGACTCAATCCTGGCAGCAGCAGGACGCAGCTCTGCCCTCTAGGGCAACACCACAGGCCCCTCCTCCTGTCCTCTCCCGTGCAGGCATCCTCTGTGAGGCAGGGGACACTAGGTCCTTTCATCGTCGGAAGCCCCTGAGGGCAGCCCCCACGTCAGCCCTCCACGTGGGGTTTCTGGAAGCCACAGCCGGCTCGCCTCCCCAAAGCAAGTCCCTGCCCCCTGCTCAGGGCACTCGCATGCAGATCTAGACCACCCCCTCCCGCTCCCTGAGCCCCCTTCCTCCTCCTCCAGCTGCTGTCCCTCCAGCTGCTGGGGATGAAGTGAGGTCCTGGGTGAGAAAGTGCCCAGCCTCCTCTGCCTGCTTCCCACCAGGTGCTCCACGGGGCTGAGTCCAGAGCAGCCACTGTGTGTTTGCAGGAAAGGTCAAGAGCTGGCCAAGCTCAGGCTGCAGGACACCTGGGGCTCACTCTGCCCCAGCGCCTTGTTCCCAGGAGCTTCAAGACAGGGCAGTGGCAGGGGTCCTTCACCAACACGGCCATGCTGCTGGTGAGCATGGCCCTCCAGGGCTTGGCCCCAAACTGCACAACCACATTTTGCCCATTAGCTGGACAAGCCACATATGCTGTGGCACATTGAAATTAATTTGTCATGCCTAAAGAAAGCACCGTCTCAATCTGCGTGCCTCTCAAAGCTGCAGAAAACTCAGGTTTCCTTTCATTCTGTCAGATAGCAAGTTTCCACATCCAAATCCTGCTTCGCGCTGAGAAAATTTCTGAAAACTGAAAGTATCTTAATATATAAAAAATTTAATTTAAACCTGGAGAGCCCCTGATATTTATATGTAAAGAAAACTTGTAAACTTTAAAACTTATAAAAATAACTAACAGAAAGATTTTGGAAAGATTTTTCCAGAAGATGCTGAGAACCAGGAAATTCAGGTTTCTAGATTCATATTTAAAGTTCTTGTAATCTGTCATCTGCCTTCTGGGGTCTTCGTTTCACATGGTCCTGGGCCGTCAGAGGAATCTGCTTCCTGCTTTCCTTCCCGACTCTGGACTTTTCCTGGGCTTTGGCCTCCGAAGTCCAAGGCTTCCCATCACTGGCACCTGCCTCTTTGTGACAGGTAGACCAGGAGTAGGTGTCCCCAGCCACTGCCTGAGCCCCGGACCCTCCACTGGTTTGCCTTCCAGCCATGTGCCCAGACCAGCTGTCCCCAAACCACCCGCCTCAAGACGCCCTGCTTTGCAGGCTGACGGTGGCTGTGTCCCGCCCAAGGGCAGAGGTGACAGTGCCAGGAGGCAGCACACACTTGTGCCACGCAGACCCCCAGAGCAGGGCCCACCCAGTCCCACCAGAAGCACAGCTCACAGCTCCCGCGGGCTCTCACCAGGGCCTCTCAGCCACGCCAGGGGGCACCTCTGTGCAGAGCTGCTCCACCCCCTCCCCCACCCCCGGCCCAGCCCTCCAGGCAGCGGAAACCCAGGAGACTCTGCTGACATGTGGGCTGAATGTCTTCTGCAGTTTACACCCTTGTGAATGAGGGAGCAACAACCTCCAGTCTGATCCTGTCAGCAACATGAGGTAGATTAGATGTGCTTTAATAATATGGATAATTACTAGCACTTCAAATTTAATTAAGAAAGATGCTTCTGGCTTTATTTGTATTGTGCTTCATATCTCTACTCATCTAACATCTAGGGATTAACAAGAAAAAGAATTATTTACACAAGATCTTCAGGTCCTCCAGAGAACAGAGGAGTGTTCCAGAGGCTGGGACATTAGCAGACATTGTTCAGATGCCCACAGTGCCTCTCTATCCACGCAGTAGGCCCCTTATCCACCAGGGATATGTCCCAAGACCATCTGCCTGAAACCACAGACAGTACCCATCCCTGTATGTGCTGTGATGATTTTTCCTACACATACTTGCCTAGGATAAAGATTAACTTACAGGCTAGGCACAGTACGAGATTAGTAACAATAGCTAATAATAAAGTAAAACAATTATGACCATATGCTACGATAAAAGTTAAGGCAATGTGCTCTCCCCCTCTCTTCCCCTCTCTCTCTCCCTGAAAAGCCAAGACGTGCATTAATACAGTCAGCCCACGAGGAACTGCAACCTCCGAGAGCAACGCTGTGACCGAGAGGGCTGAACTCTCCTAGAGCACAGGCCTGTTGTCCAGCCTGGGTCCAGGGCAGCAGATCCAAAGATGGTGCAGCACAGGGGCAGGCGGTAGGTGGGGCGGGACCATCATGCAAGCAGGACCCAGTGGAGGAGGAAGAGAGTCGCCTGTGCTGCAGTGGGCACAGCGCAGTGGGGGCTGCAGCCACATCGGCTGCCCTGGCGCCACTGCATCTCCTGCCTGGCTCCAACTGGGGCCGCCGGCCCATGGCTGCCTTTTCCGGAACCATCCACTGTTCTCACAGGACTGGCAAGTGCTGCTGAGCTTCATGAGCAGAGCCAACACACAGGTCTCACTCAGCCCCTTTCCAAACCTGCACCATCTGTGGCAAAAAGGGACTGGAAGAGACAAAGGACATGGCCTGCCAGCAGTACCGGCTTAGGTCAGTGGTGGCAAAGCTGAATGGCAGCCCCCTGTTGGTAGAAAGAGCCCCTGAGTCTGGGGAAGCCACGACCACCTTTGACCAAACGCCCACACCCAGGGCTGTTTAAGCAAGGACAACACCCTCGCACGTCCCTGGACTGCTGTCCTGCCGCAGCATATGTGGAGAGGCCAGTGTCCCTCGAGTTTGAGAACCAGGGTGGCTGGCACCAGGGAGCACCCACAATGTTCCAGGACTGCACTCAGGGCTACAGGGACCATCTGCTCCCCCGAGACCCCTCATCGTGCCTACAACGCCCACTCCATGGAGTGCCAACCACTCTGCCCACAGACAACAGCATGGAGACAGCAGGGCCAGGGGAGAAAGAGCCAGTGCCCCAGGTTCGGCCAGACCGAGAGACGGAGGACTCAGCCCCGAGCACGGAGCTCATGGGCGTGGACCCCTCTACCGTCTCTAGCCCTGACTCCCTCCTCCACTCAGGGCGAGGCAGGGGCCCCACGGCCAGGCTTCCCGTGTGTCCTGCGGGGAAGTTCAAGGGAGCAGTTCTCGTTCTTGGACAAGAAGACCTCACGCGTAAGAGACCCTCCCCGTCCCTCGGCTCATGGAGGGGACTGGGCAGAGTTCCCAGTGTACTCGCTGACTCTGGACCGAGCTCTTCGGCACTGCTGTCTCCCCCTCCCCTGAGCCACGTCCAGCCTCTGTCCAGATGGACAAGAGGGTTCCCACAGCGGCAGCCTGCCGCAGACCCACTGGAGCTCCTAGGCGAGGAGGCAAACAGCCGCCCTTCCATTCCGGGAGAGCCACGGGTGGCGTGCTCGCCCCTTGCGAAGAACAGTCACATGACACTGAACCTTCAGCACCTGTGGCAGCCTCAGAAGTCAGTGCAGATAACAAATCCTGGGCCTCCAGGCAGCTGAGGCTTCCAGTCAAGAGCGTCTGTGAAGACTCCAGTCTAAGTTCTGACCTACGAGCAGTCCCTTCCTGACAGTCTGAGAGAGATTTCAGTGTGGCCCCCACACGAGTCATTTGCTAAAGGGCTGGTATGAGCCTGATGTGGTGTTTAAATCAAGAGTAACAACAAGTGCAAAGTTGCTGTCTCCTGATGTGCTTGGAGCCTGCACGCTGTCCACAGTACCTGGAGCACTTGTCAACAGCAGCAAGGACAGTCCTACAACACAGTGACCTGCAGAGGCGGCTGAGGCCACCCTGGCAGCAAGCGCCTTCGAAAAGCGAGGCCAGAGAAGGCCTCTGGGGCAGCGCTCTAGAGAGTAGGCAACTCAGAACCGGCTACGACTGAACTTTAGAATCAAAGATTAAAAACGCTTTAAATCATTGAAGGAGCTGCTCAAGTTGCTGAAGCCCGCAGCTCGGGCTGCCCAGCTGAGGTGGCCTTTCAGAGCTGGCGGAGTGCTGCGCACGCCCTCCTGCATCCGTGCCGATTCCTCCCCGAGTCTCTCAAGCATTCAGGTCGGGGTCCGGGGGCTGCCACCTCCTGGAGGCGCGCCCAATCGGACAGGCAGGAGCGCTGCAGGAGGGTGCTTTCCTGGGGGCGGGGACGTGGGCACCGGGCCCAGGGCCTGCTGCTGAGTGGCCTTGCAGCCGTCCCGCGGGTGCTCGGCTGCCTTGTGTTTCTGAGGGGGCTGCAGGTGCAGGCACGCTGGCCCTGGGGGACGTCATCGCCACCTTGCCCTTCCCTCCAGTCAGCACTGTTGGGCTCAGGCACATTGACCTTTGCATCTAGCTGGGGACGTTTCCACGCACGTCCAGGTACCCTGGCAGCGGTTTGCACACTGGAGGTGACCGTAGATCAGTGGCCGCTCCCGCCCTGATGACGGTTATCAGTGCTGCATGGCCGGCCGCACCACGGGCCTGGAGGAGGCAAGAGTTGTGCTTCACCTCACACCGCAAGGGGCAGCCTCAGAGAATCGACACCCGCATCAACACCTGCGTGCAGCCAGGCAGGACGCGCTCTGCTCAACGTTGCCAAGCACAGGAGACAGAGCCAGGGCTGTGCTTCCAACGCTCTGCCTCCAACGTGGCTGGCAGCTGCTCTCCTTGCAGGGCACACGTGAATTATGCCCATCAACCAAGATTTTGTGAACATCTGACGCTACAGTGATGGGCCAGTGTGCGTGACGGGGGACAAGACCAGCCAGAACAGGGTCCCTGCCCGGCCAGGTCCACGGCTCCACCAGGGAAGCAGTCATGAGAGCCCAGCAGGGTCACCACAATCTACACAGGTATCAACCAGCCCGTGCCGGAGATCGGAAATCCCTGCTGAGTTGAGTAGTCACTCTGTGGCCAGAGTCAGAGTCTCGTCGAAATGTCACCCCAATGTTCTGAGATAGTCTCATCTGCACAGAAGCACAGGAACATTCTGGAATGGGCACCTGTCTGCCTGTCTCTTGGCAGGTGATGGGAACTCCGTGTCACCTTAGCAGGAGGGCCACCCCCTGGATTTGTCCTGCAGTGTGTGACACATCTGCTTCACTCCACCAATGCCACCCCTGGCCTCACACCACATGCATTTCATGTTGCTCCAGGACTCAAGATTCAAAAGAGGAGATAGTGACTTGGGACCAACTCAAAGCCGCCGGGTGAGTTTCTCCCATAGGGGAGGCGTCCCCGATGGGGCAGTAGCCCCGGAACGCAGAGAACTTTGTGAAGTAGAGTGACTCAGCGGGTCGCCCCTCCCCCGCCAGAGCGGTAAACACGGACAGCAGGGCAGCCTTCGCAGGCAACGTTCTCTTTCTCTGGCAGCCACTCTTTCTCTGGAGGAAGAGACGAGCGACGGGTCACTGGGGCTTGGAACATATGTACGAGGCTCCAAGTGACTGGTCAGAGGGCGGGTCGCATAGCCAGGCGATTAGGTGCATAGCAAGGTCCGGTCCAGGGACCTAGGCACCTTTTCTTGAATGAACTACACAGAGACAAGCTGAGGGGCGAAGTGAAGGTTCCAGGACTTCGGGCAGCTTCTCTAAGAAGGGACAACCTAAGGAGACTCGTCTACGAAGGGTGAGGCTCCCAGGCCCAGGAGAGCTACACAGAGACCAGCTGAGGGGTGGAGCGAAGGTTCCAGGACTTCGGGCAGCTTCTCTGAGGAGGGGCCACCTAAGGAGACTCGTCTGCAAAGGGCAGGGCTCCTAAGCCCAGGAGGTAGGTCCAGGCCCCTGGAAACGTTGCTTGGGAAGGCTGCCCTGCCCAGGCGGTAGTTGTGGACTGAGGGGAACCTCTAGGAGGGGAACTGACTAGCGAGACCTCCCCACCGGGTGGGTCTTCCCCGCCGAGTGAGGTTTTCCCACAAAGACGGTAAAACCAGAGACACAGGCCCAAACAGGCATTGCCTCAGCCCGCAGTCTAGTTCCCCTTTGGATGACCATTGGTCAACAAGTAGAGGCACCTCTACCCTCTAGCAGGGAATATACCCCACCTGAAGACCACCACCCCTAGAGAGGCAGCTACCTAGGGGAACACCGAAGTATCAACTTCCTCTAAGACTTCAGGCTACTGAAGGATAAGAGGGGATACACTAGCAATCTTCAGGGACATTATAAGTCAATAGAGGAAATCTGCAACATCTCTGCAGTCCACTGATACCTGAACAATATGAGAAAACAAGGGAAGAAAATGCCTCAAACAAATCTGGATGTTATATCAATAAAATCCAATGACAGCATGGCAGAAGAAATGTCAGAAAGGGAGTTCAGAATGTACATAATAAACATGATAAGGGAAGCAAACGATGAAATGAAAGAGCAAATGCAGGCATTGAATGAACGCACCAATAGACAGTTAAAAGAGCAAATACAGGAAGCAAAAGACCATTTCAATAAAGAGTTAGAGATATTGAAAAAAAAACAAACAGAAATCCTTGAAATGAAGGAAACAATAAACCAAATTAAGAACTCCATAGAAAGCTCCATATCCTAACCAATAGGATAGAACACCTGGAAGACAGAACCTCAGATATTGAAGACAAAATATTTAACCTCGAAAACAAAGTCGAACAAACAGAGAAGATGGTAAGAAATCATGAACAGAATCTCCAAGAACTATGGGATATCATGAAAAGGCCAAATTTGAGAATTATTGGGATTGAGGAAGGCTTAGAGAAACAAACCAAAGGAATGAACAACCTATTCAATGAGATAATTTCAGAAAATTTCCCAAATCTGAAGAATGAAATGGAAAATCAAGTTCAAGAGGCTTACAGGACTCCAAATACACAAAATTACAACAGACCCACACCAAGGCACATTATAATGAAAATACCTAACATACAAAATAAAGACAGAATCTTAAAGGCTGTGAGAGAAAAGAACCAAATTACATTCAGGGGGAAGCCAATACGGATATCAGCAGATTTTTCAATCCAGACCCTAAAAGCTAGAAGGGCCTGGAATAACATTTTTCAAGCCCTAAAAGAAAATGGATGCCAACCAAGAATCTTATACCCAGCAAAACTTACCTTCAGATTTGACGACGAAATAAAATCCTTCCATGATAAACAAAAGCTAAAAGAATATACAAAAAGAAAGCCAGCATTACAGAACATTCTCAGCAAAATATTCCATGAAGAAGATATGAAAAACAAAGAAGCAAATCAGCAAAGGGAGGAGATATCCTAAAGGAACTCTCAAATAAAGAGGAACCAAGTTGTGTCAAAAATAAGCAAATAAATGAATAAAATGAGTCAAATGACCGGGAATACAAATCATATCTCAATAATAACCCTGAATATTAACGGCCTGAATTCATCAATCAAAAGACATAGACTGGCAGATTGGATAAAAAAGAAAGATCCAACAATATGTTGCCTGCAAGAGACTCACCTCATAGAAAGAGATACCCATAGACTAAAGGTGAAAGGATGGGGAAAAACATACCATGCACATGGACTCAGCAAAAAAGCTGGAGTATCCACCCTCATTTCAGATAAAGTGGACTTCAAGCCAAAGTTAATCAGAAGGGATAAAGAAGGACATTTCATAATGCTTAAGGGAACCATAAATCAGCAAGACATAACAATCATAAATATCTATGCCCCAAACAGTGGCTCACCCATGTATGTCAAACAAATCCTTCTCAATCTCAGAAACCAAATAGACCACAATACAATAATACTAGGTGATTTTAACACACCTCTCTCACCACTGGACAGATCTTCCAAACAAAAATTGAACAAAGAAACCATAGATCTCAATAACACAATCAATAATTTAGACTTAACAGACATTTATAGAATATACCATCCAATGAAGAGTGAATACACTTTCTTCCCAGCAGCACATGGATCCTTCTCTAAAATAGACCATATATTATGCCACAAAGCTAATGTTAGCAAATACAAGAAGATAGAGACACTTCCTTGTATTTTATCAGACCATAATGGATTGAAACTAGAAATAAATGAAAGAGCAAAAAACAGAAATTACTCCAACACCTGGAGATTAAACAATATGCTATTATATGAGGAATGGATAACAGAAGATATTAGGAAGGAAATTAAAAAATTCTTAGAGGTAAACGAGAACAAAGAAACATCGTATCAAAATCTCTGGGACACTATGAAAGCGGTACTTAGAGGAAGATTTATTTCATGGAGCGCATTTAATAAAAGAAGTAAAACTCAAAAAATAAATGACCTAACACTACAGCTCAAAGCCCTAGAAAAAGAAGAACAGACCAACACCAAAAGTAGTAGAAGACAGGAAATAGTTAAACTCAGAGCTGAAATCAACGAAATTGAAACGAAAGAAACAATACAAAAAATTGACAAAATAAATAGTTGGTTCTTTGAAAAAATAAACAAAATTGATAAACCTTTAGCCACACTAACAAAGAGAAGACGAGAGAAAACCCAAATCACCAAAATTCGGAATGAACAAGGAAATATCACAACAGACACGACTGAAATACAAAACATAATTAGAAGCTATTTTGAAAATCTATATTCCAACAAAATAGAAAATTTCGAAGATATCAACAAGTTTCTAGAGACCTATGAATTGCCTAAACTAAACGAGGAGGACATACACAATTTAAATAGACCAATTTCAAGTAATGAAATAGAAGAAGTCATCAAAAGCCTACCAACAAAGAAAAGTCCAGGACCTGATGGTTTCTCAGCCGAGTTCTACAAGACCTTTAAAGAAGAGCTCATTCCAATACTTTTCAAAGTATTCCATGAAATAGAAGAGGAGGGAACCCTCCCAAACTCATTCTATGAAGCCAATATCACCCTGATACCTAAACCAGACAGAGACACATCGAGGAAAGAAAATTTCAGACCAATATCCTTAATGAACATCGACGCAAAAATTCTCAACAAAATTTTAGCAAATCGCATACAAAAATGTATTAAAAAGATAGTGCACCATGATCAAGTGGGTTTCATCCCAGGGATGCAAGGTTGGTTCAACATCAGGAAATCAATAAATGTAATTCACCATATCAACAGACTTAAAGTCAAGAATCACATGATTATTTCAATAGATGCAGAAAAAGCATTTGATAAAATACAGCACCCCTTCATGCTCAAAACACTAGAAAAAATAGGGATAGTGGGAACATTCCTTAACATTGTAAAGGCCATCTATGCTAAGCCCATGGCTAATATTATTCTTAATGGTGAAAAACTGAAAGCATTCCCCCTAAAATCTGGAACAAGGCAGGGATGCCCTCTCTCACCACTCCTATTCAATATCGTCCTTGAAACTCTAGCCAGAGCAATTAGACAGACCAAAGAAATTAAAGGGATACGAATTGGAAAAGAAGAACTCAAACTATCCCTATTTGCTGATGATATGATTATATACTTAGAGGAACCAGGAAATTCCACCAGAAAACTCTTAGAACTCATAAGTGAATTCAGTAAAGTAGCAGGATACAAGATCAATGCTCATAAATCAAATGCATTTTTATACATAAGTGATGAATCTTCAGAAAGAGAAGTTAGGAAAACTACTCCATTCACAATAGCCTCGAAAAAAATAAAATACTTGGGAGTCAATCTCACAAAAGAGGTGAAAGACCTCTACAGTGAGAACTACAGAACACTAAAGAAAGAAATTAAAGAAAACCTTAGAAGATGGAAAGATCTCCCATGTTCCTGGATAGGCAGAATTAATATTGTCAAAATGGCCATACTACCAAAAGTGCTATACAGATTCAATGCAATTCCAATTAAAATCCCAACGATGTACCTTACAGAAGTAGAACAAGCAATCATGAAATTCATCTGGAAGAATAAGAAACCCAGAATTGCTAAAGCAATCCTTCGCAGGAAAAATGAAGCAGGGGGTATTGCAATACCTGAACTTCAACTGTACTACAAAGCAATAGTAACAAAAACGGCATGGTATTGGTACCAAAATAGACAGGTAGATCAATGGTACAGAATAGAGGACACGGACACAAACCCAAACAAATATAATTTCCTCATACTAGACAAAGGGGCCAAAAATATGCAATGGAGAAAAGATAGCCTCTTCAATAAATGGTGCTGGGAAAATTGGAAATCCATATGCAACAAAATGAAAATAAACCCATATCTCTCACCGTGCACAAAACTAAACTCAAAATGGATTAAGGACCTCGGAATCAGACCAGAGACCCTGCATATTATAGAAGAAAAAGTAGGTCCAGATCTTCAACATGTCGGCTTAGGACCAGACTTTCTCAACAGGACTCCCATAGCACAAGAAATAAAAGCAAGAATCAACAACTGGGATAGATTCAAACTAAAAAGCTTTCTCTCAGCAAAGGAAACTATCAGCAATGTGAAGAAAGAGCCTACAGAGTGGGAGAAAATCTTTGCCAATCATACTTCAGATAGAGCACTAATCTCCAGAATCTATAAAGAACTCAAAAAACTCAACACCAAGACTACAAATAATCCAATCGACAAATGGTCTAAGGAAATGAACAGACACTTCACAGAAGAAGACCTACAAACAATCAACAAACATATGGAAAAATGTTCAACATCTCTAGTAATAAAAGAAATGCAAATCAAAACCACCCTAAGATTCCATCTCACCCCAATCAGAATGGCGATTATCAAGAACACAAGCAACAACAGGTGTTGGCGAGGATGTGGGGAAAAAGGTACACTCATACATTGCTGGTGGGGTTGCAAATTAGTGCAACCACTCTGGAAGGCAGTATGGAGATTCCTTAAAAAACTTGGAACGGAACTACCATTTGACCCAGCTATCCCACTCCTTGGCCTATACCCAAAGGACTTAAAATCAGCATACTACAGAGATACAGCCACATCAATGTTCATTGCTGCTCAATTCACCATAGCCAGATTGTGGAACCAACCTAGATGCCCTTCAGTTGATGAATGGATAAAGAAACTGTGGCATATATATACAATGGAATATTACTCAGCCATAAAGAATGATAAAATTATGGCATTTGCAAGCAAATGGACGAAATTGGAGAATATCATGCTAAGTGAGATAAGCCAATCTCAAAAAACCAAAGGAAGAATGATCTCGCTGATAAGTGGATGATGATACATAATGGGGTATGGGAGGGGTTAGTTTTAGGGTTAGAGTGAGGGGCAAGAATGGGGGAAGGAAGGACTGTATAGAGGGAAAAGAGGGATGGGAGGCGTGGGGGGAAGGGGAAAAAATAACAGAATGAATCAACCAACATCACCCTATGTAAACGTATGATTACACAAATGGTATGCCTTGACTCCATGTACACACAGAGAAAGAACATGTATCCCATTTGTTCACAATAAAAAAAAAAAAAAAAAAAAATGAAAAACCAAGGCAGGAAATAGAGACGATGCCCGAGTAAAAATGCACAGCTGCTTCTCTTGGGGCCACTGCGGTCGGTGCAGGTGGCACCCACGCATCCACCTGAGGTTTGCTGGACACCCCAGGCTGGGCACTGGGGTGGCATGGTCCTTGCCCACAGGATGGTCCCTAGCAGGGAAACTGCTTGGTAGAGAAGCCACTCCCCTCCTGCCTCCTCCTTGCCATTCCGGGTTCCCCCGGAGTGAGCCCTCCGGCTGGGCCTCCTGAGATGGAGGCGAATAGCTTTGTGTATCCAGACGGCTTGACGCCGTGGCCCCCCCCCAGCACGTCTGGAGAGAGAGCCGTTCAATTCTGAGTCACCCAACAGTCACAGCTTGTTCCGCACAGCCTAAAAAGACCTTCACGTGTGCCGTGTGGCTTAGAAAGCTACATTTCAAGGCTCAATCTTTAAAACTGTTGGTGCAGGAGACCTTGCCTTTGGGCTTGCAGTTTGGGTCTTAGAGAATGGCATTCACTCCCGAATCCTCTGCCCAGGGAAGACCAGAGCCGAGGGACGGGTCACTGAGCTTCGGCCTGACCTCACTGGCTGCCTGAAGACCAGTCCCCAGATAGGGCTGGGTGGGCTGCTGGCCCTTCCCACAGGCGGCCTTCCAGGGACAAAGGCACAGGTAGGTCATCTTCAGGAAGCCCTCAGTCCCCACTGGTCAGGCCTTGAGAGGGGAACACTAGTGAGCCCCACGCGCAGCAGGAGGGGCCGAGCAGCAGAGCGCCATCCTCGGAGCCCGTCCACACGGCCCCTGCCCACGTCCCGGCCTAGCGACACCTCGGCTCTCACAACCAGGCAGCACAGGACCGGGCACAGGACCAGGTCCACCAGGAGGGGACACGCAGTGTTTGGGACCCGGTCTGTGGCCACTGAAGAGCAGAGCTCGCAAACGCCCGAGAGGAAGCGCTGTGCTTCTGGAGAGCTCATCCCAGATGGGGAGGAGCCGTGCTGAGTTCAGAGTCTCTGTCCTGATCACCCACTGGTGACCCAAGGGCGTCACACCGCCAGCCGCCAGCCACACAGAGTCCTCCCGGCTGAGGGCAAGGGCAGGAGACAGGCTGGACCCCCCAGCCTCTGCCCCTCAGCCTGCCCAGCCTAGGAAAACGCCCCAAGCGGCTAACAAGTGACCAGATGACCAAATCTCAGGCAGGAAGGGTATCTCTCTTACAATCCCCCAAACACGCCCCCAGAGCGTGTTTTGAACTGCTTTAAGATCCACGAGGATTCTGCAGCCCACCCATGATGCTTCCTGAGGGAGTCTGATGTAATGTGTTGAAATTATGGCTTGACAGCAAACTCCAGAGACGCTGTCCTGCCTCCTGCGGGCCACGCAGGGCACGTCCACTCTGCTCAGAGCAGCTCAGCACTGGGGGCACAGAGGATGAAGTGTGGCATTTATAGTTTTCAAGCAACTTCTGCCAAGAAACTCGTCACTTGACATTTCTAAAATTTATATCTAAATAATTATATGTGGTAATTGAAAGCATTAGAAAGCACGCTACGTGCCAACCAGTTAATTAAAAATTTAAAAGGCACGCGAACACAAACACTTGCTGGTTAGAGAACGTGTCGCTGCGGGTTGCCATCAGATCTCCCAGCTGCAGACCCTGAGGAGGGGCCCCACACGCCCATCACAGGGTCTCCCGAGGAGCGAGCGAGCAAGCTGGGGGCGGGACCGGAGAGTCGGCAGACCCAGAGTGTGCTAGATTCCTGGGCTGCTGGAACAAATTAGCACAAAGTCGGAGCTTAAACTACAGACACTCACTCTCTTGTGGTCCTGGAGGCCAGAAGCCAAGACCAGCATGCCATCCAGCGGCTCCCAGCCGTCTTGGGGAAGAAACGGGCAGCTGGCTTTCTCCCAGCGCCCACTGGCTACTGGCCTGCGGCCAGGTCGGTCCACTCTCTCTCCAACAGCACATGGCCTTTTCCTGTGGGTCTCTGTGTCCTCACATGACCTTCTTATGAGGACACTGGCCATTGGATGAGGGCTCACCCTAACCCAGTAGATCTCGTCTCAGCTGCACACATCTATTTCCAAGTAAGGTGCACCCGGAGGCTTGGAGAACATGAATTTGGGGGAAACACAGGCAGCGAAGACCCCAAGGTGCAGTGAACAGGTCAGAGCCACAGCTGGCACACCCCAGACACAGGTCAGTGGCTCCACAGTCCCTCACCTGTTCCAGGATGCCTCTGAAGGGTTTCTGCTGGTCCTTCCAGGCAGGAATGACCTTGCTGTAGTGAGGTGGCACCTCCAAAAGTGGCCTTCCTTCCAGGAGCATTGATAGGGTCATGGCGACCCACCCAGGGGCTAGGCGCCCCGCCTGTTGCCGCCCTCAGACTCGGTCCACGGCTGCTGTTCGCCTGAGTGGCACAGCCCGAGCACCTCCAGGACCCCCAGCTCTTGTAGGCCAAGCCAGAGACAGTGCCTAGAATGGGTGTTCAAGCAGAGGGGAGAATGTTCCAGAAGGAGGAGCTCTGTGAAGCCAGGGAGGTATGAGGGTGCGGGCCAGGCAGAAGCCCTGAGTAGCCCAGCGTGTGCAGAGAAGCGCTGGAGCCAAGTGGGAGGCGGCGGTGCCAGGACGCAGAGCCAGGCCTGAGACAGGCCGCCTCCCGCTGGCCAGTCGTCGAACAACAGTGCAGAGCTAATGAACTACCTTCATCTCTGGAAGTGGCATAAATGTCATTAGAAGCTAACCCGAGCTTATTGGCTTTATTTAACTCTGACAAGTATAGAACGCAGCATTAAAAATGCAATTAGCTGGGGCACTGCGGGAGAAACACACCCGTCAGACGGATGTCTCTGGGGGAGAGGAGATATTCAGAGTGCATAAATCTTGAAATTCTCACAGTTACACCCCAAAGCTATTTATTGCCCCAAACTTCTCCACTCTTGGCATCACAGGCAATCAGATAAGAAGTAAAGTCTCTCCTCAAATTACACCATTTCCCAGTCAAAGAAAGTGGTCCGGAAGTCAAAAAGATTGACAGCTAACCTGTTGGAAAATGCCGCACATTGGGGTGGTCTGTCTTGGGGTGTCAACTTGACTGGGCAAGGCTGCCCAGGCATTTGGGCAAACAGTGGCCTGGGCATTCCTGTGAGGGTGCCTCTGGTGATATTGACATCTGAATCAGTCAACTGAGTCAAGAAAATGACCCTCCACAATGTGGGTGGGCCTTGTTCAATCAGTTGAAGACCTAAATAGGGCAAAAGACTGAGTGAGGGGGCATCCTCTTACTGCCCACTGGGCTTAGCACACAGTGCTGCCCACCAGTGCACACCAGACTGACAACTGCACCATCAGCTCTCCTAGGGCGCCAACCTGCCAGCCAGCTACACAACTCAGGACTTGCCCGGCTCCATGATCACGTCAGCCAGTTCCTTGTGTTCTCTCTCTCTCTCTCTCTCTCACACACACACACACACCACCTCTCCTGAGCCACCCAGGTCTCGGTGGCTGGCTGGGTCAGAAGTTCCCTTGTCAACCACATGCTGCATCTGCTTATGTGGACACTGCCCCTGCTGAGACCCTGGGGAGGGACACACCTTCCTGACAGCCACAGGATGAGGAGGCCAGCTCATCAGTGGGCATGTGCCACCACTAGTTCAAGATGCACGGGAGGTAGACAGGAGCTGAGTGGGCATGAGGCCTGGCCTTGCTCCAGGAGACTGGAAAACTGGCAGAGACTGTCCATGCCCCCATGGCCCTAAAAGGCAGTCACAAAAATAGAGCAGCCGGGGACCTGCCTCTCCCCAGAGGCCAGGCGCGGGTCCCAGGGGCCTGTCTCATTCACCATCACAGAGCACTCAGATTTTCTTGACACATGAAAGGTTCGGATCAATCAGTGCTAATTGCAGGTTTCTGTGCTACACTCCTGGCTTAAGCTGTTAGCAAAAATTACATTTCATTACATTTTATACTAATCAGCTTCAAGAGCAGAGTGCAAAATTAACTCGAAATAATTTCATGCTCACGAGTAACCTTTATTTGCTGAATTGTGGTGTTTTGCAGTAACCATTTCATCCCACTGCATAATAACAGCGTTCTCTGGTTAGGGCACAGCCCCACACGACAGCTGTTATCCTAATCAGCTACCCGTAGCGCATCTTCACGTCAGCCCCAGTCAATAGCTCACACCATTTGTTACTCCGTGAACTTCAACACCATGAGTGTTATCGGTTAAATAAATGCACTCCAAAGTGTGGTCTAATGAATCCGAACCAATGTCAAAAACAGTCACACTGGAAATCCTGAAATCTGCCAAATTCAGGACTTCTGTGAAATATGGAAGTCTCCAGGAACCAAGTGCCCAGCATACTCCCAACACGCCTCCTCTGGCGAGTTCTCCCAGACGCGGTCTCGTCTGCAGGAAGCAGGGTCTGAGCGTTCAAGACCCTCCCTGGAGACGCAGCTCCTGCATTTGTCCTTTTGCTTTTTTCTGATAACATTTTCTCCCACATTCACCCAAACTTGTCTTTCAAAAGCCAATATTGAAGCAATAAAATATCATGTTTACTAAGACTTTACAGTCACACACGTAGGAGGATTTGGAGGTTTCACTTGACCATAAGCTCAGTGCCAGACAACAGATCAGCACAGGACGTCAAGATGGCCAAAGAAACCCGGAGCTGCGGGAACAGATCCTAACATCTCAGAAGCGGGAGGCCACAGCTGTGCCTGTAGCTGCCGCAGAGCCACATGTAGATACGAGCAGCTCACTTGGACAAGAAAAGGCAGCCACGTTTCAGAGAAGACAGAGATGGCGAAGCAGGGGAGCCAGCCTGGAGATGCAGAGCGAGGCTGGTCTCAAGGTGCACATCACAGCAGTGGAAATACATTGCCAGGAAAGCCCAGGCGAGACGGGGCTTCAGGATACTCAGCAGCTCCGACATGGAGCAGGCCACTGGAATAGGGTCTGTCCCCTGAGGTTCTACGCCAAAAGCTGTTCAGAGAAGACCCTGCAGGTGGTTTTCTTGTATCTGCCTTGAAAAGTAAGTGCTTTGCTGAGCTATCCTTCAGGCAGAGACCAGGAGTCTCCTTGAATTAAGGAGATAGAGCAGGAGTCACCAAAAGCCAAAGAACCTCGAGTTCATAGGTCAGAGCCAAAGAGGAGTGAACTGCTCCCTATGAGAACTCCCGAGATCTACAGTGGCTTCCCTTGAACATCCAGCAGAGCGCTGATCAGGTGTGCATGCGAGAAAACCACCCAAGACCAGGAAAAGAGCCACCCTTCCTTTGGATTAGAGGACGCCATCACCGAAGCTCACATGGGGCGGGGAAGAGTACCTAGTCCCACCACCCAAGGCACTGCCCTGAGCCCACAGCTCACCCTGTCAGGTCTGTGCCACATCCAGGCTGCGGGCTGACCCACCCTCGAGTGACACAGCTCCTGGCCTGTGGCCCAAACGTGCCCAACCTTTACCACGCTCTTTCCACCACCAGAAGCTGGCTTTGCATGAAAAGGCATGCCCCGTCCACTGCTCAGAATGCTGTGCGAGAGGGTAACCGTCAGCCCTGCCCGGCTCCTGGCAGGTGAGCTACCACATCGGGGAGGGTCTGAAGCAGAATGCCAGCCTCGGCCCCAGGGGCCACCAGCAACACGTTCCATCCTGCACCTCCAAGCCTTGGAAATTGGAGTTCTGCTTCTAGAGGCACTGCGTGGAAACCGAACTTGACATAGAACTAATTATGTGTGCATCGAACAATCGAACAATCACGCGAAACAGGTGGAGTGCTCTAATGGAAGAACAATGGCTGCGGAGGAAGGAGCCAAGGCCTCCTGGCAACTAGCAGGGAGGCTCCTCTCTGCTGCCGAGGACGCCCAGCAGCCTGTGGCAGTGTGCCTCTGAGACCCAAATGTGAGCAGCCATGTGTTGCCATTTCTGGCCTCTGCGACCCAGTGCATCCCCCAGACCTGTGCTGGGTCAAGGCCACCGCGTTGCCATGCTCACGGAGCAGGCAGCAGGCCGTTCTGCAGCTGCCGGCTAGACACGCTCTCCCCTCGGGAGCCAGTGCCCCTCGACCTCCTGTGCCGAGCAGAGCCCCAGAGCCTCAGGCCTCTTGCTGCAGACCTGCAGCTCTCCAGCTGATCAGCCATGAGGAGGAGTGGTCCTCGAGGCCTCTGTGTCTTTACACTCAATCTTAAACCTATTACCGAGTACGATCATCTCCACCCCAAAACCCACCCTGGACCCACCTGCTCCCCCTCCGCCCACCCTAACCCCAGCATGGCGCTCCTGCACCTGGCTCAGGTGGTCCCGACACCTGCAGTCAGTTCTAAGTATGCATTAGATGACACTCTGCTGAGCTGAAATCTTCCAAGAATTTGCACCTCACCCAGAATCAAGGCCAATGTCCTGAGTGTGACTTCTGAGGACAGTGAGCCCCACCTACCATGACAGCCCCAGCTTGTGCTTCCACCCTGGTCCCCAAACCCCAGCACCACTATCCTTTCGCTGTTTCCTGGGCTACATCAAACTGCCCACCTGCACTAGACAGGAGAGCATAGCCAACTCAACAGGTAAATCTGGGATCTCCGTGGCTCAACAATGTGAAGGTGTTTCTCAACTTGCTGAGTTCAGTGGGGACCAGCTCTCCCTCCTCCAGCCTGAGGCTCCAGCACAGAGGGACACAGAGACAGGAGAGAGAGGGCAGATAGGCACAGCACCCCTTCAGAGCTGCAGGCTAAGTGACACATGCTGACCGTGTGCTGAGTCCCCGGGTCACACGTCACACCCGAGCCTAGCACCAGGCTGAGCCTTCCAGGAACCTGACCTGTGTCATGAGTGGAGGAGGGAGCAGGGAGGAGGGAGAGCGTCTGCAGATCACACGGCCATGTGAGGAAGTGACTTTGAAACAGAGGAACGTGGGGAAGGAGTCAGCCAGGCAAGAGCCCAGTGCCACTTTACCTGCAGGCCTGGGCCCAGAGTGGTGTCCCTCCCTGGTTGGGGCTCCCCTCCGTCCTCTCTCTGACTCCTGGCTGCACTGACCCATAGCAGGCACTGGCAGGAGGAAGGGCAGGCTCAGCTGCACCTGCGGCAGCCCAGGTGCAGGCTGTGCTGGGCACCACACCTGCCACCAAGGAACCTCTCTCTTTCTGTGGCTCTGGCCAGGCTCAGGGACCCACATCCTCAACTTACTCCTCGGGTCAAGGGAGACACAGGCTCCCTGGGTGCTGCCCATGAGTGTGGCCCATCTGCTGGTCTGTCACTGCCCAGGCCTCTTGCTGAACTCTCTTCAATCACTTCTGTCCTGCAGAGCTTTCCATGGCACGTCCTTGTGCCCGGGTGCTGAAGCAGAATACTGAGACAGGCGGTTTAGCTGAAGTCTGACCTCACACAGTTCTGGTGACCCGGCCTGGGGAGCCTGAGGCTCGGCATAGCAAGGCTGTTCCTGGTGAGAGCATTCCCCAGGGTCCTAGAGCAAAGGGAGCTGCAATCTCCCCTTCCACAGGAGGCTAATCCCGCCAAGGGACCCTGCCCTCATGACCTCGGCTGAGTCTAACCACCTCCCGAAGGCCATGTTTCCTAAAGCCGTCACACTGGGGTCAGGGCTTCCACGTGTGAAGTGGGGTACATGAATACCTTAGCTCTCACGTGGTGGAGGTTGGACTTAAACCCTGGTCCTCAGACTCTACTGTGTGAACCTAACGCGTATGGACTCTGAGCTGATGGGAGGCGGCATCCTGTGGCTCTAGGCCTTGGATGTCCTTCCTGACTGCCGGAGACCAGTCTCTCCACTGCCCCAAGGCCCTGATTCCACGAGTGACAGGCAGCATCCACAGCCCCAGTCAGTGCCCTGCCTTCAGGTCCCCGTGGGCAGCAGCAGAGCCTGACGGCAGGTCATCTCACCTTCTCGCCCTCCGAGGATGCCACGGTTCTCCTTCCCTTTAAAGATGACGGAGCCGACACCGAGCACCAACGGACAGCGCGTCAAAGGCCAGGCACCCGTGTCCTGCCACCCTGGGCCCGGAGGCTTTGGCTTTGACTCTCCTCGTGGCTGGGGAGCCGCAGTGGTGCCATCTTTCACCCCGAGGTTGATGGGCTGCGTCCTCTCCCCTTTCCTTGGATCTGTCGGGCTAGAGGTTGGTCAATTTTATTGATCTTTCCAAAGAGCAACTTCTGGTTTTATTGTCTTTTCACTACTTTTCTGTTTTCAATTTTATTGATTTCTGCTCTTATCTTTATTATTTTTTCCCTTCTGGTTGTTTTGGAATTGATCAGCTCTTTCTTTCTAGCTCTCAGCTTTCTTTCCTGGGTTTCTGGATTTGAAACCTTTCTTAATATAAATATTCAATGCTGTGAATTTCTCCCAAAGCGTTGCTTCAGTGACACCCCACGTCTTGTATTTCGTGCTTTAATTTTCGTTCAGTGGAGAAGAGCCCCTCCCACGCCTTTGGGCTTCCCTTTGAGCACCACCCTTCCCTTTCCAGATCTGGAGGGGCTTCCAGTGGCCCTGTCACAGATCACGCCCTCCCGGGCAGAGGAGACAGCTCTGCGACCTGAACCCTTCTGAGGGCCACATGCTCTGGTCCTGGTCAGTGCCCCATGGGCACCAGGAGCAGCAGCACCTGCTCCTGCCAGCAGTGGAGTTCTGGTGCCAGTCCTGGGGAGTGGGCAGTGCCCTGCCCTGTGCCCTTGCGGACTCTCTTACTCCCCGACTGTGTGTAAAGTGCCATCTTCCCCACTAGCAGCCTGGCTCCCTTTTCCCCCAGCGCCCACGCCGCTTCTGCTTGGCGAGTCTAGAGCTCCTTCCTGTGCTGCAGGCACACTCGGGATTGATGACTGGCCTCTCTGGTGTGCCATCCTCCTCAGCCTGCACACGCCAGGCCGAGGCCCACCTGCCAGCATGGCCACTGCAGACTCTCTGCAAGGCTCTGCGTGGTGCCTCGTCCCACATCTTCATGCGTGGAGTGGGCTTCTGGTCGCAGCAGTTGCTAGATCTCGTTTCTGTATCCAGTCTGATCCTCTCTGCTTCTGAGCTGTTTTGAAAGGTGGAGGTGTTCAGGACACGGCAGGGATGTGATGTTGTTATCGACATGACTGGACCTAAGGCCGCCATTGCGGTGATTCCCAGTCTCCCTGACTACCCTTGCTTCTGTCTCCCCTCCTTTCTGACTGCTTTTGTTACCATTCGAGCTGTTCTTTTGATGTTGTCTGTGTCTCCACACTGGCTTATTAATCACGCTTCTTGTAAAGGTCTTAAGGCCTGCCGCTTTAATATTCCATGACTAGGAACCTAGATCCACCAAACAAGAGTTTGCCGGTGACTGCCTACTTGTGAAAGTAGGTGACTGCCTACTTGTGAAAGAAGCCTAGGTTGGGGAATGGATCCCCTGGGTATCCAAGAGCATCGGCAGTGCATTTAACAGGGTGCAACTGACACGTACGACTGACAGCCCGTTTCCAGTGTGACGGCTGCACATCCACATCAGGGAAGGGACAGTGACAGCATGAGTCCCCAGAGCTGACCCGGGCGGGAGAACCCGTGCTGCTGCTCATCACCGGCTCCTCTGTGCCCCCGGCTGGACAGTGCGGGAGGAAAAGCCTGGTCACGAGGCTCTTTTCCTCCCGCTCCTGCCCCTCTTCCTGTGTCCACAGGAAGGCACCTGGTTGACACCACCGCCCAGGCCCCCGGAGGAAAGCAGTGTCCTGCTCCAGGAGTGCTGGACGCCGAAGGTGCCTCAGGCAGCTCTGTGCTTCTCCGGGTGTCACTGAGCTGAGCTCAGACGCACATTGTCTGGGAAGCTGATATTCAAAGAACAAACAAGTCGCCGAGACAAGGGAAGATGAGTTCCCAGCGCAATTAGTCAGCAAGGGCAGGCTCCTCGTAACGGTTGCTAGGATCACTGAGCAATCAGGAAGCAGCGAGAAGTGCTGGTAATGGACGCCCTCCTTAACAACAGGCACCTGCAGCAAAAATGATCCCCCAAAACAGTCTCATTAGGAAAACGATCCACCCTCCCTGAAAGTCCCCAGCAAAATGACTAGGCTCCTCAAATGCACCCCTTTACAATTACACACTGACCTTTGCTAAGACTCCGCTCCCCAGATTTCCCAGTGGTGGCGTCATCCAACACCCCTCTGGGACGTGCCCAGGAGACCCTCCTTGCTGGCGGGGACTGGGAAGCCCTTTCCCTGTCTCCCAGGGCTCTGCGGATGCCTTGAACTGAGGTGAGCTCCTGCGCTCCCACAGTCAGGTGAGAACCCATGTTCGTCACAGCTCAAGGGTCATCTGCAGGTGGTGCTGGTCGTGACAGGCCAGGTAGGTGGGGCTGTCTCGATCAGACTCACTGGCCAGAGGTGCTGCTGCCCTGACGGTGCTTCCTCCTCCTGCTCAGTGCCTATTCTTCCGTCCTCCACGTTGTTCTGCAATGCTCTCTCTTTTTGCTTTTACTCAACCTGAATTAGTTTCTGCTTTTTTTTTTTTTTAAGCATTATTTGTTACATGAAAACAGACAGCAGGTAACAGACCTCAGGGAAGTGAGGAGCACTGTAACCTGGTTATCTGGCTGAGCTGGCAGGGAGCAATAAAACTCCTCCCTACTCTGGGATGAGAAGGAGCCACCCAGACTCGGGTTTTGTTTGAAGCTCCCTGAGCTGGAGAAAGGCAGAAAGGAAAACGCAGTGGGAGGGGAGCCGGCTGCTCCAGGGCTCTGTCCGGCTTGGAGCCGCGTCAGATCAAATCCCTCGGCTCCCACCTGAAGGCACCAACTGAGACCCCGAAACCTTAGCGACCCTGCTGAGAGACTCTCTTATCTCCACTCTCCACAGGGCTGAGACCAGCCCAATCCTAAACACAGAGTGCGTTCAGTCACTGGATGGTGACGGCTTTAGACTCACTGCCTCACCTGGTGGGAGAGAGCAGGGCCCCAGCAATCCCACGGGCGATCTGGAGGGGTGAGGGACGCCAGCCCCGCCTGGCCCTCTCCAGCGCTGGGCGGCAGCTTCTGTCGACCTCAGAGCTGTGTGTTGGCTAGCAACGCAAACCAGCACGAGCCATCGGGGTTCACCTGAAGGATCTATCAGATACCAGAGGCTCACAGAACCAAGCAAAGAGCAGGCAGCCAAGCTCGGAAAGCACAGGCCCGGGAACCGCAGGCTGATTTCCTCCAGGGGAGCCTCTGCAGCCACTGCACCTGTCTCGTCACTCGCTCAGGATTCAAATCTGAATCTGAAATGTCTGCAGGCTTTGGTAGGTTTCTTCCTTCCCCGGTGCCGGAAAGCATGGCCCCTTTTCCAGGTCCCCTCAGCTGCATCCTGAGGCTGGGGAAGCCCCAGAGGGAAGTGGTCAGATGACGTGGGGGTGGGGGTGCAATGGATGCCAGCCAGGGGGGCTCCCACTTCTGACTGAGGACCAGTGGCTTCCCAGGACCTCTGGGGCTCCAGCAGCCCTGCCCCCACCCTCCCTCGAAGGCTACGTTCACCCCCTGGGGCTGCCACACAAGGCCCAAGGCCATGTTTAAGCAGAATGGTACAAATAACCGCCTGCGCTTGGAACTGAAGTATCACGGGGGGCAAGCCTTTCATCTGCCCACTGTTCCTAAGGACACACAAAGCCCCTCCCCAAGCAGGAAGCATGAGCCAGTCGGTGCCCACCGCAGGGTCTCCCCCACTGAGATGCTGGCACATGGAGCCCAGAGGGGCTGGGACATGGCTTGCCTGGGGCTGAGGGGGGTCCTAGGGCATAGGATGGTCCCTTTGAAAACCAGGATCGGTTCCCGGCACGCAGCACTGCCCATTTTAAAATGGAGAAAGTTCTTGGAAAACCTGGGGCACTCTATGTGGGTCACTGTGGGAGGGGCAGCAACCCAGACCTCAGCTCCTGACAGCATCAGCACATCCCCTCTGTGACCTCGGGGTCCCTGTTGCCCATCCTAATTCTCAATGGCAGACTTGGAAAACTGCAGAAATTAATGCACAATCGCAGACACCTAATGCACAAGGCTTCAGAAGGTCTGAGTCCAGCAATTTCCTTGACTCCCTAAGCTCACGCCCTCCCTTCCCGTTACTCCAACAGACATCCACAGACAGGGCAGACTTGACAGCGAAGGGCTGCTCACCTTTCCCCTGGTTTCCTACTTACCCAGTTCACCTGCTCAGGCGAGTTCTGGGTCAGTCGATCCCAGCAGGGCAATGGGCACACACCTAGACCCCGCAAGGACTGGGCTGCAATTTCCTGTTGAGCAGAGTAGCAGGGATTCATGCTGCACTTCAAATAATAATAATAATACAACTCCATCAACATTAGCATTTAGGTATGAAATATTATGGCACCAGTGTCTAATTAACATAGTAATTAGACATATTAATGCATTTCCTTCCTCATTTCAAATCCATAATCTACACTAATTGCTTTTAATGTACTCAGTTTGGATGGATGCTGATATTTTAGAGTGTAAAATTATAACTTACCCCATTAACCAAAACCAGTGGCAGCAAAATCGTCCCTAATGCAATTAGACTCCGCGTCTGTGTTGCCACTGGCCAGCTACTGAGGAGCAAGGGTATTTTCACTGGCAAATTATCTGGGCAGGACGGGTGATTAGGGCGAGGTGTGAGCACAGCCTCCCACTCTGCAGCTTCGAAGGGAGATCCCAGGGAGAGGAGCACGGCTCCATCAGCACCTAGCAGGACATCCAAGACGCTGAGCCCGGACGTGGGCCTCATTTGGACGGGGCAGTTTCATCCCCTGAGTCAGTGGCAGACAGAGTGGCCATAGCCCAGAACCTTCCATACTGGTTCATGAATCTGGGGCTGGAGCAGCTGTCCACTCTGGGCCCACAGCACATCCCCACCTGCACCGGTGACCAGCAGCAAGCCTGGTGGCCTGCCTGGATCCCAGCTGGCCAGACTCTGCTGCCCTTCTCTAGAAGAGTTAAGCAAATGATGCAAAAAGAAAAAAATCAAATGCATGCCCTTCGATCACCTGGGGGGAGGCAGCGAGGTGGTCCCTGCACCTGATCCTCCAGGAGCAGTCACAAGCTTTAGGGACAAAGCCAGAGGTGCACAGACGCAGATTTGGCAGGTCCTGCTGGCCGACAGCAGGTCACTTGGCGGTCCCTTGGCGCCAGGGGTAGTTTGTTTCCATTCTCAGCATGAGGAAGTTCTGGAGCTGAAACTTTTCAGAGCTTTTAATCTCAAAGGGTCTCTGTCTGACCCCTGCTCCTGTCCTGCCACGGCCAGCCCCAGTGTCCCACTGCTCTGAAACTGTTTCTCCAGCCCCACGAATGGCTGGGAAATGTCAGGGACTCCCTCGGTGAAAGGAAGGCTGGAGACTAGTTTCAAAGGAAGGCCTGGAAGCACGCCTGCCTTTCCTCGGGGTGTGGCGCCTCTCTCAGCCGGAGCAGCTGGAGGAGGCTTCCTCCTGCACGGAGGGGCCGGCCGCCATCAGCTGTTCACAGAGAACAGTGGCCTGAGGCCCCTGAGCTGGTCCCGCCCAGAGACCAGGGAGTAAGTTCCCAGAAGAGGACAGGGCTCATTCGGGGAAGCCCTGGGCATCAGGCCTGGCTGCAGATCCCTGAGCCTGGCCACTCCTCTTTCCCTTCTGAGCCTCGGTTTACTCATGTGGAGAGGGCAGCGTGAAAGGCCTCTGACGTCCCTTCAGATTCAGGCACTGGCTCGGACGCCAGCTCACCTCTGCCTGCTTCCCGCCCACCCAGGCCTCCTGTGCCGGGTGCCCTGGCCGCTCCCCTCCGCAAGCTCTGAGCACAGCTGTGAAGGAGTGTGCTCACCACAGGGCACAGCTGCCTCCCGGCCTCACTGTGCAGACAGATCCACTAGAAGCTCCCAAGTCGTCTCGGCTCCCACGCTGCTGAGTGTTCTAGTGGCCTTAAACACCAGCACTACGCTAATGAAACATCAGCATTCCAAATGGAACCTCTGATGTCAGGAAGATGCATTTCATTTTTCAATTAAAAGCCGATTTTCGATGCTCAGCCCCATCCTGCATTACCATCACCTTTTTAATTAATTTAGCATCACTCAACCAGCAGTTGCTAAATTGCCTAAGCAGATATGGGAAAAGGGAGCTGAAGCTCGCTCGCAGTCCAAGGTGAGCAAGCCTCTGGGCACCTGGGAGGTATTTGGTCATTCGAATCAGAAACCATTTATCTGACAACGCTTAGCTTAAACAGCAATTAGTCAAGAAGGGAAGACAATGCCATTTAGATGGGTGGTGGCAGGCCCAGGCGGGCAGGAGGGCTTCACAGCCCCCACCTTGCATTCCAGCAGGAAGCCTTAATTAGCTCCCCAGGGAACCCACCTCCTGTTTGCTTCAGGAAGGTCGTATGTGGCCACCTTCTCTGCCTCCCTTGGGCTTTTGATTTTGCTTCTTTTCACTCTTTAGAACAACAATTCTTCAAAGCCCAAGTCAAAGGAGACATCCCAGCTCCTCAGAACCAGGATCTATCCATGCCTGGGAAGCGTGTGGAGAGGCTCCCAGGATGACTGCAGACCAAAGAGCCTCCATTTAGAGGGGCTCACAGAAGCACCCCGCACCCAGAGCCCTCCGAGCCCAAGCCCAAGCGTCTAGCTCTCTCCGTTTGCTTTTGGAAAAGTCGTGTCTCGGCAAGGCAGCTGGGATCCCTTTTGAGGAAACTGGAGCCCCCAAGTGGTCTGGCTTTGTAGGGAGGCTGCTTTCCCTGGTGATCAGACTCTCCCTAAAAGGTCGCGGAGGCCGCAGTATCATCCCCTGCATCCTTGACTGTGCTGGCCCTTGGCTTTAGCAGCCACACTAATAGATGAGCCTACGGCTGACCCAGAGCAGGATTTCTGTATTTGTTCTTCTTAGATATGCATGACAGTAGAGAGGCATTTTGAGATATCCTACCGCCAAGGAATGTAGCTCCCCATTCTTGTGGTTATACACGGTGTGGAGTTTCACCGGTCGTGTGTTCATATATGAGCACAGGAAAGTGATGTCCAGTTCATTCTACTGCCTTTCCTATTCCCATCCCCCTCCCTTCCCTTCCTTCCCCTTTGTCTAATCCCATGAACTTCTATTCTTCCATCCCCAACCCTTATTGTGAGTTAGCATGTGCATGTCAGCGAGAACACTGGGCCTAGGGTTTGGGGGATTGGCTTATTAGCATGCAGTCTCCAGTTCCAATCATTTGCCAGCAAACGCCATAAAGCCATTCTTCTTTATGGCTGAGTAATATTCCATTGTTTATCTGTACTACATTTTCTTTATTCATTTATCTATTGAGAGGCACCTAGGTTGGTTCCATAGTTTGGCTGTTGTGCGTTGAGCTGCTATAAACATTGATGTGACTGCGTCATTGTAGTATGTTGATTTTAAGTCCTTTAGGTATAAACCAAGGAGTGGGATAGCTGGGTCAAAAGGTGGTTCCTGTCTGTTTTCTGAGGAATCTCCATATTCCATAGCAGGATTTTTAAGGGGATGGGAAGGCACTTGCACATGGGCAGATGGCCTCCTGCTCTCAGGAGGGGTCAGAGTGGTACTGCTGTCCCCAGTGGGCAGATCCATGTCACCTGTCTGGGGAAGCTTGTGCAGCTTGTGCAGGGGCCCGTGCCCGTCAGTCCAGGCTGCACTGTGGCACATGCAGGCCCTGCTAAATCGAGCACTGCTTTTCTCCTGGGATGACTGAACGAGTACCCTGGAGACCTGAGGGTGTCAGAATGCCACGCACTTGACCAGCACTTGCACCAGCATCTCACCACACCAGCGTGGAGAGACAGGGACCTGCTGCTACCCCTTCAGCTGGCCCAGCGGGGCCCTGGCTGCACGTGAGAATCCCCTGGGGAGCTCTGCCAACCCTGGACACAGGGTCTCAACCAGAGGTTAGAGTTCATTCAGTCTGGAGAAGGGCCCAGCCATGGGGAGTTTTAGAAGCTCTGCAGGAGATTCCAGTGCAAGGTCCCCACTGGGACCCTCTCACAGGTAAAGCCTGGTGGCTTCTCACTCTTCCATGGGCAGGTGAGGCATCTGTGCAAAGGAACACCATGTGCTCCATCTCACACCCAGAAAGCTAGTCCTTCTCAGGCTCAAGGACCTCACTGTGAGGGCTACAAAGTAAAGAGAAGATTCCACACCCCCGACCCCATGGGCCTGGACCCATGGTGGCACTGTGAACAGGGAAGCCCGCGACCTCTTCACGTCTGCAGGCAGGCAAGCAGATGCTAGGTAAGTTGCTCCAAGCACAACGAGGCGCCGACCACACAGACACGTCAGGTGGCCTGGAGCCCTGTGTTCTCTCCCCGTGTCTTGCCAAGCTTCAAGCTCCGTGTCGGTGGTTCAAGGACAACGGAGCCTCGATGCTCCCAGGTACCCTGAGTGACGAGAGGCAAGCCCCCCTCCTGGCCTGGGCGAGGCTTGGACACAGTGCAGACACACCCCTGGTTTCCACCTGAGACGGCGAAGTGGCCTGTGACCCATCATCTCCCCACCTGCAACCTGCTGAGGCTACCCAGCCGTGCTCCCAGGCAGCTCCCCGAAGAGAGCCAGCAGCCGATACTCAGAGGCCTTGCCAGCCCAGCTCGCAGATCATGCCCGACTTGGTGCGTCAGCCCCTGGACGGTCTCTCCAGGCTTCCAGAAGCTGTGACCCTGGTCTCCCGTGAGAGGCCCTCTTCAGCTGTCCCTCCACCGCGCCCTGGGTGTGGGATCCAGACTGCACCACAGCAGCCGGCTCCCTCCCTGCTGAGGCGGAGCAGGATCATCAAGCCTGCAGCTGACATCACCTCCAAAATCATCGCAGACATACCTGTTCATCTTAAGCTGCCCCAGACTGAAGCACTTCTCAGTCGAATAAGGCCAAATTTACTAGAGCAGAGTTGCCAAATTTTTTTAACCAAGATACTTATAGGAATTTGAAGAAGTATTTACTTCCTTACACATATTACCTTAAAATATTTCACGAATTTAAATACTACCAAAGAAAGTGATATATGCATTTGGTAAATATTAACTTCTTAAAAGAAATTGATTGCAATACTTTTAAAAATGAATAAAATATGAAATGAAGGGTCCTACATATCAGATATTTAATACTTTATTACATACATTTTAAAAAGCATAAAAAAGTGCTTTTTCATGTTATTAATTTTTACATTGCTTTCTCTTTTTATTGGCCCTTTTTAGTTGTACTGACATTAGAATTCATTCTGATGTGATTGTGGAAGCACGGAGGGTAGTTTGTTGTAGTTCGGTCCCGTGCTTCCCCTTCCCTCCCCTGTTTTCTTTCCTCTACTCTATGATCCTTCTGCTATTTACTTTTGTTTTTTTTTTAATAGTGTCTGTGGATGACATGACGGTGAGGTTCCCGTGGTGTATTCTTTTATGTGCGTAGAAAAGTTAGGTCAGATCCATTCCATTGTCTTTCCCTATCCTGTCCCTCCTCCCACCCCTTCATCCCCCTTTGTCTATTCTCCACTGATCTTCCTTCGATTCTTTTTTTTTTTTAACCCCTCTCCCACCTTATTTTGCATTAGCTTCTGCACATCAGAGTTCTGGCTTATTTCACTTAGCATGATAGTTTTCAGTTTCAACCATTTACTGCCAAATGCCACAATTTCATTCTTCTTTAAGGCTGAGTAATATTCCATTGTGTGTATATACCACATTTTGTTTATCCATTCATCTGTTGAAGGGCATCTAGGTTGATTCCATAGCTTAGCTATCATGAATTCACTGCTATAAACATTGATATGACTGCATCACTGTAGTATGCTGATTTTAAGTCCTTTGGATATATAATGAGGAGTGGGATAACTGGGTCACATGGTGGTTCCATTTCCAGTTTTTGAGCAATCTCCATACTGCTTTCTAGAGTGGTTGCACAAATTTGCAGTCCCACCAGCCACGCATGAGTGAACGTTTTTCCCCACATCCTTGCCAACATTTATTGTTACTTGTTTTCTTCACAATTGCCATTCTGATTGGAGTGAGATGAAATCTCAGTGTGGTTTTAATTTGCATTTCTCTAATCGCTAGAGATGCTAAACTGACAATTTGTATATCTTCCTTTGAGAAGTAGTTATTAGGTTCCTTTGCCCATTTACTGATTGGGTTTCTTTTAATGCTAAGTTTTGGGGTTTTTTTGTTTTTTTGTTTTTTTGTTTTTGAGTCTTTTGTATATTTGGGATAGTAACCCCTTACCCCAGGAGCAGGTGGCAAAGATCTTCTCCCCTTCTGTAGGCTCTCTCTTCACGCTCGCTCTTATTGTTTCCTTTGCTGTGCAGAAGCTTTTTAATGTGATGCCATCCCACTTACTGATTTTTTATCTTCGCACCTTAGGAGTGTTATTAAGGAAGTCAGTGCCCTGCCGACATGTCAGGGTGTTGGGCCTACATTTCTTGCCAAAGGAACGTACGTAGCATAATTAAACTGCAAACAGTAGCCAAAAAATGTTTGCTATCTTGCAAGGTTTTCACTGAAAGCTTCCCCTTCGGTAGCTCAATTTTCTGGGGGATAAAACTATGCTAAATGCTTTCCTTAGTGGACATTCGAGCAGATGCAAGAATGTCAGCTGCAGGTCAGCAGCTGACACCAAACTCGAGAGCTGAGAATCGCTGTGTAGACTTGTGTTTTTCTAGTCACTGAACTTAACAGTGCCTGCTGTGTGCCACCCGCATAAGAAAACCTGGTCTTAACCTGAGGACAGGCGCAGGGTGAGCACAGGAAGCAGCAGCACGGACGGGGACCAGAGCAGGGGGTCTGGCTCGGTGGGTCAGGGCCTTCGCCAGCCTCCATCGCTCCTGGGCACGGGGAAGCTGGCAGGCCATCCACCCCTGCGTCCTGCAGGGTCGGGGAGGCCCTGACTCTCAGGGTGCCCCCCACCTAAGAGGCAGAGTCCACAGCCCTCGGAGCCTGTGTGCACAGAGGGGACAGGCGGCAAGCAGAGAGCCAGGCCTGGGCCGGCTGCTGGACAGGGGCGCATGCTCACCAGGGAAAATGGGGCCGGGAGGCGGGCGATGCCGAGGCGGGGAGAGAAGGGCGTTGGCTTTGTGTGCAGGTCGGGCTCCCTCTTGAGCACCCCTGGGCTCTGCCCTGCCCCTGGGGAGGCCACTTCTCACTTCTCCTCCCTGACACAGTCCTGGTTTGGTCCCCTCCAAACTCCTTTTCCTTTGGCTCCAGGATGCCACCCTCTCCTGGTTTCCTCCCTCCTCTTCTGGGGCTCCTTTGAAGTCTCTTGCCAGTTCCTCCTCCCTGCAGGTCGCCTGTCCTTAGGGCTCTGCCTCAGACACATCTCCTCCCTCCCGTCCCTCCTAGGTGGTCTGTCCAGGCTCCGACAACTCCTGCCTCATGTCTGCGGCCCACCCAGCCTGTGGGTTCCGGGACCCCTGCGTGTCAAGAGTGCCTCTGGGGCCTTGCTGACATGGAGAGGAGGCCCTCGCAGAGCTGGCGAGCTCCTGGGGACAGCACTCAGCGAGGCACACTGGTCACGTGTGAACCGGCCAGTCGAGTCCACCCCCGTCACCTCCTCAGTGGAGCCTTCCCACTCCGGGACAGTGACAGCTGCCCTCCTCACCCAGCGCCAGGTGCCCGACAGCTAGGGCAGCCCAGTGCCCAGAGCCCACAGCAACAGAGGCTGCGACCCTGCCCCACCCATGCTTCGCCATGGAAACCACCCTTCCCCTTGCTCCCCGGCTCTGGACCAGCGTGGTCTGCCCCTCCTCTGGGGACCGAGTAGGCGAGTCCCTTTTCGATGACTGTGGCCCGCTATCTCTTGGCTTCACCATTCCTGGATAACAACAAAACCCGTATTTTAAAACAATCTTCCTTCAATATCAAGTTGACACCCTTGTCCGTTATCTGCTGCTATTTACAGCACGCCAAATCTTTTTGTCAGTATTAACTTGACCACACAAATCTTCACGGAGCTGTAAGTATACACAGCAGTTGAGGGAGCAACCTGCACAGGTGTTCAGTAAATGAACGAGCTGACACCCAGCCACTGAAGACTCCAGCTGCACTTTGGGTCCCTCCAAGTCTTAATGACCTTAAACAAAAGTCTCCTCGCGCTGATCCTGTAGGTCAGAGTTTGAGCTGGACTCATCAGATCGGTGTTTGCCCTGGGGTCATGGTGCACACGCCCACATCAGGGTGGGTGACCTAAGGTAGCTTGCTGCGAGGGAGCCATGGCAAAACGTAGCTGTACTTCGCCAGGTGCTCGTGGTCCACTTGGTACCTTGGCCGTGGCAATCGCAAGCTCCCTTCCATTCCAGCCGTAATGACTAACGTCTGTAAAGCATTGCACAGCACAAGATGTGTGGGTTACAGAGGCTGCTCAGAGGCAAAGCAGCCACAGGGGCTAAAGAGGCCACGCCAAGAGCAAAGACAGCAGACACGGGTGCAAACAGGTCACTGCAGGTGGTCAGGCAAGGGTTTAGGGAGCTAAGGCCCAGAGTCATGGTGAAGGTCTGTAGGCAGGCAGTTTCAAAATGCCAGCTTCAAGTGCCAGCTTGAAGCCAAAGCCGGGCACAGTCGAACTCCATCACTGTGGCAGTTTTCCTGGGCAGAGCTCATGACACGTGACCAGGTGACAGGTCAGCATGCTGCGGTGCTGTTGGAGGCTCCTCCCTTTGTGGATCTTACGTGGGGGTATATCTGGTGTCATCGATGAGCTCAGGTGTCTGGTGTTTCTGAGAGCGTTGACAGTCCCCAACGCTGTGGCTCCTGATTGAATGTGGCAAGTTCACGGGCGATTACTTTTCTTGAGCGTGGACAAATGACCAGTCTTGCCTTCTGGCTGTGGTGGTCAGACAGACAGGAGAGTCATTCTGCCTCCTGGCCCTCAACACGAAGCACACAGGGCAAACAGCTGCTTTGCACGTGGACGGACGGAGGGCCAGGCTCCTCCTGAAGACGGTGGCCAGCGCACTGTGGCTCGACTAGCCCAGCCCAGCCTGCCTCCCCTGCTTCGCCCACAGGTGGGCTCGGGGCTCGGTTAGGAGCTTGTTCCTGCTCCGTGGGGTCCCCTACTCCCCGGGGGGTAGCTCAGGGTTCTCCCTGGAGACTCCAGGCAATTTCCTAAGACGGTGGGAACCAGCCCTGGAGGCTGTGTGAGGCCAAGACTCAGTGTCACCGGACAGCTTCTGCCAGAGCAAGTCACAAGGCCACTGGACGGAGCAGAGGCCATGAGGAGGGCGAGGGGGAGCTGCTGCACAGCACAGGGCACGACCAGCGAGGCCCAACGTGCCCAGCCCAGCTCGGACACCTGCGGGCAGCTCCGCCTGCATGACCCAGGTGGGCTCCCACCCTTTCCAGTACAGGGCACAACAGTGGCATCCCACCGTCCCTCACTCACCCCCTCTACCCCTCAGTGTCCCTCGCTCAGACCCCCCTCCACTCCTCGACGTCCCTCACTCACCCCCTCTACTTCTCAGTGTCCCTCACTCACCCCCTCTACTTCTCAGTGTCCCTCACTCACCCCCTCTACTTCTCAGTGTCCCTCACTCACCCCCTCTACTTCTCAGTGTCCCTCACTCACACCCCTCCACTCCTCGGCGTCCCTCACTTGCCCCGTCCACTCCTCAGCAGGTGCTGTGAGCAAGCTGTGCCGAGCTCACACATCATGTCTTCCCAGTGTCACACTTTATTGGAAGCAGATGGATTCACGGGCTGCACCTCTTTCAGCAGTGACTGCTCACCGGATTCTCGTGGGTCACCTGGTGGCAGGAGGGTACTTTTGTTCCGGTCTCATTACTGATATCTGTAAGGCTCTTACTTTACACGATCATACAGGAAGCCTGAGCAAGGGCTAAGGCGGCCGCAGGATTCAGGAGGCTGAGCTGAGAGCAAAGGCGGAGAGCAAATATGAATGCAAAGATTCGCTGCAGATGGTCAGACAAGGTGAGGAACTCACCAAAGAACTTGCTCAGGGTGCAGAGCTGTCAAAAGCGAAGGAACCTGTTCTTGGCCAAGGTCCCTCCGATGGTCGTCCCAGAGTGTCAACCTGGAGGGTCAGCTTGAGGTGGCCACGTGGAGTGGGCCGTGCATGGTCATCACAGGAAGGAGAAACTGACTCTGCTGAACCCAGAAACAGAGAGTCAAGGGTCGCCACTGGTGTTTTTCTGGGCAAGGCTCCTGATCAGCGACCAGGTGATAGGGTCTGGATGCCAGTGCGTCCAGTCTGAGGGTTGCCTCCTTCTGCGGGCCTCGAGGGAGCCCACTGCTTCATTCAGGAGACTGGTTCGTTTGTTAAGTTCACGGGCGCTTTTCCAATATGAGCTCAGTACGCCATGTGTCCACGTGCTCCTGGCCAACTCCGTGAGTTCACAGGTGGTCCTTCTTGTCGGCATCTTATGGATGCGCCGGGAGGATGAGTGATTTGTTTGCATAAACGAGGTGTAGTCATTCTGTCTCAGCACGTAAACTCAAAACAGCAACTCATGACAAACTGCGGCTTTAAAAAATGGAATCCCACAGACTTGGGCACAGGCCGAGAATGACCTTCCACACATCAGGCACAGCCTGCTCTCCACAGCAGATCCTGAGGGCTCCACCTTCAAGATGAACCAAGAATGGAAGCACTTTGCAACACACACAGGTGCACAAGCACGCATGCACATCAATCTCTCCCACGGGGACCACTCCCTTCTCAGTTAATGTCCTGGCTTCGGTGCGAGGCTGCTGACAGGACCCGCAGGTTCCACTTTCTGAGATTTACATCTGGCCAGATGAGTTGCACCCTTATCCTCTTCTGTGACTCCCAGTGATTCATTTCTTGGTCCTATTTCTTCAAATATTTTCAGTTGTCATCAATTATCAATGATGAGCAAAGGGTCAACTAAGGCTCAGGTCCAAGAATGGGCAGTCTTCTTTCAAGTCCATGGTTTCCAAAATGATTGGATACATCATTCTCATCAGATAAAAAGGCAATGAGTTTCTCTCCTAGTGTGCACATTTGATTATTAATTAATTAACATCAGTGCCAAATTAACTTGCAACCCACGCACCGGGTGTCAAGGAACCCTGGGGGCCCATGCTCCACGGCCTCCCAGGTCCCATACCTGCGGCCCTGCCAGCGGACTCTGCCCAGAGAGCCCCTCTCCTGGCGCTTCAGTGGGGTTTGACCACAGCAGGGCCAACAGCCCAGCAAGAGAGAAGACCACGAGGCCAGGTGGCGGTCTCTTTCCCAACCCGGTCTCTGTGGGGTCGGGCCTGGGTGCCTCCCGCCCCAGCCACGGCTCCTCCTCTGGTGACCAGGGGTTCTGCCTGCCACGCGGATACTGCTGCTGAAAGGGATCGAGCCTTCCTGTTCCTTCCACTTCCTAAACCATGGGGCCGCCTCCCCATGGCCCACTCCCAACAGGACACCCTTGGGGAGCTGTGGGAAGGGAAGCAGTGGGGGGCTCGGCTATCACTCCCGCTGGCGGGGGCGGGGCTTGAGTGCACAAGGCACTGATAGGCCCAGAGGTCTGCACCCCGCGTCCTTTAGGCTGCAGACCCCGGCTCACGGTGTTGAGTGCACCTCCCCTTTCCTGCTGGGGCTGACTAACAAAGTGTACTGTGAACCTGAACAAGTATTAGGTGTAATTTCCTTGGATTCAGTATGGACAGATGTTCTGGTGCTTTCTGCCTGCATCAAGGGGCTGGGTTGTGTCCTTTCTGGACACGTGCACCCCACCTGGAGGCCCCTGGCAATGAGAGTCAGCTAACGCTGAGCTCCCCCGAGTGGGGAGCGAGCAGGGGAGGGCCCACCTGCCGCCCGGGCGTCTCCTCCTAAACTGGACGCACATTTCCATTCTGCTGGCTCCTGCCTCCGAGGGGGATTTCTTTTGGTACAGAACTTACCTGCCAAGCCACCAGATCACCAATCAGACAAATCTCTCCAGGGAGGAGAGTGCAGGACAGCTTCAGCTGACCTGGCCAGTGCTGGTCAGCCTTGTGCACAGGGGGCACCTGGATTTTAAGCCGGCAGCCAGCCCCTGACCCCATCAGGTTCCACTTGCCCTATGCATCTGCATTGGAGAGATTCCCCTTTGTCTATGCACAGCCCTCCAGGGAAGCAGCAGGCAATTTGGTCACATGCACAGGAAAGACAATGGCCTCCCATCCTCTAAGCTCAAGGGATTAACCTGACTCAGTTCCCATCACTCACTGGAGCATCCTCTCCTAGCCGCTGGGAGGTAGTGCGTATGAGCTTCTCACAGCTGCTGTAGTAAACATCACAAACTGTGTGGTTTAAAAGTAACTATTCTCTCACAGTTCCAGAGACTAAACAAGGAAAATCAAGGTTCCACAGAGTCACAATCCCTCTGGAGCGCCGTCGACATATCTTTTGAGGAGACACAATTTAACCACCATGGAGGACTGTATCGTGAGACGCAGCTCCTCCAGCATGAACGTGAGGTGGGCACTGCCAAGCCCTGGGGCATCCTTCTGTCTGGCCTCCACGTCTGGACCCTCCCCCTGCATCCCTGGGGAAAGTCTGGGGAGCCAGGAAGCTCTCGTCCTCACAGAGCTGGACTCAGGAGACCACCTTTCCAGTACATTTTCTGATAAGATACAGTATTAGAGAAAAGCTCTGCCTCAAAGCCCTAGGAATCACTACCAAATTTTCAGAATAAAACCTTTTAATTACTCTTAACATACCTAAGGATATTCTTATTTTATAATAGACTCTGTACTGATGTGAATTCCTCCTAAACACCCCTGAAAAAATACCCTTGGTAAAGCATGTCTCTAGAGCACTATCACACCACCTGAAACCCCCTCATTAGCCCCTGCACCGTGTATTTAAGAAGCCATTTCAAATGTATAAAGCCAGCAAATAACAAGTCACTTCCTTACTGAGGTCCAGCAAAGGAATACATTAAGGATCTTCAAATCCTGACTTTCCTTAAATCTCTCAAATTTCTACTCTCCACGGAGAGATTGATAAGCTCACCTCTGTGCTTTATCCTATAAACCAAAAGAAAATGAATGAGTTTTCTGAAGAGTTCAATTGAGTTTCGTAGAAAGACCATAAAAGTTCAATGTCTTTATAGGAAAATGTCAACACCAATTTCCAGGAGAGGAAGGTGATATCAAAGTGTCAAAAAAAAAAAGTATACCTCAAAGTTCTTGATGAAAGAGACATGGCACAGAGGAGACAACGAAAACGACAAGACCATTATTTTTGAATTGTCTTTAACTATTCTCTGCAATTGTATCAGAGTGGACCCAAGGCATTCCTACCACAGATTCACCCCATCCCTCGGTGTGAGGGCCACGTTTATTCAACTATCCAAGGAGCCAGTCACAGACATCAGGAGAAATCAAAAGACAACTCATAAAGCAGACCTGAAAAAATATTGCTACGGTTATTTTTAGATATGAAAATACTTCACAGATATTTGTGAGTCGATGTGAGTAATTTAATATGTAAATATCATACATAGGTCAAATAATTTGATTTAAAAGCACTACTAAAAATAAATAAGGTAGAGACTCAGAATAAATCTGAAGCAAATGCTGAAACAAAACAAAATGGCAGCTCAGGATCTGGGAGACGAAGAGATGGCATCTGTGAGAAGAGCTAGACAATAACCAGGTTCAGAGGAGTAATTCTGAGCACCGGATAAACTTGGAAACCAGACAAAGAAAGTTAAAACAGCAATTAACTAAAGCACCCAGCGAGTGAGGGAACTGTACCTGACAGAGCCCAACAAGTAATTTAGGAGTGAGCGTGTCTCGGCGATGGCACTACGTCGCACCGATCAGTCACAGCAAGACTCTCCTGTTGTTCCATTTCAGCTAAATGAAGCATCAGGAGACCGTAAGAGAGGCTATGAGAGAGTCAAATAGTCCATTGAGTGATGAAAGGCTAATATAAAACCCATTCGTTCCGTTGTTTATCACATCTGACAAGAAATTGAATGCCATGAAACAGAAATCGTCACAGAAGTAACACATTTCATTAGGGGGAGAAGGCTTAAAGCTTCCACAGAACAGCTCATCTGCCCATTTCCAATTTCTTTGGAGATTCTTGCAGAAGTTATGTGAATAGAGAAGGAAAGAATTTTGAGTTTCAGTGAATTATGAGATTCGAGGGGGGTTATAATCCGCCAGTGAGACGCCAGTGCAGCAGAATATTAAGCTTTGGAGGCCAGTACAAGACACAACAAACCATCCAACACATCCAGCCTGAAGGAGGAGAGCCGGTAATGAGATACTTACCCGAATTGTTTAGTTGCCGCCTGAGGAGTCAGAAACTTTGCAAATTAAGGAACGTTAGGATAATGGGGAAAGGAGGGTCACCTCCCATTTGTAAAGACCTTGTTGCTGAGGCCTTGGGATAGCACTGAGGCCTCAGCAGAGAAAGCAGACCTTGTTCCAGGTCAGGAAAAAACAGTTTGCAATTGCCAGGGAATTAGATATGAATTCTCACTGAAATCTGTCTCTGAGGAGAAAACCCCATTTTCAACTTAAATTGACATTTACAAACTGCATTAAGTATCATGAATGTCAGAAGAGAAGTCCCACAGCACCCCAAGATGGAGCATCAGTTAAGCTCAGTGCCAGGACTTGGAACTCAGAATCACTGAAGTGCTTTCATGAAGTATCATCCCTAGGAAACAGAGGCATAGAGGGTCTACAGGATTCTGGGGATTTGTCTGGTCAGTTGGCACTATCAGAACAAGAAAATGGCACTGCAAACTTTTTATGAAACAAAGATGGCTGTTAACTCCAGGACATTGCTGGAATTTTTGTTGGTAGATTGGTAAGTTGGTTGGTTGGTTGGTTGGTAGGTAGGTTGGTTGGTAGATTTGTAGGTTAGTGGATTGCTTGTTTGGATAGTTGGTAGGGAGGCTGCTTGGTTGGTAAACTGGTTTAGTCCATTGGTGTCCATCTGGTTTGTAATGCGTGGTGAATCATTCTGTGTTTGATCCCAGATCTGTAAGTGGCTGGTAAAAATGAGCCATCTCTTCCCCCATTCCCACAGTGTCACCCTGCTTCACTCTAATGCCTGAGGTTCTTGTCCCAGCATCTCAAATTTTCCTGTTTGGAGGCCCAAACCAGAAGGTGCTTGACCCCAGAGGTCAACACTCACCAGATTTTGTTTCTTTTGTTTTTGTTTTGTTTTCGTTTTCCAAAATATTGTAGGGTAGAGAAATGAGTGTAAACCTCCGGTTTTGTGGTTCCTCTCAGGAGCAGGGCCTAAGCCCATCCAAGCAGGACACAAGAGGCTGGATTATACCCTCATTTCTGAAAACCTGGCAAAGAGCCTTCTGCTTAGGTCTGCAGAGGTGGAGGGAAACCTCCATACCAAACAGAAGGTCTGGAGAGGAGAGGGGTTTCAATGACTGTCCTCTCCTCTCAGGGCCTGGAGCAGCTTGAGACCCTGTGACTAAGCCCCGGAGGGAAGAGGTCAGACTGCCAGAACAGGCTTTGCAAACCGTGGGTTCCCCCTGGAGATACATGGGCATCGAAATGACTCCGTAATAACAGGATGCGGAAACAGCTCCCAGCATCCATGGGTGCATCCTGACCCCCACGCAGCCTTTGGAAGGAACTCACTCAAATTCAGCCCATGCCTCGTACAGGCTACCCTGTTCTCTACCTATCTCTGCATTATTCACGGGTATACCCAAAGGGAGCTGTTTAGAGACCGTTGTTAAAGTCTTACTCTGTGGGCAGCTTCCAAAGCACATTCGCACACTGAAGACTGAGAAGGCTTTCGGCCTAGTTTGACCTTTCCTTCCCTTGAAGTGAGATGTGTTTTTGAAAGCAATAGACAGGGGGTCGGGGGCAGGACAATGAAATAAACCTTATTGAATTGATATCCATAATGTTTTCAATAAAGCAAACTTAGAGATCAAATCTTCAAGTTGTGGAGAATTAAAAGTCAACTGATATTGTGTATCTGTTCATGCCTGTGACCATGTCCACCAGGTCACCTCCTGGAGCACAGAGCAGCTTTCCTGAGATGGCACCTCCACCCTGCAAGGAATATCTGTAGCATGTCCAGGCGTCCAGCACATCTCAGTCACTTTCTGAAGTTCTCATGTCTCAATCACCATTACTTAAATCTTAATAATGGCATGCTTCATTTGAAAACCAGAGTCTTACACAGAGCTTGAAGTTCCCTGCTGGTTTTGGAATCTGTCTCCATTTTGCACAGGCAGTTGCTCCTTTTCTCAAAATAAGGAGCACAGCCCCTCTGCTGAGCTACCACAGACCCAGTCTGGACCACGGTGGGCGGCCTTGGGTCCCTCTTGGGTTCTACCACAAAGAAGCCCCACTTCGTGGAAGAGCACACAGAACGACCAGGGGACCTGGGGGGGTGGTGACTCTGAAGATAAGACACTCCTGTTCCCTGAGGAGGACCCTGCCTGGGAGCAGCAGCCATCCACCCTCAGAGGAGAGAGAAACCAGCAGAGGAGCATCGGACAGGGAGGCTGCTTCAGGGGAGAAAGCTCCCCACCTGCACCCCTGCCCAGGGGAGGAGAGCAGGCAGAAATGCCACCAGGAAGCTGCGGAGTGAGCTGAGGGCATGCCGGGAATGAGGGCAGGAAGCAGGAATAGGCAGTGAGGAGCGGCCATTCCAGAGAATGAAGTGCCTTTCACTCAGACACAGAGAGCTGGTAATGAATGAGGACATGCTGTTCAGAACCCCACAGTGTGGATTCGTCCTCTCCTGATTCATCTAAGATGAATACAGGGATTCTAGAAGTTTCCAGAATGGCCATGAGGAGGCTTTAACACAGACACTATGTCTATCTTGGGCAAAGTAGGAGGGTGGCATGTATCTTAAATGAAAATGAAAATAAAAGAGACCCGCCTGGCCAGGGAGCCAGGGAGGCCCTTGGAAAGCTGTCTTCGTCCAGCCTTTGGGAGTGGGTGGGGAAGGAGCCCTGCACCTGTCTGAGCAGAGGAGCTCACCATGATCCAGAGGCAGGGAAGTAGGGGCTTCTGGGTGCAGAGAGCCTGCCCTGTGGACTTGGGGCTTCAAGACACCTCTCCAAGACCCCTCACAGACCGTGTCTGACGTCCCCCCTAAGCTGGGCACAGAGACGCCCACAAATACCCACAGAAGAGCTGAATGCAGGGGACAGATGGGCTTTACAAACAGCAAAGAGGAAAGAACACAATACATGAGGTGACATTCTTGGCAAAAACAGCAGGCTGCAGGAGGCGACTCGGCTCACCGCAGAAGCCCGCGTCTTGGTTCTTGGGGAGGTGCAGCCTGGCCCCCCCGGAGCTGTCACAAAGCACCCCCCGTGTGGGGCCCCTCTACAGAGAACAGGAAGAAAGTGTCACGGTGATTCTGACTCAGGCTTTTGATGGTGGCGTCTTTCACAAAAGGCAAACAGATGCCACAGGCATATTGCAGTGCCTTGTCCATGAAAGCCGTGACGAGTAATAAGCACCGGCTCGATTTTGCCGTGTGGCGGGGAGCAGTCAGGATGGGAGGCAGGAACCTCCACACCCTTCTTGCCTTTGTCCTGACTGAAGACCACACCAGGAAGTGCTCATTTCCGACTGTTCTCAATTGCTCATTTTAACAATGGCTCACACAAAGGTGCAGACATCTCACAGTCTGCAGTGTGAGCCAACAGCATCCAGAGGACAGCAAGTGCTACCTCAGACTCTGTCCCGTGGCAGACGGATGAGGCGGGCGGCCAGCCACGTGCGGATGAATAGGGCTGACTGGTCCTCGTCCCTACATAGCTTCCCGGGGAGGGTGACATCCAAGAAAGGTTGCGTTTGCTTACCTGTGCATGCGCTTCCTGGGGCTGCCATAAGAAATGGCCAGAGACTTGGTGTTGTAAAACAAGAGAAGTCTGTTCTCTCTCAGTCTGGGGACACAGAGTCTAACCCAGGTTGGCACCTCCTGGAGACTCGGAGCGACATTGCCTCCATGCCTCTCCCAGCTCTTGGCTGCTGGCCACCCTTGCTGCCCACCGGCTTGTAAGTGCCTCCCCCCGGGTGTCTGTGTGTCCTCCCCTCCTCTGATAAGGACAGTTACTGGATGACCTCATCCTCAGATTCTAAATCATTTCTGCTCACACTCACAGGTCCCAGGGGCTAGGACTTGGGCATGTCCGTCTGGGGACACCGTTGGACCCAGAGCTTGCACTAATAAAAGTACGCGAACAGAGGTAGGTGAACTCAACCCTTGACTTCTACTTTCCTAATTTGGGCTGGCTACATGCACAGCTGTCTGGAGCATTCCCAAGGACCCAGTGCCAATGGTGCCACATGCATGGAGCCTGCCCAAGGCCACTGCTGACAGGACTCTCCTGCATCTTCTGGTGCATCTCTGGGTCTTCCTCTCAGTGCCTGGCAGCTTCTGCCTGGTGGTAGGTAGACACCCCTAGATCATCATCTGTGTCTTCACAAGTCCCCAGGCAGTTCTGTGAGTGCAGTAAGGGGCTCGGTGAGTTTTCTTGATGAATAAAGCAAGGAAACAACGAAGCCCTGGGAAGTTGCTCCTCTATTCTTGGGAACATCCCAGGGAGGTCAGATGGCAATAGTCGTGTGTCTTGGTGATAAGGATAGGTGCTAGGATACAGCCACCAGATCCTGGGCCCAGGCGCTCTGTTCCCTCAGGTCCCACCCAGGGCAGGGCAGATCCTGCACTTCACTCCCAGAGCCTCAGGCAGCAGGGATTCGGTAGGCCACCTAGCAGGGAGCTCAGAGCACCTGATCAAACCAAGAAAGACCCAGGCCACTTGCAGATCAGGGCTGGTGAGCTTAAGGATAAATAAGCCCAACACACTGCTCCTTACACAACTTGGTTCCTACTCTGCCAAATATTTAGTTGCCAGGTGCGCTGGTCAGATTTTGCTGTCTAAAAACGAGCTGAGGACCTCAGAGGAATGCAGCAGTAGGCGCTGGCTCTTCCAGGAGGCTGAAGGGAAGGCCCCCCATGCTCAGCACTCCCTGCTGGCTGGCGAGGTCACTGTGCAGCTCTCATCTGCAGGGCAGCCACCTGGGAGCTCTGGTGCAGATGGTTTGTCCCCAAGGATGGGGTGCTGGAGACTTGACCTTCAGGGTGGCGGTGTTGAGGAGGTGAGGAACTGAGAGAGTAAACTGGGGTGCTTTGTGACCAGCTCAGTAGAAAACTAATTGCCGGCACCATGCCGGCCACTGAGCTCAGGGGCCCCAGCCCTGTGGAGCATGAACCCGGCTATGCTTGGAACGCTGACGCGCATCCGCTCACCCAAGGCCCACACGTGTGATGCAGATACCCTCGTCCTGTTGCAGAAGAGGAGACTAAGCCAGGATTCGGGTTAGGCAAGTCCCAGGCTTCGTTGTCCCCTTCTGTCACGCTCTGCAAACAGCACGGGGCCTGGGTCTAGTGGAACAACCTCTGCCCCACAGTGCTTCCAGCACCAGGGACTGAGCCATTGAGGAAGAGAGAGGCTTCCTGGCTACCTAGCGGGGCAAAGAGGTCAGGGGAGGGGAGGACGGCTCACGTGGGTGGCCCCAGCTGAGCTTCTGAACCTGGTCACCACACCACTTGGCACCAGGCTACGTTGACTGAATCCCCTGTGGGCCCCCTCTCGGCCCAGACTGCGCAGCGTCCCCATGCCCTGCCGGTGGGCAGCCTTCTGCAGCACGGCTTCTCCCCTGTGAGAGCCGGAGATCTCAATGGAGGCTGTGTCACACCAACAGAAATGAGAATGACCGACCCAGGAGGCCATGACAGAAGCTGCCTGAGGACACACCAGGAGGACCTCGGGACCACGAGCTTGCAGAGGCCACCGCAGCCTTGCATGGACCGGACATCTGCCAGCAGCTGCCTGTTCAACCAGCGACCAACCACTGTGGCCAGGGGCCACCGTCCCAAATACCTGGTGCAACTGATGCAGCCCTCGTGGGCTCGCCCCCGAGAACACCCAGGACCGCTCAGCCTCCATGCCCTGGCATGAGCTCCTGGTGGACCATTCCCCAGTAAATGAGGCTCCTGAGAATCTGACTGTGACCTAGGTTGACACTGGTGCCTGTGGGTTAAATGAATGTTCCTATCTGGGCCATTTCCTAATTTGGGCTCTTCTACTTCTTGGCTGATTATCTCATCTCTGGATTAGACCTCTCTGTGATGGAGCCTGTCTGTTCACTTGGATCTCCGGCAGAAGTCAGGGATGCCGCGTGCATCTGTGGCTTGGACATTTCTGCAGCGCCTGAGATAAATTACACAGGTAATGAGCTGGACTCAGGCCATGCCGGGCGGCTCGTGCGGCTCGTAAACTGCAGCCCGGGAGGAGGGTTCAGAATGAGTGGCACATTTGTCTCCTGCAGCCCTGCCAGCATCCACGGGAGATGAGAGACGCTCTCCCCAGCCCCCTGTCCAAGCAGGGGCCTTTCTTTCTGATCGCTCTGAGCTCTGCTGATATGGATCCTCTGGAAAGACCACAAACATCCACTTAGCTGATCCAGTTTGGGTTCTCAGTCACAGCAGTGGGTTGACCCGCTTGGGGGAGAGAGTTTGCATATTCTGATCAGGACAAGAGATTAGTCAGCTGAGAAGCCCTGATTCCATTAGCCTGGGAGGAGCATGTTTTAGCAGACATCACAATGAGCTGGCTGATTTTAAATTATACTTTCTCCCAAAGTCCCCTTGGCACAAAACACAGGCTTTTGTACTTCCTGTTCTTCAAAGGTGTGCGTTGATGTGTTTCTACCCCTTCCACACCTTGCCAGCTAATGGGAAAGTCTTAATTTCATCAAATCCTTGAAATCTCTATTTCCTATCTCCATTAGCACCTTAATGAATAGCACCAGGCTCGCAGCTCAGTGCAAACACAGAGAGGGACGGCCACCCTGGGCTGCCCTCATCATTTGGGGGCTTGCAGAGAGCCACACTGAACAAGTCCTGGAGGAGCTGCTGGCCTGGGTTCAGATGACACTGACACTGCAGGTCGCCTCAGCAGAACCACAGCCAGGGCCTGGGACATGGTAGCCCCCTGCGAATGAGAACCCTGAACTCTACACCATCTGCCCATCTCCAGGATGCCAAGGGAGTGAGTTCGAGAGCAGCCTGACAGCAGCATGGCAGAGAAGCTTCTGAAAGGACCCAGCATGGATCTTACTGATTAAGCAGATGCCTCTCGGGGAGCCACTTCGTTTGCGGGATGAGATTTGCTTGGCTCATTGTTCCAGCAGTGTGTGCCAAGTAGGCTGAGGAGCGTCCACAGGCTGCTGAGACGGGCAGAGCCTCGGGACTAGCGTTTAGCAGGTTTCCTCTGGGCTCTAAGCAAGGCAGGGATCAGTCACAGCAGGAAAAGCTGCTCCTCAGGAGTCCTGGCCAGCCTGTGCCAAAGAGGCCAACAGAGAAGCAGGGGTGGCCAGGACTGCAGGTCTGTAAATCTCCTCAGGCTGCAGGGAAAGAAGACTCTCCTGAGGAAAGGAGGCAGCAGAGGTCTCCGCTGCCAGAAATCTGGGTTGCTATAATTTGCATAAATGCATAAATTTGCGCAGTATGTTCAGGTTGCCTTAGGCCAGGAAGACTCTGTTAAATTTGCCAGGGTGATGTGTCACAGCCAAAATTACCAGGGAGATGTGTCACAGCCAGACTTGCTGGATCTGTGCCTGGTAAGCATGGTCCATCCTGGCCCGGAAGATGGTCCGTGGACCCAGCACACAGGCACCCTGAGGGCCCGGACACAGCACAGCTGGCCTCCTGAGGGCCACCCCTGCCTGCCTGACCTCAAGCCCAAGGCAAGCAGTCTCTGCTTCTGCTTCCGAGAAGCCAGAGGAGGACAGCAGGCGCCCTGCTTCCTCCCAGGTCCTCTGCTCCAGTCCAAGGACTCTTCCTCCTCTTCTTCCACCTCCCCTCTGCAGGTGGACTCCCTGCCAGTGGCCCGATCTGCCTCACTCTCATCTCCAGGGAGACCAAAGCCTGGAGAAGTGAGGCGACTTCTGGGATGGAGCGCATGGTGCCCAAGGCCGAAACAGGACCCGAGAGGTGCTGCCCATTCACCGCTGCACCCGGGCCACAGCACAGACCTGGGACCTGCAGTCCCAGCCCGCCGTGGGCCGGGCAGCCGCACCCCGCGTGGTGACCCTCCTTGCCGGGCATGGAGGCGGCCAGAGCCTACTGCTGCACTCCCTGCCCCTGCCCCGGTGTGGGGCTGTGGTGTGGGGCTGCGGCAGGCGGGCCGCGCAGCCTTCCTGCTGGGGAGGGAGGGGCGGGAGCCCTTCGCAGAGGAGAGAGGCTGCTGTAGCGCTGCCCGCAAGGGCCTGCCAAAGCCAGATCATGGATTCTGTCCCCAGAATGGAAGAACCGCGAATCGCGCACGAGCCTCCCACCCCACCAGGCACAGGCGCGACCCTGCGTGCACAAGTGGGACCGCCCTGCACTCGGGCTGCGGGCCGCTTTCCAGGGTGTCTTGGGTGAAGGTGACCCTCCTCCTCTTCCCCCACTCTACTGGCCAAGGCCCTTGCCCAGGACACGCTCTTACCCTCCTCACTGCTGCCCGCCTCCACAGGTGTGCCCTGCAGCCCTGCGTCTGCCCAGTCCAGTCCCTGCACAGCAGCCAGGAGGGTCCTTTAGCCCTCGGGCCATGGCGCTGGGCCCTGAGCAGCCTCCGGGGCTCCCCAGCAGGGCAGAATCTGCGTCCTGACTGCGGAGAGGCGCGCCCCGCCCGTGGGACTTGCAAGCAGCTGCATCTTCAGAACGTTCTCCGCCAGCCCTCCTGGCGCTCCCCTCACCCGCCCCAGGCCTGTCCCAAGTCCCCTCCTCCTGGAGCTGCCCCAGCACGTGCTCGAGCACTGCAAACCGCGCCACGCCGGCAGGCGCCCACCCACCTCACCTCCCTTCCCCTCTGGCTGCCACTGTGCATGGTCCTGCCTCGCTCGCTGGCCTTGCATGTTGGATCTGCATCCTGGGGGGCTGGCGAGTGCCACAGGCTGGGTGGGGGCTGCTGCCACAGGCACATTCCCGATCTTGCAGCAGCCTTGCACACAGTCGGTGCTCAATAGATACCTGTTGAATGAGTACATGCCCAGCACGAGCAGTCTGGGCTCAACTCCAGTCCTCAGGCGCTGCCCTTCTCAGGCGAAGCTGACGAACCCCGAGTGCGCCGGCACCGGCTTTCTCAGAGTGGTTAGCAGGCGTGGGGTCGGCTCTAGGTTACTTGGTATGTGCCTTTAGACACACAGGCAACGCACAATGCAACACCGACTTCTGGTCAGCGTGAATCTGTTTCAAGCCCCGATGCCTATTTGGAAAGGTAGCTGGGCACTTCCCAGAATTCACTCATATCCACTGGATTGCCCCCAGCTCAGACAACCTGCAACTTCCTGTGACCAGCCCACTGGGAGATCTGTGAGCCCAGGCTGTCCGGAGCCCAGTGCTTCCCTGACCAGACACACCTCCCTCTTCTGAATGGCCGTCTGGGCCAACCGCACCTCCTCCTGCAGCACCGGGGGCCCTGCCTCCCCACACACCAGGCTCCACACCCCTCCTCCCTCCTCCCTCCTGGAAGCAGCTGAACTCTGAAGTTGGGCTTTGGCTCTTTCTAGAGACAAAAGAAGGGACGGAGGATCAAGAAACAGAGCCTGACTGCCAACCTGTACCGGGAATGAACAAGCAATGCCCAGGGAGAAATGCAGACCCCTCAAAACTTCCCTTCAGCGGGGGTCAGCCGGGCTTCTTGGGCTGCTGTGACAAGACCACAAACATGGGCCTTAAGCAACAGGTCTGGACACCAGGAGCCCACGTGCTGCTGGACCACACTCCTCCAAAGGCCCAGGACAGAGTCCCGGCCTGCCTCTCGCAGCCGTCCCGGCAGCCCTCGGGTTGTGGCCACCCCTCTGGTCTCTGCCTCCGTTGCCACCCGCTCTCCTGCTGTGTGTCCACACCTGTTGTCTTCAAGTTCTCATCCCTGGATTTAGCCCCCGTCCCCAATCCAAGGTGATCTCAGTCAGAGCCTCACCTTAATGACTCTGCGACTCAAACACGGCCGCAGCCTGAGGCTGCAGGCAGACGGGTCTTTTGGGAGCTGTGGTTCAGCCTATGCAGTCCACCCTCTGGCTCCACCTTCACGTCCGTCTGGGCGTCAGCTGGTGCAGACTTGGTCCACTCTGTGCTGCTATAACAGAAAGTCGCAGACTGAATGATTTACAAAGACCGGAAGTTTACTCCCTCGCGGTCTGGAGGGTGAACGTCCAGGATCGAGCTCCTAGCAGGGCCTCATTAGTGTCCTCACCCAGCAGAAGGTGGAAGGTGAGAGCGCGAACTCCTCCACCAAGGCTTCGTAAAGCACCTGACCCACTCACAAGGGAGGGCCCAGTGGCCTGGCCACCTTCTCACGGCCCTAAGTGTCAGCACCCCGCACTCTGGAGGGGACACACTCAGGCCACGGTTCTAGCACAGGACCTGCGTGGTGGACACTGTGGCCCCTGATCTGCTCGAGAGTTGCTGCACCAAGAGCAAGAACGGCTCCTCTCCCTGCCCACAGCGGCCTTCCTCGAGGCCACCACTCTCCCATCTCATCTCTGGGGCGGGGAGGGTGAGTCCACCCCACTCCCTGAAGTTAGGGACACCTCATGTCCAGATCTGGCAGGGAAAGGAGAGCATACCTGTCCCGTGCCCTTCTCAGCCCAGCGGCCGGGGTGCCAGTGTGACCACTCCTGGCCTCACCTCCCCAGCTGCTGTGCTGAGAGGCTCTGCCGCTGTTGGACCGGGCCCCGCGTGAGGGTCGCCAGTATCGGACGCAGGTGTGGGGTCAGTGAGCAAAACGAGACCTTTACAGTTGGCCAGAATCAGAGATGCTCAGTGCCATGAAGTTCCCAGGCCTCACCCCGCTGGAAAGACAGCACCTCAGCTGTGCTGGCCTCAGTTGCCCTCCTCCAAGGCAAGTGACCGGCTCTTCACCAACACCCAGGCATCTCTGGACACGAGGACAGACATACACACGTGTGCAGGCCCACACGCAATTAAGGGGGTGTAAGCATGCACACAGAGATTATCACAGATTCCCTAAGTATCAGGGGTCGAGGAAGCCTCCCTATGAGTGTCCTTTGGAACAATGTCCGCCTCTCCCTTGTATTCTAGTTACAGGACATCCTCCAGGACTGTGGCCATTAAACCCCAGAGCAGAGAAAAACCAGGGGAAGCCATCTCACTAGATGGGATGGGGATGCCGGCAGGCCCCCTGGGACCAGGGACCTGGGGTCTTGATAGCTGGAGATTACTCCTTCCTCCATCCATGCGGCTCCATTAGCTTCATCAGACTGAATTAATGACCGGATTTCCTGTTCCTCAGCTCCGCCTTGACCTCTTCCTTCCCATCCAGACTGATCTGACAATACCTCATATGTCCTCCTTCCAGGAGGCTGTCGCCATGGAAGTGCCTTACTACTTACCTCTGACTCCTAGCACCCAGATAGGTGTCTCCATCTGCTGCACGGCTTGGAAATAACACTGCCCTGCATGTGGAGAGCATTTCTGTGATGTAGCAAGCACTTACACGTGGGTGGGCATCATTGATGCAGAGTGAGATTCTCATCTGCTGGTGGGAATAGCCTCTGCCTTCGTCCCCAGAACCTGCCACTTAAGGAGACAACGATTCTGGAAGGCAGAGAACCTGCTGCCTCCCCAGCAGTGCCCTCAGGGGATGCGCCAAGCCCTGGTGCTCCTGTGTGAACCGCCCGCAGCGCTGGCCCCTGTGCTCCACAAAGGGCTCCGGAACTGTGCGATCTCCTCCGAAAGGCTTCGTGTTCCTTTGAAGCCAGAGCAGCTGCTCTGCAATAACAGAAGCAGAGCACAAGGGAGCGAACCCTGGAGGAGCAGAGCGCAGGAGGGCTCGGGAGGGGCCCTGACTGCAGGTGACACAGCAGGGCCGCCTCCGTCTCTTCATTTACTATTGTCCCTACTGATGATTGAGAGGCCACCTGCTCTGTGCCTTCAAACGAATAGCCACCAGATGAAGCTGGGCCTGTGGCTGGCTTGTGCAGAGACTACTGTCCAGAGCGTGCAAGGCTTGATCCCACACACTCTGAGCGAGTTCCCACGACTGACTTATCTATGTTATTAAGCTTGTTCCTGAACGTGAACAATTTCATGTCTCCACAACTCCCTCAATTTGCCACACAACTCTAAAAGCTTTTAAAAAATGTAGAGGCATCATTAACAACACCAGAGCAGCAATACCGCCTAAACGCCAGCTCCCCTCAGGCAGTGACCAACAGGGTTTCCACGTCACCTGGCTCATTGCAAAACTGAGTTGCTTAGAAATGTTTCTGGCCGGTGCTCCCCGCCCTTCCTCCTGGTGCCCCTCTTCGTCCCGTCCTGCTCTCCGTCTCTCCCTCTCTCTGCAGAACACAACCTCACAGGGCAGCAGCTCTCATTTTCCTTGCTCGCTGGTTTCCGAATCCCAGTGCCAAGGCCAGGCAAGTCCTGACTAACCAGAGACAGTGAGAGGCTCTGCACTCACAGACCGTGGATGGATGTCACCTCAGCGTCTTCCTGTGACGTGGGCACACGAGGCTGGAGGTTCGCACAACCACTCCAGGTGGCGCTCGCCTAAGAGCTGCCTCCGCAGGCAACACCTGCCCCAGGGACCACCCCCAGGACTGATCCACGCAGGACTGCAGGCTCTGGGGTCAACCCTGGGAATCGCCACCACAGAAGCAGAGACGCCAAAGCAGGGCATGAGGAACAGGGAGGGCAAAGTGCTTTTACCAGAAGTCACGATGAAAACTGTGACCACAGTCCACACCCAGCGAAGGACCAGCTTGCGGGGTCACCAAATGTGTGCCCTTGTGAGCCAGGTCAGGTGCACAAGAGGACAGTTTCCACCAGGGAGTCTAACTCTGTTCTGGAGCTTTCCGAGAGCAGAACTCTCAAAGGTGAGGCGTGCCTTTCTAGCTGCCAGCAAGACTTTGAAGACAGAGAGAGAATGTCCCCTCCCAGCGCCACCATGACAGCCAGCAAACACCACCAAAGGTTGCCCCTCCCAGAAGCAGCCTCTGGACCACCCAAAGCCCGTCGGCACAGGGAGGCCTCTCTCCCAGGACCAAAGCAGCACTGTTGCCAGAAACCACTTGGGAAAACCACAGGCAGCCCCAGCTCTGGCCTCCGCTCCCACTCCCAGGCAGGGAACAGGAGCAGGTCGCTTCCCAGCACAGTGTCCAGAAGAAGGTTCAGAAGGAGGGAAAAGCAAGACAGCAACAAGCTTGCTCCAACTCGAGGCCCCCAACAGATGCAACTCGGTCCCAGAGGGACTTGGCTGACCTCTCTGCTCCCATCCCACCCTCAGCTGAGGACAAACAGAGACAACCCCTGACCCTGCAGGTGAAGATCCCCTGGCTGCAGAACCGCCCATGCTGACCCACAACCTCTCTGTGCTCGGCTTAGGGCCGGCCAGGTTGGCTACAGTGAGGCTGGATTTAAACTCGGTGGGTGGGCAGTGAGCAGAGAGCTGATCCTCGCCAAGGCCTGCTGCTGGGCCAAGCTGCCTGGAGGGCGCAGTACCTCGTAGGAGAGACTCGGACACCACGCCCTCGGGGCAACACTGTGTTTCAGTCTTTAGGCAGAAGTGGAGCAAACTGAAATGTGGAGTGAAGGACTGTGTCTCAGTTGGCAGCGAGGACCCCAAGGCAGGATGTCTAGAGGTGACAGAGAAGGACGCATCTGGCCCGCTGCGTAGCCACGGTGTAGCAGGCAAGCTCAGGCTTTGCACCTGCAGAAGCAGCCACTTGCTCTGGCCTCGTTCCTCCAAGGTGGAGGGTGGGAGGGGGAAGGCTGAGTGAGGACGAGGAGCTCCCAGGAAGCCAGGTGGGCTCCTGAGTGTAGTGTGGACCTTAGGAAACAGGACAGAGGACAGGGACAACCGGGGAAGGCACGGAGGCAAAGGGGAGTGTTCCTCCCAGCTGCACCTTTCTTGCACCTAAGGATGAAAACGTGAGTCAATCAGATGCTGCCTGGTGGAACGGCGTCCGCTGCTTTGTTTTCAGAAGGAACATCAGGTCCTGCAGCACGGCTGGTGTCCCCACCCGTCAGGACCCTGGACAGCTCCCTGTCCCTCCAACAGGGATGTTACCAAGGCAACCGCGCCAGTGCCTGCTGGACTGGCCTTTACCACCACCAGTGTCTCAGACAGGACGAAGATGCAATTTCAGGTCAGGTGCCCACACCCTGTCCTGCTCAGAGTGGGAAGGGTGGCTTTTCTGCAGAGGACACTGAGCTCCCGGCTCCTACTCAATCGCGCTTGTGTTTGGAAATCCCACAAGTCCCCAGGCAGTGAGAATTTGCACTCTCACTTGTGGACATGTGGGTGTTCTGGAGGGTGGCACTCCCCAATTCCCCAGAACCTCCAGACCCCACCACGGCCTCTCGTCTGTGCCTCCCAGTGATGCCATCACCCTAAGTCAGTTTGCCGAGTTTCCTGAGTCCTCCTAGTGAACGGTCAATGGGGGATCAGCAACCCTCATGCGTACAGCCAAGAGCACAGAGGAGCAGGACAGCCAGGGCCCGTTCAGCAGGCGCCCCAGGGAGCAGTCCTGCAGAGCCTGCCGTCTCCCCAGGGGCCCCGGGGTCAGCAAGCAGAGTGGCAGGACCCCAGTGTGTGCAGAACTGCTGCCAAAGCCGCTGCAAGGAGAAAGGCCAGCCGGGCACTCGGCTCACCCTCTCACACCCACCCAGCTCCAGGGACACCCTCCTCGGAGACGGCTGGCCAGGTGCCGGCCTCCTCTAAGCATTCCTTCTGCAACCTGCCATTAAAGCAAGACCTTTGAAGGTGTTTACCTTCCAGCACTAAAGGTCCAAGAATTCATTTCAGTGATAAGTGAAAAGCAGGATCAAAGCTTCATTTCAAGGATCAAAGGAGGACAGAGCAGAGGAGCCCTGGTCGCATTGTCAGAGTGGCGAAAGGCATTAATAATGCACCTGTGAGCCATCAGCAAGGCAGGAGTGGCATGCAGGACACTTGCCTGCTTTCCCCTCAGCCCTCGAGGTTTCCAGGAGTTAGCTATGGCTGGATTAGTTAATTAACCCTAAATTAGTTCTGCGAACCCCAGGAGCCCTGATCAGAATGCTCAAGGTGAGCCCGTGGGCTGGGAAGCCGGCGATCCTCACCATGGCCTTGCCCTGGGGGAGGGATGACAGGTGTTCTGAGGAAGCACTCAAAATACACCTGCAGGAGGCTGGGATGAGAGGGGACACTCAGACTGTCACCATGGCTCCACTGTCACTGTGGCCCAGAAAGACACCCACTCTCTTGCCAGTGCCAAGGGCTCCCAAGGAGGAAGAGGACCCAGTACCTGCTCACCCCTAGGCTGTCCATCGACACCTGGAGGGAGGGGCAGGAAGTGAGCGCGTGAAGAAGCAGCTGCTCCCAGGGCAGCTCTGAGCCCTGCTTTTCCATGATCTCTGTTTTCTCGTGGTGAATCATATCCATACCATTGCTCTTACAGATTAAATACTCAGTCTCAAAACACACGTTCCACTCTACTCCAATTCCACATTAAGCACCGACCTTCATTAATACAGGACTAGGGGCGTCCATCAACCAGAACCACTGTCCTAAATAAAATGATCTCCCCCAAACCCCAGAGTGACTGGAGAGACACAACAGTCCACACAACACAGTCGCCATTGGAATGTGAAACGCTGTCTCCAGAGCTGCTGCAAACCTGTTAATTATAGTTTTTTCAAATGCTGACTCCAGAAGAAGGCAGACCAGCCCAGGTCCGTTTTAAAAGTTCACAGCCTCGATCACTTGATCACAAGAGTAACGCCACCCCAGGACCCAGATCACTATCCTCCACACCCGCCTTCATTCTCTTAGGAGTCGAATACCACCAGCCAGGCTGGGCCTTTTCTAACAAGGTTTTAATTACAAATTAATCTTCAATCAAAAGGGTGATAACAAAACAACAGGGATTTTTAAAATACTTTAAAAAGTTTTTTTTCTTTCACAATTTTTACAGGAAACCATTAAAAAATAAATCCTCAATGCCCTTGGTTTTTATTCTGCCATTATATTAGAGGAAAACTGAGTTACCTCCCAGGGGAAGCAGCCCCTAACGATGGAAAAGGCGTGAGGAATCCCTCAGGGACTCAGGGAATGACCAGGACAGGGACTTGAGGCAGAGGCAGCCCCACAGAGTCAGGGTGGGGGCCTGACGTCTGTCTGCGACACCCTGAGTGGCAGGCCAGGAGCTTGCAAACCGGTTCATGATCTGGAGAGCCCTGGGCACCCTGCCTGGGCTCCTGGCAGGAAAGCTTTCTTCCCCTCACTCTGCCCTCTGGGTCTGATCAATGGGCTTGCCTGGCCCTCAACCTTCTCACCTAACACTGTCCTTCCCTTTCCCCTTCGAGATATTGGCCAAAAAGTGTCCTCAGACACCTGCCACCAGGCTCCCGTCTTGTGGGCAACATTATTTGTGAGACTGGGTCTCCCACTACAGACCCACCTAAACTTCCCTGCCTGTGATGAGCCACACCTGGGGCCAGAGACCAGCCCAAGCTGTGCAGAGAAATGAGGTTGGATGAACTCTGCAAAAAGGAGCAGCCATGCAAGCACACAGGCCTCCCCCCTCAGGCGGCTGCTCTGAGGACAGCCAGGCCAGGGAGCCTCCGAAATGCACAGGGTGCTCTCAGGTCTCAAGGGGGCCCTAAGCAACCCACACCACGGGGAAGGGAGTCCCTTTCATGGTTTTGGAGGGGCTGACAGCCTGCTCCTGGATTCGCAGCCTGGATTGGGCATGGCCATGGGTATGCCTGCCAAGGACACCACGACCCTCACCTGGCACATGCCACACAGACCCGGCTGTGTCCCAGTTGTGAGGTCAGGCTCACAGCTACATACACACATGCTCGGACACACACCATGCATGCTCACACACAGGAGCCAAGTGCCCTGTCTCAGCTGGTCCCAGTGGGCAGTCTTGCTCAGTTCCCAGGCCACATCTCAAAGGGCCGGACAAACTGCAACAGATGGAGTCTGGGGACCCGGAGTGCAGGCTGCATGTCCCTAGGTCCCTGTTTGAGGGACAGTCGTGTGTTAGCCTATGGGAGGGGACCAGCTTCAGAGCCTCCTGCAGGCCACAGGAGGCAGGCCCAGAGAGCAGAGAGGAGTTGAACTGCAGTGACTCACAAGTGGGGACAAGGAAAGGTTTTCCTCACCAGCAAAACGCCAAGGGCATTGCTCTGTTTTCACAGACGCGTTCTTTGTTTGGAGAAGTAGATTGTGCTTCCAAATAGCCTTAGACATGAGAGCGGTATGTATGGATATCAGGAACAAAGTCACATAACCTTTCCAAACATCAACTTTGGGGTTTTAATGCTTTCTCCATAGCAGTTTCTTTCCAAAAATATTTTCTCACTTGTTGGCTAAATAGCCTCTTTACTTTGAAGGTTCAGATTAAATGTATTGATTTTTTTCAGAACTACATCTAGGTAGCATATTCTAAGAACTTCTTGTCATCGTAGGAAAGACTGCAACTTTAAGTCACATGCTTTTGTAAAAGAAAAATTATGTTTAAGTTGGATAAATCTTCTAAGCACAAAATATTTTCCTAATGACTTTCCATTCCATAGCAAAGTATTATGAAGCGTCTACATTATTCCAAAGTGCTTGCTTTTATAATATTAATCACTTAATTGATGTTTTAGTCAGCTTTTCCATTGCTATGACCAAAAGATGTGACAAGAACAATTTTAGAGGAAGACAGTTTTATTTGGTGCTCACAGTTTCAGCAGTCTCAGTCCATAAATAGCTACTTCCATGGATCTGGACCTGAGGTGAGGTAGGACATCATGGGAAAAGAGTGTGGTGGAGGAAGGAGGCTCAGGACATCCTACCGGAAACGGAGAAGGAGGGAGAGGGAGACCTCCCCTCATCACGGAGAAAATATAAACCCAAAGCCATGTCCCCAGTGACCCCCATCCCCAGCCACACCCTCGCTACCTACAGTTACCATCCAGTTAATCTCTATCAGTGGATTAACGGGCTGCTGAGGTTAAGGCTCTCGTAACCCGGTCATTTCACCTCTGAACTTTCTTGCATTGCTCCACCAGCGAGCTTTGGGGGAGACCCCACGTCTAAACCACAAAGGTTGACTTTCTGTGGCCTCCCGTCCTGCTGTGCCACCTTAGCCTGATGCAGAAGGCGAACAACACGCAGACTGCTTCCATGCTGGCGAACATCAAGGTACTGGGAGGGCGGCGTGCCGGGAGCTCACGCTGGTCACTTCTACCCACGCTGGCACTCCATCTGGGCCATCCTCGGGCTGGTTTTCCTTAACACTGTTTCCATTGAAAAGCTACTTACTGAATACACACTTTCCTCAAAATTCATTTTGTTAACTCAAGAAAGTAATTGCGTGGGCCTGGGGCGGGGGCTCAGTGGCAGAGCGCTTGCCTGGCATGTGTGAGGCACCGGGCTCGATTCTCAGCACCACATATAAATAAACAAATAAAATAAAGGTACATCAAAAACTTTAAAAAATGTTTATAAATGAACCTCATTTAAAAAAAGTAGTTGCACTCCATGTACTTCTAAATTAAAACAGACTGCAGCAAGTGCCACCACGCAGGTCTTTAGGACACAGTCATGTTTTTATGCACCTGCAGAGCAGAGCTCCCACAAAATGTGCAATTTTTTCTGATTCTTGTTTGTTCAAATCTCCACCCATGTTTTCTACGCACCTTCCAACAGCACTTGCTAATAAAGAATGCATTTTGGTTTGTCACCAAATTGTTTTATGAGAATTATTTCAGCCACTTTGCCTCAGCAGGAGTAACGAACCTTTCCTGGTGGCGTCATGAATTATTGTCTTTCATTATGAAGCCACAAAACAGGCTCCCAAGTACATCAATAAGTTTAGTAAAATAACAAACTGAGATTGCCTGATGCCCCAAATATCTAATTTTATAGGATTTTTCTCATATTCCTCAAGCTTAATTTTTAAAAGGCTTATGTATCTTGCGTTTTATCCCATCATTTGTTGATATGAAGGCATAAAATTCAGCTAGCCTGAGGATCATGCACTTGGAACAGGAGAAATTTATACAAAATCGCCTTCCCCTTGCACTGTTAGAAAACTGGACAAAGCATGTAAAACATCAGCTTTTACTCATTGCACAACAATTTGGGCCTCCTTTACTCTGCTGCAGAATACCAAACCTCATGTGCACAGGCTGGGCAAAGAGAGGCAGGTACGCTATAAGATGGACACTCCTGAGTCCACATGGGGCTCTCAGTCATGCAAGTCCCAAAAAGGTAAGCAAAGAGCCCTCTTCAAACACCTGGTGAATTCACTGGTCCCCACAGGAGCTGAGCCTCAGTGGTAGGACTGGCCTGACCTAGAGTAACGGCTACTCTAAACCCACCCTAACAAAGATTTTGAGAAGACTTGAAAGAACATCAATGATTGACATGTAGCTCGATGGCTCGCCAGAAAATAGTCCAACACTCCTTAAAGGAAAGCAACAAAATTCATCCTCTACAATATGATATTCCAGTTTCAGAGATTTGGATCAAAGAGTAACTGGACATGTGAAAAAGCAGAAAAACGTGACCCTTACCCAGGGCAAAGGCAGCCATTAGAAGCAGACCAAGAAATGACAGATACAGAAGAGCCAGCTGCTAGACATAAAAACACCCATTGTAAACGGAGTCAGAGACTGAAATGAAAATATGAACACCATAAGTAAAGAAACCAAAGATGAAAAAATGAAGAGCTATGTGGAAGTTAAGGCAGGAGGATTGCAAATTTGAGGCCAGCTTGTGCAATTTAGCCAATTTAAAAATGGGCTGGGGATGTAGCTCAGTGGTAGAGTGCTTGCCTAACATGTGCAAAGCCCTGGGTTCAATCCCCAGCACAGAAATAAATAAAACAAAATTTCTAGACTAAAAGTATAGTACCTGGAATGAAAAAAAAAAAAAAACCTTCCTATACGGAATTAATAGAATTAACAGTAAATTATACTGTACAGAATAAAATATCAGTGAACTTGAAGACATACAATAGAATCTATACAAGATGAAGAAACTAACTGGAATCCTGATTGAAAAACTGATAGTAGCATATTTTTTAACAAGTCTAAAGAGTCCTTCTAATAAAACTTGAGTTTATGCTATTGAGACTCTTTGGGGGGGACCCTTGACAGTTTTAGGGTAGAGAAGACTGGGTGCCAGAAAGATCAAGACATGATTAGAGGGTTGGAACTTCTTCCCCACCCCTAGCCTATAGGAAAGGAAAGGGACCAGAGACAGAACTCAATAACCAATGGCATATAATTTGATCAGTGAGGCCCACATAGCATCACCTCCATAAACACCTCCACATGATCTAGAGAGCTTCCATGTTGGTGAATGCATCAAGGTACTGGGAGGGTGGAGTACCCAGAAAGGATATGGAAGCTCTGCACACTAACCTCTAGGCTGCCTATTTTAGTCAGCTTTTTTGCTCCTGTGACTAAAGGACCTGATCAGAACAACTGTAGAGGAGGAAAGATTTGTTTAGGGGCTCACAATTTTAGAGGTCTCAGTCCATAACTGGCTGGCTCCATTCCTCAGGGCTCAGGGTGAGGCAGAACATCATGGTGGAAGAGTATGGCAAAGGAAAGCAGCTCACATGATGATCAGAAAGCAGAGAGAAACACCCCCACTTGCCAGATAAAAATATATACCCCATAGCCACTTCCCCAATGAACCACCTCCTCCAGCCACACTCCACCTCCTTCTAGTTACCACTCAGTTAATCCCATCGGGGATTAATTTGATGATTAGGTTAAAACTACAACCCAATCTTTTCTCCTCCAAACCTTGCTCACATGTGAGCTTTTGGGGAACACTACATCTAAACCATAACAATGCCCTATTCATCTCTTCTGTTTTGCTGTTCCTGGGTTGTATCTACTATGATAAAAAAATAATGCATAAAATTTAGGCAATAACCACTCTACTCCAACAAACACCAGAGAATGATCTGTGTAGCCTTACCCTCACCCACACCAGCAAAGGCCAGGTGGAGACTTGAACCCTTGCAATGCTGTAACAAGAAACCGAACAACTTCTTGCAGTGTGGTGTCCAAGCCTTCAGAACTTCCATTCTTACCAGATGGAAGCAAAATATTGCCCTCTCCTACAAGGTCCAGACCAAGGGGGAAATCCAGACTTCCTCTAGTAGCAGTAGTAAGGAGGGGTTCCTCCCTCTCCCTGGGTGGGTCACAGGAGGCATAGTGGAGAGTCAGGATTTTCACCACCACAAAGCAGTATCGACAGGTGCCACTCACTCCTCAATGTCAGGGAAGCCAGGTGGGGAACATTGATGTCTGCATGCACCTGGCACTAATGAGGCAGCACCCTCCCCTCAGCCTGCTGGAGAAGGTTAACAAAACAATGACAGTTAAAATAAAGGGATCGTAAGTACAAAAACTAAGAAACAAAGGGAAAAATCTGTGCTTCAATAGGAAGATCTTTTAACATAATGAGAAATAGAAAAATCTCAAATTCATTTTATGAAGCTAGCATTACCCCTGATGCTAAAGATCTACATAAAAATCATACCAAAAAAGGAAACCTACAACCAATGCTCCTCATGAATATTGGTTCAAAGATCCCTAAAAAACATTTTCAGGAGAGTTCAGCTGTATTAAAAACAAGAATTTATCATGATCAAATGGGATTTGTTCCAGGTATGCAAGGCCAGTTCAATATTTGGAAATAAACCAACCATGTTAACAGGCTAAAGAAGAAAATTCCTATAACTATATCAAACGATGCTGAAAAGGAACTTAACAAAATTAAACACCCATTGATGATTTTAATACACTCTCAGATAAGTAGGAATGAAGGGGAATATCTTCAACTTGATAAACAGTACTCACCAAAAACCTACAGTTAAGATTGTACCATATGATGAAAGTCCGAAGACCTCCCACTCAGGTCAAGAACAGACAAGGACGTCTGCTCTCTTATCCAACACATACTAGAAAGTTTAGTAGTATAATAATGCAAGAAAATGAACTAAAAGTCCTACAAATTGAAATGGAAAAATATTTATTAACTCCCTATTTCAGATAACAAGATTGTCTGAATATAAAATCCCAAGGAATCTACAAAGAAAGCCTTAGAACTAATAAGTGAGTTCCAAATATTCAAAATTCAAATTATTTCTATATACTAGCAGTGAACATGTGGACACCAAAATTTAAAATACAATAATACCATTTATAATTGCTCAAAAAGTGAAATAATTGGTTGTCAATTTTACAAAACATGTATAGAACTTATATGCTAAAAACTACACAATGCTGATCAAAGAAATCCAAAAAAAAAGCTAAATAAATATAGAAACATACCATGTTCATGGATCAAAAGACTCAAATTCAATTCTCAAATTGATATAAAGTTTTAGTGTAATTCCTATCAAAATCCCAACAAGAGATTTATAAACATAGACAAGATTACTCTAAAATTTAAGTGAAAAGACAAAGGGGCTACAATGGCTAAAAAACAATTTTGAAAAATAAGAAAACGAATGAAGCAATTTGTCTGCTGTCAAGACTTAGTTAGCTACAGCAATCAAGATTGTCTGGTATTGGCAGAGGGTTGGACACATAGACCAGAGATAAGAGAAAAGAGCACAGAGATAGACATACACAAATATGTCCACCTGATTTTTTGACAACTAAGCAAAAACATTCCATGAAGGAAAGATAGCATTTTCAACAAGCAGTGCTGGAGCAATTGGGCACCCATAGGCAAAAGAGAGGGAGGGAGAGACAGAAAGAGAAGAGTGAGAGATTATAGACTTAGATGCAAGCTGCAAAACTTAGAACATAAAACACAGGAGGAAACATTCAATATCTAGAGTGAGGCAGAGTTGTTAAACTTGGCCCCAAACCATGCTCCAGAAGAGGGAAAAGAGATAAGTTGGACTTATCAAAATTAAAACTGCACTCTGTAAAAGACCCTGCTTACAGGAAGAAAAGATAAGCTACCAACTGGGAAAACATATTTGTTTATAAGCCATGTATCTGACAAAGTACTAATACCTAGAATATATAAAGAACTGTCAAATTCAACAATAAGCAAACTAATTAGAAAATAAGCCAAAGACATTTTACTAAAGAGAATATGACAGATGGTAACAAAACCCATGACAAGATGTTCAACATCATTAGCCACCGGGGGAATGCAAATTAAAACCATGATTAGATATCACTGCACACCTACTGGAAAGGCTAAGACTATAATTGATGGCAAACCAAATGCTGGTGAGAATGCAGAACAGCACAAGCTACTTTGACAAATATTTTGGCAATTTCCATAAAAACCAAACATCCATAAAAATAAAATAAACAACCCAGCAATCGAACTCCTGGCCATTGTCCCAGAAAAGTGCAGACTTATGTTCAGACAGAAGCCCACATGTGGATGTTCGTAGCATCTTTGTTCATAACAGACAAAAACTGGAAGCAGCTCAGAGATCCTTCACTAGGCAGATGGGAACAGGAATCGAGGTGCCTCTATACCACAGAACGCTGCTCAGCCATGAGGAGAACGCCCCTCTTACAGCAGCCACCTGGGCAAATCTCCAGAGGAGTGTGCTCAGGAAAGGAAGCCTATCCCAGGAGGGTACACACTGGTAGGTCCTTGCAAGTAACTTTTCATACAATGGCATTAGGCAGTGGGGGGCAGATTACTGGTTGCCAGGGCGTAACGCAGAGTGAGGATTGAGGGTATTAGCGGGTTCATGAGCCATCCCGTGGGGTGTTCATGCTGTTCTGAGTCTTGGCGTGTCGATGTCAGTGTCCTGGTTGTGGAAATGCATGGCAGTTTTGCACGGTATGACCACTGGGTAAGAGGCGTCTGGACCTCTCTACATTATGTCTTATAACTGCACATGAACCTGCTATTACATAAAAAACAAAAGTGAAGAACTTCCGCACTGACAATCATAGAAGGTCCTGTGAAGAAAATGAAAGCCTTTCCAAAAAATAAAGCAAAAAGGCATGGGGAGCTCTGGTTAGGCTGTGGCTCTTACAGTGGAGTCGTGACCGCACCCAAGGTGCACACAGAGGGCCCAGAGACAGAAGGACAGTACTGGGAGATGGGAGCATCGGATCCTCTTGGACTCCTGTCTTTCCCAACTGGCACTGCCTAAAGTAAATATGTAAGCAACACACACACACACACGTACATATAGACCCTGTCATTATGTCAAGAACAGAAGATTCTTACTGCCTTCCGCTTTGTCAAAGCATTACTTTAATTAATGCCAACACATAAACTATCCCACAACTTCTGTGATTCTTGATTCAAGTCCTTTGGATATTTTCACATTTTAATAAACCATGAGCTTCAAACAATGAAGGAAACAAAAATAAAATAATGCTAAACATAAAAACCAGAGTTCCACTCTACTTTCCTTTCTGCCCCATACCTCTTCCCCTCCCTTCACTCCCCTCTACCTGATAGAAAGTGACTCTATTCTTCCCCATCTCACCCGCCTCATTGTGAATTAGCTTCCACATATCAGAGAAAACATTCAGCCTTTGGTTTTTTGGGTTTGGCTTATTTCACTTAGCATGATATTCTCTAACTCCATCCATTTACCAGCAAATGCCAGAATTTCATTCTTCTTTAAATTGAGTAATATTCCATTGTATATATATTTATAAATTTACACAACAGTTTCTTTATCCATTCATCTGTTGAAGGGCATCTAGGTTGGTTCCATAGTTTAGCTATTGTGAATGGAGCTGCTATCAACATCAATGTGGCTGTATCTCTGTAGAATGCTGATTTCAAGTCCTGTGGGTATAAACCGAGGAGTGGGACAGCTGGGTCAAATGGTGGGTCCATTCCAAGTTTTCTGAGGAATCTCCATACTGCTTTCCAGAGTGGTTGCACCAATTTGCAGTCCCAGGAGCAATGTATGAGTGTGCCTTTTCCCCCACATCCAAGTCAGCCCTTATGGTTGCTTGTATTCTTGGTAATTTCCACTCTGACTGGGGTGAGATGGAATCTTACTAACGTGCCTGGTGAAGAGCTTCCCTGGAAGTGGGAGGCCAGTTGGTTTTCTCTCCGCCGCTTCCTTGGTTCTGTTCACGACTTCTCCAGTCCAGTGTTCTCTACAGCCCACTTTTTGAGGAGGGCGATTCCCCTAGACCAGAAAATCCATGCCCCTGTTCCACATGAGTGTTTTGCAGACCAGTAGGAGCAAACTACACACCTTGGGCCTCTGCTCTGCTCTCTGCCCTGAGGACGCTCACCATGGGGGCAGTGAGAGTGTGACCTGGACAACAAGGCAGGCAGCCACCTCCAGACATGCTGAAGACAGCGCTGTCTAAGTGGAAAATCATTACAGTAACATTTTGTGAAACATCTGAGTTTAGTCCACTAACACCACTCCCCACTCCCCACTCTGCAGGGCTCAGCCTGAGAGGGTGCGGACCTCAGGGTGGGGACAGGGAAAGTGCCAGGCCAGGCCCACAGAGGGCTTGCTCCCTCGGTGGCCCAGGGGTGCTCTGCTGCAGGCTTCCTGCATCACACGGAACTTGATCTGCTTAGAGACACTAAGGACACACTGAACGGCGAGCGTGTCCGCCAGCCTTCCTTTACTGCAGCAAATGCCAGACATGACCAGAGATGATCAACTTAAGGGAGGAAAGGCATTTGGGCTCCCAGTTCAGGAGGCTCAGTGCAGGGTCAGCTGGGCCTACGGTGGCACGGGAAGGCAAGAGTGCAGGGTGGAGCACACCTTCACTCACCGCATGGCCAGAGTGAAAGCAAGAGGGAGAGACCGGAGTCCCCGTCTCCTCCAGGGCACACCTCCCAGTGACCCAGACCCTCCCACCAAGACTCCACACATGGCCCTCTGGGGACATTCCAGACCACCCCTGGCAGAGAGGACAGACACCGCTCACCAGCCTTTCCACCCTCCCTGCAGTCCCCCTGCACACCCCTGTCCTGTTCATGGGGCAGAAGCAGACTCCCCCACAGTGCACCTGCTACCCTCCCCAGCCTGGACCCACGTCATGACGCCTGCCTCCTTCCTGCTAGAGAAGCAGCTGGCAGAGAGTTTCTAGGTCAATCCATCCCTCTCCTGCCCCGCCAGCAGTGGGGTTGGGGGACACTGCAGGGCTGGCAATGGTCAGAGGTTTACCTCCCGCAGGGCATGTGCCTCCTTTCTGTCCAACTTTCCATTCCCTCAGAATTCCACTCTTATAGCCAGAGGGCACAGAGTTTGGGGTAGAACAGAAAATCCTGCAGAGAACAACCACCATAAGGTAGAAAACCCCACATTTTTCTGAAACTCCTTGGCTCAGCCCAATTGCATCCTGGAGGTCTGTGACTGGTCTTTGACCCCAGGATGGCCAAACACTAAGGCGTGATCCATTGTCATAGCCACCTGGAGAGGTTTTGCGGGGGGGGGGAATATCTCCTGGCAAATGGCAGCCCTGGGTTCAGTAACCAGCTCCATTCTGTGCCTGCTTAACAAGGGCGAGCTCGGAGGGTAGCCTTCGCCACCAGCTTCCTGTGTGCCCAGAGACAGCAGCACAAGTCCCTGGAGACAGCGTGTGCTTAAACTGCATTCAGGCTGGTGCCCAAGGACCTAGGCTGTCAACTGCTCACGAAAGCAGGGGCCTCCTGGCGGGCGGGGCCCAGCTTGCTGCTGGCAGAAGCCCGGCACATAGAGGAGAGAACTCTCCTGCCTGCAGACGCAGCTCCGGCCTCCCTCAGCCCCAGTGCAGAGGTAATCCATCATTCCCAGCCCCAGAGACAGAGGAAGGAATGTCACCACTCGCCTCCCGACGCAGGTTGTAGTTTAACTTTCTTAGTTTTTTTTTAAATGTCACATTCAGAAAAAGAAAAAAATGTCCCTGTACAGTTGTGTCATGTTTGTCTCTTCCTAAAGCTAGTCAGAAAGAAGGTAGTCAGAGAGAACTCCAGCAAATAGCCTGGACCACAGCCCCCATCAGCAGGGCACAGTGGAAAGGGAGCCAGGACTCGGGGCCAGGAGCGTCCTCAGCCCGGAGTCAGATCCAGCCCTAGACCCAGCCTCTGCCAGCCACCAGCAAGATCCACCTAAGCCAGGGAGGACAGGCCCACCCAACCACCCTTCCAACAGTGGGCTTCAGAGGCAAACGAAGCTCATGGCCAGCCCAGAGCATGCTGTGCTTCCAGCCAGGCTATCATCCCATATCTCTAAAAAGAGAACAATTCAAGGGAAGATGGGGGAATAATGGATAGTGGTCAAAGACTGGGCCCCAAAAATATGTCCTTGAACTAATGTCAGACCTGTGAATGCCACTTGATTTGAAAATTGGATCTTTGCAGATGTAACCAAATTAAGGTCTCCAGAAAAGATCATCCTGGGTTTAGGGTGGGCCCTAACTCCGACTTACGTCCTTACAGGAGCAAGGAGAGGGAGATACGACCCCCAGGCACAGGAGAGAGGAGGCTGAATGAGGGTGGAAGCAGAGTCTGCAGAGACTGCAAGAAGCCAGGAGAACCATGGACAGCTCCTCCCCGGGGCGCGCAGAAGGAACCTGGCCTGTCCACACCTTGGGACTTTCAGTCTCTAGAACTGGAAGAAAGGATTTCTGTGTAAGCCACCTGGCCCACGGTGACTTGCTGTGCCAGTCCTGGGAAGCCAACGCAGGCTCCAGGATGAACTACTTGGGAAGCAAGGGGTGACCTGGAACCTGCCTTCTGGAAAGGGCCATGCGGTAGCCTGAGGACACAGGCACAGTCCTGGAAGTGGTCATGATCTTCAGCCAGTCCCTTGGTCCCAGTAGGATCATGTGTTGAAACCACTGTTCCCGATGCAGCAAGGCTCAGGGGTGGGACCTTTTAGGAACAACTGGATCATGAGGGCTCCAACCTCTTCAGTGGATTAATCCATTTGATGGATTAATAATTTGAATGTGCCACTGTGTGGTAACTGTAGGCAGGTGGGACTCTAGGGGAGTGACCTTGGGGACCATTTCTGTCCCTGGCCTCTTCCTGTCCCTCTCTCTGCTTCCTGGGAGGTGACTCCCAGGTACACTGTATGTACAAGTCTGCTCTTGTGGGGAGCACAGAAGATCCCACCTGCATCTACCTGCCCAGGACAGTCCAGCCAACACCTGCTCACTTGGTGTACCACCCAGTTCAGCATTTGTCCTGGCATTTTTTATTTTTAATAAAGTAATATTATTGAGGGCTGTGTCCCTGCAAGCTCAGGTGGATTAAGTGGGCCCATCTCTGCTCCCAGCCTTGTCCTGTGGCTTGGAGGTCATGGGGTATGGTTTGATCTGAAAGACCCAGCAGCCCCTGCCCCTCTCTGCCATTCCCTGCCATCTCACATGGCAAGAACAGTAACGAACCCCCATTCAGAAGAAGCTTCTCTGAATTTACCTGGTTAGTTAAGATAGTATTATCTAGAGAAAAGAGATAATTCAATATGACACTTTACCTACAATAAAATACAACTTTGAAAAAGATTTCAAGCAATTTATTTAAAAACTAAACATACCAACGTATTTTTTTTTAATTTTTTTTTTTCATAAAAAATACCAGTGACATTCAATTAACCAATAAGGCCACCTTCCTGAAAAACTGAGGGTCATTAAGATGCAAGGTGACTCTTGGCCAAGTCAGCACAGAGACCAGGTGCTCCCGAAGGGCCTGACTCTGGGCTCTGCATGTAGGCTGACCCCCAGCAGACAGGAGCCCCACAGCCTGTTAGCCCGGTGGCAGCGGCAGGAGAGCAGCCCCGCGCTCCCACCCACACAGGGGATGGCCCAGGGCCAGCAGGAGCCCTCTCAGATGTGTCCACATGTAACCCAGACCTCCTGTGACCTCCGGAGGGGGATGCAAAGCCCCTCGGGCACCCCAGCATCACTCCTCAGCGGCCTCCCAGGGTGCCCATGCTGTGGTGGACTGGCCGTGCCACAGGACAGGGGCCTCTGAGGGGCGGCCAGCCCTCTAGCCAGGTCAACCCCTCCAACCTCCTCCAGCCAGGCCCTGGCTCCCCTCCCCCGAGTCGGGGCTGCCCTGCCGGCCTCCCACACCCCACCCCCGCAAGGGCAGCAGGTCCTCTCCAGCTGTCCGCGTCTTCACTTTCAGAGCTGCAGGCAGGACTCTTGGAAGGCATGAGAACCTGGACATTCCTGGGCCTCCAGGAACCAAGGAGCTTACAGATGGCTCTATGCTGGTGCCCCGGGGAGCAGTCTGGGTTAAGGGGTCAGGAAAGACGTCCTCGGGTACCACAGTGACACCCACACCACGCACACAGGCACACATCCACACACTGTCACACTCAGTGGCACACTCAGCCTCATGCTGAAACATGCTCACGTGACCTTTGCACTCACTCTCATTCACACGGGTTTGCACAGTCACGCACACTTACTCATTCACACTGGCACACTCAGCCCCACGCTGGCATTCACACTCACACACAATCACATCGCATGCACTTCACCACATGGACACAGTCACACTGGTACTCAAACACTGGCATTTGCACACTCGTGTTCACACTTGTGTGTTAGGCTCACACTCACATTTACACTATCACACTTGCACACACGCACGCACCAAGGGCAGGTGCCAGCTCCTCTAGCACAGCAACCAGGCCCCAGGGTGGAGGGGCTGCAGACAGGTGGGGCTGGACTGGGATCCGCCAGACACAAAGTCCTGGGCAAGTAGACAGGCTGAGGGTGGCGGCCCCAGGTGAGCCCTGCTCCCGCAGGCAGGAAGCCCCCTGCTCTGTTTCTCCACCCAGAGAACAGACGCCTGGCGGGTCCAGAGCCCACTGGCTGGAAAGCAGCCATTCCGAGGATCTGCACATGAGGTGTGAACAGGAACCTGGTCCACTGCTTGACCTCTGTTGGATCCAGTGACCACATTGGACAAAGAGCTCAGAGCTGATCCAGGGAGCAAAGGTGGCAGCTGCCCACAGCCGTCTCGGCCCCAGGCTGCAGTGCTGAGGAGAAGCTCGGCGCCGCCCACAGCCAGGACAGGGTCTCGCTCTGCATTTCCAAATGGCAACTGTGCCCTGGGGAACTGAGCCTCGGAGCCGCCTGCCACCTTGACCTGGTGATTTTACTCCTGTGACTTTCTCCTGAGGGTCACAGCTGAAAACAGCCACGCAGAAAGCACCGCCAACAGCACCCCAGGTTGTTTCAAAGGTCAGACTCCCGGCAACAAGTCAGGCCTCCAAAAATAAAGAGGAAACGCTGGCATTGATTGTCGTGCCTCCAAAGGCAAGGTATCATGCGGCCATTAAACACAGCATCAAGGAAGAACTCATGAATTCATGGAAACTGTCTATGAGGGGAAATCAAAAGGAAGAAGAAACTACAGTACAGACCTGCCAGCCATCACAACAGAAGGTCCCAGCCCTGCCCGGGCACGGGGTCCACGCTGCGAGGGGCTGAAGGGAAACAGGGCCCAGGGTGGGCAGTGAGCAATCAGGGCAGGAGACCCAGGGTCAGTCAGGGAGAGCAGGGGCCAACCCGGCACGCCAGCCACGCCTGCACCTGGGTCCGGGAACAGGTGGGCGCACACCATGTGGGCCTGTTCTCAGCACAGTCAGCATGAGCTGCGTGAGCTGCACTCGTGCACCTAACAACAGACCCAAAATGGTCTCCCCAGGTGTAGAGGGAAGGCGGGACTTCAGAGCCAGAGGCTGTCTGCTCCAGGCTGCAGCAAATAAGCATCCACCAGAGCCTCCTGAGCTGCTGGAGGGCACCTGGGGGCAGCCAGGAGGAGGCGGCCTTCCTTGGAGGAGGTCCACCTTGAAGGAAGAGACACGAGAAGTTGAGGGACAGGGATGTGCCCAAGGACACAGCAATAGTCCCAAGGGGAGGAAAGAGAGGCTCCTTGCAGGTCCAGACAGGGGCGTAGCTGGAGGCCAGAGCAGAGCACAGGAACCTCGAGGGACTCGTCAATGGCCCCGAGGTCCTTGTGAGACCCAGGCACCTGCTTGGCATTCAGTGACAATGCACCAGGCTCCTGCGCCTGCCTGCCCTCGACAACACCTGAACCCACATCAATCCTGGGTGTGAAAGCAACAGCTTACTTAGATAAACCAGCATCTGGCGCCTTCTCCCAAGGAAGACAGGCCTCACGGCAGCTTTCCCACCTCGAAAACCTGCGCCATGTTGCCCCGGCAACCTCAGACACAGGGATGGGTTCTGGCCACGGATACAGCCCTGGACTGCCAAGTTCATTCCGCAAACGTTGCTGAGCGCCTCTGAACTGCCTGGGTGCTCCTGCACACTACTTCCAGCACACACGGCAGCACTTCCTAGGACCACCCCCACGAAGGGCCACAGACTGGTGGCTTAAGCTCACAGTTCTGGGGGCTGGAATGTCGGCAGGCTGGTTCCTCCTGCGGGACCCCACTCACAGTTCTGGGGCCCGGAATGTCGGCAGGCTGGTTCCTCCTGCGGGCCGCGCGTAGAGAACTGTCTTGGGCCTCCCTCCGTGGCTTGTGGAGGCCTCCTCCCTGTGCACGTGGCGGGTCCCCTCTGTGTGCGTGCCCATATTTCCTCTTCCAGAAGGATGTCAGTCCTGTTGGAAGGGATCCTACCCTGCTGTTCGAGACTGAGTGCTGGGTGCTGGGACTTCAGGGTAAGTTTTGAAGGACACAATTCAACCCACAGTGACACTGGTTACGAATCCACAGGGTACTGTCCTCATTTTCAGATCCAGAAAACAAAGGTACAGAGAAAATGAGAGTAATGGCCCCAAGTCACACACCTGCTGAGGGCCAGAATGTGAACCCCTGTCTGGTGAACTCCACAGCCTTTGTTCTGCCAGAGGTGAAGGTAGTTGCTATGGTTTGGATGCGAGGTGTCCCCCAAAAGCTCATGTGTGGGGCAATGCAGGGGGAAGCTACCCCCGTCCATGCCTGTGCTCTGACAGCCGAGCACCAGGCTCAGCTCGCCCCACAGGATGGGCACGCAGGTTCCTGGACACGCATGTCCACTGGCACAGCCTCTGGATGGCTCTGTGGGACCCTCATCAGCAGGTGAGGCCCACAGGTGTCTGTTCCACCCTGAGCAGCAGGAGGATTACGTAAATCCCCCAGAAGCCTCACGAGTCCAGAGAGTGCCATTCATAATTCCCAAGGACCACGGGAACCGACGAGCCTGGTCCACCAGCCACACCTGGGGCCACCCACCCAGCCACACCTGCGAGGAGTCTCGAGGCACACCTTATCTAAGAGCTATCGCTCTGTGTGCGCTGAGAGGCCATAGCAGCGGGAGGCAGCTCCTGTGTCCGCCTCTGGAGTAGAGGCTGTGTTCCAGGCTGCCTCTCAGGTTCACCCTTTGGAGTTCAGGGGTTGTTAGAAGACTAGACTGAGAGAGATGCTGCCATTCTGTCGGCCTTCTGAAGGCAGCTCCTGTGGGTCTGCCCCACACAGGCCCTGGCCTCCAGGTCTCCCTTCTGTGCAGGGGCTGGTCAGCAGCAGGCCCTGCCTTAGAACCTGGGCCACTCCCTGTGCAGACCACCCCTCAGGGTCTCAGGCTCATCTTCGCCTGTCAGGGAAGACCCCCACCCTGCTGCCAGGGGCCTTGGTGGGAGGTGACTTGCCAGGGGAAAGGGCAGGGATGAGAGATAAAGAGCAGAGGGTCAGGCAAGCCACAGGGGCCAAGGCCATGTCAAGGGCCTGGCCTCCCTCCCCACATCCATCTGTAGAGCTGGCCTTGCAGCAGCCTGGCGCACATGTCCTCCCTGAGGATGGCCACCTGCTCTGTGGGGCCCTCATCACAGACCTGCCTCAGGATGTGACTAAGCACCTAGGCACTGAGGTTGGGAGAGAGGCTGATTTGCTACTGAGTCTGGCGCCTGGGAAGGGCGCTGTCTCCGTGGGCTCAAGGATGGTGCCGCACCCTGTGCTTCCTCCAGAAAGTGAAGGCCGCAGGGGCAAGGGAGAGCCCCTTAAATTAACTGCCCTCCCGCTCTCCTCACCTAGGAGTGAGAGGCTATAGATCTCCCCCCATTTATCTCCTCTCCTCACTGTGGCCGTGAGCACCACGCTGCAGGCACGCTCTGGACAGAAGAGAGGCTGTTAGTCATCTGATTTTTATTTCTCAAAGACTTCCAACACCTTGGTATCAACAATTAAAACTCCAGTCAGAGTGGACACCTTCCCAGAGCCCCATCACCAGCCAGCGAGGCCACATGCTGACATGTGGATGTTATGGCCAGGCTACATGGGCAATGACCGAACAGACTCCATCTTACCCTGAAACTCCAGGTCACGCAAGAAACACTTGTCCCATGCTGGCAGGGAAGGCCTCTGTACCCATCAACAGCTGCTTAGCAGAGCATGTTTGGCAACACAAAATGGCAATTCTTATACAATATAAAATTGTTCTCTTTTTGGTTCCCATTTTTCTTGGGCAATGTACCCTAACCACATGGAATGTTAACATTTATGTCTAGACATTAGTAACCACCCTTTAACTTGCACTCAAGTAGGGTCGTTTTGACCTACTTCACCTTCTGCTTATGATTTTGGATCTCATGACCTTTGTTTATGGATTTGAATCACAGCAACAGTCACTTATGATTAATGTACTGACATGCATTTCTTGTGTATAAAAGATTTGCTCACACCCCTGGAGGGGGTCGAAGGCTGTAGACTTGCAGCCTGCCCCTTCAGCTGGTGAATCTGGACTGCCAGTTGGTGAATAAATGTTTCATGTCCTGCTTCAAGAATGACCAGGTGAGTTGTTGCAATCTCGCCATAACACGGAGAACACTGAATAGGTCAGAGACAGCCTTTCCTCAGTTTGGACAGAATCAGCAGGACAGAGGAGGCGGGCCTAAAATCATGAGGAGAATGACAGACACATTCCAAGGACTCTGGTACAAAAACAAGGAAGGATATCACACAGCAGATTGGCAAAGATTTAGAAGCCACTATCAGTGGGGCTATAAATGGAGACGACACACGGCAGGCCAGTGGAGCAACAGGAATCTACAGCTTCTGTGCATCTGCCCTTGGGCTCAGCCATGCCTTTCCTGAGAGCTTGTTCCAAGCAGATCATTAGCCAACTGTGCAAAGGTTCATATTCACATCACAGTGAGCCAACCTACATCCCATGCCCCATAGTAGGCTGTTGTTTACATCAGTAATGAGACCTGGATTCTTATCAGTGCAGCCATTGATAAGAATGGACCATGCCAGCTTCCTTCCCAGGCCCATGCACTGCTGCGTGAAGGGAGGTAGCAACCATACCTCAGCACCTGGTGATTGAAATTGTGTGCATGCTCCTGGGTAGCAGCTCCTCTGGAGAAAGGGACATGGGAGCAGCTGTTTACTTTCCTTTACTGTTTTGTGATTAAATACATGACTGTGCTTTCTCTTTATGATCAGAAAAAAAGTTTTCACTTCAAAAAAGCGTGCAAGGTAACTTCCTTACTTTCCTGAAGTTGAGTCATTCCTAGAAGATGACAGTATATTTATAGATCACTCTCAGTGTTGATTCTGTGTGTCAGCTTTGCTCCACTGCATGCCCAGATATCAGGCCAAACAGCAGTCCAAACACCGTGAAGGCATTTGTTAGATAAGATGAACATGTCAATCCGTACGCTTTGAGGAGAGCAGATCCCCTCCATAATTGGGTGGACCTCATCCAATCAGTTAAAGGTCTTACAGGAGAAAACTAAGGTGCCCTGAGGAAGAGGGACTTTTGCCCCCACACTGGAAGTCAGAGGGGCTCTGCTGGGTACAGGGCTTTAGCAGGCATTATAACCTGTACATATGCGTGCGTGTGTGTGTGTACGTGCACGCATGTGTAGGATGGTGGCTAGGAGAACTGTTTCAGACTGTGGATCCACGGATGGACAGCAAGCAGATCTTCCCCATGAGCAGGTCGTCACTGCACACTGCATACCTGCAGGCCAGTGTTGGCCACTCTCTGTGACTGCCTCGGTGCCTCTGTTTCCCTGCCCCCCCTCAGTGTCCACATTCCAGTGAGTGCCCTGGCCCCTCCCCCAGGGCACTTAGGAAGGCGTGTTTAAAGCCTTGGACCAGAACTGCTGCTCCAGGAAGCCAATCTCCCAGCCCCTCCATCTGTCACACACGGCCAGCCCGCCAAGCTGCCTCCTTGACAGATCATAAAGGACAAGGCAGCAAGTTCTGAAACCAAAGGTCAAAACACTTGATTACATGGGTTACTTTTTAAACCAAAGTTAAAGACCCACTTGCTCTCAGCACTCAGGAGCTAGCAGGCTCTGACTGCCATCCACCTGCCCACACCAGAAGCAAGGGCCCCACCCATCACCTGGGTTGGGGGACCCTCAAAGCCTCCAGGTGGGAGGCAGGCAGCTGCACCTCCTTCCCTCATGGGTGAGGGCAGCTACTGGGTGACCTGGGGAAAGACAAGGAAAGCTCCCTGCACCAGGGGCAAATGGACACTGTGCCCGCCACCCTGTGCTGAAGGAAAGTGCTAGAAGCATCAAGGACAGTCACTGCCTGAGCACGCAGGCCCGAGTCCAGGAGCCAGACTGTGGCTGGCTGCCGGGAAGACATACCCTCTAGGGAGCGCTTCTCACTGTGAAGGGCCACCACAGGGACACATTTCCTGAGTCACGGCTGAGCTCCTACTGCTTGCAATCCCGTATGGGAAGACAATCTGATCCTCGCCCAACCTGGGAGAAGGACTGTCAGTGTCTGCGTTCCCAGAGGCTGAGACCAGGGCACAGGGAAGTGAGCCACTTGTGGGAGTTGAGCTGGCCTTAGCACCCATGCCCCTCCTCCCTGCAGCTCAGTGCACGGGGCAGCACCTGCAGCCTCAAGCCCAGGGACGATCATCAAGCATGATCTTGAAGCAAATAAGCATTATTACATTTGTTGGTAATTGATCTCTTTGCCTCAGTCTAAAAGGTTGGCCCAGGGGAATGGAGTATCAGGGTTTAATGGGGCAGGTTCAGTTCGGGAAGATGGTGGTGCGTGCAGGTGATGCCATTGGACAGGACACTTAGAAAAGGTGAAGATGGTGGAGTTCATGTTTGGTATACTTTACCACAGTAACAAGAAAAGTCACTCTTAATCCTAGGTCCCAGGACTAGTGAAGTGAGATCAACCCCAGGCAGAAGCACCCACAAAATGCCAGTGGCCGCCTGCCGAGAAGTGAAGGAATAAGGGGCACCTGCTGGAGAACCAGGGGACGGGAGCACCAGATGAGGAGTCAAGAAACAGGGAATGCCCAGTGGGGAGCCAGGAGACAGGGGCACCCGCTAGGGAGACAGATCAGGGGGACACCTGCTGGGGAGCCAGGAGACAGGGGGACACCCAGGCCTGCTGAGGAAGACGCATCTGCTCCTGGGGTGCACAACAGGCACCACCAAATGAGACGGACTCCTAAGCTTGGGGAGGGTGCAGAGGAAGTTCGCCTGCCTGCAACACACAGCAGACTCACGCTTGTTAGAGCGACGAGCAGGTGACTGGCTCACAGCTACATCCAGAGTGAACTCCGTGTGGCTGGCAGAGTTGACAGAGCCACCATGAGGCACTGGGTGGAATTCCATGGGAGCTGAAGCACACGCTTGTGTGACACCTCCAGCTCAGAGGCTTCATCTCTTCCATAACCTCCACCCTGGGACTCCCGGACAACCAAGCAGCCAAAAGAAACTGTGATATACAGGGTGGAACAGGTGAGACAAAGCCCGAGAGCAAAGTGGCTGCACAGCAAGTGCCCGAAGTCAAACCTGCCCCTCCCTCCTACCAGGGACCACAGAAGACATGGAAACAGAGTCTCAGTGAGAAATACCACAGGCCGACTAGAAAATGAAATAAAAGCAGACAGATGGGTGTGAGCTAGGAATCAGCAAACACTGATGTTGGAGCAGAAGAAAAAGGTCACCATTGCTAAGAATATAAATATCAAATTAATTCTGGAAATAAAGTTCAGAAATCTTGGCATGAGGCTTGTTTTAGCTGATGGAAATCAGTAGTGTGGCTCAAACCAGGCTGGAGCTGAGCTTCTGCAGTTTGACCCTGGGGCTCCTGCCACCACCAAGAGAGGGGCAGGTTCTGAGCGAGTGCTGACCCCCAAAGGATCAGATCCAAGCCCTTCCTGCAGCCTGCTGTCATGCCCAGCCTGGATCTGCCCAAAGTTAGCGTATTTGCAAACCAACACTGCGTGTGCCGGTCAGGAAGAGTGCACACCGGTGTAAGGAGGAGGCGGCTGTTCCGCAGCGTTACTACTGTACTAAGAGCTGACAGACGTATGGGTGTCCCCAGAGGTCCACCTGTTGAGGCCCTAACCCCCAGAACCTCAGACCCCAACTGCACTCGGAGCCAGGGTCTTTTCATCTTCCAAAGCTGGGTTGGAACCTGAGGCCTGGTGCATGCTGGGCAAGCGCTGTGCCCCGAGCTACACTCCAGCCCTCAGCCTTCACCAAGGTGATGCCGTTAGAGTAAGCCTCGGTGGGTGGCCCTCCCCAGTCTGCCTGAGTCCTAAGTGAAGAGGGACCTGGACACCTGGAGTCCCCAGAGCCCCCTGGGACACACATGCTCAGAGTGAAGGCCATGCAAGGCTGTGGAGAGAAGGTGCCATCTGTGTGGAGGTTAAGAAGACAGCAGAACCAACCCTGCCTGCTTGGACACCCAGCCTCGAGCTGCAGATCAGTTTTGTTGTTTGAAGCCCCGCAGTCCCCAGAAGACTAACGCACTGACTGGTGTCACCTTCCGTCCTCTGAACCCCTGGCCTTTCCTCGGCTGCCCCGAGCGAAGCCAAGCAGCCCCATCTCTTCATCATCTCAGGCGGCAACGAAGCACAGACGCTCAGACCTCAGGCTCTCACCTCAGGAGGAACCGCAGGTCCTGAGAATTCTGCAGTTCGCTGTGTTTAGGGAACACGTGACTCTGGACCATGCTACTCTCAGGTCCTCCTCCAAGACTTAAGCCAAGCCGGGACCAGGATGCTGGTGGTCACCGACAGGACCCACCATCCAGCTTCCCCACAGACTTCCTGAACCCATGACCCTGAGGTTTTCGACCAGACCTCACCTTGGAGATGCCAGTCTTCCAGCAAAAGGGACCCCCGGTAGCTGCCGGAGCTGGAGAGAGTGCACAGAAGGGGCCTGTGGTCACGCAGGCTGAGGGCTGCCTGCTCATGGCCAAGCCAGTCCCTGCCCACACAGCCTCTGCGGCCCCTCTGCAAACCTCGTGGAACGCCCAGGGCGATGAGGGCAGCGTGTGCTGCTGCCTGTGTCCACGGCCATCACAGTCCTGCTGCCACCACCCCGCCCGGCTGCTGAGCCAGCTCCCATCAAGCCTCTGCAGTGGACCTGCACCCTCCAACTGCGCACCTGGCCGCAAAGGGGAGAAGAGCCAGTGTGGCAAAGCTGCCATCCCTGCCCCTAGGCCCAGTGGCCAGGGCTCCCTGCGCCCCTCCTAGAGCCTGCCAGCATGCACCCTGAGGGTCACGCTGCAGACCCAGTGCCAGTGTCAGAGAAAGAGCCTCCGTCAGAAGAGCCGACTGTCGGAGCCAGCCATCCTCAGCGATGAGGCCAGATTGCTCATCTGCAGACGCTGCTGGGCCGAGCCACCATGGCTGCTGGCACGGGTCATTCCCATGCACCACCTTATTCCAGCCGAGGTGGCCGTGCCACATCACTCATCGGGGTTGCTTTAAGCAAGTCGTTTTCCCGTAAGCTCTGCTGATGGCCTTCCCATTATCACTCTTCAGAGGAGAGATTTAGGAGGGCAGAAAAGACTATGAAAAAGGATATTAGGTTTAGATTGACCATAACAAAATTATTATAAGAGTCGAGCTATCTGGTTTATACTGTATCGTTAACTACACATTCCCCCAACACGCTGCTCAGTCGACCAGCAAAGCAAGTGTTCATTGTAGATTTCAATCTTGGTGAGCAATAAACTCAGTGTTTTGCATAAATAGATTGCACAAACTCTGTTTACTGTGCTTTCAATGCATATGGGACGGAGCAGAGTGCTGCAGAGCACCCCTCCTCAGGGAGAGCTGAGCTCAGAGACGTGAATCACACGCACTCGGCTGAGCAGAGGAGGCAGGGAAGGGGACTTTTACAACAAGGCTGGGGGTGTCCTCTGGGCTTCAGCTGCTCGTCAGGCTGCCTGCTCAGCCACCTGCCCTGTGGTCTCCTGGGTTGGAAGCATAACACCCTGACTGACGACACCTCTCTAAGCAGCAGAGGTCACTTCACCCAAAGACAAGGACACAGCTGGTATGGATGCTTCAAACCCAGATGGAGCCAGAGGAGCCAGGCAGGAGCCCCCCTTCCTCCAAACTGCTCGGTCCCTTCTGCAACCACTCCGGGGGCTTCCAGGGGTCAGACTGTGTCTGGGGTTCCAGCACCTGGCAGCCAGCCTGGCACCAGCACCCTTCCTGTGTGCTGGCATCTTTGGGGCTGCCCAAGCTTGGCGGCTGTTATTCACCAGCACTGGTTACCACCGGATGGGTTTCCCGTGGCTGCTGCAGCAGACTACCACAACTTAGTGGCTACAAGTAATGTTCTTTTTCAGTTCTCGAGGTCAGAAGTCCTAAAATTGAGCTGCTGGCAGGACTGGGTCCTCTTGGAGACTTCAGGGTTAGTTTTTCCCAGCTTCCTGAGGCCACTTGCGTTCCCTGGCTCATGGGCCTTTCCAACATCATCTGACCTCTGCTGGTCCCTGGGCTCTGACCCCTTTGACTCCCTCTTATAAGGATGCTTGTGATTACACCAGACCCTCCCAGGAACTCCAGAACAATCTCCTCACCTCAAAATCCTTACTCACATCTGCAAAGCAGTTTTTGCCATGTCAGGGACTATTACAGATATAGGGGATTGGAATGTGGACATCTGTAGAAACCATTATGTCTACCACAGAGAACTCTGGCTTCTCAGTAATTCTACCACACAGAGTTTGTGAATTCTTGCTTCTTTTCATAGGCAACCTCTCATTGGAAATGTTTGGCTGAGAGCAGAAGGAAGCTTGCCTTGGGGTAAGCAGAAGTGGGGGGTGGGCAAAACAAGGGACGAGTCCTTCCCAAGTCCTGGCCTGCTCCAGAGCAGGGAACAGGCCAGGGCTGGGAGCCTCAGCACAGAGGGGCACTGCAGAGTGGTGCAGAGCAGCAGCTGGTCCCAGCTCTCACCTGGAGATCCACACACGTCCAAGTACACCGCAGAGCCTCCTCACTGCCTGAAGACTTGATTCGACTTTGGGGCCACAGACTTCTGCCCCTCTAGGACCCGAGGCCTTGGTACACGTTCCTCTGACAAGCCCTGCCACTCTCTGAAGTGGAACCAGCCTCCTCACCCTGAAGCCGCCTCTGACCACTCCTGGCCCTTTCTGCTGCCTGCTTCTGGAGCGGGAGGGTCCCCAGATGACCCCAGGATGGTCTCACCCTGGGGACCTAGGGATTTCAAAGGTGAGCACAAGTCTCACAGGCAGGGCAAAGTCGCAGGCTCCATGGGAGGAGGCCACAGAGGCCTGAGAGAAGGGCCGTGTGACCTGGGGACACCGTGTCTCTGCTCAGGTTGAGTCGGGAGAAGCCTGCAGCTCTCCACCATCCAATCAACTCTTAAGGTGTGTTCACTGTTAAGGCTTTACGTTGCCTCTTTCCCTAAGGATCTTACGTCCTCTGCTCCCTGGTTTTATACATTTCACCCTTCCTAAACTACTGAGGTTGACGATTTGCTAATGAGGCTTAGTCTCTTAATTTTCCCTAAGAATGTTTCTTTATAACCTTTGCTTTCAATTCATCCTACAATTTTTAACAGTCAGCGTAGCAGGCAAGTCCTTTACCCCTGAGGTCCTCATGCCCCTTAGTAACATTCTGCCTTTCTGATCCACCCCTCCATTGAGAAAAACATCTTAAAACAGGACAAACATCAAAACCATGTGGGTCAACGAATGACCACACAGGGCCCACCAGGTACCACCTCCTAGTTAAGCAATGGAAGCCCCGCCTGTCCTCTCACCGTCCCCTTCTCTCTTCGGTGGTAACTACTACTTCATATTCAAACCAGGACTCTCAGAACCTCCTTGGAGAATCTTCTGGTGAATTATGGTTCCACCTAGGAGTAGAACTGCACCTTACGCTGCTGCAGTGGCTCCTGGCTGGGAGGAAGAGCCCTTCGGTGAGGGTGAGGGGTCCGAGGCCCACAGAGGGAGCACAACTCATGCTTTACGTCCTCCAGTGTCACCTGGACCGGGGTGGTGAGCAGGTCAGGGCCTCCCTCCTCCCCTGGCCTCACCTTCCCTGAGCCCCTGCTCCCTGCCACCTTCTCTGGCCTCTGAGGGGCAGAAAGAAGGCCCATCAATGCCTCCTGGCTTTCCGTGCCTCAGAGAAGGCTGCCCGGATCCAGCCAGGTACCCCCATTATAGTTTAGATCTGGAATGTCCCCAAAGCCTCCCGTGTTGAAGGCTGTGACCACAAAGCAGCCGTGTTCAGAGGTGGGGTTTTGGAGGGTGACCCTATTGGTGGATTTCTCCATGGACACTTTGGTAATCTGATGGCACTACTGGGAGGAGGAAACTGGGAGGTGGCCTACTTGGAGGAAGCGGGTTGTGGGCAGCATGCCCTGGAAGGGTCCATCCTGGCCCCTGCCTCTTCCTCGCTCCCTCCCTGCCTCCAGCTGCATTTCTGCTCCAGCACACCCTTCCTCTGGGACACACCGCCTAACCACAAGCCCTTCCTCTGGGACACACCGCCTAACCACAAGCCCAGAACAATGAGGCAACTGCCCACAGGCTGAAACCTCTGAAACCATGAGCCAAATAAATCTTTCTTCCTCTAAGTCGATTTCCTCAGGTGTTTTCCCAGGGATGGAGAGCTTACTAGAATACCTCCTCACTGCATCTCACTTCCTAGCACCAGGTCCATCATGCATCCTGGCCATGGCCCAGCTTCAGGGCCTTTGCTCTGGGCATCCCTTAGACCTCGCTTGCTCTGAAACAGAGCAAGTATTACCAACATGGAGACCCACACAACTACAATTCTGGGCCTTTATTTGGAGATAAGGTCACCAGCATAGTACTGAAGCTCTCCCCTCCTCTCCTTCCCTCTCTGGCCTCCTCACTGACCCCTTCCCTCCTGAATTCATCTGTTTCCTTGTTGGGTCTGGGATCTCCTGGGGACAAGGCCTGCTGCTTGTTCGCATCTCACCAGCCTCTGACATCTGTGAGCATCCTCAGTGGAGGACTCCACTTGGTTTCATCAGGGCTCCTCCTGACCACTGAAGAGACACAGGACAGCAACACAGATGGGTGGGCAGGACCAGCAATAAGCACACTGGTGCTTCAAAGGTGGTGACAAGAGGCTGAATTTAGGGAATGGTGACGAAGAACCACTCAGGCTTGCACAGGAACTGGCGGGGCAGGTGAGGTGTGAACGGTGGAAAGCGTGGCAGAGTGACTCACGTGAAATTCCCAGAGGTCCTTGTGCTGGCCCATCAGAGCCTCCAGCTGTTCCTCAAAGTCCAACCTGGGGCCTGACCACACCGGCATGAGGACCGTTGACTGAGACCACACACCTGGCCTAGGCCAGCCTTCGTACACAGATCTGGGGCTTTGACCACGCTCTCTGTTCCATGGGGAGCACCTTCACCACAGAGACCCTCAAGGGCTCCACTCAGCCAGCTGCTCTAACCCACCCCTGATGTTACTCCACCTGCAGACCACCCAAGTCAGATTAAAATGGCAACTTTCCAAAGGGCCACTTCACGCCCTTTTAGATTGGCAAATAAAGCCTCATATTTCTGACCATCTATCAGTTTAATCAACCAAAGTATAACCACAAATCCAAATTAAGCCTGTGTTTAAATCTTTTTAAACACTGATTGTGCTTCTCATTCATCACTCACAATTTGCAGCAGCCTAGAACTGCAACGTAGGGTGACTTATTCCAGACAGTCATGGTGTGCTCCCTGACCACAGAGGAGCCTGTCCCTCCAGACTTCCCCTTGCAGTGTTACTACTCAAAGTGAACTTTTTGAAACCACTTGCGCAGGCTCTCAGGTGCCTGGGGATCACCACCTGGCTTACCTCCTCTCCTGCTGGACCTAGGACAGCCGCCGAGGTGTTCTAGTGGGTCACCTGCAAACAGCCAACACTCTCTCGACCACCTTTAGAAACCAAAGAACACACTGGCTGTGTGTTAGCACACTTTATTTCCCTTTACCAATCTTAATAAAGATCAATTAATAACATTTTTTCTTCCATAAAACCAGACACACCTGAAAGTCTCTTGCTCACATGGAGGAGTTTTTATTCCTGAATACCATACTGCAGAGTTCTGCCTTAAAGCTTGTCACTGATTCAAGGGAACTGAGCTAAGTGGCTATTTGAACATTTCTTTGCCTTTCAATCTCTACTTAATGCCCAGATAGAAGTAAAAACACACAAAAAGCAAGTAGAATAATCAATTTTAAAAATTCTTTTTACCCTTGGACATAAGCACAGCTGGTTAAAATATCTAAGATGTATTTCCTTAATTTGATCAGAGCTAGCACAGAGATGTTCATAAGATATTAAATAGCTGATGCCATAAGCAACCTCAATTTCCTCTCACAAAACTGGGTAGGAGCCACACTCACAGGTATTTGTCCAACACAGAAGACCTGTTCAGACAAGGGTCAAGAGTCAATCACACCAAGTGGCCTATCAGGAAAAGGTGAAGTCCACTCCACTCCCACCTGGGATACTGGAAACTGGAGAGAGTGTTGCCCCAATGATAAGACAGAGCCAGGTAAATCACAAGTCAAAGTCCTTGAACACATCAGATGCTGAGGTCCCAGGGAAGCTTGGAATCTCCGTAGGGACAGGTCCCACTCTGGAGCGATGAGACAGGAAGCAGCTCCCCTGTGGCAGAGAACATCAGATGGGGAGGTTGACACAGTCAAGTAAGAAACAGCCCAGGAATGGGGCTCATAGCTCAGGAATGTTCAGGGTTACCATTGCCCTGACGAGTCACATGCACTACCTGGGGCCTGAACATGAGGGGGAGGACCTCACATCCCCTCAACAGGTGCGGAGAGCTGGGAGAGGACAGGGAGAGCCGCCAGGCACACAGGCACACAGCAAGGCCTGGTGTGAGGTCAGGAGTGGTCCCTACCTCCATGCCTGCTGTCCCCCCACACAGTGCAAAAGTCTTAGACCAGTGAGCAAGGGGCAGGCAAAGGCCCACTGCACTGAGGAAGGCTGGAAGCAACCTCCCTGCCCACTGAGGGGAAGCAAGAGGTACCTTGGGCCCAGGATCCCATGCCATAGCCAAGAAGGGGTCTGCTGCTCCTTGGGGAGGGGGGAGAAGAGGCAGGAATCTCCTGCCCGCGTGGACTTGGGCACCATATGGGACAGGGGCAGCACCGACACAGGCCTGAGCACAGGAAGCCTCTAGAACAAAGCTGGACAGAGCAACAGAGAGCAGCCCCTCACTAGCCACCCCAGCCACCTGTGGAGGACCAGAAGTGCATCCACAGCTGAAAGCTGAGCAGGGAGCATGACTCTGAGGAGCCCTGCTGACACCCAGCCCTGCCCCACAGGCAAGCTGATGACAGTCACTATGGAAGGAACTAGAAGGCTGTACAACAAAAGCCACAATTAACACCAACTTGATTCGGAGCTTATCCAAACCGTATCAGCTCTCCCGTCGACAGCCCCACAGTGTGAGAAGGACACACGTATCCAGTAATTGCTACTCAACTCAGTTTTCCCTGTGCTAAACAAGATCAGCATTCAATAGAAACGATTACACACACGAAAGCTAGAGAACAACCCACCATCAAGAGACAGTGAAATCCACAGACCAGACACAGGTGACCCAGATGGGGAGACTGACAAGGACTTTAAAATCACCATGATGAACATGTTGAAGGATCCAGTGGGAAGTGGAGCCAGCACCACAAGCCCACAGAGGGGTTCCGCTGTGGGGCCACCCTGGCTTCCAGCCCTGGAGCAGCACAGAGGTCGCACGCTCTGCACAGCTTCCCCAAGGCAGCACAGCCCAGATGTGGTGCCCTGCTTGCTGCTGTCCTCACGTCCTTGGTGCCCCTGACACCCAATCATGCCTGTCTTCTTTACCCATGGTCTCAGGGAAGTGACATGTCCCGTTTAGGGAGTAAGCCAGAGAAGAAGTGTCAGCAACAATAATCAAGTCACATTCCCAAAAGTGGAGGCAACCTAGGCCAGGTTGGGGCCACCCAAGGAAAGCTCCAGAAGCTGCAGAGACCAACCAATGTGGACGTGAGGATGCTGCCAAGGACTGTGCAGAAGTGAGTCATCTTTGCCAGAGCACAGGGTCAACAGAGAGAAGAGAATGAGAAGGACCACAGCAGGGTGAGCACAGGCGGGCAGAAAGGAGAAGCAGTGAGTCTGGACAGCTCTTCACCAAGTTGGGGGAATAAAATAAAATGAAGAATTTGTTTCAAATGTGACATGTAACAGGCCTAATGGCTACCTACTCTCCATGTCTATGGTGTATAAAGAGAGAAGTCATTTGTACACATAACAAAAACACTCCAATAACAATGAACATCACATTATGTGTCGCCTTCACAGGTCAGGAGTTGTGCGCACAAACCCCACTCTATCCCCAGACTTGCAGAGCGCAGGTACTTATTTCTAACTTAGAAATCAGGAAAATGATACTACAAAAGCAAAGTATGTGCTCAACACTAATAATGACTAATCTGAAGAGCCTGCAGACTCAGCAGCAGACTCTGAGGTCAGCTTTTTCCCTGGGATTTGCTCCAGTTGTGGAGGGTAACATTTAGTGAGCAAGTACTTACAAGAAGGGGTGCATAAACACCCGGTCGATGCTAAGAAAAGACACCAGCAGCAGAGATCAATATACTACTGGTAATACAATAATGAGGTGAACCAGAGTACTGCCTTCCTCCAAGGCAAGACTGGCCTCAGAATGAAATTCACAAACACATCAGGTAAGAATTTGTTGTGCACTGAAGTAATCACTCCCAGGAGAGCATGATTAAACTCTGCCACAGGGCTCATGGGATCTGTTTTGAATAGAAAGCAACAAAATACTCAAATGGGAAAGTGTCTCAAAGGAAAACATCACACTGCCCATCCCACACACCTCCAGGCATGATAAGGGGACCTGATTGAGCAAGTTCTTCCAGGACTACGGCAGGTAGGGTAGAGGACACAAGAACCCAACCATCATTTCTCCAACTCATTTTTTGAAATTTCAGGCACAAAGTAGGAGCAGAAGGAAACATCTCAAACTGATAAAAGACATATGAAAAACCCACAACTAACATCATACTTAATGGTAAAACTGTATACTTTTAAGATTGGAAACAAGAAAACCATCCACTCTCATCACATTTGCTGGCCAGGGCAATTTGGCCAACAGAATTGTTTTTAAATACAATGAATTTGGAAAGTAAGAAGTGCAGTTGTCTTTATCTGCAGATAATGTGATCTCATATTCAGTAAATCCAAAGTAATTCAGTAAAAATTTCTAGACTACATAAGTTCAACAAAGTAACAATATGCAAGATCAATATACAAAAATCAATTGTATTCCCATACATAAGAAAAGAAAAATACAAAAATAGAGTTAAGGAAACAACCCTAATTACACTTGAATGCAAAATACTTTGGAATAACATTAACAAAGAAGTATAAACTTGAACACTGAAAACCACAACACACAGTCCCTACAGGTTCCATCCAAGCAACCCAGGTTCTATCCTGGTCCTGCTTCCTCTTGGCTCTGAGGACTTCACCTTCACAGCAGAGGAAACAGACTTCATTCCTTGCCTTTATGTAGTCAGGACAAGCTCAGGGTGAGGCCTCCACATCCACGTGTCCATGATTACCTCCACTTCACAGAAGACTCACACCCATAAAAGAGGAAATGGCAGTCCCCAGTCCAGAGAGCAGATAGTGGGCACTGATTCCCCCCCAACACACACAAACCTGCCAGCACCCTGTTTTTAAGGGGTCCCCATATGGCTCATCAATAGTTGTTTATCACAAGGCCTGGGATTCAAGGGTCTGAGGGAGGAGGCCTGGGATTCAAGGGTCTGAGGGAGGTAGCAAGGCCCCAGAAAGATCAAAGCTGAGTTCCCTGGATCTACAAGATATAGCCGTGAGGGGCAATTGTAGGATCAAAGAAATTTGGCAAGGCATACAGCAGGAAAAGAGAAATTCAGGGCAGGTCTTGAGCAGGAATCAGGCCCCTCACACCCCCCATTCAGCCACCCCCAAACTCTTCCACCCCACCCCATTCCCTCATTCAAGCCCACACCAACCCTGATCACTCAAACCCTGCATTTCCCAGTTTGAAGAGGAACTTAGATACTAGTGGAAGCTCTGAGAAACCTCTACACGGAACCCCTGGCCTAATGTGTGGCAGAAATCAGATAAAGAACGTCAAAATCCAGGTCCATGCCACAATAATAATAACTACTACTAAAGATTTGATTGGGTGTACACAGGGATGGATGGATGGGGTGAAGGAACGTGGGGGTTTCTGGGCAAACTAAGGATGGTCGTGGGGTGCCGGCCGCAGAGGAGCACGGAGGGCGGCCACGACCCTGCTGGATCCCAGCAGGCGGAGCAGAGCGGCTTTCCACCGTGCGACACAACCCGTCCAGGATCCACCATGGGTTCGGAGGGTGAGAACAAGCACCTGATAGGCTGGAGAGTTAGACCAACTTCTTTTAGCACCTTGGAAGTAAAAGGCACTACCTTTCCTGCGCTTTAGCAAGGCGGCTACAGTAAACACGCGCTGCGTTCATCGCCGCCTCTGAATCTGCAGCTCCAGCGACCGCCTCCGCCACCGCCGCGGGAGGCGCCAGGCCACGCCCCGGCAGGTGCAGCCAGTGAGGGGCGGGGTGGGGCCGCAGAGGCTTGTGGGAGGCGTGGTCTCCTCCCGCGACGCCACCGCACGGCCTCGCGAGCGCTTCCGCTTCCTTCTGCGCACGCGCCGCCCCGCCCTCTTCCGCCGGAAGTTCGGGTCGCGGGTTTCCGGCGTTGCTCCGTGGGCGCAGGGAGTTGGTGCCGGACCGGGAACGGCCCCGCAGCCCCGGGGCAAAACGGGGTCCCCTCCGGGCGTGGCGGGTACGGAGTAGCGCGGCCCTGTGGCCCCGCCCTGGGACCGGGCTGAACGAGTGGCAGACGGAGCAGCAGGGAGTCGCTGGGGTGTGCGTGTTGGGGCTGCTGAGGTGTAGCTGGGGTTCTTGGGTCTCTGGGCGAGGGCAGTGTCCGGCCCCTTCCTCTGCGGTGCAGCCTGCCCAGCAGTCGTGTTTGCACTTTCAGGAGTCGTACGAGACCTAGTTTCCAGGAACTTGAGTTCTAGGAGGCTCAGGGCGAGGGTCCGGACTTCAGGACTGTGGGAGGTGTCGGGTTTGAAGGATGCCCTGTGAGCAGAAACCCCAGCTGAAAGAACAGCCCTGACTGAACCCTCGGCGCCATCTTCAGAGCAAAAGCAGAGTCGCAGAAAGGCAGTGATCCTAGCTCGCTTGTCCCAAGCAGCTGTTGATCCTACTGCCCAGAGCAAACAAGACTTATTTGACAAAGCCTCACCACGAGCAGTCACGACTGGGTGATAGTGGAAGGTTTCAACCTGTATTTAGGAGGAAGGCATGAATTGGGCTAAGGATAGGCAAGGGCCTAGAAAATTCAGCTTATTGAGGGGCTTGCCGGGTGGTCTGGGGTGGAGGAGTGATCTGTCGTACCCCAGAGGCTCTGTTCACAGTGCTCCTTCATCACACTCGCTTTCTTCCATCTCCCTTCCCTGATTCAATGTCTGAGCCCTCAAAGTCTGTCGTTAAATTGGGCACGGAGAAGTATGTTCCCTCTAGCCTGGCAGTTCTTAGATCAGGAAAGGTTGCCAAGCCATTTCTGCCTTATTAGATGGGAAAGTTTGAATTTAAGGACATGTGACTTTCCCAGGGTCACACAATCTGTAGATGTTGGGCATCCTGACTTTTGGGCTGTTGTTACCTATAGGAGCCAAAACAAGTGTTTGTATACTTTTGAGGTTATCTTTGTGACAGTGAACACAGGTTGCTTTCAAATACCTGCTGTAAGCATTCTTGTTCTTTCTTATCCCCAGCACTTTCTGTGGATTTTGTGACACCAGGGTGCAAGAAGCATTAGTGTTTCCTACTTTATGTCAATTCTTCAGGGAAATCATAAGAACATATTTTACTTAAAGTGGGCAAATTAGACTGCATAAAACTTCCAATCCAAACACATTTCTTAAAAAGTAAAATACAGTATAATGTTCACTTACAAGTAACAAAAGTCCTTATGTTTTTTAAGTAAACTCAAACTCAATATTTTTACATTTTAAAAAGCTTAGTTTACTAATGTGCAAACAGTTGTTTTTATGATTCATCTGGCCTCTGCCATGCCAACACCCTCACTGAAGTCCACCCCATTGTCATTCATTTAAGAAGTTCTTCCCCATATAATTTTATTTAAAGCATACTTAGTTCCTGGGGGCTAAGATGGATCAGTTAAAATTTGCTGTGTAAGGAACCAATCAAAATATACCAACTTAAAAAAAAACTAGTGGTTTTTATTTACTCAGAGATGGGTCCACATTTTGGGGTGTGTTCACCTGGACAGTTTCAGTGCCCATGTGTTCTAAATGACAAATGAGGCCTTAGTCACCTAGCATCTTGACTCAGTCTGGTGGATTCAAGATGACTTGGCTTACATGTGGTAACCTGTGCTGGACTTAGCAAGGCCCTGGTTCTCCAACATGGTAACCTTCAGCTTCTTGTCCAAGAAAGCAAGCACCCCTGAGGACAGTATTTTAAGAACCTGTATTTATATTATACCAGACTTGGTTACAAAGAGAAATGTCATTCAGAAACATTACTGGAACAATAAACCACTAGAAGTACATCCTGTGCATTTTTGTCCTATATAATCATGGGTGGAAAGTGTTGGGTTTCAAGATGTGTGCTTTCCATGATGTTTAAATGTTTGGAAGCAAGATGTGTAGTGGAAACTCATATGGAGTCCTGTGTGGTCTCCCCATATTAATAAGGAAATAGTTAATATGGCTGTTTCTCTAACTTTCATTTTAATGGAGATGCGGTATTTTTTTTGGTTTAAATTATTAAATTATATCTTTAGGTAACGTTAATTATTGCTAAATCAGTAGATTATGTGTGTCTAATCTGAACCAGTTAATGTACTTATAGTACATATGTCTTCAGTGAAGTCTTCCTTGCCCTTATTTAGTCTTAAAGAACTGTTCTCCCACAGGGGAAGTGTGTGTGTGTGTGTGTGTGTGTTTTCCAGCTAACATAAAAGGCTTGGAATGGGTGACTCTTTGGGACCAAGCCTCACCTGTGCTTTTCTTAATCCACGTGGGTGATGTGGTCAATTCCAGCCTGGAAGTCGTAGCATTCTGCAGTGGTGCACTCACATAGTGCTCAGCCACAGCTCACGTAGTAAGGTCTTTGGAGTTGCTGAAACTGTGTGAATCCAGAAGCTTCTGGAAGGCTGCACTTGATTCCTGTGAGATCTGAAAAGCCACCACAGCTCCCTGGATGACTCCACACACTCCTCAGTCCATCTTCACATGCAGAGTTTACACCAGGCTGCTCAGAGTGAGATTCTCACAAGCGTTTCCAATGCTCTTGTACTCCATTCAGGAGTTAGTGGACAGACACACTCAAACAAGGGTCAGGGGACGGATATGCAGGGAATAAGAACCAGAAGATTCATAGGATTTGTACCTTTTGCTTGGATAAATTTATGTCAGTGATTCTAGTTCTTATTATACACTTGTATGTTTGTAGTTGAAAAATACTAGTCAGTTTTCAAACCGCTTTAAAGATTGTATTTAATTCCCCTATTTCAGGTAGCCATTTAAAAGCAAGTTGGGAAAATGTATACATTAGTGGCAATAATGTTTATGGACCGGAATTGTAGTTAATCATTACTTAAGAACAAAAAGTGAAAACCTAATTAACTGAACATTTTAAATTTGCAATTATAGTTTGGTGTCTAATGGTAAATGTGCTTTTACTCTTTTATTTTGAACCTAATATTCAATGAAAACCTATGCATTTCATGTTTGTCTCTAATCTCTTGACTTTTTCAATGTTCCACTTATGTGCTGCATAACAAAATACCACAGAATTTACTTGCTTAAAACAATTTATTCTTATTACATGTTACAGTTTTATAGGGCAGAAACGGCACAGGGCAGTGTGGGTGGCTGCTTCACAATGTCTCTGCTCTGCACCAGAGCATGTAGTCTGCTTCAGGAAGTGCCTGGTCTCAGTTGGAAGGAAATCACTGCCAGGGGGTATACAGCAGGCCTTCATCCAACCCTCTATAATTTGTTTGGTGGAGCTGGGGATCAAGTCCAGGACCTGCTCACATGTCCATGCTAGACTGGCACTCGCCTCTGCACCACACCCAGCCTGAACTCAGTACTCACTGCACTCAAGAACTCACATTCTGTAAGAAACAGGTGTGATGCAAGGGGAAACAGCTTTTTCCAGTAGTCAGATCTCAGGATGCATCAGTGCACTCACCAGGGTGAAACCCTGTGAATGTAAAGAATGTGGGAACACTTTCTGCTGCAGGTCAGCCCTTGGCGTATGCCAGAGAACTCACACTGGAGAGAAAGCCTACGATGTAAAGAGTGTGGGAAAGCTTTCCACAATTACTCAGCCCTCAGTGTACTTCAGAGAACTCACTGGAGAGAAAAACTATGAATTAAGGAGCACAGAAAAGCTTCTACAATTATTCAGCCCTCACCATACAACCGAGAACTCACACTGGAGAGAAAGCCTACATAAAGAGTGTGGGAAAGCTACAGTTTTTCAGCCCTTGCTGTACTTTAGAGAACTCACACTGGAGAGAAACTCTAAGAATGTAATGCATGTGGAGACACCTTTTCTATAGATCTAGCCGCAGGCTCCATCCGTGTAATCACAGGAGAAGCCCTGTGCCTGTAGTGATTGGGGCAGCCTACCAGAAGTCAGCCCTCTCTGTTCATCAGAGAACTCACATAGGAGAAAGCATGTTAATATAAAAAGTGAGAGAAAACCCTAAAGGAAATGCTCACCATAGACCAGGGAAATTCACACTGGGTAAAAGCCCTTTCAGCATTGTGAGTGTGGAAATCCTTTCCCCAGAAGTCAGACCCCATAGGACAAATCCTGGGTGCAGCGCTGGCTCTGTGTTCTGGATGGGACCTGGTGGCTGAGCTCTGCCAGGGTATTGCAGACACAAGTTCAGAACATCACTTCCCGGCCTCGCAGCAAAAATACTCTAGTGGTCCTCTCTGATGTCTCACGTCCTCTAAGACAGCACACGTAACCCCCAGGTGGCCTCGGGAGCTATGGGTAGGAAAAGCCACCTTGATTTAAAGCCGGAGGAATCCACTGGAGAGAACAGAGATCTTCCCGTCTCTATCCCAGAACCTTCCCTTCGTACTTGACAGGAATGAGAAGCAAACACCTAATCCTTCAAGCCATTGTATATGTGATCTGTCTTGTTACAACATGAACAGCCTCCCTGTGTGGCCACTGTTTATCCCAAAATCATGGTATGGAAAAATCAAGGAAATCAGGAGAATGTACAACAACTGGGCAGCACCATATTAGGCAGGAGCACCCTTCTGCGTCATGAGAATAAACCAGGTCTTTACAAATGCTTTCATGTGTTGACCCTTGCAACTTTCCTATAGCAGAGAATTTGAATGGAGAACTATTACTTTGTGTAATATAGATGTAAATTCTCCAATAGAAATGTTTAATATAGTATCAAAAGTATTTCACTATATACCAGTAGCTAAATGTGAGTGAGGATATTCCCTGCCAGGGACATTTGACTATTTCTGGGGACACTTTTTGTTGTCTTAGGTGGAGGTTGGAAGGTGCTGCTGGCACCCAGTGGGGTGAGGCCAGGGAAGCTGCTAGGCAGCCCACAGTGCCCAGGCTGGCCTCTTCAGTGTGCAGGGTCTGTGCCTGCAAGGACCTCCACTAGGTATACTAAGTATGGTGACTTCATTAGTCACCGTTCCCCACTGTGAATGCCACTCTAGTCTCCTTGTGTCTGCTTACACTTACTAAGTCTCAAATATTGGACTACATACCTTGTCCTACTCCCCTAGTGTGTGAAAATTTGTATGGCCATGATTTCCAAACTGTCTCTTAAGAAGATAATTTTCATAAAGTCTGAAGCTAACAGAGCTAGCCATTGGGTCTAATTGATTATTTACATAAAAATAGTGAATCAGACACATAATTGTTAACACCTATGTCTAAGTTTAAGCATCTTTGAACAAGAGTACTCATTCCACTAGACTCAGTGAAAATTGGCCTCTGGGAGGAGCATCCCCCTTCACTCCTGCTCCTTATGTCTAACCAGATGGCAGCGCCTTCGCATGAGTATGTGTACCAAGTCCCCCGTGGCTGAGGAGCATCCTGTTTGCATTTCCAGTGAGGGTGCACTGTGTGTGCCTTGACACGCTCCGGAGGGTCACACCAAGACTTGATTCATGAGTGATCATGGACATCGCCATTTTACTAGAGCATTCACGTGGCTGGGTTTCTGTTTCCTAAAGCAGAAGGCATCTGAACTGGCTGAGGATCATTTTGTAACAGTTGCTCACGTCAGAAATACTGCCTGCTGCAACCCAGTGCAGAATGACTAAGTACCAGAAGTAGCTTCCTGGGCGGCTGTTGCATCCTAGGTAACTCCACGCACTAGACTTGATTTGGCCCCGGTGTTTCAGAGGCATGAGTCTGTACCCTGATCAGCTGTCACAGCAACAGAATGCTCATGGGCCATGGGGTGTGCTAGGTCCACCTGCCCTTCAAGTTGCTTATGGCACCTCTGGCTGGCATCGCTCGACTAGAGACATGAAGTGACCATCTAACTTCACATCCTCCTCACGGTGTGACACACACCGATAAACTCACCTATTCTGTGAGTCTCCTCGGGTCACCACAGAAAAAAGCCACAGTCTGGGTGACTGCTACAGGGGACTTTGATTTCCTCACACTTCAGGAGGCAGGAAGTGCAAGATCAGGGTGCCAACAGGTTGCTTCTGTTGAGGCCTCCTCCTGGGTTACAGCCTGCCCGTGGTCCACAGGTGACCTGCCCTGTGCTGCTCAGGAGAGAGAAAAGCCTGGTGTCTCACCCTCTTGCAAGACAGCAGTCTTGTACAATTAGGGCCCTGCTCATGACCTCATCTGAACTTTAACACGTTCTTAAAGTCCCCGCCTTCAAATGCATTCCTGCTAGGGTTAGGACTTCCTCAAGGAAGTGCCGAGGACATGAGCTCTCAGTCCATTATGCCCACTGATCAGAATACCATCTTCTTATCTCTTAAATTAAAATTTGGAGTTTCTACTGTTTTGCCACCCAATATCCCTTCCCCACAGTGTGCTGATAACAGCCCAGCTGTGTGACCACAGGGCCCCACATGCCCCGTGTGTGTCAAGCTCAGTACATTCCTTGTGGCCTGTCTTAGACCCAGGCCTCCAGCGGCACAGCGGGCACTCGTGAAGTAGGCGGTGCAGCCACAGGTGAACCCGCCGGCCTTCAGGGCCTCAGTGCCTGCTGCCTGTCTTCCTTCTGTGTTCACTTACAAAGGCGCCTGTTTTGAGTTGTGTTCCTTTCTAATAAAGTTATACTGGAGGATGGCCTCTCAAGGCAGCGTCCATGTCTGAAACTTACACACACGCACACCTCATTCCAGTCACCTCTGGACCTACCCCCGTTGGTTCATTCTCCCTGAGCAAATGGGGAAACGTGTGTGAGCCCTGATATCATTCCATCTCACACTTTCAAAGTTCCTTATGTGTGTATCTGTTTCGGATGTGGCTCTCAGCTCCATTGAGGGATTCTCCTGGCTGCCCGATCTCCTCACGCTCCTGGGGTTCCCTGGTCCTCTTGCTAATTCCAGGCCACTTGGTGCCTCAGGCCTGTGTGCTACTCCCTCAACCAGAGGGAGATCCCTGCCTGTCTTTACAAGGATATGCTTGGTGTGACTTCCTCCATGGCTCCTGGACTAAGTCAGGCCCCACCTACTCTTTCGGGTCAGTGCTGAGTGTCCAGTTGAGGGACTGTGTGCTCCCTGGGTAGCAGCTGCTCCTCCCTGGGAGCATCACTTTCAGTCCTAGTGGTCATCCTGCTCTCCAGTGGCATATCTTCCTTATAAGTAGTTTCCAACCAGTGAATGTGAGAAGGCATCTAAGAGGGTCCAAAGGGGAACAGTGAAATCCCAGCACTCAATTTAATAAAAGATTCAACAGAAATTATCTGAAAATGCAGGCCTTCTAACAAGGGCACTAACATATTGGTCCAAATATGTGGCATGTGTCTTATATGAAGGAAACAAAATAGGATCACTGTCTACACACTGTTTCATAGGATGTGTTTCCATAGGACTGAGTCACAAATAGTGACTAATTTCCACTGAGTTCTTTCCATGTCCTGTGTACTCTATCCCATGTCCCAGGTACTCCATTCCATTCCTAGGCACTTTGTATTGACTTTTATAATCCTCAGAACAACTGGTTTTATTAACTGCTGTTGTGGTTTGAATATGAGGTGTCCCCCCAAAGTCTCCTACATGAGACAATGCAGGAAAGTTCAGAGGTGATAATATGTAATCATGAGAGTTATAACCTGATAGGTGGACTACTATCCTGGGTGGTGACTACAGGCAAGCAGGGTGTGATGGGAGGAAGTAGGTCATGCCTTTGGGGTTTATATTTTGTCCCTGCAGAGTGGAGTTCCCTCTCCCTGCTGCTATCATTGACTAAACAGCTTTCCTCTGCCACATCATCATGATCTAACTCACTTCAGGCCCAGAGCTATGAAGTCAGCCTACCATGGACTGAACCTCTGAAACTGAGTCTAAGTTGTTCTTGTCAGGTCTTTTGGTCACAGTAATAAAAAACTGACTAAAACAAATTGGTAGTGAGAATTGAGGTCATCAGTGTTACTGACCTGACCATATGGTGCAGAAGCATTTGGAACTGATTTGCTGTAGGAGTTTGTAAGTTAGGAGATACAAGCTAGATAAGAATTAGAATTGTAAGCAGAGTTTAATTAGAGTGATTCTGGTGGGAGCTCATAAGACCAGAGTGCCACTGGGACTGCAGACAGAAAAAACTGGACTTGTGAGGTTGTATGGAGGACTATTGATAATTGGTTTAGAGGTCATTCATGTTACGTTCTGGCGAAGAACTTTGTCTACGTTGTGCCCAGGTCCTCACTTTCTGTGAGGCTAAATTTAAAGGTGATGGGCTGATGAATCTGGTGGAGAAAATTTCAAGACAACACAGCATTCAGGCAGCTGCACGGATATTGCTGGAGGCTTTTAGCCAAGTTTATTGTGATAATCAGGAGCAAAAAACAGAGCAGAAATATTTCAAAAATGTGCACTTTGGTCAGAAAAACGCATGTAAAACTGGGGCCAAAGAACATGATTTTAAAGAGATTATAGCTACTAAAGAGATGCTAAGTACTTTGACAAAGAAACAATAGGAACAATGACTTGAGGGTATCTCATGAAATGGCAAGACCACATCCATCACAGGTTCAAGGTATAAAGGTAAAAAATTCTTTGAGAAGTGACCACAGGGACACCCTGCTTGCACAGAGTGGTCTAGGAAGTTATTTCTCCATTGCTTGCCTCCCAGGTACTCAGAGGCTGCTGCAGTCATTGTTCCCAAAGACCTGGCTGCTCTTCAAGATGGTAGCAGAACTTGAAATTATCCATTTAGTGATTTCCTTAGAAATACAGGATTCTGAAGTTAGGGGCTCATGGAGGTTTCCATAAAGATTTCAGAGGAGGACCTACGAGGCCAGGCAAAGTACAGCAGGGTCAGAGTCCCTTCAGTCTAGCCTTGAGGGGGGTGATGCATGAAGATATAGGAAGGAAGCTGAAGCTGCAGTAGAGACCCAGGGGATTAAGAGATGCCAATATCATGGAACATCTGCCAGGGAAAGCTGCAGGAATGAGCAGAGACAAGACAAGAGAGAGGCCCTGTGGGCTGCAATCAGCAAAGCCACAGGGGCAGAGCTACGTAAGCTCTTTCTAGAAAATATCATGATGCCATGTGCCCCAGATGCTGGACATGGTGCTCTAGAACTTGTTTATCCAGCTGGATTTCAATCCTGCTTTTGACCCATTTCTTCTATGTCCCTATTTCTCCTTTTTGAAAAAGAAATGTTCACTTTGTGCCATTGTATATTGAACATATATATAACTTGCTTTTGATCTTTACAGGTGCTCACAGCAAAGACTTTGCCTTGAGTCTCAGATGAGATTTTGGACTTGGGATTTTAGACAATGCTGGAATTGTTAAGACTATAGGACCCTTGGAAATGGACAAAAATCATTTTTCATTGAAGAAGAGAATGAGCTTTGGGGAACCATGGGTAGAATGTTATGGTTTGGATATGAGGTATTCCCCAAAAGTTCATGTGTGAAATAATGCAGGAATGTTCAAAGGTAATAATATTAGATTATGAGAGCCATAAACTAATCAGTAGATTAATCCATTTGGTGGATTAATAATTTGAAGGGACTACTATACTAGTTGGTGACTACAGGAAAGTAGTGTGAGGAAGTAGGTCACTGGGGGCATGCCTTGGGAACTAATTTGTTGTGTCCAATAAGTGGAGCACCCTCTCTCTGGTTCCTGGTTATCATTAACTAAGCAGCTTTCCTCCACCACACCTTTCCACCATGATGTTCTTCCTCATCTTGGACCCAGAATATGGAGTCAACTGACGATGGACTAAACCTTTGAAAGCATAAGCCAAAATAAATTCTTCCTCCTCTAAGTTGTTCTTATCAGGTCTTTTGGTCACAGCCAGGTAAAACTGACTACAACAACTGCCTAGAACAGTTGATAATTTAGCCAGGGACACACAGGTAGTGAGTGATAGAGCTCCAATGTGAACTCAGGTCTTTTTTGCTCCACAGACAGAACTCTTGACCACTGCCTCTGTGAGAGGGATCCTTTGCATCATCGGGGCTGTGCCACTGGTCTGAATGCCACTGCACTGATTTATACACCCTTCTCCTACCTGTGGATGTCCAGGTTATTATAGTGGGATAATTGAGCACCTATATCTATGTGCATGTTCCAAATATTTCCTTAGCATAGACTCCATGGATTGAGATTGTTACATTAAAAATTCTCCTGAAATGCAGCAAGTCAGCTTCCCAGAGCTGCATGGAAGAGGAGGAGGATCCGTGTTCCCACCCACTTCTGGAAGCGGCATCAACCATGCACCAGTTTGGCAGCTTGGTAAAACCATGGGATGCAGATGTGACTTCACTCCCACTTCTCTGTTCAGAGTGCTCCTCCACCCAGCTGCCAGGTCTCACAGGAAGGTGGGCAAGCACTGGCAATGGAGTTGGGAGAGCATCCCTGCCCTGGTAGATACTGGCTGGAGGGTATGCAACAGGTGGCCCACAGCGAATCAAGACTCAAGCAGCAGCAAAGAAAGGAAATCTCCGGAAGAAAGCAGCTCCTGTGTGGATGCCTAGACCAGGGCTGGTGAGGAAACCCATCCTCAAAGGAGAGAAGCAGATTTCAGTCCTCTTCATGCAGGGTTAACATGCCACACAGCTCCTCACTTCTTGGAATTACAGGTAGTTCTCAGTTTAGTGTCTGTAACAGGAACTGGAGCTCAAATTCAACCATGTGCACAGTTGTACAATGGATGCTTTCTGACCAGCCTGTCCCTCTGTCCCAGTATTTATGTGGTCAGCTGCAATCCCACGGAGAGTGCTCAGGATCACTGTCACCCATTCATGTCTTTGTTGCCTTCACGTCTAATTTAGAATGAAATAGGCCCATTAAATAAGAATGGGAGATAAAAAGCTGTTTTGTAAAATGAAGCTGAGGGTCTGGGCAGGGGGTGACTGTACCAGAGTCCCAGAGGGAGGTTAGTGACTGAGAAAAGAGCGCTGCATTCCCTTCCAGGGCAGTTCCAGATGAAGGAAGCTCCAGGTAACCTGCAACTCCAAAGGAAGAGGTGGCTAGGCAACTTTCAGCTGCGAAACACAGGAGGTCAGGGGGCTGAGCAGGAGTCCCCAAAATATGTCCACATCCCATTCCCCAGCATTTGTGAATATAGACTTACTTGGGGAAAATCTGCAGTTGTAAATAAGTGAAGGATCTCGTGGTGACATGTCCTGGATTAACCAGGTGAGTCAACAACAGATGTTCCTGTGAGAGGAGAGAGAACCCAGAGTAGAGGAGAAGCCCACGCAATGACTGAGGCCAAGACTGGACAGAGGCATCTGCCAGCCAGGAAGTGCCCAGGAGTGCCCAGGCCTGCAACGTGGGGAGTGGTCAGGGAGGATTCCCCTTCAGAGCCTCATAGAGGACCACAGCCGTGGCTTGGGGCTGTTCATCTCCAGAATGGCAAGAGGACAAGCTTCCGAAGTCAGGAGCCACGCTGTTTGTGGTCATGTGATTCAGTAGCCCTAGTGTGTGTGACTGCTAGCTTCAATTTCTAGGGAAAGGCTCCAAAAAGGTGCCTTCCTGTAATGACCCCTCAGTGATCTGGAAAGCCCAACACATGCACTTCGCCACTGACAAGAAGGTGACGTTCCATGGCTCAGTGATGGACATCCGTCCTCCTGAGCTAAGAAACAATGTAGAACTACACAACTGAAGGTCCCGGGGCTTAGAGAAAAAAACTGTGTTTGACAAACACCTTTTCACAGCAACTAAAATGGAAGCAGAGAGACTCAAGAACAGAAACCTCTGACCTGGCTCACCAGGCGGGGCACCAGGGGCTCTGGGAGCGCATCTCGGGCTGGGAGGGGCTTTCCACTGACCTGGCTCACCAGGGGGGCACCAGGGGCTCTGGGAGCGCATCTCGGGCTGGGAGGGGCTTTCCACTGACCTGGCTCACCAGGGGGGCACCAGGGGCTCTGGGAGCGCATCTCGGGCTGGGAGGGGCTTTCCACTGACCTGGCTCACCAGGGGGGCACCAGGGGATCTGGGAGCGCATCTCGGGCTGGGAGGGGCTTTCCACTCATGGTAGCCCAGAGGCCACTTGACATCAGAATCCCCTTCTGGGAGGGAAGGGAAGCTGGGCAGTGTTTTCTCTGTGTAGAGGATGTGGCTTGTTACAGGGGAAGAGGAGGGGACAGTCAGGGTCACCTCGAGCAACAGTCACACAAGGGCAACACAGCCTGGTCCCTGGTCACCAAGTCAGGGCCACCCTTCGGGGGTGGTGCTAGAGGTGTCTGGAAGGTCAGGCATCACACTGGAGAGCATTCTCAGGAGTCACCCAGCCAGCACCCACGCGCTGTCCTCCTTCCTCCCAGGCAGGGGAAACCATCCCCAGCGCGTTCGAGGTGAGCTCCCAGAAGCGCCAGCGCACCAGCGTCAGGGTTTGTTGAGTCTGGGTGAAGCAAAAGTAGGACCGCCTCCCCATGAGCCCATCCTTCCGATGCCCTCCCGGCTGGCCACAGCACGAGGCAAGGGCAAGGAAGCACACACGGACCCCGGCCACACTAGGGGCTCTGAGCAAGTACTCAGAGTGGAGACAGTCAGGCCAGTGTGACCCTGGGAGGGCGTGGCTTTCTGTGGTCAGCAGGTCCTCTTGGTTAAGGACCCCTGACAGGAACGTCCAGACAGCCTCAGAGCCGCAACGTGCCCCTGGCTGGGTTCCTTCCATCTGGGAGGGCCGGTCATCACCAGGCCCCCAGGGTCAGGGTGCTGCGCTGTGTGGCCTCGCGGCTCACCCACGGAGCTCCGGGTCCACTGCGTCTGCATTTAAAGCCCACGCTCCCTGCGGCCTGGGTCCTCCAGCAGCAGAGCCTCCCCTGAGGCGTCACAGGCTCCAGGGTTTCCTTTCCTTTCCTCCACTTGCTGGAGAGGACTTCTTAGCCAAATGCACAGGCTAAGCTCTCAAGGAGAAAAATCATGTTTCTACAGAAAAGAAAAATAAAAAGTCCCCAGAACCAACTTTGAAAGAAAACAAGTGAGATGTAATTCAGACAGTGTGACTGGAGTTTTGACAAATGGGTCACACATCTGGATACACACAGCTTTCTGCAAACAGATCAATTTTTATTTCATTATTGGAAAAACCTTGGTCAGCTCCTTTCAAGAAGTCACTCCAAATTATTTTGGACTGGTAGAAGATCTTCAAGTTCTTTGTTACTTCATTTTCAGTTGACACAGCAGTACGTATTCACGGGGTGCAGTGTGATGTCTTGATACGTGGATGTGCTGTGTGATGACCCCGTCGGACCTCCCGGGTGTTGGCCACCTGGTGTTGGTGCAGCTCTTCTTGCCAGCTTAGCAGAGGGACCAGGAATGTGGCATTTGGGGGATTTTCTTATTTTTGCTTCAAGAAAACAGATTAATTTTCCCAATAAACAGCACCTCTAAACAACAGGGGATTCACGGCAGCTTTGTTTGAGTCCCCTAGAATCAGACCTTAAGAAAAATGTAAGTACAGTGTTTATCTGTGATGCCACCCCAGATGCACCAGTTAGGAACAGGAGCCCGGGGCAGGGAATGAGAGAAGGAGAAGCAGGGCTGTTGCCAACCAAGCTCACGAGACATCTGGTGCTTCGTCCCCTCAGAGACTCTGGGAACTGGGCAGAACATGGCCTCAGGTTACACACCTGGAGACAAGGGAACTGCCCCACTCGCCTGCCAGACCTGCACTCGGTGGACTTCTCTAGGGTGGGGCATGAGACCCAGACCGGTACGTCCTGGCTGCAGGGAAAGCCCGTAGGTGGGGGCGCAGGCCTGACGTTGCAAGTGGGGCTGGAGTACTTGGAAAGGTCCAGCTGAAGACATGACCCAGCTCCCATAATGTCTGCCATATCCCATGGCCACACACCCACCCAGAACTCAAACCATACCCTAGAGCACACCCCAAACACCCAAGTGGGACATGGCGAGGTGCCATGAAGATACACCTCACCGCCGAGATGGGGGCACCCAACTGGCTCAAGGTCACAACTCTCCCAGCCTCAGCTCCAACCACTCAGGATGGAGGGAGAACTTCCCACCTCAGCAAATCGCTGCACATCATTCGGTGCCATGTTGCTCCCAACTCAACGTCACCACTGCAAATGGAATAGTGCCGGGAATCAAAAATCTCACATTTGGATAAACTGTTATGTCACCCGTTTCTCTGAGTGGTTTTGTACCAGTCGCCCTGGCATAGAAAGCTTTGAGTCCTCTACTTTAGGTTTTGTGTACCAAAAACATGTGTATGTGGCAGTTCTCACCTCTAGCTCCTCAGAATGCAGCTGTGTGTGGAGAGTAGAGAGAGAATTTGGTTCAATGTGATTGTTATGGTGGGCCCTAAATTCAATGCCTGGTCCTCAGACAAGGACCCGAGGACACACCCACAGGCCAAGGGGGGAGACCTCGGAGGAAACCAACCCTGCCAAGACCTCCACTATGGACTTTCAGCCCCAAGAACTGGGAGACAGTTAACTGTTCTTTCAGCCACCCAGTCTGTGGTACTGTCAGCCCTTCAAACCTGTATGCTCTTGTGTTTTTACAAAAACAAACCTCTTTCTTAGCACTTCACACTTTGTACATGAAGTAATGGTTTTCGGATTGTGTTATCAAAACTTACTGGAAAAATTATACCAAAAATATCAGTAAATGATTTTGCTCAATTTCAGCTGTTAGTCAATTTTCCATTACTATAGCAAAATACCTGAGATAATCAATTTTAAAAGAGGAAAGGCTTATTTTGGTTGAGTTTGGAGGATTAAGTTCGTAACCAGTTGGCCCTGATGCTCTGGGGCCTGTGGTGAGGCGGCAAGTTGTGGTTAGAATGGATATTGATGGGGGACGATGGGTCAGTGGGCTTCAGCCTGGGGCCTGCAGCCGGGGCGGGACCATTGCTGCGTCCCCCTTGCTGTTCTCCTGTGAGTTTCTGTTCAAGAAAGGGACTTCTGCTTGGTTCCTCCAGCAGCTGCTGCCGGGTTACACATGGAGAGTGTGTCTGGAGGCACAAAGGTCAAGGGCAGCAGTCCTGGAGGAGGCCACCAAATCCTCTCCGAAGGAGGATCTGCCTGCCCAGCCACGGCGGGCCCACACCCCACCGCTGGCTGCCAGCCTGTGGAGCCTGCCTAGCTGCAGGGAGCTGCCTGGCCTGAGTCAGGCTGAGTGAGCTCCTTCTGGATCCGGGAACCAGCCTGTGCCTCCCTGCAGCCCGTGAGTGTTCACACCACGGAAACCGCAGGAGCTGCTGCTCACGGCTTCTTTCCCAAAGAGCCTGTACTTGCACACGTACTGGCAGCCCTTCCTGGAGGCACTTGCAGCACTTGCAGGGTGGAGTGTCCACGCCCTGCATGGACACCTCGACTGGCACGTTACCCAGAGCCCTTGTCGGGCTGGCTAGGCTATAGTCCAGACTCCATCTCTGCCCAGCTCACTTCTTTCCCCTCCTGCCCCTGAGACTGCCTTGCCATCCACGTCAGGAGAACTCAGACCACAGCCTGGTCCCTCGGCGTGTGTGCTGAACTGGCTTCGCGCTCGAGTCATGGCCTGAGGGACAGAGTGCCAGAGGTCGATTCTCACCACTGAAGAATCACAGCTTCAGCCTGGCACAGTGGTTCACACCCATCACCCCAGCAGCTCAGGAGGCTGAGACACGAGGACTGCGAGTTCAAAGCGAACCTCAGCAACTTAGCGAGGTCCTAAGCAACTCGGTGAGACCCTGTATCTAGATAAAATATTAAAAAGGAGGGCTGGGGATGTGGCTTAGGGGTTAAGCATCCCTGGGTTCAATACCCAGTACCAAAACAATACGTATATGTTTAGTTTCAACTTTCCTTAAAGTTGACCAGCAAAATATCAAGCTATAGGTATCAAGCTATTGATAAGTGACAGATACTGTGACAGACACAGCAAACACAAGACACAAAACACGCAGCCCTTCCCCACCAGAGTTCAGAATCTGGGAGCGCAGACACCAACAAGCAGGTGCCACGTCACCTGTGGGGGCTCAGGCGGGGCTGTCAAATTGTACAGTTGACACCTATTGGATTTGCGTCAAATCAATTAGCATAATGATCACCTTTATAATTACATACGAGCACAAAATATGCTCAAAAACATTTCATTAAATCTATTAATGAGATTAACATGAGATTTAATGTATTCAATATTAGAAAAATAGGTACATTCTGCTTTGAAGAGTGAATTTTAAAAAATAAAAATGTAACTGACTTGCCAAAATTTGCATATTTTATTAAAACACAGTGTCAGCAATTGTCTTGGATAATAGGGTGCGTTTTTCCAGCATCCCACTTACTGGGCCAGACTCGGCAGGAGGAAGGGCAGAGACAGCACATCTGAAGCCCACCTGCCTTGACTGGGGCCTTGTGGTCACAGCTAGCTCCAGTGGCCTTCTCTGCATGGGCCCCGTGACGTCCACGGGGGTCGGCACCTCCTTCCGAGTTCACAGATGAGGAGGCTGGGACTAGAGTGCTCAAGACCAGGGCGTTCTGGGCGGCCACTCCACCGCCTGGCAGGACCAGGGTCAACACCGCGTGGCCACCACCGAGCCGCCCAGATTTGCATGAAGGAGTGCAAGGACAGGCAGCCTGCACCATTTTAAACCATACTTCGTCTTGACACTAGCACTTCTGTTTCCCCTGGAATAATCACAAGAGGCATGCACCCCAACATCTGGGGACCCAGAGTTCGAACGGGTTGAGAAGCACATTGGAAAACCAGAGATTCGGGAGACTCAGGGAAAGCACTTGTGTTCCCAAGCATTTCTCTAGGAAACCATGAAAAACCCGTATGTCATAGAGATAACAGTGATTTAAGGTTGTCAGGAAGTCCTTCTGGCTTGCTGGAGAATGACCTGGGGGCTGGGGAGGGGAGTCAGGGAAAGGGCTCCCTGGCTTCAGCGCACAGTGGTCCAGGGTGACCCTGATGCTCGGAACTCCTAGGTGTGAGATGCTGCTGCACCCACCCAGCAGCACCATTAACCCAAAGGCTGCATCCAAGACACCGTTTTGAAAACGATTAGTGATTCTGAATTAGACTTGCAGGCTCTTGCTTAACTGTTTCATGCATATACTGCTTTTCTCTGTGTTTAGAAACAACAGCATCCCAAAAGCCTCTTTATTTTGGATATTTCATCAGAGTAATTTAATGCTAAATTAAAGTGCAAAAGCAATCATTATTCATGAGGGCTTGGTTCTGTTGTCTGAACACTGGGCAGCTTCCAACCCAGTAGCACCCCTTTCTAGCCGACATCTGCTCGTGTGGGGTGGGGAGTGGCCAAGGCACTGAACTGCTCAAGTCTGGCTCTGCGTTTCCACTTGAGATGCCAAACCATGAGAAGTAATCACGTTTAATAAATAATAGTTAAAGCTAATTACAAATTTGCTATTAAAATCACTCTCATTCCACTTGGAAACATGAAGAAGAAAATTAGATTTCATTTTAAAGACAAAGTACACCCGTGCCTCCTGCAAGCGGCACGCACACATTTAAACAGATCTGTGAGCTCATTTGTTTTCGCTTCTGCTTGAGTTAGGATCACACAGAAATTTCCAGTTGGGTGCTTCCCAAGTTCAGATTCTAATGCGTTCCCTCTCATCATGAGGAGATGGAACAGGGAGCCCTGGCAAAAAAATGGCTCTAATGGTAACAAATAAAAACAATAATTGCTACTATTATTATTGTTATTATAACACTTATCTAGAGATGCAATTAGGAGCTAATATTTATTGGTTTTAATCATGTCCCCAGCATTTTGCCGAGTATCCTGAATGCATTATTTCACTGCACCCACAAACACCTCCGAAATACTTAGTATTTCACTTAACACATGATGAAGCAAAGACTCAGAGAGGACAGGTAACTCCCCTGCGGTCACACAGCAAGCAACAGAAGCAGAACCCTGAGTCATGACCCAGACTCCGATGTCTCCTGGAGCTGATCTGATGAACCGCCCACCCAGGCCCTCCCTCCCTTCTGCCTTCGAAGTCTGCAGTCTCCTCTGGTCCCGATTCTTGGCCACTGGGACAACTTGACCAGTGAGACGGCAGTAAAGCTGGTACCAAGAAGCTTGCAAAGTGCTGAAGTGTTTCCACTTCCTTTCTTGCCTCTGCAGCGGCCAAGGCAGACAGGGTCACGGGAGCCCAGGGTCCAGGGACGGGTGGAGAGGCGTGTGATACAATAGAGGATAAAGGTTATCCCAGCAGAGGCCACCCTGACCAGTCCACCACCAGCCGACCACAGACACGAGCGAGCCCAGTGAAGGCCGGTCAACCTGGGTGGACCCCACGCCCCATGGTGGGTGGGCATGGCTGCTTTGAGCCGAGGTCAGGAGTCTGTGCTGTGGCATTAGCGCCCTTAGTCTCCAGGGAGCTCTTTCTAGAACCAGTGACCCCAATATTGACCAGGTCCTTGTCCCTGGAACCTGAGAATATTTTCTTATGTGGCAAAAGAAGCTTTGCAGATGAACCTACGTTAAGGATCTTAAAATGGAAAGTTGTGCTGGATTATACAAGTGGGCCCTAAATACAGTAACGGCCTCCCTAAAAGAGGAAGGCAGAAGGACGTGCAAACGAGACCAAAGAGGAAGACCGTGTGAGACCAGGCAAGACGCTACACTGCTGGCTTTCAAGGGGCGGGGGGACCAGGAGCCAGCAGGTGAGGAGCGCAGCTCCAGACCTGGGCAAGGTCAGGGCAAGGGAGCCCCTGGAGCCCCTGGAGCCTCTGGAGGGAGCTGGCCCTGCGGCAGACTCATTTTGGCTCAGTGAGGACAATTTCAGACTTCTGACCTCCGGAGCTGTAAGAGAATAAATAGCTGTTGTTTTAGGCTACCAAGTTACAGCAGCTGCAGGAAACTAATACATCAGTTTTAGGGAAACAGAAACACTCTTTTAAAAATCAGTGTTGAATTGCATTTTTAACCCATTTAAAACACAATTTCACATCCCTCTCCTGTCTGCAGACTCCTCCCCAGGCCTCCGCCTGGAGGTAAAGATGAGCCTGGGTCAGAGGCTAGCTAGTGCCCAGAGCCAGGCCCCAGGCCCCTGGGGTCAGAAAGACGACGGACACCCAGTGTGATCAGGGTCCTTAGGCCCAGACTGCTCGGTCAGTCTACTTAAAATTCCTGCTTTCCCTGAGAACAGAGACGTCCTTGAAAAGCCACTGACGCACTTCAGACGAACTGAATATCGAGTCTGTCACCGCCTGCAGGACCTCCTTCAGAGGCAGACACGTCCCATGCCAGTGCCATCGAACGTGCCACAGGGGCTTTTGAGCACCTGAGAAGTGACCAGCACAGTTGGGAAACTGGACCTTCAGTTTTGTTCAGTTTTAATTCATTTAAGCTGGAGGGGCCTCCGGCGTCTCCTGGCTCTGTGGACGGCGTGGACTTGGAAGAACCTGAGGCTTGCAGGACTGGAAACGTCCAGGCCTAAGGCTCCTAGCCGGTGTGAGCGAAGCAACCCGAGGCGTGCGTCCTCGATTCCCGGGGGAGTGCCCTCCCGGGAGGGCAGATGGGGCCATCTCCCTAACACCCCAGCGCAGTGCTTCAGCAGCTCGCGACCAAGCACGCCTGGGCTGGGCTGCGTGCTGAGTGGAGCCCACTTCTCCCCAGACTCCCTGCCAGGCCTCGCCTCAGTCCAGGCAACGTCCCCGGCCTGGCAGCCCTGCGCCTGCCCGAGGCCGCAACGCCCGGACCCTCAAAGCGCCCGCGGAGGCGAGGCTGGCCTGCCTGGCTGTGGGCTTGTGGGCTCTCCTGACCTGGGACAGGAGGACTGTGCCTCAGCACAGCATGAGGGTGGAGAGGACAGCCGCGGCCGCACAGTGACCGTCACGTCGGCGCCATCACGTGCGCGAGGCCTGGCCTGCCTGGTGTGGAGCTGGGCTCCCAGCACGGCTTGCTGCCCCCTCCTCGCCCTTCATCTCCGCTGCAGATCAGCGGCCCTCCCTCCCCTTCCCTCCATGGCAGCCAGCCAGGCACTCCCTGGGGTCCCCGGGAGGCCCGAGGTCAGGGCAGGCGGCAGCCCTCCTCCACCACTGTGCCCACAGGCTCCCATGCACCCAGCTGCTCCCTGGCTCTGCCCTGGGGGCACGGTCCTCCCCACGGGGTGCCCAGGACAAATGGCTCTGCCATGGTGTCCAGCAGCACATCCATCTCAGGCACGGCTCCCCTGCCCCTGGACTCCCTTCCAGACAGCCGTGGGACAGCCACTGAGAAACCCCAGGAACATCAGATGCCAAGCAGGAGCAGCCACCCTCCATGCGGCATAGCCTCCCAGTGACCCCGAAGCTCTGCCGAGCCTCCTCAGGGACCTCCACGGCCCCTCAGAGGAAGAGGCCAGGACGCACCACTATCCCCTCCCAGAAGAGGGTGGCCCATCGCCTTGGTCGGGGGTCCAGACCTGCGGTGCAGACGCAAGGCCTGGTACTAAAGCCACAGGCAAGGGTCGGCCTCCAGCTAGACGCTCTGTCCACGCAGCACGCGGGCTCGTTTCCTTCACAACCAGCACACAGGCAATGTCGCCGCTGCTCGTCTGTTTTCCAGATGAGCAGACTGAGGGGAGGCTGTGGGGCGGGCTCAAGGCCTCCAGGTGGTTGCAGGCTGGAGCCAGGACCCCAACCCAGAACGCTGGTCCCGGCCCAGGCCCTGTCCTGCTCAGCTTTGTGCCTACACAGTGGCCCTGCATTTTTCTGACCTTCAGGCAGAGGGCTGCTGTCCTAGGTGAGGACTCCAACCAGGAAATACAAACCACAGAAATGCCGACTCCAGGGGCCCCTGGACTCGGGCTTGGCAGCTGCTCCTGAGACCAGGACCTCTATCCACCAGTCCTGCCTCCCTCTTACGATCAGATCTGGTATGTGGGCTCCCGGCCATCTCCCCAAGTACTGTCATTAACCTATGCAGTCTGACCTCTACCTTCCCCAAGATGTCCCCAGGATTATGCAGTTGGCCATGTCCCTGTGTCCCAGAATCTAACCTCCTGGCAAGGGTCAGGCAATCAATAGGGTGAAAATGAAGGACACATAGGACATGCTGAGACCCTCAGATCTGTGGATTACTACCCTGGCAAGAAAAGGAAGGGCTGGGAATTGCTAATGAAGTGTTACCAAGCAGTAACCATGACAACCCAGGACTCAAGGGGACTCACACCTTCTCCAAGTTTCAGGAAGCACCCACAGCTCTTTTATGGACTCTGGCATTAATTGGGCTCATCATCAGACAGAGTTCACACAAACAATGAAGGCTGTTCACCCATGGGCCTTGCTAAATTCATACGTATTACCCATAAAGCTGTAAAGCAGTAATTAGAAAGAGCCCCTTCGTGCTCTACGATGTGACAGTCGAAGCAACGCATTAAGGTCAGAATGAGTCTAAGCGACAGAGGAGGACAGGAGGGAGGGGCTCCTGCTGATCTCACGGAGAACAGAATCTCGCCTGGAAGCAACGGGGTGAGAAAACTCCCCCAAGTGAAGAAAGACACATGGAAATACACAGAGGCAGGGGAAATGTGCAGACTTGAATCTCAAAACCTACAACGAATGGTGAGAGAATCAGCTCAGAATGCTGCCTCCTGCGAAGTCCACAGGCTGCGCCGATCCAGAAATGAAGCAGACTCCGCTGAAAACCTGTCCCTCAGCGCCACTCCCTGGCACAGGGTTTCACTGGGTTCAAGGAAGTAGGTGCAGGAGGATCATTTGAACTCTAACTCGTGGCCTGAGGGCCACATGTCCTGAGGTTCTCTACAAGGAAAGAAGATACCTATCATTTCGCCCTGTGGACTGTGCTGTGGGTAACATCAGCCCCCTGTGGCTCTTCCCTGAGGTCCTTGGAGCTCACGCGTCAGTCAGCCCTGCCTGCGGGCGCTCCTCCCGGCTGGCTCGCCAACCTCTCCTGACTGAGGAACTCACAGCTCCCGGGTCTGGGGGACCTCTGGCTAGACACGCAGATCAAATGCTTGCTGCTTTCCCTGTTCCTGCCCAAACCCAGAAAATGGGGGTAGAGGAATTCCAAAGGGGCAGCCCACAAGGACAAAGTAGCTCATGGAAGAACCGCATGACAGCTGGTTATGAAGACAACTACATAATATTGAGAAGATGGAAGTGAAACAGAAAAAAAAAAAAAAAAAACCTCAACTCTGGTTTTTGAGGATTAAAATCTAATAGTCAATAATACTAAGGCATACATCTCACCTGCAATCCTGAAAGCAAGGGGGACCCTCCCTGTGGCTGTCCTAGGAGTAGGCTCAACACAGCATTGCAGGGTCTCACTAGGCATTCAGGCCAGATGCCAAAGGTCAGCCACCCTCAATCATTCTGTGCCAAGGATGGTGGGGACCACTCTGCACACTCTAAAAACAAGAGCACCCACACCCAAGGATGTTGGAAATGCATTCCTGCATGGATTCAACAGCAGAATTGAGCTCAGGTGGGCTACACAGGAAGCTCATTAAAAGCACTCAAATGCATACAATGAAGAGAGGATTAGCTGGGCTGAAGGACAACTAAGTGGTAGAGTTTTTGCCTAGCATGTGTAAGGGCCTGAGGTCCATCCCCAGCACTGCAAAAAAGGAAAAAGCACAAAGAATCAACACAAGGTCAGTGTCAAGGCCCTGCTTAGTATTATCTTCAGTGGCATAAGTCATGGGTGCCCCTAAGGATCAGAGAAACTGGCCATTGCAACTCCAGCACTGGCTAACGTCTGTTTGCCACACATTTGCAATGTCTACTGGAGCTAGGCTGCAGTTCCACAATTAGGCAATAGGTGTCCTCATTCATGACATCAAAATTTCCTAATTTCAAGGAATAAAAATATTGTTCCAAGTTTATCAGCCTCTGAGCTCAACATTGTATTTATTTGCTATAATGGATTGAATAGTGTCACCATAATGGATTGAATTCATGTCCACCTAGAATGTCAGAATGTGACCTCCTTTGGTAATAGATCATTGCAGATGGAATTGGTTATATGGGGTCACATTAGGTTAGGGTGGAAGAAAAGGAACAGGCCTGCAGGGAACAGGCCACTGCAGACTGAAGTAGAGATGGGAGTGATGGTACTGCAGGTCGGGGAGCCCAGGAGCCACCACAGCAGGAAGAGACAAGGACACAGTGTCCCTTGGGCCCTAGTTGGGACACAGCCTCCTGCACCTTGACCTTGGAATTCTGCAGAATAAACGTCTCTCGCAGATAGATGTCTTAAGCCACCTGGTTTGCAGTCAGTCCTAGTGAACAGGAAATGCATGCCTTAGCGTAGGCAGCACAGGATGTGCCGCAAGAGCTACATTCAGTGAAGAAACCACTAATTGTCTTACAAACGTGGGCGATTCAAAAGCCAAGCCTCTTGGGGAGCCTGCAAGGAGCAGATCCCAGCCCCGCACTGAAGGCAGCTCAGATTTGAAGGCAAGACAGTCTCCCTCCTCCTGAGGTGGAAGCTGCCCCAGGCCACCGCGACCCAGCCCCTCCAACCTGCACTTCAGCGAGGGCATGACTCCAAGCTGTCATTCAAGAATTCCCCACACTGCTGTGAACACTCGCAAGGAAAATATTTTACCAAATACTTTATTCTTCAGGAAGAGATTCAGGTTTGCGCCTGTCAGAATTATTTCCTTTGGGCTTCATTATACATCTCTCTGCCTCATTTGAAGGCTCAGGGAACGTGGTATAAAATGACCCTATTTCCCCTCTAAAATCTATGTGGCCACATCAAAGTTAAAATTACTTTTCCAAAGATCTTATTGCTTTTTAGTTTTTCTCTGCTTTATTAATAATGCATTGGGCATGTGCAAGACTTCCTTCCAGTTTCATTTCCTAACTTGAATACTTTGAAAATAGCATGGAAACCTCTGGCTGGACACTCAGTAGAGACGTGTAAGAGGTTTAAATGAAACTTTTGCACACGTTGTCCACAACTCCCCGAAACTTCTGCACATGTCCACAGCTCCCACGGGGTTGGCTGATGACTCGGTGACTGTAAACACACACACACAGGGCATGTACAGACACATACATGTGTACATGCACACTTCCGTCATGCCTACACATGTGTGCAGGAAGAAAATGCTTCCAGACCTTTTACCAGAAAGCCCACACTTCAGGAAGACGGTGCTGCTCCACGGAGTTCCAGGGTTGCCTCACCTGACCGCTAGATAAGACGCAAAGGTTTCGGGTCTGAACCAGCTCTGCTGCTGGCAAAGTGCGGCCATGAGAAAAGCACCTGGCTTTCTGGGTGTTGGCTGTCCATTTGCAAATGTGCAGACGTTACCTGACCTGAGGACTTGGCATTCCTACCAAGGAGGGACTTCGCAGGGTTCAGCCCCGTCCCATACCCACCCCGATATCCCCCAACCAGATTCTTCTTTTCTGGAAAATGGCGACAAAGAATTTTCCTTGAGAAAGGAAAAGATGTCACTTAGTGAATGTCTACCATGTGCCACTCAGAAGCCACGGGAGTTTCCTGTTTTTTCCCTTGAGATGCCCTATAAGGCATATAAAACACTATTAGTTGGAAGCAATTTGAATTTCTAAAGAGAAACCTTTTGTGTCTCATTTTTCAGAGTATCATCAAAACCACCAGATAGCTGGGATCAGTGGCACGCGCCTGTTATCCGATGGCGTGGGAGGCTGAGGTGCAGGAACCCAAACTCCAGGCCAGCCGCAGAAACTTAGCAAGGCCCTCAGCAACTTAGTGACACCCCGTCTCAAAGTTAAGAAATGAAAAGGACTGGGATGTGGCTCGGTGGCCAAGCGGTCCACTCTGAGTTAAGCTCCCAGTATCAAAAGCAAAAGAACCCACCAAAGATTCTGTGGACCCTCTGTAAGGCCATGGTGACCGGGCCCTGCTGGCCGAGAGCTGGGAGGGCCCTCTGGGGCCGCGCGTGGACATGGGACCGCACCCTTGTGCCAGGACCTTCTCTGCAGGCGCTTCAGCAACACATCGCCTTCCACGTGCACCTGGCCCCGACCCAGGGATGCGACTCTAGCACTGAGTATCAATGAAGCACGTGCCAGCAGGTCCCCAGACGTATGGGCCACTGTGTGACAGCACCCGAGTTTGAAACGGCCACTGACTAAGACCCCAAGAGGGGACTCCTTCACACTGTGGTGCATCTGTTTGCCGTGATTCCAGGGAGCCTCTGGCTAGATGGGGTAGATCCCCAAGTGCTGCAGAATCATTTCAAGGGAGCGGGTAGAACAGGACGCACCTGTTCGTGTTTCCATTAGCCTATGTGTACACGTACACACGGTCTGCACGTGCCGCCACATCTGTGGGAAGACGCCCAACGACCGCACGACTCTGGCTGCCCCGGGAGGAAGCTTAGCGTCTGTCTGCCATGGCAGGGGCTCCGGACGCTACTCCTAAGTAGCCAGTAATCGGTGTGTTTACCAACATGGTCAAAGTACGCGGTTCATCTGTTTAACAGACATCGTGGGGCACTCTGAATGCCAAACAGACACAGCACTCAGCCCAGTGGGGCGCACTGCCTGGTCCACAGACGTGACCGCAAGGCTGCTGCCTGAGGACTGGGGACACACTGCACGGATTCTGCCTGGACAACACGGCCAGGAGGACTCCCCTCTTCCCGGAGGGACCGGCGTGCAGAGCTCCCTGACATGCAGCTGCTTAAAGCAAGGCCTGCTCCCGGGAGGACCGGAACGTGGTGGGCACCACACTCCCCAAGGAGCTGCACAGAGGGGTCCGATCTCTCAGAACCGAAGCCCAGGCTTCATCTGTGACCTTGTTTCAGTTTCCACGTTCGAAGCACCCAATCACCAGGTGCCCGGACAGTCCACCCCTGCCCGCCCCACGTGCCACCAGCCGGGGCCAGCCACAGGGTTCAGCAGCGGTTCAGGAAACCAATAACCACAAGACCCAGGCGATTCTGTCCTTCCCTCCACCTGGGAGGGGGCAGGACGGCTTTCTCTGAAACGGTGCATGTTTAGAGAGAACTTTCTCCTGCCACTCGTGGGCTCCTACGGTCTCAAGCGAAGACGAACACCGTTCACTGTGAGGACGTCTTGAAAACCAGAGCTTCTGTCACCTGTGTCCTGAGAGGGTTCCACTTGTCTCCCACTCAGAAAGGTGGACTCGTCCTGATCTTCTTGGGGCCCCGAGGTTCGACAAGGCACCTCCCCCTGACCACAGGCCCCGGCCCCCGCAGGCCTCTCCTGCCTGCTGTCCCCCGTGGGAACTGTGCCCCCGCTTCTGCCCAGTGGAGCCCTGGCATTAGACAACTCCCTGCCTGCGGCTGGCTGCACTTGCCCCCGGGAGTACTGATCCCACCCAGAGAGAGCTGGAGGGAAGGTGGGGAGAGGGGCTTTGCCTGTTCCCTTGAAGAACAGGTTGGTCCCCGCAACAGGGGCCCTAATCCCACCCGGAGCAGCAGGTGACTCCCACCTGGCGCAGCCCCCCTATCACGACTGTAACTAATGTCCCCACCACCCTCCATCAGGAGCCAGCCCGCAGCTTGGGAGCTTAACAGGAGTTGCACAGGACACAGACCAGGAGGTTCTTAACGGGAAAACATCCCTCCACGGGGCAAAGCAAGCATTTTAATGCCAGAATGAACGGAGATCTGAAACTGAGATGATAAGGGGAGCCCTCCCCATCCTAAACTCCTGCTGCCCCAGGTGGAAACCACGGCGGCTCTGCTGTGCAGGCTGTCCGCAGCCTCGTCCCGCTCCCGGAGAACAACCAGGCCGGGGGACCCCAGGGGCCAGGAGGACTTCCGCAGGAGGGCTTCGTTCCCTCACCCAGGCATCTAAGGAAGCCTCTCTAGTGCCCCTTTTTACCCCTAAACTGTCTTTCTACAGTGCAGAGGAAATGAGGAGTTGTGGCCGTCCTGTCGGACTGCCCGCTGAGTCCTGGAGAGCGGGCAGCCCCAGCAGAGGACAAGGCTGGGTCAGGGGGCCGGGAGGGGAGTGTCCCAGACCACAGGCACACACAAGCCCGCACGGGCAGGCGGGGCTTCCCGCAAGAGGCAGCACGCCCCACAGGCAGTCACCGGGCGAACTCGCTGTAACCGGGGTCACCATACCTGTGCACCCTCCCCAGGAGCAGTCAGCTTTGGACAGCTCTTGAAAGTCCCAGCAGGCTTAAAAGGGAACTTGTTTATCGTTGCAAATCCCAGGGCCATTCGCTGGGGAAGATAAGATGCAGCTCTTGCTTGTTATGTTCAAGACGAGACAAAGCAGGAAATTCAGGCTGCAAAGGAAATGTGGTGTTTGCAGAGTGCAGAAGAAGTGACAGTTTATTAAAAAATATAGGCTATGCCGGGGAAAAGTAATATGGGATTTTATGATTATTTCATACTGGGAATTGTTACATAGTTCCGTGCCTCTTTATTATATAACTACAGATTGCAATAATACGTTTTGTAGCTTGTAAAATTCTGAACAAGCAATTTTTACAAAGCTACATTTAGTAGGTTAGTTTTTGTAAAAGAAAGAAAAAGGAACAAAGAAAGAAAAAGAAAAGAAGCAAAGAAAAAGAGGGGGAGTCTTCTGTTAGGAATAGAGGAAATAAGGCTCTGGAAGAATCAAAACTACAGTGTTTTTCCACATTATTTCTCTACAGTCAGATGGAACCAGTCTTCGGTGTGTCCAGCAATCACCTGTATCTGTTGGCAGTGAGATCACAGCGTCCTCCACAGGACTCAGCCTGCAGGGAGCTCTGTAAAGCCAACAAATGGCCAGCACCAGGATTCCTCAGGACTACAGAACTCGCAGGAACGCTGCAGGAATCCTTCTTTGTTTAGTCACAGAATTCCAAGACACCCCCTGTCACTGGGCACCAGACACAAATCTGAGCAAAAGAAAACCACACACAGCCCATCTTTGCAGAACTTACAGACAAGGGGGAACAAACATCAGTCACGTAAGCCACAGTAACGTGAAATTACTGCTGGGGTCATTTCTGGAAAGGTGGGCATGCAGGCCGCTAGGACACAGAGGAGGCTGTCAGTGACTCTATCCTTGTGGGGGGATGGGGCGTGAGGTTCTCGAAATACAGAATAGTGTTTCCACAAACGACCCCACCTGAATACAAAATGTTGCCCGAGCAGCTAATCCTACTGTTGGGAGCACCTAAGCCCCTCGGGCTGCATTGACAGCATCAATAAGAGATAAAAACCGTATTAAATCTTGGAACAGGGCCACGGGGCTCTTATCTCGGAGCCGCCCGCTGCCTCCTAGCACTGCCTCCTAGCGCTGTCCCATTTCCAGGAAGCACTTCCACAGGACGTGGAAATAAATCACTGCCTTGCTTTCAGGAGAGAGAGCGACACAAACAAGATAGTATCAGGTAATGTTTGGCCCTGAGTTTTAATAGGAAAGTCAGCCCTGTTTGTGAAAAAGCCGATTTTCAGACACCCGACCTCTGACCAAAATATGACATCCATTTCTTTATAGCCCGGCCGACTGTCGAGCACCATGATGCTTCCCTGCGGATGAACGAGTGTCGCGCCAACCGGGCAGCTCCTGGGTGTGGGTATGGAGGACAGAGGCGGGGCAAAGGACGTGCTACCGAAAGCTGTTTGACACCACGCCCTCTTAGAACCGGACACGCAGAGCCGCAGACCCACACCCAAGCCTGAGCATGGACTGAACATGGCCTCAGGGCTCCTCCAGCGCCAGAGCAAGTCCACAGCATGGATGGACGCCTTCCAGCCGACAGCAGCCCCACAGAAGGGGACGCAGTCCCAGAGGACTGTCCTGGGCAGGGCAAGGACAAGTGAGGCCAGGAGCCCTGAGGGAGCAGGAGTGAGAGACGCAGCCTGCCCAGGCAGGGCTGCAGGCCACACGCTCCAGGCCGTCCACACTGACGGACCCCCACCTCCTCACCTTCCCCTCGACACAAATGCTGCTCCGAGCTCTGCGCACGAGGAAGGTCCCCAGGGTCTGTGACAAGCTGCTCTCCAAACCAGACTGAGAGGCCTCAGCGCCCCTTGTTCCAGAGTCATGTCAGGACACCCGTCAGCCCTGCAGAGAGACTCAGAGGGTGGCACTGTCACCACGGTCTGCCAGAGCACCTGCTCTGCTGTGGGTAGAACTGTGTCCCCCGAAGCACACTGAGGACAGAAGCAGTGCCTGCAAAGGCAATCGAGTTTGGAGACAGCTCTTTGCAAAACAAGCAAGCTAAGACGAGGCCACCCTGCAGAAGGGGTCCCCAGCTCCAGTGGCCAGCGTCCTCCCCAGCAGAGGGTGATCTGGAGACACAGGGAAGAAGTCCACAGAGGTGGCAGGGGTGCAGACTGGAAAGAAGCAGCCCCAGCCAACTGCCACCAGCAGCCACAGGAAGAGGCAGGGGCGCGGGCCCTTCCCCAGCCCTGTAGGAGTTCAGCCCCGTGGGAACCATGCAGGGGCGCAGGCCCTTCCCCAGCCCTGTAGGAGTTCAGCCCCGTGGGAACCATGCTTCAGACTTCCTGCCTCTAGAATTATAAGACAGCAGAGCTCTGTTGTTTTAAATCATACTGTTGGTCCAGGTTCTTTTGTTACAACAGCCACAAGAAACTAACGCATCCTCCAAGCTGGGGCTTACATTTTGTTGCACAAAAAAAAAAAAGTGTGAATATTTACATGTATCTTCAAAAGTATAAAGTGAAAAAAATGAAAAAACCAAAACAACAAGAAACCTTAGCTATAGAGTGGAGGTGAGAAGAGAAAAGAGGGGGCAGGGAGGGGAAGCTAAACTTTCTGAGTGAACCTGACTATATTTTTAATTTGGAACTACAAAAAATTTAAAAGGGAAAATATAAAAAAAAAAGAAAGGTGCTCATTTCTAAAAATCTAAAACAAACTGAAAAAAAATTAACAGTAGGCCAAGTTGGCGGCAAGAGAGAAAAATCACTGAGAGTGACTCTAAAACACAGAACCCGACTGTTCACACCAGCATGGCACAGCCTGCAGGTGGAGAGGAACTTAAGCGGCCTCCACAGCGCTATTTTTAGTGAAAATGTCAGTGTTCACAGTGGATTATTTTCTATTATTCACTTCTCTTTCCTGCAGGGGACCTCATACCCCTGCCCGGTTGACAGTTTCTTGGCTACATGATCCACAAGGAGCCTCCTGAGAGATTAGAAGTTCTCACCTTCCTGGACCTGGTTTGGCCAAGTGATTGAATGAGGCCTGAAAAAGTGGGAGGGAAGTTGTGTCAGGGTTCTCTAGAGGATCAGCATCAACAGGAAGTATGATTATAAAAGGGGATTTATGAGATTGGCTTACACAACCAGAAGCTGGATAGCCCACAATGGCCGTCTGCAGCTGGAGAGCTGAAGAACCAGCAGCTATGCAGTCCAAGGGGCAGAAGTCCCAGAACAAGAAGGATCAACAGAGTTACCCTAGTCCGAGACCAAGGCTTCTGGAAACTACCTGGAGAATCACTGGCAGAGTTCGCTCTCGGAGGATCAAAGAACCTGTTCAAGAAGAGCAGAGCTTGCATCTGCATCTGCTTCCTGGTTCTTCAGCTTTTATTCCATTCTATTGGGCGGTGCTGCCCACACTTAGGGAGGGGATCCACTTTGATTGGCTATCCCACATGCCAAGCATGCCTAGACCCGCCCTCACCGACACACCCAGAGGCCTCTTAATCACTAACATCTCAATCAAGATGACAATTCAAATTAACCATCACAGAAGTGCTGCTGTTGGGATCTGGATGCCACTCAAAGGCCCCCATGCTGAGGTTTGTGTGATGGGCTGACAGATCTGGCTCCATGAGAATGTTCTAGGTCAGACTCTAAGGGAAATGACTAAACAGACTCCATTTTGCTCTGAGACTCCATGTTATGTAGGAAATAAGCTTCTCCCATGGGAACACCCCGCCTCTGTACCCATTATCAGTTACTTGGTGTGACATGTTTAATAATATACAATGGCGACTCCTATGTAGTAAAAATTGCTCTCCTTTGACCTCTATTGCTCTTAACCAATGTACCATGTGAACAGTGATTGTGTGGATGTTAGCAACCATTCTTTAGTTTGTACCTAGGTAAGGGTCATTTTGACCCACTTCCCCCTCTGTCGATGATCTCATGATGTTAGTTTGTAATTTTGAATCATAGCAACAGACACTTATGATTAATGTGATTTTTGGTATAAGAACCCCTACAACCCTGTGGTCGGGGCTGTTCTCCCAATACCCATTTTTTTGGGGCATTGTGTGAGACTGTCAGTCGGCCGGCTTAATAAAGACTCTCAAATTTGGACTGCTCAGTGGTGATCGGTCTGTTCTTAAGTTGCACCCCATAACAGTTTGGTCCCAGCCCACTGCACTCTTCAGGAGATGGTGGAGCCATTAGGATGTGGGTCTAGAAGGAGGCAGTTAGATCCCTGGGGCTGTGCCCTTCAGGGGGACATCGGGGACCCCAGCTCCTTCCTCTTTTACTTCCCACTGCCGTAAGGTGAATGGTTTGCCACACCATATGCTCCTGCCATGATGAACTGCTTCTCCACAGGCCCAAAGTAGTGAGGCCAAGTGACCATGGACTGAATCCTCTGAAACCATGAGCCAAAATGAGTCTTTCCTTTTATGAGTTGTTTACCTCAGTGACATTGTTACAGTACAGAAAGCTGACTGACACAGGATTGATGCTGCCAGAAGTTTGAAGCTGACTCTAGCCCACCAAGTCAATTTCCTCTCGGCTACAAAACCACACCAGGCTCCAGAACTGGGATTTCACCATCCTGGACCTTTGGGTACAGCTGAGGAGGAGCAGAGGCAAGGCCAGCCAGCCATGGCACAGAGCCGGGGTACAAGCAAACCTTCCCTGAGGCAAATTGTGAGATGTGGGGCTATCGTTTCCACCGCACAGCCTGCCTAATCTCCATGGATATGCTTGGGCGTGTATTAAGCAGCATAATTATAACACACAATAAGGAATTGTGCTGCTAGGAACCAAGATTTTCAGTGTAAAAGAAAAATGAATGTAAAATCAGAGTAATTGAGTTTGAGACCCTGGACTCTTTCGTTGTTATTACCACCATGAACTTGGATTTTTTTCCTTTCTAAAAGCATGTTTCCTATCTCTGTTCATCGTGAAGGACAATCCAACAGTAATGAGCGCTGGGACAAGAAGAAAGTGCTCTCTGAAAACGCTTCTCACTAAACAGACAAGCCTCCTCCGAAGAACGGCTCCTCCGGGTCTGGAGCAAGAAATGCTCGGACCTTGGCAACGTATCTTTGACCAAACACATGCACACGCGCTCACTAACATACTCAGATTCATACTCACATTAAATCACTAACACTCATATTCACTCACATTCACAGACATACACACATTTACACACAGTCACGCGGTTACACACACATTCACACACACACAGTGGCCTTACCAAAGGCCACTGGGGTATCACCTACGTGACAAGGAGCTGAGTAGGTGGGACTCTCACTCACTAACCAGGAAAAGAAAACCTTGGCCACCACGAGGATCAATGTGAGATGCAATGAAGCCTCAAAGCCTGGATTCCTGGAAAGCGGCCGTGGTGGGAACCTGGGACTCCTGACAAAGGCGAGTGTGGCTGATAACCAGTGATGCCAACTTCAGGTGCCTGGGTTTGACGGGTGTTCTTGGTAACGTCAGCGGTTAACGTGAGGGAGACTGAAAAGAGACAGACCTGTTGTCCTGGCAACTCTCTTGTAAACCTAAAATTATTTTAAAAATTGCTAAAAACATCTAAGTAACTCTGACAGGTTGAACTGTGATGAATGTACATGTGCCCCTGTGCCCACTTCAACCCTGGGAAACTCCCGGCCCCTCTGAGGGCGGCTGAGCACCAGCTCCTGATTCTGAACATTGATGGCACCAGGAGACAGGGACAGGTCCCCCTGCGTCTTGGAGGGACCATCTTGGATGAGTGAACAGGTCATTACCAAATCCCAACACGTGAAAGTGATTAACTTCTTAAACAGATGGAGATGCTTATTGCCCTGATTTGATTATTATATATTATATGCATGTTTTAAATTACCAAATGTATCCCATAATATTACAAATATTTTCTCAATAAAAATAAAAAATGAATCTAAAACAGTTTATGAGGGCAAGATTGTCTTTGTCAGCAGTTCATAGCCAGGAAAGGCAAAAGGCGTGATAGAATGTTCTAGATCATCATGTTGCTGTTAGGACCTAGAGAGAGGGGAAGGGGCCACACCGATCAGAGTCACCCAGCAACCGCGTCTTCAGCAGCCTCCTGGTTCACTAGCCTCGTGCACCAGGCTATCTACTGGGGACAGACCAGCCCTACCCACGTGCTCACTACTGGGGACAATCAGTGAACAATGGTGTATCCAGAGAACAGAGCACCACACTGCTACCAAAATAGGAGTGATCTCTCCATATGTGTCCATAGAGGGGTCTCCCAGATGTGATTAAGCGAAAAGCCCAGCAAGATGGACCACGCGCCTGTAGGGAGGAAGGTGGGGTCCAGGTGTAGTCAGTGGTGGAGGACGTGATAGTAACTGCAGCCCTGGGTC